>NC_053489.1:540751042-543151042 GCF_905171775.1 Rana temporaria
TCTAGCATTTTTCAATGCCTCGGTTCTTCATTACATGAGTTGTGGTATTGGGTGCCATTAACAATAGCAACAAAGCACTACCAACATACAGTGTGTAGATGTATTTTACATACAACACATATTTAATGTGAATGCAGCCTTGGTGATGACAGGTCTGCCTATTACAAGCAGTTTGAACAAAATGAAATTGGTCACAATGAGAGCACTGTGTACAGTAATAATGCTGACTTCTACAAAAAAATGTCTGTTTACTCTTCTGTTCAAAATTGTGAATAAGGAATTCCTGTAAAACTATTATGACTAGTCTGCTGTTATTAAGGCTACACACAAGCCATGTGCATGATGCTGACTCAAGTAGCCATTTTGCCAGAGTCTGCAACCAGATTGCATGCAGTGTGAAACATTAGATGTATGCACTGTACGACCAAATCCAACAGGTGGGCACTATGAAGCAGGGTGGTATTGTGTAGATACACTTTCTTTTACAAAAAATAGTAAAAACCATTGTCTTAAAATGCCCCAACTAACACAAATTTGCAATGTGGGTGTTAAAAAGACCAAAACACTTATCATAAATACTTTTGTCACAACAATTTTTAAACCGTGCCAATGGGTCCAGAAAGTTGTCTGCCTTAAGTATGTGATAGCTCTCAGTGCCCTGTTAACACTGAACAGCCTACATAAATGCCTAGAAATCCAACTGGAATATCTATACTGAATTGTCTGAGTATAGTAAAACTACTCCCAGGCCATTCCCATGATATCTTCCCATTTTGATGTTTGGTGGACTGTTTTTTTTATTTCACCATGAATCACAAATAAATCACTTGGAAAAGCATTTTTAGAAAATGTATCCTCGGTGTCGATTAACTGAGCTTGATTGACATAAAAATTTCAAAGGAAGGCTGTCAAGGATACAATTAGACATTTGCGCTAAAGATAAATAATATGTCACCATGCTGAATTGTATTTTTAGTAAAAATCAATACATTGTGCAGTGTTCTAGGACGGTTGTTGCTATGATACGATGGAAATCTGTGAGTGTAACAGATGTGACATATAATAAATGATTCAAGTGTTTAATCTATTAATAAACTTAACTCCTTTTACTGTTTGAAATGCCTGCAAAAAGGTTAATAATTAAGTGGGAACCAGTGACTCCTTCTAGGTAATATGGCTGTGCTTCATTTATTCAACAGGTGCTGCTCTTATGTGGGACGAAGAGGAAATGGCCCTCAGGCAATATCAATAGGCAAAAACTGTGATAAATTTGGCATTGTGGTCCATGAGCTGGGTCATGTCATTGGCTTTTGGCATGAGCACACTCGACCGGATCGAGATGATCATGTGGCAATCATCAGGGAAAATATACAACCGGGTATCTATTTTTTTTTCTTATCATGGTTTTATAAATGTATTACTTGTAACAAACGGCGTTTGAACTATTATTCCACAAAACACCAATTTACTCTTGCTCACAGAAGTCCAAAAACTCTACATCACTGGGGTCACACTTTGTTTTAAAAGGAAAAATATTCATTTATAAAAGGTATTTAAATGAAGAAACACATAAAGGAGTCTACACAGGGCCACTGATAAGGTAGTACAACCAGAACTGTTTTACTGGGCCCAGACCCCATCCGCTAAACAGGGGGACTCAGGGCACGTTTAATGTTCATTTCTGTCTAAATGCATAAATGGATTTTACTAGACCATGCCTTCACTCCTTCTTGCTTACCAGGGATTCAATTACATTTCTGTTGGGCCCCATCAGGTTAACAGATGGGCCCAGGTGGTGGGAGCAGAGAAGGGACTTTTCTCAATTTTCGAGGTGTAGGCAGATGGTCAGTTTGGCTTTTCCGCTGAACCCTGTGGGGGATAAGGGGGGTGTAGGGGGCCCCATCAGGAGGGATGTATGGGGCCCCCCATGATTTCTAACAGTGGCCCTAAGTATACATGTTCCATGTTCACATTACAAAAAACAAAAACAACCACCTTGCATTACAATTAAATCGGCGTTTGTGATCTGGAAGTGTAATAGAGGTATTTTTTGCCTCACAGACCTCGCATTTCTCACTTGATAACTTCATCTGCTTTTCTAACTAAGAGGCTGGTACTATCTTTTGTTCAGGAAACAAACAGGGTATCGCATATTTCCTGGGCTACAACACTGGCTCAGAGATGACAGTCATGGAAATCCTGGTGCATGAAAAGCTATTGGCTTAATTCACAAATGTCAGTGATTACTGCACCTTGCTACAGAACAGTTTGATCACTAGAGGTGGACAGGTGAAGGAAATGCTTTTACCTTTCTGCAGCAGACGGATGACATCCCAGCCCAGGCAGTTTTGCCTGAGGTTTTTACTCCTAAAAAGAAAAATTGTACTGTTGCTGTATATTGTGACATGTCAAAAATGTACCGATACAGACAAAGTCTGTAGAGTAAAATTACTGCTTGTTCACTTTTATTGTTCTACCCTATTGAGAGAACATGTGGTGAGACTCCACAAAGTAAATTTTCGAACCTACAAATACTCCTTAAGTGTTTTGCATGGCACTTTGACTTGCAGAAAATTAGGTAGAGGCTAGAGCTGAGGTTTGGCATGTGGGATCTCACACTTTTTATAACCCTCAATAAGACGGTAAGCAATTAAACCTGCCTAAGTACACAAAAAGGTAAATTACTGATTTTATGTGGCTTTTCTATTTAACATGATCCTGTCAAAAATATGTTTGTCAACTTATTCAGGATTTTTATAGCGCCAACAGTTTACACAGTGCTTTACAATATATAAGAGAGACAATACAGTTGCAATACAATAAAATACAAGAGGATTAAGAGGGCCCTGCTCAGAAGAGCTTACATTCTAATAGGGTGGGGCAGGTGGAACAAAAGGTTGTAACTGGCGAATGAGCTGAAGGAAGTGGTAAAAGGTTAGTTGAATATGTGATGGGCTTCCCTGAAGAGATGCATTTTCAGGGATCGCCTGAAGGTAGCAAGAGTAGGTGATAGCCAGACAGGTTGAGGTAGCAAGTTCCAGAGAATGGGAGAGGCTCTGCAGAAATCCTGGAGACGAGCATGGGAGGAGGAGATGAGAGAGCTTGAGAGTAGGAGGTCTTGAGAAGAGCGGAGAGGACGGATTGGGTGATATTTGGAGACAAGATTGGTGACTGTAGCTCGAGGCAGAGTTGTGAAATAGCTTTGTACGTTTGTGGTTAGTATTTTGAATTACATTTGCTGGGCCATTGGGAGCCAGTGTAGGGATTGGAGGAGAGGGTTGGTAAGGTGGACAAGTCGGGCAGCAGCATTCATGATATAGGGGATAGCCTATGGAAAGGCAGGTAAATGACACATTTTAGTTTTAGTAATTTATTATGTGTTGGTAACTGTGCATTATAAACCTTGTTTATTTGATAAATGTGTCCAATTTCTAGGTCAAGAATACAACTTTCTGAAAATGGAGCCTGGTGAGGTGAACTCTCAGGGAGAGCCATATGACTTTGACAGCATCATGCACTATGCAAGGAACACCTTCTCAAGGTTGGAACCTCAGGTTATAATTTTTGTCTTTTTAATTCTCTTTCTTATATTTTATAATGAACTTTGCTTGGTAACCTTGCACATTGAAAATTAAAGATGGTAGGCAATACAAAGAAACATTTGCAGATTCAGGATCTTTTACTTTTTAACATTCATGCCCGAACGCCGAAACCTTTATTCATTCTTTCACAAAACATGGTTCGATAGATTCAGGTGTTGGGTTTTTAAAGTGTGTGTATATGTATGTATGTATGTATATGTATGTGTGTATGTGTATGTATATGTATATGTATATATATATATATATATATATATATATATATTTATGCTCCTTTTTTTTTTTTGTAAACATTTCCACATACATGCAGAACATCTTTAGAGAAAAGTCAACATCTTCTGAATTTTAAAGCGAAGATCTACATGTATGGTAACTGGCCAAAATGCAAGTTTGTACAAGGGTCACATTAAGATTTTGTAAAGTTTCTTCCAATGCCCTCCTTATAATATGAGCAGTAAGCGCTCCTCAACAATTCCCTTATCTGTCAGGGTTTCAATAACCATGGACTATCCAAGGTTTAATGGCTTTGACATCTCCATTTGTAGCACATCATCATCATTCTATTGGTTATTGTTCTATACTTGAGTGAAAACTATTTACATTTAAGCATATTACATTCCGGAGGCAGCATTTTCAGAAGCTGAAAGTGCCTCTATTTGGACTGGCTATGTTTTGCAGTGCCTATGTTTGATTGGTTTAGGCTTAAATTGCCTTTTAAAGGACAGAAATATGGAGACTGCCAATGCTGACTTTTCCTGCTAAAAGTGCTGGCTGCCCTGCTAATCCAGTAACTTCTGCACTTTAAGCTCACGACCAAGAACTGCTTTATGTTGCTGCATATTTTTAAAAAGTGTTGAAGTCAGGCACAGCAAGGCAACACGTATTTTCAGGTAAAAAAAATCAACAATGCAGCGCACATCTATTCACCTACAAATTTCCCTTCACTGCTATAAACTTTTATTGAGAACTTCAAACATAAAAGGAATGTCTACAAAACCAAGACCCAACTTTAGCGATCTGCTGTATTATAATAATGTTACAACTAGAGACCATGTAACCAAAGAGGAGGTGCTATACCATGAAAGGACATGATCTAATATGCATGAAAATTGTGATGCCTTACTGGGCATACTGAATCATTTGTACTCCTCTAATAGAGGGCAACTTACTTTGCCGTTACAAGCATAGAATGTTGGACAGCTGTGGATTAGGTGATTGGCAACAAGAAGGCAAGAGCAATTTATAATAGAGCGCTCACCTCTTCTTGCTCCCTCCTTGCAACCTTTTTAAAATGTCCAAGAATTTCTTGTTGATGATAAATATACTTAAATGTTACTTTAGCCATTTGTTTTTTTTTTGTTATGTTTTTTTTTCCTCATAGCAACTCATCAGAGTTGACTTATTTTATTAAGTGTAGATTTTAAAATAGTAGATTATATTTGACCGATTACCATGAGAAGCATTTCCACTTTTCCTTTTCTCCAGAATTCATAAGGCAATTTCTCTGCGGCATCACGAAAAGTTAAACTGCAGTTTTACAAAAGTTATGTTTATGTGGCCAGATTTCACATTTTTGGATTTTATTTTTGTTCAAGCTGTTGGTTGATTTACTAAAACTGAAAACTGAAGAGGGCAAAATCTGGTGCAGCTGTGCATGGAAGCCAATTGGCTTCTAACTTCAGCTTGTCCAATTATTTTTTGACAATAAAAAACCCTGCAAGCTTTCTAAGCAAAGATGCACCAGATTTTCAACTCGCCAGTTTTAGCAAATCAACCCCATTGTGCAGTAGTGTATTTAGGTTTTGTGCTGCCCTAGGCCTAAACTCATGCACCCCCCAATTTAAATATGACCCACCTCTTCCTGTCAAGGCCACACCCCTTTCTAAGACCCACCCTGAAATTTTCGATTGGGGGGGCAATGGATTCCCTTAATTTTCATAGATTTCCTCTCACTTCCTGTTTGGCTATGGGGCAGGAAGTGAAGGTCAATCTCTGCAATGGGTCAAAATGGGCAACCCGTCAGGACACAGTAGAGCAGCAGGAGAGATCGCTGTACTAACATCCGGTAGTTGGTACACCTCCTCTTCCTGAGCTGTCAGTTTTTTTTTCATTCATCCCTACTGGGTTGAATGAAGGAAAAAAATACTAGTGTGTAATAGGCTTTAACCACTGTCTATTCAAATGAAAAATGTTGGCTTTTAATTTCATGTCCCTTTTGCTCTTCTTCTACTTACCGATCTGAGCCTTGTATAATCTTATGAGGAAGTTAAAAAGTAAAACTGTACCTAATTTTGGTAATAATACTAAAGAGTACCACAAGGCCTGAATAGGCCAGTCCAAAGGTTTGTCTTGCATGGGAACAGATGTTTTTTACTGGCCTCGGGGAAAGGAGCTACGATTTAATAGTTGCATATACTGCAAATACTGTGTTCAGAAGTCATAGGTTTGTCATATAGCTGCACTTTGTTTTACAGCATGTTCAATGTTTTCTATATAAAAAGGTCTGTTCAAACACACATTAGTAAATGTCTAGCAAACAAGTAACATTTAAAGCCATGTTTATATGACGTGAGTGTAATAGAACTGATTGATTCTTTTTGTGTGTGTATCAAATTTTAGGGGTATGTTTCTGGATACAATTCTTCCATCCCGCGATGAAAATGGTGTGAGGCCTCCTATAGGTCAACGAACACGTCTCAGTAAAGGAGATGTTGCACAGGCAAGGAAGCTGTATAGATGTCCAGGTACTGCAAAAAGAAACAATGCATTGTCAGAAAGAATACTTCAGTAACTTAATTTAGTGCTGCCAGAGTACAGAGGTGCAGGAATGGGAAATATGACAGCAAGCTAGAAAAAATTGGACTTGTCAGCCACATGAGCACACGCCTTAATACCATGGAACCTTTGCTAGCATTTCACTTTTCAGTTTTTATTTTACTTTACTAGTATAAAAAGGCAGCATGATTTTACATGCAGAGCCTTGTTATCTAAATCCATAAAACTATTATTCACTGAGGTATGAGCCTTCCCTGTTCTGCCATTTTGGTGAGTCTCCAAAATAAATACAGTGAGCAACCATACTACCCATGTAAGTAATTGGGTCTCTTAAGTTACTGTTATGTACACACTCTGATAAATGACATAACATGGTTTCTAATCAAGATGCAACATGCCATTTTGGCTGTAAAATCCATTGGATTAAATGATATGCGAACCCCCACCTTGTAAAACAACCTATTCAGTTTAACATAGAAATGCAAGGTAAAGCATTTGTGTATATAGTATATAGTATTTTTATTTTATATAGGGGTAGAAACTGCAGGGGGATAAGTCAGTAGACAGAGAAATGGCAGTACACAGATCTTCCCAGTGATTAGCTGTGCAGGGGGGTTGTGGCCATTGGAGGACAGGCAAGACTGTGCTCTCAGCACAGCCAGAAAACTGACCTCAGTGGTTGGGAGGTGCTTCTATTCTTGGCATGGTGAGTTTGAAATGGGAGAGCAGGGGACTGGTAGCCTCACCAGGCATTTCAAACAAAGGAAGAAAAGTAATCAGGCCTATCCTGCACCCACCTAAAAACTGTACATTTATATTTTCAATCAGCCCATCACCCACAGCTATTACCTTTTTGTATCTTGGATTGTAAGCTCTAACAAGCAGGGCCCTTTGATTCATATTGTATCAAACTGTATTGTAATTGTTCTGTCTGCCCCTATGTTAAGCGCTGTGTAAACTGTTGGCACTATTTAAATCCTGTATAATCATATTATTTATGTTAAGGGAGCAGGATACTTTCTAACACAAGTAAATGCTACAACAGACCCATATCGGGAATTATGAATGTTGGGGGTAACATACTCCTTAAAATGCACCGATCTTTCATTTTGTTATGCAGCTTGGTGAATTCATGTTGGGTGAAAATTGTATTTTATTATTGGATATGAGCAAGGTACTGTATCTAAATTCTTCATATATTCTCAGGCAATAAGCTTGTATACAGTGTTTCTATTAAATATATCTGTATATAGCAGTAGTTATTTTCTTTTAGACAGGAGTTGTTGGTAGGGATGCACCGATATATCGGCGGCTGATACATATTGGCCGAAAATGGCTGTTTTGGGGAAATGCCGAAACAACTTAAAAATTGCCGATAATGACTAGTGGTGCAACGCGGGATTGCAGAGCGGTAAAACACACACTGAAATTGTCTCCGCTCTGCTCACACACAGCCCCACCTGCTCCTAACCACGCTGTGATAGACAGAATGTAGGTCTAATGCTGAGATGTGTTCTGTCTATCACAGCGTAGGGTTAGGAGGAGGCGGGGCTGTGTGCCAGCAGCGTGGAGACAGTTTCAGCATACGGGCGGTGAGTTGCTTTCTTTTCTAGTAGAACATGTATGCACTGTGCAGCCATCCGTCCTTCCCCCACATCTCCCTCGGCTGGCTCTATCTTCGGCACTCTGTCCCCCCTCCCCCCCGGCTGCCTAGTCTGGCCCCTGTCGCCAATGCACTCCTTTTTGGAGGTGACAGGGTTAATAAAGAGAACCTGTCACCTCCAATTTCTATCGCACAGGGAATTATTTTCTCCTGTGTGATGGCAATAAAGTTAAGTGTAAAAAAAATAAAAAATAATAATAATTAAATTAATAAAATAAGTAATTAAAAAGTAAAGAATTAGAAAAATATTAAAAATAAGAAAATTATACAAAAATAAAAAAAGTAAAACGACACACTACAAAAAAAAGTGATAAAGTAATAAAAAAAAAAGAAACAAGAGGCGGCAATTGGGGGACAGTGATAGGACGCTCCATACATTTTTGCAATCCGACTGTACTGTTTTAACATACAATTATAAAAAAAGTCATTTTCGGTTTCGGCCTGACATTTTTTTTATTTCGGTTTCGTTTTGGATCTGAAATTTTCATTTCGGTGCACCTCTAGTTGTTGGTCTTGAAAATGTAAATCTAAGTTTACTCATTTTGTATGGGTGTAAAAGAAAGCACATTAAGTTATTGTATGATTTATTTCTTGTGAATTTATGTGTAAGTCTTAACTTTAGATAAAACATTTAAAGAAACTGACTATAAAACAGTTGCATACTCCTGCTGGTTACAGCAAGAAGTGCAAAGCGGAATCGGGGAGCCTATTTGGCACAATTAAAGTGGTTGTAAACCCACTTTGAAAAAAAAAAATGAACACCTGCAAGACAAAGGCATAATGAGCTAGTATGCATAGCATACTGGCTCATTATGTAATGCTCGCTGCGGTGCCCATACACAGCACTGGCCGGTGACATCACTCCCAGGGTTTTTTTTCGGTTATCGCAGCTCCGGCGTTGTGATTGGCCGGAGCTGCAATGACGTCATTCCCACGCGCGGGAGCTATCGATGACGGCACACTCGCTGAAGCAACGGCACATACGTGCTGTTGCTTCAGTGCGCATGTGCCGATTATGTTTGCACATGCAGATACAGGGGATACCTCCTAAACCGTTCAGGTTTAGGAGATATCCAGGGTAGCTACAGGTAAGCCTTATTATAGGCTTACCTGTAGCAAAAAGTGTGTTGTATGGGTTTACAACCACTTTAAGTGTCACTTAGAGGATGAATAAAAAAAAGTGCAGCTCCAAGCATAAATCTTGTGTGTGTGTGTGTGTATATAAACATGTGCAAAACCAACTTGGTTGTGCAAATTAACAATGTGTATACAAATATCAATATAAAGTGCAATCTGCCAACAAAAGAACAATCAAAAGTATAAAGTCCAACATAAAGAGACTTATTCAAACTGCAAGTGACAACTGTGCATTAAACATTCGAGGTATGGAAATCTGAAGGTAACATTCCATTCAGTATAGATAAAGATAAACCGCTGGTAACTTCCAAACGGTTCAAAGTGAAAAGGACTGAATATGAAGATAGAAGTTGACTACTGTCCACTCGAGTTACCCAGGGCTGTGCATCCACCACAATGAGGGGAGAGTAAATACTCTTGCCAGACTTTGTGGATCATTTGCCAGCAGCAAAGAGTCAGACAAGCATGAGGGTGGCACTGTGTAAAGTCACTCTGAGAGGCCGTCGCAGGGAAATCTGCTTCCGTGATGCACTGAAATATCTCATAACCGGATAAGACTTTGAACTTCATCAGAATTGAGGAGAAAGATCTGTTCTTGGGCAGCCACGGATGACTTTGGTTTGTCTTTCTGAACCAATGTAGAAATATGGCCAGTAAAATGTCACCTCCTTTCCTGGCTCTGAAATCCCAAATGTCACCAGTTTTACTTTACTGGATTTCAGAGCCATTGAAAGGTGGTGACAACTTTTTACTGGCCATATTTCTACATTGGTTCTGAAAGACAAACCAAAGTCATCTGTGTCCAGGGATCCTATGATGTCGGCACCCCAAGCCGATTTGTTAATCGGCGATCTTACCTGGGAGTGGATACCTGTCAAAACCAGGTACCCGCTCCCCCCAAAAAAGTGCCAAATGTGACAGTGAATGGGGAGGGTGCAAACAAGCAAAGCTTCCCCTTTTGGGTTTTTACACCCTAGATCTAGACGCAATTCCGACGGACTAAAAACCATGCATGCTCAGAATCAAGACCGACGCATGATAGGAAGCATTGAACTTTATATTTCTCGGCTCATCGTAGTGTTGTACGTCACTGCGTTCTTGGCGGTCGGAATTGTGGTGTGACCGTGTGTATGCAAGACCGCTTGAGCAGAATTCCGTCGGAAAGAAACGTCAGGGCATCAGTGTAAATTTAGATGTAATCTGTGGAGCCCAATTAAGGAAAGATGGCTACTAAGTTGCAAAGATACATTTCATGAACTCTCCCATACCTTACCATGTACCATAAACTTACAAGTAGATGTCTAAGATGCTCTATAGCAGTGGTTCTCAACCCTGCCCTCAAGTACCCCCCAACAGGCCATGTTTTGGGAATTTTTCTTGGATAAAATAGCTGTCCAAAATACCAAGCCATTGACTCTGATTTAAAGCACCTGTGATGAAGGAAAACCTGCAAACATGGCTTGTTGGGAGTACTTGAGGACAGGGTTTAGAACTACTGGTCTATAGTACATGTAGGTACCGGTAATTAAAAAATATATGTAAAGGTTTGGTGTCAATACAGCCTTATTTTGGAAATGGAGTACAATTTGACCTTTTCACTTTATCAACCTCTTTACTGCGCTGGTGCTTGGCTGCTCAGACAACAAACACTGCAACATCGGGGCAGAGAGATGGTCTTTGGCCCTTTTTTATAAGTTCCAAGTCATGACTTATAATCGTCTGGAATTCCTCACTTACTAAAGATCATTGACTTGTTCATGCCTTTTTTATTTTTTTCTACTGCTGAGGACATAATTGTCTTTGACACATTTTATAAAGCTTTCTTTGCCGTCATCTACATACTTGCTCTTCATTGTGGCTTAATATTGTTATCACCTTTTTGTACTGCATGTCTTGCAGCTTGTGGAGAAACATTACAAGATTCCACAGGCAACTTCTCATCTCCTGGATTTCCAAATGGTTATCCTTCATACACACACTGCATATGGAGAATTTCCGTCACCCCAGGAGAGAAGGTAATTATTCTTTAATGTGGTTTCGACAGAGTAACGTTTCTTATCTTTTCATCTCTCTTGTGACTTCTAACCAGGTGTTCTTAGCTCAAAACCTGATCTTTGAGGAACTACCATATCGAAATCCCTTCTTCTCTGTCTATTTCTAAAATGGTCTCTAATGTAATAATTTACTGTTGATAATGGGTGAGCTAAAGAATAACAAAAAAAAAAAAAGTTACGACTTTACTACAAACTTGGTGTATTTCTCTACAGCTTTTCTTTTATATGATATTATATGACCTATAAACTGATTGTTCTCAAATGTTGCACACACTAATTGAAGACCTTCATTGTGACTTGTACACCTTCATAACACTAAACTACAGAAAAATATGTTTTTAGTATAGCTAGAAGAGTGAATGCAGTGGGGTTGAGTTGCAAAAGTCAGATAGGCTGTTTTACTTTGCAAGAGAATTTTCCCTTCTCTTAGTGAATGGTGAAAATTAACTTTGTAAAAAATACCCAATCGTGTACAATGGAAAAAAAAAAACGTTTTTGCTTTTGAAGATGATTGGACGATGGAAGTCAGCAGAGCTTCATCTTATTCACAAAGATGAGGAAAAAATTCCCTACAAAGTAAAAATTCCCCCAAATTGTAAATGCCCAATTTTACCTTTTAGTAAAGTTTATACTAGACCTAGACATTTTGTTCCACAAAAAAAACACCATTCCTTCAATTACAGGATGCTATAAAGGAAGCTGATGTTTAACATTTCAGCTTCCGCAATCACATTGCAAAAAGCTGTTTAAAATTAAACCCATGCTATAACCTTATATAAAAGAATATATTGCGCTAAACAAATCTAAGTGTGTATATAGTGTAAATAGGCAGCCAACATACCAGTGGATAAGTGTAAGCAGAAAAAAGAAAATAAATGTAGCGCCAAAACTATAAAGAAAGGGGTAACCACTGAATGGTTATGAGGATGTGACCTCTGTAGTGAGAGTTATATTAAGGAAAAAACCAAACTCTGTGAATCAATCATACATGTATACCAGAGCTAGATTAACTCTGAGTGCTAATATTATACCTGTGTGGCATAAAAGAGCATACAAAAGAAAATTCTTATGTAATAGGTGATTATAAGTGTGAACAAACACAAAAACAAATAAATTAAAGTTCTGAAAAGTGGGAAGGGGGGGGGGGGGCACTTCCAGAGCTTCCCCAGAGCTGACTGTTCGTCACTTCAGTTGGAAAACACCTCTTCCACATCAATGGAGAATCCTTTCCCTCAGAAAATGCACATCTTCAATTCCTTGGCATATAAAAGTTAAGGTACTCTTACCAGCTTTAGTTGACCCACAGCTCACCGTATGGTGGGTAGGTCCTCAAGGCTTATATATGCTGGCCGTCCTTCAGTTGCACCAATGGGTAGATGGATATCCCGATTCCGATATTCCGGATGGATCCCAGAAGGAAAGTTGGTAACACCAGCCACAGGAACGTCACGTGAGATGATAAGGAGGGGAAACTCCCGATTTCATGAGGGATATGAGAAAAGAGGGAGAAAACACCTCCTCATAGTGTAGAAATTTATTTAAAATTCTTGATCAAAAAATGTTTTGACATAAACAAGGAGATAGTCCAAATCTCATAAAAAATAGTACACAGCAAGGAAATCGTCCAAAGTTAAAAGTAGTAAAATTATAAAAAAGACCCAAACGATAAAGACACTCGTTCACCACGGCACATCATAGAAAAAACCACAGCAGGCAGATAACATGAACTGGCACAGTATTGGTGGTATGGATCAAAATTTAACCGACCGGTTTCGTCTTCACAGACATCAACAGGGTTATAGAGCTGACCCACACCTCTACCTGCACCTATATATAGCCATATGATTAGCTTACCTGTGATCTACACCTGCTACTCCACTCCCCTCGGGCGTGCGTCTCACCCACTGCTACTTCCTCTTCCTGCGTTCCAACCACCGGAGGTGGGACAATGGGGGCGCGGCTGAGGATACCAATCGCAGTGCTGCAATATGTGACGTCATCTCCTCCCGTCCCACATGACAGCCTCTGTCCAATATGAGGATGCGGGACAAGGGAATTGCTCCGCCCCCCACCTAGCAGCGAATCCGAGTCTCAGACTCAACATCCACGACACACATCGCTGAGGGGGCAGGCGGTGATGCGCGCATTGTCACTTAGCCACGACGGTGTGCGCGTCAGCTGACGTCGGGCGTGATGACGTATGCGTTCCATCTAATGCGTCCCAAGGGAATCATTGATGAATGAGAGGCGTAAGCAGCAGCTATAAACCTCTATGGTGAAAACGAATCCTAAGCAGTAAATATAATGCATTAGGTCCCCGGGATAGTGTATACAGATTGATCACAGGTAATATACATCCCCAATTAACTAGTTGATGCAGGCAATCATACTTATAATAGATGTATGGTGATTTAACAAAACCATCCCCTATATATAAAAATAAACACAATAAAGGAGATATTAACTTGTACTAATAAATAACCAAGATGGAGGTTCATGATTGGTTTATGAATGAATTCACATCCCACTCCACGTTAAGTCCGTGGGGCGTATAACTTTTTAGCTGGTATATCCAATATACTTCTAACTTAGATACGCCCCTCGTACCTGGTTCACCTCTCCAATGAGGGACAAAGTGGTCTATAATTTGGAACAAAGTTCCCTCGACCTTCTTATTGTGGTGTTCCAAGTAGTGTCTTGGTACAGTGTGTTTGGGGTACCCTGCCAAAATCTTGGCAATATGCTCACCTGCCCTTGTGGAAAAGCTCCGTATGGTACGCCCCACGTACTGTTTTCCACAAGGGCAGGTGAGAAGGTAAACAACACACCGAGTGGCACATGTTGAAAATTGTTTAATGGGGAATTCAACCCCGGTAACCGTGGATCTAAAATTAATAGATTTCTTCTTGGTAATGTTGTATATACACACCTTACACCTCCTACATGGATGATAACCCTTAGAAAGAGGGAAAAAAATGGGTTTGACTGGGGGGTCTGGAACATTTGGCGCGATCTGATTTCTCATTGACATTGCCCCTCGATATATTATGGATGCACTATTGGGTAAGGTAGGTCCCAAAGTGGGATCACTCGTTAATATGTTCCAATGTTTTTGGATGATTGACCTAATTTGCTTATATTGCATAGAAAATGCGGTGAAAAAAGAGTTCTTAAACCTACTGTCCTGTACCGTTTTGACTTTCTCTCGTGTCAGGGTTGCCCTATCAATCGTTGAAATTCTTTCAATTTCGTCCTGGATATGATTCTCAGAGTATCCTTTATCAACAAAGCGATTCTTGAGAATCTTTGCTTGTTCTTTAAAGTCTGCCACATTAGAGCAATTCCGTCTAATTCGCAGAATCTGACTACGTGGGACAGACTTCAACCAGGAGGGATGATGGCAGCTGTCAACCGGGATGAACCCGTTACGGTCGGTTTGTTTAAAGTGGGTTTTGGTTTGTAAACTGTTATTTCTTTATCGTACATCACGGGACACAGAGCGGCATTCATTACTATATGGGTTATATGGAGTACCTTCAGGTGTAGACACTGGCAATCTCAAACAGGAAATGCCCCTCCCTATATAACCCCCTCCCATAGGAGGAGTACCTCAGTTTTTACGCCAGTGTCTTAGGTGTTAGTCATGGTTTAGCTTGCCTCCGCATCCTTGGGATTAGGTGAGCTACCGGTTCTGTCCAAAAAAGCCTCAGCGCTAAAGTGGTCAGTAACCGGACCCCAAACCCTTGGGGTATAGCCCATAATGCTTTTCTTTTTAGAGAGCTGGACCCTGGGCCCAGAACTTAGAAACCTTTGGGTACCTAAAGTTTTCTGTTGCCAGGGTGCTATATGGGCCCAGGACAGTGGATCCTTCATAGGAACCCAGGGCCTGAAGGTCTAGACATCCCCACGGAGATGGGGGAAGATTGGGCCTCTTGCTTGGCAAAGTCCTGCGGCATGGAGCAGGTAAGTGAAGGGAAAACTTGCGGAACTTGGTTCTTAGCAGGTTTTTTTCTGGGGGGTCACAGGGGACATGCCTAAAGTTATGCACTGCATCTGGCAAACTAGTCACATATCATAAAGATAGGATGGCTCTCTATGTATTATTCCCCATAAGATGTGACCTCCCTTGTAGTGTTGGAAAAGCATTGAGTGGGGCCTGTGTTATATAAAAATATATGTGTGTGTCAGAGAGCTTTGCTTACCTGCAGGCCTCCAGGCGATGCTCCATTCAGTCTTCCTCCTCAGAGCCTGCAAGCAGGCAAAACGCTGACCTCCTCATGGTTCCAGGCTGCAGGCTGCAGTTTGCTGGAACAGAGAGGTCCCTTCCTCCCAAAATCCCCCCCCCTCCCCCTGTCGGGAGGGGCATTTCCTGTTTGAGGTTGCTGGGGGGGAAGGGCGGGTCAGTGGCTTAAAGGAAGGGGCGGCCCTTCCTTGTTTGTTCCATCAATACTTTGGAACTGAGGAGAAAGACCAGAGCGGCAGCACGGGGCGCCGAGGACACACAGTGGCCAGAAAGGATATTGCAGTCTTCAGAGGACTGTTTTGTCAAGCCTAGAAATAGGCTGTTTCTTTTCCATCTCATAGTTTTTCTTTGCAATACTACTCAGGGGGACAGAATGTTTTTTCTTTCCTGGATTTGAAACAAAAATGAAAAAAAAAAAAAAAAGTCATCTAGGGGAGAGGAAGCATTTTTTTATCCCCCAAACAGGTGTTTGGACAATTAACTTTTATAGTTCCAAATACCAATAGGTAGCAGGTGTACCTCGGTATTGTACCATGGTATGCCGCTGTTTTCCCTACAGGGAGCCTTGGGGCCATCGGGATCTGGGGCTGGAGCTGACGCGGGTCAGTCCAACCCTAAGATGGTCACGGAGGAGGTATTACTCACCTCTTTAAAAGAGATGCAGAAAAGCATGGGAAAAATGATATCCGCAGCTATGCGGGGCAGTAAGCGGAATAGATCTCCGTCGCCCGAGCGCGGACCCTCAGAAGAGGAGGTCCTTTCCTCAGGGGAATTGGACGACCTCTTGGACACGGACCAAGTAGGTTCAGGGATCGAAGACCCGGATACAGAGGAGTCTGGGGCAGTCTCCCTGAGGGAGAGCTGGTGGATTCAAGGATTGTCGGACTTGGTCCATAGGACATTCAACTTGCCAGTACCAGATCTCCAGGTATCGACGGTTTCAGCTTTGGGCTCACTGAGGGCGCCTCAAAGCAATGCTGTGTTTCCGATCCATCCTCTATTAGAGGGAATTTTGTTCCAAGATTGGAACAAGCCAGATAAGATCTTCTTACCACCTAAAAGGTTCTCTGTCCTATATCCTATGGAAGAAAATTTTTCCAAAAGATGGGCTACTCCTGCAGTGGACGCAGCCATCTCATGTGTTAACAGATCGTTAACATGCCCTGTAGAAAACATACAGGTGTTCAAGGATCCAGTTGATAAGCGCTTGGAAGCACTACTTAAGAACTCCTTCACTACTGCAGGGGCAGTAGTACAGCCAGCTGTGGCTGCGATTGGGGTCGCTCAAGCATTATCGGATCAATTTAAGCAGATGCTTAAACTTATTCCGGCCCAGCAGGCAGAAAAATTTTCGGATGTCCCTAAGGCCATATGTTTTACGGTAGACGCAATCAAGGATTCTATCCAGCAAGCGTCACGTTTATCGTTATCCCTTATCCATATGAGAAGACTCTTATGGTTAAAAAGCTGGGAGGCTGAGCCCCCATGCAAGAAGCTCCTGGTAGGGTTCCCCTTCCATGGAGGACGACTCTTCGGAGAAGACCTAGATAAATACATTCAGACCATTTCAAACGGCAAGAGTACTCTCTTGCCAACTAAGAAGAAGGTTCAGGGACCTGCGTTTAAACGACAGTATTCCCCTGGGCAGGGGCCCTCTAATGCCAAGCAGTATCGACGGCCTCCTGCAAAAGCAAACTTCGGCTTCAACAGCAGATCACAAGGACAGGCTGTTAGAGGCAAAAGGCAGTGGTTTCGCAAACCAGCAAAACCAGCCCCCAAGCCAACCTTATGAAGGGGCGCCCCCACCCACGAAGGTGGGGGGAAGGCTGCGACTCTTTTCAGAGATTTGGGAAGCCAGCATTCCCGACGAGTGGGTACGGTCTTCCGTGGCCACAGGCTACAAATTAGATTTCCTAAGGTTTCCTCCTCCTCATTTCCAGAAGTCGAGGATTCCAAACGATCCGGAAAAGGGAGCCGCATTAAGATCGGCATTAGATCATCTACTTTCCCAGGAAGTAATAGTAGAGGTACCAGTCCTGGAACAGGGGCTGGGTTTCTACTCCAACCTATTCATCATCCCAAAATCCAATGGAGATGTCAGGCCAATTTTGGACCTAAAGATGGTAAATGCATATCTAAAGATCCGCTCATTTCGGATGGAATCCGTGCGGTCAGCAGCTGCCACACTCCAGAAGGACGACTTCATGGCGTCCATAGACATAAAGGATGCCTACCTTCATGTTCCAATTTATCAGCCACATCAAAGATATCTACGCTTCATGGTGGCTTCGCGTCACTTCCAATTCGTGGCGCTTCCCTTCGGGTTGGCTACGGCCCCCCGGGTGTTCACGAAGGTCCTAGCTCCAATCCTAGCCAAACTAAGGATCCAAGGGGTCACGATCCTAGCATACCTGGACGACCTAGTCATAGATCACTCGTCTCCCGGCTTGGAGCGAGCAGTGGCCCTCACGGTCCAATACCTCGAGAGGTTCGGCTGGGTCCTAAATCGAGAAAAGTCAGCTTTCCAGCCCACAAAGCAGTTGGAATATCTCGGCATGAGATTAGACACAGAACAACAAGGAGTGTTCCTACCTCTGAGGAAGGTAAAAGCCATCAAGGAATTAATCCTACTGGTTCTAAGCAAGAAAGAACCGACTATTCGCCTATGTATGAGGTTACTAGGCAAGATGGTGGCCACATTCGAGGCGGTACCATACGCCCAGAGCCACACTCGCATCCTACAGGCAGCCATCCTGTCGGCATGGAGCAGAAGGCCACAGGCCTTGGATATCCCGTTGCCGCTCTCATCAAGAGTCCGACAAAGTCTGTGTTGGTGGTTAGACCCTCAGAATCTACTGAAGGGGAGGTCTTTCAGCCCAGTGGCTTGGAAGATAGTGACCACAGACGCCAGCCTGACGGGCTGGGGAGCAATTTTGGATGGTTGCACTCGCCAAGGTACTTGGGCAAAGCCAGAGAAGCAGTTGCCCATCAACATCTTGGAGCTCAGAGCTGCTCGACTAGCCCTCAGGGCTTGGACGTCAAAATTGCAGGGGTTCCCGGTGAGAATTCAATCAGACAATGCCACGGCCGTGGCACACATAAATCACCAAGGGGGAACCAGGAGTCAAGCCGCTCAGAGAGAGGTGAGCTTGATTCTTCTATGGGCAGAGGCTCATGTGCCCTGCATATCGGCAATATTCATTCCAGGAGTGGACAACTTTCAGGCGGACTTCTTAAGCCGCCAGACTCTATGGCCGGGGGAATGGTCTCTGCATCCACTAGTCTTTCAAGCACTCTGCCAAAGATGGGGAGTGCCGGACGTGGATATCATGGCATCGAGACTCAACAAGAAACTAGACAGGTTCATGTCCCGCTCAAGGGATCCGATGGCCTGCGGAACCGATGCGTTGGTTTGCCCTTGGCATCAGTTCAAACTTCTTTATGCGTTTCCCCCGCTCCAGTTACTACCCCGCCTGCTGCGCAGGATCCGGGTGGAGCACATACCAGTCATCCTGGTAGCTCCAGCATGGCCCAGAAGGGCATGGTACTCACTAATCTTAAGGATGGTAGTGGGAGACCCTTGGACTCTTCCTCTACGGCCAGACCTGCTATCGCAAGGTCCGATCCTCCACCCTGCCTTACGGCATCTAAATTTGACGGCCTGGAAGCTGAATCCCTGATTCTCAGGGGTAGAGGTCTGTCTCAGAAAGTAATCTCTACCCTAATCAGAGCCAGGAAACCGGTCTCTAGGGTGATTTATTACAGGGTCTGGAAGGCCTATGTAGGCTGGTGTGAGTCCAAGCGATGGCTTTCTCGCAAATTTACCATCGATAGAGTATTAAGTTTTCTCCAGCTAGGAGTGGATAAAGGATTGGCATTAAGCACAATCAAAGGACAGATTTCTGCTCTGTCGGTGTGGTTTCAGCGGCCGCTGGCCACCCACTCGCTGGTTAAGACCTTCCTTCAAGGGGTCTTACGTATTAGACCTCCAGTTAAATCCCCGCTTTGTCCGTGGGATTTAAATCTTGTTCTGTCAAGTTTACAGAAACAACCGTTTGAGCCGTTGGCTGATATTCCTTTGGTTCTACTGACAAGGAAGTTAGTATTTTTGGTTGCCATAGTTTCCGCAAGAAGAGTTTCGGAGCTGGCAGCCTTATCCTGTAAGGAACCATATCTTGTTTTTCATAAGGACAGGGTCGTTCTCCGCCCTCATCCTTCCTTCCTTCCGAAGGTCATATCCAGTTTTCATTTGAACCAGGATTTGGTATTACCATCCTTCTTCCCTAAACCTACTTCCAGAAAGGAAGGGTTGCTGCATACCTTGGATATTGTCAGGGCCATGAAGGCCTATCTTAAAGCTACAAAGAAGATCCGGAAGACAGATGTGCTGTTCATTCTACCGGATGGGCCCAAGAAGGGGCAGGCAGCTGCAAAGTCCACCATTTCTAGGTGGATTAAGCAATTAATCACTCAGGCCTACGGCTTGAAAGGGTTGCCTCCTCCAGTATCATTAAAGGCTCATTCTACTAGAGCCATGGGCGCCTCCTGGGCAGCACACCACCAGATCTCTATGGCTCAAGTTTGCAAGGCGGCAACCTGGTCTTCTGTCCACACGTTTACAAAATTCTACAAGTTGGACGTAAGAAGGAATACTGATACTGCCTTCGGGCAGGCAGTGCTGCAGGCTGCAGTTTGAGACCCTCGGATTCCGGGGGCTCCTCTTGTTCGAGTTAAATTTAAAAATTTTATTTTTCTCAACTAAGTTGGATTTATTATGATTTGAGTATATCTCTAAATTAAATCCTTTTGTCTTGGAGATGTTCTCCCTCCCCTCATTGTAAGCATTGCTTTGGGACATCCCATATAGTAATGAATGCCGCTCTGTGTCCCGTGATGTACGATAAAGAAAAAGAGATTTTTAATACAGCTTACCTGTAAAATCTTTTTCTTGGAGTACATCACGGGACACAGAGCTCCCACCCCTCTTTTTTGAGGACCATTTTGGGAGGCATACTGCTTGCTACAAAACTGAGGTACTCCTCCTATGGGAGGGGGTTATATAGGGAGGGGCATTTCCTGTTTGAGATTGCCAGTGTCTACACCTGAAGGTACTCCATATAACCCATATAGTAATGAATGCCGCTCTGTGTCCCGTGATGTACTCCAAGAAAAAGATTTTACAGGTAAGCTGTATTAAAAATCTCTTTTTTTTGTACAAAAATTTCCAGATCCAAAAAATTTATTTTAGAAGTACTAGCCTCGTATGTTAAATTGATTCCAACTTGATTGTCATTAAGATGACTCATGAAGGACTCCAAAGACCCATGGTCACCACGCCATAGGAGGAGGATGTCATCTATGTACCGCGCCCAGAGAACTATCTCCGGTCGGGCGGCAGCATAGACGACATCCTCCTCCCATTTGGCCATGAAAATGTTTGCGAGACTGGGGGCAAATTTAGCCCCCATCGCGACTCCCTTATGTTGTAAGTAGAAATCCCCCGCGTGCCAAAAATAATTGTGCGTAGTGGCAAACCTGAGGAGATCCATTACAAACAATCTTTGCAGAATAGGGAGATCTGGTGACCTATTGAGAAAACATTCCACTGCTTGGAAGCCCAAGTGATGGGCTATACTGGTGTAGAGTGAAGCCACATCAGCTGTGACAAGAATGATGTCACTGGTGTATATCACTTCCTCAAGTTTAGCAATGGTATGCCTGGTATCCTTGAGGTAGGAAGGAATGTTTTTCACTATGGGTTGGAGGTGGAAATCAATGTATTTCCCCAATCTGGAGGTGACAGAGTTGATGCCACTGATAATTGGTCTTCCTGGGGGACATGTGCTATGTTTGTGAATTTTTGGCAGGTAGTATATAACAGGGATACGAGGTACCCTGGGTACTAAGAAGCATCGTTCCTTGTTATTGAGGATGCCTCTCTGTACACCCTTCTCCACCAATTTCTTTAAGGAGTAGGTGTAACTACTGGTAGGATTAGATGGTAACTTGACATAAGTCACATCATCCTCCAGTAGTCTTGACATCTCTAAGTTATAAGCAGACTTGTCAAGAACTACTATCCCCCCCACCCTTGTCAGCAGGGCGTATAACAAGGTCCTTTCTCTCACATAGGGATTTCAAGCCATTCTTAATATTGGGATCAGAATAAAACCTTTTTAAAGGTATTTCTTCTAGGTCCTTCAAAACCAAGTCTCTGAAGACTTTAATACTCGGTGCCAAAGGACAGGGAGGATTAAAAAGGGAAGGGTTCGAAAGACCTGTATGTCTAACACCCGTTGTGACATCCGCAAGATTTGGTCTGGTTGGATTGGAGATGAAGTATCTTTGGATACTCAATTTTCTCGTAAATTTTTGTACATCTATAAAGGTCTGAAATTTGTTAAGTCCTTTCGGAGGAACAAACTTCAGACCCTTATCTAGAACTAATCTTTCAGCATCATTTAAGGTAGAGGTGCTTAAATTAAACACCCCAGTACCTGTTATACTCTCGGTCTTTTTCTTCCGGGCGCGCCGCCCCCCTCTCGACCCCCGTTTGGTTCTCCCAAACATGAATCTATGTATTGTATTGCCGCTGCCGCCGACTATTCAGATGGCTGGCCCCCTGGCGAGCGCCGGCCATCTGAATGACGGCAGCTGGTTGGCTCTGATAGGCTTTCCGATTACAGCCCTCAGGCTGTCATAGGCTTCCAAACACTTATACAGGGACGCACGGGGGGTGCGTTCCTTGGATAAGAATGACAGGCGTGTCAGCCAATCGGGTTCACCGGTTCTGGTTACCGGTAACCTGATTGCCTGAAGCGTCATCGAGGGCGGGAGAAGACATTGAGGGACCGTGGAAGGAGGATGGCTGACCCCAGAAAGGTAAGTGCCAGGCAGAGGGGGCATTTGATGGGCACAGTGGCTGCATTTGATGGGCACAGTGGCTGCATTTGATGGGCACAGTGGCTGCATTTGATGGGCACAGTGAGGCTGCAATTGTGTTTTTTTTTTTTTTTTCGTTTGTTTGCACCTTCCCAAAAATTTTGAGCACCAGCCGCCACTGTGGCTAAGTATAAGAAATGTTCCTTCAATTACATAGGGGCTTTTGTGAAAATGGCAAGATGTGTGTAAGGAGGGGCACAGAAGTATATTCAGATTCTTTAGAGAAAAAAAAAAACAATCTTCAGATTCCAGCAATAAGAATGAGTTGCTTAAATTATGCTACATCTGTTTTATGCTACATTTATTAGAACAAGGAAGACTAATATACGGTACTCGGACGCTATTGTGTCACACTTTGTCTGAGCAACAGACAAAGCTCCCACACAATGTGGATACAGATGTATCCCGATGTGTCTGCACAGAATAAAGTCAGTATTAAACATGCCAATGTGATTATGTAAAATCAAACTTTTTAAGATAAAAGTTTAACTATTTAGATTACAGACTTTACCATATAACCACTTGCTGGCCAGGCCTCATCTTGAACTTTTTGTTTACAAGTTTTTTTGCTAGAAAATTACTTGGAACCCCCAAACATATATATTTATGTGTGTGTGTGTGTATGTATCTGTGTGTGTATGTATCTGTGTGTGTATGTATCTGTGTGTGTATGTATCTGTGTGTGTATGTATCTGTGTGTGTGTGTATGTATCTGTGTGTGTGTGTATGTATCTGTGTGTGTGTGTATGTATCTGTGTGTGTGTGTATGTATCTGTGTGTGTGTGTATGTATCTGTGTGTGTGTGTATGTATCTGTGTGTGTGTGTGTGTGTGTGTGTGCATGTGTGTATATATGTATATATGTGTGTGTGTATATATATATATATATATATATATATATATATATATATATATATATATATATATAATTTTAACATTTTTTGCAGAGACCCTAGAAAGGAAAATGGCGATTGTTGCAATATTTTATGTCACACTGTATATGTGCAGCAGTCTTTCAAGCTCAATAGTTTTGGGGAATTTTTTAATTTTTTTTAATATATAAAAAAAAAGAAAACTCAAAAGCCCAATTTTTTTTTGTATAATGTGAAAGATGTTACGCTGAGTAAATAGTTGCCCAACATGCCATTCTTTAAAATTGCGCAAGCTCGTGGAATGGTGAATAGGCGACGCTTTAGAGGGGTGCGCGCCTGCGGGTCCCGCGGACTCTGTCTGCCAGTGATCCTGGTGAGAAGAGGAAAAAACGGGGCACTGCCTATGTAAACAAGGCAATTCCACGTTCTGCCAGATAAGACAGATCTACTGTTCTCAGTGATTTGTCATATTCCAGTAAGCCCACCCCCTACAGTTAGAACACACCCAGGGAACACACTAAACCCCATTGATCACCACCTAGTGTTAACCCCTTGCCTGCCAGTGGCATTTTTACATTGATCAGTGCATTTGTATAGCACTGATCAATGTAAAAATGTCACTGGTCCCCAAAAAGTGTCATTTGGGGACAGATTTGTCTGCCGCAATGTCGCATTCCTGCTAAAAATCACAGATCGCAGCTGTAACAAAACGTTCCACACTCTGAGTGCTTTCGTCATATAGCGCTTCCTCCCAGTCTGAAGATGGATATCAGATATTCCAACCACTAAACAAGCACAAAATGAGATGATACAGTACTTGTTTGTCTGCTGAACATTGACTCTTTATTAGAAAAAAAAAAATTATATATATATATATATATATATATATATATATATATATATATATATATATATATATATATATATATATATATATATATATATATATATATATATATATATATATATATATATAATTTTCTACTTTTTCCTATAATAAATATCCCCCTAAAAAAAAAAGAATTTCTTCTTCAGTTTAGTCCAATATGTTTTCCACATTTTTGGTAAAAAAATCGCAATAGGCGTATATTGATTGGTTTGCGCAAAAGTTATAGCGTCTACAAAATAGAGGATAGATTTATGGCATTTCTATTGTTTTTTTTTGTTGCTAGTATAGGTGGTGATCAGCGATTTTTAGTGGGACTGTGACATATCAGGCACCTTTGACACTTTTTTTGGGATCAGTGCTATAAAAATGCACTGATTACTGTATAAATGACACTGGCAGGTAAGGGGTTAACACTAGGGGGTGATTAAAGGGTTAAATGTGTTCCCTGGGAGATGTTTCTAACTGTAGGGGGAGTAGACTGACTGGGAGAATAGGGAGATCACTGTTCCTAATCGCTAGGAACAGACGATCTCTGACGATCACTTGTATAGAGAGAGCATATCATACATTTCTTAATTTTCACGTGATATATTTTATAATGCATACAACTCATATGTTATTTTATATATATATATATATATATATATATATATATATATATATATATATATTATACATATGACCTATATGGGCTGATTTAATGAGGGAAATAAAAATCTTCACTCAAATATTTTGAGATTTAATTATTTCTGTTATCAAGTCTTGTGAAAAGCATTGGTACATGGTTGGGTATTCAAAGTGAACAGGAGTTTGCTTTTCGCATGATTGGATAATTGAGGTGCAGATTTACAGAATTTCAGTAAAGAACTTTTAAACAGCAAAGTGGCTACCCCATCAAGCAATGATTGCCATCTGAGTAAGTGTAGCCAGTACAGCATTTGCTTTGGCGTAGGTTCACACTCTTGCAGGTGTGGGAGTGCATGTAAATCGCATGAATTCCTGCACACACAGCCAAAACACGCTGCTCTCATAATTCTTAATTCCCCCTACACGTGAAAATGCGTGGTATTTTCAGGTGCGTGAAACCACCGTGTGGTTCCCCCCGCAGCAGCTGTGGGTTATAGAAAAAGGTTTGGGGACCTTTTCCCTGCATTTCCTGTGGGTACACCAGACTATTCACATGAATGGGCTGCTGTACCCGCACAAATGCATCTGCACAGAGCCGCAATAGTGTGAACCGTGCCCTGTTTGATTTATGGTTATATTCATGCATTTCTCCCACACTCAGGATAGTATCAAAATGAAAATTTTGTAACAGAATTCTGAAAAACAATTCTTATTGTAACATTGGTCATATGTGTAATGTGATCTGACTGCAGCTGTGTTCTGTACATTGAACAGTTTAAATTATATATCTAGTAATATACATTTTGTCCAGCAATGTAAACAGGTTTATAAGCCGATTCCATTAGTTGTATGTTTTAATAAGCATTATAAAAATATTTAGTCTGTATATGCAGTAAATCATGCTTGTTATGCTCCCTGTGGCATCTAAGAGGTTACTTCTCTGCATTGTGTAAAAAGGCTGTTTGATCCTGTCTCCTCTGATCCTCCCCTTCTTCCAGAGTCCTCAAACCATCTCTGGATAGTACAGGGGCTAGGGGACAAGCTGCACATGCTCAGTTTGGTGTGTATTGCTAGAGAGTTTTTTTTTTTTTGTTCTTGGGAGAGTGCATGTGATCAGCACAGGGCCCATCAGCTCTGTCCAGGCAGAGGGTCAAGGGTCCTGCATCTTCATAGGACAATCGGGGGGGGAATGAAAATTCATCCTCCAAGCTTTAACCATATACTGATGGAAGTCACAAAACTGCGCTAACTGTTAATAAGAAAAGGTATTTAGCAGTTTATTTTTACTAAAACTATTGCATTTGCGTGTACTGTGGGAGACCAGATATAGTGAATTCAAGGTCCTGGGTTTAGTAACACTTTAAGGATACTTCCATTTTTATTTTACATTGCTTGTTCATTTGTTGGCTGCTTCTGTCTAATTAAAAACTTATACAAGCTTTTAAAAAAAGTGGTGTTCCTATGTCTAAATTTAATAAGCCATTGTTATATAAACGTATACAAAAACACTCTATAGTTACTTTAGGTAATTCAAACGGCATTTGTGCTGTCAAGGTCAATGAGATGCATGACAAGTTACATTAACTGATGCTATAATACAGTGGCAAAATTTGCTTACAAGGCCAATTCTGTGCTAACTAATCTGACACCCTGTGTCTAATTATTTACAATGGCGGCTCAAAGCAGTGCTTTCTCCTGATCTGTCAGGCTCAGCAGTCACTATTGCTACATAATGCGAATAAATGTAATGAGATTTCACATTACACACCTTCTATCTACTCCTTGTAATTTATGGCAATAAACCCATGTACAGTATATAAATGGGGAATTGTATAAGTGATGTAGAGCAATTTGTTATGCTGACAACAGAAGGGCAATCCATATAATCTCAACAAACTGCTCTTGTGTTCAGAAAAATATTCTGCATGCTATATATGCAGAATAGTGTGTGTGTGTGTGTGTGTGTGTGAGGAAAAGTTAGGTTTTCACAATCCATGAATATTTTATGGGCTTTTAATGAAACTAGCTATTGTGCCTATGCAGTAGTGGTGCTAATATTGTATTCCCACTGGTAAAAATGCCAATGTTCCTATTATACGATTATAACTGTACAAAGTTGTTAATCAATATCCCATAAATCAGTTTTTTGCATTGCATGTAAAATTGATCAGCTTATCAGAAGAAAATAAATTGGACGTTCACCCTAGAAATACTCAATGAATCTTAACCACTTCAGCCCCGGAGGATTTGGTTGCGAAATGACCATGCCACTTTTTTGCGATTCAGCACTGCGTCGCTTTATCTGACAATTTTGCGGTCGTGCAACGTGACTCCCAAACAAAATTGACGTGTTTTTTTTTTTCCCCCCACAAATGGAGCTTTCTTTTGGTGGTATTTGATCACCTGCGTTTTTTTTTTTTTGTGCTATAAACAAAAATAGAGCAACTTTTTTACTAGTAGGCGGCGATCTGCGTTTTTTTTTTTTATCGTAACTGCGACATGGCGGACAAATCGCACACACTTGACACTATTTTGGAACCTTTGTCATTTTATACAGTGATCAGTGCTATAAAAAATGCACTGATTACTGTGCAAATGACACTGGCAGTGAAGGGGTTAACCAGTAAGGGGTGGGGAAGGGGTTAAGTGTGTCCTAGGAAGTGATTCTAACTGTGTGGGGGTGGGCTTACAGTGACATGACACTGATCACTGCACCCGATGAGAGGGAGCAGACGATCAGTGTCCTGTCACTAGGCAGAACAGGGAGATGCCTTGTTTACAAAGGCATCTCCCCGTTCGATCGTTCCGTAACCCGGTCGCAGGACACCGTGCCCGCTAGGCGTCGGATTCAAAGCAACGTGTGTATATATACACGTTTCTTTGCCTGCTCGTGCTATTCTGCCAACGTAAATGTGTGTGTGGCAGTCGGCAAGTGGTTAAACAGCCATACAACACATGTACCTTGATGGATGTACCATATTCTCTGTCCAAGCTGTGGTTATACAGCAATCGGCACTGGAAAACTGCGAGCTATTTTCAGTGACACCATGCTACTCATGGTGTCTCCCATGCTATCTATGCTTTGTGATTGCAAAGCCTGACTGAAAACTGCTTGAACATGCTTCCTTTGTGCTCTGATGCTGTCAAGCCAAACACACCATTCATCAAGGTAAAGGAAGCTGTTTATGGTACATTAAAGTTCATCTTTCCAAAAAGAAATTATAAATGCACATTTTTTGCAGGTATAAAAATGTGTATTGGTAATTTTTTTTATTTAAATAATTCTAGGTGGACTTCAACTTTAATGTTTTTTAATCATTAAAAAAAGAAAAACCCTTAGTATAATTTATGCATATAAGGGAATAAAATGGTAGATTTACTTTCAGAGTTAATGCCATAGTTTTATATTTTTCAGTTTTCGATTTGATCTAAAAAAAAAAACAATATCAAAGTTGTCAATTTATTGTCAGTTTAATTTTCACTTGTGCCTGAATTCTGGTGGTTGACTTAATTTCTGAGTGGTAGATTTTCTGGCTATTGTGACCCTAATTGCAGTCATGTTATGGAAAGTGGTTAAAAAATGTACTTTTTTTTTATTATTATTCCAGCCCCAATAGAGCATTCATGTACTTCTTTCTTTTTTTTTTTTTGCATAGCCGCTCACTGCATCACTCGGCCCTGCCCCTCGGCACGCCGCGTCACTGGATGTGATTGACAGCAGTGCCAGCCAATGGCTGCACTGCTCTCAATCCATCCACTCTAGCCAATCAGCGGCCAGGCTGAGTGGCGAAGAGGCTCTCAGAACCAAGTGCAGGACTTTCGACGGGTCAGGTAAGTAAAGCAGGGGGGGGGCGGCATCATCATGTTTTTTCACCTTAATGCATAGATTGCATTAAGGTGAATTTTTTTTTTTGTTCCTTTACAACTCCTTTAATTAATGGCACTGAAAGCCTAACTAGTAATTTTAGGTGTATAAAAGGTGGACATACACTATCCAATTTAATTGTAGTGCAAGAACCTGCCTGAATGGCTATAGAGTGATTGGCTAGATCCTCCTATTATGGTAAATCTAAAGGAGATCACACAAAATACAGAAGCAAATACACATTTTGCCATGTTAAAAAATGAGTGGCTAATGCTGCAAAAAACGCACATTAAAAAACACACAACCAACAAAACACCAACATTTCCCATAAGCCACATATGGTACAGCCCATTTAAAAATCAATGGGCTGCCCTACGCGTGTCACAGGAAAAACGAGACCCAAAATGTTCGCTCCCACCTTGCTAGATGTGAATGGGACTTGAAAGTGAAAGACAACGAGGCTCCAATTCACATTTGTGAGTTCATTTGCATTTCAGAAATGCGCTGCACCAAAAATCACAGTAAAAAAAAATGCACCAAGCTCCTGAATCTTCTTGGGGGTGATTGCTGTGTGTAGGGCAGCCCATTCAGGTGGATAGGCTGCCCTATGTGTGATGAGTAAAAATGCTCCAAAACACCTCCCCACTTCCCAAAAAAAAAAGTGGAATTCGTTGAGTTCCCGCTATGCAGCGTTTCTGTCCACTGCCTTCTATGTACTTGTATAAAAATGGGCATACATTATGCAGTCTGATTGTGTATTTAGTAAGAAGGGTGATCTGATTTAATATAAAGAAACGTGCAGCTGGGAATGGGTGGGCGGATGATGCAGGGTGCTAATGAGGTCAGCTGGTCAACTCCTTCCTGTGTCATGACCTATAGTCTGTAAGGAGGCAAGAGAGGCAATAGATATGTTTGGAAACATGGACGGAGGACAGCAAGGCAAGTGTCTGTATATTTTATAGAAAGCTTTGATATGTTTGCAAAAAAAGTACATGAGTGCTCTATTGGTGCATAGGGGAGCTGGAATTTAGGAGAAAAAAGGCGAACTTGGCCTTTAAAGTTGTTACATGTAGGGCCAGCTTATAAGTTGGCCAACTCCTTTAAAAAAAAAAAAAAAAAGGACTCCCTATGTTGCTGCTGTTGAGCAAGAAGCGGAGTGATGGCACAGAGTCATTTTAAACGTCTAGCCGTGCTTTAGAGATGGGCTCAGTCTTTACAGTTTTGGACTGTCCTGTGGAAATTGAGCTGATGGCTGTAAATGACTGAACCGTCCATCCTCTTGTGTTCAGAACCTTTTTAATAGTAGTGTAGTTTTTTTTCTTATTTTTTTTTTACTTACGGTTGAGGGTTTAAGCAGTATAGAGGCGTGTAAAAATACAATGGAACACCTAGCTGTAGGCCTTTTTATTATGGACATGCTCTCCATCCACAATCATCCCTAACATTTTGAAATAATTTTCCAGGAGTCCAGGACAAATACAGAAAAGTTAGATTTTCTCAATATATCTTCATCTACCACGCTTTTTGCACAACCTTAAATGCTCACTATTTTTACCCTTTTACGTAGCAGTCAAAAGTAATTCAACATTTATGCACCTATATAGCAGCCAACCTATGGACTCTAAATTTTGGTGAACCTGTTGGCCTTATTCTTGATGACCTCGCCAGATGATATTCTCTCCGGCTTTCCTAACTATGAAGAGTTAATATCTTCAGGATGGACATTCTCCTTTTTAGTTTTTATACAAATTTTACATCACCATGCTCTCACACTTTTAACACTTGCGATCTACAGCTATAAAATTAATCGGGGGGACATAAACCTCTCGATGTTTTCACTTTGACCAGAAATGACCTGATGGGTTGAATACACAAAAAAAGCTGTAGGCAGGGAATATATTGATTAGAATGACAGTTTTGTTAATTCTAAACTGCGTAGCTTGGCATTATAGCAGTGCCTAGGAATTGCATAATTGCCCCAATTGACCCAACTTAAGAAATTGCAAGTCACAACAATGGGATGCTGATTCCTCCCTACTGCAATATTGCAACTAAAGCAACACAAGTCTGAAAGGTAGCCAATGGATGTATAAGTACCTAAATAAATGCAATTTTATGTGTTTATCTAAAAAAAAAATTATGAATACATAACTGCATTATTTTTTTTACACAGTATATCTGCTTAGAGTTTAGCTTTAAGCCTATGGTCAGGAGGAGGGAGATCCAGAATGACTGCTTATCTATCAGGAAATAATAACAATTAGGCGGGTTGGGCTGCAGATCAGTCATCTGTGGCTGTCTGAATGTACCACAAACATGCAGTTGGGAGGTGCTTACCTCAGGTGTATGGCTATCCCTAGGAAAAATTAGTTTAGGTATGCCAATTTGAGTTTGTTTTCAGTTTTAATAATTAGAAATATAGACAAAGTCTTCACTGGCCTAATCATCCTGGCGTGGCATTTAAGATTGATATCCCAATAGCAAGAGCACACAAAGTAATTAAAACTCCTAATACATTGGCACAAGTGTTTTTTTTAATACTTGTATATATGTATATTTATAAGAAAAGTTTGACAAACCATTTTGAGATGGGCGTAGTTCCAACATATACCCCTATGTTAAATAAATTTCATAATCCAACTTGTTGTTTTGCAGATTGTCCTGAATTTTACAACTATGGACCTTTATAAGAGCAGTCTCTGTTGGTATGACTATATTGAAGTTCGAGACGGTTACTGGAGAAAATCCCCTCTGCTAGGTATGACGTACCATTGTTTGATCTACTTTTAAAGCACTACCTTGTGTTTTTAATTAGATCAGAGTTATTCTTAACTGGGTTGCCTTTGTATGCTTCTGATATGTTTTGTGTAAGATCTATTATTTGTTGGTATAAACAGTTAACATCTAATAGATAGTTATACATTTTGCTGACTGCACAATCAAAGTAAATTCCAAACACTCACCCACCTTGCTGGCATCACCAGTGGGATACACTTCCTCTCCTATTCTGAAATCTACCAGTTTCAAGATGTTGGCACTGGGAACCACTGATTTGGAATGTTGTGGCCAGAGGTAGACTTCTGTTTTCACATACCTACTAGCATGTTGTTCACCTTCTCTTCTGTATGCAAAGAGCTTAGCTAAACATAGCATTATCTGCTCGTTTCGCCAGTAGGCCTGTGAGGCTTATTTAAAAAGAAATAATGCCTAATATCTTAACATCTAGTCCAAGGACTGAGTGGTACTAATGATATATAAAATATGATGGGGGATTTGTTCTTTTATTGGACTTGGGCTCTGTAGTGTTTTTGTTTATGTCTATTAAAAATTCTAATATCTCAGCAAAATCAAATGTCCCATTTCTGAATGGGTACATGAACCCATGCAAACATAAGGTGAACATACAAACCCAATTGTGATCTAAATATCATACATTTTAGCCTCCAAGCCGATGTGTCTTTTGGTAATACCATGCATCCTTTGGTCATTTAATGTTAATTTTTCTAAACTAGAGTATATGCTTAATTATTTTAGGCAGGTTTTGTGGTGATAAACTGCCAGAGGTCCTGACAACAACAGACAGCAGAATGTGGATAGAGTTTCGAAGCAGCAGTAACTGGGTTGGAAAAGGATTTGCTGCAGTTTATGAAGGTGAGATAATGTATACAGGATGACTTGGGCAGCGAGTCAACAAAAAAACTCTACTCAACTTTTACTTTACTCCAGAATAAAGAAATAGAATTGGCTATACAAACTCTTTGCCAGTTCAAATCATGCTGTGAAGTTGCAAGTGTCTTACACGTACATACATTAATAACCTAAGGGTTATCTATGGTGATTTGTAAATACTGCACCACCAGGGGATTTTGAGAATCGTAGTTCAATAACCACTAAATTGATTGCAAGCTGTCCATTAATAATTTCAACTATGCCATCTTTCTTAACAGAATTACAAATTGTGTATTTCTTTCATAATCTGAGATGACGATCAAAATAATTGAGTCTATCCATCATACAGTGTTTTGAAAAAGTATTCCCACCACCTTGAAATTTTCCACATTTTGTCATGTTACAACCAAAAATTTAAATGTATTTTATTGGGATTTTATGTGATAGACCAACACAAAGTGACACAATTGTGAAGTGGAAGGAATTTTTTTTTTTTTTTACAAATAAACTGAAATGTGTGGCATGCTTTTGTATTCAGCCCCCTTTACTCTGACACCCCTAAATAAAATCTAGTGGAACCAACTGCCTTCAGAAGTCACATAATTAGAAAATGGTCCCCTATAAATACAGCTGTTCTATGAAGCCCTTGGAGGTTTTAGAGAATTTTGGTGAACAAACAGAATCAAGAAGGCAAAGGAACACACGACGGGTCAGGGATAAAGTTGTGAAGAAGTTTTAAAGCAGGGTTATGTTGTAAAAAAATATCCCAAGCTTTGAACATCTCACATAGCACTGTTCAATACATCTTTTGAAAATGGAAAGAGTATGGCACAACTGCAAACCTACCAAGACATGGCTGTCCACCTAAGCTGACAGGCTGGGCAAGGAGAGCATTATTCAGAGAAGCAGCCAAGGGGCCCATGGTAATTCTGGAGGAGCTGCAGAGATCCACAGCTCAGGTGGGAGAATCTGTTCACAGGCTGGACTTTATGGAATGGTGGCAAAAAGAAAGCCATTGTTGAAAAAGAGCATGTGGAAGAATGTGCTCTGGTCAGATGCAAACAAAATTAAACTTTTTGGCCTAAAAGCAAAACGCTATGTGTGGCAGAAAACTAACAGTGCACATCACACTGAATCCATCATCCCCACTGTGAAACATGGTGGTGGCAGCATCATGTTGGGAGGATGTTTTTCTTTAGCAGGGACAGAGAAGCTGGTTAGAGTTGATGGGAAGATGAATGGAGCCAAATACAGTTACATTTTAGAAGAAAACCGGTGAGTCTGCAAAAGACTTAAGACTGGGGCAGAGGTTCACCTTCCAGGAGAACAACGACCCTAAACATACAGCCAGAGCTACAATAGAATGGTTTAGATCAAAGCATATTCATGTGTTCATGTGCCCAGTCAAAGTCCAGATCTAAATTCAATTGAGAATCTGTGGCAAGTAGGGATGAGCCGAACACCCCCCTGTTCGGTTCGCACCAGAACTTGCGAACACACCAAATGTTCGTGTGAACTTTAGAACCCTATTAAAGTCTATGGGACTCGAACATTTTAAATCTAAAGTGCTCATTTTAAAGGCTAATATGCAAGTTATTGTCCTAAAAAGTGTTTGGGGACCTGTATCGATGCAATTTTTTTTTTTTAAAAAGGCAGTTTTTTCGGGAGCAGTGAATTTAATAATGCTAAAAGTGAAACAATAAAAGTGAAATATTCCTTTACATTTCGTACCTAGGGGGGGGGGGGGGTGTAAAGTTGGCATGTGAAATATCACATGTTTTCCGTACATAGAATCTGTCCCTGCACAAAGTGTCATTTCTGAAAGGAAAAAAAAAGTCTTTTAAAACTGACTTGCGGCTATAATGAATCGTCGGCTCTGGCAATTCAGAGATAATTCATTCATAAAAAAAAAAAATACCGTGGGGGTCCCCCCAAATTCCATTACCAGGCCCTTTTTAGGACAATAAATTGCATATTAGCCTTTAAAATTAGCACTTTAGATTTCTCCCATAGACTTTAACAGGGTGTTCCGCGGCTTTTCGAATTTGCAGCGAACACCCCTAATTGTTCGTTGTTCTCCGAACAGGCAATATTCGAGTCGAACATGAGTTCAACTCGAACTCGAAGCTCATCCCTTGTGGCAAGACATGAAAATTGCTGTTCAGACGCTCTCCATCCAAACTGACAGACGTTGAGCTATTTTGTAAAGAATAATGGGCAAACATTTCACTCTAGTTTGTGCAAAGCTAGTAGAGAACTCCCCAAAAAGACTTTCAGCTTTAATTGCAGGGAAAGGTGGTCTACAAAGGGGGCTGAATACAAATGCACGTCACACTTTTCAGATTTTATGTGCCACTTTGTGTTGGTCTATCGCATAAAATCCCAATAAAATACATTTTCATTTTTGGCTGTAACATGACAAAATGTGGAACATTTCAAGTGGTATGAATACTTTTTCAAGGCGCTATATGTTCACCATAACTGCACCTTTTGTCAAGTTTTTATTTTATTTTTTATTTACCCAATTTTTTTTTTGTTTTGTTTTTCAGCTATTTGTGGAGGAGAAATTCACAAAGATTCTGGCCAGATTCAGTCCCCCAATTATCCAGATGACTATAGGCCATCCAAGGAATGTATATGGAAAATAACAGTAGCTGAAAATTACAATGTTGGATTAACCTTCCAGGCATTTGAGGTAACATTATCTGACCTAAACTGGTGTTAGGATAAATTATATTGCTTTCAGAAATCTCTAATCCAGACTGCAGTAAACAAATTGTCATTGACAGACCAACCTCCAGGCTAGACTCCTTTTTTCTATGCATACATTTTCAAGAGGATTAAATGAATATAAGCGTATTGGTTCTATTTAAATTAAACCAGTTTAAAGCCATGACAATAGGCTCTTTTCACAGCTTAATTATTTTAAACCAAGCCATAACGTAGCACCATTAAGTAAAACATTTAGGGGTAATCCATCTTTTTTTAAAACAAAATAAATGGTATGTACACGTGTTGCATTTCACAGCCACTATCTTTTATATAAATTATATTTAATCTACACCTATATTTATACAATCTTAACATAAGTGGAATGAAGGCAGCACGGTAATACTATTCAATTTACTGTATTTCCAGTTTTGTTGCATTGAGGCTTCAAAGGAGAACTTTGTGAAGAAAATGTGTCTAAAAATGAATTCCAATTAAAAAAAAAAATGAACATCAGCATTTTTATTACCGATTGTGCACTATTTATATGATGTAATTGGGTCATTATTTAGCATTTCTTGCCATATTTGTAAGGACATGGTTTTCTTTTATATGCAAATTATTTAACAAATCGCACAACAGAACATACCGTATGTTAAATAACTTTTATTATCACAAATGTTTTAACATTCGCAATATTCAAATATTGTTGGCTCTTTGTGGGTGAGAATAGAGGGATTGTTCTACAAATTGTGATGCTGAAATAAGTCCTCCTCAACTGTTTGAAAGACACAATTGAGTCTTACTGACAGCACTGTTACCTTGGGATATAAATTGGTTAATAGAGTATGTATGCAAAAGTTTAGGAACCCCCTGACCTTTTCCATGATTGTCATTTATAAATATTTGGGTATTTGGATCAGCAATTGCATTGTGATCTATCAAATAACTGAAGGACCCAGTATTATTTCAGTAGTCAAATGAGGTTTATTGGATTAACTGAAAATGTGCAATATGCATCAAAACGAAATTAGGCGCATACATTTGGGCACCCTTGTAATTTTGTGATTCCAAGCTGGACCAATGTAACTATGCAAAAATTGCTTTACCTTGAATTCAGCTTTATACAACAGTTAGAAAATAATCAATCAAAAAAATTAAAATTAAGAACATTATCCATTTTAATGTTTTTTCAAAGTAAAATTAAGGTATCTGCTGAAGTAGGACCATAGATTCACCCTTTGTGTGAGATAACATTCATGTAATATATTTAATTTCCCAACGATGGCTTTTGCCTCTAATTTCTTATTACCTGTCAAAATATTTGTTATTAAAATAATTATTAGAGATAATCACATTGTCATGAACTTTACATAGTTTTCAGTAATCACCCAGTTTATGGTTTCATTTACAGATAGAGCGTCATGACACCTGTGCTTATGATTACCTGGAAGTACGAGATGGTAATAGTGAGAACAGCCCCCTTATTGGACATTTCTGTGGCTATGATAAACCAGATGATATCAGATCTACCTCTAATACCCTGTGGATGAAGTTTGTCTCAGATGCAACTGTAAACAAAGCTGGGTTTGCTGCTAATTTCCTAAAAGGTGATTTATAATTCCTAAAGTATGACTTGGCTGTGTAGATTTTATTGATGGCTTTTTTTTTCAACGTTCCATTATGAGATACAGTTAAAGAACAATACATTGTCCATTGCAATGTAAAACCTCTACAGTGCTCTTCAACTTCAACAATGAAATCAGAAGTATTTAGTGAGCCAAAATACGTTGGGATGCAATCTTTGTGCCTTTTTCTTCTTTGCATAAAACATCTACAATTTATTTTAACAAAGCAGCTGTGTTTTATCTTGACAAGCAGTATGTGCAGTTTAGATTTTTTTTTTGTATTCTTAAAACATGCCACACAATTCTCAATTTTTCATCATTGAAATAATATGTCTGGATTTAGGGATTCTGCTAATCTGTTTTTGAATGTAGCCTAATGTTCAGGACAATGTGTAATTTAGTCTCCCATAGAACTAAAAATCCTTCATATGACCCTGAGGGGGTTTGAAATATATTATTATTACTTTATATTTCTGTTAATATTTTTTAAGACTCACTGTACTTTATACATATATTTTCTTCTATACAGAGGAAGATGAATGTGCCAAACCAGACAATGGGGGCTGCGAACAGCGCTGTATTAACACTCTTGGAAGTTATAAATGTTCCTGTGATCCTGGCTATGAGCTTGGTCCTGACAAGAAGAGCTGTGAAGGTAACATTTCATCAGTGATGTGTAAAGCTAGCACTGTGAACCCAGTGTTCTTTGTTTCTTCGAATTTGAAAACGATTTACAGCGGAGTTCAAGCCAAAAAAATGTTTTGGGTGGGGAAGGAGTTGCATCCTTTGTCAGGTCCAACCCTCCTTCATTTGTCCAAAGTTCTACCATCAACAATGGTTTTCTTAGCATTGTGACATAGATGTGAGATCACAGTTTGTGTGATGAGAGATGAGTCTGCTCTCAAAATTTATGTTACATGGATTGTACACCTCAAATGACAGTCATGGCTCATCTGACATTTACACAAGGTGTCAGAGGAAGAATTATGTGAGCTGAACAGACACCCCCAAGCATCCAGACATCTTGTCTAAGTAAATATGCATTTTCTCCTATCACCTTCCAGGACAGCACACCTGAGAGATGAGGGCTCCCCCCACAGGAAACGCAATCCATTGACAGCTTGTTATAAGTCCCCACCCTTCCCCTTGATCCCCAGTATTGATTGTGTTTCTCCAGAACACAGCAACATGTTTGTTTTGTTTGAAAGACCTAAAGACCGGGGAGGGTCTAATGGTACCCCTGTTGAGACAGGTTTTAGAGAGGCCGAGGAGGGCTGAACTAACCTGTAGGCTTTGTCCTTCTCACAGGTCGCCCCAGGCGTGCACCAGCACTCTGAGCCGCAGGGAGGGCGAGCCATCGCTGTGATGCAAAAACAATGTCATTAAGCCGCTCTCTTCACTTCCGGGTTTTTCCTAGGAGGAAGCAATTGGCTCCAAGCCTCTTTCTGAACACGACCGCATCACAGGAAGAGGGAGGCTCCGCAGACACAGTGCAACCCGGAAGTGTTAGGACGACTGGAGACAGCATGGAGAGTGGTGTGGAAGGCGGTGGAAATGGTTGGCTTGCTGTACCAGTCCCTCCAGCGGTACCAGCAGCCCAGGACCTAGCCAACCTCCTCATGGAACAAGAGGATGGGACGGCAAATGCGACTGCAGGCAGATCCAGGTCAGGGATCGTTGAGTACAAACCCCCCTTGGAAAGGGAGGAGGAAAGGGAGTGAGAGATCCTGGCTTTCAGGGGTCTGAGATCCTGGGGCCAGCCAGAACAGGAACTAGATTTCACTTCTCACCTTACCATTTTCCCCTCCCCAGTACAAACCTGCAGTCTTAGGGGAAGACAGAGTAATGGTATGCATATGTGTTGTATCTCTTGTCTTACAGAATCCCCCCAGCGGAACCCAGGAGGCCCCAGATAAACAACCTCCTGCCGCTACAGGGCATAGCTCCTCTAAAAAATAAAAATGTGGGTACTGTAAGGATAAACTCCCACTCAAAGCCCTTTTGTTAAAAATGCATTAATAAATTAGCAGGGAAGGGGGCTGCTGCAATGATGAGAAGATATCTCTCATCTATGCAGACAGTCAAAGACTTCCATGAAGCCGCCAGGCAGTCAGTAACCCAAGGTCCTGACATAGAGGAGCTTATCCCTAGAGAAGGCACATCCTCCCAGGAAAGCCTCTTCTGAATGAGACCTAGTGCCTTTCCCTCACCCTCAAAATCACTCCCTCTAGCCCAGGGGGAGGATATGGAAAGCCAGGCCAGAACACAGCTCAGAGGGGAAGTTAGATCTAGACCTGTTAAACCAGATTGAGGAGGATGCATGGTTAAGGAGATGCCCCTTCACCCTAGAGGGTCGGGATGAACTCCTGCAGGCAATATAGGCCACTGAGGAGATTACAGAAGCCCCTGGAATAACTTCATATAGGGGGCTGAGCAAGGCTCAATCCTGGGTGTTTTCCACTCCATCAATCCCTAAAGGGTCAGGGCCAGCTGCTATGAATCTGGCAGGTAGCTTACGATGGTGCATTTAGAGGTTTTTAGCCCCTCAAATCCTGCCTCCTAAACTTTTACCCATAGGGTGGGGCATCCTAGTGAACATATTATCCTTGAGGCGGTTGCTTATTAGGTGCAACATCTCTGCAAGTTCCAACCTATTATTATTATTATTTCCTATTTCCTGCTGCTATATCTCAGTGTGTAAGAGTTAATCAAAACCTCTTGTGGCTTGGGCTACAAACCACCTGTGGGCTGTATGAGAAGCATAAAATACTATCCTTCAACCCTTAATTGAGGGGTTTCCTGGTGCAAACCTCTATGCTAAAGCTATGTAAACTAGCCTGTATTTAGTGTGAAGCGCTAGAGGTGTCTGATTGCCTCCAGGCTAAGATTGTGATTATCTCTTCCTGAGAGACTTAATTGATCTCTGGGTCTGTGCCTGTTAAGACCTTAGATGCTTGGACTCGCTCCCACCTGTGTGTGGGCCAGCTACATTTATTCAGACCTATGCAGTAGTAGAATAGCAGCTACCACTACTGTGGTATAGTCCCACACCTCAGACTTCCATTATTTGGAACTACCATGTTCCTTCACTGGTGGGTGAAGGGTTAGTATCTGGAGTTCAGGCTATGCCTAATATAGATTGTTGGTCTGACCACACATCAGAAATGCACAACATTGGAAGTTTGTTTTGTGTCTTTTCTGTTGTATAACTATCTTATGGCTCACTAGAATTGCATAATATTGATTATGTAATTGTACACTGTTGCTTATCAGAAACGCATAACATTGAATTGTTAGTGACACTTCTATTATATAACCGTACACTATTGCTATTCAGAAACGCACGACATTGAATTACTGTTGGTGAAATTTCTGTTGGATACATGACTGTAAACTATTGCTTATCAGAAACACATGACATTGAGTTACTGATGGCGACATTTCTGCTGGTTATACGACTATAGAAATGCACAACGTTGTATTATTGGTAGTGATTTCTGTGGGTTACGTGACTGTACACTGTTGCTATTCAGAAACGCACAGCATTGAGTTTTTGCTAGTGACATTTCTGCCGCTTATGACTGTGTAGTGTTGCTAATCAGAAATGCACAATGTTGAATTATGGCTGGTGAAATTTCTGTCTTGTGTCTATACCCTGTTGTTTATCAGAAGTGTTAGTGCTACCCTCTGCAGGTTATGATGTCCGTTTATGAAGCTGTGAAGAGCGGTGATCCCAAGGATAACCAGTGATCACAGCCCATAAATAGTTTATGAAACAGTGATAATCGGGGGAGAAGTGTTTGAATTTCTTTTCCCGACGATTATCTCTACACACAGTGAAGTCTCATAGACTGACACAGAAACGGACAGTTTATGAAGCTGTGATTTGAGCTCTTCACTGGCGATCTGTGTCAGAATTCACCCTCCCCGATTCACCATCTCAGAGCCGGTGAAGCGGGGAGTGAAGAGAGAATCCCGGGGGTTCTGAGGAGGAAGGAGGAAGATTTTTAACTTCCTTCTACCTCGTTCAGACCCCCCAACACTGTAACTATGTCCCCCTGTAATATTAATGTGTATACATATATATACATACATATATACAATGTGTGTGTGTGTGTGTGTATGTATGTATGTATGTATGTGTGTGTGTGTGTGTGTGTGTGTATATATATATATATATGTGTGTATATATATATATATATATATATATATATATATATATATATATATATATATATACATATATACACACATACACACATACATACATACATACATACACACACACACACACACACATATATATATATATATATATATATATATATATATATATATATATATATATATATATATATATATATATATATATATATATATATATATATTTATTGTGTGACCGCTGATCATCCGTCACTGGAGAGATCATCCATCGCTGGATAGGAGACAGTGGATTCACATCGCTGGATTTTTATTTATTTTTTATTAATAAATGATTTTTTTCTACGGTGTCTGTGTCTGTGTGTGTTTTTTTTTTTAACTATTTACACTTCCTTCGTGAAATGGTAGAGGTACAGTGTACCCCATTACCAATTCACATAGGGGGGGCAGGATCTGGGGGTCCCCTTTGTTAAAGGGGTCTTCCAGATTCTGATAAGCCCGCAGACCCCCACAACCACCGGGCAAGGGTTATGGGGATGAGGCCCTTGTCCCCATTAACATGGGGACATCCTCCCCATGTTGAGGGCATGTGGCCTGGTGCGGTTCAGGAGAGGGGGGGCGCACTCTGTCCCCCCCTCTTTTCTGCGGCCGGGCAGGTTAACGTGCTCGGATAAGGGTCTGGTGTGGATCTTTAGGGGGACTCCACGCCGTTTTTTTTTATTTGGGGTGGAATTCCCCTTAAAATCCACACCAGACCTGAAGGGCCTGGTATGGATATTTGCGGGGAACCCTACGTCGTCTTTTTTTTTTTTTTTTACAGCGGGGTTCCCCTTAATATCCATTCCAGACCCGAAGGGCCTGGTAATTTCATTTGGGTGAACCCTCACACATTTTTTTTTCTTTATGAATGAATCATCTCTGTAATTGAAAGAGCCGACAATTCATTAGAGCCGCAAAGCCGGTTTTAAATGGCTTTTTTCTTTCAGAAATGACACTTTGTGCAGGGACAGTTCTATGTACGGGAAACATGCGCTTTTTCACATGCTGACTTTACACCCTCCCTAGGTACGAAATTTAAAGTAATATTACACTTTTATTGTTTCACTTTTAGCATTATTAAATTCACTGCTCCTGAAAAAAGGGCCGTTTTTTAAAAACAAAATTGCATTGATACATGTTTCCTGGGACAGGACCCAGGTCCCCAAACACTTTTTAGGACAATAACTTGCATATTAGCCTTTAAAATTAACACTTTAGATTTCAAATGTTCGAGTCCTATAGACTTTAACGGGGTTCTAAAGTCCTGACGAACATTTGGTGTGTTCGCAAGTTCTGATGCGAACCGAACAGGGGGTTGTTCGGCTCATCCTTACTATAGAATGAATCCCCTGTAGTAGGGATCTGCTTAACTTAACACTCATTGGTACCAAGAGGTACTCATTGGTGCTTGGAGTGGATTATGGTCTCAAACACCTGATATTTATGAAATACTGTATTTATTGGCGTGTAGCACTCACCTTTTTTACCCTGAAAATAGAGGGTAAACTGTGAATGCGTGTTATATGCAGGGGGCTGTGGAAAGTTTTTTCCCTGAAACTTTCCTCTTAAAGTTAGGGTGCATGTTATACACCTGTGCGTGTTTTATACGCTGATAAATATGGTAGTAACTCTGTTCTTACCAGGCTCCTTTCTGTGTATTTTTAATGCATCTACCCACAGGGTTATAAGGAGCCTGGGGATATAGAACACTTTCACATTTGACATGTCGGCATTCAGATGGGAAGAAAACCAGAAGTTGGGTATGCTTGGTTACATAACAACAAAGCCTGGGGAATGCCCAAGGGGAGACCAGGCCTACTTGCCGACCAGCATGCAAAGCAGCCGGTTGACCAGTCTAACAGTGTGCGTTGAAGACAGGGGTTTTGTCCGCACACGTTTGCAGGCGCATGCGTGAGCCACGCCAAGGCACCCTGTGATCCTGGCACTGAACAATGAGTGTCCCCACAATGGAGGCACATGCATTCTGATGGATGAATGGATGGGGGCAGGTGGACTGAAGGGGAGCCACCCCTCCTTGAAGGTGCAGGAGCACACCAAACACCCTGCTTGGTTACATACCTGTCCAGTCCTTTGAGCCCAGGGAATAAGCTTCCCTTAACCTCCCTGGCGGTATGATTCTTTCAGATTTTAGGTGCTGAAAGCGGTACCATTATTGTGCATGAAAATTTGGTGTTTTAGATTGCAGGCCTGCAATTCTTAGGAATAACTCGCCTAAATCTGTCCAAACCAGAGTCTAGTAGACTATGATAAAGTTTGAAACACAAAATCGTAAATTTATAATAAATAATAAAAAATAATTTTATTAATACTTTTTATTCAATAAATTTTAGTAAATATATTAAAAAACTCAGATTTTTTGGGGGGTCAAACAAGGGTGCAATATCATTTAGTCAGAAAACGTCTCGGGTATGAAAATTTTTAAAGCAAGGTACAGCACAAAGTCCAACGTCGCAGTCGGGACAATAGAAACGCGTTTCTTTACGGATTTTTCTTCGTCGCATTTGGAGCAGCAAACCACACACATCCTTGTGGGTGCTGTTTTTTTTTCAGTGGGTGGAATGTGGTCCAAAAAGTGACGACCAGTCAGTCGTTCAGAGTTCACAACACCAGCAGCCCAATGTCCAGATCGGTTTATCGCCGTTGGCGTTTGGTACTTCAGAAAGATTAGTTCTGCAACCTTCCAAACAAAGTCCGCATGGACCATAGACCTGTCACTTTTTTTCATAAGAATGAAGGAATTAGAGGCACCGTTCTAAAAGATGTCGGAAATTTTTTTTATAGTATTTTTTTTTTTTTTGCTGCTTCCTCATCGCTGGGTAAAAGGTCATGGCCTGTCCACACCTCCCATAGTGTGGTTGTAGTCCAACACAACCTGTGGCTTTATAACATCCTTTCCACCTTTGGTATGTACCATGGACTGTACTCATAAGGGACATGTCTTTTTTGTCCCGCCACTTCAGTGCCATCATTTTCCCTTTCTGCCATGCAGCTTTGTCTCCTTTCCCGAGCTTTTTGTTGGCAAATGCTGACGGCATGTCATGCCGGTTAGGCCTCACGGTCCCATAAGCGTCCGTGTTATTTAGGATAAGGAACCCTTACAGTTCTGGGGAGGTTTAAAAATGTGTCTGTGGTGACACAGTAGCCCTGGTTCAGCAATGGCTCTATCAAGGAAAGGGGTTGCCATTCTAAAACCGCTGAATCGCTGGCAGAATTTGGTCCCTTTCCCGGTGTACAGGACCGAGTTCCAGCTGGATTCACACAGCATAAATGATTTTATGCCAAAGCGAGCACGCTTTGATGCAATGAACTGTATCCAGCTGAGTCTACCTTTGTAGGCATGAGACTTTCATTGATGGTAATGTCTCTCTCAGGAATATAGGTCCGCTGGAAATGCTGCAAAATAATCTGGTAAACCTCCCAATTTTTTTTTTTAGCTTTGGAGCTGGATGAGAGCTCACATCAAAGTCCTCATTATTTGCAAAGTGCAAATACTTCATGATCAATGAAAATCTGTACTCCAACATGACGGTTCCAAAAAAAGGTGTGGCCAATAATTTATTGGTTGTCCAATACCATTTTTGCACTCCCTGTAAAATTATGTGGCCAAGAAACTTCCAGATGTCGTCGCTGGTTACAGGCTCCCATTTTCTGCGCCTTGAAAATCGCTGATGGGTAGCAGCTTGTTGTTCCTGGTAGCGATTCGTCTCCAAAACAATTTTGGCGATCACTTCATCAGTCAAAAAAGTTGGAGGTATTCCAAGGGATTGTCATCCTCAACGTCCACTTTTATCCCAGGTGCTCCTGTAAATGGAAGTCTTGGGGGTGCTACGTGCTCCATACCGCAATCAATTGCGCACCAAATCCGCACATCGCGGGGCACAGTCGCAGGATCGTCGCTCAAATCACTTTCTGCATCTGATGACGAACTGTCTCACGCGTCGCTGTCACTTAACTCCTCTGCAAGCGATTCCGTGTCGCTGTTTTCCAGCAGGTCGCATAGCGATTTTGAGGTAGAGGCACGCTTTGATGCCATGATCTCTGTGCAGTTTACAGACACGAGTACAGTAAATCTGCAGACAAGGTCACTGGAGAAAGCACTGGGGGCAATCAAAGGTCACTGTATATTATTTTTTATTGTAATCCAATTGTATCAGTGTGTTTTACTTTGTTTTCACTGTTTGAATTTCACGCCGTTCCGCCCCCCCCCTGTGTCGCGATGCTTGCAGGGAAGGGAATCGGTGGAACACAGTGCATCGGGCGGAACATCCGGCCGCTGTGCACTGAGGAAATACATCGCTGGATCGTTGGACTTACCGGTAACAGTATTTCTACGAGCCTTCCAGGACAACAGGCCTACTTCCCGCCCTATGTGGAGGGAAAGATAAGCTAAACGCTAGGTGGTAAGTACCTATGTGGTGCGATGTCCTTTGTGAACCAGTTCAGGATTACTTTATTACATACTGGGGATCAAGGGGAAGGGTGGGGACTTATAAAAAGCTGTCAATTGATTGTGTTTCCTGTGGGGAGGAGCCCTCATCTCTCAGGTGTGCCGTCCTGGAAGGTTCGTAGAAATCCCGTTACTGGTAAGTCTAACGTAGGTTTTTTTGGGGGTTTGACATGTACAAGCATACAGCTTGAGAAAAGTAGAAAGCATAAGGGGGCATATGGTCAGAAATATTCTTGTACAACCTGTAAAGGAAAAAAGGCTAATTTCCATTAATGCTTTTGTATTGTCATGGGAGAAACATAGATGCTGTAATTGCTGAGCCTTGACAGTCAACCTGCCCGTATATCTGGAACAAGTATGCAGATGAGGATTTTGACACTTCTCTGACATTACTGATTTTTTTAGAAAAAAATGTAGCTGCGCTGTGAAAAAAAATTATGAAGAATATTATTGTGAGTAGTATTGGCAAATATAAGGCTATAGAGAAATATATGACACATAAGTGAAAATAATGCCAAAACAACTCTAATTCAATAAGTCCACAGTAAAACTTCTTGTGTGATTCAAATAAAGATCCACCACTAATAGTGCAAAGCACCGTAAGGGATTCGCACTTACCAGATGGCAAGCAAAAAATTGCTTGCAGCTGAAACCCCAGCCTGGGCCTTTATTGGATGGATTCCAGCACCGCCAGTGGTATTCCGTGGAACCTCAGATAAGTGGTCATCAAAGCAGGTATGGTACCGAAAATGATAAAGGACTCACCATAGTGAAGTTCCCGTAAACCATATGAAAATTTAATAAGGTAAAAAACTGTACACACGTTGTGTTTAAGCATAAAAAGAAATGCGATGCCCGCCCGGACTATCACGTGATGACGTCAGCACGTCTCCTCTTCCCGACGCGCGTTTCGTCACACAAATGACATCGTCTGACGCATCGCGTTATATACAACACCAGAGAACCAAGCCTCGATCTGAGTCCAAAGACCCGGAAAATCCTGTATGGTGGCCTTGATATTCAATTTGCTAGTAGCAAAAGGAAAAGGCAAGCAAAAGAATAATAAGTTCCCTAACCAAAACGGAAACCAGGGTAAATAATGTCCAACTGAACAAATACCAATGGCTCCATCTAATGGTTAAAATAAGATAAAATAGGGATTCTGGAATCCCCAAGTTCAAAATGTGTATAAAAATACACATTGAACAATACACTGAACAATAAAGAAAATGCTTAAAGGGTCACTAAAGGAAAAACATTTTTTTGCTGAAATGACTGTTTATTGGGTATAGAGACATAAAAGTTAACAGATTCCTTTTAAAAATGATTAAACATTGAATTTAATCTATCATATAATGTGCCTCTAGTTTCACGTTCGGTTTTAAAGGTAATACATGAAGTTCCGGGTGAGAGGTGAGTCGGGAAGACTCACAGAACAAAAACAACAAATCCAGGGCAGTGTTTTGTTTTTAAAATGAATCTGATTGGTTCTGAGGAGTTTTAGACACACAGTAATGACAGCTTAGACCACCGTGAGAAAGCTCCCAGTATGATGGTTATAAGGAAACAGGCAACCAGGAAGTGTGGAGATCACAGCAGAATTACAGCTACTTCAAAGCAAAAACGAACAATGAGGACATGAAACCAGTACTGCAGTAAGATAAAGGAAGCTATTTAGCTAAAAAAAAAAAATCCTTTAGTGACCCTTTAAGAGTAGTAAATTAGAAAAAAATTTAAAAGCTATATATGTATATAAGAATAAACAATAATAAATAAAAATGTTTAAATAAAGGGATAAATAAAAAATTCCCATAAGTCAGCAAAATAAATTTATTGGTCGCTGACCAAAATCTAGTATAGTAGGTGGAAATTTTAACCACCCCTACACAGAAACAAAACCATCTAATAAAAAAAATAGTAATCGTAATTAAATCATGATTGACCCCCCCCCACCCAACAAAGAAGGCAAACATGTGGGAGATAACCTAACACAAGACACAAGATAAAAATGTATACGTCCAATACAGACAATTCAAGAGTTATCAATGAATGCATTGACATCAACTTCAATGTTGAGGCCAAACGGAGTATGACACTTTAACTTGTGTATCCATGACATTTCAAGCCTAGAGATACTCCTCACCAAAGAGCTCCCTCGCCATTGTGGGCGATACCTATCAATCCCCAAAAAAATTGTCTTAGATGGATCCTTGTTATGAGCCAATAAATAATGTTTAGAAACGGAGTGTTTGGGAGAACCTGCTTTAATGTTAGTAATATGCTCATTGAGCCTCACAGAGAGGGGTCTCTTAGTTCTACCGACATACTGAAGCCCACAAGGGAATTGGAGTAAGTAGACAACCCCCTCAGTGGTGCAGGTAATGAAAGGCTCAATTTTATATTCCTGGGATGTAATGGTGGAACCAAACCTGTGTGTACATCCCATTGAGGGAACATACTCGACACCTCGTCAAGTTATCAATTTACTATCCAACATCAAACCCACAGATAATATGTGGCTAGTCCCTGCTGATGTGACATCCCTATACACCATAATCCCTCACGGCCAGGGTCTTTTTGCAGTCGAATATTATCTCAGATGAGACTCGGGCTTATTTCATGAGCAGATTTGCTTTATTTTAGAGTTGTTACACTTTGTGGCCTCTCTGAACCATTTTTGGTTTTAAAATCCATTCTACCGGTAGGATAGAGGGAGTCGCAATTGGTGCTAAATATGCCCCCAGTTTGGCAAATCTTTTTATTTTCCAAATTGTGGGAGTAGGAGAGGCCCCAGCTTAAGTTGTGGGCCAGGTACATCGATGACATCCTCCTCCTTTGGGGTGGGCCCCGTGCAGATCTTCAGCTATTTATGGAATCCCTCAATATTCATTCCAGAGGCATCCATTTGGATTTTGAGGCTAGCCAGTCTAGTATTAACTTAACTTAAGATTTCCATTTCTCACAATCAGTTTGTCACCTCTACCCATTTCAAAAGTACAGATCGTAACTATTACATACCAGTTGACAGTTGTCATCATGAGTCGTGGTTGAAGTCTATTCCAAAGAGTCAATATCTACAATTAAATGCAATTGTTCAAATAATAGTGAATTTTTAGATCAGGCTGCACTTCTGACTCAAAGATTTGAGGAAAAGGGTTATAATAGAGAATTTCTCATGTCCACATTGGAAGAGGTTAAGCTGAGGGACAGGGCGGATTTACTTAGAAGTAAGCCATCGTGTAACGATAAGGCCCCTGTGGTTCCATTTGTTACAACCTATTCGGTTCAACAGGAAACACTGCCATATTTTGGGTAACGACCCTTTTCTTGGTTCTGTATTACCCAATAGACCATAGGTGATATACAGAGGGGTGTCCTCATTGAGGCATAGGTTAGCTCCTAATGTTTTAGAACCCCCCCCACTAGTAGAACCATGTTTGACACCTTCACTGGTTTTTCAGTGTAGGAGGTGTCGAGTATGTTCCCTCAATGGATGTACACACAGGTTTAGTTCCACTATTGCATCCCAGGAATATGAAATCATTACCTGCACCACTGAGGGGGTTGTCTACTTACTCCAATGCCCTTGTGGGCTTCAGTATGTTGGTAGAACCAAGAGACACCTCTCTGTGAGGCTCAATGAGCATATTACTAACATTAAAGGAGGTTTTCCCAAACACTCAGTTTCTAAACATTATTTATTGGCTCATAACAAGAATTCATCCAAGTCAATTTTTTTGGGAATTGATAGGTATCACCCACAATGGTGAGGGAGCTCTTTGGTGAGGAGTATCTCTAGGCTTAAAATGTCATGGATACACAAGTTAAAGTGTTAAACTCTGTTTGGCCTCAACATTGAAGTTGATGTCAATGCATTCATTGATAACTCTTGAATTGTCTGTATTGGATGTATACATTTTTATTTTGTGTTGGGGATATTTTATATTTTTTGTGAACTCGTTCTGAGTTGAGATAGGTTATCTCTTACATGTTTGCCTTCTTTGTGGGGTGGGGGGGGCAATCATGATCTAATTACTATTACTATTTTTTTAATGGTTTGTTTCTGTGTAGGTGTGGTTAATTTCCACCTACTACACTAGATTTTGGTCAGCGACCTATAAATTTATTTTGCTGACTTATGGGAATGTTTTATTTATCTAAATTTATTTATACTCTTAAGCATTTTCTCTATTGTTCAGTGTATTGTTCAATGTGTTTTTTTTTCTACACATTTTGAGGTTGGGGATTCTGGAATGCCTATTTTATCTTATTTTAACCATTAGATGGAGCCATTAGTAATTGTTCAGTTGGACATTATTTACCCTGGTTTCCGTTTTGGTTAGGGAACTTATTATTCTTTTGCTTGCCTTTTCCTTTTGCTACTAGCAAATTGAATATCAAGGCCACCATACGGGAGCTTCCGGGTCTCTGGACTCAGATCGAGGCTTGGTTCTCTGGTGTTGTATATAACGCGATGCGTCAGTGCGTCGCCCGTGCCCCAGACAACGTCATTTGTGTGACGAAACGCGCGTCTGGAATTGGAGACGTGCTGACGTCCTCAAGTGATAGTCCGAGTGGACGGGCATCGCATAGCCGGCCGGCTTTCTTTTTTATGCTTAAACACAACGTGTGAACAGTTTTTAATCTTATTACATTTTCATATGGTTTATGGTGCTTCACTATAGTGAGTCCTTTATAATTTCCGGTACCATACCTGCTTTGATGACCACTTATCTGAGGTTCCACGGAATACCACTGGCGGTGCTGGAATCCATCCAATAAAGGCCCAGGCTGGGGTTTCAGCTACAAGCTATTTTTTGCTTGCCATCTGGTAAGCGTGTATTCCTTACGATGTTTTGCACTATTGGTGGTGGATCTTTATTTGAATCACACAAGATTTACTGTGGACTTATTGAATTATTTGTTTTGGCATTATTTTCACGTATGTGTCATATATTTCTCTATAGCCTTATATTTGCAATACTACTCACAATAATATTTTTCACAATTATTTTTTTCACAGCGCAGCTACATTTTTTTCCCCCGTTATTTTGTGTGTATTTCACCTTTTAGTTGCTGCTTTTGTCACGGTTTACAATTAGTGTGGTATTTTTCCTTCTTTTTATTACTGATTTTTATACTTGTTACAAGTTAGTGACTCTTGCATATTAAACCTGGGAACATCTACGGAATTGATATGTTGGTAGAAGGAAGTTGGCAATTGGAGTTTGATGTTTCTCTCATGAATGTGGGTCAACTTATGTAGTAAAACACCTAGCATTACAGCTTTATACTATGTAATCGGACACAGGCTCAATGCAGTGTAAGACTTGATTTTGGTACAGTCCAGATATAGAAACGACCATTCTCAATCACCTTTGTTTGTTACTAAACGTCCTAAGGCTCATTGCTATGATAAACATTTAATACCCATGTATACATATACTGCATGTGACCACAGGGAACCAGAAAGCATGTGATCTATTAAGAGAAAATTTCTGCAGTACCCAGGAAGTTCCTTAGTTCAGTAAATATGCTCTGTCGTAAAAAATTAGCTGCACAGACATTAATGGCCATACATAGTCATTCTTGCCTAAACAAAAGCAGCTTTAGTTTATGTGGTTGTAAGTTCAGGGCAATATTTTCAGCTAATGTGTATTCTGTAATTTCAGCTGCATGTGGAGGGCTGTTAACCAAGCTGAATGGAACAATAACCACTCCAGCCTGGCCCAAAGAATATCCACCAAACAAGAACTGTGTCTGGCAAGTTGTTGCTCCTTCTCAGTACAGGATATCAGTGAAGTTTGAATACTTTGAATTAGAGGGTAATGAAGTAAGTATTTTTGCTTCTTTCCATCGGCTTTATTTCTTACCTTTTTAGACATTTCTCAGGAGAAGCACTTATGGCTTTTTGAACAGCGGTAAGCCATCCATAGAGTATGCAATTTTCTTTCCTTCCACATGGAAGTGGTGTCCAGTGTTGATGGAATAATCCCTCCCGCAGCACTATAGCCCCCGACAGTGATCACATGAAAAAAAATCCAACAGGCTGGTTGTAATGAAGTCAACCGATGGATTAACTTCAGCACAACCAGCCTGCCCACATACTTTAAAAACCAGCGATGAGCTTAGAAAAAAATTACGTACATAAATACTCTATCCAAATATTTTCTTTAATGGAAAATGAGAAAAATCCCTGAGATCTACATTTAAATATTTTTTCCCCAAAGACGTTTATTTCAGCACTGTCAAAGTGAAGTAAAACACAGGTGCATGATATCTTAATATTGGAGCAGGAAATTTCAGAGTTCCAGTTTTCAGGATTCCAGTAGTCTGACTTTATTTTTGAAAGGTGCTTTTATTAGTGACATTTTATTTGTTTAACACTTTGTGGACCTCAGACATTTTGGTGACATTTCTCTTAAGCAGCTATTCAGTGCCTCGGAGTTGTACAGCACCATTTGGTCACCACCATGGATATAGCTACTGCATTACTTTATTAATAATAATTATTATACAGAATTTATATAATAACAATTGTCCTCATTGTCCTAAATATCCCACAATGCATAACGGCTTTTCTTAACCAGAAGGAAATATCCTGATAAAGTTTAAATGACCACTAGAGGGAGCCAAACCATTTTCTAAAGAAACAATACATTTCTTAAAGCGGAGTTCCACCCAAAAGTGGAACTTCCGCTTAATCCACTCCTTGCCCCCTTACATGCCACATTTGGCATGTAATTTTTTTTTTGGGGGGGGGCCTTCTGGAGGAGTGGGACATCTTGTCCCACTCCTCCTTCCGCCCAGGGACCGCTAAGGCGGTACGTCATATCGCCTTTTAGCGTCCCCTCCCTGTAGGCGATCGCCTGGGACACATGACAGCTCCCAGGCGATCGCCTGACCAATCACAGGGTGCAGTGCCGTATGCGCAGTGAGGACACCGGCCGGAGAGGGGGGGAGAGGAGCGGAGGGGAGCTTCGGCCGGCGCGCCGCTTGACCGTGGAGCAGGTAAATGCATGTTTATTAAAAGCCAGCAGCTACACTTTTTGTAGCTGCTGACTTTTAATAAACATTAAAAACGCCTGAAACTCCCCTTTTAATTGATGACTTTTGGTAGTAGACCTGTGGTACATTTTCTTTCTCATTCATTGAGGGACACAAGGTTCAGAGAAAATAGGGTTGTACTGCTACATAGTTACATAGTTAGTCAGGTTGAAAAAAGACCATCCAGTCCAACCATAAAAAAATAAACAAAATAAAAAACACAGTACAATCCCATACACCCAACTCCATACCCACAGTTGATCCAGAGGAAGGCAAAAAACCCCAGCAGAGCATGATCCAATTTGCTACATCAGGGGAAAAAATTCCTTCCTGATCCCCCGAGAGGCAATTGGATTTACTCTGGATCAACTTTACCTACAAATCTTAATACTCAGTTATATTCTGTACCTTTAGGAAAGTATCCAGACCTTTTCTTAAAGCATTCTACTGAGCTGGCCAGAACCACCTCTGGAGGGAGTTTGTTTCACATTTTCACAGCTCTTACTGTGAAGAAACCTTTCCGTATTTGGAGATGAAATCTCTTTTTTTTCCTCTAGCTGTAAAGAGTGCCCACTTGTCCTCAGTGTTGACCGAAAGGGGATAACTCAACACCAATTTCACTATATGGACCGATTATATATTTGTACATGTGGATCATATCCCCCCTAATTCTCCTCTTCTCAAGTGTGAATACATTTAGTTCTTTTAATCTTTCATCATCGCTGAGCTCCTCCGTGCCTCTCATCAGTTTGGTTGCCCTTCTCTGCACTTTCTCCAGTTCCCCGATTATCCTTTTTGAGAACTGGTGCCCAAAATTGGACTGCATATTTCAGATGAGGTCTTGCTAATGATTTGTACAGGGGCAAAATTATATCTCTCTCTGGAGTCCATACCTCTCTTAATACAAGAAAGGACTTTGCTCGCTTTGGAGACCGCAGCTTGGCATTAATTAAAACCCCCAGATCCTTCTACACTACAGATCCCCCCCAGTTCTACTCCTATTATGTATAATGCATGCATATTCTTAGCCCCCAAGTGCATAACTTTACATTTATCAACATTAAACCTCATCTGCCACCTAGTCGCCCAATTAGACAGAGCATTGAGTACGGCTTGTAAATTGGCGACATCCTGTAAAGACGTTATTCCACTGCATAGCTTGGTGTCATCTGCAAAGACAGACATTTTACTTTTGATCTCAGACCCAATATCATTTATAAAGATATTAAAAAGTAAGGGTCCCAGCACTGAACCTTGGGGTACACCACTGATAACCTTTGACCATTCAGAGTATGAATCATTAACCACGACTCTCTGAATTCTGTCTTTCAGACAGTTTTCTATCCATTTACAAACTGATATATCCAATCCTGTAGACGCTGTATCGAACGCTTTTGCAAAATCCAAGTATATCACGTCCACAGCCACGCCTCTGTCCAGGGTTTTACTTACCTCTTCATAAAAGGAAATCATGTTTGTCTGACAACTTCTGTCTTTCATGAATCCATGCTGTCGGTTGCTTAAATAGTTTTTTTTCCAGCAAGAACTCATCCATGTGGTCTTTTATTATACGTTCCAGTATCTTCCCAACTATAGAAGTTAAACTAACAGGTCTATAGTTACTTGGTAAAGACTTTGTTCCCTTTTTAAATATAGGCAACACATTGGCTCTACGCCAATCCAGTGGTACTATTCCTGTCATTAATGAGTCCCTAAATATTAGATACAGTGGCTTTGAAATTACAGAGCTTAATTCTTTTAGGATCCGTGGGTGGATGCCATCTGGTCCAGGTGCTTTATCCACCTTCATTCTGTCTAAATATTTCTGGACCATATCACTTTTGAGCCATTGTGGATTTGGGGCTGTGTCACTACCACCCCCATTTTGGACACAGAGCTGAAGAAGGCATTTAATAATTTAGCCTTCTCTTTGTCCCCAGTCACCCACTCTAGATTATTTTGTAAAGGGCATGCTCAGACTTGACCTTTTTACTATTAAAGCGGGAGTTCACCCGGAATTTTTTTTTTAACATTGGATTTAGGCTAAGGGGGAGCAGAAACGGGTATTTTTTTTTAAATCAATGCCGTACTTACCGTTTTAGAGAGAGATGTTCTCCCGTCTCTTCCGGGTATGATCTTCGGGACTGGGCATTCCTATTTGATTGACAGTCTTCCGGCGGTCGCATACAGCGGGTCACCAGTTGCCTAAAGAACCCGAACGTCGGCGCGGCTCTATACGGCGCCTGCGCACCGAAGTTCGGCTACTTTCGGAAACTCGTGACGCGCTGTATGCGACGGTCGGAAGGCTGTCAATCAAATAGGAACGCCCAGTCCCGCAGCCCATACCCAGAAGCGGCGGGAGAACATCTATCTCTAAAACGGTAAGTACGGCATTGATTTTAAAAAAAATACCCGTTTCTGCTCCCCTTAATTGGCCTAAATCTAATGTTAAAAATTGATTTTTTTGGGTGAACCTCTACTTAAAATATATTAAAGCATTTTTGGGGGTTTGTCCTACGATCTTTTGCAATCTGTCGTTCGTTTTTGCATCCTTGATTTCCTTTTTACATATCCTGTTATATTCGTTGTAACATTTAAACGACACTAGTGTTCCTCCATTTTTATATTTTTTAAAGGCTATTTTCTTATTGTTTATAGCTTTTTTAACTTTGACCGTGAGTCACATAGGTTTTATCTTTAGCCTTTTAAACTTATTGCCCATGGGAACATACTTTGTAGTGAGTTCATAAATGGTCTTCTTGAAGAATTCCCATTTCTGTTCTGTGTTCATCAATGCCAATATTCCCTCCCGGACTGGAGAGCAGCCCTCATCCTTGGAAAATTTGCTCTCTTGAAATGAAGTGTTTTTATCTTTCCTGTATGTATTTCTTGCTTACAGCTAACATCAAATGAAATCATGTTATCATCACTGCTACCCAGCTGTTCCTTTATCTGAACATTAGTAATAAGCTCTGCATGGTTAGAGTTTACCAGGTCCAACAGAGCATCATTCCTAGTTAGGGCCTCAATAAACTGGACCATAAAATTGTCCTGCCATAGGTTTTTAAATTTTTGCTACCTACAGAAGAATTCTGCAAAGGTAAAAAAAAAAGTGACCTGCCTGCATAACCCCTCGCTCCCAACATTCCCCATTTTCTTTTGCCAGTGTCCTGGGAGGATGGACTCCTATCTAATGAGAAAGGTTTGACAATTTTTACTAGCTTTTTTAAAAATTTTGCTAAAGATGATGATTTTTCCAATCAAGACTTTACACGTTGCTTGAGCTGATCTAATGCTATTGGCAACATTTTTAAACCCCATATCTGACCCAAACTGAACAAGAGAATTGCTTGGCCTGTCTAGAAAGTGACCTTTGAGCACTGGTCTCTGACCAAGTCTTCAAAGATTAATTTATGAGTAGGCACTGTGGGCTGAGTACCGGGAGCCACTATATCTATTAAAAATAATGGGTGTCAGTTTCATGCCTTTTTTATATTTGTTTGATTCCAGGAAAATAGTAAAATGCTGAGGAATTGAATGCTGCATCACAAGGTAGTTTCGAGCACACTCTATGCACTGTTTCCACCGTTTCAATGTAAGATATCATATTCCTACCAGTAGTTATTTTTAAGAGGCACACGGTTCTGTCTAGGTTCCTTTTTAATGATGCCTATAGTAACCTGGTCACCTCCGGCTATTTGAACCTGTACTGCTTTCAGAAACCAGTTTAAAAATAACCACTTTTTGTTTTTAAACCTGGTGTTCTCATCTGATTTGTCTCAGTGTAACATGTCAGATCCTAAGCACAAAGGGAACAGTCCTTCGCTTTTAGGTCTCTCCAGTTCATGATCCGCTAACCGCTCCAGGACAGCCTGCAGTGCCCTTTCTCATAGGCCTGAGACTGACAGCCTGGACTGCTGCCCCTTAAGTGCCTGTGGAGTCTTGTCTAGCTCTTTTCTGCACGGCCCCCCGCCTCAAGCTCTGTATCAGGAGGAATTCTTCACAGCTATTAAGGAGTATTCTCTAGAATCATTGTTGGATATACCTGCAGTGGCTTCTGAGTCTTCTGCTGTGAAAGCCCTGTCTAATGTAGACTGATAAATCCTTGCTGGATGATTTTGTCTGAGTTGTCGCAGGCACGTGTCATAGTTCCCAGGCTTTAAGAAACCATCTTGACTCTTATTGACTCGGTCTGTACCACTTCATCTATAGAAAAGCAGCCTGTGGCTTCTACTAGTTTTGGTACTAGTCTTGGATCCCTGAGACCACAAGACTACTAAAACCTTCCTGGCACACACCCTACTTCAAGGCATCCTGTATTGGGAACTCCCAATAAACTATTCACCCCTCCCAAACATTTTGCAAATCAATACTCCATTTATTAGGAAGCGGGCATTCCGATTGTTGACCAGACAGTGTTCATCTTAACAAAGCACTTGCCATTCCTGATTAAGATACACCAGTGTTTAAGTATCTCAGTATCTCATTGACACACAATTCCAACCCTTTGCCAAATCCAAGTTTTCTCTAGTGAGCCTTGCATTGCAACCTGCCATGGTTGTGATGTTAGTCTGGACTAAACCTATGGCTAGACTAAATGGACTAAACTTGTGTTAAAGGATTCAGCTTCTATTCACACAAATCCTTTGTAGAGTGCTTAGAGCTCATTCCATCAACCCTACAGTATTGTGTAGACAGGTTTGTCAATATCTCCTCTGAGTCTCTTGTCAGTAAAGTACTCTTTGGTTGAAATGTGTGTCTGTAGAGCAAGCATGTACAAAGCATGTGCTGCGCATGCCCGTTGAAGGTGAAAGGCTGCTTTGGACCTAGGGCTCAAGCTGGGAAAATTCCAATCCCACCCTCCTCCGAGACCAAGAGTTTCTTACTTCTCCCAAGCTTTGGCCACAAAGGTGAAACACAAGTAAAGCCTCGTACACACGGTCGGACTTCAAACATATTTTCCTTGGATTTTTATCTGAAGGGAGTTGGCCGGGCACACCCATAGCATACACACGCTCTGACTTTTCTGCAAACTTTCCTAATACTTTCCCAACATCACATGGTTTTTCTGATCTTTTCTGCGCTTTACTGCCACCCTTTGGTCAACTTCTGCTATTGTTGGTTGATTTTAACATTGGTTCTGGGCATGCGTATTTGCACTTCGGACACAAGTCTGATGGCTTTCTGTACACACGATAGGACTTTTGTTGCCGAAAAGTTTGTCCGTTCGCAGAGCAAACTTTTGTCCGATGACAGCCGAAAAAGTTTGTCCGATGGAGCGTACACACGGTCTGATTTTTTTGCAAACTTGCTCATTTTGAAGTGTGTTAGCAAAAAATCTGACCGTGTGTATGGGCCTTAAGAAACTACAAATACAATCACTGAATACAATACCCAAGCTGCTATCTAAGGCTAAACACTGGTTCTTGTGGCTGGGATGTGCAGTCCCTCAATACTTTTAACTTTGATAGATATAAGCCGGCAACTTGGTGGACTCAAACGTTGAAAATCTTTATTGGCTAGACAAGTACATGCAGTAAAATAATGCTAATGCATTTTTCCCATTATGGCCTTAATCATAGCATAATAAAACACAAAATGTTCACAACTTTTATATGGATTCCAGCATCTACTGTCCAACCAATTAAGGAAGCCGAAACCCAATAATTAAAATCATTACTAAAATGGCAAATGGGAAGAGGAAAGCACTTAACCAATTATGGTAAACATATACACTGATAAATTCCAATTATGGTAAACATATACACTGATAAATTCCAAATGTATAAAGAGATATAAACATAATTTTCCCAACAGAACATTATATAAAAAATGTATTCATGTCCCATCTATGGTTCACACTGGAAAGTTATCTGGTGTCCAAGGTGAGTATCCACCAGACCTCTGGCTGCAGTAGAGTGCGGTGTGTGTCTCCTCCTCTGGCACATCTTTTTTAAGCACTCCTTTCTATGCTGAAAAAATAAAAAATATTCATATTACCATTGTAATTTCCCTTAAAGTGGCGTGACACATTCAATATATTTTTAGCATTTGGATTATGCAAATCATTATGATGATCGAATATCCTGAACCTGAGGGGGCATATGGTACACCGCACATACTGGAGTTTGCATGTCCTGCACTCTACCACATAAACCACATATTCAGAATTACAATTAATGTACTACTTGATGAAATATATGTTGCTTTCATGTTTTCTGCGGTATGTACAAGTGTATACAGCACAACGGTATGAACCTTTTACAGACAGGCCAGTTCTGGAAGTACCAGTTGAGTTGAACAGACTAGAAGATAACACACTGGGGCTCATCTACTGGAGAAGCCATAACCATTTTTAAGAACAGTGTGGAGATTTTTATGCACACAAAGTACAAGAAGATGTTTCCTAATGATTTTAGTTATTGTATGGAATTCATTTGAAGAGGTGGTAAAAAAATTAATGCCAGAATCATAGCGAGAACAGCGCTTCTGCTTTTTATTAGAGATGTTAATTAAATTTGACCATTCTCTACTAGATCTATGAGCATCTTTTGGGCTTTTTGGTATTAGACTACTGTCTCAAAAGATTTGCAAGGCTGCTACCTGGTTTTGTGTTTATATGTTCATTTTTTACAAGGTGGATGTTCAGGCATCGTCTGAGCAGAGCTTTATGTTCTTTCGGGCAACGCTATGAGCTGCTGGCAGCCCCCAGTTTGTTATGTGGGCCTGTATGTGTTTTTCTATTGTTGCCCACCCCTCAGTTGAACTGCTTTTGAACATCTTAATTGTCTCTGAATCCTGTGTCCTTCAATAAACAACTAAGAAAATTGAATTTTTGTACTTTCCACAAAGTCCATTTCTTGTAGGGAAACGGGTCATACCCCTCTTACTTATAGTACTGTTTTGCTTCAAACTAATGCATGCTGGGAATGGGAAGGGTTATACAAGCTGGTCACTGTTTTTTGTTTGCTATTGTCCAGATCCTCTCGTCGATAACAATATAACCCAGGTGTCTCTGAATACTGTGTCTCTTAATGAGTTCCAAGAACTGCATTTTTTGGGGAAGTACAGAAATCTTATTAAATCAAGCGGTCTGAATTGAACATGGCAACCATCCAGATTATCCCTTTCACATTCCTAGTGCAATGCATTTCAGAAAGTCTGCTGTGTGAAGCCATGGACAAGTCTCCAAAAATCAGATCATGGTCCCAAATAAAATAAAAAATTGTAATTTTAAGCATTTTTTATAAAGGTCATCTTCTATCTTAGGTTTATTTTTGGTCCTTTAATGAACCTGCAATAGATCATTATAGACAGACATTCACACTTCTAGCCTGGGGTCTTGCTAACACATTTTTTTTTACAGAGTAGCACATAAAATCACACATAATGTGGTTCACACAATTAATATGATTAGTATCATGTTTCTTTCCCCGGTCTGCAGAGTTACATTTGGCTTCAAGTATTGGACCAATTTTTTTTGTTCGATCTAAGCGGTGTTCACACAGCAGTAATAAATGAAGAAACGTTACAACAAATCATTTTAATGGAAGCCACAGGAAGGTAGCAACTTTAGCCAGGTTTTTTCTTTTGGCTTATGTTTTTTTTTCTGCCTTCTGTTTTTCAGTAACCGACTGTGATTTTATAGACCTTAAATTAATAACACACGTTGAGCCTCAAATAAACTTTCTTAAGCACAGTTGTGACTGGAGGGAATGACAACATTGCTGCAAACAATTGGTGTATTTTCTGAAGCAATTTACATTTAATCATAAGGAGCTTAGAAAACTCCTGCATAAAACACTTTCTATCAAAACCATCAGATTATATAATGGAAAAATAGTTCACACATGGACGTATTGTTTACGGTCTTTAAAATGTGCTTTTCTTTAAAGATGTTAAACTTTGGACGTTAACTCTCTGGATGCAGAGCTGTAAAATGATGCATATTAAAGAATACGTTTAGATTTTGGGTAATGATTTTTGATAATGGTCTGCTAGGTGTTCAAAGTACTAAGTATTGTCCATTAGATTTAGGAGTTCAGTGTACTATGTCTGCCAACTAGGACCAGGTACCTAACATGTACCCAGGAGTGTGTTGGATGCAGAATATTCTATTCCCACTGTTGCTGTAATCTCCACTGGGGTACATTTGTTAGGGGTTGCAGGGTTGGTCTCCTGCATTGACACCTTATCTCCCAGTTTCTCTCTTGCAATGACACCTTAACATATGTACCCCAGTGGAGATTATGTGTTATAGTACATATAACACATATAGTTCATACCCTAATAACTACAACCAAAAGGAGTGCATTAAATCGATACATCCATGCATAAAAAAACATAATCATAACAAAAAATTTGCAAATCAAAAAGGTGCATCCATTAATCCATACAGAGTGTAAACAAACTTCTTCCACAAGATGAGGAATGTTGTAGCAAGCCTTCAAGTACCTGTGTTTTACACCCTTCAGGATACACATCATATAACAATGGTGAAACGGCACAGGATAACCATGCTCAGCCCAAAAATCCCTTAGTACCTATGATTTTCGTGACACTTCTTTATTAGGTCACAATAAAACAATCTAGAGGTTCTCATAAACTGAGTGCACCACGCCAATGCACCTCCTGCTCTGTAAGCTGCCTCCTCTCAGTATGCTGACCATGTGGTGATATGTGGCCATGCTGATGTTCATTGCTTCACCCTGAATGACATGCCATGGCTGCCGAATGTATGCATGTGAACAGCAACTAGTGTTCAGGAGATTAGAAAAAAGGATATAAACAGTTTTTCTTTCTTATATCATGGGACACAGAGCTGGATAGTAATAACTATATGGGTTATAGGCCACCTTCAGGTGATGGACACTGGCACACCCAAGACAGGAAGTCCCCTCCCCTATATAACCCCTCCTATACAGGGAGTACCTTGTTTCTCTTAGGAGAGCTGGACCTGGGAAACCAGTACTTTGGTTATGTACCAGATATGAAAGTTTTCTGGCCGAGTGCGATGTAGGTCCAGGGGAGTGGAAACCTTATTAAAAGAAACCTTGTCCCTGCAGGTCTTTGACATAGCCCGCCGTCAGAGCTGGACTGGGACAAAAATTTGGCCCTGGACTTCATCCAGATTGGTCCACTTTGATAGGTCTCTCCCATGGCGGCTGGAAACCCCCCCCCCCTTCAGCCACCCAAGCCCCCTCTCCCCCTTCACTAGCCACTACCTGTTCTACTTTATTAGTAAAACGGCTGGTACTGGTACTCTTATAGGCAGTACCAGTGGGGAAGCTAGACATTATTTCACCCGGGCAAAGAATCAGTTCGGTGCCCCCCCCCATGGGACAAGATTAGGCAGAAGTGAGAAACTCCCAGCTGTTGAGTCAGCTGTCTGTCCCCTCCCCCGGGCTCTGGAGAAGTTTCCATTCCTCTTCTCTCGCCAAGTCCTGAGCAGCGCGCGCAGGAAACGGCAGATTTGAATGGAGGAGGGGCGTGGCTTAGTGCAGCGCCGTGTGCATGACCCGGCATTCACGTTCTCACATGGTGCTGACGGAGGGACACAGCAGCGGTGGGGGCACGTGAGTTATCGATACAGGCACTCCCTAGTGACACAATTATTTTGCATCAGGCTGAACAGTGGATGGCAGCATTTCTTGCTGGACTATAATTCAGTAGTTGATGCATTTTTTATAGTACCTCTGCTTTTGTGCTTGGGACTGTCTTCCAGGAATTCAGGGACTAAGACTCCTAAAACGGGGACAAATTCCTCAAAAAAAGGCTCCTAAGGCATCACCATCAGGCTCTGAGGTTTCTGGTCGTGCCTCCGCTGTGCCAGCCTCTCCAAAGGTACCAGGTGTGGCTGACCAGGGTGAGTCATCGGGACTGTCAGGTGTTGCAGCCACCCCCCAGCCTCCAGGCCCCTGCCTTTTATTACGGAGGAAGTACTTTCTTCAGCTCTCATAGGGTTGGAGGAATGTTTAGTGTCTCCTAATAGCATTTTCTTGCCAGGGTAGAACGAAGCGTGGTAGGTCCAACTCCCCTGCACTGGTCCTCAGCCTATGAAACAGCAGTGGCCGGTAGAGGATGAATCGCCTTGAGGGCATAAGGAAGAGGGACAGTTTGATTCTTCTTTTCAGCTTCTCAATCTGAAAAATTGCTAGTGTGATCCCTTATAGAAATGGTACGTTTAGCATTTAAGTTGCCTTTAACGGAGCCAGCTGGAAGACCTACTTCTTCCTTGGGTTCTTTAACCTCTTGACCACCGCCCCATGTCAAAAAGACGTCCTCTTTTTAAAGATGGATATCTCGGTAATGGCAGCAGCTGCTGCCACAACCGAGATGTCCATCTCTTCAGTGGGCGGTCCTGTACACGATAACGGCGGTCTCCGAGGCGTATTCGCCACGAGATCGCCGTTATCGGTGGCGGTAGAGGGCCCCCCTCCTGCCGCTCTCCCGCACCCTCCGCCGCTTACTGGAGCTGTCGGTAGCGTCGGAGGCGATCGGGTCCGTTCGGCAGCTGACTGGGGTTGCGAGTGAGGGAAAAATTGCCCCCACCCGTCCCCATAGCTCTGCTGGGTGGAAGTGACGTCAAAACGTCAGTCCCGCCCAGCATCTTAAAGAAACATTTTTTTTTTGTCATTTGAAAAAATGACAGTTTCAATTTTTTTTTCTTTTTTTTGCATTTAAGTCTAAATATAAGATCTGAGGTCTTTTTGACCCCAGATCTCATATTTAAGAGGACCTGTCATGCTTTTTTCTATTACAAGGGATGTTTACATTCCTTGTAATAGGAATACAAGTGATCAATTTTTTTTTTATTTCAGTGTAAAAAATTATAAACCTAAATAAAAATAAATAAGAAAACAAAAAATTTTTTTTTTTTAAAACGCCCCGTCCCGACGAGCTCGCGCACAGAAGCGAACGCATACGCGAGTAGCGCCCGCATATGAAAACTGTGTTCAAACCACACAAGTGAAGTATCGCCACGATAGTTAGAGCAAGAGCAATAATTCTAGCCCTAGACCTCCTCTGTAACTCAAAAATGCAACCTGTAGAATTTTTTAAACGTCGCCTATCGAGATTTTTAAGTGTAAAAGTTTGACGTCATGCCACGAGCGGGCGCAATTTTTAAGCGTGACATGTTGGGTATCATTTTACTCGGCGTAACATTATCTTTCACAATATATAAAAAAAATTGGGCAAAATGTATTGTCTTATTTTTTTAATTGAAAAAAGTTTTTTTTTTTCCAAAAAAAGTGCGCTTGGAAGACTGCTGCACAAATATGGTGTGACAAAAAGTATTGCAATGACTGCCATTTTATTCTCTAGGGTGTTAGAAAAAAATATATATAATGTTTGGGGGTTTTAAGTAATTTGCTAGCAAAAAAAACTGTTTTAGTCTCATAAACACTGAATCTGAAAAACAAGCCCGGTGGGAAAGAGGTTAAAAGCCCCACAGGCCCTGCATGCGCTTCCTGTCCATCCTTTGTTGGAACCGCTTATATATGAAGATTGGGGTCATCCAAATAAAGCATTTTCTTTCTCCTAAGAAATGTACTTTATCCCATGGAGGAAAAATTCAACAAGAAGTGGAGTGTTCCAGCAGTTGACGTTGCTATCTCTTGTGTGAATAAGTCTAACTTTGTTCAGATGTTTAGGCACCCAATGGGTAAAAGACTGGAATCCTTTATTAAAAACATATTTTTCTATGGCAGAATCTGTAGCTCAGCCTGCGGTAGCATTTGTGGGCATTTGTCAATCCCTAAAAGATCAGGTGAAACAGGGTGGTTACTGCTCAGCAAGCCCATCTACCAAAGGCTTTATGCTTTGCTGTTGACGCTATTAAGGATTCTATTAATCAGGCCCCCCGTCTGACGCTCCAGTTGGTACATATGCTTGGAATCCTGTGGTTGAAAAATTGGTCAGCCTAAGCGCCATGCAAGAAGCCTTTGGCTAGTTTTCCGTTTCACTGGGAACGGTTATTCGGGGATGATTTGGACAAATCCATTCAAAAGATTTCTATTGGAAAGAGTACTCTTTTACCAGTTAAAAGAAGCAGTAGGCGTCCTTCTTTTAAACCGGCTTCCTCTCTGGTGCTAGGGGCATCCGTCTCTAGGCAGTCACGATGGCCTCCGCTTTCAGGGTCAAGAGAAAAAACTCAAGGACAAGCCCAGGGACACGAGGTCCTGGGGGTGGAAACCTATTAAACAGTCCCAAGGCCTCCTTATGAAGGCGTGCCCCCTGCTAGATCGGGTGGGGGGAAGGCTTCTGCAGTTCTCAGGAACTTGGCAAGAGGAGATCATTGGTCATCTCTAACGTATCTCTAGGTTGCAAACTAGAGTTGTGAGAGTTTCCAAAGCCTCAGATCCCAAAGATCCAGTAAAGCAAGGGGTGATTGTAAAGATTCCAACAGAAGAGCACAGTTTGGGGATTTTATTCACATCTCTTCATGGTGCCAAAACCAAATGGGGATGTCGGACCCATCCTAGATCTCAAGGGTCTGAATGAATTCCTAAATGTTCGCTCTTTTCGCATGGAATCTATCCGGTCGGTAGTCTCCACCCTTCGGGGTGGAGAACTTCTAGCATCAATCGACATCAAGGATGCATACCTGCATGTACCTATTTTCTCTGCTCACCAGAAATTCCTGAGATTCGAAGTAGAGCAACATCATTTATCAGTTTGTAGCCTTGCCCTTCAGTCTGGCTACTGCACCATAGGTGTTTACAAAGGTTCTGGCCAGGCTAGGGGCTCAGGGCCATAACAGTTTTATAGCATACCTAGACAATCTGCTGTTGGTGGACCGTTTGAACCAGTCTGTGGTCAGCACAGTCAAGTTTCTGGGATACTTGGGTTGGATTCTTAATCTAGAGAAGTCATCCCTGCGACCAGTGAAAAGGCTGGAGTACTTGGGTCTGGTCAAGGGTACAAACCAGAGGAAAGTTTTTTTTTTTTTTGCCCCAGGCAAAAAAAACTCTCCATTAGTCTTTACATGAAGTTGTTAGGGAAGCCGTTCCATATGCCCAATTTCATTCAAGACTATTGCAGTATACTCTCTGCTTGGAACAAGAATATCCAAGCTCTAGATTTGCCAATGTTTTTGACCCCAGGGGTGCGTCGGAGCCTCAGTTGGTGGTTGATCTCCAGAAATCTGCAGAAAGGGAAGTCTTTCGTTCCTGTTGCCTGGAAGATGGTAACAGATGCCAGCCTTTTAGGTTGGCGAGCAGTCCTGGGGGAGCTGACTGTCCAGGGCAGGTGGTCCTAGACCGACAAGAATTTGCCCATCAACATTCTGGAAGTTTGGGCGGCACACCTGGCTCTGAAGGCATGGTCGCTCAGGTTACGAAATTGTCCTGTCGGGGTTCAATCCGACAATGCCACTGCAGTGGCCTATACCAATCGTCAAGGGGGCACCAGGATTCACGCAGCCCCGAGGGAGGTGAACCATGTCCTAGCTTGGGCAGAGAGGCATGTTACTTGCATATCTGCAGTCTTCATTCTGGGAATAGAGAATTGTCAGGCGGACATCTTGAGTCGCCAGCAGTTGTCTCCGGGGAATGGTCTCCTCACCCCGACATCTTCTTGTCCATATGTCAAAGACGGAGGACCCCGGACGTAGATCTGTTGGCATCCAGGTTCAACAAGAAGGTGGACAACTTTGTGTCAAGGACAAGGGTTCCACTCGCTTATGGGATGGATGCATTGGTAACCCCTTGGGATCAGTTCTCACTGATTTATGCGTTCCCCCTCCCCCCAGTTCAGCTGCTACCACGGCTTCTTCGCAGGATCAAGGGGGAAGAAAGGCCAGTGGTTCTTGTTGCTCCAGCCTGGCCCTGAAGGTCCTGGTATGTGGAGATTGTAAGGATGACTGTGGGGGACCCATGGACCCTTCCACTACGTCCAGACCTGCTCTCGCAGGGATCAATATTCCACCCTTCCTTACAAACGCAAAATTTATTGGTTTGGCTATTGAATCCCACATTCTAAGGAAACTGGGGCTTTCAGGTTCAGTGCTGTCTACCCTGATTTAATGCTAGGAAGCCGACCTCCAGAGTCGTATAGAGTCTGAAAGGCATATGTGACTTGGTATGAATCAAAAGGGTTGGCATCCTCGGAAGTATGTCATAAGTAGGATTCTTGCCTTTCTGCAGTTGGATGTAGAAATTAAGCTGGCCTTGTCGGTATTGGTTTAAAGACCAATGGCTACGCATTATTTGGTCCAGGCTTTTTTACAAGGGTATAACACAGATCAAGCCGTCAGTTAGGACACCCTTGTGTCCATGGGACTTGAATTTGGTTCTGTTGGCATTGCAGAAGCAGCCTTTTTGAACCTTTACGCCATATTCCCTTAGTCCTTTTTTTTTCACATTTAGAATCTTTTTTTTTTTAATTGGTCCTTTTGACAAGGAAATTTATTTTTCTGGTGGCTATATCCTCTGCTAGAAGGGTATCGGAATTGGCTGCTCTTTCTTGGAAAGAGCCATAATTGGTTAGTCATAAGGACAAGGTAGTGTTGCGTCCTCCATCCAACCTTTCTACCTAAAGTTGTGTCAGTTTTTTTTTTTAACCAAGATGTGGTTCTCGTTCTGCAGAAGAGAAGTCCATTACATTCCTTAAATGTAGTGAGAGCAGTTAGTCTATCTGAAGGCAACTGTTCAGATTAGAAAAACTGATGCTGCTTATGCCTGAATTGCCAGTTAATTTTTTCTATCGTCTTTTTTGACCAGAACCTTGTGCACATAAACACACTGATAAAGCTAGTGCACAGACCAAGCCCCTTCCCTTCCTGTGATTTCTCTCATGTAGAGTACACTGAAGCAGCTCTCTATGCACTACCCCCAACAGCTTGTACTTGAAGACAGATTTTGCTGTAGATACAGTCCTTGTGGTTCCTGAGCTCTGTCCACAGTGTACCCCCTAGTACACCTTACTCAGGCGGTCTGTGTATTTTTTAGGGGGTAGCTCTTTTTCTCTTAAATGATTAAAAACCTTTAAATGGAAGGGCAATCTGTTTGATTGCCTTTGACGCTACTCAAAGTAGAGGTGAAAGCATATCCCTATGTCCCAGAACATGGGGTGCAGGCTTGTCCTAATACCAGGAGAAAAATGGAGACCACAGGTAGTGGGACTTTATAGGCACTGATTTAAAAACAGAATAATGTATATAAAGGTAGATAATGGGGGTTATTTACGAAAGTCAAATCCACTTTGCAAACTACAAGTGCAAAGTGCACTGGAAATGGCACTGAAAGCTGTAAATCTGAGGGGTAGATCTGAAATGAGGGGAAGCTCTGCTGATTTTATCATCCAATCATGTGCAAGCTAAAATGCTATTTTTTGTTTTCCTTGCATGTCCCCCCCGGATCTACAGCGACTGCACTTCCAAGTGCACTTTGCACTTGTAGTTTGCACTTGTAGTGCAAAGTGGATTTGACTTTAGTAAATAACCCAAATTTTTATTTCTTTTTTTCAAAAAATTGATTAACAATAAACATTGACAATATTAACCCAACCTGCTGTATGAGCATACCCACCCCCTAATACAATACAGGCCTTCTACGCTACCCACCTAGGTGTATCACCATGATTGCCTATTTATGTCCTCATTTGCTGTTCTGTTCCTTGCTCTCTGCGGTCCACTCATGTTTGTAAGTACCTAGGTTTACCTTTCTAATAATATAGTATTATCAGTATATTTGTTAAAATTTTAAATTCTTTATCGTACATCACGGGACACATAGAGCGGCATATTCATTACTATATGGGTTATATGGAGTACCTTCAGGTGATGGACACTGGCAATCTCAAACAGGAAGTGCCCCTCCCTATATAACCCCCTCCCATAGGAGGAGTACCTCAGTTTTTACGCCAGTGTCTTAGGTGTTGGTCATGGTTTAGCTTGCCTCCACATCCTTGGGATTAAGGTGGGCTAACCGGTTCTGTCCAAAGGCCTCAGTGCTAAAGTGGTCAGCAACCGGACCCCAAACCATTGGGGTATAGCCCATAATGCTTTCTGTCACAGAGAGCTGGACTCTGGGCCCAGAACTTAGAAACCTTTGGGGGCCTAATGTTTCTGTTGCCAGGGTGCTATATGGGCCCAGGACAGTGAATCCTTCATAGGAACCCAGGGCCTGAAGGTCTAGACGCCCCACGGAGATGGGGGAAGATTGGACCTCTTGCTGTGCAAAGTCCTGCGGCATGGAGCAGGTAAGTGAAGGGGAAACTTGCGGAACTTGGTTCGCAGCAGGTTTTTTCTGGGGGAAGGTCACAGTGGGACATGCCTATGGTTTATGCGCTGCATCTGGCAAGGTGAGTCACATATCTTAGGATAGGATGACTCTGTATGTATATATTCCCCATAATCGTGACCTCCCTGGTAGTATTGCAACTGGTGCTAGAAAGCATTGAAAAAGGGCCTGTGTGTATAGTGACAATTCTCTCTAAGAGAAGCCCCTGGGAATCTACTGAGGTTTCTTATGTAAAGGAGTGAATGCTCCTACCTGCAAGCCTGCTCAGAGAGGTCCAGGCGGTTGCTGCAGGAAAAAATGCCGCTCTGTGGATCCTGGCCTGGACGGCAGGATCAGCCTCTGACCTCCTCGTGGGCCCCCTCCCCCCCCCGCCGGCGGGCGCGCGCGCGTCCCCGTGATATGGGCGCAATTTCACGCGCCGTTTGCTGACAGGGGAAGGGCGGGCCTGTTGGTAAAAGGAAGGGGCGGCCCTTCCAAAAAGTTCCCAGCTCAGTGAAGTGTTGGAACTGAGAGAGGAAGGACCAGAGCGGCAGCGTGGGGCGCCGAGGACACACAGTGGCCAAAGAAGAGTATTACAGTCTTCAAAAAGACTGTCCTTTACCCTAGAGATAGGGTTTCTTTTACAGCAGTTTTTTTTGGCAAATACTACTAAAGGGGGACAGAATGGTTTTTCTTTCTTTGGTTTAAAAAAAAAAAAAAAAGAAAACAAACCAAGTTAATAAGAAAGAAGGCATTTTTTCCCCCAGAAAGGTTTTTTGGGCAACAACTATTTATTTTCCCAAACACTGTTAAGTAGCGGGCGTACCTCGGTATTGTACCATGGCATCTGGTTCAGAGGGTACAAGAGGTGGGGATTCCCCCAGAGGGTCTGAGGTCTCGGACAAAGTCATGCCGCTACTTTCCCCAGAGGGAGCCTTGGTGGGACCATCGAGATCTGGGGCTGGAGCTGGCACGGGTCAGTCCAACCCTAGGGTGGTCACGGACGAGGTACTGTCCACCTCTCTAAAGGAAATGGAAAAAATGATAGCCAAGGCTATGCGGGGCAAAAAACGGAATAGATCTCCGTCGCCCGAGCGTGAACCCTCAGATGAGGAGGTCCCTTCCGCAGGGGAATTGGAAGACCTCTTGGACAAGGACCAAGTAGGTTCAGGGATCGAGGATCCGGGTACGGAGGAGTCTGGCGCAGCCTCCCAAGGGGAGAGCTGGTGGGTTCAAGTTTTAACAGACTTGGTCCATAGGACGTTCAACTTGCCAGTACCAGATCTCCAAGTATCAACGGTCTCAGCTTTGGGCTCACTAAGAGCGCCTCAAACCAATGCGGTTTTTCCGATCCATCCTCTACTAGAGGAAGTTATGTTCCAAGATTGGGCCAAGCCAGATAGAATCTTTGTACCGCCAAAAAGATTCTCTGCCTTATATCCTATGGAAGAGAAATTTTCCAAGAGATGGGCAGCCCCGGCTGTAGACGCAGCCATCTCATGTGTTAACAAATCTTTAACATGCCCTGTAGAAAACATACAGGTGTTCAAGGATCCGGTTGATAAACGCTTGGAAACGCTACTTAAAACCTCCTTCACTACTGCAAGGGCAGTAGTGCAGCCAGCTGTGGCTGCAATTGGGGTTGCACAAGCATTATCGGATCAAGCTAAGCAGATGCTTAAACTTATTCCTGCCCAGCAGGCAGAAGAATTTTCGGATGTCCCTAGGGCCATACGCTTTACGGTAGATGCGATTAAGGATTCTATCCAGCAAGCGTCACGTTTATCGTTATCCCTTATCCATATGAGAAGACTCTTATGGTTAAAGAGCTGGGAGGCAGAGCCCCCATGCAAGAAGCTCTTGGTAGGGTTCCCCTTCCATGGAGGACGACTCTTCGGAGAAGACCTGGATAAATACATTCAGACCATTTCAAGCGGAAAAAGTACTCTGTTGCCCACCAAGAAAAAGTTTCGGGGGCCTGCGTTTAAACGACAGTACTCCCCTGGGCAGGGGCCTTCCAATACCAAACAGTATCGACGGCCTCCTGCAAGATCAAACTTTAACAAGTCGCAGGGACAGGCCGCCGGAGGCAAGAAGCAGTGGTTTCGCAAGCCAGCAAAGCCAGCCCCCAAGCCGGCCTTATGAAGGGGCGCCCCCACCCACGAAGGTGGGGGGAAGACTGCGTCTCTTTGCAGAGGTTTGGGAGGCCAGCATTCCCGACAAATGGGTACGGTCTTCCGTGGCTACAGGCTGCAAACTAGACTTCTAAAGTTTCCTCCTCATTTTCAGGAGTCAAGAGTACCAAACGATCCGAAGAAGGGAGCCGCATTAATAGCGGCATTGAATCATCTACTCTCTCAGGAGGTAATAGTAGAGGTACCAGTCCAAGAACAGGGGCTAGGTTTCTACTCCAACCTATTCATCATCCCAAAGCCCAACGGCGATATCAGGCCAATTTTGGACTTAAAAATGGTGAATTCATACCTAAAGGTCCGCTCATTTCGGATGGAATCCGTGCGGTCAGCAGCTGCCGCACTTCAGAAGGACGATTTTATGGCATCCATAGACATAAAGGATGCTTACCTTCATGTTCCAGTTTACCAGCCACATCAAAGATTTCTACGCTTCTCGGTGGCTCTACGTCATTTCCAATTCGTGGCGCTTCCCTTCGGGTTGGCTATGGCCCCCCGGGTGTTTACGAAGGTCCTAGCTCCAATCCTAGCCAATCTAAGGATCCAAGGGGTCACGATCCTAGCATACCTGGACGACCTCCTAGTCATAGATCACTCGTCTCCTGGCTTGGAACGAGCAGTGGCCCTCACAGTTCAGTACCTCGAGAGGTTCGGCTGGGTCCTAAATCGAGAAAAATCAGCATTCCAGCCCACAAGGCAGTTGGAATATCTCGGCATGAGATTAGACACAGAACAACAGAGGGTGTTTCTGCCTCTGATAAAAGTCAAAGCCATCAAGGAATTAATCCTACTGGTTCTAAGCAAGAAAGAACCAACTGTTCGCCTATGTATGCGGTTACTAGGCAAGATGGTGGCCACATTTGAGGCGGTACCGTACGCCCAGAGCCACACTCGCATCCTGCAGGCAGCCATCCTGTCAGCATGGAGCAGGAGGCCACAGGCCTTAGATATCCCTTTGCCGCTCTCATCAAGAGTCCGACAAAGTCTGTGTTGGTGGTTAGACCCTCAGAATCTACTGAAGGGGAAGTCTTTCAGCCCAGTGGCTTGGAAGATAGTAACCACAGACGCCAGCCTGACAGGCTGGGGAGCAATTTTGGATGGTTGCACTCGCCAAGGCACTTGGGCAAAGCCAGAGAAGCAGTTGCCCATCAACATCTTGGAGCTCAGAGCTGCTCGACTAGCCCTCAGGGCTTGGACGGCCAAGTTGCAGGGGTTCCCGGTGAGAATTCAATCGGACAATGCCACGGCAGTGGCATACATAAATCACCAAGGGGGAACCAAGAGTCAAGCCGCTCAGAGAGAGGTGAGCTTGATTCTCCTATGGGCAGAAGCTCATGTGCCCTGCATATCGGCAATATTCATTCCAGGAGTGGAGAACCTTCAGGCGGACTTCTTAAGTCGCCAGACTCTGTTGCTGGGGGAATGGTCTCTACATCCACAGGTCTTTCAGACACTCTGCCAGAGATGGGGAGTGCCGGACGTGGATATCATGGCATCAAGACTCAACAAGAAGCTAGACAGGTTCATATCCCGCTCAAGGGATCCGATGGCCTGCGGAACCGATGCGCTGGTTTGCCCTTGGCATCAGTTCAAACTACTTTATGCTTTTCCCCCGCTCCAGTTACTACCCCGCCTGCTGCGCAGGATCAGGGTGGAGCACATACCAGTCATCCTGGTAGCTCCATCATGGCCCAGAAGGGCATGGTATTCACTAATCCTAAAGATGGTAGTGGGAGACCCTTGGACTCTTCCTCTACGGCCAGACCTGCTATCGCAAGGTCCGATCCTCCACCCTGCCTTACGGCATCTAAATTTGACGGCCTGGAAGCTGAATCCCTGATTCTCAGGGGTAGAGGTCTGTCTCAGAAAGTAATCTCTACCCTAATCAGAGCCAGGAAACCGGTCTCTAGGGTGATTTATTACAGGGTCTGGAAGGCCTATGTAGGCTGGTGTGAGTCCAAGCTATGGCTTTCTCGTAAGTTTACCATCGATAGAGTATTAAGTTTTCTCCAGCTAGGAGTGGATAGAGGACTGGCATTAAGCACAATCAAAGGACAGATTTCAGCTTTGTCAGTGTGGTTTCAGCGGCCGCTGGCCACCCACTCGCTGGTTAAGACCTTCATGCAGGGGGTTTTACGTATTAATCCTCCAGTTAAATCCCTGCTTTGTCCGTGGGATTTAAATCTTGTTCTGTCAAGGTTACAGAAACAACCTTTTGAGCCGTTGGCTGAAATTCCTTTGGTTTTACTGACAAGGAAGTTAGTATTTTTGGTCGCCATAGTTTCCGCCAGAAGAGTATCGGAACTGGCAGCCTTATCCTGTAAGGAACCATATCTTATTTTACATAAGGACAAGGTCGTTCTCCGCCCTCATCCTTCCTTCCTACCAAAGGTTATATCCAGTTTTCATCTAAACCAGGATTTGGTATTACCATCCTTCTTTCCTAAACCTACTTCCAGAAAGGAAGGGTTGCTGCATACCTTGGATATTGTCAGGGCCATGAAGGCCTATCTTAAAGCTACAGAGAAGATCCGGAAAACAGATGTGTTGTTCATTTTACCAGATGGGCCCAAGAAGGGGCAGGCAGCTGCAAAATCCACCATCTCGAGGTGGATTAAACAGTTAATCACTCAGGCCTACGGCTTGAAGGGGTTGCCTCCTCCGTTATCATTAAAGGCTCATTCTACTAGGGCCATGGGCGCCTCCTGGGCAGCACACCACCAGATCTCTATGGCTCAAGTTTGCAAGGCGGCAACCTGGTCTTCTGTCCACACGTTTACAAAATTCTACCAGTTGGACGTAAGAAGGAATACTGATACAGCCTTTGGGCAGGCAGTGCTGCAGGCTGCAGTTTGAGACCCTCGGATTCCGGGGGCTCCCTTTTGAGTTAAATTTAAAAAAAAATTTTCTCAACTAAGTTGGATTTATTATGATTTGAGTATATCTCTAAATTAAATCCTTTTGTCTTGGGAAGATGTTCTCCCTCCCCTCATTGTAAGCATTGCTTTGGGACATCCCATATAGTAATGAATATGCCGCTCTGTGTCCCGTGATGTACGATAAAGAAAAATAGATTTTTAATACAGCTTACCTGTAAAATCTTTTTCTTGGAGTACATCACGGGACACAGAGCTCCCACCCCTCTTATGGGGACCATTTTGGGAGGCATACTGCTTGCTACAAAACTGAGGTACTCCTCCTATGGGAGGGGGTTATATAGGGAGGGGCACTTCCTGTTTGAGATTGCTAGTGTCCATCACCTGAAGGTACTCCATATAACCCATATAGTAATGAATATGCCGCTCTGTGTCCCGTGATGTACTCCAAGAAAAAGATTTTACAGGTAAGCTGTATTAAAAATCTCTTTTTTTGAACTCTGTGCTTATTCCTGAACAGGGTTTAATGTAATTAATCCTTCACGCTCCCTTTTAAGAAGCATGAATTGTCAACGCGAAACATGTTAAGCACACCAATGTTCGCCTAGTGTGAGGCTACGCACCCCTTTTCAGCCATAGCCCCCTGGTCAATGTACTGACCACACCCTGATGAATTTTGCCCCACCGACCTATGACTAAGCCCCAGTGGGCTGGCCGAAATGCATCAAGGGGTCTGGTTTGGTGGAGACATGTAGGCTGAGAATGCTTTTTATCATTTATTTACGTGGGCTGATCAGGAGTAGTGGCGATCCTTTTCTCTTTACATCTAAATGTGCCAAATCAGGACCTATTTTGCACTACCTGTTACATTGAGCTTGGTGCAGGGAATGACTATGCTTTCTGCAATTCTTTACAGGCTTGACGTGGAACTACCAGCTCTGGCGGCCCCTTTCTGATTTCCACCATTGCTTTCACACATAGATGCTCATTCCTTTTCATGATTCACAGAGGGAGTTTCTCTTCTGTTTATACATGGTTTTTATGACAGTCAGTGCAACTTGTAGCTCATCCTGGTCACGGGTTTTAAAATGCCTTCAGCTACCTTTCCCAGTGGAATCTGACATGGAGATGCTGGATATCTCTGATTTCTGTTGGGGACCTTTTAGAGGACCACCAAGGTGTTTACCTTCCCCATCATTCCCTATTTTTGATGACTTTTATCTACAAACATTCAAAACACCCAGACAAACAATTCCTTGCCCCTAAATGCTTCCCGGCACTCCATATATTTGCTAAGGATTTTGTCAAGAAATGGTCTAATCTGCCTCATCTTGGTGAGGAGCCCATGCTTGCCTCCACATTCATCTCTCAGGCTTTGGCCCACTGGTCACAATTGCTAAACTGGTTATGTCTCAGCTAACATTTCCGTCTATCTAGATCTTTAGGGTGTTCTATATTATATGCTGGTCGGTGTAGTAAGTGAAATCATTAAAAATGCATTCGGGGCCAGTGTATTCACTTACCTTAGGCACACAGAGCTAAGGAACAAAGCCACAGCTAAAATTCTTCCTTGCTCGTGTCAAAACATTCCTTTTAATTCCTATAAATCGGGTTCCAGTACCCACTCCTTCCATCCATTTGGGCTCGGAATTCTACATCCTAAGGGAACCAAGCCTACAGATAAATCCACCACCACATAAAGGTCCACTCCACCAGTTCCATCAAAGATGGGAGAATCTTGATGGCCATCATGTAGACTTGGGAAACTCTTGTAGCTGATGCATAGATGCAGTAAGTAGTAAAAGGTTACAAAAGGGTTAAAAATCCTCCACCTTAAATTTGCACCTTGTGCTTTTCCTCATCTCTGCAATCTTGACTTCCCTTTTAGCAATTTGGGGATTGTTTGCACTGTGGGTCATCACTCCAGTTACCCAACTTAAATGTTTCAAGGTTTTAACTGACAGCTGTTTACAGTTCCAAAACCAAATGGGAAAATTCACCCCATCTTGGACTTGAAGGCCCTCTCTCAATGCCTTTGCTTGCCCTCAAGTTTCAGATGGAATCCATTTGGTCAGTTATTGTTTCCCATCATTCTTGGCATTCATAGTCATAAGGGATGCATATTCTGACTTTCTCCTCTTTCCAGGTGATCTGCTTTTTCTCTGCTTTGTTGTTGGCAACCGCCACTATCAGTTTATGGCCCTGTTATTTGGCTTTGACTTGGCCCCAATAGTTTTCACATACTATAGGTCCATGCACCAGTTATGTTCCATCTCCATTTCACAGGTATTGGTTATAAGATACTTTTGATCTGCTACTGCTAGAGCAGATCTCCCTTGTCTTGAGCTCCATTGTCCAAAACGGATGGATCCCAAACATCAAAAAGTAATTTCTGATTCCATCTGCATCACTTGAAGCACATGGGCCTTCTCCTGGATACCCTTCAGGTCAAGGTATTTCTGTCCAGGAGAATTTAGTAAAGCTGTAGAGTCCGGTTTTGCAACTTTGGTCCTCTGCTTTGGTCTTCTCTGTGGGGCAGTATGCGAATGCTGGGATTTATGGTATCCACACTCAAGAACCTTTCAATTGAACATTCTCAAGGTGTGGGACAAATCTAGTCTGTAACTGGGCAAGGTAATTTGGTTATGTTCTTGAGCCAAGACCTCTGTTTTAGTAGTTTGTCCATGTGGTTGGTCAAGGTGAAATTCTAGGCCCTCTGTCTAGGGTTGTTGGGAGGCAAAATTTACGCTTCTAATTTACATCATGAATCTATAAGCAATTCCTCTGTTGCTACTTCATTTGACCCCCTTCTGACCAGTCATCCAGTCTGAGTTCAACTCGACAATGACACAGCTGTGCTTTAGATAAATCATCAGGGGGTGGTGTTGGAGATGGAGGTGGTCTGTAGTTTTGGCATGGAAAACTGTCGGGCAGATTTTTTTCAGCAAACATCTGGACCTGTGCAAATGCGGATTTGATAGCTTCCTGATTTGACAAGAAACTAGACAGATCGGTCTCCAGGATGTGGGGCCCAACAGCGCATACAGCTGATGCCCTTGTGGCACCATATCGGTATGCCCTGTTATATATATTTTTTTTACCTGTTTTATACTTTTTTTTTTTTGCCCTTTCTGTGGCAAAGTATAGAGGTTGAGAACATTCCATTCTCATTCTCATTGCTCATAGCTCATAGCTCTAGATTGACCTTGGCGAGTAGTACACTGACGTATGAGTATGTGAATTTGACCATGTGCCTTTTCAGTGGGCCATATTGTTTGTTTCCTTCAGTTGGGGGTGAAACTACACTTGGACCTTGGTACCATCGAGAGTAGGCTGTTTGCCTTGCACATTCTTTTTCAATGCCCTCTTGCTAATAGTTCACTAATTCATGCTGTTTTATATAAGGGATTGCACATGGTGATTCCCCTGTTAAGACTACATCAAGTTCTAATATGGAAAAAAAACATTTACTCTTGCCAGTTGATTGTGAACATTTTTATACTTGATCAAAGTCTGATTTAGTTTATATTTAAAGTGGATTATCAGTTAACCCTTAAGGATCCCTCAAGCTTTAATCACTCTCATGTTATGGTTTCCGTTAAGCTTTGTATCCAAGTTAAAGCAAATGTGTATTAAAAAAACTTGTAATTTAATGTAGGAATCTGCACCATATGATTATGTTTGCTGTTTTTCCACTGAAAATTGATGGATGATGGTTAATGACAAACTCACTCACATACTGCATAATAACTCTAAAAAATTTGATATAATTAGGGACCCATGCCTCTGTCACATTTCGGTTCCCTAATGACCTCCGGGCTGACCTTCTTCGTGTCTTTTTTTTCCTCTCCTACTTTTCTCCCCCTCTTTTTCTTTTTTATGTTTGAATCCAATATATATTGGGTTGTCTTTTTAAAGCGGATCTCCGCCAAATATATTAAAAGCCAGCAGCTACAAATACTGCAGCTGCTGACTTTTAATATTAGGTCACTTACCTGTCCTGGAGTCCAGCGCCGTCGGCAGCAGAGGATGAGCGATCGCTCATCACTCTGCTGCCCCCACCGCCATCCTTAGTGAGGGAACCAGGAAGTGAAGCATTGCGGCTTCATTGCCCGGTTCCCTTTGGCGCATGCGCGAGTCTCACTGCCCGTGCTCACTGCTGTGTTCTGGGAGCCATGTGTTTCCCAGAACACAACGGGGGGGGGATGGGACGGGATCTGACGTCCTGCCCGCAGTCTACCTGCAGACTGTGGCCAGAAGTGGGTGCAAATACCTGTCTTACACAGGTATCTGCACCCCCTCCCCCCTGAAAGATGTCAAATGTGACACCAGAGGGAGGAGGGTTCCGATGAGCGGAAGTTCCACTTTAGGGTGGAGCTCCGCTTTAAAGTTTAAGTTTTTTTACTTTGATATTCTCAGGAATTGGAACAAAGGTCCCCTGTTATCCCTTATCCACTATTCCCGCTTATCTCTCCATACCATACTCCGGTACCTGCACTCTATTGCACATGGTTATAATTCTGACTATTGATTAGAACTGTCCTTTAGTAAATAAGGTATACATTTACTACTTCCTTATATTGTCTGTTGGACTTTCTATCCTCAGTAAGCAGGTTTATCTGAGAACATCCCATGATTGATTGATCCCTTGTATTCATGGACCATGTTATTTTTGTTTAATCATGTTTTATGTATTCGTCATAGTGATAATCCAAGAATTGGATACAATTGATAGTTTTTAATTTGGGAAGATTATAACTCTGTAAATCATTTTAGAAAAAAACATATATGCTTCATAGCAAATTTAAACCTTGGTCTGTTTTTATATTTTTCCTAACCCTTTTGAACCGTTTGTCTTCAGGTCTGCAAGTATGATTTTGTGGAGATAAGAAGTGGGTTATCTTCAGATTCCAAGTTACATGGAAAATTCTGTGGAACAGAAGTGCCTGAAGTCATTACTTCACAATACAATAATATGAGAATTGAATTCCGGTCTGACAATACGGTTTCAAAAAAGGGCTTCCGTGCACTCTTCTTTTCAGGTATGGTAATACCTTCCTTTGCTTTTTGCCTCTCTATATGTTATATTAGAATTGGCCAAGGTGTGTTTTGGCAACCAATCGTATTTCATCTGTAATCTTTCTAGAGCCATGTGGAATACAAAAACAACCATCTCCGTGGTGGTTGTGCACTATACCTCCTTCCCTATATATTTTATACAAACACTTTTACAGGCCAGAAATAAATAAGTGGTTGCAAACCTTGAATTAAATTTGAATAATGCATATCTCTCTCTATTGTACACTTGTTTAAATACAGAGCACTAAGTGTTTGTCTGTTGCTTTACTCCTCTGCATGAATTTCTTCTGACAAGTTTTCCTGACACCAAGAGAGGAAAAAAGGTGACAGGGGAGGGAGCTACAGAACACAGTCTGTGAGTGACAGCCTCAGCTCTGTTCCTGTGTGCTGAGTGAAGAGGGTGTGTTGGCACTCCTCACTGATCTCTGCAGAGTGCAACTTCAGCTCTCAGCTCCCAGCCCCCTGTTTTCTGGAATCTCAGACAAGTTCTGGACATTGAACATATGTAGAGAAGAGGGGGATTTGTTTGATATCTGTGTATCACATGAGGCTAGTCACTTGGTATTTGTAAGGGGTTCACAACCATTTTAAGGCATGTTGGGTAAATCCTGCCCTTTATATTTAATATTCTAAGTTTTTAGAATGTTTAAAACAGAATGCACAAGTGCACATAAACGACTGGTAATCAGGTTTGAGCCACTGCCATCTTTCTATAGATTACTTGGATTAAGATTTTCTTTTGTGATTCTTCAAGCAGGACTAAAATGCATTTGGACATCACAAACCAAAAAACGCTATTTAATTTTTTTTTTTTTTTTTTATATTTAAAGCAAACTCTCACCCATCCATCCATGTTTACATATGTTTTTATACTGAGAAAACACCCCCAAGCATTTCTGGTTGTGGCCATCTTGAGTAAGGGTAGATGATTCATGTAGCATTTACTTCCTGGAAGCCATTTCCTCTTGGGTCAGGCATGCAAGCAGGAGGGTGTGCTTGGCTGAGAAAACCCCTCCCCTCCTAAAGACTCCTGGGATGTATGACATCAATTATCTGGGCATGGAAACCAGGAAGTAACTGAAGAAATGTAAAAACATGTTTAAAACATGTAAATATAATATACTTTCCTGTCTATTTCTTAATGCTAGCAGCATTAAGGATTAAAAATAGTCCATGTTGATTAAGGGAGTGAAGTTCTGCCTTTACAAAAGACTATCCAAAATGTAAAAAAAGTTGGCTTTAGATATGTTCCAAGGAAAATACATTAAATGGAGTACATCCCTGACACAGTGCTGTTTTTAGATTGTTTGCTATGAAGTTAAAACAAATATAGAATCAATCAAACTGTAGTCATGCTTATGAGTATATTCTGCATTTTACAGCTTTAAGTTGATTGACTTTTCCTTTCCATTTCAAGGTAAAAGAAAGGTAATTTGAGAACGGCTTACAGTGCCTATAAAATTTTAATTAAATGTGTTTGCAGAGAAACCTTTATCTGTAATATAGCTTCTGTTTGGCATAGTTTCTGGCTATTTTTACATCTTTATTGATATTTTCCAATGCCTTAGATTTAGAGGCCTGGTTCCTGGCCCAGGTTCAACCACATTTTGTCAAAGCCAAGATATTTTTGTGGTTTGTACATAGGATCTTGCAACCAAATTAAAGATGAACAGAATGTATGGCCTTAACATTTAAAGGTTTTACAGGTAAACCAGTAACGCCTGTGAACATTTTGGAATAAATTATTTATAAGTGTATTGCTTTTCTAGGCAGCAAAGTGTAATATTATATTTCTTTATACAGCTTTTGTTTTTTCCTTGTGCATTTATTTTTTACAGTATTATTTATTATAAGTCTGTTCTGCTTTGGCTAGTAGTAATTGGTCACATTCAGCAGAAAAGTTTGTAATGTTGAAGCGGTTTTACCACTTGTCTAAGTGGCTTTCTCCGTTCTTTGGATCCTTTGTTACTCAGTTCTAAGTCATTTGGATGAGTGATGAAATGTCTTCAACATTAAAAAATGCTTTTCTTCACTTATCCAATTACAACATTTGTTAGTAGAATATAAAAGGATTTAATCTGTAGGGGATATTGGGAGACGAGATCATGCCCTTATTTTAGGGCCCACCCAGTCTTATCCAAATACCCCCCCCCCCCCCCCCCCTTACTATCACATTGAGCAGTTACAACAGTTCTTCTGGTGTTGGGAGCATACTGGTTAAGGTGGTTGTAGAAGTAAGGAGTATAGATAGGTACAGATAAAAAGCTCTAAAGGTTGGGGGCTTTAGTCACAGTAAGTATGGGGGGTATGTATGTTATGTATGTAAAATTATTGGGGCCGGGGATTTAAAGTCAGCAATAGTGGGTACAAAATTGAAGCTCGGTGTCCTGGTTCCTATCATGCACCATTGGCCAGGTGGGGCAAACTATGGCATTGTATAGAAAGTAGTATGCCAAAGAGCGGGGATCAGTTCAGGGCTGGGACAAAAATTTGGCTCTGGACTTCATCCAGACTGGCCCACTTTGACAGGTCTCTCCCACGGCGGCTGGACAACTCCTCCTGCCCCCCCCCCCCCGGCCACCCAAGCCCCCTCTCCCCCTTCACTAGCCATTCTACTTTTAGAGTAGAACAGCTGGTACTGGTACTCTTATAGGCAGTACCAGTGGGGAAGCTAGACATCATTTCACCCGGGTCAAAGAATCAGTTTAGTGCCCCCCTTATGGGACATGATAAGACAGAAGTGAGAAACTCCCAGGCCATAGCTGTTGAGACAGCTGTCTGTCCCCTCCCCATGGTCCTCCCCCTGCTTCTTTGTTCCCCCCAGGTGAGCGCTGCGGGGAGCTAGAGGAGGTGAGCGCTGCAGGAAGAGAGAGACAGAGGAGCGGAGGGGGGCGGCGGTCCATTGTCACTGAAGCCAGCCCACTGAGCCATCGGCCCACCGGTAAACTCCCTGTAGTCCCAATGGCCAGTCCATCCCTGGATCAGTTGTATTTTTAGTTCTTGTTGCACAGTCCTACAATCCCCAAGCAAATAATTTCCATACCACTTTTATAACCTAAATCAAGATCTTAATGCGGAGGTCTTGGGCAGTTTATATATTTCACTAATGTTACTGTTAACCTGTACTTTGTCTACACTGGGCAACAGGTTTACTTCAATGAGAAAGAAAGAATATGAAACTACATATACCGTACTTATCTTCCATTTCAAACCAGACTCCTCACACAAACTTGCAAGTGTTGACTGCCTGAGCAGCCAGTCAGGAAGCCCCAGTGCTGTCAAATGAGGGTGGGGTGTGAGTCACATTGGGCAAAGTACAGGTTTGCTGAAAGGTGACTATAGCCATCTAGTATTTTGGACTATAAAACATTGCAGTAAACCACTCCAGCGCTGACTTTTTTTTGTTTAAGTCCGTAGGCTGGAGTAATCTGTACACCCACATCTCTCCTTGTTGGTATGAATTTATATATGTGATAGGCTGAAGAAAGCTTTTGGGGGATAGGAAATGCCTCAGGTTCAAGCCACAGCCTTTGCTTTCTTTCCTAAGCTATAATGCCAAAAATGTACGTTTGCAATAAAACCTTCTGTTACCGATTAACAATATAATTTGCAATAAAACATATATATTTTTTGGTAAATTGCTGTTTAAAAATATCACATACATTTTCCTAAATGATTCTTGTATATTTGGTAAAAAAATAAATACACTTATTCCGTTTGAATATATTATACGCATTAATAAATGTGTTTTATATAGAGTATTCAGTATCTTACAAAAGTGAGTACACCCCTCACATTTTTGTAAATATTTTATTATATCTTTTCATGTGACAAACCTGAAAAAAAATCACCCTTTTCTACAATATAAAGTAGTGAGTGTACAGCTTGTAAAATTGTGTAAATTAGCTGTCCCCTCCAAAATAACTCAACACACAGCCATTAATGTCTAAACCGCTGGCAACAAGTGAGTGCACCCCTAAGTGAAAATGTCCAAATTGGGCCCAAATTGTCAATATTTTATGTGGCCACCATTATTTGTAATCGCTGCCTTAACCCTCTTGGGCATGGAGTTCACCAGAGCTTCAAAGGTTGCCACTGGAGTTCTCTTCCACTTCTCCATGACAACATCACGGAGCTGGTGGATGTTGGAGACCTTGCACTCCTCCACCTTCTGTTTGCGGATGCCCCACAAATGCTCAATAGGGTTTAGGTCTGGAGACCTTTTACCTTCAGCTTCTTTAGCAAGGCAGTGGTTGTCTTGGAGGTGTGTTTGGGGTCGTTATGTTGGAATACTGCCCTGCGGCCCAGTCTCCGAAGGGAGGAGGATCATGCTTTGCTTCAGTATGTCACAGTACATGTTGGCGTTCATGGTTCCCTCAATGAACTGTAGCTCCCCAGTGCCGACAGCACTCGTGCAGCCCCAGACCATGACACTTCCACCAACATGCTTTACTGTAGGCAAGACACACTTGTCTTTGTACTCCTCAGCTAGTTGACACCATCTGAACCAAATAAGTTTATCTTGGTCTCATCAGACCACAGGACATGTTCCAATAATCCATGTCATTAGTCTGCTTGTCTTCAGCAAACTATTTGTGCGCTTTTTTGTGCATCATCTTTAGAAGAGGCTTCCTTCTGGGACGACAGCCATGCAGACCAATTTGATGCAGTGTGTGGCGTATGGTCTGAGCACTGACAGGCTGAACCCCCACCCCTTCAACCTCTGCAGCAATGCTGGCAGCACTCATACGTCTATTTCCCAAAGACAACCTTTGGATATTATGCTGAGCATGTGCACTCAACTCCTTTGGTGGAACCTGTCCTGTTAAACCTCTGTATGGTCTTGGCCACTGTACTGCAGCTCAGTTGGCAGCTCAATCTTCTTATAGCCTAGGCCATCTTTATGTGGAGCAACATTCTTTTTATTTTTATTTTTTCAGATCCTCTTAGTTCTTTGCCATGAGGTGCCATGTTGAACTTCACGTGACAAGTATGAGAGAGAGATAGAGAGGGTGATTAACACCAAGTTTAACACAACTGCTCCCCATTCACACCTGAGACCCTGTAACGCAGAGCCACATGGCAACGGCGAGGGAAATGACTAATTGGGCCCAATTTGGACCTTTTTTTTACTTAGGGGTGTACTCACTGTTGTTGCCAGTGGGTTAGACATTAATGGCTAAGTGAGTTATTTTGAGGGGACAGCAAATTTACACTGTTATACAAGCTTTACATTCACTACTTTACATTGTAGCAAAGTGTAATTTCTCCAGTGTTGTCACGTGAAAAGATATAATAAAATATTTACAAAAATGTGAGGGGTGTACTCACTTTTTTAAGATACAGTATGCTTCTTTTTTTTTTTTTTTATTTCTATAGCATACCATAGTTTTCCAATGTGTATTTTTCATCACTTATAACATCCTTGTGTATAAAAATTACACTACAGAGCATAAAACATTATACCAGTGTATGCAGTTTATTATAAATAATAGCTGAATGTTTGTATTGTAACTGAGTATTTGTTGTGTAATGCTACATGTTAAATTATTTTTAGAGACTGTGGACACTTGGGAATGATAATGTTGCAGAGGGGTCAAGTTTACTGTCCACACTCATTTCTTTTGCTGTCGCTGGTACATTTTTGTTTACAGACAAGAAAGCTGCCTGCAAAGAGAAAATTTTTATTTTTGAATCTTGCAAGGACTTGACAAAAAGTGTTCCGTCAGGTCGTGTACGTATATTTGACAGACTGGTGGCCTCTGAAAGGATCAGAGGTACGACCACCCCGTAAGATTATTTGTGGTGGGGAAAGGATGTTTGCTTCTTCTTTTGGTCTAAGGGCTCAAACATCCATTGAAAGCTGGGGAACTGCTTTCTTCTCACTTCCTCACAAATGACTTGGGGTTAACATATGCCCAAAGCATTTGTTTTCTAGACTTTATAACTTAAACTAACCACATGGGAATTTCGGGTTGCTACTTTTTAACACATTTTAAACTTACCACAGCAAACATCCCTTAAGATCATGTCATTATCTACGTTTTCTGTATCCTGACATCAAGTTCTGACCAAAATATTTTGGATCTCATCTACGCAAAACTTTATTGGGACAATCTAGCAACTCCAGTATTGGTTGCCTAAAGCTATTGCTTACATAGTCTGTGATCCCTATGGTAAAAGATTAAATTTTTAAGGTTTAAAATACTAGCCTTCTGAAACAATCGGTTGAGTTCCTAGTGGTTACTCTGGATCTCTTTTGTTTTATACATGGTAAAATGGCAATCTTAAGTGTCTGAGTTTCAGAAAGCCTTATGGAGTTTGAGTTTTCTATATCCCATTTTCTTTCTTTGATGGATTTAATTTTTACATTTTATTTTATAATCCGTAATGTTATTACCATGTAATGGTAGTACACCAGGGCTAAATTTCGAGGTATTACAAACAGAGAAAGGATATATCAAATTCCATTGTTAATATAAATGTAGTTTGAATTATATGGATCCTATAAATCTGTTTGATAGTTTTATTAGTAAACATTTGTATAGAACAAGGCTGCATAGGCAGGCAGTTTAGTGAATCACAGAATATAAGTGGCTAGGCCACCTTTTTTTACTTTTTTTTGTTTGCCAGTGTAAGTACTACTTCTTCAATGGGTCGATTGGCCCTAGCTGGTATAAGTACATGACTGGTAGTAAAAAGCTGTGGGCAAAAACTTTAAATCTCATGGTCAAGGGCTTATATTATAAGTAGAAAGGGCCATTTTCATCAGGTCATGTCAGAATATTGGTACATTTTGCAAAGAAACAAAAAATCTGCCTAACTGACATCACATGTCATAGATGAGCACTGCCAATTATGGGCAAAGGTACCTGGTTAACTGAAAAGCCATGGGCTGTGTTTGATGAACATTTAGAAAAAAAACTCGCTAGGAGTTGGGGTATGTGCTGGCGCTGGGGATCAATTTAAACTCCTAACGAAAGCAAGAGCTTTACATTTAAGCAGTCTGCTCAATTCTATTGGGTTGATTTACTAAAGTTGGAGAGTGCAAAATCTGGTGCAGCTGTGCATGGTAGTCAATCGGCTTCTAACTTCAGCATGTTCAATTAAGCTTTGAAAATGAATATGAAACTGGTTTCTATGCCTCAGATTTTGCAATATACAGTTTTAGTAAATCAATCCCTTGTTTCTACTTATAGTTGTATATCTACTAGAATAGGTTAAAGTGGTAAAAACTTGTTTTTTTCAGAGAAAGTTAAACTTATTAAGCATTAGGACCGCCTTAATGCCTTGTGAAATTAGAATAAAATACTAGAAGAAGAGTAAAAGTAGAAACCTGACTTTAACTGAAAAAACCCCCCAAAATTAATTTTGAATATATTGAATGACAACTCCCTTTGGCAACAATGATGACTAATAAGCCCTTGAAGGATGACACACACGATAAAACTGTTAAGCATTTCCTTGTGTCGTCTCTAATTATTATTCATCTGCATTATGCATTGCCATGACATGGCTTTTTCTGTGTATGTCAAGACCAATCTGTCGGTTCAGATCTAAAGCCCTGACCAGGTCTACTGGATAATGACATCTGACACATTCCTATTTTAGTGGATGCCTCTCTCTGGAATGGCTGCTGTTAAGAATCCTTCTTTATGCAAAAACACTGTTGACCTTCTGAAAATTGCTCTCCATCTTCTCATCTTTACTTTAGATCTAATGGTGGCAGTATGCATATTTAATATTAATTAATTTTACCTAGTATACTGGCCTATAGCCATCTCTTTACATATTAATAACTTTTGCCTTCATGAATTGATCCCAAATGTATACACTGATTTATTAAGATTAAGAATATTGTTCTTTTAGAGCTGTACATAATGCTAAGCTTTAAATAAACAAAACATGTTACCTGCAACCTTGTATTTACTAATCTGTAGAAACTTCAACATTGTAAAAAGTTTAGCTTCAGTTTTCTATAAAAAATATATAAAAATCCTGATAATTTTTGGAAATTCATTTAAAAAAGGAACAAACGAAGTCCTAATGATAAACAAATATCCATGTTACCTGCAGAGTCATATGTGTACAAGGTTACAGGCTGACATGGTTTTGCATGACATGCTTTGCTTGATTTAACAGCAATTTTAGGTGCAACATGATGTGCGGTTTCCAAAGGGGTAACACAAATGTTTCTCGCCAACAGACAAAGATGAATGTTCAAAAGAAAATGGGGGTTGCCAACATGAATGCATCAACACAATTGGCAGCTATGTTTGCCAATGCCGCAATGGATTTGTACTCCACGAGAACAAACATGATTGTAAAGAAGGTAAGAGTCACAAAGAGATCATGGCGATGCTAAATTTTGTAATCCAGCAAACTTGGCTAAAAGTTCCTTTCACCTTTCAGTTCTGGACGCAAAGCAATTTTATTTGTCTTTTAATATTCAGTGAATAGCTTGGTAAGAAGAAGCTACAGATTGCTCTGATGTACTAGTAGTAGTTTAATTTAAAGAGCATTTTAAAGAGTATTTAACTATGGTGCAGCATAGTAAAAAAGTGTACAAAATATATATAAAGGGATGCATAAACCAATATGTGACGAATGCGGGTATTGGACCCCTGCCCTCCTCTTACTCGTAACGGAGGACCGCATCACCACATCGGTTTCACATCACACTGTCACTTGCGTAACTATACCACTCTCAGCTGCACCCAGCACAGAGATTTTCCAGCTTGCGGGACCACAATATAGGTGCCAGCAGCCTGAGAGCGATTGTCATCGGACTAATTAACCCTTTAACTGCCACCACCGACCTTTGATTTACGGGAGAGTCAGAACTCCTCAATTTAGCAATACCAATTATGATTTTAGAATAATCGTCTGCAACACACACTGCCACCACAGACCGGTCTGATCCATGGGCCCCTTTCTGTGGGGGTCCCCCAAGGCTCTGTTCTTGGCCCACTTCTCTTCTTTATCTACACCTCCTCCCTTGGTCACTTGATAACCGCCCATGGCTTCCAATACCACTTATACGCAGGTGACAACCAAATCAGTTTACGCCTCGCCTCACTCCTTCAGTCTCCTCTCGCATTACTTACTTACTGACATATCAGCATGGATATCGCATCACTTGATTAAACTAAAACTCTCTAAAACTGAGCTAATAATAATCCCCCTGCCCGTGCCCCCCTCCATGACTTTTCCATCAAAATCAACAGTGCAACCATCAGGTGTTCTCCTAGACTCTGACTTGTCTTTTCAGCCTCAAATCCAATTAATCCAAAAGTTTGTAGAATTCACCTCTGTGACATCTCTAAAATCCACCCCTTTTCAACAAATGAAAGAGACCAAGCTCCTCATTCACTCCCTTGTTATCTCTCGCCTTGACCATTGCAACTCCCTTCTCATTGGCCTGCCTCTCTATAGGCTTTCCCCTCTTCAGCCTATCATGAATGCTGCTGCCAGACTTATCCACCTTTCCAACCGCTCAGTGTCTGCCAACCCTCTCCTCCAATCCCTACACTGGCTCTCAATTGGCCAGCAAATTTAATTCAAAATACTAACCACAACTCTGCCCAGAGCTACATCACCAATCTTGTCTCCAAATATCACCCAAGCCGTCATCTCCGCTCTTCTCAAGACCTCTTACTCTCAAGCTCCCTCATCTCCTCCTCCCATGCTAGTCTCCAGGATTTCTTTAGAGCCTCTCTCATCCTCTGGAATTCGCTACCTCAACCTGTCTGGCTATTCCCTACTCTTGCTACCTTCAGACGATCCCTGAAAACTCATCTTTCCAGGGAAGCCTATCATGTCTCCATCTAATCTTTTACCGCTTCCATCAGCTCATTCCCCACGGTTACAACATTTTGTACCACCTCCCTCACCCTATAAGATTGTAAGTTCTTCTGAGCAGGGCACTCTTAATCCTCTTGTGTTTTTTTTGTATTATAACGGTATTGTCTCCCTTTTATATTGTAAACTGCTGTCGCTATATAAATCCTGTATAATAATAATAGTGCTATATAAATATCTTTTAATAAATACACATGTTTCCCCCCCCCCCCCAGTGGGAGAGATTTACTAAAAGTGGTGTACACAGAATCTGGTGCAGCTGTGCATAGTAACCAATCAGCTTTTAGGTGTAAGTTCCCTTTCACACAGACAGTCCACTGACATCCGCCAACTTTCAATCCAATTCTGTCCATTAAACAGGCAAAAGGTCGTATGACAGTCAGATGGAAACCGAGAGGCAGTCTGTTTTCATCCAACTGCCCCATAGAGAACAACCGGCTGTATTCGTGTCTACTCTGCATAAGTTGAGCGGACAGGGACCTGTCATCTCCCTGCTCAGCGGAGAGACCCTCTGCTGAGCAGACAAAGTCTGCCTGTGTGAAAGGGGCCTTTAGCCTAGAACATTCAGTCAGCGCTCTCAGCCACTGCTCCAGATTCTGTGCACCAGTTTTATTAAATCTCTCCCACTGGAGGGGAAACACAGGTGTATGCATTTTTTGCTTCCCCTTTTTTGATGGTACATGTTTTCAGCTGTGTTGCTTCTTCTGCATTGCAAATAATTAACTGTGATGACTACATGAATTTCTATATCAATTGTGGAAGAAAAAATATATGTATATATGTGTGTGTATTTATTTAGTTAGGTAAATATCAAATATTGAAATTTTTTAATATTTTGCACTTTCATATGCAGCCGGCGGCTGAAGCTCAAAGCGTCTTATAACATGTTTTTCAATTTACGCTTTCTGTTGGTAAAAACCTGCTGTACAGATCAATAACTCAAGCAGAAATGTACACATTACTTATCCCCCTCTGTCCTCTCTAACGGCTCTATTCAAAATATTAGTTAGAGATATCCTGCCTAAAGGGCCTTAAAGCATTTTTTACCCCAGCATTGCATATTTCTGATATGTGCCTGCTGTACCATGTACTTGTATATAAAAAAAAAAAAGCATCCTGTTCTTTGTATTGCTTCCTTTGTGTGAAATCCCTGGTGTTCCTGCCAGTTCCTATGCTTTCCTAATAAAAACTGACCTCACTAAGCAGAAGAAAACACTGTGGACAGTTCTCTAGCTATGCTGGAAGCTCAGCCTGCTCTCCTCCAATGATCAGACTTGTCCTGACACGCCCCTCCTGCACAACCATTTACTGGGAAGTTCAGTGTGCTGCTGCTTCTCCTCCTTCCCCCCAGCTGTAATGCAGCTGAGAACAGGGAATGTGATCACTTATAAAAAAAGTGAATAAAAGGTATTTAATGTTTTTTTTTTTACATCTATACACATGTCTTGCCTTTCATTTCAATTTTCAACTGGATGGGCTGTTTTACCAGGTGATCGTTTACAATCACTTTCATTACTTCTGTACTCTTTTATAAAACCCAGAGTACTCTGGTGATTTATAGTATTCATTTACTAATGGCAAACAAGCTGTTTACTTTGCAAGAGAAGTTGCATATTGCAAGGTAATTTTTTCCCCGACGCTTGGTAAATGTTGTGAAACTACACTTTGCAAATAATTCCTAATCACTTGCAAAAAATAAATCTTTGATTGGATGAAGGTCAGCAGAGCTTCACCTTATTTGCTAAGCTCCGGGGGGAAATTCCCTTGCAGACAGCAAAGACCCAGCCCCAATATATGAACAGCACCTGAAAATGACACGTTGGTATATAACTAAATTTTGGAAATGCTATGCTAACTCTTCAACTAGAATAGTTCTCTAAGATACTCGTGAGCTTGAATATTTAAAGAAGAATTCCAGGCATGGTATATTTTTTCATAATGTAACTATGGTATATACCAGGGCTCGACAAATCCCGGGCGCCAGGTCGCCATGGCGACTAGAAATAGGGTCCTAGCGACTTGGCTTGGAAGGGGGGGCAAAAAAAAAATCTTTATTTTTTTTTTATTTTTTTTGTGAGCTGGCTCCATCTGGTGGTGATCCGTTGGTATTACAAGTTATTACCACCAGATGTGTAAGCTGGCGCCATCTGGTGGTGGCCGTTGGTATTACAAGTTAAGCATTACAAGTTAAACAGCAATTCTAATGTAATTTTTCACTATTTTCACTGCCATCTTCTTCCCTCTAATTAGAACCCCCAAACATTATGTATATTTTTTATCCTAACACCCTAGAGTATAAAATGGTGATCGTTGCAATACTTTCTGTCACGCCGTATTTGGGCAGCGGTCTTACAAGCGCACTTTTTTTGGGAAAAAGATTACACTTTTTTTTATTAAAAAATAAGACAACAGTAAAGTTATCTCCATTTTTTTTAATATTATGAAAGATAATGTTACACCGAGTAAATTGATACCCAACATGTCACGCTTCAAAATTACGTCCGCTCGTGGAATGGCGTCAAAATGTTACCCTTTAAAATCTCCATAGGCGACGTTTAAAAAACTCTACAGGTTGCATGTTTTGAGTTACAAAGGAGGTCTAGGGCTAGAATTATTGCTCTCGCTCTACCAATCGCGGCGATACCTCACATGTGTGGTTTGAACACCCTTTACATATGCGGTCGCTGCTCACGTATGTGTTCGCTTCTGCGCGAAAGCTCGTCGGGACGGGGCGCGTTTTCTGACTCCTAACTTTTTTAGCTGGCTCCTAGATTCCAAGCCAATTTGTCAACCCCTGGTATATACCATACCTGACCAATCCCCCTGGAAGCTAAAAATCACTCAAGTAGACATCACTACTTGAGGAATCTCCACTAGCTTCTGGGTGCCGTGCTGAGATGTCAGCCTGATGCATTGTGAACCCAGGAGGTCGACCACTCAACAGACGCTATTCAGAGAATGCTTTGCATTTTCTGGATGAATGCACAGACTTCTCTGATTGGTGAAGTGAAGAGGTGGGGCGGTGATGTCGCACTCTTCCCCTTGTTCAATCATAGAATGCTTTGCATTTATTCAGAAAATGCAAAGCATTCTCTGAATGGTACTGTGCTGAGTGACTGATCTGTGTTTACAATGCTTTAGGCCGGCTGCTCGGCATAGAACCCAAAAGCTAGTGGAGATCACTGTAGTGACGGAGTCTACTTTCCAGCTACTAGAGATCCCTTTAATAGTAGCGTGATTTCCAGCTGCCGGGTGCATTGGCCAGATATGATATTCTTACTTTGATCCACGCTGGCACAATGTAACTCTGTCGAACTTTACCATGCCTGGAATTCACTTTTAAGCATAACAAAGTTTCTACAGCAGCTCAGCAATAGACCGGACAAACTACTAACAATACAAGTGAACCAAAAACTACATAATTTATAGGCTGTCTGAATAGTGTATACATATCAATGCCTTTTTAAATGTGATTTTAAATATTATGTAAACCTTCATCTACATTATCAATAATAGTATACAACTGCCCCTACCTAATAGCTTAACTAACTTTTTGTGAATTGCAACTACTATATACTAAATCATTTTCTTTCTTTACACAGCTGAATGTGAACATAGAATTCATAGCCCGAATGGAGTGATAACAAGCCCCAACTGGCCAGACAAGTATCCAAGTCGTAAGGAATGTACTTGGGAAATAAGTTCCACTCCAGGTCATAGGGTTAAGCTAGTAAGTACTTGTATGTGTTCACCTTGTTTAAAGCTAGGAATACTATTGTGGAAATATAAAATTGTAGTAAAAGATGTGACACAGTATAATGGATCACAAAGTTGCTTGTTTTTCTCTGTTCATTTTTTCTTTCATGGAATGTCTGTATTGTGGTTTTGCAATGCAGAACAAACGGCAAAGAATTATTGCTGGAACACACTGTTGTATATCACACCAAAAATCACCAAAAATTAGAGATGTAAAAAGAATTGCTTGAAATTTCACATGGTCAGGTATCTCCACAAGAAATTCTTAACATTAAAATCGATGTACCAATCAAGATTTGCTTAGCTACAAATTCATGTGAATTGGTGCCAAAACATAGAGAATTTTCAGTTTGAAAATCACAAAATGTATCAAAAGTAAGGTTTTGAGATGCTTTTTCGATGGGGTTGCTGGCTACTCATTTCCATTTCTCAACATTCAGTACCAGTATGGATGTGGAATGAAGGTAATGGTGTGGGTAAAATGTGTGCACATGCAGCATTCATTATTAGACTGATTGGAGACTAATATCCTAAACTTATAAGCAGAGTTCTTCTCTGAGTGGAAATAGTGTTGAGTGCCCCCCCCCCCTCCAAGTCAATATGTCTGTCGGACTCCTAATCGGAGTTCTAGCTTCCAGGCTGGTCCTGCAAAGGCTAAGGTAGCTAACCAGTTCTGGTTCTCCTGAACAGCTGCTGAAAATGTCAGAAAAAAAAAACATTTAACAGGCAACAAAGCTGTGCACAGCCTATTGCATTAGGCTGTGCACCCCAAAGCTCAAACACACAAGCCTTGTTCTGCAGCCTCTGCTGCACTGGGCAGTAAATGAATGGGAACTGCTCTGTGCTGAACAGCTTCCTGTTCATTCACAAACCGAAGCATAGTAAGCACAGTTTACAATGTTTCCGGTATGATTGAACACAGTGAGTGTGTTCATTTAGGAAGGGGCTGCTGAATTACATATTGATTAGCCCCTTTCACCGCTCTCTAGCCTTAAAACATCCCTCACAACAGCTGCGGGAAAGGAGAAGAGGGAAGCCAGCAGCACGGCTGTGGGGGACACGCAACACGGGGGGAAGCCCAGGCAGAAGGCTGAGTCAGCACCGCACAAATTGGGGTGTGCCCAAGCACACTTGGCACACCCCCTGCGCACGCCTATGACAGGCAATATTGCATGCATGGGTAACCATAAAGTAATCTAAGGGAAGTGCTACAAGCTGGCCAGTTTGCTAAATATAAATGGATTACCAGATCTTTAAAATATCAGTTCTTTTACCATGACTGAATTTCTTGGTGGTGTTCAGACTTAACTATTTGTGGTTTGTTCCTCCTTAATAAGCATGTTTCTGTAAGATATACTATAAAATAATGCTGTGATGTGTCCATTAGTAAAGTATGTGGTGTGTAAGATAATAAATCGAAGGATTTCACTTTTAGTTGTTAATGTTGCATTCATTTAACACGTGAGACATGATACAATAATCCTAAATTATTCAACTACCAAATGAAAGAACCACGTTAGTTGCCTATTACAGTAAATATTGTCCAGGTAGCATAAAATTGAGAATTCTATTGGTTGTTGGAGAAAAAAAAAAGTTTTTCTTCACATTTTTTGATGTACAAGGCCTAGTGTGCAGAGAGCACCCAGAAATGCCCCTCTGTTTTGGAACTAGACTCTGATTACCGGTAAATTTGAGATTTCTGACAATAGTCAGAGATTTATACAGGATTTTAAAAGCTAAGTGTAATGTAAATAAAATGTAAATTGGCTGGTTAAAATTCATGCATCTTGGAAGTGGATAAAACATTTGAATATTGTAAGTTTTTTTTATTTATTTTTTTTTTTTTTATTTAAGCCTAAATCTCCTACTACTTAGAACACCTAAAGCAGATAAAAATGTCCAACTAGCATGTATTTATTCTGATCATGCTTGTTAAAAAAAAAAAAATTAAGATTTGATCCATACAAAAGCCATGTGCACTATGCAGTTTGTAGCTCAAGTCCATGAAAAAGATGTCAGATCAAATTTTACGCACATGGTGACACAGGATATTTTATAAAACCTTTCAGCTGTGCAAACATAAGACTAAACCTTATATTATGTAATCTACTTTCTTTCACACTAGGCATTCAGTGAATTTGAGATTGAGCAGCATCAGGAATGTGCATATGACCACCTAGAGGTTTTTGATGGTGAAACGGACAAGTCATCTATCCTGGGAAGATTATGCGGTAATAAAATTCCAGAGCCTTTAATTGCTACGGGAAATGAGATGTTTCTACGTTTTGTGTCTGATGCATCAGTACAAAGGAAAGGATTTCAAGCCACCCATTCCACAGGTCAGTGCAAAGTATTAATGAATTTAGTTTGCTGTCCCTGAATAAGTTTAATAATTGTGGGAAGAATGTGAATAGGTTTTTCAGGTTGGATATATAAATGATGGCATAGCTAGGTCATCTGGCATTCAGGTCTGAACATTTTTACACCCAGGGCTCAAGTCCTGCGGGAACGCGTGGGAACGGAGTTCCTGCACTTTTTTCACAGCAGGAACTCGGTTCCCTTTGCAGGACTAGAGCAGCCGAGCCGCCCGAGCCAATTCTTCACTAAGCGGCGATGCCCAGCTCGAGTTATCGCGGGATTTAGAAAGAATTTGCTTCTTTCTAAATCCCACGATAACTCGCATCAGACCTCCGCAATGTCTCCTGGGAACAATGACAAAAGCTTCCAGGAGACATTGCAGCATCGAGGAAGTGACGGGAATACCCACACACTACCCGATGAATCCATATACAGGAAGCGGCCAGTAACACAAAGGATTACTAGGGTACAGTGGATCGGAAAAAAAAAACTAAAAAAACATGCGGTTTAGTAATTATGCATATGAGCGTGTCATTTTTTTTTTTATTTTTTTTTGGTGGGGGAGTGGATCTTGGCTAGGAGTTACCACACTTTTCTTCCCCAGGACTTGACCCCTGTTTACACACCCAGCCCACCAAAAAATAAATAAAACGGCACACAGCGTGCCACACTGAATTGTAAGTGGTCAAGCACAGGCTGAATTCCCCCCCCTCCGCCCAGACAGACCTCTCTGTACAGGCAACACTGACTAAGCACATACCCCTCAGTGCACACAGACCCCTCAGTACAGATGGACTTCTCTCCATTCTACAAGCTCCTCAGTTTACCCCCTAAGTACAGGCACCCACCACCTGAAACTCACTCACTAGAGGACCATGTGCAGTTTCCTTTCAACACAAAAAAAGAATGGCAGGCTGCTGCGGTACCCCAGCGTGTCTGCACCTGGTACGGACCACGTCTCCATTGGTATGCACTGGATATATATGCTATGACATATTTCTGGTGAAATAAAATTATTAGTGTGACTATATTATTATAAAGCAGTGCACTGAGAAATTAAGCAATACTGACTGTAGAATGCTGACTATAGAATGGTCATATACCCTACATTCTGCCATATCTAAACTACTGCATGGTTTGACCCTTCAACAGTAGTTGCTTTTGAACTAGATAAGTAATAGTTTATATTTATTAACATGATGATTTCTGTGCAGCAGCTTACAGTTATGCCAGAAAGATTCAAAAGGCCGAGTGGTTCCATCTGTTTAAGGGGGGCTGATGCCTCACAGCCAATAAAATGTCTGGCATTAAAAAAACAAAAACAAAATTGCAGCCTTCAAAAAGCAGTAAACCAGTGATGCATTTTATTGAATATAGTTAAGCAATTCTTTAGTATCCACACTCCAATCCCAACATATCAATTCTGATATAAATATTGGCACCTGCGCGTGAGCATTATTATGTTAAGACAAACGCTAACATTCTGTAAAATTCACTGTGCCTGTTTAGTATTTGTGGGCACAAAAAATGGCATTACACTGACATCTAGTGGTTAAATAGCTTTTGCAGTTTAAGTAATTCTATAACCCTGCTAGTAAAGTATTCTTTACATGTAGATGTTACATGTGAAATGCCCATAGTGCATTATATCCAAAGGTTAACTTCAAATTCTTCTCTCTGTGACCAAAAAAGAAGCGACAGGAAATCATCCCAGCCAGGATACACAAAGGAAATGGAATAAGCTATCCAATTCGCTATCCAAAACTAAAACTGCTGTGAGTTTTGATTAACTGATGAGGATTATATAAAAATTAAGTGCAGCGCTAAAACCACAACATATTACATCCATGGTAAAAAAAAAATGTAATACAAATAGTTTGTAAAGTGGTTATTTAAATAGGAAAGTCCAATATAAAAAATATATATATATATATATATATATATATATATATATATATATATATATATATATATATATATATATATATATATATATATATATATATATATATATATATATATATATATATATATATATATATATATTCCTCAAAAGATAAATGAATGGTTAATCCAGACATTAAGATGACTAAATCTTCTTAATCCAATATATAAACACCACCATGTGCTTGAAGGAGAATCTGTGACCCAGAGACTCCAAAACCAGTGAAAAGTACACCTGGTTCAGAAAAACACCAGTTCACTATGACCCCTGTGATAACAAATAGGTCTGACACTTCTGGGGATTGAGAAATCCCATCCATTTAATATACTCCCTCCAGTAGATAGATATGGAAACATGCCATCCGGATTACTCAAAAAGCACACATACCGAGTGTGCCTATAGTGTAAAACCGTTTAGCCAAATTACTTGGCACTCAGATTTAAAGAGATAGCCAGCAGGCAACACTGATAATACACTGATAATACGAATAATACGATAAGATAATACGAATTAGGATTCTCCTATAAGTTGCTGTAAAACGGATGCGATTAGCAGACCGCAGGGTCTAAATGGTTTTACACTATGGGAGCACTCTGTATGTTTTCTTTTTGAGCAATCCCAATAGCATGTTTCCATATCCATCTACTGGAGGGAGTAATGGATGGGATTTTTCAATCCCCAGAAGCGCTGTCCGGATCTGTCTGTTATTACGGGGGTCATGGTGATCTGGTCAGGAGCCACCGTGGTGTCGATTTACTAAGGCTGGTGTACTCCGAATTTGGTGCAGCTGTGCATGGTAGCCAATCCGCTTCTAACCTCGGCTTGTTCAATTAAGCTTTACCAATAAAACCTGGAAGCTGATTGGTAAGCCTGATTTCGCACTCCCAAGCTTTAGTAAATAGTGTAGTTTTCTGAAATAGGTGTACTCTTCACTGGTTTTGGAGACTCTGGAGTAGATTTACCAAAGGCAAATAAACTGCACTTTTGCAAATGCAGTTGCAAGTACAGTAGCTCCAGAGTTAGGTAAATGAGGGTGGGCTTCAATTATCCAATCATGTGCAAGCAAAAATGCATTTTTTTTCCCCTTGCATGTGATTGGATATTCTTTGTAAAGTGAAGCTTTACCTCATTTACTAAACGCTGGAGCAACTACACTTGCAAACGTGCACAGTCTATTTGCCTTTAGTAAATCAACCCCTCTAGGCCACAGATTTCACTTTGAGCACATGATGGTGTTTATATATTGAGTTAGGAACATTTGATCATCTATGTCTGCCTTTTCACGTTTTTTTTTTTTTTTTGTACGAACCTTAATATTGGGCTTTCCTATTTAAATAACCACTTTACACCCTTTTTTAAGAAAATAAATTCAGTTCATGTATATTTTATTATCCAAGTTTTTTTTTTTTTCTTTGTTTACCACAAATGTAATATGTTGTGGTTGTAGTGGTGCACTTCATTTTTATATATGCTCCTTTTGAGTTTGTGTATCTAAATTGCTAGTGCTGGCAATTCATGATCTTACTTTTTTTAATCCGAATGCAGTGTTTTTTCTTGTTTGTTTTTCTTTATGAACTGATGAGGATTGCAACACTTTGGGCTTGATTTACTAAAAGCAAAGCCACTTTGCAGTACAAGTGCACTTAAAAGTGCAGTCGCTGTAGATCTGAGGGGAGATCTGAAATGATAATCATGTACAAACAAAAATGCTGTTTTTTATTTTCCTTGCATGCCCCCTCAGATTTACAGTGACTGCACTTCCATTTGCAGTGCTAAGTGGATTTTCCTTTAGTAAATAAACCCCTTTTTGTTTTTGAAATCTTTAATAAATAGGCCCAAGAGAATGATTAGTAATTTTACATCACAGGGTCAGGAACTCAAACAATTTGTTTATTGTCTACCTTTATTGCTGTCCCAAAATCACAAAGCTAAAAGAAAAATCTGCTCAGTGTTTGGCTCCATGCACACTGGGCAAAAATGTCTGTTCTCTTTCGGAGTAAAAAACGCTCATAGAGCATTTTCTGTAAAAAGTTTAGCAGAGTTTTTTTTCTGCCAGGGAGCTCCAATCAAACACGAATGAGAAGGTTTTTTTTTTCCTGCCTCTAAACGTTGATCTCAAAATATGCCTGTAAACGTCTTAATGTGCATAAACAAAGGATAACATTGAGCTGCCTTTACAGGCAGAACACAATCCCCTGTAGAAGCAATGTTTTTTTTTTTTTTTTTAAATGACAGTGTGCATGGAGCCTTTGTGTCACTTTACATTATAAAGTCAAAGCCAAAATGTTTTATATGGACCAGGGACATGTTGGAGTCAATACTGGGTTTTTAGTGCCATTGTTTTTTTTATGGGGGAGACTTCCCTTCACTTCCTGTCAGGAGTGGAAGTGATTAAAAGCTCTCCAATAGGGATGCAGGCAAGGCACATTTCCATTGGAGTTAGATGGGGAGTCAGATGGGGTTAAAGCTTTGAACAGTTTTATTACTCTCCGCACCCCCCCCTCTCCTAGTGACAACTGGGAGAGGACCTAAAGAAAAATTATCCCAATGAGGTCAAAGCTAGGTGAAAACCCTGATTTAAATTTGAACTCTTCCCTCTTCCTCTTTAACATGTTCTTGTCCACCAAAACGTTATTTAGCATGTAGCTCCATACTAGATATATGTTTATAAACAATCTCCTCTTTGAGAGCTACCAGCTGACACTTGGCTTCCAAACCAGGAACCCCTACTGATGGATCGAGGAAACCATCAGCATGGTTCCCCAAGACGTGATCACTCTATTTAGGAATACATTCATGTAATTTTTTTATTTTATTTTATCAGAGTGTGGCGGCAGACTGAAACCGGATACAAAGCCCAGAGACCTGTTCTCTCACGCCCAGTTTGGTGACAACAACTACCCTGTCCAGGCAGATTGCGAGTGGTTGTTGGTATCTGAAAGAGGTCTTCGTGTTGAGCTAAGCTTTCCAACATTTGAGGTGGAGGAGGAAGCAGACTGTGGCTATGATTACATGGAGCTGTTCGATGGCCATGACACATCAGCAATAAGACTGGGTCGATACTGTGGATCAGGGGTAAGAGGAACTTTGGTGAATACTTTGTTAATTATTTGGAGCAAAGCCATCTTTTGTTTGTGTACTCGATTTTTTGTCAAATAAAGCCCCATATTGGCATTGAAGATCTATGTTGTGTGGCTACATGGAAAGTCCAGAGAGGAAGCACGTTTTCTATTTTTGATATAGCAACCTAACGGCTTCTAGTTAAAATGTTCTCTCCAATTATTATATATCTGAGGTCCTTTTTTTATCTTGGTAATTTTAGTTTAGTTTAAGAACTTTCAGTCCATTGTATTTTAAATATTATTTGCCGATTTGCTTTTAAAACCCTGGCTGGGCACCTCCGCTAGGCCGGTGTCTCCTGTCCTCTAAACACACGTGTAGACTTGCCATAACCAGCCCTAAACCCCCCAATCATGAGGCAAACCCCACAGATGTTGACAGTTAAACATGCAGAGCATAAAACTGTTAAGTACCAAACGTACACCTTTAAACACAGTTAGGGACACTCCCCTTATAGAGGGGGTAGGAGACAAGGAAGAACCAATGGAAACTTAATACTTGTATATTCAAACAACTACAGTTGAAACACACCAAGGGATTATGACGAGCAGGCAGCCCCTTCTTACACATCCCCCTGCTGGGATGTGTCTTCACACCTTTTTGTCTACGTGCCATGACCTAACATAATTAAACACAATAACAAGAGGGGGGATGGGGAGAAGGGATGCAACGTATAGGGAGATATAATTACATTGTCCCAACGACATTTTGTCCCCAAGGCTCTCGTTTTCTGCTGGGCCATAGTCTTTGGGTAGTAGACTAGCCCACAGCCACCTCCAAAACACACGGTGATGGTGGGTTCTGTCACATTTGACCCTCAACTGGTCTGGACCTGTGTTAGTCACAAACTCCCACCCCAGGCGAAAAGCAAAAGGAACAGTACGACTGACGATGGGGAGCAAAACTGCACATACGGTCTTCTGTGATCCGGGGCTGAGTTGCAGGTATTGGGGGGAGGTAAATAATCCTCTGCCCCGATGCCATCGCTTCAGCTGGTAGTGCCAAGCTGTTGGGGAGGAAGAGGTACTTGCATTCCGTCCGGTGTAGTTACCAGCCACTGGGGAGGTATCTTGCAGGGACTATTTTCCTGCACTCCCTGTCTTTTTCTGATGCTGGGCTGAGACCAACAGCACTCTGCCCCATAGCCGCACTTATGCTGTGGGTAGAGATAGAGTTCAGCTGCTGGAGAGGGGGAAGGGTTTCCTCCCGATTCTGTGACCAGACACTGGGGCGACTTCTGACAGGGGGTGTCTCCCAAACCCTCCGAAAACATATGTCATATGCATGTCATAAAGGATCATAATAAGCAGCAGGCTTTTCATTAAAAACATTGAAACAGTACTAATTTTATGCTGATCGATTTTAACATAGTTTAATATATTATACATTGTCTTTTCGAAGTGCTAGGAACCATATTGGAGGGCTTTATTCTCTGTTTTATTCTGCTAACAGCCTACCAACACGTGCATGTATATACAATGCGCATCTGAAGCTGAATTCCATGCAGATTTGTATTCAACTAGTATAAGTAACTGAATTTGTCATAATATTTGCCTACTGTAATCTCCTGTACATTGGCACACACAAAAAAAAAGGATGGACAGTACTAGGAGTCAGTCCAGCTCTGCTGCAGTCCACATGTTTATAGGAAGAGAACAGGATGCTCGCTTATGAATGGCCCTATTCCACCTTTTATTGTAAAACCAGCAGACTGGGGGAGTTTCTTTAACAAAGTGTAAAACCATTCCACTATAACTATATGTCTGGAGTGCTTGTCTGGAGTTCAACTTTAATCTTAACTTTTACATTTTATAGGTGAGGATGATATGGTTATGGAATATTTTTTTTTAAATGTTTGTATATGTTTCTCATTTCAGCCTCCAGAAGAAATTATATCCACTGGAGATGCAATACTAATTCATTTTCACACTGATGATACAATCAGCAAGAAGGGATTTCATATACGATACAAAAGTGTAAAGTATCAAGATATCCTTCACACCAAATAACACAGGAATTCACTGTAACCCAATGGGGCATAATAGGATCTATGCGCGAACTTGAGAAGGAAATATTTTTTTTACTAACGTTATTAGTGCAAATGTTTTATATCGTAAATAGAAATGGAGCATCATTGCAAAGACTGCACTGATCATGTTTGGACCATGTCAGCACCTAAAAGACATTGACAATTAAGCAGGGTGATGACCTTTACTGACATTGAACACAGGGTATTGCATGTTGCTAGGGAGGCTATGGAGGGAATTTACACCAAAATGACCATAAAAAACATTGTGGGATATTTCTTTTTATTGTATTTTCCAGCAAAGTGTTAAATATAGTAATGGAAAAATGGTCATTTTAAACTGGTGGCTATGACCTACAATATGTTGAGCTATTTTACATTTTGACAGTCCACAGCATCAAAAGTAAACACTTCAATATGTAAAAGAAAGGTCATTACAATAATTTATACTCTGTAGAAATCGTTGTAGGTCAGTTTTGTGAATTTCCCCTTAAGCGCTTTCATACTTCACTTGACATTTGTCAATGTTTCTTGCAAAATCAATCTGCACCACTCGCTGAAAGTCAACCCAAGGACAGCTATACCTTCTGACTATTGCCTCAGAAGAAAAAAAAACAAGATGAAAAAGGTCCTGCAGGCCATAGACTTATGTGTTCACAGAATTTATTAGACTTTTGTGCTTGACAGGCTGCTGCTTATGCAAATAAAATGGCATACGGAATACAAAATGAGAAGATGTTTAAGAAGTTGATCTGAAACCAAGTCAGGATTCCCCCATTTATCCAGTAAAACAACAACGCCTAGGACCTGGGAACCTAAAGCCTCTTTGTTTCTGCACAGACGCCTGTTTTATTTCCAAGAAACTGTTTTGTTCCATCGTTGTAACCATCATTTATATGAATGTAAATTTCCCCCCCTCTCCACTACATTCATAACGTGAATGCTGTTCTGAAAAGGATGTTTTGAATTTACTGGTCTACTATGCCATGCGTTGTAATGCACTCTTCCTTTGCACCAGATGTATTCAGGGACCTGTTACTGGTTTGCAAATCTATCGTACTTCTCAGATTCCTTATCCTCCAAAGGAAAAAAAACTTATTTAAACAGGAACAATCAGCTGAAATGCCGAATGCAAAACCGTTTAGTTTCACCTTACAATATCAATATATATATATATATATATAATGGCTACTACCGTATAAATTGAAAAGGCACACTGTCATTTAAACTCTATTTAATGCAGAAGCAACTCATATTTGCTAAAAGGAGCCGTTTGACCCTAACGTTATACAAATTATTCTGCTTATATATGAATTGTTATTGGATGAACTCTCTACAATGGTGCTATATCCATTAAGAAGCCACAAAAGACACTGATGAAAAGATAAATGAGCCAGCCAAGGTGGAAATATGAATGTTTCACTTGTCCATCTGTATCTTATTGCTGAAGTCTAAGCACATGTATGACAAAATCATTTCTCTTCAGCTCTGTGTCCTGTTGAACAACAAATGTTGCCTTAGAATTCTTGCACATGATCACACAGATCTTCTTGTAGATACATCTCTAATTTGATACGTCAGTTGACAACTTTAACATTTTAATTATACGTTACAAAAGATCTCTTAAGAACATTGTAGTAGTCATAGCATATACTGTACGTATAATGCTTTCTCTGTAGGTATATTGTGTATTATTTCTGAATTGTGCTTGTAGACCCTGTACAGCGCTTGCAATGATAATATATCTGCAAATGCCAGTTTGTATGAATGTAAATGTTCCCGATGTATAGAAAATCTTGTATGGTTGACCAGTTAAATTGTTCAGTTATGTGCCAAATTCTTTGAAACTTTTTTTGACAGTAGCAACTTTTATTTAAAGTTGTAAAATTCAGTAAAATATGAGTTTATTTAAAGATAATGGGATTACAATTGAAACTGAGTTTGTTTTATTAAATAGAATTCTTGTTTTGATATCATTTGATGTAAGTGGCTATATATATTGGTATCTAGCACCTGTCACCTAGATACATTTAATTGCACAATTATTTTGAATTAAAACAGCTATCATATTTTCTTAAATAGGCACTCTTTATAATGACACTTGGTTATGCACTAATTTATGTCACTTGATTTTAGTAATATATTTGGGACCTGTTTATTCAGAACATTGATGGATGCTTTTTTTTTAATCTAAGTGGTTCTAAAGGCAGGAGTTTTTTTTACCTTAATGCATTAAGGTAAAAAAAAACTTCCGGGTGCAGCTCCCCCCCCTCCCCCCTTACACTTACCTGAGCCCCATCTCAATCCAACAATGTGCATGATAGCAGCCTCTCTCTTACACCCACACACACACACACACACACACACTCTCTCTCTCTCTCTCCCTTTGGATCACACAGCAGCAGCGAGAGCCAATGGCCAGTCGGCCAATAAGAGGAGAGCAAGAGGTTTGCTATTGGGGGCACTTTGGCAGGGGGAGGAGCCAGGACCACTGGCAGAAAACCTAAAAGGGCTGCTCTGTGCAAAACCATTGCAAAGAGCAGGTAAGCATAACACGTTTTGTAAAGGTTGTCATTTAAAAAAAAAATAACAATCACTTTAAAGGGGTGTTCCAGGCAAAAAAAATAAAATTAAAAGCCAGCAGCTACACATATTGCTGTTTTTTACTAAATGGGGACTTACCTGTCCTGGTGTCCCTCGATGTCGGAACCGCAGCTGATGTTTCCCATCAGCTGTCGGGTGCTGCCGTCGCCATTGCGGGTAAGGGAACCCGGCAGTGTAGCCTTTCGGCTTCACGCCGGGAACCCTACTGTGCATGCACGAGGCCTCTCCTATTACCCTGGTGGCCAGGGGAGGAGGAGGAAGCCCTGTGGTGACATCGCGGCCGGACTCCCGGAAGTGGGGAAAGTATCCTGTCCCCCCCCCCCCCAAAAGGTGCCAATGGTGGCACCGGAGAGGGGGGATCCGATGAGCCAGTAGTTCCACTTTAGGGTGGAACTCCGCTTTAAATAGCTTAGTGCGTTTTTGTTGTTGTTTCTCTGGGCAAGTGAAGGCTTCTGGTCACCCTTCTTGTAAACCAATCCAGGCACTCGACTTTGACATGTGTTAAACTGTAGATCTCATCACAACTACTTTGTTTATCCAGCTGAATTATACCTTGTTCTTTCAGGACAAATTGGGCTTTCAATTAATGGTAATGGATATCTTCTGTTTTTTTTTTTTTTTTATGAAACTGGCACAGAATAATAAAAATGTCAAAGAACAACCTACAACAGGGATCCTCAAACTACGGCCCTCCAGCTGTTGCGGAACTACACATCCCATGAGGCATTGTAAAACTCTGACATTCACAGACATGACTAGGCATTATGGGAATTGTAGTTCCTGACAGGGCTGTGGAGTCGGAGTCGAGGAGTCGGAGTCGGGGGAAATTTTGGGTACCTGGAGTCGGAGTCGGCAAACAATGCACCGACTCCGACTCCTACTAAATTTAGATTGGAATAAAAAAAAAAAAGCAAGTTTAAATGTCCCAATTCACAAAAAGTTATAATTAATGACTTCTCTACTGTAAGAATAAAGAACAATGCATGCAGTGCCTCATGTAACCGCAAAACGAACACGTTAAGTGACCGTGAAGAAGCACGCTTTTCATGTGCTTCACTATATGGCACGCAACGCACAATTAGGAGCTGCAATACTTATACTTTCCATAGTGTTGTGTTCTGCTTTTACAGGGAACGCATGTTAGAGAACCAGTAAGTGTCCAAATAAAAAAATTCCAACAGGAGTTTTATAAAGCACTAAAAGAAGTTGAAAAGTATGATCGCTCATCAAAACTTACTGTTGAAGAAGCCATCCTTGTTTATCCAGAGATCGTTAGTGATGTGGCCAGAATAGTTACCGCAATGCCACCCACCCAAGTCAGTGTCGAAAGATTATTTTCAGCCCTAAAAATAATAAAGTCTGACTTAAGAGCCTCTATGAAAGAGGATCTGGCAGAGGCAATTCTCTTCCTTAGAACTCTACATTGAATTGATTTGCATTTGCTAAGCCTAGAACTACATTTCAAGATTAATATAAACCATTTCTAGGTTTTACAGATTTTGTTTTTGGTTCATTATAGATAAGCTTTGTTTTTGTTCTAAAACAACCAAATAATGTGGTTTGTATTTTTGAACTGGTAAAGATCCTGTTCCTGATGTTTATGCCTGCTGCTACTATCCAGCCACTTGATTGTTTTCATTGTGTTTGCCTTTTGCTTAAACTGTGCAATACAGTAGACTGTTGGCTTCCCAGCCAGTAGTCCTGTGTTAGGTTGTGTTTCTTTCCCTCAAGGAATGTATAAAATACATTTGCATATTAATACAGAGGAGTCGGGGAGTCGGAAGTACATAAAACTGAGGAGTCGGAACATTTATCTACCGACTCCACAGCCCTGGTTCCTGAACAACTGGAGGGCCATAGTTTGAAGACCCATGACCTACAATAATGAAAATTGCAGTGATATTGCATACAGCATGTGTATGTCATTTATGTACCCTAGTAGGGCCTAAAAATATTGTGCTTTTTTTATCCTACCTAAAACACTAACTGCTTGCCAACCAGCCACCGCAGCTATACTGCGGCAGAATGGCTCAGCTGCGCAAATTGCCATACCGGTGCGGCGGTCTCTTTAATGGCTATAGCAGGCACGTAGACCCGCGGCACGTTGCTGATGCGTGTGGCTGACGGCCGCGATGTCCATGGGACACCCGCGATCGCTCCACAGAGAGCTAGAAGGTGGATCTGTCAATGTAAACAAACAAATCCCCATTCTGTCAGGGGAGTAGAAAGATCACCTCTTCCTAGTGATCAAGAACATAGATCTCTCTACTCCGTCAGTACGCTCCCCCCACAGTTGGAAACTCCTCTGTAGGTAACACTTAACCCCTTGATCGACCCCTAGTGTTAACTCCTTCCCTGCTAGTGACATTTTATACATTTCAAAATTCATGGTCTTTTTGTTTATGCGAGATGATGGAACCACCACGGAACGAACAGGAGAATGGAGAGGGAGGGGCGTAGCCCTTCTTCATGAACTTGAGCTTTCTTTTGGTGGTATTTGATCATCTGGTTTTTTTTTTTGCTCTATAACCACTTAAGGACTGAGCCTTTTTTTTTCAGATGTGTTGTTTACAAGATACAAAAAAATATTTTTTTTTTTTTGCTAGAAAATTACTTGGAAACCCCAAACATTATACATTTTTTTCCTGACACCATAGAGAATAAAATGGTGGTCATTGCAATACTTTGTCACACCGTATTTGCTCAGCGGTCTTACAAGTGCACTTATTTTGGAAAAAAATAAACTTTTTGAATTAAAAAATAAACCAGCAGTGAAGTTGGCCCAATTTTGTATTAAATTGTGAACGAGAATGTTATGCTGAGTAAATTGATACCAAACATGTCACGCTTCAAAATTACGTCCACTCGTGGAATGGCAACAGACTTTTACCTTTAATCCCCATAGGCGACAGTTAAAAATGTCCATCGAGCGTGGCAATCCCTTGTTTTTCATATGAGGGCGCTGCTCATGTATACATTCGCTTCTGCGCGCAAGCTTGTCTAGATTTTTCTTATTTATTTTACTTTATTTTATTTATTTTTACATAGTTAAAAAATAAATTGCGTCACCTTTATTCCTTTTACAAGGAATGTAAACATCCCTTGTAATGGGAAAAAAGCATGACGGGTCCTCTTAAATATGAGATCTGGGGTTAAAAAGACCTTGCATCTCATATTTAGACTAAAATGCAATAAAACAATATTTTGTCATTTGAAACAAATGACAAAGTCTCTTTTAAGAGCTATGTGTGGAAGTGACATTTTGGCGTCACTTCCACCCTGCTTTGGTATGGAGACAGGTGGGGGCCCATCTTTCCCTCACTCGTATCCATACCAGGCAACGAGAAGGACCCGATAGCCTCCGCCACTACCGACGGCTCCGGTAAGCCACAGAGGGCGTGGGAGGGGGGCCCTGTCCCGCTGCTGATAATGATCTTGCGGTGGATTCGCCGCCGAGACCACTATTATCCTAAATCAAATCGCCGCCTGAAGAGATGGATACCTGGGTTATGGCAGCACCTGCCATAACCGAGATATCCCTCTTCAAAGTGCCGACGTATATAGTCGTGTGGCGGTCCGGAAGTGGTTAAACAAAAGAAGGGTGACTAGGAGTTGAGAGATCAGTGTTTATACTTGGTATGAGCTGTCTACTCTCCCCTGAGAGAACCTGGGATCTGTGTTTATTATTATACAGGATTTATGTAGCGCCAACAGTTTGCGCACCGCTTTACAAAATCAGGGACGACAGTACAGTCACAATACTATTCAATACAGGAGGGATCAGAGGGCCCTGCTTGTTGGAGCTTAGTCTAGAAGAAAAGGTCAAGTGGAACAAAGGGTACTAGATTTGGGGGATGATCAGATGGACAAAATGAAAATACAGTTGTTAGGTGTGGGTAGGATAGGCTTCTTTGAAGAGGAGGGTTTTCAGGGATCCTCTAAAAGCTAATAGAGAAGGAGATAGACGGACAGATTGGGGTAAGGAGTGCCATAGGCTTGGAGAGGCTCTGGAAAAGTCCTGGAGACAAGCATGGAAGCAGGTGATGAGAGAGCAGGAGGTCTTGAGAAGAACGAAGAGAATGATTAGGTTGGTATTTACAGACAAGGTCAGTGATGTAGCTGGGGCAGAGTTGTGGATAGCTTTGTAGGTAGTTTACCCACACAGATCCCGGTTCTCGCTCTGTCATGAGCCATCACGGGTGCATGGCAGTCATCGTGCCTGCCGGGCACGGGTGCCTCCTACAGCATCTTAAGGGCCAATGTACAGTTATGGCGGCTCGCCCAGGGGAGCCATTCTGCTGCAGTAAAACTGCGGCGGCCGGTCAGGAACCGGTTAAAGCGGATGTGCCATGGGAACAAAATATTAAAAGTCAGCAGCTACAAATACTGCAGCTGCTGACTTTTAATAATAGGACACTTACCTGTCCTGGAGTCCAGCGCCGATCGCAGCAGAGCACGAGCGATCGCTCGTCACTCTGCTGCTCCCCCCGCCATCCACGCTGAGGGAACCAGGAAGTGAAGCACTGCGGCTTCACTGCCCGGTTCCCTACGGCGCGAGTCGCGCTGCGCCCGCCGATTGGCTCACACGCTGTGTGCTGGGAGCCGAGTGTTCCCAGCACACAACGGGCGACAGCCGGGATGTGACGGAATGCCCGTCTTTCGCCCGTATCGTGTGGCCGGAAGTGGGTGCAAATACCTGTCTTTAGACAGGTGTCTGCACCCCCCTCCCCCCTGAAAGGTGTCAAAAGTGACACCGGAGGGGGGGAGGGTTCCGATCAGCGGGACTCCACTTTAGGGTGGAGGACCGCTTTAAGCTAATTTAAGCACATGTTATCAATAAATTGGCACATGCTTTTATTCCATTGAACGTTTTAATCATTTGTCCACGTAAGACTGTCCCGATTGGTGCTTTCAGTTGTGGTTGTCCCTAAATGTTTGTATATTCACACTTCTCCTGAGGTGCCTATCGACACAGCTGTTCTTTGGGCTCTTGCAGGATACCCACAAGGTTCCCATTGCAACATATGTTCCTGTTTCCTGGCACCAGATTGTTTTTGTCATTTCATTTCGAATTAGGCCTCCTGATTTCCAATTGTTATCTGGGGACCTAGGGCTCTCTCGAGGTACACATATATGCAGTTCCACTGATGAGGACCCACTTTCATGAGGCCGCATATACACGTATGCTCATTGAGAAGGGGTTAATCACTAAAAACAAAATGCTTCCACCTTAGATGGACTGATACAATGGAGAAAGCATTATAATCTGTGGTTATATAAAAGTGCATCTAAAAAAATTTGATTATCAAAAATGTAATTTATTTCAGTAATTCAAGTCAAAATGTAAAACTCATATATTATATAGATTCATTACACACGAGTGATGTATTGCAAGCATTTCTTTATTTTAATTTTGAGGTTTATGGCTTGCAGCAAGTGCAAACCCAAAATTCTGTATCTCAGAAAATTAGAATATTGTGAAAAAGTTCAATATTGTAGGCTCACGGTGTCGCACTCCTAATCAGCTAATTAACTCAAAACACCTGTAAAGTTTTCCTGAGCCTTTAGGCTTGGTTCACAATAGTGCGAATTGGATGCTGCTTTCCCCACCTCCAATTTGCATGCCAGGAGGTTGTGACTGGTGCTCTATGAAACCGGTTCACATAGCTCTGTTGCAGCTGTGGATCAGCTTGCACAGGAGTCCTGTGCGTCTTTGGCTCTGTTGAAGGGCTGAATGCAGCCAACAATTCAGCCCTGATTCGTCCCTGAAATGGAGAACAGGGACTCTACTGGACCCCCTGCTGCGAGCCGCATCTGGTAGCAGTGTGAACCCAGCCTTAAATGGTGTCTCAGTCTGGTTCAGTAGGTTACACAATCATGGGGAAGACTGCTGACCTGACAATTGTCCAGAAGCCACCTTCCACAAGGAGAGTAAATCGCAAAAGGTCATTGCTAATAAAGCTGACTGTTGCTGTATCCAAGCACATTAATGGAAAGTTGAGTGAAAGGAAAAAGTGTGGTAGGAAAAAAGTGCACAAGAAACTGATAACCACAGCCTTGAGAGGATTGTGAGCAAAGGCCATTCAAGAATTTGGGGAAGATTCACAAGGAATAGACTACAGTTGGTGTCAATGCTTCAAGAGCCACCACACACTGACTTACCCAGGACATGGGCTACAACTGTCACATTCCTTGTGTCAAGCCTCTGCTGAACCAGAGAAAAAGAAGAAGCGTCTTACCTGGGCTAGGGAGAAAAAGGACTGACCTGTTGCTCAGTGGTCCAAAGTCCTTTTTTTCAGATGAAAGTAAATTTTGCATTTCATTTGAAAATCAAAGTCCCAGAGACTAGGGGAAGAGTGGAGAGGCACACAATCAAAGTTGCGTGAGGTTGGTCCACTGTGTTTTATCCTGTGCAAAGTCGGCATGCCACACCCCACTGGTGTAGTCATTTATGCAAAAGGAGCCCCGGGCAAGTATTGAGTGCATACTATACTTGCATGGACATATGTTTCAGTAAGCCAACATTTCTGTATTTAAAAACCTTATTTTTTTTTTTATTGGTTTTATGCAAAATTCACATTTTCAGAGATACTGAAGTTTGGGTTTTTACTAGCTGTAAGTCATAATTGTTCAAATGAAAAGAAAGACATGCTTGAAATAAATCACTCTGTGTGTAATGAATCTATATAATATGAGTTTCACTTTTTGTATTGAATTATTGAAATAAACTTTTTGATGATCACATTTTTTGAGCTGTGTGTGTGTGTGTGTGTGTGTGTGTGTGTGTATATGTATATGTGTGTGTGTGTGTGTGTGTGTATATATATATGTATATATATATATATATATATATATGTATATGTATATATATATATATGTATATATATATATATATATGTATATATATATGTATATATATGTATATGTATATATATGTGTATATATATATATATATATGTATATATATATATATGTATATATATATATATATATATATATATATTCATTACATTGTAGTCACCCGCTTTCTCTATGGTGTCAGTCTATCTAGGGTACATGCAGCAATATGTTTTAGTTCTTAAAGAGTGGTTGAACTAGTTTATAAGAAGGGTAATCAGAAGCCTTCACTTGCCCATAAATGATTTATGGAATGTTTTGTTTTTTTTGTGCACCCCCCAACATTATATGTCTCAGTGCTTCTGCAACAGTGCCACCATTCTGCAAGGTTCAATAGAAGCAATGTAAAGCTAGTGGTAACATTATCAGATTTTTGTCTTGGATATGTGATCTGTCAGGGAATCAAAAATAAAACGGGTTTATCTACAGCATCTCACAAGTGAGTACACCCCTCACATTTTTGTAAATATTTTATCATATCTTTTCATGTGACAACCCCGAAGAAAGTACACTTTGCTACAATGTAAAGTAGTGAGTGTACAGCTTGTATAACAGTGTAAATATGCTGTACCCTCAACATAACTCAAAACACAGCCATTAATGTCTAAACTGCTGGCAACAAAAGTGAGTACACCCCTAAGTGAAAATGTCCAAATTGGACCCAATTAGCCATTTTTCCCTCCTCTGTGTCATGTGACTCGTTAGTGTTACAAGGTCTCAGGGGTGAATGGGGAGCAAGTGTGTTAAATTTGGTGTTATCGCTCTCACTCTCTCATACTGGTTCACTGGAAGTTAAAGATGGCACCTCATGGCAACAAACTCTCTGAGGATCTGAAAAAAAAGAATTGTTGCTCTACATAAAAATGGCCTAGGCTGTAGGAAGATTGCCACGACCCTGAAACTGAGCTGCAGCATGGTGGCCAAGACCATACAGCAGTTTAACAGGACCGATTCCACTGAGAACAGGTCTAGCCATGGTCAACCAAAGAAGTTGAGTGCACATGCTCAGTATCATATGCAAAGGTTGTCTTTGGGAAATAGACATATGAGTGCTGCCAGCATTGCTGCAGAGGTTGATGGGTTGGGGGGTCAGCCTGTCAGTGCTCAGCTCATACACTGCATCAAATTGGTTTGCATGGCTGTTGTTCTAGAAGGAAGCCTCTTCTAAAGATGATGCACAAGTAAGCCCTCAAATAGTTTGCTGAAGACAAGCAGACTAAGGACATGGATTACTGGAACCATGTCCTGCCGTCTGATGAGACCAAGATAAACTTTTTTGGTTCAGATGTTGTCAAGTGTGTGTGGCGGCAACCAGGTGAGGAGTACAAAGACAAGTGTTTCTTGCCTACTGTCAAGCATTGTGGTGGGAGTTGTATGGCCTGGGGTTGCATGAGTGCTGCAGGCACTGGGGAGCTACAGTTCATTGAGGGAACCAGGAATTCCATTCCATGTGACATACTAAAGCAGAGCATGATCCCTTCCCTTCAGAGACTTGGCCGCAGGGCAGTGTTCCAACATAAGGACCCCAGACACACCTCCAAGATGAGCACCGCCTTTCTAAAGAAGCTAAGGATAAAGGTGATGGACTGCCTAAGCATGTCTCCAGACCTAAACCCTATTGAGCAACTGTGGGGCATCCTCAAATGGAAGGTGGAGGAGCGCAATGTCTCTAACATCCACCATCTCCATGTCTTCATCATGGAAGAGGACTTCAGTGGCAACATGTGAAGCTCTAGTGAATTCCATGCCCAAGAGGGATAAGGCAGTGTCATTTCTTCAGTGTTGTCACATGAAATGATATAATTTTTTACAAAAACTGAGGGTTGTACTAACCTTTGTGAGATACTGTATGTTAAACACAAGGCCTGCAGGCCGATCCGGCCTGTCAGACCTTGTCATGTGGCCCTCGCACTCAGTTTTGCAACCCTGAGGTGGTGGAACTCCATTCCACCACCTCCTCCCCTTATCCCTCCGCTCCCACTCTACACTCGCTGCTGTCACTTTTAAACACAGAAGCCTTTTGTGTTTAAAAGGAATAGCTTTGCTCTCAGCAATTCCTGTAACTAACATTTTACAGGCACTCACATCAGAGACAACTCAGAATCTGAGAGTGTGAATGATCTCCCTTCAAGGCAGAGCCAGCTACACAGGGAGGTGCTAGAGCTGGGCCAGAGAGGGGTTGCACACTATGCATAGCACACTCCAAAACGCTGCAGTCTGCACACAACACACCCCTTAAAATGGAAGTAAACCCTCCATTACAACGTTCACCTACAGGTAAGCCTAGATTAAGGCTTACCTGTAGGTGTTTGCAATATCTCCTAAACCGTGTAGGTTTGCCAAAAAGAATGCATTGTTGTCCACAGCGCAGGCGCACTGAGAATGACGGTTTTCTGAATGAATAATGCCGGCTTTGATGGCTCCTGTGCGCAAGTTCGGATCCCAATCACATCGCCGGAGCGGCTATACCCGGAAGTAACCTCCAGGAGATATGTCTGTGGCTGGAGGGGAAGATGAGGATGGCTTTGGGGGCTTCGATTTAAGGTAAGTAATGCATAATCAGCTAGTATGCTAGTCATACTAGCTGATTATGCCTTTGTCTTGCAGGTTTTTATTTTATTTTTTTTAAATTTGGTTTACAACCACTTTAACTCTGTATGTAAAGCACTCCTGAACCCTGCACTCTGTACATAGAGAACCCCTAAGCTCTGCATTCTGTATGTAATGCTCTCTTGAATCCTGCACTCTATACATGGCGCACCCCTGAAACCTTCACTCTGTACATTACACACCCCTGACCTCTGCACTCTGTATATAGCGCACACCAGACACCGTTGGGTCTTTTAGGGCAACAATGAGGCTGAAGTCTCCCTCCTAATATATTTTCCATAATATATATGGAGCATCAGCACAGAAATGTAAAGTGAGAGATAGTCTCTGAGGGCTCAATTGCAAGGGAGATTATTATTCAAAACCAAAATGGGGTTACTTTTTTTCAGTCATGGAACAAGGATTTCCAATAGTAAAAGCTGAACTCCAGCCAGAGAGAAAAGGTCACCATATAATCCAGTTACGTATTCCTTAAAGTAAATGACTAATTCCAGTTACATATCTCTATAAAATTAATCATTAATGGTTTTTGCTTGAAAAAAAAACAGTGTGGGCAGCAAGCTTTTACAAAGTATTTGCAAAGCTTTCAACAAGCTGTGAGCAGCTTTCCTGAAGCCTTTAAAAGGTTCTTCAGCAGCAATTTGGGATGTTAAACACAGATCGTAATGGAATTGCTGTCACTTTAAACAAGCTTCAGCCAACTATTGAGTAGTGTATAAAATGTATTGGTCTAATCTACCCAGCAATGTAATACACTGATCCTTTGCACCACATATTTTACCTTTCTAAAAGCATGCTAGCAGATTTTTTTTTTTTTTTTTTTTAAAGTTAGTCGGCACTCACATTAACATATGAATTACATCCCCCAAACTGAAGGTAAAAGGGTGCCTAAGTGACCCTGTGCCTGCACATAACATACCTGCCAAAGCTCTCTCAAAAGAAGACCGTAAATACAGTGCCTTGAAAAAAGTATTCATACCCCTTTTTCCACATTTTGTCATGTTACAACCAAAAATGTAAATGTATTTTTCATTGGGAATTTATGTGATAGACCAACGCAAATTGGTCCCCCCCCGAGTCAATACTTTGTAGAAACGCCATTCGCTGCAGTATGACACTAGGTGTAACAAAAATAGAGGTCTTTGGTGCTAGCTGCCCTTTCTTGTGGCTACTGCTCCCAGTACCACCTCTTCATGCACTGCCAGCATGCCTGGCTGCAGCTGCCCCTTTCATTAGCCCTCATGTCATCCAGCCTACATGATTCACTCACCTGACCCAGAAAATAACACACAGGCTTGGCCAGCCGAACCTGAAAATTTACCTACACCTAAAACAAAAATATCCTACTCTAGCAACGCTATATACAAGTCTGTTCACGGGTGCTGTACAGTGTTCCAGAAAATGAACAGGGCAAATAATACCAAAACAGAAGCCTATCCATATCCCGGCACTAACAACACAAAAATACAGGTCCTAACTAACAGGCTGAGCAGGCCTACCACTTGTCAGCCTCCACATATACAGCTTGTTTCTTTTTACTAACCTTTCACCTCTCCCAGACTGGACTTGTCTGATCTGCAGGCCGAGAGCACCGGGTGAATTTAAATTGTTAGTGGGGAGAGAAGTAAACTTTGCACTGGATCGTGGATCAGAGATCCCTAAATGTACATGAGAGGAACCTGGAAGATACATAAACCCCAAACAGGACTTTCCCGGGCTCCCTCTGGGACGCCGTGCTGCAGCATTTTGCTGATTGCTTTGTGTTCAGGGCTCAAGTCCTGCGGGAACGCGTGGGAACGGAGTTCCTGCACTTTTTTCACAGCAGGAACGCAGTTCCCTTTGCAGGACTAGAGCAGCCGAGCCAATCCTTCACTAAGCGGCGATGCCCAGCTCGAGTCACTGTCAGGGGCAGGCGAACCTTAGTAATCCTTTATGTTACTGGCTGCTTCCTGTATATGGATTCATCAGGTACTGTAGTGTGCGGGTATTCCGTCACTTCCTCGATGCCGCAATGTCTCCTGGGAGCTTTTGTCATTGTTCCCAGGAGACATTGCGGAGATCTGCCGCGGGATTTAGAAAGAACTTGCTACCCGATGAATCCATATACAGGAAGTGGCCAGTAACATAAAGGATTACTAAGGTACAGTGGATTTTTTTTGGTGGGGGAGTGGATCTTGGGTGGGAGTTCCCACACTTTTTTCCCCAGGACTTGACCCCTGTTTGTGTTATATGCATTTGAAGAATAGAGCAGCACTTTTTGTATAATATTATCAAACACAGACACTGTGCAGTGCTTTGTATATTTTATCTTTTTATTTATTACATTGAGAGCTATAAATTACAATTTGTAAAATGATAAAAAAAAATGTCACATAGATATTTAATATTGCATATAAATATTTCATATGCATATTTTTAGTTAGCCAGCAGGTGGCTCTCTGGGCTTTTTTCAATTACCAGTTTTATCCTAGTTTGTTTTAATATTTACAGAGCTTAGTAACTCAAACTCAAATCTACACACACAACTAAGAAGGCTTTATTCACAAAATTATTGAAGAATAATAGCTATGTGAGTAAGAAATAATATAAACTTGGTTAACTGGAGTGATTCGTCTCCCCTTCCCCTTTAGTTTAGTTGAATTAAAGAAAGTAAGATTGAAAGTACTGTTTACAAACTATACAAATGCTCTGTCACACCAGTTTCATAGGTGTTATTGAAAATGAAAAAAATGTATAAAACATCCAAATTAAACTTATCCAGCACTGTATTTGCTGGATAGCAATAATAGTTCACTGGTGAGTTTCACTCGTAGCCAGGAATTGCTGTATGTTAAAAAATGTCTGAAGATTCAAAACTGTATCAGGGATTTTTAAAATAATGCCTAAATAGTATCGATCTATCTATCATACCTATTTACTGTAATTGTTTCATCACGGTCATGTGATAGTGTAAGTTCTTTTCGTTTTTTTTTTTAATTCGATATGTGCAAGGAGAGATCATACAAATACTTAAAAGTATAACATTTGTTAAAGATAATGACAGATACAGATAAAGAATATATAACAAGAATACTTAACTGAAGATGCTGTTTGCTGATGTCCCGTTTGCTGTTACGCCACATGGCCAGATAACCAGACGCTTACATAGTACATGATGAAGCTCTGGATGAGACTAACTTATTCCAGTTTGGGCTGTGGTATTTAGACTTGTGTATAGGGATGAGCTTTATGTTTGGGTCGAACACTCGAACATTGGCTGGATGCCCGTATAGTATGCCTGTAAAGTAGTACATATTTCCTGTGTTTAACAGTCTCTGCACAAAATTTAATTTCTAAAGGAAAAAAAGTCATTTAAAACTACTCGCGCCCCATGTTGAGGGCATGTGGCCTGGAACGGTTCGGGGGGGGGCGCTCTCTCATCCCCCCCTCTTTTCCTGCGGCCTGCCAGGTTGCATGCTCAGATAAGGGTCTGGTATTGATTTTGAGGGGGAACCCTACGCCATTTTTTTAAAAAAAATTGGCGCAGGGTTCCCCTTAACATCAATACCAGACCTAAAGGGCCTGATATGGAATTTGGGGGGGACCCCCACACATTTTTTTTTTATTTTGATTCAGGGTTCCCCTTAATATTTATACCAGACCCAATAGGCCTCTCCCATGCCGTTTTTTCCAATGACTTTTATCTGTATTGCCGGGACCCGACAATTCATTATAGTCGCAAGTAGTTTTAGATGACTTTTTTCCTTTAGAAATGTAATTTTGTGCAGAGACTGTTATAAACATAAGAAAACGTGCTACAGGCATACTATAGACACCCCCCAGGTACAAAATTTAAAGAAATATTTCACTTTTATTGTTTTACTTTAAGCATTATTAAAATCGCTTCTCCTGAAAAAACTGCAGTTTTTAAAACTTTTATTTGCATTGATACATGTCCCCTGGGGCAGGACCTAGGTCCCCAAACACTTTTTATGACAATAACTTGCATATTAACCTTTAAAACTAGCACTTTTTATTTTTCATGTTCGTGTCCCATAGACTTTAACGGTGTTCGAACACATTTTTTTGCCTGTTCACATGTTCTGCTGCGAACCAAACCGAGCGGTGTTCGGCTCATCCCTACTTGTGTTTTAGGAATAGACCACTCCCAAGCCAACTCTTTGAATATGACCCCTCAAGGACTTGACCAGTTAACAATAACATTCCTTTGATATAAGGTAAAGCCATGCTTATGTGCTTATATGGCCTCCTTATCCAAGTTTTGGAGGCTTAAAATGCATTAGTGAGCCACTTTCTTAATAAAGAAATATATAATATGCAATTTCCCCATCAGTAATACAATCAAACCCTTATAAAGTAAGCAGTGCATCCATAACCTTTATCCTATAGGACAATGAAGACAATAAAGATCAAGATAAGGTACGATATAATTGTTACATGTAAAGGTAAATGGCCACCTGTGAATGCTTTGTTGAGTAGTGAACTTACTGATGAGCTTGCATGTTTTCCAAAGGTCACAAAGCTGCTCTGTCAGCAGCTGAACATATACTTTGAAATTGTATAACTTTTTTACTTTGAGCTGACATCTATGAAAATATGTGCTTCTTCTGTTCTGTAATATAATCAAATTAATGTCAAACACCAAAGCGAAAACAAATAACTAGAAATGTCATTAAAAAAAAAGCAAGTTGTGCACAAGGTGTATCTAATAGTAATGCAAACTATGCCTTGGGATGAAACTAATCAATCACATGAATGGTTTGAATAAATATGTTATTTAAAACTTTGGCAGGGTTTTGAGTTAAGCTTTTCATGCTTTTAAATTTACTTAAAGAGTTTTGAATTTTTTGTTTTAGATAGACTGTTTTATATTTGGGTATCATTATTTTTAATTTTTTTTGCCTTCTATATTGTTTTAGGATTTAGAAGTCCATAATCCTGCCTTGAGAGGCTTTAAAATTATATAACTGTAAAGGAAGTATCCCAGTCCTCAGACAGGAAGACAATCCTTAGTAGTTGTGTTCCAGTTAGAAGATAATTGCCCAAAGTTAACCTCTCTGTTGCATATTATACAAAATCCAGAGAAGGTTAGCCCCAAAGGGAAAGGGTAGAACTCTCACACTATAGTGGACTCTTGGAACAGCTTTTGTCAGAGACAGAGTCATGCCTCAAATTTATTTAAACCTGCTGAACTCACACAGGAAGTACCTTCATTCACCTATCAAAATTTAAGGCCAAGCGTCAAGGATATATTTTGTTTTACATTGGCTAACATGACCTCTTTGGTGTAGACAATGACTGTATTTGAAGTGGTTCTAAAGTGTAAGTTTTTTACCTTAATGCATTTCCTGCATTTAAGTAAAAACTCCCCTCCCAGAGCCGGTTCTGGGAGGGGTGAAGGGTGGGATGTGCAGCTGCCCCAGGCGTAATGATTTCATGTGGTAAGGGGGCAGAGTTTGCCAGGTACAATCCTGCCAAGCACAGACTATGCTGCCGGATGTAACACAGTAGGCAGAGGGCGGCTTTGTTCCTGCATGTAGATGTAGATCATAGCACCTGTCCTCTGCCTGCACAGTGTGCTGTACTACTTTCCCTCAACAGTAGTGTGGTGTTGATATGGGGGTGCGGGGGCAGATCGCACCTGGGTGACACATCTAGAAAGCTGGCAGTTGTAGTGGGTGCTGTCAAGCCCCCTCCCCTTGCCCCCCCATCAGTGAAGCGATGACAGTGCCAGCGGGCTGCAGCTCAGCTGAACTGCGGGCTGTCAGAGTGTTTCCTCCGCTCGCCCCCTACTCCTGTCAGCAATGCGGGAGAAGAGAGAGTGGCTCTCTCAGTAGGTTCACTGCCCAGCTTCTTGCCCACTCTTTTTCCCTCCCCATTGGCCACAGCAATGGGCCAATCACAACAGACGAGTGGAGCATCAGGGGACATGTAGTCCCAGAAGATCAACAGCTCCATTGTTCTCCACAGGGAGGAGACTACAGATCCCAACATGCACTCTGCTGGGAGAAAAGAGAGAGAGAGACCGGAACCTGGAACCCAGAAACAAGCTGGGGAATTGAGTGCTACACTGTAGCAGCTCCAAGAGACAGAAAAACAGAAAGGAGTGTGCTGGGGGAAGCCAAAGAGAGAGCCATGTTGCTAACAAGGGCTACCAGAGAGAGCCACGCTGCAAACCAGCGCCACCAGAGAGAGCCATGCTGCTAACTAGCACCACCAGAGAGAGCCATGCTGCTAACCAGTGCCACCAGAGAGCGCCACGCTGCTAACCAGCGCCACCAGAGAGAACGCTGCTAACTAGTGCCCCCAGAGAGAGCCATGCTGCTAACCAGTGCCACCAGAGAGCCACGCTGCTAACCAGCACCACCAAAAAGAGCCACACTCCTAACCAGAGTCACCAGAGAGAGCCACACTGCTAACTAGCACCACCAGAGAGCCACACTGCTAACCAGAGCCACCAGAGAAAGCCACGCTGCTAACCAGCACCACCTGAGAGAGCCACGCTGCTAACCAGCACCACCTGAGAGAGCCACACTGCTAACCAGAGCCACCAGAGAAAGCCACGCTGCTAACCAGTGACATCAGAGAGAGCCATGCTGCTAACCAGTGTCACCAGAGAGGGCCATGCTGCTAACCAGAGCAACCAGAGAGCCACACTGCTAACAAGAGCCACCAGAGAGCCACGCTGCTAACCAGTACCACCAGAGAGCCAAACTGCTAACCAGTGCCACCAGAGAGAGCCACGTTGCTAACCAGTGCCACCAGAGAGAAATACACTGAGCCACTGCCAGGGAACATATGTGCTACATTACTGACCAGAGTCACCCTGGTCACACAGAGTGAGCAAACATCCAGCTGGAGGGATCACTACTGCAGTTTCACTGGGTCTAGTAAGAGGGCTTGTCAGCAATTATCCTTTACTTATCCTAGGTATCGGAGCATTTGCACTCGTGCAAATACTTAGTACCAGCACGGACATCAGTACAACCCTAGTACGCGCTATTATTTTTTTTTTCCAGCAGGCTGAACAGATCCCTGCATCCATTCAAACAAGGTGGATAGAGAAATCTCCCCTCCGTGCTATTGTAATCTGACAGCAAGACTCCTCCACTGTCAGAACAAAATGCAGTCCGCAAATCGAAAGAGGTTTTCAAGCAGGACCAAGATCAGCTTAAGCTAGTTCTAGAGCACCATTTACGATCTTCAGAAATCGCCCTTGGACAGCCAGGTTATTCATTATTGGCTGCGAACCAAGCCCTCATCTAAGCAATCTAATTGGCTGTGTGCATTGTGATCATTATGAGGACCAATCAGAAATGTAAATAGTAATACTGGTGCACTCCACAACCCTCACATGTGATATGCTTCTACTAGCTCTGCTACTGCTCTGCGAGGGGGGGGGGGGCTCATTTTGGCATCGTCACCCTGTGCACTGAAATACCTTATTCCGCCACTGCTCCTACCCCCTCCCCCCCAAAAGTCCTATCAGGAATTCCATCCCAGATGCATCTCTTCTCCATTCACTTCCTGCTGTTGTCAGTCGAATCCTGTGAGGAGGCAGCAGGGGGCATGACTGAGCCACACTGTGTGTGTCTATGGACCCACATAGCTTGGCTTGGGGGCATGCCTACGTAGGTTCCCTCACGCAGCACAAAGCAGGTAAGTATAACCTCTGTTTTATTTTGTTAAAAAATAGGCTTGATTATCACTTTAACATTCAGTCCCCTCCTATGTTACCCATAAATCTAGGATTTGCTTGTGATACCTCACATACTCACTGTTATCCATGTCATTATGTCAGAATGTCCCATGTAGCAGGTGACTTATGCTAAAATTCCTGGCAGCTTTTTTATTGCTGTCTTTTTTTTTTTCTTGAGGAGCTTTTCCTGCACTATGTGTTCAAGAGAGGCAACAGGAACTGAAAGGAAATCCCTATATAGCGAAGGGAATTCTCCTGTTTTAAAGATGCTAATGAAAACATGTGTCCCATTAGAAGATTTACCCTTATTTCTGTTTGTGACAATTCGACATTTTATATTTCCCCTCACTGAGTCCCAGTGACCAACATAACTAGGATACGTAGAGAGGGGGCATCTCCCTAGTGGGGTTGAAGACAGTGATAAAAACTTGTCAGGTGTTCTATCCAAAATTAAAACAAAATCCTTTCAATTCTATTTATCCCAATGTGGCACCAAAGTCTAGGCCAAAACTCCACACCAAAGAACTGCCTACACCAATTGTCAATCAGGGAGGATCTTGTAAAAAAGTTTGACTTTTACATTAGAAATGTTAAAAAATAACTGTATTCAAAATGCTAAGAAAATAATAAAAAAGTGCTGGTGGATTTATTAGGTGCTATAAACTCCCCAATCCTAAAAGCACCAACAAAAGGCAAAAAAGGCAAGGATAAAGACAGACCAAAAAAAAAGTTGTCCCAAAAACAGAAAAACTAATTAACTGTAAAACAGACATCAAATTGGATAAAAGATCCACTGAAATGGGACATCTAGTGTCAAAAACTATGTGAGACAGTTTACAACCGCTGAGCACCAGACAAACAAGAACAAATGAGGGTAACGCTAGGAAACCAAAAAATCGTAGTAAAAAATGACACCTCCTAACATTTTGTGAATTGGTGATTAACTCAAGTTTGACATCTGTAAAAATAAAACAAAAGTTGGAGCTGTATTTGAATTAACATTTACTAATTTTGAGCAGGCTTGAAGATTAGTGATGAGCTCATCTGCTTGGGTTTGATGTGTGGGTTGGTTTGGAAACACACCGAAAAACTGCAAATTGTCATCTTTAATGCAACCCTCATTGAAATCAATAGGAGGAGAATCTTAAAAATCAATTCTCTCTTTTTTCAAGACTAATAGGCAAGGGATTATCATTGGTGACATTTTTTATCTGCTTTAGCTAGCAAAGTAGATCTGTCATAGAGCCTTAAAATCTGATACCTCATCATTCAAAAATGTACCATGGGGAAGGGGAGGGTGGCTGAAGTAAAGGTGGTAGATTAGACTCCTTTCACACTAAAAATAGTGCTGCTATACCGCCTGAAAAACTCCTGCACTGCATACTCAATGTGAAAGCCCGAGGGCTTTCACACTAAGGCGATGCGCTGGCGGGAGAGAAAAAAATCTCCTGCCAGCAGCATCTTTGGAGCGGTGAGAGGAGCGGCATGTATAATGCTCCTTCACCGCTCCTTCCCATTTAAAACAATGGGAAACCACGGTATTAACCCTTTATCGACTGCTAGCGGGGGTTAATACCGCACCGCTAGTGGCCGAATCCCGCGGCAATTCCGACGGTATAGCGCCGCTATTTTCACCAAAATGTTAAAAGGCTTCGGCTACAATATCCAAATGCTAATATTCAAAACTGTGCAGCATGATTAAAACTCCCACATAGTGTACAAAATAAATAAGTAGCTCGCCCATTTTTAATAACATTATAGATAAACTACATATAGTATATACTGTATGTGTAACCACTTCAGCCCTGAAAGATTTTACCCCCTTTATGACCAGGCCATTTTCTGCTATTGCAATTACTTTAACCACTTAACCCCCGGACCATATTGCTGCCCAAAGACCAGAGCACTTTTTGCGATTCGGGACTGTGCCGCTTTAACTGACAATTGCGCGGTCGTGCGACGTGGCTCCCCAACAAAATTGGCGTCCTTTTTTCCCCACAAATAGAGCTTTCTTTTGGTGGTATTTGATCACCTCTGCGGTTTTTATTTTTTGTGCTATAAACAAAAATAGAGCGACAATTTTGAAAAAAAATAATATTTTTTACTTTTTGCTATAATAAATATAAATACCCCAAAAATATATAAAAAAACATTTGTTTTCCTCAGTTTAGGGAGATACGTATTCTTCTACATATTTTTCGTTAAAAAAAATCACAATAAGCGTTTATTGATTGGTTTGCGCAAAAGTTATAGCGTTTACAAAATAGGGGGTATTTTTATGGCATTTTTATTAATATATTTTTTTTACTAGTGATGGCGGCGATCAGTGATTTTTTTTCGTTACTGCGACATTATGGCGGACACTTTGGACACTTTTGACACATTTTTGGGACCATTGGCATTTTTATAGCGATCAGTGCTATAAAAATGCATTGGATTACTATAAAAATGCCACTGGCAGTGAAGGGGTTAACACTAGGGGGTGGGGAAGGGGTTAAGTATGTCCCTGGGTGTGTTCTTACTGTGTGGGGGGGGGGGTGGCCTCACTAGGGGAAACACTGATCCTCTGTTCATGCATTGTATGAACAGAAGATCAGCCCCTAGTGGCCACTCAAAGAGCCAACGTTATACTACGGGCTCTCGCCCAGGAGAGCCGACCTGCCGCTGTAGAATGACGCCGGCTGGTCGGCAAGTAGTTAACTGGTAATTGCAATGCTGTACCCATATGAAATTTATATAATTTTTTTCACACAAGTAGAACTTTCTTCTGGTGGTATTTGATCACCTCTGGGTTTTTTATTTTTTGTGATATAAATGAAAAAATAAAACATTTTTGGAAAAAACACCAAAATGTTTTACTTTTTCAAACAAATTGTCATTGAAACTGCCTCAATCAAAATCCAAACTGTCTTACAAGTCCGTCTCAATCAATTTAAACTTGTCAAAATCTTCTGTTTCTTATTGCCACTCCAACCAATCCGTGCAGTCTGCTCACCTTCTTTTGCGGACCTCAAAATTAATCAAGGTCAATAGTGCATGTGTGTTATTTATCTAACCTAATATCCAGCACTTATCCTTCCTTATTCTCCTCTTTCATTCTCATAAGATGTAGTTACATGTAAGAAAAATTAGGTATATAGTGCTCTCTTTACAAACAGTGTGATACTCCAATATACAGCACCCCCACAAAAACGTACTCATTAATTACTTAATACCATACAACTCATCAATCCTTCGTGCTATCTTTAAAATATTACTGATAAACTACAGCGCTACTAAATCCAAAATACACCACACAATTAATAAATAAATGTAAAAAGCTGCAGTATGTGAAAAAGGTTACCAACCAAACAACAAAATGTGAAAAATATAAACATATGCGCTAAAAACAACTAATTTATGTGATACCTTACTAAGATCAATCCAATTGTGATAATAATTAAAAACCCTGAATAGGGGATTAGTCGTGTTGCCACAGTGGGGTGAAGCACACAAAATATATACAGATGAGGAAAAAAAGGTCCATTGTGTTTGGTGACCATAAGTGTGGGTGGTTGTTACAAGATTCACAAAAAGAGTTAGTGGCCCGGATTCAGATCGGATTTACGACGGCGTATCTCCGGATACGCCGTCGTAACTCTGAGTGTGCGGGGTCGTATCTATGCGACTGATTCGTAGAATCAGTTGAGCATAGATTTCCCTAAGATCCAACCGGCGTAAGTCTCTTACACCGTCGTATCTTAGGCTGCATATTTACGCTGCCCGCAAAGTGGCGCTTCCGTAGATTTACGCAAGGATTATGCAAATTAGGTAGATACGCCGATTCAGAAACGTACGTCCGCCCGGCGCATTTTTTTACGTCGTTTACGCAAGGCTTTTTCCGGCGTAAAGTTACCCCTCAAAAAGCAGGGGTAAGTCATGTTAAGTATGGACGTCGGAAACGACCGAACAGCATCGTAGTTTACGTCGTTTGCGTAAGTCGTTCGCGAATAGGGCTGTACGTAAGTTACGTTCACGTCGAAAGCATTGACCGTTTGCGGCGTAATTTGGAGCATGCGCACTTGGAAACGTTCACGGACGGCGCATGCGCCGTTCGTAAAAAACGTCAAATACGTGGGGTCACAAGTAATTTAAATAAAACACGCCCACATCCTCCACATTTGAATTAGGCAGGCTTACACCGACACATTTACACTACGCCGCCGTAACTTAGGACGCAAGTTCTTTCTGAATACGGAACTTGCGCCCTAAGTTACGCCGGCGTAATGTATCTGTGATACATTACGCCCGCCAATAGATACGTAAATGTATCTGAATCCGGGCCAGTGTATTTATATATCTTTTAATGGAAGTATTTCGAATCTACCTATTATATGATAGTCACATTTGAAAGCAAAAAGCACTGTTTTTTTTTTTTTTTTTTATATTTTTTTGTTTTCACTGAGGATTTGAGTATGGTCAATTGAACGAAAATGTAATGAATGGGGGGATATAATCCTGGAGGTTCTTAACCACTTCAGCCCCGGAAGGATTTACCCCCTTAATGACCGGGCTATTTTTTGCGATATGGCACTGCGTTGCTTTAACTTACAATTGCGCGGTCGTGCAACGTTGTACCTTTTTTTTCCCCACAACTAGTGTTTTCTTTTGGTAGTATTTGATCACCCCTGCGGTTTTTATTTTTTGCGCTATACACAAAAAAAGTGCCAATTTTGAAAAAAAAAATATTTCTGCTATAATACCTATACAAAAAAAAAAAATGAATTTCATAATCAGTTTCATCCAATTTGTATTTTATATATTTTTGGTAAAAAAAATCCCAATAAGCAAATATTGATTGGTTTAGGGGATCCCTGAAAACTCATCTCTTCAGGGAGGCCTATCCTGCCTTTACCTAAAAAAAAGTACATCTACATCCTCTATCAACTTGTGCCTCACATTTATTACCTTTTGTATCACTTTCCACTCATATAGTATAAGCTCTCATGCACAAAACCTTCCCAATAATAATGTATTGAATTGTATTATAACTGGACTGGTTACCTTTACTTTGTAAAGCCCTATGCAAGCTGTTGGCACTTTATAAATTCTGTATAATATTAATAACTTTGTTGCTGGAACTGCAACTTGCAAAAACCAACAACACAAAAAGAAAGCCAAACAAGGAATGCATTAATTTGTGAAATAGACCTGGACAATAATCTATAAACAACCATTGCTGCTGTGGATATTGATCACTGTGGCCAGCTTCCCGGTCCCGCTCTTTAACAACCAGCTTTTACTGCGCCCTTCATGTCAACCAGGAACATCTCCATGTTCCAACAAAGATAGATACTTGAAAGTGAGCTCTGAGTAAATTATTAAAACATTTTTACTTAAGTTATATTTTATTGTGTTTTATAAAGTTTTACAAAACAGTTCAGTGCAGCTGCACTAGTAAAAACATTAAAAGACAATTGTGCCCCATACTACCACACAGACACAATCACAATCAGAGGCAAAAGGACAATAATCAATATCCACAGCAGCAATGGTCGTTCATAGACTAATGCCGCGTACACACGACCGTTTTTGGGGTTCTAAAAAATGACTTTTTTATGTCATTAAAAACGATTGTGTGTGGGCTTCAGAGCATTTTTCACGATGTAAAAAATGGCCATTAAAAATTTCGAACATGCTCTAATTTTTCACATCGTTTTTAACGTCGTAAAAAATGGTCGTGTGTGGGCTTTAACGACGTGAAAAAAACGTGCAAGCTCAGAAGCATGTTATGAGACGAGAGCGCTCGCTCTGGTAAAACTAGTGTTCGTAATGAAGTAAGCACATCACGCTGTAACAGACTGAAAAGCGCAAATCGTCTTTTATCAACACAAAATCAGCTAAAGCAGCCCCAAGGGTGGCGTCATTCACATGGAACTTCCCCTTTATGGTGCCGTTGTACGTGTTGTATGTCACCGCGCTTTGCTAGAGCATTTTTTTTTCACAATCGTGTGTAGGTAAGGCCGTTTTAATGATCGGGTTGAAAAAAAATTGTTTTTTCTAGACCCTTAAAAATGTCATTTTTTAGAACCCGAAAAACGGTCGTGTGTACGCGGCATCAGGCCCAGGTCTATTTCACAAATAAATGCATTCCTTGTGTTGGCTTTTGCAAGTTGCAGTTTCATCAACAAAGGTATTAATAAGTTGCCATTTTCCCTACAGACAATAGCATTTACCTTCTGTGTCAGGTCATTCTTGCTATTAGTGACCTCAGAAAGAAATACTTAACTTATCTCATGCAAACAATTTTTATCTGATTCCTCAAACTCATTGCCTACTTAAGGTGAGCATTCATGGAAAATTCTGCAGCACCATATTATGCTTTATTGTGACTAACAAATGTTAGTTAATACAAAATAAATTCCAGAAAGTCTAGACCAGAAGATGTCATAGATATTCTCAGCACAAAATTACATAATAATGGAATTTTTTTTTGAGAACATAGTAGTAAAGTTTTACAGTCCACCACTAGGGGATGCCATTGTTACTTTATTTGAGCAAAGCAAACCTAATTTATCCATAGAAAAAATGAGCCAAAGCAAAACTGGACACTTAAAATCTTTATATTTGTTTAAATTAATGACTGGATATTGTTAAATGTTTGCTGTTCTTCTTTTTAGTGACAGTATGTTATTTGTTTCTAGGGAGTGAATGGTGACATTGAAAACAATGTCAGTACCCACCTTACTATTAGTATTAAAGCAGTATCACAAATCACCTTTTTGGTTTGGATTTTGCAGCACCCTCCTCTGAGCCTCTTTTTGCCAATTTACATCCACCAAAATAGAGCAATTGTGTAATTGTAATTTTTTTATTAAAATTTAGGAAAACTCGACTTTTTACTAAAAGCAAATAATATTGTAGGCAGCATTCTAAGCAGTGACTTGGCAGTTCGTATGTATGCCTTGTAGCAATGGAGTTCTCCCTGTGGTTGAGCAGGTTTCTTCCCCCACTCCAAAGACATACTGGTAAGTTAATTGGCTCCTTTCCAAAATAGTCACAGCACATAAGTGCATGTAAGTATGCATGTACATGAGATAAGGTCCTCAGATTGGAAGCTCCATGAGGGCAGGAACTGCAGCACTATATAAACTGTAGGCGCTATATAAGTCAAGGATAGTAAAAACAGTGAGAGCTTAGGGTGGAGCTGCTAGCACTAAAAGGTGACCTACTTGGTAAACAATATAAATCAAAACAATGTGCAGCGAATATATATATTGTATGTATATATATATATATATATATATATATATATATATATATATATATATATATATATATATATATATATATATATATATATATATATATATATATACGTCGCTTCTGCTCCTATCAAATGCCATGGAGCCGAGCAGGGGTCATCTCCCCCTCAGTCGACATGATAGAGGAGATGGTCAGAGACTGCAGACATGATACAAGAGATCAATGCAGCCTCACCAGTGTCCATTAAATGCAGCCTCACCAGTGCCCATCAGATGCAGCCTGCCTGTGCCCATCAGATGCAGCCTGCCTGTGCCCATCATGCAGCCTCACCAATGCCTGTGGATGCAGCCTCTCACCAGTTCCATCATGCAGCCTCTCTTCAGTGCCAGTGTATGCAGTTTGCCTGTGCCTGTCATGCAGCCTCTCACCAGTGCCAGTGTATGCAGCCTGTCTGTGCCCGTCATGCAGCCTCTCACCAGTGCCAGTGTATGCAGCCTGCCTGTGCCCATCATGCAGCCTCTACCAGTGGCAGTGCCCGTCATGCAGCCTCTCACCAGTGCCCATCATGCAGCCTCTCACCAGTGGCAGTGCCCATCATGCAGCCTCTCGGCAGTGCCAGTGTACCTGCCTGTGCCTGCCATGCAGCCTCTCACTAGTGCCTGTGCTCTTAATGCAGCCTCTCACCAGTGCCAGTGCCCGTTATGCAGCCTCTCACCAGTGCCCATCATGCAGCATCTCACCAGTGCCAGTGCCCATCATGCAGCCTCTCACCACAGGTGGACTCCACACACAGGTAGACTCTATTTACGAATTAGGTGACTTCTGAAGGCAATTGATTCCACAAGATTTTGGTTAGGGGTATCAGAGTAAAGGGGGCTGAATACAAATGCTCGCCACACTTTTCAGATATTTATTTGTAAAAAAAAAAAACATTTATCATTTTCCTTCCACTTTACAATTATGTGAAACTTTGTGTTGGTCTATCGCATAAAATCCCAGTAAAATACATTTTCTTTTTTGGTTGAAACATGACAAAATGTGGAAAATTTCAAGGGGTATGAATAATTTTTCAAGGAACAGAAAATAAGTAAAAGGTCCTGCACACCAACACTTACATTTCTAGAAAACTACAGGTAAATAGCCTAGGAATATAGCAAATACCTAAAGTTGGCCACCCCTATACTATATCATATAGTGTCTTGTTTAGATTTACCAACAATTATATAGTGTGAGGGCCTTTCCTATCCTCCAAGTTAGTTGCAAGGAACAAATACAAACACTAAATGTATTCTCCCTGGAGAAGAGATGCTTGAGAGGAGATATGAAATGATTTACAAAAATCTAAATTGTGATCCCAGCGTGTAAGGCCTTGTACACACGGTCGGTCAAAACCGATGAAAACGGACGGAAGGTCAGTTTCATCGGTACCAAACCGATCGTGTGTGGGTGCCATCGGTCAGTTAGCCTTCGGTCAAAAATTTTAGAACTTGCTTTAAAATTGAACCGATGGACGCCTAACCGATAGGTCAAAGCCCGACGGTTAGTATGCAAAAGCATCGGTTAAAAACCTGCGCATGCTCAGAATCAAGTCGACGCATGCTTGGAAGCATTGAACTTCATTTTTCTCAGCACGTCGTTGTGTTTTACGTCACCGCGTTGGACTCGATCGGTTTTTGAACTGATGGTGTGTAGGCACATCAGACTATCAGTCAGCTTCATCGGTTAACCTTCGGATCGTTCTCATCGGATGGACCGACCGTGTGTACACGGTCTAAGAGTACACAGGGCCACACGATGAGACTGGAAGAGAAGCAGTTTTTTCTTAAAGCGGAGCTCCACCCTAAAGTGGAACTTCTGCTCATCGGAAGCCTTCCCCCCTCGGGTGTCACATTTTACACCGTTCAGGGGGAGGGGGGTGCAGATACCTGTCAAAGACAGGTATTTGCACCCACTTCCGGGGTTGTCCTCACTGCGGGGAGTCTGCGGGTAGTGCGTCACCTCCCGACCCCGCCCCCGTTGTGTTCTGGGAAACAATCGGCTCCCAGAACACAACGAGGACCAGTGAGGACGGCGCTGCGCGACTCGCGCATGCGCCGTAGGGAATCAGGCAGTGAAGCCGGAGCGGTTCACTTCCTGATTCCCTCACCGAGGATGGCGGTGGGGGCAGCAGATTGACGAGCGATCGCTCGTCCTCCGGTGCTGGACTCCAGGACAGGTAAGTGTCCTAATATTAAAAGTCAGCAGCTGCAGTATTTGTAGCTGCTGGCTTTTAATATTTTTTTTTTTTGGCAGAGATCCGCTTTAAGCTATGTAGGGGGTTTTTCACTGTCAGGGCGGTAAGGATGTGGAACTCTCCTCCACAATCAGTGGTGTCAGCAGGACGTATTGATATTTTTAAAATACTTTTGGATGTGCATCTTAGCAAACACAATATACAGGGATATGGGAAATGATTTTCTACACAAACACACCAACACAGGTTGAACTGGATGGACTGTTGTTTTAATTTAACCTTACCAACTATGGGCCAGATTCACATATAATTACGTTGCTCCTGGGCAGCGTAACGTATGTGATTTACATTACACCGCCGCAGGTTTACAGCGTAAGTGCCTGATTCTCAGAACACTTACCTGTAAACTTGCAGCGGTGTATCGTAAATGCGCTTGGCGCAAGCCCGCCCAATTCAAATGGGCGGGCACCATTTAAATTAGGCGCATTCCCGCGCCGAGCATACTGCGCATGCTCCGTCGGGTAAATTACCCGACGTGCATTGCGCTAAATGACGTCGCACCAACGTCATTTGCTTAGACGTTAACATAAAAGGCGTCCAGCGCCATTCACGGACGTCTTACGCAAACGACGTTGATTTTTAAATTTTGACGCGGGAACGACGGCCATACTTAACATGGCTTAGGACAACTAGGGCTCAGCCCTAATTTTACGCGGCGTAATTTGACGGAAACGACGTACAGTTAGATCGACGGGCCGTTCGGACGTTCGGGGATCGCCGTAAGTATTCATTTGCATATTCTACGCCGGCCGCAATGGCCTCGCCACCTAGCGGCCGGCCTAGAATTGCATCCTTAAGATCCGACAGTGTAATTCAATTACACCTGTCGGATCTTAGGGCTAGCTATGCGTAACTGATTCTATGAATCGGTCGCATAGTTAGGACGGCCCTAACACAGAGATACGACGGCGTATCAGGAGATACACCGTCGTATCTCTTTTGTGAATCTGGCCCTATGTAACTATGTAACAAGCTAAATTTAGAAGTTGATTGGCTACCATGCACTGGTATATGACTGCTCTAGTTTTAGTAAATCTCACCCACTGTTCTGTACCATTAAAGGCAATTGCACAGTTCAAATGTCTATGCATGAATGTACTATACTGCAACAATATGCTCCCAAACCCATATGCCGCGTACAGACGGTCGTTTTATGCGATTAAAAAAAACAACGTTTTTAAAAACGTCAATTTAATTGACCGTGTGTGGGAGAAAATGTAGTTTTATGTCTTCTGAAAAACGACCAAAAAAAATTGAAGCATGCTTCAATTTTATGTGTCGTTTTTCAAAACTTCCTTTTTTACTTCACAGAAATTGACCGTGTGTAGCAAAAAACGACGTTTCAAACAACGTTTTTACACCCGCGCATGGCCAGAAGCTAGTTATGAAGCGAGCTTCAATGGAAAAGCGTGGTGAACGTAACCTCGCTTTGCTAGAGCACTGTGAAAAAACGATGGTGTGTAGGGAACATCGTTTTTGAAAATTGAAGTTTCAAAAACGTCGTTTTTTACTTCACAGAAAACGTCGTTTTTTTACATCGCATAAAACGACCGTCTGTACGCGGCAATACACAATATTAAAATTTCTAATTTCAGGTATGAATTATTACAATTCCAATTATAAAACTGTAAAGCAAATGCTCATGCAAGACAAAGCAACAGGTTCAGCCAGCAGCACCTACTCACCTTTCCTTCACACCCGCTTAACCACTTCAATACTGGGCATTTTCACCCCCTTCCTGACCAGACCAATTTTTAATTTTCAGCGCTGTCGCATTTTGAATGACAACTGTGCGGTCACTGTACCCAGATGAAATATTTAGGTTTTTTTCCCCCACAAATAGAGCTTTTGTTTGGTGGTATTTGATCACCTCTGCTGTTTTTATTTTTAGCGCTATAAACACAAGAAAAGCGACTATTTTTAGTTAATAGATATCACAATTTAAAAATTTTCCTCAGTTGAGGCCGATACGTATTCTTCTCATATTTTTGGTAAAAACAAATCGCAATAAGCGTATATTGGAAAAAAGGGGGGGTTTGAACTGCGCCATGGCACCCAGACTTCGTGTGTTATAAAGTCAATTTGGTAGGTATCAGGGTTTAAAAAGGAAGAAAGTCAATAGTATTCTCCAGGGATTTCACGATACTGATGTATGGCGTAATGGATCCCACCCAGATGGTCCACATTAATCTATATGTAACTTGGTTGCCAGAGTCATGAGCTGCTTACCAGATCATAGACTTAAATCAGCGGTCGACTGTGACCCAGCCGCGGCCTTTGAGGAAAGCAGGGGGGGGGGGGAAGCCCACCTCCTAGATGTATCAATCTCTCCCCTGAGATGCAGGATTATAAGCGACGGTCCACCGTGACACACAGCACACTAGGTGTAAAAACCCTATTTTTAGCGCTATAAACACAAGAAAAGCGACTATTTTTAGTTAATAGATATCACAATTTAAAAATTTTCCTCAGTTGAGGCCGATACGTATTCTTCTCATATTTTTGGTAAAAACAAATCGCAATAAGCGTATATTGATTGGTTTGCGCAAACGTTCTAGCATCTGCAAAATAGGGGTTATGCAAAGAACATCAAAAAAATCTTCAGGAGATCTTCAAAATACATACAATGTACATAAAAACAATGTGCGTGAAAAAATGATATAAATCAAAACGTGACTCATAAACATAACAAATGTGATAAAGTAAAGGAGCCAAAAAATGTAGTAGAATTGTACAGAAAGTCTCTGTGTGGTGATCCCAAAGCCAAGTACAAGTGTTGGAAGGAGATAAAATCTTCAGTGCAAACACCTCTTATGCTTCCTAGCAGCTCACCTCACAGCTGTAGCACGGACAGCTCAAACAATCCTTAAATAAACACTCAGTGGATAGTGCGATTAGGCTAATATATAGCTAAGGAACTCCGAGCCAGAGGTCACATGTGGCAAAACAACAAGAAAATATATAGTGTAATTCTGTGAGGACACTACTGTGATGAGATAATCGCACAGCAATGCACTCACTCAGAGAACAGTAATAGTGGGCGTATCTCCAATGAACGCCAAGTTCGTATAAGCCTCCTATGTACCTCTGCCTGTTCCTCCCTTGTCTTCCAGTGGCATCAGGTTATAGCTCAGTTGGTGATGGTAAAATACAAAGAAGGAAGACACATCGCATAATCCTGCAAGGTAAATGTATTTAATCGTAGAATAGATTATAAAAACTCACATAAGTAGCAGCTAAACAGTTTAAATCCTCCACGAGCTATGAACTCGTCTCCTACCGTCAGGTAATGCTCAATCTAGTGCTCCAATCCCGACGCGTATCATCATCACATGACTTCATCATGTGTACTGTATCTCACAAAAGTAAGTATGTCCCTCACATTTTTGTAAATGTTTTATTATATCTTTTCATGTGACAACACTGAAGAAATGAAACTTTGCTACAATGTAAAGTAGTGAGTGTACAGCTTGTATAACAGTGTAAATTTGCTGCCCCCTCAAAATAACTCAACACACAGCGATTAATGTCTTAATCGCTGGCAACAAAAGCGAGTACATCCCTAAGTGAAAATTTCCAAATTGGGCCCAATTAGCCTTTTTCCCTCCCCAGTATCATGTGACTCATTAGTATTACAAGGTCACAGGTGTGAATGGGGAGCAGGTGTGTTAAATTTGGTGTTATCACTCTTTTATACTGAAATAAGGATCTCGCGCCAAAAATATAATATATAAAACTAAAACAAAAAATGTATATATAGAATAGCTGCTCCCCAAACAATTCAAATAAGAATAAATTCAAATAAGAATGGACATATGAAAGAAAATTGGTAGGTAGGGGGCGCTGAAATTAATAAAAAATCCAATGAGAAGTGGCAGTAAAGTGCCTGTGCAAACAATGCAAAAAATTGAAAAATCTGTGAAACCGTAAAATATCAATAAGTAAAGTTCCTAATAAGGGTCATAATACTTGTCATATGTGTGCCAAACAGCAAGTAAATAAAGTGCATGTGCAATTTATAAACGGAAGAAATAAGTGCATAAACCTTGAATGTAAATCACAAAAAAACTTAAACATATGTGCACTATACAGTAAATATATTGAATTAAAATATGTGTGCACTGAGTGCCCCAAAAAAAGGGGGACATTTTGCATAAAAATAAAAATAAAAAACAAAAAACCAAGACAATGTTTTTAAATGTGAAAGTTTCACAAAATATAAACCAGTAAAAAGTCACAAAGAAAAGTCCATAATCATAAGTAGTATGTGTCCATAAATTCCTTAATCTTTACTACTTGTGTGGTAAGTTGCAGAGAAGTAGGAATTACACCTTCACCAATCCTATCACCCAAACGTGCATAAAGGATGGCCCCTTACCGCATGTAGTTGACCCTTTTAACTAAAAAAAGGTAAAATAAAGCTTTGCTGTCACCCTGGACAGATTGTGGATGGTCTGAAGTTCCTATGGGTCAGCTTAGTAGGACATCATGAAAAAAAAATAAAGCAGAGAGATGCCACCATAGCATATTATCATTTATTAAAATTATTAAAACAAAGCAGGTGACGAGTGGAGGCTTACTTTACAAGTGCCCACATCCCGGCACTGAGGCTTTGGGCTTAAATCAGAAAGGTACGATCCTGAGGACCTATTCCGTAGAGAGTGGTGTCCGCGCTGGAGTGTTCTACGGCGTGCGTTCCACCTTGCAAAAGTCGAGAACCAGCTGGACAGGAAGCTGTGCGTGATCTGCGTGTCGCCTCGACGTACGTTTCAGTAATCCGTCATCAGGAAGCGCGCAGAACCACGCACAAGACCAGATTTAAATAGGTCTGTCAATCAGCGATAGATAGTGGCGTGCCGTTGAAAGCCTCAGTCTCGGTTACTTGGCAACCAGTAAACATCATACAAAAATGCACTGGCAAGCAATATTCAAACGGCTAATACGATAACAAGACTAAATAGTCCATAAATACAACTTGTACTGACTATTAAATATGACTTTGAGTATAATGGCAGTAGAAGTTACATACTAAGCAACAGGCATAGAGGACAGATGTAAAATTAGTCTAATACCTGTCGCAGAGGAAGTTATTAAAACTAAACCAAGGAGATAATCCATAATACATACATAAAATTGTGTTAAAATTATACACAAAAATAATTATATTCCGATTATATAAAAAATATATATATATAAAAAATACATACATATAAAAATTGTTCTTTGCAAAAAATGCAATGAATGCACCGAAATGCAAAAAATGCAAAAATTGCAAAAAAACGTTTTAAAAATTAAAAATAACTCAAAAATAAAGAGAAAAAGAAAGGGGTTAAAGAGAAAATCATAATTCCCTAGTAAGGACTCCTAATTGATCATTCGTTGTTCAAAAAACAATTAAGATCAAGTTCGATATTGAGACCCAGTGGTCGCATGGTCCTCAGACGGTGCAGCCACTGGGTCTCGTTTTGGGACACTGCTCGAGTTAAATGTGTACCCCTCCAATGACTACTAATCCTATCTATACCATAAAATGTCATTTTGCTGGGGTCTCTATTATGGAATAAGTCGAAGTGTTTCGATACACTATGGTTAGGGTAGCCTTTAACAATATTGGCTACGTGCTCATTTATCCTTATTTTGAGCTCTCTGGTGGTTCTTCCCACATATTGGAAAGTGCACGGGCACTCCAAAACGTATGTTACGTACCTAGAGTGGCACGTAATAAAGGGTTTTATAGTGTACTCTAACTTGGTCACACTAGAGCTAAATTTGGTGACCTTACGACCTTTTCTGGTAGTTGTCTTACATGATCTGCAACGAGTGCAGTAATGAAACCCTGTGGTATCCAAGAAAGTAAGAGGTCTTTCCGGAGGGTCGGGAACGTTGCCTGCTATTTGGTTTCTAAGGCCAGGGGCCTTACAGTAGATAAAATTAGGTTTAGAAGGTAACACAGACAATATAAGCATGTGGAAAAGATATTCAAACAATTTTGGCCCATCCTTCTGAAAGACAACGATTTGTCTAAATTGTTACCTTCTAAACCTAATTTTATCTACCGTAAGGCCCCTGGCCTTAGAAACCAAATAGCAGGCAACGTTCCCGACCCTCCGGAAAGACCTCTTACTTTCTTGGATACCACAGGGTTTCATTACTGCACTCGTTGCAGATCATGTAAGACAACTACCAGAAAAGGTCGTAAGGTCACCAAATTTAGCTCTAGTGTGACCAAGTTAGAGTACACTATAAAACCCTTTATTACGTGCCACTCTAGGTACGTAACATACGTTTTGGAGTGCCCGTGCACTTTCCAATATGTGGGCAGAACCACCAGAGAGCTCAAAATAAGGATAAATGAGCACGTAGCCAATATTGTTAAAGGCTACCCTAACCATAGTGTATCCAAACACTTCGACTTATTCCATAATAGAGACCCCAGCAAAATAACATTTTATGGTATAGATAGGATTAGTAGTCATTGGAGGGGTACACATTTAACTCGAGCAGTGTCCCAAAACGAGACCCAGTGGCTGCACCGTCTGAGGACCATGCGACCACTGGGTCTCAATATCGAACTTGATCTTAATTGCTTTTTGAACAACGAATGATCAATTAGGAGTCCTTACTAGGGAATTATGATTTTCTCTTTAACCCCTTTCTTTTTCTCTTTATTTTTGAGTTATTTTTAATTTTTAAAAAGTTTTTTTGCAATTTTTGCATTTTTTGCATTTCGGTGCATTCATTGCATTTTTTGCAAAGAACAATTTTTATATGTATGTATTTTTTATATATATATATTTTTTATATAATCGGAATATAATTATTTTTGTGTATAATTTTAACACAATTTTATGTATGTATTATGGATTATCTCCTTGGTTTAGTTTTAATAACTTCCTCTGCGACAGGTATTAGACTAATTTTACATCTGTCCTCTATGCCTGTTGCTTAGTATGTAACTTCTACTGCCATTATACTCAAAGTCATATTTAATAGTCAGTACAAGTTGTATTTATGGACTATTTAGTCTTGTTATCGTATTAGCCGTTTGAATATTGCTTGCCAGTGCATTTTTGTATGATGTTTACTGGTTGCCAAGTAACCGAGACTGAGGCTTTCAACGGCACGCCACTATCTATCTCTGATTGACAGACCTATTTAAATCTGGTCTTGTGCGTGGTTCTGCGCGCTTCCTGATGACGGATTACTGAAACGTACGTCGAGGCGACACGCAGATCACGCACAGCTTCCTGTCCAGCTGGTTCTCGACTTTTGCAAGGTGGAACGCACGCCGTAGAACACTCCAGCGCGGACACCACTCTCTACGGAATAGGTCCTCAGGATCGTACCTTTCTGATTTAAGCCCAAAGCCTCAGTGCCGGGATGTGGGCACTTGTAAAGTAAGCCTCCACTCGTCACCTGCTTTGTTTTAATAATTTTAATAAATGATAATATGCTATGGTGGCATCTCTCTGCTTTATATTTTTTTCATGATGTCCTACTAAGCTGACCCATAGGAACTTCAGACCATCCACAATCTGTCCAGGGTGACAGCAAAGCTTTATTTGACCTTTTTTTAGTTAAAAGAGTCAACTACATGCGGTAAGGGGCCATCCTTTATGCACGTTTGGGTGATAGGATTGGTGAAGGTGTAATTCCTGCTCCTCTGCAACTTACCACACAAGTAGTAAAGATTAAGGAATTTATGGACACATACTACTTATGATTATGGACTTTTCTTTGTGACTTTTTACTGGTTTATATTTTGTGAAACTTTCACATTTAAAAACATTGTCTTGGTTTTTTGTTTTTTATTTTTATTTTTATGCAAAATGTCCCCCTTTTTTTGGGGCACTCAGTGCACACATATTTTAATTCAATATATTTACTGTATAGTGCACATATGTTTAAGTTTTTTTGTGATTTACATTCAAGGTTTATGCACTTATTTCTTCCGTTTATAAATTGCACATGCACTTTATTTACTTGCTGTTTGGCACACATATGACAAGTATTATGACCCTTATTAGGAACTTTACTTATTGATATTTTACGGTTTCACAGATTTTTCAATTTTTTGCATTGTTTGCACAGGCACTTTACTGCCACTTCTCATTGGATTTTTTATTAATTTCAGCGCCCCCTACCTACCAATTTTCTTTCACTCTTTCATACTGGTCACCGGAAGTTCAACATGGCACCTCATGGCAAAGAACTCTCTGAGGATCTGAAAAAAAAGAATTGTTGCTCTACATAAAGATGGCCTAGTCTATAAGATGATTGCTAAGACCCTGAAACTGAGCTGCAGTACAGTGGCCAAGACCATACAGCGGTTTAAATGGACAGGTTCCACTCAGAACAGGTCACGCCATGGTCGACCAAAGAAGTTGAGTGCACATGCTCAGTATCACATCCAAAGGTTGTCTTTGGGAAATAGACATATGAGTGCTTCCAGCATTACTGCAGAGGTTGAAGGTGGTGGGGGGTAGCCTGTCAGTGCTCAGACCATACACTGACACTGCATCAAATTGGTCTGCATGGCTATCGTCCCAGAAGGAAGCCTCTTCTAAAGATGATGCACAAGAAAGCCCACAAACAGTTTGCTGAAGACAAGCAGACTAAGGATATGGATTACCGGAACCATGTCCTGTGGTCTGATGAGACCAAGATAAACTTATTTGATTTAGATAATTTCAAGCGTGTGTCGCAGAAACCAGGTGAGGAGTACAAAGACAAGTGACTTGCCTACAGTCGAGCATGTTGGTGGGAGTGTCATGGGGCTGCATGAGTGCTGGCCCAGAGCTACAGTTCATTGAGGAAACCATGAATGCCAACATGTACTGTGACATACTGAAGCAGAGCATGATCCCCTCTCTTTGGAGACTGGGGCGCAGGGCAGAATTCCAACATGATAACGACCCCAAACACACCTCCAAGATGACCACTGCCTTGGTAAAGAAGCTGAGGGTAAAGGTGATGGACTGGCCAAGCATATCTCCAGACCTAAACCCTATTGAGCATCTGTGTGTCATCCTCAAACAGAAGGTGGAGGAGCGTAAGGTCTCTAACATCCACCAGCTCTGTGATGTCATCATGGAGGAGGAAGAGGACTCCAGTGACAACCTGTGAAGCTCTGGTGAACAATATGCCCAAGAGGGTTAAGGCAGTGCTGCAAAATAATGGTGGCCACACAAAATATTAACATTTTGGGGCCAATTTGGACTTTTGTTGCCAGCGGTTTAGACATTATTGGCTGTGGGTTTAATTATATTGAGGGCACAGCAAATGTACACTGTATACAAACTGTACACTCACTACTTTACATTGTAGCAAAGTATAATTTCTTCAGTGTTGTCACATGAAAAGATATAATAAAAATTTTACAAAAATGTAAAGGGTTGTACTCACTTTTGTGAGATACTGTAACTTGTGTTTATGAAAGACATCACTGATAATGCTTATTTATCTAAACTAAATATAATTTTACCAATTAATACTATTCTGATGCATTCAACTTTCACACATACTCTACTTTGTTAAACACTGGTTCAGTGGAGGGGTTTTTGCTTCCTTTTCTTCCTCACCGTAACCTTCTGGGTTATACATTATCATTTAAGTTACAAAGAGTACAGTAAAAGCTACAAAAGGAAATTTGAGTGTCAAGCTCAAGATGAAACACAGGTTGCTAAAAGAGTAAGACAAATACTGAAAAAAGTTCTGAGCATTTAGTTTTTTTGGTATTCAGCACTGTGCTACTTTAACTGGTGATTGCTAGTTCATGCAACACTGTACACAAATGTAATTAATATTTTTTCACACAAATCGAGCTTTCTTTTGTTTTTGATGAACACTGGGTTTTTTACTTTTTGCTATATAAGTGAAAAAAAGACCTAAAATATTTATAAAAAACTATGGCCCAGATTCTCAAAGGCGTTACGGCGGCGCAACACCATTTGGTCCGTCGTAAGTCCTAATCTGGCCCCGGGTATCTATGCGACTGATTCTTAGAATCAGTTACGCATACAGTAGATACCCATTAGATCTGACAGGCGTAAGGCTCTTACGCTGTCAGATCTTAAATGCAATTTTTTTCCCGCCGCTAGGTGTCGCCGACGTCGTTTTCCCCGTCGCTTATGTAAATTAGCAAATTACGACGATTCCCGAACATACGCGCGCTCGACGCAGAGAATTTACGTCGTTTCCGTAGCCTTTGCGACGCGTAAAGTTGCCCCTGGGTCTATGGAGGCGCAGCCAATGTTAAGTATGGCCGTCGTTCCCACGTCGAAATTTAAAAAATCTACGTCGTTTGCGTAAGACGTCCGTGAATGGCGCTGGACGCCATTTACGTCAACGTCTAAGCAAATGACGTCGGTGCGACGTCATTTAGCGCAATGCACGTCGGGTAACTTACCCGACGGAGCATGCGCAGTATGCTCGGCGTGGGAACGCGCCTAATTTAAATGGTGCCCACCCCATTTGAATTGGGCGGGCTTGCACCGAGCACTTTTACGATACACCGCCGCAAGTTTACAGGTAAGTGTTCTGAGAATCAGGCACTAACGCTGTAAACCTGCGGCGATGTAACGTAAATTACATACGTTACGTTGCCCAGGAGCAACGTAATTCTATGAGAATCTGGTCCTACATTTTCTAGTTTCTTTTATAAAACATGTCCAATATAATCAAATTTCTTCATAAATTTAGGCAAAAATGTATTCTGCTAAATGTTTTTGGTACAAAATCCCAATAAGTGTATATTCATTGGTTTGTGTGAAAGTTCTAGAATCTACAAACTGATATATAAATGAGGTCCTGAAATGTCAGGACAGTACAAATCCCTCAAAATGACCAATTTTTGGAAAGTAGACAGTCTGAGGCCATTCGTAAGAGGCATGGGGAGGATTTTGAAGTTGTAATTTCTTGGCACACTTTTTTTCTTAAAAAAAAAAAAAAATACAATTGTTTTTTTTTACATACTGTCACCAGTGCACTATAGCATCATCAAATGACTGGTGTGGTAGTTATCAGGGATACTGACTGGTGACAGTATGTTAAAAAAAAATCAATTTGTAAAAAAAAAAAATTATGTTTTTTTATTTTGTAACTATTTTTGTTTTTTACATCCTGTTATCAGAATAGTTCCGTGTCACCCATAGTGACACTGTGCTACTCTGTGGGTTATCATGGATTTATTTTTACAGTTTGATTGCTGTTAGGGTGATGATCACTGTAAAATCAATGTTTTGAACTGTTGGGAATGGGTTTCATTCATAACAGCTGTGTCAAGCCCCACGTCCAATCACTGTCCAAATCTTGCCGCCTCAACCTCCGCAACATCTCCAAAATACGCCCCTTTCTAACCAATGACACAACAAAGCTCTTAATTCACTCCCTGGTCATCTCTCGCCTTGATTACTATAACTCCCTCCTCATTGGCTTACCTCTGCATACTCTAACCCCCGTTCAGTCCATCATGAATGCTGCTTCCAGACTCATTCACCTTACCAACCGCTCTGTCTCTGCTGCTGCTCTCTGTCAATCGATCCACTGGCTTCCGCTCGCTCAACAAATTAAATTCAAAATACTAACAACTACCTACAAAGCCATCTACAACTCAGCCCCCAGCTACATCACTGACCTAGTCTCTAAATACCAACCTAATTGTTCTCTTCGTTCTTCTCAAGACCTCCTGCTCTTTGGCTCTCTCATCACCTCCTCCCATGCTTGTCTCCAGGACTTTTCCAGAGCCTCTTCAAGCCTATGGAACTCCTTACCCCAATCTGTCCGTCTATCTCCTTCTCTATTAGCTTTTAGAGGATCCCTGAAAACCCTCCTTTTCAGAGAAGCCTATCCTACCCACACCTAACACCTGTATTTTAATTTTGTCCATCTGATCATCCCCCCACAGCTACTACCCTTTGTTCCACTTAACCCTCCCTTCTAGACTGTAAGCTCTAATGAGCAGGGCCCTCTGATCCTTTCTGTATTGAATTGTATTGTAACTGTACTGTCTTGCCTGATGTAAATCGCTGTGCAAACTGTTGGCGCTATATAAATCCTGAATAATAATAATAATAATAATAATAATTACTATTATGATGCTGTCATTGGTCCACAGCTATTACATGGTACAGGGTGATGTGACAGCCCATGTACCATGTGATAGCTGCGGGCCAATAACAGCTTCACAATATTAAGCACAGCTGTTATAAATTAAACCCATTCATAACAGTTATTTTTACATTGTGATCATGTGATACCCTGGCCGCTCAAAGTGGCCGGTTACCTGGAGCCACAATCCACTGTATCCAGTGGAAACAATGATTTTATAAGCACTGCACTCTGCATGCCAGGGGGCGGACAAGTGCGCATGTGTCTGGTGATGTACAGGTAGGTCTTCTTGCCTGTAGCTGCCGCCTGCCTGCAGTAAAACTACTGTGGGCAGGTTGCTCAATGTAAATCCATTGTTAATCACAATGACCCTACAATGTTTCACCCCTGCTATGATGATCTGCTGCTTAACCACTTGCTTACTGGGCACATAAACCCCCTTCGTTCCCAGGCGAAATCTCAGCGTCCGGCACTGCGTCGCTTTAACTGACAATTGCGCGGTCGTGCGACGTGGCTCCCAAACAAAATTGGCGTCCTTTTTTCCCCACAAATAGAGCTTTCTTTTGGTGGTATTTGATCACCTCTGCGGTTTTTATTTTTTGCGCTATAAACAAAAAAAGAGCAACAATTTAAAAAAAATATATATTTTTTTTACTTGTTGCTATAATAAATATCCCAATTTTTTTTTAAAAAACTATTTTTTTTCTCAGTTAAGGCCGATACGTATTTTTCGACGTATTTTTGTAAAAAAAAAAAAAAAATCGCAATAAGCGACTGGTTTGCGCAAAAGTTATAGCGCCTACAAAATGGGGAACAGAATTATGATTTTTTTTATTATTTTTTTTTTTTACTAGTAATGGCGGCGATCTGCGATTTTTATTGGGACTGGGATATTGCGGCGGACGTATCGGACACTTTTGACACAAATTTGACGCCATTCACATTTATACGGCGATCGGTGCTATAAAAATGCACGAATTACTGTATAAATGTGACTGGCAGTGAAGGGGTTAACACTAGGGGGTGAGGAAGGGGTTAACTGTGTAGCCTGGGTGTGTTACAACTGTGTGGGGGGAGGGGGGTGACTGGGGGAGGGGACCGATGCTGTGTCCCTATGTACAAGAGACACAGATCGGTCTCCTCTCCTCTGACAGCACGTGGAGCTCTGTGTTTACACACAGAGCTCCACGTCCCTGCTGTTACCGGCCGTGTCACCGACGATCGCGTGTACCCGGCGGACATCGCGGCCGCCAGGTACACGCATCGGGTCTTCGGCGATGCGTGGGGACAGTTTTTACCCGCCGCGCGCCACCCAGTGGCGCGCGCGGGTAATGCACATAAAGGCCGTTTTTAAACGGCCACTTGGCACTTGAGAGCCGCGCTGCGGACGTATTTCGTCTATAGCGCGGATCTCAAGTGGTTAACAATGCTTCCACGTTGCAATCCCACTGCAGTTAACAGAATCTCCAGCACTCCAATAATTGCAACAACAGCTCAGGGGACCCTGGGTGTCATCAATCGTCGATTAAATATGGCCATGACCCTATTTGGCCATGTTTACATTCTATAAGTCAGGAACTCAGGCACGTAAACTGGTCAACTATTGCCAGTGTGTTTGGTCCTTTGCTGAGCTGCAAACTGAATCCTATTCCTACTACTTAATGAATGACTCTGTATATCGTAGAAAATATATTTCAAGAGTTGGTCATGGATCACAGATAAGAATACTGTCCAGAATTTATGAAAGAGGTTGTCAAAAAATGTACTTTTAAATGAGGATGTATGCAGAAACTTGAGCAGAAGTTTGGCTGTGGATGTGGCAGATTTAGACTTCGCTAAAGTATTTGACTTGGCTACTCAAACACACCTAATATGTAAATTGATGTTTAATTGCTTGGAAAATTAATTATGTTAAGTGCTAGAAAACTGTTTTAAAGACAGCATTTAGAGAACTGTGAACAAAAAAGAACTGGTCATCACTAAAGTGATTCCACTGGAGCATGTGGAGACATTCAAGTCTGGAAAATAGGGGCCTAGTAATGTATAGTTCTATTTTTGTTAAAGTAAATATATCAGAACAGTATTTACATGTTACCATTTAGCCCCTAAGTAGTTTAGTGTGTCATAGCCTGTCGTTGCCTAATTCATGGAAGCAGTTCTAGTTCTGGGGCAAGTCACATGTCCACAGCATCAACCATAGTAAACCTATAACTAGCACTAATTGTGCGGTGTCAGGGTGCCTTCATTGTTGGATGAGACCCTCAGATATGACTTTTGTAAAGTATTGCGGTTTTGGTTCGATTATGCCTAAATATTTTCTTTAGGTGAAAGACTTCAGGATGTTATGAGACAAGCAGTCTTTTATAGGGAGGCCCCTATCTACTCCATGTGACTGAACCTTGGACCCTCTATACTATGTATGCAACCAAGCCCTTGCAGACCTGCCTGTTTTCCAAACATGTGCATGGATGGTGGTTTGAGACCTTTACACTCTATCCTCATGATCCAAGTCCATAAAAAATGCAAACACCTGGAGCACGTCATGCAGGGCCGTGCAGTTTCAATGTGGTTCAAAAAGGACTCCGTAAGTCCAGCTGAACACCCAGTGCCCATGAGACATGGGGGCCTGGGTCGCCTTTCATGTGTTCTTTGTGGGGGTCCTCATTCAACACTAGGAGGGAAACCCCCTTTCCCTAACCACCACAGCTCCTAGGTTATTCAGGTTTGCATTAGTTATTTAAAGATGCTCCATTTCCCAGGAATTTAAGTATGCCTCTTAGTTTTCTAAAATTATTATTAGTCTATTATAATATGAGGTTACCTTGCTGTTATCTGACTGCCTGCAACCATGTAGCACTTACATCCACTTTACATGCTAAGACTTTAATAAACACACTCTGAGAATTTTCTCGCTTTCAGAATGCTTTACTCGGAAATAAACTTGTTGCAGACACATGGCACATTACTTGAACAGCACCTAACAAGCACAATCCCATAAATATGTTTACCTCATTGTTTGACCCTGTTTGACCCTGCACTCTCTGTGGAATTTGAAGAGACCATTAACTTGGGAAGTTGTGAAAAACAAAAGGCAGACAGAATGCCTGGTTGAAACACAGTTATCAACTAAAACAGAAACAGCTGTGCAGGAGGCCTAAAACTGAGTGAGGAACAGCCAAACTCTACTACTAAAGTGAGATTGTGGAAGACAGTTTCATGTCGCAGGTCCTGCACCATGACAAGTCTGAGCACAGCAACAATAAAACAATAGAGAAGGGGCAGATTCACGTACAATTGCATGGGCGCAGCGTATGTGAGATACGCTACGCCGCTGTAACTTACTTTTCAAAGCTTTGAATCCAGAAAGAATTTGCGCCGTAAGTTACGGTGGCATAGTGTATCTCTTGCGGCTTATTTCAAATCGGCGAGTAGGGGGCGTGTTTCATTTAAATGAAGCGCGTCCCCGCGCCGAACGAACTGCGCATGGGCCGTCCCTAAATTTCCCGCCCTGCATTGCACTAAATGACGTCGCAAGGACGTCATTGTTTTGACGTCGACGTAAATTACGTCCAGCCCCATTCACGGACGACTTACGCAAACAAAAAAAAATATTTTCAAATTCGTACGCCACCAAATAGCAGCTTTAACTATACGCCGAAAAAAGCCGAACGGAAACGACGTAAAAGAATGCGACGGCCGCTCTTACGTTCGTGGATCGTCGGAAATAGCTAATTTGCATACTCAACGCGGATTACGACGGGAATGCCACCCAGCGGATGCCGAAGAATTGCATCTACGATCCTGTCGGATCTAACCCAGATGCCGTCGTTTCAACGCGGGAAATTTGAAATTTGAAAGTACGCCGGCGTACTTTCTTTGTGGATCTGCCCCAAGGTACTTAGACTACATCAGCAAGGTCTCTCACAGGCAAAGGTTTCAAAGTATACAGGGGTTTCAAGATGCCAATGAAACTTACAGGCTAAGTTCACCTGTTGGAAAAATAATAATTTTTAGAGTAGTGATCCCCCCCTCTTTCTTAGAAAAAAATAATAAATGCACATTTTTTTTTGCAGGAAAAAAATGTGCATTTATACATTTTTCTAAGGAGCCTGCAGATCATTGCACCCACGATCTGTCTGGCTCCTGCAGACTCTCAGGATAACTGTCTGCCCGTACCTCCAATATGGGCATGCAGTTACTTGAGAGCAAGAAGATAATAAACTATGAAAATGGTCAGCAGCGCCCTTGTAGTTCATTAAGAACTACAAGCCTTTAGCCACAATGGCTGATGGTACTTGAAGTCTATTCATTCACAGGAAACTGTGAATGAATGACGTGCCCTGTGGGTGGAGCCCCAAACTGCTGTGCTGCTTTAAAATTGTGACAGTGGGTATGGGGAGAAGAACCCCCACCCACTGTCTTGGGGGAGAGGATCTGGTGAAGAGGGGGAAAATGCTGGAACATGTTACATATTTAACCCTAATGTCAGGCGAAACGTAACTTGTTCAGAATAAGCGTTTAATGCAGCAGATGAAAGACATTCATCAGAAGATGTCCAGCAATGCCATCGGCACAGAATTAGCAGAAACCAGTGGGAACCAGGTTCACCCATCTACTGTTCAGAGAAGTCTGGCCAGAAGTGGTCTTCATTAGGAATTTGCAACCAAAAAGCCATACTTCCAACATGGAAACAAAGCTAAGTATCTCAACTATGCACAAAAACATTGTACGTATGAGACCAAATTTGAAATGCTGGGCTATAGCAGCATGGGCGTCCGCTCATAGGGGTAAGGGGGGGGTGAGTGACCCCCCCTGGAATCGGCAAGGGTCTGCCATGCTCGCATCTGTAGCTGTGCTGACTCTCTCTGTGTTTGTGCAAGTCGGCTCCACAGCTGTTGCAAGATCAGTGTCACTGAGTTGCATAGCTCTTTACTGCCACCTCTGGCTTCTTCCTGTATGTGCACCCTCGTGTTTGATTTGCTGCCTGTAATGTATTTTCAAAGTGACATGTGGAAACAGGACTTGGAAGAAGGAAGACCACCGTGACCTTACAAGTGGGGGCTGTGAGTACAAGTGAAGGGAGAAGGCTGTTTGTGTACGGGGGGGGGGGGGGGCTGACATATATACAGATGAGAGGGGCAGATGAGTGCATACAGGTATGATCAGTGAAGGAGGGGGCCAGATATAGGAAAGATCATATCATCTGTCCTGTATACAGCTATATACACCCATCTTCCTTCCTGTATTCCTCCATCATCACTGACTGCAGATATACATCATCTGTCCTGTATATAGAGCTGTATATACACACCTTCCTTCCTCTATATATCAATACCATCCACCCCTTCTATATACACATACTGTACAGCCTCTGTACTGTACATTTGATCAGCACAGTGAGGCTGCATATCATGGTCACATGCCTGCGCTTTATGGGATAATGACTAAGCTCCTCCCCTTCATGACATTGTCAAAGAAGCGGAGCATAGGTGACCGTAAAATTATGCCCCCCCCCCCCTGGAAAAAGTTCTGCGGACGCCCATGTATATCAGGAGTTTATTTGCCAGAGGGCTGTAGAGAGGAACATTAATAAATGTCTGCAGGCATCAATAAAACATGGTGGAAATTCCTTGCAAGTGTGGGACTGGACTTCTGAAAATGGAGTTGGAGATTTGGTCAGGGTCAACGGTGTCCTCAGTGCTGAGAAATACAGAGAGATACTTATACATCATGTTATACCATCAGGAAGGTGTGTGATTGGTGCCTAAATGTATTCAGCAGCAGGTCAACGACCCCAAACATACAGCCAATCTCTCAGCCAAAGTACAATCTTCAGCATAAAGAAGAACAAGAAGTCTTTGAAGTGATGGTTTGACCCCCACAGAGTCCTAATTTCAACATCCTCATGCCTGTCTGAGATTACATGAAGAGGCAGAAGGATTTGAGGCAGCCTAAATCCACAGAAAATTAGTTCTCCAAAATATTTTGAACAACCTACCTTCCTAGTTCATTCAAAAACTGTGTGCAAGTGCACCTAGAAGAATTTGAAGGCAAAAGGTGGTCACTCCAAATATTTGATTTGGATTTCTCTTCTGATCATTTTCTTTCCATTTTGTTAATTGATAACAAATAAACATGGTAGAGCAGGCGCATATCGGTCATTACATGTTTGGTTTGCATATTATTTAAAGACAATTGTTTTGATCAGAACAGTGCAGATTAATTTGTAGGAGTCCATCAATGTTTGTTCTCATTGTTCTACAGACCATAGTGCCCTCTATATGCAAGTGCTTGAATGATACATTGTCGATATTAATAAAATACATTTTTAAATTATGGCATTAGAAATATTAACCACTTAAGGACCCCTTCACGCCGATATATGTCGGCAGAATGGCACGGCTGGGCACAATCACGTACAAGCCCAGCCGTGGGGTCACGAGCGCGCCGCTGGTGGCGCGCTCGCGACACGGTCCGAAGCTCCGTGACTGCACACACAGGACCCGCGTACACGATCGCCGCCGGTGTCCCGCGATCGGTCACCGGAGCTGAAGAAGATTCTTGTGTTTATTCCTCAGAGACGAAAATCTATTTAGCCACCTCCCGCCTGCCATATAGTAAACTGACGGGTGCAAAGTGGCTCTCTCGTTCTGGGATAATGTCATATTAGACAGGACACAGCGCATTACCCATTTACCCATGTGATCAGTGAAGCACAATCACAGCTGATCATATGTAAATAAGGAAATGCAGGTTATTGGCATTCCTCTCCTCACACTAACTGCCGATTAGTGGCATTTCCTTACAGGGGAGATCTGCACAGATAATCAGTGCCCTGATCATCAGTGCAGCCCCAACAGTGCCCAGCAGCGATGCCAGTCAGTGCTGCCGTTCAGTGTCCATCAGTGCCTGCTCATCAGTGCTGCCCATTAGTGCCGCCCATCAGTGCTGCCTATCTGTGTGATCTAACAGTGCCCATCAGTGCTACCTATCAGTGCCCATCATTGCTGCCTATCAGTGCCCATCAGTGTTGCATATTAGTGCCTGTTCCTCAGTGTCACCTCATCAGTGCCCATCACTGCCGCCTCATCAGTGCCCATCAGTGCAGCCTCATAAGCGCACATCAGTGAAGGAAAAATATTACTTATTTACAAAGTTTTAATACATAAACTAAGAAAAACTATTTTTGTTTTGTTATATAAAAAAAAAAAAAAACCCAGTGGTGAATAAATATCCCCAAAAGAAAGCTCTACCTGTCTCAGAAAAATTATAAACATTTTGTTTGGGTACAGTGTTGCATGACTGCCCAATTGTCATTCAAAGTGCGCCAGCGCTGAAATCTGAAAATGGCCTGGGCAGGAAGGGGGTGAAGGAAGGGGGCCCCGTATTGAAGCGGGTAAAGACATCTACGACTCAGGTGTCTTGCTATGGTCTAAATGTAGTTTCACTTTATTTTGTCCACCTGCTGATAAGATCTTATTAAATAAAGTTAAATTCTTGCCTTATAAACCTGTCTTAGCTGTAAATGTATTCTTTGACACCCCCTGGGTCAAAAGAATTCATTCAGCCAAATGGCTAAATTAAAAAAAAAACAAGTGCTCAATGAAACCTTTATATCCTTACACTAATGCCGCGTAAACGCAAACATTTTTCGGCTTGTAAAAAACTGCGTTTTTCAGCCTCTAGAAAAAACAATGTTTTTTCCAACTTCATCATTAAAACGACGTTGCCCACACACGATCGTTAAAAAAAAAATGCTCTAGCAAAGCGCGGTGACATACAACACGTACGATGGCACTATAAAGGGGAAGTTCCATGCGGATGATGCCACCCTTTGGGCTGCTTTAGCTGATTTTGTGTTAGTAAAAGACGATTTGCGCTTTACTGTCTGTTACAGCGTGATGAATGTGCTTACTCCATTAGGAACAGTAGTTTTACCAGAACGAGCGCTCCCGTCTCATAACTTGCTTCTGAGCATGCGTGGATTTTTCACGTCGTTAAAGCCCACACACGACCATTTTTTACAACCCGAAAAAATAGAGCATGCTCAAATTTTTTTTGCCCGTTTTTCAGAACCCGAAAAATGCTCTGAAGCCCACACATGATTGTTTTCAATGACATAAAAAAGAAACTTAATTTTTTACATCCCGAAAAATGATCGTGTGTACACGGAATTACACTAACAGATAACATAATAATGTTAACTTGGCCAATGTGCATGCAGTCTTACCTTGTTGAATTTCATACTCATGATATTTCCTACCAGTTCTTCAGAATGAATAATTTACCATACATAAGAATACACTGCAGCACAAACATTGTGTGTGACTTTGGAAAGTTTTAGTTACAATATTCATGCAATTTGAATCTACAAGATGTAAGAAAACCGGGGCTAAGCCTGCATTAAAAGTACAGTTGTATCCATATGAACCCACAAGAATATGTATCTTATTTACTTGCTCGAACCTTATGTGTTGCAAAAGCTAACAGCCTTAATAATTTTTTTCTTAAATCAATCCCACAAATTTTTTCAACAAAGAAAATTGCCTTAGACTAAATTATTTTTTTATGTAATACTATATAATATTTTTTCTAAGCAGTAGTGAAAAGGAATAAAAAGTTGAATTGTATAATGATGAGAAATGTAGAATGGAGAATCTGTTGCATATGTATAAGGATTTTCATGCTGCCCTGCTGCTTTGTTGCTCATTTCATTTTTTGAAAAAAAAAAAAAAAATGTGACATAGCATAACAATTCTGTCATCCATTCTGTCTGTTTTTCTTGGTGATGGGGATAGTTTATAGTCTAGATATCATACAAGGACTATTTGAGCTGCCAATAACTAAATACCATGAATACATGGTAATTCACAATGATTGAAGGCTTAATTAAAAAGAGATGTAGTGTGTCGTAAGATTTTTCCCTGTGCCTCTTATCAAAGTTCAACAGCATTGCTGAATGGTTTAACTTGCACAATCAACAGCATCACTTAGTGATGAGCTATGAAGTGTTTCTGAAGGAATAATTAACCAATTGCCACAAAACCAAAATAAGCTTCACTTTAATTTATAAGGTGTCCAAACATAATTCTCACAGTTTGTCTTCCACAGTGGATAATGTTGGAAGAACTTTAATATCTCTTCTTAACAGCATATTGCTATGTAGTGATTTAACAAAATGAAAAAAAAAATTGGGTTGTGGCAAAGTAAAATAAATGTAAATGCCCAATGACCATGCACACAATAAACTACTAATTTGCATTAATATAATTCATTTGTAACCAGAACATACTTTTACTAGGCTATGAAATAGAGGAGTGGCTCTCAGTCATACATTAGCCCCTCAGGGTTTAAAAGCAGTTTAGCTGCTCATCAATGGATTGAAAAAAGGGGCTTTTGAGTGCATTTAAAGCGGAGGTTCGGCTTAAAAAAAATAAAAAATTAAGTCAGCAGCTACAAACACTAGCTGCTGACTTTTAATAAGGACACTTACCTGTCCAGGGTGCCCGCGATGTCGGCAGCCTAAGCAATCGCTCGGGTCTCGGCTGCCCCGCCCCATCCTCTGTGAGGGAATCAGGAAGTGAAGTGTTGCGGATTCACTGCCCGATTCCCTACTGTTCATGCGCGAGCCAAGCAGCGCTATGTGAATGGGCGGATGTCTCCTGGGACACACACAAGGTCCCAGAAGACAATGCACCCCATTTCCCAGGAGGCAGCGCGACGAGGAGAAGAAAGAAGACCCACCGCGGACAAGGAAGTGTCAGATTAAGAGATCTGCCTAGTAACAGCCCCTTCTGGTAAGTATAAAAAAATTGTAGCCTTTTTGACTATTTTTTTTAGGGTGGAGCTCGGCTTTAACAGTTCACAAAGTCAACTATGTGGACTTTCCTGCACCCCTTTCTGATCACTCGTGAAAGGGAATGCTTGTAGTAAAGTAACGGTTTTAAATGAGGTCGTGAACATTACTTTGATATCATAAATTTTAGAGTGGGAGGTCAGCAGGATCTGAAACCATTCTTCAAAAAGAATACACACCTTGCTCACATCAATACACTGGGCGATAGCGCTCAATTGGCGCTCCTCCATTGTGCCATGGTCCCAAATTATGGATCGTATGATGACCATCAAACTAGGAGAACGCATTCATCACACCTTATATGATACTATGAACATATATGATCAGAAATGGAAGCCTTGGGACCTTTCTCTGTTGACTCGCTGAATTAAGCCAATTTTTTATTTTTATTTTTTCTCTCTTCTTGCCATTAAACTAATTCATTAAGTTCTTACATTGCTGCATTGTGCTACCGGATAGCCTTTCATACAAACCAGTACCTATTTCTCTGCCTCTCGAATAACTGCTATGCATATTCTTCACAGATGTTCACTGCTCTTGTATGTATTTTTGTACTTCTTGCCAATTCGAGTTTAAACTGTATTGAGACTTATTTTTTCAATAAACCGTTTGTAAACAAAAAAGTTTGCATGCCTGGATGTGGAAACATGGGCACTGGGTGAAACTTTAATAAATAAGCAATAGGACTGATTTAGTGATTCACAAACTGGGAGAAATATATGTTATTTTTATTTTTTTTCAGGGTGGGGGGGTATTTCCATATACAATATAATCACATCAAGGAGCCAATACCACTGTTGAACTTTATCCTCTATATTCACTGGACATTTTCTTAGAGGTGCAGGCTTACTGCTGAACTATCCCTCTTGTTTGTGTTCATTTATACTATAGTGGATATTGGATGATGTATGTTGCTGAATGATAGGAAACAAAGCATCATATATAGACTGCAATGTATGAAATATTACTCCGTTGAATATTTACGGTATTCATTCAGAAGTGCTGTTAATGCTGGACTGTTTAGTTATAGCATTGTTTTACATTGACTTTTTATTTATAGCAGCTGCTAGACGTGCAGGTTAAATTTTATCTTTGAGCGCTGGGATCAGGGGGTTTATTCAAACTTCTGATATTTACTTTTAATATATTTAATTGTGTAGAATACAATCAAAAGTTAAAAACTGCACATGCAAAATTATAAATATTCTCTGTGATTTTTTGGGCAGAGTGGCATTTCTTCATCCCGCACAATAATAAATGTACAGTTGTGCTCATAAGTTTACCCTGGCAGAATTTATGATTTCTTGGCCATTTTTAAGAGAATATGAAGGATAACACAAAAACTTTTCTCTCACTCATGGTTAGTATGATGAATGAATGAATATTCGCTATTCTAACACTGGCCCTACTCTGGCCAATCAGGAAGTGGGTTTGAGACTGGCTGAAAGCACAGGAGATCCTATTGGGTGCATAGGAGGAGGGGAGGAGCCAGACGCAGGAAGGCGCAAATGGAGGAGAGGACACGGAGCCGCTGCACGCTGCCCACCATCTGCTACTCGACTTGATGGGGTAACTGCCAGAACAACTGGCAAACAGTGGGGGGTTGTTTGTGGCCACTGCTCTTCACTTTGGCACTTTGTTCCTCCTCAGTAAGTTATACGAAAAAGGGGGGAACGGTCAGGGAAGGGAATGGACTCAAATAATCCACTGTTATGTGTAGAGAATAGTATATATTCCCTATATTGATCCAGTACCCAAATGGGTTGTGTTGCTGTAATCTGAACTATTATCACAAAAAATTAAGGTGGGAAAAAGAAGAAAGAAAGAAAAGAGGGGGGGGGGGGTTTAGAGAAAAGGAGACGGTGAGGTAGAAATAAAGAAGGTAGAAAATCAGCCAGTTGGCTTGAAGGGATTACTTTTAGCAACACTGTAGTGATCAATGGGAGGAAACAATGATACGTTTAATTTAATTTATTGGTATCAAAAATATTTAAAAAGGCATTAAATGTTACAGGTTATATGAAAAGAATATATGTTAGTGGTGGCCAAAAAACTTTATATGGCTACCTTAAATTGAAAGTGCAAAAACATGCGCAAAAAATAAGGACAGGACATAGACAGACATTTAACAGTTAACGTGATCCGGACACGTTTTGTTCAGACCGATCATATATCGACACTCTGTGAAAAATGTAATCAATTTGGATGCAAAGATCAAAATTAACAATTAAAGAGCATATGGACAAGTATAGTCCCTATACTATTTGCATCAGACCAATAGGGTGTCAATGTAAAATGATGGGGCTGAACATGGGCTTGGTGGGGGACGGGAGATGGAGGGATTGTATAATCCGGGATCGTTGTTGGTGGACTATGTATTAGTTATTGGTGAACTTAAGCGCTTGTTAGTTGTTAGTCCTGATGTTGTTCAAAAACCATAATTGGATCCTGAAGGTTTAAGGGTAAATAGATGATGTTAGTCTCTGATCATATGAGATTCAGGATGGCACGGATGGTTTGCTTAATATTGGTGAGTATTTCACTGTTGCTTTAAGGCAGTAAATAGCTGTGCACTTATTGCTATGAGCATTATCGGGGATGTCGACAGCAGTTAAACACAGTCCTAACAATGTTAGTTCAAAGAACGGAACACCGGGCCCAATATAGGAGCTGGTATAGGTAGTATAATATAACGGACCATCCCAGATGAGGGGAGGTCGATACTTTACCAGACCATTGTAGATGGGATGTATGGAACGGATCCGTCTAGGTGGTGCAGTTGTTGTATAGACTGCACAGTTGAGGGGACTCGTTGCAGGTTTCCTAGTTGTAGCCGGTAGGGTACAGGAGTCTTGTTGATCTGCTAGGACATATGTACACTCGTGTCCATTACAGTATCTTGTCCCTGCTGCGGCCGGTTCCCGTTCTCAAATGCGGCTTGTGTTGTGGTCAGCGCAATCAGCGTGATCCATCCGTGTCAGACGAGCAAGCGCCTCCGATCCTCCGTCCTCCAAGTCCAAGCTTCCGGGGTCAGGCGATCACGCTACTTGGTGACGTCAACGCGTTTCGCCAGGTGCATTGGCGTAGCTTCGTCTTGGACGTGTTGGGCGTAGACAGCAATGTGTTATTTTATACAGAAAGCTGTCAGCGCCTGTCACCAATTAAGAAAGAAACGAAAGAGTTATTGTCCTGTTGCGGACATAGTAGACAATGTGTATTCTTCTTCAAGGGTGATTTATGTATGATTCAAATAACTCGTTTTTTAGAGAAAGTTGTATGAGGTACCATATAGACGTACAATTGTATTTCTTGTTGACTGAATTGTGCCGAAGAAACAAAAGACAACTTATTATTAATTTTCTTAAATAAGGGGGCAGTCATCTATATGGACACATACAGTTCTAAGACAATCCACATTTCTATATTTCACATCTTCTGGATGATGGGGAGATTAAAACAAGGGATAGGGAGGGATACACATAGAGACAAACAGGATAGGTTAAAAATAAAAATGGGAATTGAAAATTAACAAGGGGTCATCCATTGGATGGGAAGAAATATATGGCTTTGTTGTGGTTTTTATTCTACAGAAAAGCCCAAATTGGCTAGATCCAAATTCAGCAAGGTGCCTATAATTGGGCAGATATGTAAAAAAGGGGGGGGAGGGGGAGGGAAGGGGAGAGGGGATGGTAGATGGGTGAGTCAGGAGTCTGTTAAGTTTTGATAATCGGAGAGGGAGAAGTAGGTATAGGAGGGTATATCTCATGGCATGTATAGTCTATGTCAGACGTGATGGATCAAATAGGATTCCTGGCGGGATTCGTGGGTCAGGGGTCCAAAAAGACCTGCAAGTTGAGTTCCGTGTTTAAGCCCACAGGTACCAAAGATTTCAAATGGTATACCCACCATTTTTCTTTCTGCAGTAAGACTCTATCAAAGTCACCACGACGGTTTGGAAGTTTAAGGGCGTAGATGCCTTTGACCGTCAGGCCGTCCGAGCATCTATTGTGGCACTGTGCGATGTGCCTAGTGAGGGGTTTCTCTGGTTCTTTTACTTTTTCATTTATCTCTCTCAGATGTTCGCCCAGACGTATTCTTAAGGCTCGTTTAGTTTTTCCCACATAGATTTTGGGACACGGGCATGTAATAATATAGATGACTCGGGTTGTGGAGCAGTTTATTAAGCTCCTAATTTCATAGGATCCCTCACCATGGGCATCGGCGAAACTTGAAGTTCTTTCAACATAAGGGCAAACCTGGCATTTATTACAAGGATACATGCCAAGTGTCCTAGGATAATTTGATAACCAAGTAGTTTCCGGTTCTTTTGTGAATTCTGAACGTATCAAGGTATCGCCGATACTTTTGGACCTACGGGCAACTAGTTTTGGGGATTCACCAACAATGTCCGTCAGGGTGGGTGCATTTCGTAAAATGCCCCAGTGTTTTTCTAGGACTTTACGGACATTGTCCCATTGGGACCCATAGGTGGTGATGATTCTGATGGGTTCTACCGTCTCTTGTGAGAGTTTATCGATAGTTCTTTTCTTTGTAAGAAGGTCCATACGATCCCGTATTGCCGCCCTTTTTCTAGCTTTTTTGATTTGTCCGTGGGTGTACCCAGGTTCACGAAAGCGAGAGTATAACTCTTGGCTTTCTCGTCTGTAATCCTCTGGACTGGAACAGTTCCTCTTTATACGGAGGAACTGGCCCACCGGGATCCCATTTTTGAGCCAATTCGGATGGTGGCTGGTCGCATAAAGTAAGTTGTTCGCTGCTGTATCTTTACGATATGTACACTTATGCAGTTTTTTATTTTTCAGGGTTATTTGTAAATCCAAGAAAGACAGTCTCTCAGCATGATAAGTATATGTTAAGTGGATATTACGTTTGTTGGTGTTCAAATCCTGCAAAAACAATTTTAGAAGTTCAGGGGGTCCCTGCCAAATCATTAGGACATCTTCGATGTACCGCCACCACGTTCGTACGTGGCGGCGGTACATCGGAGACGTGTACACCTCTTTCTCCTCCCAAAGGCCCAAGTGGAGGCAGGCATATGCGGGTGCCCAGGCTGCTCCCATGGAGGTCCCCCTTATTTGGTGGTAATAAGAGTTTAAAAATTGGAAGTAGTTGTTATTCAATGCTAGGTGTAATAACTCTATAATAAATTCGTTTTGGGGTCCTGAGGCCGGATATGTAGACTCGAGGAAGGTTTCAACCGCCTCGATACCGACCTCATGCGGGATGGAGGTATACAGGGACTCCACATCGATTCCCACCAACAAGACGTCATCTGTCTCCTGTGGTATATCGAGGTCATTTAATTTGGCCAGGACATGCTGTGTGTCCTGGACAAATGACTTTAACTCGGTGACCAATTCCTTGAGGAGTAAGTCCAGATATTTTCCCACTCTCTCAAGTGGTCCATGACAGGCAGATACAATTGGTCTGCCTGGAGGGTCAATCAGACTTTTGTGGACTTTTGGTATGATGTTAAACGTGGGTGTGTTGTAGTCTGTCACCACCAAATAATTATGTTCTTTCATAGTGAGGAGCCCCTCATCTCTCGCTAACTTCAGTTTGTAATTTAGAGTATCAACAACCCTGGGTAAGGGGTTGGAATCTAATTTTCTGTAAGTTGAGGCGTCATTTAGTAGGCGCTTGGCCTCACGTTCGTATTGGTCCTGTTTTAAGAGGACGACATTACCCCCCTTGTCACTATTCTTTATTATTATTTTGTTATTGTTTTGCAGTTCTTTTAAAGCCATGCGTTCATTGCTTGAGAGATTGTCTTTAGTTTTATGCGACCAGTCAATTTTTTCTAGGTCCGTTTGGACCATGTCCAGAAATAGGTGTAGCCACCTGTTTTTTGAAATGGGGGGCATTTTAAGAGATTTTATTCGGAGATTAGCCCGTCGTACTGTGATAAGTGGTTCAGTATTTGGGGTTAGGTTCTCATCTAAAAGTGAGTTCAGAATATCCAACATTCGTTGGTCTTCTGAATTTATTGGTTCGATAGTCTTGGTCGTCTGGTCAGTTTTAGAGTATAATGATCGGAAAAATACTTTTCGTAAGAAGAGGGCTATGTCCTTGAAGACGGTAAACTCGTCCATATTGGACACCGGCGAGAAAGACATGCCCTTCTGAAGTAAACTCAAGTGATCGATAGTCAGATTGAAATCCGTAAAATTGATAACTTTGAGGTCCTTGGAGTTTTCAACTGCTACTTGGGAGGAGTTAAGTATTAGTTTTTCTTTTGGCTCCTGGTGTAGGTACGTTCCTGCGCTAAGTAAGTTGTTCTGGCTGACTAACCCCCAGCCAGAACAGCTCGGATGATGGGGGCAAGCTTACTGAGGAGTAGGGATGAGCTTCGTATTCGAGTCATATGTTCGATCGTTCGTCGAATTACGAAGGTTTTGGGCCGTTCGCACCAAATTTGAGTGGGGTGTCACGGCCCATAATTCACTGCAGCATCGCAGTGCATTGCTGGCTGATGATTGGCCAAGCATGCACTATGACCCGCATGCTTGGCCTATCACAGTATATAATGCTGCCTGGAAGTCGACCTTGTGTAGTGTGTTGGTGGTTTACAGAGAGAGAGAGACAGAGAGAGAGAGAGAGTGTCATTTTTTGGAGTTAGTTAGAGCAGGCAGGCTAGTCAGTTAGAGTTTCAGAGGATGTGTAGAGGATATATATGCATCCCAGGTGTTGTGTATATATATTTATACACTGTATTGAGTTTAGCTAGATCCGCTCTTCCTAATTTACTGACAGGCAGGTAGGTGATTGTACTAGCTGCAGTATTTTCACGTGGTGTACTGTCTGTGTCCTCTGTACAGTGTGCACCTAAAGCTACGTCAATAGATTTGCTGGTGTTTCTCATATTAATTCCTAAAAGCAGTAGAGTTGCACGATTCTGGGAAAAATTACCATTCTTTTGCTTAGAATAAAGATCACGATTCTCAAAAAAATGCATGGTGCTTTTGTTAGCATGCATTTTTGTGATTTTTTTATTTTATTTTATTTACACGCACAGAGTATGTGCCTTGCTGCAGAACAGCCTAATAATTTGAGAATGAACTGCCTGCCACCCCTCAATAGCACCAAAGTGCATGGGCCTTTTTTTTATTTTATTATATATATATATATATATATATATATATATATATATATATATATATATATATATATATATATATATATATATATATAATGTGTGTAAATAAAAAAAATCACAAAAATAAAAATGCATGCTAACAAAAACACTATGCATTTTGATGCATCGGCATTAAAAAATAAAATTAAAAAAAGGCTCATGCACTTTGGTGCTATTGAGGGATGGCAGGCAGTTCATTCTCAAATTAATAGGCTGTTCTGCAGCAAAGCACATACTCTGATGCATCGCATAGATGTGAAGTTGAACCTTTAAAACACAGTCAGGAGGCCGAGGGGCACAAAAAATTAAAATTTTTCAAAAAATCATTTGTCATTGGGACAGAAAGTGAGGTGCAATCTTCTGAACAGATGCGCACAGACAGCCAAACAAATGTTACAGGGGTGATAACCCCTCTCTATGTTTTCCAAAAAGCTTAAAACATTTTTTTTTTGGCTGAAGCTACACTTTAAAAAAGTACCAGTTCAAAATTGAAAACAGGTTATACTTAACAACAAACCTACAGTCCCTGTCTTGTTTGCACTGCCAGTATACTGCTGTTAAAAGTATATAGGGCCAAAGGGGCTGGTAATGACCTGGGGGGCGGGGAAACCCATGCTATTTTTCTCAATGATTTTTATACATATTGCAGACATTACATTAAAGCTGCAAGCAGTTTTAAATGACTTTTTTCTTATAGTAACACCCAGCAGGTACGATATTTAAAGGAATTTAACAAAAAAATCACTTTAAGCATCATTAAAATCACTGCTCCAGAAAAAACAACCATTTTTAAAACTTTTTTTTCCATTGATACATGTTCCTTGGGGCAAGACCCAGGTTCTGAAACCCGTTTTTTACGACTAACTTTCATATTAGCCTTTAAAATGAGCACTTTTGAATTCGAACGTTCGAGTCCCATAGACTTCAATGGGGTTCTAAAAGTTTGTGCGAACGGGGGGGGGTGTTCGGCTCATCCCTACTGAGGAGAAACAGGAAGTGAAAAATTCAGACAATGAAAAAAAACATTTAGAAGGTAAATCAAAGGAAAGGGTAAGTGAACCAACAATGCACTAGCTTAACCACATAAGGACCAGGGCATGACGATATACGTCGACAGAATGGCACGGCTGGGCACAAGGGCGTACATGTACATCCCTTTAAGAACCCAGCCGTGGATCGTGAGCGCGAGAATGGCGGCGCGCTCGCGACCCGGTCCGAAGCTCCGTGACCGTGCCAGCGGGACCCGCGGACCGGATCGCCGCCTGTGTCCCGTGATCGGGTCAGAGGAGCTGAAGAACGGGGAGAGGTGAGTGTAAACAAACCTTCTCCGTTCTTCTCTGTGGCATTGTCAGTGATCGTCTGTTCCCTGTCATAGGGAACGACGATCAGTGTCAAAACACGTCCAGCCACGCCCCCCTAGAGTAAGAAACACACATGAGGTCACACTTAACGCCTACAGCACCCCCCTAGTGGTTAACCCCTTCACTGCCACTGTAATTTTCACAGTGATCAGTGCACTTTTCGCTGTGAAAATTACAATGGTCCTAAAAATGTGTCAAAAGTGTCGGATGTGTCCGCCATAACGTCGCAGTCACGAAAAAAATCGCAAACCAATCAATAAACTCTTATTGCAATTTTTTTTACCAAAAATATGTATAAGAATGCGTATCCACCTAAACTGAGGAAAAAAACGTTTTTAATATATTTTTTGGGAATATTTATTATAGCAAAAAGTAAAAACTATTGCATTTTTTTTTTAATTGTCGCTCTATTTTTGTGATCAAATACCACCAAAAGAAAACTCTATTTGTGTGAAAAAAAGGACTCCATTTTGTTTGGGAGCCACGTTGCACGACTGCGCAATTGTCAGCTAAAGCGACGCAGGGCCAAATCGCAAAAAGGGGCCAGGTCCTTAACCTGCATAATGGTCCGGGTCTTAACCGGTTAAAGGAACCTATTTAGAAAATAAAAAAATTGGATCTGAGGCTTGTGTGAGATCGATAGAACCAACATTGGCTTCCATATAACAGGTGAAAAAGCTGAGCTGGATATACCTGTAAAGAGGGGTAACAACTCACTGATGCAAATATTGGCTTTGAAAGGTCGTGATATCTGGAAAGAAAATATTTTTTAGTTTAATTACCTCCTGGGGAGCACAGGGTTTTACACCTACAGTTGATTTGGAAGGACATCACTACAGTATTTTTTTTTACAGTAAGGACTTTTTGGTGTTTTGGATCTTCTTTTTCACTTTAACCAATAAAGGACCACCGCACAACGATATACATCGGCAGAATGGCACGGCTGGGCACAGGGACGTATATATACATCCCCTTTAGGAGCCCAGCCGTGGGTCGCTCGCGACCCGGTCCGAAGCTCCGTGACCGTGCCCACGGGACCCGTGGACCCAATGGCCGCTGGTGTCCGATGATCGGGTCACAGGAGCTGAAGAACGGGGAGAGGTGAGTGTAAACAAACCTTCCCCGTTCTTCTCTGTGGCAATGTCAGTCATAGTCTGTTCCCTGATATAGGGAACGACGATCACTGACATCACACATCCAGCCACGCCCCCTACAGTTTGAAACACACATGAGGTCACACTTAACCCCTACAGTGCCCCCCTAATGGTTAACCCCTTCACTACCATTGTCATTTTCACTGTAATCAGTGCATTTTTAAAGCACTTTTCGCTGTGAAAATGACAATGGTCCCAAAAATGTGTCAAAAGTGTCCAAAGTGTCCGCCATAATGTCGCAGTCACGAAAAAAATCGCTAATCGCCGCCATTAGTAGTAAAAAAAAATATTAATAAAAATGCCATAAAACTATCCCCTATTTTGTAAACGCTATAAATTTGGAGCAAACCAATCAATAAACGCTTATTGTGATTTTTTTTTACCAAAAATAGGTAGGAAAAACTGGGGGGGAAAAATGTGTGTGTGTGTATATATATATATATATAAATGTATGATATTTATTATAGCAAAAAGTAAAAAATATTGCATTTTTTTCAAAATTGTCGCTCTATTTTTGTTTATAGCGCAAAAAATAAAAACCGGTGATCAAATACCACCAAAAGAAAGCTCTATTTGTGGGAAAAAAAGGACGCCAATTTTGTTTGAGAGCCACGTCGCACGGCCACTCAATTGTCAGTTAAAACGACGCAGTGCCGAATCGCAAAAAGGGGCAAGGTCCTTAACATGCATATTGGTCCGGGTCTCAATCTTGAGTCACTGGTGGGCTTACGGGAAGAGAAAAGAATAAGAAGAGAAAGGAAACAGCAAAAAAAGAGGGAAGATAGGCAGGGAAGAAGGGGGAAAGGGAATGGGATGGGAAGTCATCAATGGGATGGGAAGTCATCAGTGTGGTTCGACTACCTGGTCATCCCGATGATGCCACAGCTCCCAGACCTTGTCGTGGGCCTCCAGTCTGTCCTGCATGCTGGCTGTCATCTTCTCCATTAGTTCCACATCCTTTATCCTGGCATATAGGGCCTCGGGGGGGGGGGGGTGGAGCGCTTCCAGTGTAAAGCCACCAGACAGCGCGCCGCTCTGAGGATATACCCGGTCAATTTCTTGTAGGGTGCTGTGATTTTAAGTGGAGGTAATCCTAATAAGTAAAATTTCAGAGTCAAGGGGATCGTCCTGTCTAGAAGCCGGCCCAATAACTGATGGACCGAGTTCCAAAAAGGGACGAACAGTGGGCAGCTCCAGTAGACATGGATAAGAGTTCCCTTGTCCCACTGACAACGCCAGCAGCGGTCTGATGTAGTCGGGTATATGGCGTGGAGAACGTCAGGTGTCATGTACCAGAAGTAAAGGATTTTATATGCGTTCTCCTTATATAAATTGCAGATAAAACTTTTTGCTGCTTGAGACCAGATCACCTGCCATTGTTCAATGGATATCTTCTCGCCTAGGGCCTTTTCCCACTTAGTCATATACGCGTGTTTGCCCACAGTATCTACGGGCCGAGAGTTCAATATTTTATATATGTTAGAAATTAAGCCCCTCTGTGCTGAGCCCGCCAATATCAGCCTTTCGAAAAGGCTTTGGGGGATGAATGCACTTTTATTGTTTATAAATATTTGTTTCATTTGCATATTGATTTTCATTATCACAATAATGACAGCGCAACATTTTGCTTATTTTATTTGTTTTATGGCGTGTACATGCGCATGAGTGCAGCTGTTGGGTCATATATTTATATTCATTGAATCACCGAGCGGAAAATTGTATTCTTTATACATCTTTATAATTTTGCCTTCTCTCTCCACTGTTACCAAGGGATGGTGTGCTACACATGTGTACAGCACATCTCTGAAGTTCAGAGAATTCCTTCCACTTTGATTAAGATGCATTCAGCTTGGTACCCATATACTTTAGATGGTTGTCTTCTGACCTGTAAAGAGGGGTAACAATTTAGGGCACCTTAGGAAAAAAATAGATTCCTCTCCCTGAGTACCCAATGTGAAGTTATTACAGATAATCAATGGCAAAGAGCGCGATTTGGGTACAGCTTGTTCAATTTTATTTCTTGAGATCAGAACAACATCAGCATTCAGAGTTACATTTTACATAATTATAAGCAAAACATTTTGTGTTTGGTATTCCTGCTGTAGTGATATTTTCAGCATATTCTTTGTGATGTTGAAACATAAATCAGCAGGCTCTCTGTAGACAGCACTATACGGTGCTCATTTTGTGGTTTAGTGCTTTATGTTACATGAGCTCGGGAAGTCTCCAGGGCACGACCACTGCCTTCTGATCTGTATTATAGAGATATAAAAGTTTTTGTCCTTTCCTTCCCCATGTGCAAATTACACATCAAACTAAATCTACCAGCCAGTGAATTCTCAACAATGTAACAATTTGTCAAGTCCTTTGCCCCATACAAGTGTTCAGCAAAGTCTAGTAAACACCTCAGCATTTTATAATTTGCAAATGAGCCTGCATGTTTTTTTTCCCCAGCTTGTTAAAAAAGTAAACTTTACAAAGTTTGTCCAATTTGCGGTAGATCATAAATATTAGATGACAAACTTGCAGAGTTTCCAAATATATGCACTGCTTATTTTCTGCTTTGTGTTCTATTTTTTTAACAAAAATAAATTTAAATGCAAGAACCACTTATCACCTTGAAAAGTTTCTTGAACTGAAAACTGAATATGCAAACTCACATAACAGAAACGCAATAAGAGCTATGTTTATTAAAGGGTATATGCTCAATTCATTTGCAACAACAAAGCTTGTGTCAAAAAAAAGGAGTTCTAGTTCAAGCAGAGGCATGTTCAACGAAGAGAATTACAATTATCACGATATTTACAAATGTTATAGGTCTGTCATCATTATTAATATATAATTACTTCAAATATAATATAGGAAATTGTGAACCTCTCCTTCTTGTTTCTTTCCCCTCCCTTTTTTGACTACTGTCTACCCCCTGTAACTTAATTCTACCATACGTTCCTACCCCATTTTATCTGAGGGCAGACAAGCTTGCATGGGAATAGAACACACCACATACACTCAGCTTACAACACCACACAAGCCTATCATAACTCAAGCGCAAAACAAGACAATGTGACAGTGATGCAGGGTACAATAATCTTGTTATGGACAAAAAATTGGATTGGGAAATGATAGATGGTTCCTGGCTTACCTAAAGTGGAAATCCATCTAATTTGATGCATGTGTAACAGCGATAACAAATTAGTCTCTTTTCTAATTCCAAAAGCTGTTTTTTTTTTCAACAGGCAAAGTCTCTTGCAGAAAATATACGAGGGAATGTCAGAAAAGGGGGGAAAGTTTCAACCCCCCCTTTTCCTATGGGACAGCGGCAGGGCGGTCAGTTTCAAGGCTCCCCTTGCAGAGGCATGCTATGGCTCTGCAGGAGTTGCCTGTCACTTTCCCGGGCTTTCTTTCAAACACCTGCTGTCCACGAGGCCAGCACCTGCTGTCCACGAGGCCTGCACGTGATTTTCCCGGGCTTTTAGGGCTCTTTGAGCCCAGTACTGGTTCTGACCAGTTTTATCCAGTAGGAATTCGGGCTATAAAAGGAAGGGTTCCGAGGAGCTGTTCAGTCCGCCTCAGAGAACAGGATTGTGGTGTCCTAGGAGTTATCTCCATTGGACAAGCAGGGTTCTCTGAGGCCAGAAAATGAGCCTTCTGAGGCAGCTAATCGAGCGTGCGGGCGAAGAAGGGGGAGAAGACTGGATCCGGCAATGCCTTGACCTACCTCCAGCTCCGGGTCAAGAGGCTCCGGTGGGAGCTACATCGGTCGCGCTGGGACCCTTCGTTCCCGTGGCTGAAGACGGATCCTCGCCTGGTGTTCCCCCCGTCGTCGAGCCCATGCTGTGCCCGGAAGAGGAAGAGGATGTCCCGGGACCAAGCCGCAGAAGGAGTGGCAGCGCAGCATCCGACGGAAGAAGCGGAGCCCAGAAGAGAAGACGCGCCCCTCCGAGAAGACACTCCCCTTCGCCTCCGCGATCAGCTGTGCCCAGAAGATCGGGGCGGTCCTCGAGCGGTCGTGGAGGAAGAGCAGGAGGAGCGTCAGGCGGCGCAGCACGCACGTCATCCCGTGATGACGATCAAGGAACCCCGGCCGTAAGTCCGGCGGTAGGCGTGGCCAGCAATGGGGGAAGACCCAGAGGCGGAGCAAGGGGCGGCGCTTCAGCGCGGAGCGCTTCGAATCCCATGGCGGGCCCGTCGCCATGGCAACGAATGACGCCACAAGAGAGCCTGCAGAGATCCGCTGTTGAACCATCAGGCGGTTCGATCGACATGGCCCCTATGAACCTACCAGCTTCTCTACATGGGGGTGAGTCTGCTAATGCACCCACTTTGTCCTCTATTGCAAATCTGCTGACACAGGTAGCTAGAGACATCCAGCTTGTCAGCAGCTCTCATGTTCAGTCTCCAGATACTGTTAGAGTTAGATCGCCATCTAGTGGAAGTTTAGCAGTTGACACACAAATTGTTAACACTGATTCTTCATTAGCTATTGATTTTAATTCTGCTAGAATTCAGAACTTGCCAGAAACCTGTTTAAAAGTACCGATTTCTTGTGAAGTTTCGCCGTTGGGCTACCATCTCTCCTCTGCATTTAAAGAAAAAATCTGGCGGGGGGAATTTTTGGACATTTTGTCCCTACTTCCCTCTACCAAGGACTTTATTGGAAAGGAAAAAAAAGATGATGAGGAGAGAAGAAGGCCTGTAACTAGGTCGTTTAACAACTGGTTACAGGCCTTCTGCATATATTCTGCTGTACTTTGTGAAAAATATCCTGAAAAAAGTGTGGGTCTTTTCCAGCACTTGGATATTGTTCTAGAGGCGTTCAAGAATTTTGGTGGTACGGCTTGGTATGCCTATGATGAGGCTTTTAGACAAAAATTGTCAGTACACACTTCATTGTCTGGGGGGGTTAAAGATGTGGGCCTATGGCTCAATCTTTTTCTCCCCCAAAGAGCTAGTTTTCCCAAACCAAGTCAATCATCTACTCAAACCTCTAGTACCAATTACAGAAAAGGGATCTGTTTTAATTACAACGATGGCCAATGCAAATGGCCCAATTCATGTCGGTACCGACATGAGTGCGCTTTCTGTTCAGGAGCGCACTCAGTCGTTAAATGTTTTAAGAAAATGTCTGCCTCCCAGCAGTCGGGACCGGTCCCAAAGAGCATACACGCCAGTGAAGTGGCGAAATATGCTCCCATGGCTCCGAGTGTATCCAGACAGGTCGAGGGCCAGGTTGCTCCTTGAAGGTTTCAGGGATGGTTTTTTATTGCCCCCCTTTTCTGGTACCGGTTGTCATTTAGTAAACAATTTAAAATCAATTTCCCAATTTACTGACATTGTGTCTGAAAAAATTGCCACTGAGATTCTTGAAGGTAGAGTGTCAGGTCCCTTTAATTCTCCCCCCTTTCCAAATTTCAGGGTTTCACCTTTGGGAATTGTTCCTAAAAAAGATAAGAATTCCTTCAGGTTGATCCATCACCTGTCCTTTCCTAAGGGTCAATCCCTGAATGACCAGATTGATGACAGACTTTCATCAGTTTGTTACGCGTCTTTTGAGGATGCATTGGTCAAACTTAGATCATTAGGTAAAGGGACCCTTATGGCCAAGGCAGACATAAAATCCGCTTTTCGTTTGTTACCAGTACATCCCAATTGCTTTAATTCCCTGGGGTTTTTCTTTAATAATCAGTTTTATTTTGACAAAGGTTTACCTATGGGTTGTTCCCTATCCTGCTTTTATTTCGAGTCTTTTTCTTCTTTTTTAGATTGGGTGGTTAGTATCGAGGCTAATTCCAATTTCTTATTACATTACCTAGATGACTTCTTGTTCTTAGGACAAGCAGGTTCCTTAGGGTGCTCTTTTTTATTGGAAACCTTTTTCAAGGTGTGTTATCACTTTGGCATTCCTCTAGCGATGGAAAAAACAGCATGGCCCTCTACCTGTATTGATTTTTTAGGTATTACGATTGACTCCGAGTTATTAGAGTTCCGTTTACCTGAAGAAAAAATACTTAAGGTCAAATTTTCCTTATTATCTGTTTTGAGAATGAAAAAGGTATGTGTTAAAGACATGCAATCGTTGCTGGGTTTATTGGCATTTGCCACCAGAATAATGCCGGTGGGGAAAATTTTTTCCCGGAGACTGCATATTGCCATCTCTGGTTTAAAATCCCCTTACTCTCATGTGAGGGTCACTCAAGACATGAAAGAGGATATGCTGGTATGGCTTCAATTTCTCGACCATTTTAACGGTAGGACGGTCTGGCAGGAAGACTTTGTCTTAGACAAGGACTTCCTTCTATTCACTGACGCTGCTGGGTCCTGCGGCTTTTCGGCCATTTGGCAGTCCCAATGGTGTGCAGACCATTGGAGTCCCAAATGGCAAGCTAAGGGTCTCCTTAAAAACATTGTTTTATTAGAATTATTTCCAATCATAGTAGCATTGGAGATCTGGGGCTCCTGCTTCAAGAACAAGCGTCTGATGGTAAGAACTGATAAAGGAGTTATGTATGCTATCAACTGTCTAACTTCAAAATCTCCGCCTGTCGTTGTCCTTCTTCGCTATATGATTTTTAAGTGTTTAAGTCTTAATGTTTGGATAAAGGCAGTTCATGTGGCGGGCAAGGATAACGATATGGCGGATTCTCTGTCTCGGTTTCAGATGGATCGGTTTTTTCACCTATGTCCAGATGCGAGTCCAGTAGGGCTACGGTGCCCTCCTGCGTTATGGGACCTAATTTGATGTCAATTTCTGAATATATTTCAAATTCAGTTGCTCCTTCCACCATGGCTGGATACCGATCGGCCTGGTTTATGTGGCTGTCATTTTTGTCCTCTGCCCAGGAACCTATGGGTTCTTTTTCTAAAAATTTAGTATTATTATTTTTACAGTCTTTATTCCTTAGAAATTATTCTTGGTCTTATGTCCAGAAGACTCTGGCTGGTGTCTCATTCTTTCTAAAAATACACAACCAACCTTCTTGTTTTACTTTCTTTTCAGTGCAACAGGCCTTGAAAGGGTATAAAAGGAATCATTTTCACAAAGATAGGCGTTTGCCTATTACTCCCCTTATTTTAGAAAAGATTTGTTCGGTTACACCGGTTATTTGTTTTTCAAGTTTTGAATCTATACTTTTTCGTGCGGTTTTTTCATTAGCCTTTTTTGCGGCTCTTAGAGTCTCGGAATTGAATGTCATTCAAGTTTCTGACGTTTTTCTATCAGCTACAACGGTTAAAATTTTTATTCGTCGTTCAAAGACAGATCAGTATGGCAAGGGTGTGTGGATTGAGTTATTCCCTTGTGCAAATCAAGCTATTTGCCCAGTGGGTTTGCTACAATATTATTCTCACATTAGGCCTCCGGGTGGCCATAATTTCTTTTTACATGAATCGGGGGCCCCGCTGACTAAATACCAATTTCTCTGTGTTTTCAAAAAATGCTTGAAAGCATTAAATCTCCAAGATGGTCATCTGACATCACATTCCTTCAGAATCGGTGCTGCTACTGAAGCAGCGAGATTAGGATTAGACACCGAATTTATTAAGAAAGTGGGTAGATGGAAATCAAACAGCTATCTATTATATGTTCGCCCTAACCATTCTTTTAATTCTTTATAGGTCATGTCAGAACGATATGGATCATTGGCCATTCATTCGTGTATTGGGCACAACAAAGAGCGTCAGTCAGGAATTATTCTTGTGATTTAGGTCTGGATCCTTTGCATTTTAAAGTTTTGTGGTTCGGGAAGAGGGGTATGGTCTGGGCCAATTTGCTTCCGGAGGTTAGTAGGCTTCTTCAACAGTTCCCCCCCCCAGATGGATTGATTATCCATCTTGGGGGTAACGATATTGGTAAATCCAAAACGTTAGACATTATTTTTACGATCAGAGATGATCTGCTTAGGCTTCAGTTATCTTTTCCCAACACGGTGTTGGTCTTTTCGGAAGTGGTGCAAAGACTATGTTGGCTTTCTTCGCCCGTTAAGCACCCTTTTGAGAAGATCAGGCGACGCATCAATAGGGCAGTTGCTCGTTTGCTGTCTCCATTGCATATATTGTCTTTTAGGCATTCTGAATTGGAGGGCTTCATTCAGGGTCTTTATAGGTCTGATGGGGTTCATTTATCGGACATTGGGTTAGATATATTTAATGCTAACTTGGGCACTTGCATTGAACTGGCCGCGGTTTGGGGTAATTGGTGACAGGCGACCACTTTGTTTGTCCCCTGTCGTTTGGGTTGATTTTAAAGCTGAAGTTTATACAGCCTGGGCCGTAGTGGTCAGGTTTGTTTTATTTTAGTGTCTTTTTAAATATTTATGAAGCTAATTGTATTTAAACCAATAATAAAGCAGCTGCGGCCGTTTCATTCCATGCAAGTGTCAAGTTTATTTATTATAGTGTTTAAGTATTTTGGTTTTAGGGGTCCTGCCTGCTGTCCCATGTCAGAAAAGGGGGGAAAGTTTCAACCCCCCCTTTTCCTATGGGACAGCGGCAGGGCGGTCAGTTTCAAGGCTCCCCTTGCAGAGGCATGCTATGGCTCTGCAGGAGTTGCCTGTCACTTTCCCGGGCTTTCTTTCAAACACCTGCTGTCCACGAGGCCAGCACCTGCTGTCCACGAGGCCTGCACGTGATTTTCCCGGGCTTTTAGGGCTCTTTGAGCCCAGTACTGGTTCTGACCAGTTTTATCCAGTAGGAATTCGGGCTATAAAAGGAAGGGTTCCGAGGAGCTGTTCAGTCCGCCTCAGAGAACAGGATTGTGGTGTCCCCCCCCCTCCCTTGTTTATTATTTTTGTCGCGGCTGCAATTATGTGGTAATGTCATCTTCAAAAAAAAAAAAAAAATGTGTTTAAAAAAAAAAAAAAAAAATATATATTTATATATATATTTATTTATGTTGAATAAAGTTCTGTGCATATTATATTAAATTATTAATAAAAGTGTATGATGCTTGAAGATGGACAAAATCTGTTATAACTCTATATATTTAATATGGGTTGATTTTAAAGCTGAAGTTTATACAGCCTGGGCCGTAGTGGTCAGGTTTGTTTTATTTTAGTGTCTTTTTAAATATTTATGAAGCTAATTGTATTTAAACCAATAATAAAGCAGCTGCGGCCGTTTCATTCCATGCAAGTGTCAAGTTTATTTATTATAGTGTTTAAGTATTTTGGTTTTAGGGGTCCTGCCTGCTGTCCCATGTAAGTAACCAATTTACAACAGTTTTCTGTTCGTAGTTCCCTTTAAAATGAACTGCACTAAATTCAGGCAACCATTTGTGCCAGTTTTGGTAAACTTGCTGAAATGTGTGATTAATTCAGGTGGTTTTTACTTCTGGAAATATGTTCCTATAGTAGTGACAGGTTCTGAAAGAATTACTGCCAGTTTGCAGATTTAGAAATGTAGACCAGCTCTGGGCTGCTGTACAGTGGCATGCCAGTGCTCAGATTGGGGCATGTCTGTACCTGGACGCTGTCGTGATTGTGACAGCTTCCCACGCAGGGCTTTATTCCTGGCCTCATTTAGCTGTTGGCAAAAGATTGCCTGGCACAAAGTTAAATGAAAGGGACCAGGGATACTGGTGATGTCATTAAACAAATATGGCAATGCCCCTATATGTCATCAGGAAGGGGGACCCGATGGGGAGCTTGTCTCCATGACTAGGGCTCTTTCGGGTTTGTAAAGCCTGATGGAGGACTAAATGACTAGTTCTCCATCAGGTCCACATTGGTTTTGATTGACAGGGGATGGCAGTGAGCGGATTTGAGAGACACTATTGGACTAGGTGCTTTCAATCACAGGTAAGGCAAACCTGATGGGGAACTAATCTCTCAAGATCGACCCAGTCCTCTACAAGATGTTATCTGCCATGCACCTGTATATGTGAATAATAAATAGGGTGTTTAACATATTAAAAATGTGTAAGAAATAAGTGTAAGAAATAATAATAATATACCTTTATGGTGACCCTTCCATGTTCTACCCTACACCTAATCTGAATCATACTTCTTTCCTACACCTACACCTAATCCCTATAAGCAGCCACAACCCCAACCATTAGAAAATACAACAAGTTAAAAAATAATTATTATACAGTGCAGGACTCAATCATATTATAACTAGCTTAATATAAATACAGTGTAAAGTGCCAAAATACCAAAATAAAGTGCATACAGTAATAGTGTGCTCAAATTTAAATAAATAAATTATTAAATAAGATCCACAAAAGTCCTAAAAAAAATGGGTCCATCAGTGTCAGTGAAGGTACATAAAAACTATGGCCCGGATTCACGTAGAATCGCAGCGGCGTAACGTATCGTAGAGCCCGTAATAATTCAAAGGGGCGTGTGCCATTTAAATTAGGCGTGCTCCCGCGCCAGACCTACTGCCCATGCTCCCTTTTGAATTTCCCGCCGTGCTTTGCGCGAAGTGACGTAATTTTTTCGAACGGCGACGTGCGTAGCGTACTTCCGTATTCCCGGACGTCTTACGCAAGAAGAAAAACATTTTAAATTTCGACGCAGGAACGACGGCCATACTTTATACAGCACATACGTGTGCTGTGTAAAGTTAGGGCACCTAAAACAACGACTAACTTTGCAACGGGAAACTAGACTAGCAGCGACGTAGAGAACGCGAAAAACCATCGTGGATCGCCGTAACTACTAATTTGCATACCCGACGCTGGTTTACGACGCAAACTCCCCCCAGCGGCGGCCGCGGTATTGCATCCTAAGATCCGACAGTGTAAAACAATTACACCTGTCGGATCTAAGGGCTATCTATGCATAACTGATTCTATGAATCAGTCGCATAGATTCTCTGAGAGATACGACGGAGTATCTGAGATACGACGGAGTATCTGAGATACGACGGAGTATCTGAGATACGACGGAGTATCTGAGATACTCCTTCGTATCTCTGCTGTGAATCTGGCCCTCAATGTGTCCACAAAGTTTTCCTAAAAAAGAGTGTACTAAATTTTCTCAGTCTCTGGTGTCCTTGCACCAACTCCATTAAAGTGCGAACACACCTTCATGCTATTCTACAGGACCAATGCTCTTAGGCCCCGTACACACGAGAGGATCGATCCGCTGAAATTGATCCGCGGATCGGTTTCAGCGGATAGATCCGCTGGTGTGTACGATCCAGCGGATATTCATCCGCGGATATATTTCGGGCCGACCGATTTCCAGCGGATAAAAATTTCCTAACATGCTAAGAAATCTATCTGCTGGAATCGGCTCCAGCGGATCGATCCGGTGGTCTGTACAGACTCACCGGATCGATCCGTCCGAACCCATCCCTCTTATGCGTCGTAATGATTCGACGCATGCGTGGAATTCCTTATATCACCGCGTCGGACCGTTTTCAGCAGACATGCCCTCCCGGAGATTTCTGTATGATGGCTGTAGACACCATCATACAGAAATGAGAGACAATCCGCGCGGACAGACAGCGCGGTGACGTGTTCGCGCCGTCGCCGCGACGATGACGCGGCGACGTGCGCGACGCTGAAAGGTCAATGCTTCCACGCATGCGTCAAAGTCATTCGACGCATGCGAGGGATGGCTGCCACTCGGACATGTACGGTAAGTCTGTACAGACGACCAAACATGTCCAACGGACAGGATTCCAGCGGGCATGTTTCTAAGCAAATTTAGAAACATTTGCCCGCTCGAAAACGGTCTGGCGGGCAAATGTACGCTGGAATCCTGTCCGATCGGCCGTACACACGACCGAACATGTCTGCTTAAACTGGTCCGCGGACCAGTTTCAGCAGACATGTTCGGTCGTGTGTACGGGGCCTAAGACTCACTGATTTCATACACTTGCCTGTGAACCCCGCAGAGGACCCAGGATCAGGGCCTCACGGCATCGACAGAAACCACCTGCGTGCTTGGAAGGTTGCATAAGTCCATCCCTTAAGGTGACCACAGCCTCAACAATTTTAAGTTATTTAAAAAAAAAAAATAATCAAAACACCAAACCACATTTAATCAGATTATAATTTTTCAAACCAACTAACTACACTATAAGGGCTTTCCTGTCTCAGTCTTTTATTTTTCAGTGAACACCCTAAGCTACACCAGAGACCATTAACCTGCTCTTCAGGACCAAAATCGCCACCACATCCAAGATTATGTGGAAAAAAGTTGCATTCAGTGTTTTAGTGCAATGTTTCTAACAACAGTGGAAACATGTTTGTTGTAAAAACTAGTATTAACCTCTGAGGCCTCGTACACACGACAGAGTTTCTCGGCAGAATTCGTCGAGAATCTCGGTGAAGAGCCGGATTCTGTCGAGAAACTCTGTCGTGTGTACATTTTCGGCCCGATGGAGCCGCCGAGGAACTCGTCGAGCAAATAGAGAGCAGGTTCTCTATTTTCTCGATGGCAGTGGATTTTGGCTCGACGAGTTCTTCATCGGGCTGTTTTTTAAACGAGAAACTCGGTCGTGTGTATGCTAAGAAACCTGTCAAAAACTTAGACACTGGAGACCAACATAGGTAAAACTAGCGTTTGGAATGGAGATAGCACATTCGTGTCGCTTCCAACATTATTTAATCGTTTATTTGCAGCGCTTTACACAATTTTTTGTAAGGGCACAAAACAGCAATATAATTTTTTTTTTTTAAGATATTCACACAGAGTTCCTTAAAATTAGGTGGAACCTTTTTCTTACTGGTCTCAATATTTGTTATTTTTCTTATTGTCACCTTATTTTGGTCGTGTGTTTTAAATCCTGCTTTTAATATTCACCTTAATTTTAAATTTCAAAAAAATGCAAATCCTTTTTTTTTTGTAATGTCAAGTTCCCCCCATAGAAACCTTATTGCTTTGTCTTATCTCATGTGTCCCTTTCAAATTACACCTTATATCCAATTTTTAAAAAATAATAACCTGCCTTCTCACTTGCAAAATTGAAATGTAAAAAAATACAAGGACAAGTATGAACTGTAAAAAAAAAATGTACCATTTATTTTGGTTATAAAAATAAATTAACTATGCAAAAGTCAGCACTGGAGAGCTTGCTGCCATTTGTGCACAGCCAGGTGTGGCCTGATGTGACTGGTGAGCAGTTGGAGGCCAAAATGGGGACTTGAGAGGTTCATTCAGGAAGTCACGCATCAAGGTCTTGGACTCCCCGAGGTCAGAAACTGGAGCAGGGCAGGCAGATGTCACCAGGTTGTGGTACTATAGCAGCCTGAACTCTGGTACACCACATGGAAGTAAGGGAGTCACTTTCTGGATTTCTTCAAGGCCTTCCTTGGTGGCTTCCCTGCAGCCTGCTCTTTCACCTTCTCTGCAGCCTTCTCAGCAGCCTTCCTCTTCTGCCTGGCTGGAGGTGGTGCCACAGGGGTAGTACTCATGCCAGGAGGAGGAGTAGACGAAGGTGGTGGAGGATGAGTAGCCGACGGTGGTGGAGGAGGAGGTGGAGGAGGAGGAGCAGTAGAAGGAGGAGGAGTAGTAGAAGGAGGAGGAGTAGTAGAAGGAGGAGGAGTAGAAGGAGGAGGAGTAGAAGGAGGAGGAGCAGTAGAAGGAGCACTAGAAGGAGGAGGAGCAGTAGAAGGAGGAGGAGTAGAAGGAGGAGGAGCAGTAGAAGGAGCACTAGAAGGAGGAGGAGCAGTAGAAGGAGGAGGAGTAGAAGGAGGAGGAGTAGAAGGAGGAGGAGCAGTAGAAGGAGGAGGAGTAGAAGGAGGAGGAGTAGTAGAAGAAGAAGAGGAAGAAGAATGTTCAGAAGGAGCAGGAGAAGAAGAGGAAGAAGAATGTTGAGAAGGAGCAGGAGAAGAAGAGGAAGAAGAATGTTCAGAAGGAGCAGGAGAAGAAGAGGAAGAAGAATGTTCAGATGGAGCATGAGAAGAAGAAGAAGGTGGGGGAGCTTGAGAAGGAGCATGAGAAGAAGAAGAAGAAGGTGGGGGAGCTTGAGAAGGAGCATGAGAAGAAGAAGAAGAAGGTGGGGGAGCTTGAGAAGGAGCATGAGAAGAAGAAGAAGAAGGTGGGGGAGCTTGAGAAGGAGCATGAGAAGAAGAAGAAGGTGGGGGAGCTTGGGAGTTATGTGGTGTGTGAGGATGGGGATGGCGGCAAATCACAGTGTCCTCCGTGAGAAGACCCCTCACCCCCTGATTTGCGAGGGTGATGAGGAGTCCCTCAAAGAGGAGGCGTTGGTCTAATGTCATTTCTGACATTTTGGCCAAAACCACTGTTACAAATCCCTCCTGAGCAGTGGGAGGCTGTTGAAGGGTTGCATGGGCGTCCCGAATGAGGGCTAGTGAGGCGTCACGCACCCTTGTATCCCTCACCTGCCTTCTCGGACGCAGGCGAAGAGGAGACACCTGACATCTTGTGCTTGGCCCAGCAACCTCGTGCAACCCACTTGGGCCTGCCACCTCATCCGCTCCACTTGGGCCTGCCACCACGTTACAGATACTTGGGCCTGCAGCCTCCTCCAAGCCACTCACCCTGTCCTCCTCCTGCCTGGCATTTTCCTGATCCTCCTGCTTTTTTTTTTTTTTTTTTAAGCTCCTGACTGTTGCCTTTTTTTTAGTCACGACTTAGCTAAGCCAATCATTGTGACCCATGTTTTATGGTCAATCACACCACAAAAATTCATGGCCAATACTGAAAAATTTTCGGTGTAACACTTTTAGATCTAATTTTTTTTTACCTTTAACATCTTAATTTACATCTCTTTAACAACATTTAAACACCACACATTTGCACATTGAAAGTACTATATACCTGGCTCCAGCTGGGCAAATCCGGATCTTCATCCAGGATGGAAGGCTGCTGAGAGGGTTCATCTGCAGAGGGAGCAGCAGGTTGGCTGGAGGGAAGGCTGGACCTTCTGTGCCTTCTGGGGGGAAGGCTAGAAAGTGACTCCCTTACCTCCAGGTGTTCATCCAGGAAGCTCAGTTTGCTGTAGTACCACAACTTGGGTTTAAATACCCGCCCTGCTCCAGCTCCAGACCTCATCGAAGCCAAGACCTTGTTGCGTGCCTTCCTGTAGGTGCCTCTCAAGGTCCCAATTTTGACCTCCAACTGGTCAGTTGTCACATCAAACCCCACCTGTCTCCGCACAAGTGGGAGCAGGCTCTCCAGTGCAGTTTTGCGCAACTCTCTATTTCTAGATATGGGGTCTTTGGTGGCCCACAGAACAGGAAGTTCTTGCCACCGATCAATGAAGATCTCCAAGAATTCTGGTCTGTTAAAGAGATTCATCTTTTCCTGTCCAAAACCAAGGATAAAAAAATAATGTCAATACACAGTCTATAAAGTCAATTACTCTTTCTCACAAGCTAGCCCTTAAAGGGTCACTAATGGATAACTATATTTTTGGAGGAAATGACTGTTTACAGTGTCTAGAGACATACAAGTGCATACATATAATGTGCCTCTAGTTTCACTTTTGGTTTTAAATTTATTTAATGTTTCTGTGAAGTAAAGAGACACACAGAACCAAAAAACAAAAAACCAGGGCATATTTTTAGTTCTAAAATTATTAGCATTGTTTTGGTGGATTTTTAGACACACAGCTTAGACCACAGTGACAAGCTCCCCTGATAAATTTGAGAGGGAGCCAGAGAACCAGGAAGTGATGATTTATGCAAAGGATTACAGCTGCTTAAAAGCAAAAAGGGACAATGAGGACATGAAATCAAGACTGATATAATGTAAAGTTAGTTATTTCTGCCCCAAACAATTTTGGCTTATTGCTCCTTTAAATGTCTGTCTTTCCTGAATATGCCACTGCTGTCCCAAGTTCGAAGCATACCTACACGCTTGTCGTTCAAACGTCTTTCTTACGCAACCCGGTCGTATGGACGCTACATGTGTTCGAGCCTTATATACACTCCGCACACGACATCCGCCCATGCTTACAAAAAATTGATGTTTCCCCCCCGCCCCTTATCTTCCGTCGCAAAAACGACAAGGAGGAATTGGAAGCAGATCATGTTGGGTCAGTTCCTAGGAAACAGATGACCAGTTGTGTCGAATTAATAAGCCAGATCTCATCCTCATTTGTGTATGAAACGTTAGTTAGAGAAAAGCACTCCGATATAGTTTGGTCAAGACATAAAAGCGACCATTTGCATCATGTTTAAACCGACTTGTTTTTAGAAGACATCCTGATGAGAACCGAGATTGCCCACACAACAGTAGTTGGATCAAAATGCATAATCAAAGCGTTGTTTACGTACGACGGCACTATAGCGGACCATTACCTTAAAATTTCAAACTAGCTATGTTTTAATTTATGAACCTAAGATGTAGGCCACAAAATCATTCAATCAAGAATAACATGTAAAATGTAGTTACATACCGGTCTTTGACCCGATCGTTATCTCCGCCGTCTTCCACAAACTGTGAACGCCCCTTTTACTCACGTGGTAGCCCTTTATACACGCGCATGTGGGACTTTACGCACGTCTCCCCGCCCCTGACGTTCATGGTGTCGTATTTTCCCCGCCCCTTTTCCATCTTTTTTTTGTTGGAAGCACATGGAGAATATGGCAGCACGGCGAATCCGTTTTAAGGCCTCCAACATGACCTTTGAGGAAATGGTGGAGATGGTCCTCATCCTCAAAGCAGAGGACTACGATGGGAGGCATGGGCCATATAAGTACCCTAATAAGGTCAAGGCCCAAATAATGGAGAAGGTGAGGAGGAGTCTCCATCAGAAATTTGGGGTGAAAAGGTCCAAGGAACAGATCCGGAAAAGGTGGTGTGACCTTAAAAAACGTGAGCCGGAACAAATGAAGAGGATCAGGAGAGTGATTAGAAGAAGTAAGTTTGTTATATATTTTGTAAGATTTGTTCCGCGCCATGTGTTTTTTATTTCAGGTTGTACTGTATTATTTTTTTATGCACAAGAATTTATCGTCAAACTGGACGTCCATTCGGAACGACAAAATATTGTGTTTAAAATCCTACAAATTATGACATTTTTCTAAAATTGTGGTGAGATCAATCGTGAAAATTATGTAGATGTGCTATTAAAACCACAAAACTTTTTTAAAAATTTAAATATACAGTAAAAGGAGAGTCTGCTCAGCAGTCGGTGACACATGTGGACTCATTTGCATAATTGTTGTCCCCTTTAATAACCCATTTTGGGGTTCACACAGAGGTGAGGTGATCCAGTGTATACTTGGTTGGCTTACATGTTTAAAAGTAGACCAAAGCTCAAAGATTTGTCATGATCTTTGTGAATGCCTTCAATCCTGTGTTTTGCCCTGAGGGGTTTTTCAAAACATCAATAGTCCCAGAAATTGTATAAAGTGAATCATATTCCTCTTTCAGGCCTATAAGCTATAAAAATCCTGTTTCCATTTTCTTCATTCTCGTAGGGCGTCATGAAGCTTCAACACGGGAGCAAGAAGTCCAGCAAGCCACACCCCCGAGGGATGGTGATGATGCGCAGCCTGCCACCACATCAGGTAAAGTAACATATAACTAACCCAGCTTCAGGTAATGTAGATGTAGGCCTGCCTAATTTTTAAAAATTGTTTTGTCCCACATTTCAGGATCAGGTGGTGGCTTGGACAGGCATACTATACAGATGGTGATCTCAGAAATATGGGCCTGCAGAGAAGAGGTGGAGGAGATACATCTGGCCAACAGAAAAATTAACGAAAGAACAAGGAGGGTGGAAAATAAATTAAAAAATTTACTAGATGTTTTGGGGAGAGTCTGAATCAGAAAAAAAAAAAAAATATTTAAAATACCAGATTTTGCTGTTTATTTAATTAAAAAAAACCCAAAAAAATATATAACCAGATTTGACAGTTTCTTTAATAAAAAAAAAAAATATAATAATATAACCAGATTTGACAGTTTATTTAATAAAAAATAAATAAAAAAAATAATATAACCAGATTTTAGACTTTATTTAATAAAAAAAAAAAAAAAAAAATAATATAACCAGATTTTAGACTTTATTTAATTAAAAAAAAAACAAAAAAATAATATAACCAGATTTTAGACTTTATTTAATTAAAAAAAAAACAAAAAAATAATATAACCAGATTTGACAGTTTCTTTAATAAAAAAAAATACAAAAAAATAAAATAACCAGATTTTAATGTTTATTAAGATAAAAAAGACCAAAAAAATAACAAAAATGATTGTATATTGTATGAGAAAAATGACCAAAAAAAATACAAAAATGATTGTATATTGTATGAGAAAAATGACCAAAAAAAATACAAAAATGATTGTATATTGTATGAGAAAAATGAACAAAAAAAAACAAAAATGATTGTATATTGTATGAGAAAAATGACCAAAAAAAATGCAAAAATGATTGTATATTGTATGAGAAAAATGACCAAAAAAAATACAAAAATGATTGTATATTGTATGAGAAAAATGACCAAAAAAAATACAAAAATGATTGTATATTGTATGAGAAAAATGACCAAAAAAAATACAAAAATGATTGTATATTGTATGAGAAAAATGACCAAAAAAAATACAAAAATGATTGTATATTGTATGAGAAAAATGACCAAAAAAAATACAAAAATGATTGTATATTGTATGAGAAAAATATAAAAAATATTTTTGTAGGGTATTTTGGAAAAAAAAACAAAAAAAAAATTAGGAAAATAAAGAGCTTTTGAACATCAAAAAAGTGTGTGGTGTTTTTCCTAAAATACGTTAAATTTTCTATGTGTTTGGTTTGGGGGTCACCTGGGAAATTTTTGCTAGTTGATAATGAAAATACACTTAGTTACACTTAGTAAAGAACTCCAAACAACACAAGCAAGACATAACAAGTTTATAAAAAAGATTATGATTTATTTTGGTGAAAGCTAAAATTATGGCAAATTTGCTTGAGATGGTATTGCCCCCCTACCCATGAAATAGTCCATGTATTTGTCCCGGACTTCACGGGCACTCTGGGGGGGCAGTCCTGTGTGGCCAGCTTCAAGGCCCGCCAAAGTTTCTGATGGAGCCAAAAGTTGTGCCTCAGGCCCAACCAGGGCCATATAATTTGGAGATTGTCTCCGCAAAAAATTATGGAGAATGCAGCATGCAAAAATAATAGTATTCCACTTATATTCCGCCATGTGGAGAGAGGTGAGGAAAAGGCGGAACCGGCTGGCCATGATGCCGAAAGCGTTCTCAACCACTCTACGTGCTCGGCCCAGCTGGAAATTAAAGACACTCCTCTCTGGGGTGAGGGTGCGCTGAGGGTATGGCCTCATAAGATGGGGTCCCAGGGCAAACGCTTCATCAGCCAGGAAAACAAATGGCAGGCCTTCTACATTCTGGTCATCCGGTGGCAATGACAGATCATCATCCTGAAGGCGAAGCGCAAACTCCGTCTGCCTGAAGGCTCCCCCATCCGATATCCGTCCATTCATCCCGACATCCACAAAAAGGAATTCATACTGTGCTGACACCACCGCCATCAGCACAATACTGTTGAACCCCTTATAATTAAAGAACTGGGATCCTGAACGGGGTGGAGGCACGATGCGGACGTGCTTCCCGTCGATGGCTCCCCCGCAGTTGGGGAAGTTCCATCGGGTCTGGAAGTCCAAAGCCACAGACTGCCACTCCTGTGGTGTGGACGGAAGCTGGGGAAGAAAAAATGCAAAAATTAGCCACATAACCTTGCAAGCAGATTATACAAAGACATTATAAGCATTCTAACATTTCTGGGAACTAGCATATTATATCTAAATATATTTAGACAATTAACACATTAAACACCCCCTCTGATGGGCCAGTGCCCAAGTTTGGGGGAGGGCTAGATGAGTTTGGGAGTACAAAAAATTAAAAATTATGATTATTGGTGAACATAGACTTTACAACACATTTTGGAGGGGAGGGCTAGATGAGTTTGGGAGTACAAAAAATTAAAAATTATGATTATTGGTGAACATAGACTTTACAACACATTTTGGAGGGGAGGGCTAGATGAGTTTGGGAGTACAAAAAATTTAAAATTATGATTATTGGTGAACATAGACTTTACAACACATTTTGGAGGGGAGGGCTAGATGAGTTTGGGAGTACAAAAAATTAAAAATTATGATTATTGGTGAACATAGACTTTACAACACATTTTGGAGGGGAGGGCTAGATGAGTTTGGGAGTACAAAAAATTAAAAATTATGATTATTGGTGAACATAGACTTTACAACACATTTTGGAGGGGAGGGCTAGATGAGTTTGGGAGTACTAAAAAAATAAAAATTATGATTATTGGTGAACATAGACTTTACAACACATTTTGGAGGGGAGGGCTAGATGAGTTTGGGAGTACTAAAAAAATATAATTTGGATTATTGGTGAACATAGACTTTACAACACATTTTGGAGGGGAGGGGGGGGGACATTACAATGGATATAACACAATACATTGGGAAGTGACTAGACTAGGTAGGTTGGGGCCCAGGATAGCATGCTGGGGAGGTAAGTGATGGGAAATATGCATGTAGGCCAAACAAGGGGCATCAAAGTTTACAGCATGCATGGGGGCAAAGGGGACATTCACAGCATATTCCAGACATGGTAATTAGGGAAGGAGGAGATAACTACAAGACATTAGCATACATTATAGACATAAAATGTGATATTAAAGGAGAAAACTTACCCTCATATATTCCTCCTGCAGAACCTGGATGATGGCAGAGCAGGTGTCAGGAATGATGAGGCCCAGAGCCTGGGGGGAGATGCCCGTCGAGAACTTTAAGTCCTGAAGGCTTCTCCCAGTTGCCAGATAACGGAGGGTGGCAACTAGCCTCTGCTCAGCACTGATGGCTTCCCGCATAACGGTGTCCTGCCTGGTAATATAGGGGGACACCAAAGCCAACAGGTGCTGAAAGACGGGATCAGACATCCTCAGGAAATTCCTGTAATCAACAGGATTATTTTCCTGAAGCTCCCGCAGCAAAGGCATGTGAGAGAATTGGTTCCTACGGAGCAACCAATTCTTGGTCCATGAACGCGTCCTCCTCCTGTTCATGAACTCCTCATCGTCTAGGTCATAAACAAACAGACCTATACACAGAAGATGCTTAGCACGAAGTCGGCGACGACTAGGTGCCTGCAACATGGCTACAAGGCTAGTTACGAACGACAAATCAGAATTGCACTAAACAGACCGCAGTGAAGAACAGCAAGACCTATGAAGAACGACCCTGACAATGAAAAACGCGGGGACAGGACCGCAATGTAAAACAATACGACCTGACCGCACGTCTCGATTGCCTAGATACGACCCCCACAAGTACAAACTGAACGGCAGAGATCAATCTGAAAGCACAAAGACTGAAAAGCACGAATCGTCACTCACCAAACTTTTACTAACACGCGTAAACACGGAATCAGCAAAAGGAGCCCCAAGGGTGGCGCCAACAAAATCAAACCTCCCCTTTATAGTCGCGTCATACGTCGTGAGCGTCATCGCGCCGGAGAACGACCAGATTTTGGTATGTTACGTGTGTACGCAAAGCAAGCCTGCCGAGCTTCTCGACAAGTTCAACAAGGAACTCGACGAGGAACTCGACGGGCTTGGCACGTCGAGTTTCTCTGTCGTGTGTACGAGGCCTGAAATGTTGTTAGAAATAGATTGGGACTTTCAGTTATGTATCTATCTGACAAAACCATGAAGAATTAGCTAGACACATTTCTACATAATATTAATAGTATATCATCATGTAACTTGAAATGGCTGATACCACAAAACAATGGGATCATTATTTTACTGTACTGGCCCAGTGGGCAAATGCCCCTCTGCCCCACCTACCAATCAAGTCATGCTGTAGACACAACTATTGTGAGCAAATCTTGCAACTATTATTTGTCTGCCTTCTCTAGAACATTCCTGTAGACACAGCTACAGTGGTAAAATATTGCCACTTGAGTTGCAAAATACATGATTCTGCTAGAATTAACAGCTCTAGTTCCTTCACATAAATTTCAGCTAGATGATAAAATTAATCACTTACGCACCCAGTAACCTTGTACTCATTAGAGTTTTGTGTTTTTATTTTTTGTGAATCTGAAAATGACTCAGGCAGCTAAATCTTTTATACATACCTGTATTTGGTCTGTCCTTACTAATAACTATCAAATTGTTTTCAACTCGCTTGTACATCTCAGGGCATAACACCATCTGTGCTTCAGCTTTGAAATTACTTGGCTTATTGTTGTTATATAAAGTTTTTGTCTGCATGCAGAGCAAGTCATTTATTTAACCTCTTGCCGACCGCGCTATAGCAAAAATACTGCTACAGCGCGGTCAAGTTACTGTGACAGGACGTCCCTGGGACGTCCTCGTGCACTTCCGCGTTTGCGCGTCCCCTGGGGCGCGCTCGCGGAAGTGTCCGTGCTCGCCGGGTCTAGAAGACCCGGCGCATCACGGATCACGGTAAATTGCCGCGGATCGCGGCTGTTTACCACGTGATCGCTCCGTCAAATGACGGAGTGATCACTTGTAAACAAACCGGCGTCATTTGATGACGCCGGTTCCTCCCTCTCCTCTCTGTACCGTTCGGTACAGTGCGAGAGGAGAGGAGAGAGGAGGGGGGGAGCGCGGGGTGTCAGCAGTGCTGTGGCTGGATCTGTGACAACTGCAGTCACAGATCCAGCCATCCCTCCCAGCTCAGCAATACTCTGCCATACCCCATACTCTGCCATACCCCATACTCTGCAATACCCCATACTCTGCCATACCCCATACTCTGCAATACCCCATACTCTGCCATACTCTGCATACTCTGCCATACTCTGCATACTCTGCCATACCCCATATTCTGCCATACTCTGCATACTCTGCCATACCCCATACTCTGCCATACTCTGCATACTCTGCCATACCCCATACTCTGCATACTCTGCCATACCCCATACTCTGCAATACCCCATACTCTGCCATACTCTGCATACTCTGCCATACCCCATACTCTGCCATACTCTGCATACTCTGCAATACCCCGATACTCTGCCATACCCCGATACTCTGCCATACCCCGATACTCTGCCATACCCCGATACTCTGCCATACCCCGATACTCTGCCATACCCCGATACTCTGCCATACCCCATACTCTGCAATACCCCATACTCTGCAATACCCCATACTCTGCAATACCCCATACTCTGCCATACTCTGCATACTCTGCCATACTCTGCATACTCTGCCATACCCCATATTCTGCCATACTCTGCATACTCTGCCATACCCCATACTCTGCATACTCTGCCATACCCCATACTCTGCATACTCTGCCATACCCCATACTCTGCAATACCCCATACTCTGCCATACTCTGCATACTCTGCCATACCCCATACTCTGCCATACTCTGCATACTCTGCAATACCCCGTTACTCTGCAATACCCCGATACTCTGCCATACCCCGATACTCTGCAATACTCTGCATACTCTGCCATACCCCATACTCTGCCATACTCTGCCATACCCCATACTCTGCCATACCCCATACTCTGCCATACCCCATACTCTGCCATACCCCATACCCTGCCATACCCCATTACTCTGCCATACCCCGTTACTCTGCCATACCCCGATACTCTGCCATACCCCGATACTCTGCCATACCCCGATACTCTGCCATACCCCGATACTCTGCCATACCCCAATACTCTGCAATACCCCGATACTCTGCAATACCCCATACTCTGCAATACCTCGATACTCTGCAATACCCCGATACTCTGCAATACCCCAATACCCTGCGCGATACTCTGCAATACCCAAATACTCTGCAATACCCCCAATACTCCGCAATACCCCAATACTCTGCAATACCCCCAATACCCCAATATTCTGCAATACCCCCAATACCCCAATACTCTGCAATACCCAAATACTCCGCAATACCCCAATACTCTGCAATACCCCCAATACCCCAATACTCTGCAATACCCCCAATACCCCAATACTCTGCAATACCCAAATACTCCGCAATACCCCAATACTCCGCATATATAATGTTTTGGGGTTCTATGTAGTTTTCTAGCAAATAAATTGTGATTTTTCCATGTAGGAGAGAAATGTCAGAATTGGCCTGGGTGTTCCAGAACGCCTGATGGCGCTCCCTGCATGTTGGGCCTCTGTATGTGGCCACGCCGTGTAAAAGTTGCACACATGGGGTATCGCCATACTCGGGAGGAATAGCAGAATGTGTTTTGGGGTGTCATTTGTGGTATGCATATGCTGTGTGTGAGAAATAACCTGCGAATATGACAGAAACAAGTTTGTTTTTTGTTTTTTTACAGAATTTTCGGTTGTTTTTCTTTTATAGCGCAAAAAATAAAAAACCCAGAGGTGATCAAATACCACCAAAAGAAAGCTCTATTTGTGTGAAAAAAAGGACAAAAATTTCAAATGGGTACAATGTTGTATGACGGAGTAATTGTCATTCAAATTGTGAGAGCACCGAAAGCTGAAAATTGGTCTGGTCAGGAAGGGGGTTTAAGTGCCCAGTGGTCAAGAGGTTAATATATTGTTTTAATTGCATGTGTTCTGTATTTTAAGATAAATGTAATTTTAAAATAAAGGTACAGAGCTGCATTGAAGTGATACCCACAAAGTACATGAACCTTATATATTTGTTGCAAGTAGTCACTGGCTAGAGTCATGATGTAACTGTACTATGAGGCCCCATACACACGATAGAATTTATCCGCGAATACGGTCCAGCGGACCGTTTCCGCGGATAAATCCTCTCGAGGATTTCAGCAGATTTTAATGCGATGGAGTGTACTCACCATCGCATTGAAATCCCCGCCGAAATCCTCTGGCGATGACGTGTCGCGCCGTCGCCGCGATTATGATGCGGCGACGTGCGCGACGTTGTCATATAAGGAATTCCACGCATGCGTCGAATCATTACGACGCATGCGGGGGATCCCTTCGGACGGATGGATCCGGTGAGTCTGTACAGACCAGCGGATCCATCTGTTGGGATGGACTCCAGCAGATGGATATGTTCTGCATGTCAGCAAATATCCGATCTGCTGGAATCCATCCCAGGGGAGATATATCCGCGGAAACAGATCCGCTGGCGTGTACACACCATAGGATCTATCCGCTGAAACCCATTTGCTGGGATTTATCTGCGGATGGATTCTATGGTGTGTACGGGGCCTAAGAGTCAGGCTGTTTTTCTTTCCTTCCTTAAATCATGCACATTCTGGACTACAATGGTATTGTTGCTTCATTTTCCAGTGTACTTGAAATTATATCTACTCCTCTTTGTTGGATTTATCTTTTCAACTACACAAATATCTGTTGTTTGAAAATTCATTTATAAACCTCTTCAAAATATTCTATAAAAAAAGAAAAAAAAGAAAAAGGTAAATCTGGTGCCTACCTAATATGAGATCATATTTTTTATAGTATTGCTGTGGACCATATGAATGGCCAAGGCAACATCATTCCCTTTAAATAGTTATAAAAAGTTGATTGGTGAACCTGAACATTGCAAACCAACCCTAAATTAAAGTGCAACTATGCTCAATGATATTTTTGGCTTTTGTAATGCAATACTGTAAGTAGCTACACTTTAGCAATCATCTAGCTGAAAGTAATTTGTGAGGCTACATTTGCACGTTAGGTAGTAATTGTCTACTGAGAGAGTTTTATTGAAAAGTTTTTAATGTTTAACACATTTTTTTTGCAGCAGTGACAGTGTAAAGACAGCAAACAGATTTTTTTTTTTTTTAACCATCACTTTGTCAGGCTATTTATTTTATTGAATTATATAAGGCCATCATATTTCACAATATCAGTTTATGTCCACAGATGCTCTTATAGTTTACTGTTCCTACAATGGTCACTTGGGCATAACAGGGTTAATTTACTTAAAGCAGAACTAAAAGCAAATTTTAGTTTTTAGTTTATTTTTTTTTTTTTTGAGAGAGATTTCCCTTCATTTCATGCACCAAAGCTACAACAGGAAGTGAGATGAAATCCCTCCAAAGTGAAGCAACCCGTTTATGTCACCAGGGTCACAGAACTAGTGTTCCTGTTGGAAGATTTCCTCACTATTGCTGATCTGGCGAAAGCCTACAATTTGGGATTTTCTTTTTCTTTGACTTTTGTTGATAATGATAAACAGGACAAATAGAGAGGGTGAACCCCCTAACAGAGACACATAAATAAAAACCTGACAGAGGTTTCTAATCCCTCTCCACTATGTTCAATACAAAGCAAAGTTTTTACCTTTAATTATACATTAATAGAGAAGAGCACGTTTACTTTTCAAGGGCATTGTTATTTTTCAAGGCAATTTTTACTTAGCTTAGTGAACGTGCAGAAGTGGCACTGACTTCAATTCTCCAATTATGTGCAAGCAAAACACCTTTTTTATTATTATTATTATTACACATGATTTATATAGCACCAACAGTTTACAGAGCACTTTACAAAATAAAAGGGAGACAATACAGTTATGATACAATAATATACAAGAGGATTAAGAGGGCCCTGCTCATCAGAGCTTACAATCTAATAGAGTGGGGAATGTGGTACAAAAGGTTGTTACTATGGGGAATGAGCTGATGGAAGTGATAAAAGATTAGTTGGAGACGTGATAGGCTTCCCTGAAATGATGAGTTTTCAGGGATTGCCTGAAGGTAGAAAGAGTAGGGGATAGTCGAACAGGTTGAGGTAGCGAGTTCCAGAGGATGGGAGAGGCTCTGGAGAAATCCTGGAGACGAGCATGGGAGTAGGAGACGAGAGAGTTTGAGAGTAGGAGGTCTTGAGAACAGCGGAGAGGATGGTTTGGGTGATATTTGGAGACAAGGTTGGTGATGTAGCTTGGGACAGAGTTGTGAATGGCTTTGTATGTTGTGGTTAGTATTTTGAATTTAATTTGCTTGACGATTGGGAGCCAGTGGAGGGATTGGAGGAGAGGGTTGGCAGACACTGAGCAGTTGGTAAGCTGGATAAGTCTGGCAGCAGCATTTATGATAGACTGAAGAGGGGGATAGTTTTTGGAGAGGCAGGCCAATGAGAAGGGAGTTGCAATAGTCAAGGCGAGAGATAACAAGGTAGTGAATGAGGAGCTTGGTGGTTTCCTTTGTTAAAAAGGGGTGAAATTTAGAAATGTTACGGAGGTGAACTCTACAAAATTTTGACAACGATTGGATATGAGGCTGAAAAGACAAGTCAGAGTCTAGGATTACACTCAGTACCCAGGCGTGCGGGTAGGGACTGGTGGTTGCATTTTTGATTTTGGAGGGGGCATGGCGGAGGGGGGATATTAATAGCTTGGTTTTAGAGAGATTTTGTTTACGGAAGTGGTGCGACATCCATGCTAATATGTCAGTTAGTAAGTTGGTAATATGAGAGGAGACTGAAGGAGTGAGGTGAGGAGTAGACAGATAGATTTGGGTGTCATCGGCACATAAGTGGTATTGGAAGCCATGGACGGTTATCAAGTGACCAAGGGAGGAGGTAAAGTTAGAGAAAAGAAGGGGTCCAAGAACAGAGCCTTGGGGGACTCCCACAGAAATGGGGGAATTGCTTATGATTGGGTGTTCTTTACAACATTTTTACCATATCCCTTAAGCTAAGTGAAAATTCACTTGTAAAATGAAAATCCCCTTGGAAAGGGAACATGTTTTAATCTTTTGGTAAATCAATCCCAATAAAAAAAAAAACAGCAGCTGCCCAACTTGGCTAGAACAGCTTTAATGCAAACCTAGGCCACTATTGGGCATCTTGTAACACTGATCAAGTACAATGACAGTTTAAAGGGCTTTTAAATGCAATCACTAAAATCTCATATACATTCCAGCATGTTGATATAAAAATATTGAAAATTACTTTAATTAACAGGTTTCATTTAAAAAAATGATGATACTGTTCCTTGTTAAGGTGATCTCTTTTAATTGGTGACAATGCTCTGTCCCTGTCCCCAAATGGTTGGTCATCCAATCAAACAAGCTTTTGATGTAGACTAAAATGACTACATGCATGTAGAAGGGGAATGGCTACAAAAATGCTACAGGAGATCAGCAGCACTCAGATAAAGATAAAAAAAGGCAAAACAAATATTAAATATAACAACATGGCAAATGTTTATGATACACCATTTTTTTTAAATAACTTTTGACTTCATTACGTTTTTTGAAGAGGTCTCTTTTTTGGTCGGCTGAAATTTTACCCGACCCGGTTATTCTCTACTACCGTTTTTTTAAAGATAGAGATTAGACTTTATTGTTTTTTTTAATTGTTTATTACTTATCTATTTAGTTATTCGTTCAGTTGTTTTGTTTGCTTTGTTTCTTTGTTTTAATTTTTATTTTTGTTTATTTTTTTGTTTTAGTTTTTCTTTGTTTTGGTTGATTCAGCAAATACTCGTCTGGACTCGTCAGAAAAAATCAATTTTGTGTTCGCAACACCTTATCATTTCATCTGCTTTTCCCCGCAAATAACCCTCCAGTTCCGTGAGTATTTTTAACATATGAGGTCCATATCTGGTAAACATGTCCATCAATTTTTTGTCTGTTAATGCCAATGGCTTGAATCACCCAGCCAAAAGATCTTCCTTGTGGAAAACAGCACTTTCTAATGGTTGTGATGTTCTTTGTGTACAAGAAACTCATTTTACCCATGACAATGCTCCAAGATGTACACATAAAAATTTCCCTTATATTTTTAAAGCTGATTATTCATGCAAACAGAGGGGAGTTTTGATAGCAGTTCGTGACTCCTTGACTTTTTTTTTTTTTTTTTTTTTTTTTTTTTTCTTTTTTCTTTTTTTAAAGTGTATTTTGTGCGTGTACTTGAGAGAGGAGCCAGACTGCAGGAGTTGGGAGTAGGCAGGTCTCCCCCAGAGGCAATCTGCCACCTTTCTCCATGCCCCGGGTGGCAATGGCAGGTGTGTGAGGGGGTCCTCCCACACAGCCCGCCCTACCTGCTCCGCTTTGAAGCCCAACGGGGCAGAGGGACTCCCTATAAGGGAGTGAGAGGATCTAGCCCGCTCAACCAGCCCCGTTAGTCCTTCGCCTCTCTTTTTAGAGACCGCGTGGTCAAAGTGCGTGCATGTTAACCCAATTTCGAGTGAGTGTAAGTGTGGTGGTTTTTGTGGGAGGGGGGTGGGCATACTAAGCACAGGCTTACCTCGCATAGCACACCCACCGGGAGCCGGGCTGAGACCACCAAACTCAATTCACATGTAGCCGAGACCGGGATCCGAACCCCTAGCTGCAGAGGTGAATGGCTTGTCAGCGCAGTGCCAATCGCGTTGAGCCACCGCAGCTCCGACTCCTTGACTTTTACTTTATTGCAATGCCACTCTGATCCAGATGGCAGGTTTATCATTCTGGTATGCATGCTAGATAATGTGACTTATACTCTTGTGAATGTCTATGCACCTAATGTCAGACAAATGAAATTTCATAAAAAGGTTTTAAAAAAGATAAATGAATTGCAATCGGGGCACCTTTTAATTTGCGGTGACTTTAATCTGGTCCCTGATGTGGATATTGACTCTACTTCTTGCGCAAAGAGGTTTTCTTCTCCTCTATCAAAATTTTTTCTAGAAAATGACTTATATGACATATAAGGAGAGGGATTTTACCTTCCATTCCCCGCGTCACAACACATATTCCCGAATAGACCTGTTTGTCTCTGACAAATGGCTGCTTCAAAATGTAGTTGACTCGCGCGTTCATAGCATTGCCTGGTCGGATCATGCCCCTATCAGTATCAAATTGAAGAATGCAAACTCTCATCAAAAATCTTACATATGGCGTATGAACAACTATCTTTTACAGCAGCCTGAAAATATTAAATACATTTCTCAGAAACTTGAGGAGTTTTTCTGCGACAATGTGGGTTCTGTTTCCGACCCGACTGTGCTGTGGAACGCGCATAAGTCTTTTATACGAGGTCTTTTTATACAATTGGGCTCACAAGCTAAAAAACGAAGGGATAAAAAATTTACAGACATAACTAACAGGCTAAACGCATTGGATATGATGAATAAAAATCACCCCTCACCCACCCTGGGATCTGAAATTTTTAAATTAAGACATGAATTGCGCTCTACGCTTATGGAATCTTATGATTTTAGACTCCGAAGATTAAAAGCGCATTCATATGCCACTAGTAATAAAGCAGGGAAAGTGATGGCTAATCGTATTAAAGGATACAGAACTAGGACTAATATTCCTTATATTATAGATCCTATTACTCAGAATAAGATAATTAACCCCCAAAAGATAGCTGACAAATTTAGTTCCTATTATGGCAAACTTTACAACCTTGAAAGAGATGTCTCTATGCATCATCCTTCATTAGAGGAAATTCAAACTTTTCTCTCTCGTATTGACTTACCCAAGTTGTCGGGGGAGGATCTTGCAGCACTTAACACGCCCTTCACTGACTCGGAATTGTCATACACCATTGAATCCCTGCCGGGAGCTAAAGCACCTGGTCCGGATGGTTTCACTGGTGAATATGTTAAACAGTTTAAAAAATTACTGATACCACATATGAGAAGTATGTTTAACCACTCTGCCTCCATATCTTCTTTCCCACATGAGATGTTATCTGCACTAATAATCACGCTTCCCAAACCTGGAAAGGATCCGACATCCCCCCCTAATTTTCGTCCTATATCCCTGCTTAACATCGACGTTAAAATTTTCGCCAAAATGATCTCAAATAGAATAGTCGACATTATTCCAGATCTGATTCATATGGATCAAACTGGATTCACCAAAGGACGCCAGGCATCTGACGCGACTAGAAGACTAATAAACGTTATTCACAATGTTAATATTACAGGAACGCCTTCTCTGCTTCTTTCGTTAGATGCGGAGAAGGCATTCGATAGAATCAATTGGGAATACTTATCGTTGACTCTTCAGAAGTTTGGTTTTGATGGCCTTATCCTTAAATCCATAATGGCCCTTTACTCCAACCCCACTGCTCGAGTTCTGGTTTCCAATCTGTTATCTCAACCTTTCCGCATTTCCAATGGTACCAGACAAGGATGCCCTTTGTCGCCCTTAATATTTAATTTACTTATGGAACCTTTAGCTGAACACATAAGATCTAACCCCAAGGTATCGGGAGTGACCATAGGCTCACAGGAACATAAAATCAGCCTGTTTGCAGACGATGTGATCTTAATGCTGACCTGCCCATTTGCTTCCCTAACTGAAACACAGGAAATACTATCTTGGTTCAGTAAAATTTCTTATTATAAGGTAAATACATCCAAGTCATCTGTTCTGGATATAGGTATAGACGCTGTGGCGAATAATCTTCTACAACATCAATTTCCATACACTTGGACTGATACCAGCATCCCATACTTGGGAATCCAATTGACCAAATCCACTAAATCTCTATTTCTACACAATCACATACCCCTTAAAAAGAAACTTCAATTAGATTTGACGACTCTAGGTAGACACGAGCTCTCGTGGTGGGGTAGGCTTTCAGCTTTCAAGATGATCCATCTACCACAAGTATTATACCTCTTTAGATGTCTTCCCATCCCACTACCCACGAGTTTTTTCAAATCTCTACAATCTATTCTATCAAAATTTGTCTGGAACGGAAAGAAATCTAGATGCGCCCATCATAAACTAATAATACACAGGATGTGGGGGGGAGTAGGTTACGTAGATTTTAAGGACTACTTCTTTAGCTCAATCTTGACACAATTAAAGGAATGGTTTCAACCATCCCCGACGACAAACTGGGGTTTGATCGAGTCTTCTTACTGCATCCAAAGACCGACTAAACTATGGTTATATGGTGCACAGATAGGATTTAAAATCCCCTCTCATCTTCCTCCTTCAATGAAAGTTTCCATTTCAACATGGATTAGGTTTTTAAAAGCAACGGAATACTCTGATACCAAACATAGAATAGATATTCCTTTTAGAGTTTTACAACTTGTGATGAATCCTACTACCCTAAATGACTGGTACAATTGTGGCATTGAAAATGTCCATGACCTTTACTATGGTTCCGAAATTAAATCCTTTGAAACCATCCAATCCGAATATAAGCTCCCTCACACATGCCACGGTCATTATAAAAAAATAACACGATACTTAAATAACTTGACCAATGCCAACCTTTACATAAACGCGCATGCATGGTCCTTTTTGACATCGATAGTTCAAAAGAAAAAAGGTATCACCCTTTTTTACAATTTACTTCAGGAAAAGAAAAATTTCTTGAAATCCTCTGCTCACTTGCAATGGGAAAAAGAATTGGATCATTCTTTTACATGCGACCAATGGCAAGCTGCATGTAGAATGAACCAATCGGCCTCCAAATGTGCATCTCTATGGGAACTATCGGTCAAGATAACTTTGAGGTGGTATTATACACCAAGCATCTTGTCCAAGTTTGGTAATCAACACTCTGATCAATGTTGGAGGATGTGCGGTGCTAAAGGTGACTTGTTCCATATTTTATGGACATGCCCTAAACTTACAGATTACTGGAAAAATATATTCGATATATTAACGGCTATGTTAGGAACTAGGTTAAAACCTGATCCAGCACTTGCCTTACTATCTTTAGGAATAGACGAATTTCAATTCCACCTGCGTAATGCAATGGTACACCTATTTCTTGCTGCCAGACTGTCGATCACTAAGAGGTGGAAAGACCCTTGCCCTCCATCAGTGATTGAAGCTATTGATCTGACTAATCTGCATATGACATATGAACGCTTATTAGCTTTATCCCTTAATACATTGCACAAACACGATGTCTTATGGGCCCCTTGGAAGTCATGGGTCAACGACAATGCTTGAAGATCCGCTTTATTATACTATTTCTGGAATGCTAACCTTTTTGAACACTGTCTTTCCCCGTATATGTATTTTATGAGGAAACGATAAGAGGAACTAATCGGTTAATTTTCTTTATAATTTCTTGTATGAAACGTTAACTTATCTTCCTTTTTTTAGTTACTAATATAACTACAAACGGTAATTGTTTGATAATTTCCTTATGAGATCGTTATATTTTTTCCCTTTTTTCCCTTTTTTCTCTTTTTTTTTATTTATTCATTTATTTATTTATTTATTTTCTCCCTTTGTTCATTCTTTTCTCCTCTCAGTGATTCGACTTTTTTTTTTTATTTATTTTTATTTATTTTTTTATTTTGAATTCTTGAGCAGGATTAACAACATTTATCATCTGTTATAACGCTATGATATGTGTGTACTTGTTATATCTACTCTTACAACTTGCTTGTATTTGAAATGTTTAAAATTAATAAAAATTATTGAAACAAAAAGATACGAGGAGGAAAAAAAAAATGGTGGCGTGGCAAGACAGAAGAAGCGAAGGAGACCAGGCCCGACTCCTAAAAAAAATAAAAATAAAATGGTGTTAATTGCTCCCCTGTGCCCGGGCTAATAACTGACCGCATTTCTCATTGTTAAAAAAAATAAAATAGAAAAAAAAAAAAAAGGTCTCTTTGAAGGGTCACTTAAACTATATGGACTTTATCAAAATTAAAGTGTTGTATTGTGCCCCCACAATATCTTTCCCCTTTCATAAACAGTATCTGTTGCACCCTCTTAGTTTGGCGTAGGCTTCTAGATGAATAATTTAGTTGGGCTTCCCTGTACTCAGTGGCACAGGGGTTGAATATTTAGGGCTTCTCACTGTTTAAAAGGCTGCTGCTCTGCTGATTTCCTCTGTCTCCTACAGAATTCTAGAATTATAGTGGAAGGAAAAGCAGAACAGGCAGATTTAATATTTACGAGACTGATACTCCAGCCAATCCCTGGGGAGGTGTGCCTAGAAGGTAGAGCCCATAAATAGTCTGAGGCCTAGGCAGCAGGGTGCAGTGTTCCTGGGTCCTGCAGGAGAAAACTTCTGTTATGGGGCTCTGACCTAGTGCAGGATCGTTAAGAAGGCTTTGAAGAAGACATTGCAGTCCCAGTTAGACTTAGCTGGGGGGGACTATTGGCAGATCTGTGTCTATGGATTAAGTTGGGTGTTATGGTGTTAGTCTACATCTCCCTTACTATGAATTGACTGGTGGATATCGACAGGGGGCAACTAGTGATTCTGTGGCTATGTGAGTAAATGACCCCCTCCCCGTTTTGTCGTATGACGTCTTTAAGGAGCGGCAGGACATCTGAAGACAACAAACCATATTTATAGAGGGCATTCATCCAACTTTTCCCTATCACCAGCTATTTGCATCAGTGCGTGTATATCCCAAAGTATATAAAATATGTCATGACAATTTTAATAAATCTCTGTTAAAAAATAAAGTGTACAATTATAAAAACACATATTCCTTAATGTCATGTTATACAAAAATATTTGTAAAATACATCAATAAAACATGTCAATGGGTCCGCTTAATTTGTGGACTCTTTGGGCCAGATTCATGAATATCTGCGGCGGCTTAACGTATCCCCTTTACGTTACATGATTCACCAAGCACTTGCGTGTAAACTTACGGCGGTGTAACGTAAAGCCGTCCGTCGCAAGCCCACCTAATTCAAATGGGGTGTGTACCATTTAAATTAGGCGCATTCCCGCGCCGAACGTTCTGCGCATGCTCCGTGTGAAAATTTCCCAACGTGCTTTTTGCGAAATTACGACGCCCCGACGTATTTTTTGAGCGACGACGTGCGTTACGTCGTTTCGTATTCCCGGACGTCTTGCGCAAAAAAAAATTGAAATTCGACGCGGGAACGACGGCCATACTTTAACATGGCTGTTCTAAAGATAAGCCATGAAAAAGCAGGCCTAAGTTTGCGACTGGAAAAACCGACTAGCGACGACGTAAGAGATTGTGACGAACGCGCGTATCTTCGTGGATCGCCGTAATCAGCTAATTTGCATACCCGAAGCTGAAAAACTACACAAACTCCACCCAGCGGCCGCGGGAAATTACACCTAGGATCCGAAGGTGTACGAAGCCGTACGCCTGTCGGATCTTAGCCAAAAGCCGTCGTATCTTTTTTGTGAATTACAAATAAAGATACAACGCGGCAAATTTAAAAATACGCCGGAGTATCAGTAGATACTCCGGCATATTTCCTCTGTGAATCTGGCCCAAAATATTCATAAGATAGATCCAATGGGTCTCACATCTCAACACCTCATTTAATCAATCCATGCCTCTCCAATGTCCTTCTATTCTTTCAATTCCATATACAGTCAACAAGCTTGGATCTTTTTTGTGTTTCAGTTTAAAATGCCTAGACACCCTGGGCCAGATTCACAAAGAGATACGATGGTGTATCTCCAGATACACCGTCGTATCTCTGACTTACATTGGTCCTATCTATGCGTCTGATTCATAGAATCAGTTACGCATAGATATGGCTAAGATCCGACAGTGTTACGCTGTGTTACACTGTCGGATCTTATTTTCAATTTGAAAATGGCCTTCCTGCTGATTTACGTTGAATAATATGTAAATCAGCGAGATACGCAAATTCACGAACGTACGCGGACCCGACGCAGTGTTGTTACGACGTTTCCTTAGCGGCTTTCCGGGTGTATACTTACCCCTGCTTCTATGAGGCGCAGCCAATGTTAAGTATAGCCGTCGTTTAAATTTTCTTACGTCGTTTGCGTACGCCGATTCAGAAACACGCGCGTCGCAAGTTACGCTCACGTCGAAACCACTGACGTCCTAGTGACGTCAGTGGGAGCAATGCACGCCGGGAAATTCCCCGGACGGCGCATGCTCATTTAAATCGGTGCGGGAACGCGCCTGATTTAAATAGTACACTCCCCCTAGCCGCGGAATTTGAATTCCGCCGGGGGATTTGCGATCCGCCGTCGCAAGTTTGGAGGTAAGTGGTTTGTGAATTACCCACTTGCCTCCCAAACTTACGGGAGCGGATCTTAAATCAGGTAGATCGAGCGGATCTAAAGATCCGCTGATCTACGTGAATCTGGCCCCCTATGTGTCTCTACTCTTTTTTTGAGCAATGAAGGATTCACACAGTGGTGGAGCACTTTAAGCTTTTACAAAGTAAAGACGTTTTATTTTCACAGTTTTTTTCACTATTTTGATCATATTGCTCATTTCATTATAATATTGCTGATACATTTTCTGGACTATTTTTCAGCAACTTAAAGAGGAAGTAAACCTAGGAAAAAAAACACCACCTGTAATACAAAGGCATAATGAGCTAGTATGCATGACATACTAGCTAATTCTGTAATACTCACCTCCGATGGAAGCCCCCCCGCAGCCGTCCTCTTCCAACGCCCGGGAAGCCGACATCTTGCTCGGGGGTTACTTCCACGTATCGCTGCTTCGGCGCTCTGATTGGCGGGAGCCACGATGACATCACTCCCCTGCATGCACGCAGGAGTCAGCAGTGACGGCACGGCCTCAATGAGGAACGGCACCTTACAGTGCGCCTGCGACGCTTGTCTAAACCATGGAGGTTTTGGAGATATTTCAAGAACCTACAGGTAAGCCTTAATAATAATCTAGGCTTACCTGTAGGTTAAAGTGGTTGTAAAGGGGTTACAACCACTTTAAGAGTATTGCACATAGGTTTTTCTTGTTGCACTTTCATAGGCACTAGCACTTTATATATACTTTTTGCACATAATTAGTTTATTATATAAGGGGAACAATATATATATATATATATATATATATATATATATATATATATACACACACACACACACACACACACACACACACAGTTTTATAATATTCACAATTATCAATTAGGGGTTCACAAATTTATTGTGTGATTAGCACCAATCTCAAAATATACGCAGGTACATAATCAGACCTAATGTAAGAGATATCCCCCCTTCCCAGAGCCCTCATAAATACTGAAACAATTGGTTATAGGGAGAGGAGCCAAGCAGCCAAAGCTGTAAGGTGGAGGAATGCACAAACCATTGCAAGTACCAAAATCTTAGAATGTCAGTATATATTCTGCAGGGCCAGGAACATTGGCATTGAGGAACCCCTTGTTGGGATATTTTATTCTGACAGCTGATCAGCTGCTGAACTGGCTACATTTTGATCCATTTGTGGCCATATTAAAAAGGTAATCAATCTGATTAAAATTTGCCTTGGAAGTTTGAATGTGGTTGGCGATAGAACTGTTACCCTACTGACCCAGTTAGATGGTCTGTGTATGCTGTGGATACAGTGTATTAGACAGATCTCAGATTAGGGTATTTGTTGAGTCAGGGCTGGTGGAAGGATTTTTGACACCCTAGGCGAAACCTCATTTTGGCTCCATCCCTGACTCCATCCCCTTTGCCCTGCCCATGTATACCCCACCTTTTTAATGAAGCGCCCATCAAATGCTGCCCCACCAGTGCCCATCAAATGCAGCCTCACCTTTTCCCATCAATGAGAGAATAAATAATTATTTGCCACACAATTGGCCACCATGGACTATACCATTGTTATTCTTTCCACCATTCATGTTATTTATTTTTTGCCCTTAGTTCAAGGTAGCCCCATATGAAGTTAATGTAAACTATTGATTAGACAACAAGAATTACCAGTCCTAATTTGGATATAACCTATTGGCAATTTATTATGAAGACACACCCTAGTCTATTTTAGAAATGCATTTTTATGCGTTTTACATTCGGCGTACTGTTTTGTATTTATTTCATGAATTTCTTTCACAAGCAATACAATCTCTAGAGAACGTAAATATATTTGAAAACACTTCAATTATGTTTTACTTCGTTTTCTAGATTAAATAAACAATTATGTACAACTTGCCACTATTTGTAAAACAAATTTTCCTTCTGGATTTAATTTTATTATTTAAGAAATATTTCAGTGTGTGAAAAGATTAATAATGAAATGTGCTTTTTGCAGATATCAGTTTCATTTTCTGCTGTCAATTCAGCTAGTTATCTGAAAGAAGCACATTTATGTGTGATTAATTTTTCCATTGTGTCCCAGTGACAATTACATGAGCCAATGGGTAGTACATTTGCCTGTAATGTGACAAGGAGTAATCATTTGCTACATGCATTGTAATAAAGAACTTTAATTTATTGTTTATATTTCTGGGTTCCAACGGACTATCATACATGAGCTACACACCATTATTCCCTAATTTGACAATATAAACTCATTACAAAGACAGATATAAGAACTATAGATTCATAGCTAGACAGATAGGTGGAAAGATAAAGAAAAATCAAGCCTTAATTATAATTTCACTAATAATAATAAGATAGATAGATGATAGGTAGATTATAGATAAATGATAGATAGATAGATAGATAGATAGATAGATAGATAGTGTCATGGACCTTGGAATGCAGAAGTGTTCCTCCTTGAAATCTGTTACGCAGTGGGGGGTCTTCTTCCCTGTCTTAAGGCTCCAGACGGCTCCATTGTTTTGTGTCTGGCTATTGTGTACATTGATTGCCCCTGGGGCTTCTGTCTCATTACACATAGCAGTCCTTCTATTCAAGCTATCGATCCAATCCCTGCTGAACCCATTTTCAAGTCCTCATTTGCATGGCTAAGATGACCTGAAGGAGAACTACATGTACTTTACAATTGACCAATACGAAAGCGGTTGTTGGGGGCGGGATGTTCCAAATTCTGTATAAAAGTATGTTGCGTGCTTCCAATAAAAGTCTTTCTGTTTGAACTTACATACAGCCTGCCTGGTGTTTGTTCTAATGGATTCCGAACGGCACATAGCTGTAGTTCGGATCCCGGAGCCTTGGATGACCGAACCATCAGACGTTGCGATCTGCAAGCTGACTCAATAGTAGCAGAGGAGTGTCGGGGGAGCGGAAGCGAGCGAGCAAAGGTCTCGTTACAGATAGATAGATAGATAAAAATTACACAGGAAATTGGTATATTTGCTACTCAATTTTGTGTGTTACCTATAATACTTAAAAACATAGCATATGTCCATGTTTTTTGGATGTCATCCCACCTTACTAGTCACATTAGTTTTCATTTCATTGCCACATGAAAAATGTAATATAAATGAGAAGTTGGGCTAAAATCAACCTGCTAAATATAAATCATAATCGGTAAAATCCAGCTAATTACCATGTAATAAAATCCATCTAAACACAACAGCCGATTAGCTTTTCATTATTTTATATGTGTTTAGATGGCTTTTATTACATGGTAATTAGCTGGATTTTACCGATTATGATTTATATTTAGCTGGTCGATTTTAGCGCAACTTCTCATTTATATTTCATTTTTCACAGTGTCATAACACATTTTTTTAGTTGCGGCTTTTATCATTTGGTCATCTTCTATTTATCATTATTTATGTTTGGGTTATATTTAAGAATTCACATCAGCGCTTGAGTCACCTTAATAATATACATTTTAAAGTGAACCCGTGAATAAGCCCAAGCTCACACTGGTGTGACTCATGATGTGACTTGCTACACATAAGGGTTTGATTGATTTACTAAAAGTTGAGAGTTCAAAATCTGGTGCAGCTGTGCGTGGTAGCCAAACAGCTTCAAACCTCAGCTTGTTCAATTAAGCTTTGACAAAAAAAAAAAAATGGAAGTTTATTGGTTTCTATGCAGAGCTGCACCCGATTTTGCACTCACCACTTTAGTAAATCAACCCTATAAAGTCTCATGATAAGTCAAATCACATTATATTCAATGGTGGCTTTTCCAATTAATGTGACATCGGTCACTGCGACTCTAGCTTTACAAACTTCAGTATGAACTCAGAAATTTCAGAAAAGTGACAGCTTTATGTTATCTCTGCAACTCTGCTGCAACTTCAGAGTTTTTTTTAACCCTGTACTACCCTCCCGGTTCCATATACTCCCTTTATGCTGCTGAAAATCTACTCCCAAGCACATTATCTCTTCCTAAGCAATCCATCATCCCAGCTACATTTGATCAGTCTGCTGGAAAAATTAACAAGATTAGCAAGAACAAAGAGAGGTGTGCTGGACAATGATGAACTATTTTTCTAATTGTAAGGTCCCTGGCTGGCTGGAGATTAACAGAATATACTATGATTGGGACACTTTCTTGGCCTCAGTTAGGTCATCAAAAAATAAGTTTAATATTATGTTAATAAAAGAGAACTTTTTTTATTCAGGCTGTCATCCACCAACATGTGATTCCTGGGACAATCCACTCTGGTTGCTCACTGAAGTCAAACAAAAGAGCAGTTCATGTAGTCCCCCTGTTAAGAACTTTCTTGAGTGTTTAAATGATCACCCAAAATGAATTTATATGAGTGCTGTGATATTTTAAAGCATGTATACTGGCTTGCAGTCATCCACGTTTTTTGTGTTATTGAAGTTTGCATTGCATTGTCAAGTTATTATCTCTTATCAGGCAGTCTTCTGTTCAACTTTTTTCGTGCTAGCTCAAAGAATTACCCAATGGCTTGAGCTCAGCCTTTCTTCCCTAGACACCTGACCTCAAGGACAAAGTCTGCATTGCACAGCCGCCTTAGCAGCAGCTTTCCCCCAGTGTTAACAATTCTCTTGCTAGGATATTCTCTCTATATATTATGGAACAGCATTCATATCAGCTTTTTGTATGAGAGCTATGCACTTTGTAAAAAATTAGGCAATGAACAGAGATCACACAATCAATCAATGTTACTGTTTGAATCTATTTTATTATTTTTTATTTTATTTTATTACGGAACACACCAAAAAATTCTGTTAGGTATTGATCTCACATAGTATACTCATTTGATACATTAGGCAATAGCATAAAGCTGCCATTGGACCCGACCAGCAGGAGACATAAAAAATGACAGTGTAAATTGTTCACAAATGTTGGCATCATTGCTGGAGCTTCTACTTGTAGTCCATTGTGCCCTTTCCATGTCATGCAATAATGAGATCTCAAAAGGGTAGCCACCACACTAAAGAACAAAGTTGTGAAGGATACATGCTGCTTTAACTACATATATAGCATCCTCAAGGCTCCAATTTATAGAATGATGCAGCAAATGCCACTTTTTAGCAAGGATGCCAAAAGTGAACTTTACAACTCTTTATGTCAGTGAGGGAAGTGAGGGATTTGAGTAATACCATTGCAGATGCTCACCAAGGGCAAAGTCTTCATTCCCTACAAAAAGCATACGGAAGAGGTGGATCTATTGTCCCTGGTAGCTGTTCCTGAAAGTTCTCTGGAAGGTCAAGTCCATTGTCATTATTCAACTAAATGAAGGGTGCACAAACAAATACTGGAGTCTAAGCTGCTCCCAAAGTACCCAATGTCTATGTAGGTAAAAATAATAATTTTCATCATCCACTTCTAATAGTACAAAGGAGAAATATATTTTATATTAAAGAATTTACTGCCACTAGATACTGGCTTAATGATCTGGATGTGTTTACCATTAATAGATCTCACACAATGGGAAAATTGCAGTGCACCCAGAAAAAAGGCTATATTGGACCAATCTTCCTTAGTTGGTTTCTTCATGACCACATACTTCAGTACATTCCATATGGCTCTGAGGGTGTTATGGATAATATAGGTAACTGTTGATTTCCCTACCATAAATCCATAATGCAGACTAAATAGAATAGTTTGTTTTTCAGTTAAAACCTTAAAAACTTACTGGAGAAGCTTGTGGGACTGTTATAACCACTACCTAAAAAAAACGAAAGGAGTCGTGGAGCAGGATCCCCAAAAAATGCACCATATGTCCATATGTTCTTAAAACTGGTAATGAAAATAAGAGCATAAGCTAGCATATGTCATATTTTCGGTTTGTCAACATAGAATAATAATGCTGGTGAGGCATTGGCATTGCGGCATTGCTGGTGAGGCATTGGCATTAGTTGGTGAGGCAAGGCGTTGGCATTCCCTTGACAACGCGCTTGTCACTAAATGTGTTAAAAAGGGAGAGGCCCATTAGCTGACACCAAACCACCATCTCCATTTATTTGGAGTGGTGGCCATCAATGTAAGTGCACCTAATGATATTTTATGATGCTTTTAATGTTTTTAATGTTTGTATAGACCTTTACGCAACAACAAATACTACACTATATAAATCTCTCTGGGCTTCTTGTTTGCATCTAGTGTGGTGGTTTGGATATCGGTTTCCATTCAGCTGGTGACTTTGATTGAAGATGATGGATCGTAAGCACAGATTAATGCCTACTATAGTCATTCATCTGGAGAGTGCATCCTTTTGGTGAAGGCCTACGTGTGAAGACGTGTTAAGGCACTTGGTGTTATCCTTTTGAGATAATATTGTGCTTTATTACCTGCTACCTCTGGTAAGCAGACACGTCTGCTGCACACTGTAGTTAAGGCTCCTCACCAAGATTCCAACTAGTACTCAAATACTTTTTTATGATAGAACTTGTGAAGTTATGCACTTGGCAGCTAATATGTATGCATCATACACACTAGGGGGAGTACAACTGGGGGAATCCATAATGGAGAAGGATCTTGGGGTTTTGGTAGATCATAAGCTTAATAATAACATGCAATGCCAAGTTGCAAAGTCCTTTCTTGTATTAAAAGAGGTATAGACTTCAGAGAGAGAGAGAGAGAGAGAGAGAGAGAGAGAGAGAGAGAGAGATATCATTGTGCCCCTGTACAAATCATTAATAATGGCATATGCAGTTCTGTTTTGGGCACCAATTCTCAAAATGGACATTGGGAAACTGGAGAAAAGTGCAGAGAAGGGCAACCAAACTGATAAGAGGCAAAAGGGAGCTCAGCTATGAGGAAAGATTAGAGGAACTGAATTTATTCTCTCTTGAGAAAAGGAGATTAAGGGGGATATAATCAACATGTACAAATACATAAGGGGTCCATATAGTGAACTTGGTGTTGAGTTATTCACTTTAAGGTCATCACAGAGGAAAAGGGGGAATTCTTTACGTCTAGGGGAAAAGAGATTTCTTCTTCAAAAACTGAAAGGTTTCTACTAGGCATGATTCGAAACCCCCCGTTTGGTTCGCACCAGAACCTTCGAACGGACCGAACGTTCGTGCGAACTTTTAGAACCCAATTGAAGTCTATGGGACTCGAACGTTAAAATTCAAAAAGGCTAATATGCAAGTTATTGTCGTAAAACGGGTTTGAGGACCTGGGTCTTGCCCCAGGGAACATGTATCAATGAAAAAAAAGTGATTTTAACCACTTAAGCCCCGGACCATATTGCTGGTCAAAGACCAGAGCACTTTTTGCGATTCAGCACTGCGTCACTTTAACTGACAATTGCGCGGTCGTGCGAGGTGGCTCCCAAACAAAATTTGCGTCCTTTTTTTCCCATAAATAGAGCTTTCTTTTGGTGGTATTTTATCACCTCTGCGGTTTTTAATTTTTGCGCTATAAACAAAAATAGAGCGACACTTTTGAAAAAAATGAATATTTTTTACTTTTTACCATAATAAATATCCCCCAAAAATATATTAAAACAAAAAAAATTCCCTCAGTTTAGGCCAATACGTATTCTTCTACATATTTTTCATAAAAAAAATCGCAATAAGCGTTTATTGATTGGTTTGTGCAAAAGTTATAGTGTTTACAAAATAGGGGGTAGTTTTATGGCATTTTTAATAATATTTTTTTTTTACTAGTAATGGCGGCGATCAGCGTTTTTTTTTCGGTACTGCGACATTATGGCGGACACTTCGGACACTTTTGACACATTTTTGGGACCATTGGCATTTTTATAGCGATCAGTGCTATAAAAATGCATTGATTACTATAAAAATACCACTGGCAGGGAAGGGGTTAACACCATGGGGGTGGGGAAGGGGTTAAGTATGTTCCTTGGGTGTGTTCTAACTGTAGGGGGGGTGGACTCACTAGGGGAAATGACTGATTGCTGTTCATACATTGTATGAACAGACGGTCAGGCATTTCTCCCCTGACAGGACCGGGAGCTGTGTGTTTACACACACAGCTCCCGGTTCTCGCTCTGTAGCGAGCGATCGCGGGTGCCCGCCTGGCATTCGCGTGGGAATCAGAAGCGAGCGAGTGGCCGCTTCGCGAGGCGACATAGAGCTACAGGCTCTTGCGCAGGAGAGCCGACCTGCCGCCGTAGAACTGTGGCTGTTCGGCATGTAGTTAATGATGCTTAAAGTGAAAAATGTTTTGAAAAATTCCTTTAAATATCATACCTGCTGGGTGTCTATAGTATGCCTGTGAAGTGGCACGTGTTTCCCGTGTTTAGAACTGTCCCTGCACAAAATGACATTACTAAAAGAAAAAAGTAATTTAAAACTGCTTGCGGTAATGTCTGGTCCCTGCAATATGGATGAAAATCATTGAGAAAAATAGCATGGGTTTCTCCCCCCTCCCCCCAGGTCATTACCAGCCCCTTTGGCCCTATATACTTTGAACAGCAGTATACAGGCGGTGCAAACAAGACAGGTACTAGATTTGTTGTTAAGGAGAATCTGTTTTTAATTTTGAACTGGTACTTTTTTAAAGTGTAGCTCCAACCAAAAAATCTATTTTTAAGCTTTTTGGAAAACATAGAGAAGGGTTATCACCCCTGTAACATTTGTTTTGCTGTCTGTGCGCATCTGTTCAGAAGATTGCACCTTACTTTCTGTCCCAATGACAAATGATTTTATGAAAATTAGTTTTTTTTTGTGAAACAAGGATTGGTGATAAAGCATCAGTGGACAGGAGACACCTCTTACAGAACAGAATTTCCCTTCCTAGGGGTAGATTTCCTTTCACTTCCTGTTGTCTCCTTCCGTTTGCAAGTAGGAGTCGTTTGTAAGTTGGATGTTTGAAAGTAGGGGCCTGCCGTATATACTCTGCAGAAATTTGGGCACTAGGTGTTGGTGTTGCCACAATACTGTAAGCCCTAACAGTTAGTCTTGGTGGGCGCTGGAACGCCCTGCTGTGAACTATTATATCAAGAATTGTAATTACATGCCATTGTTGAACAGTGGTAGAAAAATTGGGCCTTTGGTGCTGGCGCTAGTGCCACAACACTGTAAGTCCTCACAGTTACGCAGGAATGGGCCCTGCTGTGAAATATTAGATCAAGAATTGTAATTACATGCCCCCGTTGAACAGGGGCAGAAAAATTGGGCCTTTGTTGGTGGTGGTGCTGGTGCCACAACACTGTAAGCCAGGGATGTCAAACTGGCGGCCCTCCAGCTGTTCCGAAACTACAAGTCCCATCATGCCTCTGCCTGTGAGAGTCATGCTTGTAACTGTTAGCCTTGCAATGCCTCATGGGACTTGTAGTTTTGCAACAGCTGGAGGGCCGCCAGTTTGACACCCCTGCTGTATGCCCTCACAGTTACTCTTTGTGGGCGCAGGAATGGGCGCAGTGAAAATACTTGCTGATCAGCCACTGCCTGTGATATTAACATGACAACAACAGCAATTGTATCCATGTGGCTTTAGGTGCACACTGTGCAGAGGACACAGCACACCATGTGAAAATACTTGCAGAATGATCCTCTGCCTGTGGTATTAATATGAGAAGATCCCTGCCTGTAGGAATTAATATGAGAAACACCAGCAAATCTATTGACGTAGCTTTAGGTGCACACTGTGCAGAGGACACAGCACACCACGTGAAAATACTTGCAGAATGATCCCCTGCCTTTGGTATTAGGAAGAGTGGATCTATATAAACTGGCCAATTAACCCTCTTCAAAGATGAGGATGATCTATATGCAGTTTTTCGTACCTCCATTTTGTAAGGCTGTTAGGATGCCAAATGTAAGACCCTGCAGAGGTACCTGCAATGCAATGCTCCTCTTATGCTGGGAGGGCACAGCTTTGGTCTCGAACGCTTGGACCCTCAGGACAAGCACTTCAGGCCATGTTTTGACAATCAGTCACCTTCAAGCCTCTGACTGTGCCAGGAGGAATCCTTTGCCCTAGCAACAGTAGACAAGTTCTGCTAGCCAACATCAAATCTTACAGTCTCAGTGGTTGGCAATTCCAATTCCAGCAGATGCGATTTTAAGATGAGGAATTTTGTTGCTCAGAGGGATGACAATTTCCAACTCCCCAGAGCTATCTTCGCTGACATACCTCTGTTTCTACATAAGTCAAGAGATGATGGTGCCTACTTGTATGCTGGATGGATTCCCAATATACTCCTTTCTCTAGAGATCTCTTTTAAGAATACAGAGGGAATTCTTAAACCCTACAAGAGGTTGGCTGGGTTCTGTTTCAAAAAGGGTCATCTGGCCCCTACGCAAAATCTTGTGTATATAAAAACTTAATTCACTATGGTTCAGGAATTTAACATTGGTTTTGCCACTAGAGCATACTGGTGATAGGACGCTGGGTTATACTGGCTTCCTCTCTTCACCTGTCAGGGTCTCAATGACTGTTAATGATCGGGACCATGGTCTCTCCCATCCCTATATTTAAGTGGGCTCAATGGAAGAGTCTTCCTGTCCAGAAGGGGTTTCTCTCCATCATTGGACATGCACCCAGCTATTCATGTCTTGCAAGTCAGATGGAGCCTTGGGTCCTGGCACAGTAGTAAATCTTATGTGCTGCAGAGCTATGGATAGTGGAACTCCCCTTTTGGGTAGTTGTTTTGAACATTCCAATTTTTTGGGCAGGATGAAACCTCCAGGGTCAGTCTACTGACAGAGGTAGAGATATATGTGACCTGGGTGGAGGGGAATCTCTCAATATTTCTATGAGTCTACATTCAGAATCCATATTTTATGGCCCGGCTGGTCAACAAGTGGTTCCTACATCCAGGTTCCTTCATGTGAATTTATGTGGATTTAATCTCCGGGCAAGATTAGGGTTAGATGTCATATGATCACCTCACTATTACAAGCTGTAAAGCCTTTTCCAAGGAGCCTGGGTCAATCCCTGAGTGCAGAGGCTGTGCAGATCAGCAAAGGTCTCACAATTTGTATATTTTTCCTCCAGTCCGATCCATATACATTGTTTTTGGTCTATTGCTGAAGACAATGGCAATCATTGCAGTGATTCCCCATTGGCCAATCAGGCCATGGCTCCTGCTTGGTACCAGATTATCTGAACTTTTAAAGGAGGTCTACTGTCACATGGTGCAATTCTACCATTGTTCATCTCTATTCCAGTTTGGCCCTGAGAGGAAGAGACTGATCAGCCTTGGCTGTTTTTCTCTAAGCTGATATCTATAAATCCTACAAAAACAGGATTTGAACAAAGCTTGTTCGATTTGGACTGCTTTGTTTTCTTCTGCCTCAGTCCTCAGTTCAAGTACATTCTGGACTTGAACTGATCTTAAGCTCTTTAAAGCCTGGTTCACACTGATGCGAGTTCATAACGAATGTGATGCGTCAAAAACATTCTAAATTCGCATGTCATCCATAAAGTCATTGTTTTCAATGACAGTCGTTCACATACATGCGTTGCGATTCCTCTACGAATGCGATGTGATAACAAAAGGGTCTTATGCGAGTTTACAGCGTTGCGAATTTAGTCTCCATAGACATCAATGTAAATCGTTCTGGAATCGCATTAATGGTTCACATATGTGCGAATTCCACCACACTACTCTCCACAAAAAACAGGAAGTTAACACTTTTTTTTTTTTTTTACATTATGATTCCATTGGCTAGAACATCAATCGCAGAACGTCCAACTCCTGAAATTCATGCTAAAATCGCAGTGAATTCGCAGTGAATTCGCCCCTCACACAGGACTAAAAACTGAACAAATTTGCAGCGCTGCAGTGTGAACCGAACCTTAGAGGGCAGATCTCTGCAATCCCTGTCATATCCAATGTCTTTCACTTCCTGTCCAGATAAAAGTTTGTCCCTGAACAGCAATAAAACCTGACAGGGATTCTGGGCCAGATTCACAGAAGAGATACGACGGCGTTTCTCTGAAACGCCGTCATATCTCTGAGTATCTATGCGACTGATTTATAGAATCAGTTACGCATAGATAGCCCTTAGATCCGACAGGTGTAATTGTCTTACACCGTCGGATCTTAGGATGCAGTACCTCGGCCGCCGCTGGGTGGAGTGTGCGTCGTATTCCAGCGTCGGGTATGCAAATGAGGTTTTACGGCGATCCACTACGATTTTTTGCGTTCGTTACGTCGTTGCTAGTCTAGTTTCCCGTTGCAAAGTTAGTCGTCGTTTTACCTGCCCTAACTTTACACAGCCCATGTTAAAGTATGGCCGTCGTTCCCGCGTCGAATTTAAAAAAAAAAATTTCTTGCGTAAGATGTCCGGGAATACGAAAGTACGCTATGCACATCGCCGTTCAGAAAAATGACGTCACTTCGCCCAAAGCACGGCGGGAATTTAAAAAGGGAGCATGCGCAGTAGGTCCGGCGCGGGAGCGCGCCTAATTTAAATGGCACACGCCCCTTTGAATTACGCGGGCTTACGCCGAAGGCCGCCGGCGTAAGTTTTCACGCAAGTGCTTGGTGAATCAGGCACTTGCGATGAAAACTTGCGGCGGTGTAACGTATATACGATACGTTACGCCGCCGCGATTCTACGTGAATCTGGCCCTCTAACCTTTCCCCATTCTATCTAAAACTAAAAAGAAAAAATGTTTTTGGTATAGATACACTTTAACGAATCATTAGTTGAAACGTTATTTAATTGATATGTTTTGTTTCAGTTGTAGACCTTATAGATATGTTTTCATGCCTCATTTATCCATAAATAATTTAGTCACTCACTTTGCAAATAGGAGCAATTTGTTATCAATATTATCAATATTATCACCATAGTTTTTGAGTGTAATCAGTAGTACTGATTTTATAAGCAGAGAGATTAAAATGTATATTGTATTTCAAATTTTTGTCATGGTATACAAATATCATTTTAAAATAGTACTGGCCTATAGCTACTGATATATAAAATATGCAAATTGGAATCTTTAAGTCTATGATGACTGATAAACTAAGAACAACACAGAGTATGCAGTCTTGTATCAAACAACCTTTTCAATTCCTGCATACAGCTGAAGGACTAGAAATGTCTTCAGAAAGTCATTGTGGTATCTGCTGATGTGATAGTTCAGTATGTTCATCTATACATTATTGATGAATGAAGTCTGGAGCCTTGTAGACACTGTTAAATATTCGTGCTAGCAGATGTGGAGGAAATGGGAGACTGCGCGCTAGAGGAACTTCTACATTTTACCAGTCTGAAAAAGCAATTCTATTCTATATTCTATTTACACTCTGTTTTATTTGTATTAGCATTTTATATTATTTTAATTTAATTTACAGCATATGAGAAACAGCAATTTGGAAAATGAACCAAACTAAAGAAATTCTACTTATAGCAGTACAATTTACAAATGTATAAACTGTGTATCATGAATTATGAAAATGTCATATAAATACAACATTTTTCAATGATTTTTTTTTAACTACACCTTCCTTAGGTAAAATGAAGCAAAAATAAACATTATTGTATAGTCTTATAAAGATAGCATTGGCATAGTGTTAGGTCTTATGCACCCTGGGAGACCCCGGGGGTTTGGGTGGGGGTGGAAGGCACAGGTACACCATTGGCAGCCGCCCTGCAGACTCACTGTTGTGATTAAAGTCTTGGATGAAGCCATCTGATACATGATTATTGAAATGTTCCCTTTCTATACTTGCAGGATGTGTGGCTAATCAAAATAATACTGAAACATGTCACAGTTTGATTTACCAAATATTTTGCCGTCTTATATTTCAGGATGAACTCCAGGCAGATAGAAAAACACAAATAATGCAGCTTTAAATGTATTAATACAACATGTGTGCGTGTACTAAGATTTTACTTGATGCAACTTTTCTGGCAACCTAAAAAGGTCCCCGTCATGAAATTGTCCATAAAGATACACCCCAAGCAAATGTCTAAAACAGACCCAACCTAAATGGTAAAGATTTCTGATATTCATCTATAGGTTATTTTAATGCCCCGGGGCATCCCTTTAGAAACACCACCTTCTGGCCACTTATTCTATATTCTGGGAATACTTTATCCCAATCAATCTAAAGTGTCAGTTACTCAAATTAAGCATTTTTTTTATTTTCTATATTAGGCCAGGTTCATCTCTAAAACAGATGACCCAATTTGAGCAAGTGTCAGTCACGACCCTAACTCTCCAGGCCTCATATCACATCTGTACCTACACTTATTGGCTTAACCTGATTTTAAGTCCCCACATACACCTGCCAATGTGAACACAACTTCAGATAACATTGACTGATAAAACTGATAAAATTAACTGGAATTATATTTTGGCTGCAATCAAATCCTTGGTGCAGAATATTAGTGCCCTAAAAACTAACAGTACCTGGTCGATGAAACACTATCTGCTCCCACATTTTAAAGCCTGTTTGCTGATCCCCTGATGACCTTATTCTTTACCCTACTTGGCCCATTCTTCTTTATTCTTAGAGCCAGGCCTCAAATGGACCCCTGAGAAATATTCCTATCCCCCTTCTTTCTATACAAAATTGTCAATTATGAGCAAGTTAGTATTTGCTTATTTTGCAAAGTAGAGAAGAAACTAGCCATAGAGGGATCACTTTGATGCATTTGGCCAACTTAAAGTAAAACTACAGGCAGTTATTTCATTTTGGAGACAGTAATAAAGGATTCTAACACCTGCCAGTTTGTTTGCCATCTGTGTCCCATTGAAGAGATTTTCCTTTACTTCCTGTCCCATAGCCAAAACAGGAAGAGAGAGAAAATCTTTACAAAGTGAGGGAATATCTATCTGTCACCAAACCTAGTGTGCCCATCGGGTAATTTTCTTTCTATTTCTGTTATGGTGAAAGCCCAAAATTTAGAATTTTTGTCACCTCCATTCTCAGTGATAATGATAAACAGGACAAATGAGGTTGGTGAATCTCCCAAAAAGCACACAGAAAAGATAAAAAGCGGACATGTGTTCTAAACCCTCTTCACTCCAAAAAAAAAAAAACAGTTTTGCCTTTAGTTATATTTTAAACATGTATTGTGAACCAAAAATCTCAGTTTTTATGCAAAACTTGGCTAGACATATGTAAAGGTGTATAGCAGTGTGCAAAATTTCACTTCATAATAAATTTAAGTGTTTTCTATTCTTATTTTTGGTCCAGTCATCCCAATGTGCTTATCGCTCATTCACATAAGCTTTAAAACTTCATATGTGTTTGAAAAATGTATTTTGCTTCCATCACCTCCTGTAGATCATCTGAAATTCAGGAAGCTTTAAATCCCACAATACACTGCCTTCCTTCATCACAGAAAAGGGCAGGTTTTCACATGAATGGGCTGCCCTACACACAACAATCGGGACAAAGAAACTCCAGAACTTTTTTTTAAAGGAAGCATGCAGTGCATTTTTTACCATACATTTTGGCACGTTTCTGAAATGCAAGACAAAGCACACATTTTCTGTACAGCTTGCCATGCGTTTGGTTATGCACAAATGTGAATGGAGCCTCATTGCTAGTTGTGAATGAGGTCTGAAACACAAAAACATACAGTGCATGTTTTTTACAGTTCTTTGTGCTGCGTTTGTCACTGCGTTTGAGAGCGATAACACCAAATTTAGCATACCTGCTCCCCATTCACACCTGAGACCTTGTAACACTAATGAGTCACATGACACCGGGGAGGGAAAATGGCTAATTGGGCACAATTTGAATTTTTTTTACTTAGGGGTGTACCCACTTTTGTTGCCAGCGGTTTAGACATTAATGGCTGTGTGTTGAGGTATTTTGAGGAGACAGCATATTTACACTGTTTTACAAGCTGTACACTCACTACTTTAAATTGTAGCAAAGTGTCAGTTCTTCAGTGTTGTCACATGAAAAGATATAATAAAATATTTACTAAAATTTAAGGGGGTGTACTCAGTTTTGTGAGATACTGTATATGCCTATACATTCTTTCAGTTCAGTTGCTAAATATCTATCCAGAAACCATTTATAAAGTCCCAATATACTGTATATGTAAAAGTATGGCAACATTAGGCCAGTGAAGAGTGTAGAGCTAAAGTGTTGCTAAACGCAGTAATGTGAAAATAGTTCATCCACCCCCCCCCCCCCCCATAGTGCCCACAGCTTATAAATCTTGTTTTTACATTAAATACTCCCGCTATATACCTTTTTGTATACCATGGTTACATGATAAACACAGTTTCTCCAAGGATGAATTGGTTCGATCAGATCTCCCTCTTATGCCGCGTACACACAACCGTTTTTCGGGTTCTAAAAAATTACGTTTTTTATAAGGGTCTAGAAAAAACAAAGTTTTTTCCAACCCGATCATTAAAACGGCCTTGCCTACACATGATCGTGAAAAAAAAATGCTCTAGCAAAGCGTGGTGATGTACAACGGCACTATAAAGGGGAAGTTCCATTCGAATGGCGCCACCCTTGGGGCTGCTTTTGCTGATTTTGTGTTAGTAAAAGACCATTCGTGCTTTTCAGTCTGTTACTGCGTGCGGAATGTGCTTACTCCATTGCGAACGCTAGTTTTACCAGATCGAGCGCTCCCGTCTCAAAACTTGCTTCTGAGCATGCAAGGTTTTTTCACGTCGTTAAAGCCCACACACAACCCTTTTTTACAACCTTAAAAACGTTGTGAAAAAATAGAGCATGTTCGAAATTTTTAATGCTCATTTTTTAGATCGTGAAATTGCTCTGGAGCCCACACACACACAACTGCATTTACATCTGCCCCTACGCCTAAAAAATCGAGTTTGATTCCTGTTGATGAAAAAATGGACATTGGGTCCACACGTGGCCCACTTACCTCATATGAAAGATTTTGTCGCCGCACATTGAATCTCTGCCCTTATTGTGCCTCATCGGAACATGCCATCTCTTCTGTTCCTCTTGTAAAAAAGAAAAAGGACGAACGTAAGCCAATTCACCTTTGCAAATTGTCTCGTTCTGTTTCTAAACATGCTCCTATCTTTTTACTTCTTATGTTACAGTGGGATCAAGTTAGAATTCCTGTCAAGGCTATGTTGGATTGCATGTAGTAACTTCATCGATTCAGCCCTTGTTTCTTTACACAAGATTCCACATTTGAAGAAGTCTCCCCCTCTCTCTGTGAGCTTTATCGATGGTACAACTTCTGCATCTGGACCTATATTGTACCAAACCCAAACTTTATTTACTATTTATGGAGATAACCATAGTGCATTCTTGACCTATGATGTTATACCATCTCCATTATTCCCTGTTGTTTTGGGGTTACCTTGGCTTAAACAGCATATGCCTACTTTCCTCTGGGAACAATAAACGTTTCTTCTGCACTCACCATATTGTAAAAAGACTTGTTACCAAGTTGCTCCACTGCTTCATCTTGCCCCTCAAGAGACACCATTCCAGTACCTTGAATTTTCTGATGTATTCAGTGAGAAGAATGCAGAGACATTGCCTCCTCATAGGATATATGACTGTCCTTTTGAGTTACTGCCAGGTACCCCTATACCTATGGGTAAAATGTATTCCCTTTCTCAACCAGAACTTCAACATTTGAAAAAATATTTACAAGATAACTTAAAAAAGGGATTTATTAAACCTTCTACTTCTTCTGCCAGTGCTGGTATGTTTTTTTTTTACCAAAAAATATGGTAGCCTCAGACCTATCATAGACTATCGGGCCTTGAACAAAGTCACAGTGAAAAACCGCTATCCTCATCCACTTATTCCTGAATTGATCGAAAGACTACAGGCTTCTACCGTATTTACTAAACTCGATCTGAGAGGAGCTTATAACTTGATTCGTATTAGATCAGGTGATGAATGGAAGACCGCTTTCCGCACACGTTATAGACTCTTTGAATACACTGTTATGCCTTTTGGGTTGTGTAATGCTCCAGCAACCTTTCAAAGCTTTGTGAATGATATTTTCGGAGACCTTCTCGACATATGCGTAGTCGTGTACGTGGATGTCCCAGTTGAAGAGCCAGTAGCTCGAAACATGTCAGGTACATAGCCTATATATGTCACCTGCTTACCACGCTGCATTATTTTTTCCATGTGATCACTTGATCTGGTCTCTTCCAAAGACTTGAGCTTTTTTATTTCATTTCTTGTTTTTATTGTATTTATCCATGCCTAATAAAGGCCTTTTTTATTGGGAATAACTACACTATGTGGAGCTGTTTTCATTTTCCTTCCATGTTCCAATGATTGAACATGTACACCTGCTGCCCTCTGTAAGGATTCCTTCAGGGATTTACCTCAATTTGGATACACTCAAACTCTGATGGTGATTTTCAACAATTTCATCGGCTGTTCCACTGCTACCATCGTTTTGAGGAGCTCTTACAGGCTTGATTGACACACCGTCGCTGACGAGTGTGTCCACCTTATCTGGTAAGAGTACCCATCTTTTACATTTTACATTTACCATTTGGATGCCTTGGCTGATCCTGTAGGGGTGATACCTTGATGTGACTCCTTTCACCTGTGTAAACCATTATTGGATCGTACCACGAAACGTGCATCTGATTCCTGCCTTGAGATGACTCACCTCACATGTTTTCTAACTTAGTCTACCTCAAAGATGTTTTTTCTTTATTTTGTTTTCTATTAGAACGTTTTATAATAAGAACAGTTCTAACATTGGACTTCCTCCACAACACCCTTGTGGTATATATTGGTATTTACATGTACTATATATTAATTTTTTTCACATACCTTTAGGTATTCATATTTGTATTTACCTTAGGTCTAATCTATTCTCACTTGGTTGTGAGCACTATATTTGCATTTGCAAAGAATATTTTGTATATATGGTTCTTACCTTATGCAATTTAGCGCTGCACTTTTTTATTTTTTATTTTTGTATACTTGGATGACATACTCATTTACTCAGATGACTTGATGCACCATTAAAAACATGTCAGATGGGTACTTGCAAGACTTAGAGCTCATGCCTTATACGCCAAACTTGAGAAATGGATCTTTGAACAAACTACTATCTCCTTCCTTGGCTTTGTCATTTCTCCAAAAGGAATACAGATGGATCAGTCCAAAGTGACTTGCATTTCGAACTGGCCTACACCTACTTCTAGAAAGGCTGTACAGAGTTTTCTTGGCTTCGCTAATTTCTACAGGAAGTTCATAAAAAATGTCTCCTTATTGGTGAAACCACTTACTCAATATACCAGCTCATTGGTAAAGTTCATCTGGTCAGAAGCTGCCCAAAAAGCCTTTCAACAATTAAAACATTGCTTTACTACAGCCCCAATCCTGCAACTTCCCAATCCTAATTGTCATTTTGTTTTGGAAGTCGATGCGTCACAATGCGCCTTGGGCGCAATCCTTTCTCAGCGATTTGCTCCTGATTCTCCACTTCATCCTGTTGCATTTCTGTCAAAAACCTTGAACACAGCTGAATGCAACTATCTTATTGGAGAAAAAGAATTGCTCGCAATTAAATGCGCCTTGGAGAACTGCCGACATTTATTAGAAAGCTCATTACATCCCATAATGATTTATACTGATCATCGTAATTTACACAACCTCAAATCTAACAAAACCATCTCTTCTAGACAGCTTCGATGGAGCCTTTTCTTTGATGGATTTGACTTTCTGATTACTTACAGGCCTGGCGCAAAAAATGGAAAAGCAGATTCTCTTTCTAGACTTTCAGAACCTGTTGAAGAACCTTCTGCTCCATCCCTTCTTATTCCTTCTTATAAGTTTATACTTGCTAATCTGAATCTAAAACGGTTACTTAAACAAAGTTTAGAGATGCAAGATACTACTATCCCTCAAGGGTTAACGCAAGATGAAGTAGGTTTCTTCTATAAGCATTCTCAACTTTTTGTTCCTCCTTCTATGGTTATCCATATATTGAAAGTGTTACATGATGCTCCCCTAGCTGGTCACCCTGGAATAGAGAAAACTACAGATCTAATCCAACGTTATTTCTGGTGACCTAATATGACTAGCACCATAGGAAAAAGGGAGTAGCCGCTCCAGGTGGGAACCCAGATGAATATACTCCGTTGCAGACAACTCAGGTGCAGGCAATGCACTTAGCAAAGCAGGAACAAAGATTGCCTCTGGACAGCCGCACTCTGAAAAAATTGTAGCCTTTATTAAAAAAAAGGACAGCACTACAAATCACAGCAACATAAAATAAAACCCGACTTCTGACGCGTTTCGCACTGAAACTAGTGCATAGTCATGACTAAGCACTAGTTTCAGTGCGAAACGCGTCAGAAGTCGGGTTTTATTTTATGTTGCTGTGATTTGTAGTGCTGTCCTTTTTTTAATAAAGGCTACAATTTTTTCTGAGTGCGGCTGTCCAGAGACAATCTTTGTTCCTGCATGACCAGCACCATAAAAGATTATGTATCTACCTTTGAGGTCTGTATAACATGAAAGAAGACCACCTTATGCATTGCTTATGTCTCTACCTATTCCTACAAAACCCTGGGAAGCATTGTCTTTGGATTTTATCGTATAATTGCCTCCTTCTAATGGATATAATACCATCATGGTAACAGTTGATATGCTGACTAAAATGGCTCATTTTGTCCCCCTTAAGAAACTGCCTTCTTCCAAAGAAACAGCGCAAACCTTACTGGATCATGTTATCAAATTACATGGTGTCCCTTCACGTCTAGTGTCAGACAGAGGTTCTCAGTTTGTTTCCAAATTCTGGAAGGCCTTGTGTCATATTCTCCAAATAGACCATAGATACTCCAGTGGATATCATCCTCAAACAAATGGACAGACAAAAAGTGTAAACCAATGCCTTGAACAATATCTCAGATGTTACTGTACTCATTTTCAGGATAGTCTTCATTACTTACCAATGTTCCTTCAACGAATGATTATTGGTCTACCTTTTCATTCGTATTACAAGTTTTGAAACAAAAGCTCAAAAAAGCACAAGATTGCCAAAAAGTCTATTATGATCTTAGGTATAGACCTGCACCATCCTAAAAAGTAGGAGATTAAGTATGGCTCTCTACAAAAATCCTACGTTTGCATTTACCAGAGAGGAAACTCGCCAAACAATTTCTTAGTCCATTCCCAATTTCTAAAGTTACTAACCAAAATACCATGCAACTTTCTCTCCCTCCAGAAGTTACCATTCATCCCTCATTTCACGTGTCTCTTCTCAAACCCTATAGACCTAACCAATTTCCTGGTAGGAATTCTCCTCTTGCACCTCCTATTCTAGTTCACGGTAAAGAACATTATGAGGTTGAACAAATTCTAGACTCTAGAAAAAGAAGAGGACGTCTCCAATATTTTATTAGATGGAAGGATTATGGTATACAAGAAGATTCTTGGGAAGATTCAGAGGAAGTGCATGCACCCAAATTATGTAGTCAATTTCATTCTACATATCCTCATAGGCCTTTGCCTATTGGGATCCCCAGGTGGGTATCCCCTAAGAGGGGGTACTGTAACAGGCGCTCCATGCGCCTGTTACTTTTTGGTTGTGTTCTGCTCACGGCGCCCCATGCGTTCCACCCTGGATTGCGGAAGAGCGCCGCGAACGTCGCTTCTTTCAAACTCAGTGCGATGCACTACAGCTGGTTACTGGCCTATAAAGGCACTCAGCTTAGACACAAGCCTCGTTCTAATATTGTCAGCTGTAGCTTGGCCATGCTACAGAGATTGGTGTCATCGCTCCCCATGCCGCAACACCGCTCCAGCCTCAACTACTCCTTTGGTGCTATTTTGCATCTACTGCAACTGAGAGTCATTGCTGGAGGCATCCTTTGAGACCTCCTTGCTGATCATCCTTCACCACAGAATCCCTATTGCCTATACTGAAGCCTGCAAAACGGATAAGTAGCTATTTTAACACTTGTACTGCTATAGCAAGATCTGCTACTTATGTTTCATCTATACAATTGCGATTGTTTATCTTGCCTTCTGACCATCAACATATTTAGGATATACTGTTGTGCTAAAGGACTGTCTACGAATATCTTAAAGAGACATCTACACTCAAATACCCTGAGCTATACTCACCTCTCATATGTAACTATTAGTTGTTGCTACATCTTCTAATTACTACATGTACTCTCAAAGTACCTGAACTATATTCACCTCTCATATGTAACTATTAGTTGTTGCTTCAACTCCTAATTATACATCAGACAGGAGGCTCATATCTTATGCATTATCTTTCTTTAATAATGCCCATAGCAGAAATACAGTAAACATTTATTGTAACTTAAAAAATTCAAAGAACTACCCTTCCCAGCAGTCCCTGGGCCAGTGTAGCCCCTCCCAGACCGTAGCCTATATAAGGGACTGTCTGAGGTAACCTATTCCTCTTTCTTTCTGCTCATAGCCAGAACTCAGATAAGTACATTACTCTATGTTTATAATTTTTATGTAGGCTTGCTTGTTATTTGGTTATCAGCAACCTTTTTAATTTGTGTAGATCCTAATGTATCATCGTCTTTCCACAGGGTGCTGGGGATCCCCCCCCCTCCCACCCCGGCTTTTATTACAGCTAGGGAGGTTTTTCCCTCCTCCGCTATTCCCTTCAACTTCCACCTGTATCTGTATATACCCTCTGATCCCCTCAGACCTTCATCTGTGTGTTGTTCTATCAACCTTCTGTCTTATGAAGCACAACTGATATTTCTAAAAATAATAAACGTTTCGTTTTTGCTGTATGCTTTTCCCACTTTGCTATCTGTGCCACCCGTTTTGTAGAGAACGCGGTTTCCTCTGATGTGTACATCTTACAGTCATTGGGCGTTTCTTTATTTGTTTATTTTACAATATACCGCTGCTTTGCTTCTTTTGTTTCCCCCCGGTGCGCTCTGCACACTACTCGTTTTCTGACTGGAGGTAGGACGGCGCCATTTTAACATCTCGGCGCCTTTTTTCCTACCTCCCTTCTTCTCCTTCTCCTCAGAGCGTCTCATCTCTGAGGGGGGCGTGGCGGTGAGGATCTCCCTGCACCAATCGCGCTATTGTCGCGAATCGACGGCGCCATTGCTGCGGACCTGTCCTGGGGACCCCATCCTCCGTGTGCTAGGCCGTCTCTCCCCATCGCCGCCACGCCAGGGTGCGGGCGGCGGTATGGTTGGAACTCTGTGTAGATCTCACTGATCTATGCGAATCATGTTAGGCCGTAGTCTCGCGAGACTACGGCCCCGAGCCTCACGTCTAGCTCCCCTTGTGGTGGGGAATATCTCCCCTCATCTAACTTCTGTCACTCACACCTAGCTGGTGGGGAATTCCTCCCCTCCCCTGCTTCTGTCACTCCTTCACCTTCAGTTACATTAAACATCAGTTCTTGTTCTGGGAATTTATTCCCCTGTAGTCTATTCTACATATAATGAATATATTAATACATGTAAATAAATAATACATTTAAATAATTATACAAATGAATAAATTATTGACTTATTAAATAAATATAAATAAATCAATGAACATAAATGTCTATAAATAAATAATTTATACAATCTATATGATTTAATAAATATATAAATATATATAATAAACAAATTTTAAAATATAAACTATTAAACTATACTTTATATATAACTGAATAAATAAATACATATATATATATAAATAAATAAACAAATTATAACAATATTTGAATGAATTATAGAAATTACTATACAAGTTATAGTACATAACTTCCGTATCTTCCTGTGCTGCATGGCCGTGCTGTCCGCAGACAGCTGACTCCTCTCCTGTGGCTGGCGACAGATCCTTTACTCCCTACTGGTGCCACTGAAGTGGTGGACGCAGCCCTGGAAGGCCCTACCTACCTCAGTGCTGCACTGGTTCCTGAGCTGGTCGGTAGGTCCGTCCAGACTACCAGGGCATCGGTTGTTCCAACCCACATGCACCCCTATGTCCGGATCTCCCGGCAAGGATATAACGCCCCTGAGTAGGGCATGGCGTCCCGTATGCGCCGTCACATTAATGTGGCCTCCGTCTCCCCGGCAGGGGAAGTAATTAACATGCCCCAGACAGTACCCTCCCAGGACTGCCGACCCATTGACTCCCCGACAGGTGAAGTAAATAACATGCCCCAGGCAGTACCCTCCCAGGACTGCCGACCCTCTGACTCCCCGGCAGGGGAAGTACATAACATGCCCCAGGCAGTACCTTCCCAGGACTGCCGACCCACAGACTCCCCGGCAGGGGAAGTAAATAACATGCCCCAGGCAGTACCCTCCCGGGCCTGCCGACCCACTGCCTTCCCAGACTCCAATCGACCCCCGAGCCTCGGGGAGATGCACATGCAGAGGCAGCGATCCGCTAGACGGACTGAGCCAGACTCCTTGGGGACTCTTCCAGAGTCGTCTGTGGAGTACGAGGCGGCTAACACCTTTGAGTCAGGATGAAAATGATGATGATAATGATGATGATTATGTGAGCAGTGGGCACATGGCGCTCCATGACGACGCCAACCATAGGTCCCAGGGTAAAACCTTATTGGACTCTTGTGGAGTACCATTTTTCGATCAGGAGGTGATTGGCCACCCACACTCCGGTGACTGGGCACCTCTACCTGAGGTGATCCAATAGATCGAATACTGGACCCGGAGATCGATCGGTACGCTAACCGGACAAGTTGAGGGTGGAATACTCACCTTTCCATTACCAAATACGGTGGTGCTCACTCCAGAGGTGGATCCCATAATCATTCAGTATTCCAGGAAGGGAATAGAGAGGGCCTTTGGGACCTCACAGTACTGGGTCTTAGATCTCTGGACCTATCACCTAACCCTACGCCTTAGTGAGCAGGCTACCGCCTCTGTAAGCCGGTTGACCTAGCACAATGGGATCACGCTAATTGATGATATCTTTAAGACGGTAGGACAAATGGAGTTATATTACCAGGCGTATACCTGGTTCACCATCCCATTCGGTTTTTCAAACCTAAACACCGTCCTAATGGACAACAGGTTGCTAGACCTTGGACCAAACAGCCGATAGTAGAGATGGACCCGCTCTCTTTGAACTTCCTCAACAACATCTTCCCGATCAGGAAGAAGAAAGGCGGTTTTTCGTCCGGTGGGAGCTTGAGGAATCTCACCAACTTACTGCCCTGTGGAACAAGGGTGAGGTTGAACATCTACTTGAACGACCTACTTCTAATGGCTGGTTCCCCTCGCCTAGCGAGCGAACACGCCTCCTGGATGGTCGGATCGCTTCGCGATCTGGGACTCCTCATAGATCACGAACACCTATTATCTCCCCATTTCAGGAGATAGAGTTTTTTGGGGTTCTTGGTGGACACCAACCGAGCGATCCTTCGGCTACCCATACCCAATTAGCCACCATCCGCAAAGACATCAGTATCATGCTGGGCAGCAGCGGGTGTCCTTACGCGGACTGACTCGCTTAGTCGGCCTGTTCCCGATGTCAATCCAGGCCACTCTCCAGCCCCTCTTCACTGTCGAACCCTCCAGAGACTCGAGACTCTACATCTTCGCTAGGGGCTTCGCTATACAAACTAAGTGAAGCCATGGTGGACCTACGGTAGTGGTTACGTCATGCCGTCAAACGGAACGGCGAGACATTTTCAACTCCTCACCGGATTTCGTCATAGGGTCGGATACCAGCCGCCTCGGCTGGGGTGCTCGGTGCAGTCCCTCGTCCTCCGGTAGGACGTGGTCCGCAGAGAACCCTCGGCTGCACATCAACACGTACACCCCTGACGGCCTTTTTTTTGCCATCGGAAGTCTGTTGCCACGCACGTCCATCTGCTGTGTGCTATTGCATTCGGACAACGTACCCGCAGTCCGGTACGTCGATCGCTTGGTGGGCCCCTGATCCAGAATCCTAGCGGATCTAGTAAGACTTCGGGCACTTCTGCCTGGAATGCAACATCGTCCCGATTGCGGGATATGCCACAGACTATCCCTATAGGGTGGCAGATTGGATTCTCGTTACCTGACCGATTCCAACGATTGGCGACCGCACCGGTCAGGGTCCCTGATCCTCGCTCACTTTGCGGATCCTTCTCTATGGACCTGTTCGTTCCCCGTATCAACCACCAGTTTCCGCGCTCTTACAACCGGAGGCCGGATCCGGAGGCGCACCATGTGGACGCCCTCCACCAAACGTGGTCACAGGGGACACATTACGCGTTCCCCTGTTCCCGGTGACCCTCAGGGTCCTCCTTCACTTAGCGAGCCGGAGGGCATCAGTCGTGCGGTTCACTCCGTGGTGGCCGACGCAGCCATGGTTTCCCCTCCTTCTGAGGATGACGGTGAAACTCCCCAGGTTGTTTCCTCATTCCCCCCACCTCCTCGCTGGTCCGAACGGGGATCTGCACCCTCTACTCACGAAGCACATCCTACCTCTCCTCACATGGTTAGTATCGGGGTTCCGGTCGCAGACTACGACCTTTCGGGAACAGCTAGGGATTCCCTGCCTTGGACTGGGCCCCGGGACTAGATCGGCATCTCGATCTACCTGGGGACTCTGGGTTACTTGGTGTGATCAACGACGGGTCGACCCCGTTCAAGCGCCAGGGTCTGTAATAGCCAATTATCTGGCGGACTCTTTGGATCCGTTGGTGTGTCAATTTTTAAGGCGTTAAGTTTAAATCGCCCAATGTACCAGCACACTTGGGATTTTTCCAAGGTCATGATCATGTTCTCGGGCTGGGGGACGTTGACACTCTGTCTTGAGGTTACTGTCTTTCGAGCTTACTGTCTTCTTGTGTCTGATTTCCATCATCGTGGGTCAGACGTCAAGGCTTTGGACATATCCAGGCGTCATTCCTCGCCTCAGAGACTCAAGTCTTTTTCCGTCGTGCGTTGGACCAGACGGTACTTCGATCGGTTTTCTACCCGTTCTTCCCCGCACATCCACAACTGTATGTGGTCCGCTGTCTACAGACTTATATGTCCTTGACAGCCTCGCTGCGATCTTCGCAAGTCTTTCAACTCCTCGTTTCCTACGTTAATCCTCTCTTCCCGGTTTCCTCTGTGACTTACTATAGCGGCGGACTGTTGTCAGTGACCGCTTTTCCGCCAATCCCGCTTTGAACAGGAGGTACACATATCTATGTCAGTGTTGTGGATTATTTTGATTGTTATTGGTCATATGCATTGTTATAGCTTTGAACTTGCATAAGATATGAGCCTCCTGTCTGATGTATAATTCGAGATTTTCCTAGCTTGTGACGGAAAATATTAATTATATGAAGACAGGAGGCGAGTATCTTCCCTCCCAACCCAACCCTGTCACGAGGTTGTCTCTCTCTCGTTCTAGACTGATGAACCACGCACCCTGCAAGTCGGAGGCTGGTACCCCCCGGGAGTTCGTTTTCACTATCCCCGTTGGGATTGCTGTCCGTTTCGATCCATGGGTTTAGTTCACCGCAGATGGAGGTTCCTACTGCGTTCCAGATCCGGAGTCGGGATGCCGTTGACTGAATCCGTTGGTCCATGTTCCTGAGGACAACTGACCGGTCGGCTCCGAATGGTTTGGGTTTCCTATAGTCCCCGTTGGGATGAAGTTGGTCCGGATGAAGTTGGTCCGTGTTGGCCTTGTCCTTTCGTTTCCTCCAGATTCGGATGTTGTGTTCCGGTCGGAAGGTTCCCGGCAGCCACGGAGATGTCTAATTGGACTTTCGGTTCCTGTTTACACTAATTCGCATGAAGAAAGAGGAATAGGTTACATCAGACAGTCCCTTATATAGGCTACGGTCTGGGAGGGGCTACACTGGCCCAGGGACTGCTGGGAAGGGTAGTTCTTTGAATTTTTTAAGTTACAATAAATGTTTACTGTATTTCTGCTATGGGCATTATTAAAGAAAGATAATGCATAAGATACTCGCCTCCTGTCTTCATATAATTAATATTTTCCGTCACAAGCTAGGAAAATCTCGAATTACTACATGTACTCTCAGGATTTCTCAGAAGAAATAAGGACATTTAAAAGCAAAATTGAAGGATGATGTAAGTGAAGGAGGACTGCACTAAAGTAAAGGAAGCTATTTAGGGGGAAAAAAAATCCTTTACAACCCCTTTAAGTTCCACAGTGAGTATAACAAGCATGCTATGCTGCATATGCAGACATATGTTACTGTTGTGGGTTTAGTAACGCTTTAATTTTGGTACACTGTACAATTATTTCTGGCTGGCATTAGTAAAACAACAACTTTCTTTACTGACCACGCTTACTTTTTAAGCTGCTTGGGGCTAAGTGTGGCAGATGACACAGGGTAAAAAATTAAAAATGTAATCACCAGCAGGCTCAAGTAATATGGGTCTTGCATCTCAGCGATACATGCTTTCATTGAATTGCATGCTACAATCGCAGTCTCCCACCACATGTTGAGGTAAGTATGCAGCAGAATAGCACTAGTTATGTGTGGTCTGTTTCTCAATAGCTTCACTTATTCACACATACAGTACCTACATACATCATATCTATTGATTATAACAACGAGGGCTGGGATAAAGGTGGGGGGGGGGCTACCCTGGGTGCAATGATCATGGGGATGAACTTCAACCTCCTCATATTTGCCAGCCACCTCTGCAGCGCTGCCCCAACTGGCATTTACAGCCTGCAATCCCCTGAGGCAGGGGAGAAGGGGAGTCCCATACAAGTACACTTCATTTTCCTGCACAGCACTCACCCAAGGCTGTGGGAATCTTATTGAGGACTGCAGTGATTTAGTGTGGTTGGGGGGTATGCATTGTATGCGTGTGTGATGGGGAGGCGGGGAGGGGGGGCTGCATTCTATGTATATGTTAGGAGGGAGGCTGAAGGCTGCATTGTATGTAGGTTCAAGAAGAGGGGCAGGGGGTTGCTTGGTGTTTGAGTGTGGGGAGAATGGATTTAGGATTTAGGAGTAAGAAGTGCTGAAAAGGGGTGCAGAGGTAACAGTGGTTGAAGAGGGGTGCAGAGTTGTGGTGGATGATGGTATTAGGTGATGTTCTTTTAAGGAGATAATTTTGTAACATGAATAAGGTAGTCAGTGTTGCAAACATACCAGATTGAAATTTACTGACATGGCACCCAAAATTTACTGGCACAGTCAAGTATTTACTGGCATTTTCAAAAGCTACAAGATCACAGTTTTACATGCAAATTTCAGTATTTATGCTACAAACAAGTACCATATGCAATTAGCAATGTGATTTTCTTTAGATATAGTAAGTAAATAGCTCAGGGACAGGACTCAGGAGGGCAAGAAATTAGAATGGGCAGGCACACACACATGGAATTGACACAGCGGTGCTGACAGCTGTGTGCAGCAGCACAGATGGTGATGACACCTCACTAACACAACACATCCCCTCCTGAGTCACGGTCACAGTCTCTCTCCACGCCAGGTGGGGGACCTTCAGTTCACTCCAGTCCAAACAGCATTGACAGTCTCAATGCCGGCATGCCTTGCTCCCACCCTGCTGACTCACACACGAGGCTCCGGCCGCTCTGCTCAGCTCCCTTGCACCATAACATTACACAACAGGCTCAGGCACCAACTCTGCCAGACTCGCCTTCCACTGGCACCACCCGAACACACTGTAGCAGGCACTCTGATGGTCTTAGCCAGTTTCCAGGGGAAAAGGACCTCTTTCCAACAATCCTAGGTGGTGTTTGTGGGGGTCTACGGGCAGGGGCTTATCGGAATCTGGAAGCCCTTTTAAACAAGAGGGCACCCTGATACCGCCCCCCCTCCCCATGTGAATGAGCATGGGGTACATAGTACTCCATACCCATGCACCAAAAGAGTGTAAAAATAAATAAAAACAGGAGGCAGTTTTCTTTTATTATAAATAAAAAAACAGTGTCCCCGATGTAGATTCATCATCAATCATGATACCGCCACCACCACTGGACCCAAAAAAGAAGAAAAAAAACTCTCCACAGTCAACTAAGGCAAGCCACCGGATGCCTGGCTTGCCGTTTGACAGTTCTAATAATATAGGTAAGGGCGGGGCCACCTGACGACATCACCTGGTAACACAACCCCTTGTGACGTCACCGACCCAGCATGCACCGGTTGGTGATATCACAAGGGGGGGAGTGCCACCAGGTGACGTCACCAGGTGGCTCCACCACTTACCTCTATAAGAACTGGCAAACGGCAAGCCAGGCATTCAGTGGATTGCCTTAGTTGATGGCAGAATGTTTTTCCTTTTTTTTTTTTTTTAAGTCGGCAGTCGTGTCGAAGTTGTGATGAATAATGAATCTACATCGGGGACACAGTTTTTTTATTTTTTAATAAAAGAATTGTCAAAAACTGTTTTTATTACGTTTTAACACTTTTTGGTGAATGGATAGGGATAGTACCCCATACTCATTAACATGGGGGGTGGGACCTGGGGGCCCCCTTGATAAAGGTGGCTTCCAGATTCTGATAAGCCCTCCACCCACAGACCCCCAAAGCCACCACCCTGGGTTGTGGGGAAGAGGCCCTTGCACCATCAACATTGGGACAAGGTGCTTTAGGGGGCGCCCTATAGCACCCCCTTATGTTAAGGGCATGTGGCATGGTATGGTTCAGAAGGAGGAGGGCACTTGCTTGCCCCCCTTTCCTGGCCTGCTGGGCTGCATGCTCGAATAAGGATCTGGTATGGATTTTGGCGGGGACCCCACACCATTTAAAAAAGAAAAATTGGCAGCATGCAGTGCATTGCAGGAAGTTCAGCGGGGCAAACACCCATGCTTTGCAAATTTTGGGTTTTCGGGCAAACAGATGATGTCCCGGCTGAACTTTTGCTTAGCCCGAACCGTTCAAACAATTGGTCTCTTTAAATGATAGTTTATGTTCAAAGACTGTGGCCTACATGTGCTTGTGCGCACATGTAGACTCAGGTCCCATTTAACTATACCCCTTTAAGCTCTTCACACATTTTTTTTTATCGTGCTGTGCATACCATATCTTTATTTTAGTTACAGTGCCCAGGGGTGCGCCAAGTCTTTCTCCATCCTAACAATGTCCCTAGTGCCCTGCCTTTTGTTTTGATTTTGGCCAGTCCCCTTTTCACAATCAGTAGAAAGGAGACAGGAAAAGGCAAAGAACACATAGCAGAAAGATCCCAAAATGTCACTGCACACTTTCAAGTCCACGTGAAACACAATTGATAGACCCGGAGCTAGGCAATGATACTTGTACAAGTGCAGTGGAAGCTGGGAATAGGAGCAATGTGGTGTATAATGGGGGGAGGGTGGAGCAATTTTCCATCTTTGCACTAAGCACAGGGTAACCTTGTCCCACCACTGTACCGAATCTTTATTACCTGTGTCAAATCATTAAAAGTATTCGAATTTTCATTTCCAACTATCTTTTGCCTTTAAATTATTTCATTTGATACAGATCTTGATACTAGGTCTGCAAACCTGTGTGAACGAACCATTAACTTTTGCAAAACAGCTTTAATAAAAGATAGCAAGCTAGGTATTGTTTAAGAACATTATAATTAGACAACTTGCTTTTTTTGTTTAACAATGCTGCATCAACACTTTCAATTTTGCTGAACTTTCTGTTTTGTTCATACAAACTTTCTAGTATTACAGGACAAGAGTAGATTGGATTTTATTTGGTTGTTAACAAAATATATATATTTTTTCTTTTGAAAAGCACACTGACTTTGTCTAGTTAAGGCAAAGAAATGTTTCATATATTAATGTAAATGCTTGATATAGGTAACATTCATATAACTATATATGTCTATTTATTGTTGATATTCCTATTCACTTGTGGGTGCATGTGCGTGAGCTTCAGTTTTAGTTTAATTTGGGTAAATGCATGTGGGCATTTAAGCCTAATGCCGCGTACACACGACCATTTTTAATGGTCTAGAAAAAAATGTTTTTTGCAACCTGATTATTGTTAAGCCAGCCTTGCCTACACACGATCGTGAAAAAAAAAATGCTCTAGCAAAGCGTGGTGACGTACAACACGTATGACGGCACTATAAAGGGGAAGTTACGTTCGGATGGCTCCACCCTTGGGGCTGTTTTTGCTGATTTCGTGTTAGTAAAAGTTTGGTGAAAGACGATTTGCGCTTTTCAGTCTTCGTGCTTTTCAGTCTGTTACAGCGTGACGAATGTGCTATCTCCATTACGAACGTTAGTTTTACCAGAACGAGCGCTCCCGTCTCATAACTTGCTTCTGAGCATGCGTGTTTTTTTTCACGTCGTTAAAGTCCACACCGACCATTTTTTACGACGTTAAAAACGACGTAAAAAATTAGAGCATGTTCTACATTTTTAATGCCCATTTTTTACATTGTGAACAATGCTCTGGAGCCCACACACGATCATTTTCAATGACCTTTACTTCATTTTTTACATCCCGAAAAACGGTTGTGTGTACGCGGCATGACAGTTGTCCAAAATCATCAATATTATCTTCTTTCCCTGGCAATGATATGTATTCTGTTCATCAGCCATTAAATGGAGCACAACTGAGCTGAAATGGACCAGCAAAAAATATCATTCCTTCCCTTGATGACTGCATGCCTTGTTCACATGGTTACTGATGCAGTACAAGGAAATACTTGAAGGGACATGATTTGTGTTTGTCTCATCATATTTTTAAGGTATCCCTACTTAGACAGACCTGACCAAATGAGCAGTGTTTTCTATAATATATGAAGGGATAACATCATTCATGGCCCAGTTGTCTCTACTGCAAAACATTAAAGTTGAACTCCAGGTGAACAGATAAATACTACAGTGAAATACATATACTGTATAAGGGTGCTGTTTCAGCTGTCAAGAGATTTGTATCTCTGTCCATCTATTGTTGACTTTTACACCACTCTGCCACACAGTATAACCCTGTCTTGCAGAGCACAAAGAGTTAAGTAGCATTTACAGGTCTTGTCCTTTCCTTCAGCCTATGACTGGACAGTGAAAGGAGAGGCAGGCTGGTGAGCTAATCTTTTTGTTGCTCTGTTTTCTCCTCCTTTTTCCTCCAATCATTTCAATTACATGCTTTGAAGATGCTGTTAACCACTTGAAGGCCGGCATTTTAAATTCCTCTTCCTGTCAGGGCCATTTTTTAGTTTTCAGCACTGTCATACTTTGACTGACAATTACTCGCTAAATAAATGTTGTACTATTTTTTCACTCAGAAGAGCCTTGTTTTAGTGATATTTGAATAACAATATGAGTATAAGACATACAAACAAACAACAGTAGACCTGCCACAGCATTGGGACTAGACCCATGCAGGGGTCAGTGACAGCCGGCAATTGGGCTGCTTCCATCATTAGTAACATACAGCTGTAGCACGTCCACAAGAAAAGAACAAACAACCTTGTGCTGTATTGGCTCCTGCTAAATTGAAATGTCTAAGGATAAAATCTTACAGTCTAGACCCAAGGGACAATAATAGATATCCAATAAACCCATATCAGAGATTACAAAAAGAAAAAAACAAAAAACAAAATAAATCACCCAATGTATCAAAATCACATCCACCCGTAGAGTGGTATTATGTACATGCTCAATCAGCCTGCGGTTGCCGTGGAGGCCTCCGCTAGCCATTTGGCCCACACTCTATCATATTTTTTGGGAGTGGTAGTACGTTATTGACATGTGTTTTTCATAACAATATGGACGGCGGGGCATGTTTTTTCCAGCAGAGAGTGATCATTTTCCTGGCATAGAATAACAGGAGTCCTATCAAAGTTTTCTCCGCTATCCTGGGGGCTAATTCTTCTATTAAGCCTAGAAGATATCCCGGAGAAGAATGTGTTGGTGTCATTCTTCTACTCCTTCTGAGTATGGGGATTCCACATAGGTGAGACCTTTTCACTGCCTAGATACATAGAGGCCCAAAATCTAAAGGGCAACTTTAGACGTCAAGGAACAATAATAAGGCATCTGATTTCTTGACTTATGGGTCATCGTCTGAGGGGTTCTCAAGAGCAACAGATGGAACAACTGTTCTAAAAATATAAACAGTGGTAAGTATCATAAACTCATATAAGTATGCATTAAAGACATATATCTATATATATATATATATATATATATATATATATATATATTTATAGAAAGATATGTCAAAATAAGGCTTGTCCTGGAATGGGGGCTTTCTCCTTATCCACTGGTGGATTTTCCACACTGGCTCAGTTTGGTTTGGCCATGGAGATGTGCAGCCTTGGACCCTCAGTGATGCAATTTCTGTGCGTCTCCTGGGTCTGTGCATCATGTGCTGGCACCTCCACTTCTCTTGATCCACTCACCGCAGATTCGTAGTTACTGGAAATTATGGCTTCACCAACGTCGTTGACCGTGACACATATTTCCATGGTGTGAGATGGGGGACACCATGGCAGGTCTATTACATGCCACACGCAGACATTAGCAGGACTTTTCCTGCTTTGAGTGCCGTGTTAGTCCAATTAGGCTGATTGCCACCTTGCTTGTGCGGCATGCAAATGGGTAGGGTGGCTTTTTCATTGGTGCATGACATCGCTCCTCCCTTTAACTTATGCATTATTTAGGTGCTTTGGTTAGTGAGAGATATATTGCTAAATCTTCCATCACGCATGCAATCAAGGAGACCATTGGGTTCTACACCTTGGTAAATCATTTATTTTTTTATTTTTTATTTTGCTACCTTAGTATATCTATGTTTACAGGTTTTGGTATTGATTTGCCCTTATTTTGGGATTATTCACATAGGTATTACAGACGTTTCTTGGAGAATTGTTTGGTCAGCCTACTGATACAATAGCTGGGATAATCATCAACAATTCCACAAGGGAGGTTATGATCCACCTCCCCATCCTATTTTGCACAATGTGACTATGGGCATATAAATGTGACATTTTATTTTTGTAGCTCTTTTGTGTGATACATAGTTACATAGTTACATAGTTACATAGTTAGTCAGGTTGAAAAAAGACACAAGTCCATCCAGTTCAACCACAAAAAATAAAATAAATAAATAAAAAACACAGTAAAATCCTATACACCCAACTCCATACCCACAGTTGATCCAGAGGAAGGCAAAAAACCCCAGCAGAGCATGATCCAATTTGCTACAGCAGGGGAAAAAATTCCTTCCTGATCCCCCGAGAGGAAATCGGATTTACCCTGGATCAACTTTACCTACAAATCTTAGTACTCAGTTATATTCTGTACATTTAGGAAAGAATCCAGGCCTTTCTTAAAGCAATCTACTGAGCTGGCCAGAACCACCTCTGGAGGGAGTCTGTTCCACATTTTCACAGCTCTTACGGAAATACGGAAAAAACCTTTCCGTATTTGGAGGTGAAATCTCTTTTCCTCTAGACGTAAAGAGTGCCCCCTTGTCCTCAGTGTTGACCGTAAAGTGAATAACTCAACACCAAGTTCACTGTATGGACCTCGTATATATTTGTACATGTTGATCATATCCCCCCTTATTCTCCTCTTCTCATGTGCCCATATACTTTGGATGCGCAGTACTTCCAGTTTATATAACTTTATTTGTTCATTGAGCCCTTGCTATTTATTAGGTTTGTGTCCTCTAAATTGTTTTCTACTTGTGGAGGCTTTGAAGGGATCCTGGTGCTGTTGCATGTGTGCTTTCTGTGCTATATGTAGTAAGTTGCCTTATTTTGACATATCTTTCTATATACATGTCTTTATGCGTACTTATATGTGTTTATGATTGTTACCACTGTTTATATTTTTAGACAGTTGTTCAATCTGTTGCTTTTGAGAACCCCCAGATGAAGACCCATGAGTCGAAACGTGTAGGGATACCCAAAATTTTGGGATAGAGAGCTATTCTTTGTATGAAGGAAGTTTCCTCACCTTGTGCAAATTTTGCATGTATTCACTGTCGCTTGCATTTTTAAACACTGTTTTAAGATTTTATTCATCTTAATGAAATTAAACATTTGTATTTTACATATATTTTGTTATAGTGGTGCCTTATCAAAAGTCCCTTGCATAAACCCCCAGTTTTGCACTACCTATGACATGTTTGGAGGCTTTGAAATTCAGTAAAAACACCTAGAAAATTAATATATTTGGAGAGTAAGCATCCCAAGGCATTTTTTTATACAAAATTGTCAATTTAATATGATATCTCTCACAACCAGAATGTACATACTATAGAATTACACCCCAAGCATATTCTGATACTGCCCTGAGTATGGGGATACCACGTGTGACATTTTCAATGCTTGGAATGGTTAAACGCCATATATTATATATTGTGTATACTAGGGCTCAAAATTTCAAGTCCTGAGCTACTAGCCAGTCCTCAAGGGTTACTCGCCACCAGTTGCCCCACCCAATCCCTACCATGCCCCGCCCCGAATCCCACCCTCATAAATTATCTCATGAAATGACACTTAAATGTTTTATGCAGAATTAAGTTATACAAATAAATATTAACAACTTTATCTGTGTCCCCATTGCAGCTATGTGTCCCCAATGCAGCTATGTGTCTGCCAGTGTAGCTATGTGTCTGCCAGTGCAGCTATGTGTCTGCCAGTGCAGCCACATGTCCGCCAGTGTAGCCATGTGTTCCCAATTCAGCATGTGTCCCCAATGCAGCTCTGTGTCCCCATTGCAGCCCTGTGTCCCCATTGCAGCCCTGTGTCCCCATTGCAGCCATGTGTCCCCAATGCAGCTCTCTCTCCCCAATGCAGCCATGTGTCCCCAATGCAGCCATGTGTCCCCAATGCAGCTCTGTGTCCCAAATGCAGCTCGGTCTCCCCAATACAGCCTACCTGTAGGCCTGTAGGGGAAGAGAAAGGAGAGGAGAGACGCTGCCGCCTGGTTGATCAGCGCGCAGGTACTTTGATAGACAGATCACCCGTTCAATCCTGGACGGGTGATCCCACAGGCAGCCCCCACGCCAGACCTCAAAATCCACTCGCATTTTGCGAGCAGGCGAGTGGATTTTTTGAGGGCTGGTGTGTATCACAAAAAACAAGCAATGTTACATCAATGTTGTGTACTGTAGCATCATCTATAGCACGTCACCATTTATCTAGGTAAATATGTTTATAAAGGTGCTATTGACATGACATTTTTACAACATGTCAGTAACAACCCCTGCAATGCATACATACAAAGAAACCAAAATAAATATGTTCAGAAATTAAGTTGCAGAGCTATTCATAGTTGTGGGCACAGGAACAGGGAACCCAATGCATCAAGTGACTCCTTAGGCGGTAAGCGCTTCAGGATCATAACACTTTTCATAGTCTTATGCCGCATACACACCATCACTTCATGTAATGAAAAAAACGTCATTTTTAAAAACGTCAATTTAAATGACCGTGTGTGGGGGAAAACGTCGTTTTATGTCTTGTGAAAAACGACAAAAAAAATTGAAGCATGCTTCAATTTTATGTGTCGTTTTTCAAAACGTTGTTTTTTGTTTCACAAGAATTGACCGGGTGTAGCAAAAAACGTAGTTTAAAACGACGTTTTTAAACCCACGCATGCCCAGGAGCTAGTTATAAAGCGAGCTTCAATGGAAAAAAGTGGTGAACGTAACCTCGCTTTGCTAGAGCATTGTGAAAAAACGATGGTGTGTAGGCAATGTCGTTTTTGAAAATTGAAGTTTCAAAAACGTCGTTTTTTACTTCACAGAAAATGTAGTTTTTTTCCATCACATAAAGTGATGGTGTGTACGCGGCATAACACTTTTGTCAGTTAAATAGTCCATGTTTGATAAAAGTCTGTTCATTAGACTACAAAGAGGGACAACTTAGAAGGAAAGAGGGACAACTTAGAAGGAAAGAGGGACAAGGGAAATTGGTTCTAAAAGAGGCATAGTCCCTCTAAGGGACAGTTGAGAGCTGTGTTTAATGCAGGAGGGAGAGACAAGGAAAGTTTTTTCATGAAATAACAATCAGAGTTTGTTATTTAAGAGAAGATAGCCAAAAATATTGCATAGTCACTGCACAGATTGTAAGAAGCTTGATTAGGCCACAATGGAAGTGGAATGAGTGAATCTATTTTTATATACGGTTCAATCTAATTTTATTGACATTATTTCCCTGTAAATTTATACAAAAAAAATATATTATCCACATACCACAAACAATCAGAAAATATATTATATTATAATACTGTACATAGCATAAACATTTTACATATAAACATGTGTAAACATCCCACATAAACCCTTACCCAAAAATGGTGTAACTTAATTAGGACACTATTGGGGAAAGTTTACCAATATAAGAGCTCATATATTTCAAGGAAAAAAAAAAAGGTTCACCAAACTACTCAAATTGTTGGACCCCTGAAAAGAATAACCATATAATATCTTCCTCTACCCAACAGGGTTGTAGTATATAGTTTACTACTCCCCATCCTCAACTCCCACAAGGGTGTGGACACATCACACAAAACACAGGACATGAGAAGACACAAAAAATAAAGAAGAAGGGTGTTGATATAAAAGAAAAAGAAAGAAAAGAAAAATGAAAGTACAAGTAATGTAACCATGATTGGACACACGGATAGACATCGCCTTGCTCATTTCAACTCTTACAGCCGACCCGTATATATATTTTGCATTTCAGAGGACTCCCTGAACTGTTTCCAAGGGAGCCAAATTTGACAACATTGTTCATATGAGTATCTCCATCATCTGTAGTCCAATCTTCATAACCCACTCAATCAGAGGTGGAGCATGTACCGATCACCAATAACTCTTGCTGCTGTCAACCAATGCCTAAGAAGGCCCTTTTTAATGCTTTTATAAGAGCTGGGTAAGATAGATAGCAGAGTCATTTGTGGCATGTTGGGGACAATCACCCCAGTTGCCTGGGTATGAAACTGAAGAACCATACTCCAGAAATCATGGACAGATATGCAGTAACAAGCCCTTGGCAGAATGACAACGGCAATATAAGTCTGAAACATTTGGATACATCCAATGAAGCACCGTCTGACATCTATACCAACGGGAGAGAAGTTTGAAATTTGTCTCATGTGCCTTAGTTGCTAATGACATACATTGAGTGAGGGTAAACGCTTTCCCCCATTCCACTGATTTAATTTGAACATTCAAGCCTAGAGTCCATTTATTTGTAAATTCCGGGAAATGCAGATGACGTTTCAAAATAAGAACCCTGTATAAATAGTTACATAGTTAGCCAGGTTAAAAAAAAACACAAGTCCATAAAGTTCAACCACAAGAAATAAAACAATAATAATATTGTACTATCATATACCCAATTCTATACCCACAGTGGATCCAGAGGAAGGCAAAAAAAAAACACCAAAGCATGATCCAATTTGGTACAGCAGGGGAAAAAATCCTTCCTGATCCCCCATGAGGCAATCGGATATTCCCCGGATCAACTTTACCTATAAATGTTAGTACCCAGTTATATTATGTACATTTAGGAAAGAATCCAGGCCTTTCTTAAAGCACTTTACTGAGCTGGACAGAACCACCTCTGGAGTCTATTCCACATTTTCACAGCTCTTACTGTGAAGAAACCTTTCCATATTTGGAGATAAAATCTTCTTTGCTCTAGACGTAAAGAGTGCCCCCTTGTCCTCAGTGTTGACCGTAAAGTGAACAACTCAACACCAAGTTTACTATATGGACCCCTTATATATTTGTACATGTTGATTATATCCCCCCTTAATCTCCTCTTCTCAAGAGTGAATAAAGTCAGTTCTTCTAATCTTTCCTCATAGCTGAGCTCCTCCATGCCTCTTATCAGTTTGGTTGCTCTTCTCTGCACTTTCTCCAGTTCCCCAATATCCTTTTTGAGAACTGGAGCCCAAAACTGAACTGCATATTCCAGATGAGGTCTTACTAATGATTTTTACAACCGAATGAATGTGATCTGGTATAATATCATGTAAAAGAAGAGACTAAAAGGTATCCAGTTCTCTATTGAATACATCTCTTGAAGGGAAAGAGGATAGAAAACACGATAATTGCCAAAATTCCAACCAATGTGTAATTGATTTCTGTTGTATAGGGATTAAACTTGACAACAGTGGGAGAGTTTGTTGGCAAATGATTTTAGATATTCATGGCTTGTTTCATTATTCCCTGACAGAAAACATCTTCGTGCCACAGCAGACGGAAACTGTGGGTTACTGAACAGGGGAGTCATTGGTCTCACTTTGGGAGAAAGTCCTTTTTTTAATCCACTTTATCTGTATTTTTTCTTTTCTTATTTCATACATAAATATGCCTAATCAGCATCCGTTGCATTTCAATTGACATACATTGTACAACATTTTTACATTCCTATAATATTCCAATGTACGTCTCTATATTTTTATATCCCACCCTCCCCCCCACCCCCTGTCCTCTGCACTCTACATAGAGAATCTATCCATCACCAGTTTTGGTGGTGCGACACTCGCATCTCTCAACCAGGAATACCAAATCCCCTCAAATTCACCCTCTGCTTTCCTTCGTTTGTAGGCCAGGTGTTCTCTGCCCAACAGGGAGTTGACATATGCAATCCATTGCTTCCCTGTGGGGACCCCCGGGGCCATCCAATAACGTGCAATGAGTTTTCTTGCAAAATACAACAGCCTTGTTACCATATAGTACTTTCCTTTTGTATACTCTCTAGGATCAATGGCCCCTAACAAGTATACTAGGGGATCCAATGGGACTGGTACCTGTGCCACTCTAGTGATACACTCTGCTACTTCCTCCCAGTACCTGTGAAGCTTTGGGCATCTCCAAATCAAGTGTATGAAATCCCCCTGCTGAACTTTACACTTTGGGCACATAGGGGTGTCCCTTCTTCCCCATCTATGTAATTGTGGCGCTGTTCTGTAAGCCCTATGTAGGATAAAGAGTTGCGACAATTTGTGCGACGCAGAGACAGATACCACTGGGACAGATTCAAGCGCCCTCTCCCACTGGTCTCCGTCTATCTCCCCAATGTCTTCCACCCACTTCCTGCGGCTTCTAAGGGAGGCATGACTCTGAATTGTTGCCAACAGTCCCTCGTATATTTTTGTTATCAGTCCTCTCCGAGCTTCTGCTTGCAGAACCGCCGTCATCAAAGGTGGCGGTGAAGTTACCACCAATAATCGTGTTTGTTGTTGTTTCCGTAGAGCATGCCGGAGCTGGAGATACTGATCGAAGCCCCGTGGGGCTAATTGGTATTCTCTACACAGCTGCTCGTAAGTTTTCAGTACCTCACCCTCGTACAGCTGTGAAAAAAAACTGACTCCCCTCTTTTTCCAGGAAGTAAAGCCTACTAGATCCTGTAGCTCTGCATATCTAGGATTGTTCCATATTGGAGTGAATGGTAGCACCCCCTCTGTCCCCAAAGTTTTCCGTAGCTCCCCCCATACCTTTCTGAGGAGGGTTCCTGTGGGTGGGAGAAAGTCCTAGTTTGATTTGCATTTTATCCCAAACACACACTGAATGTGCTGTAAAGAAAGATAAAGAAGAAAGTGGGCCGCGGACAGAAATATCTAACCAGGGAAGTGCCTGAGGATCATAAGGGGCACTTGACTCCTCTATTTGAACCCATTGTTTAAGGTGAGAATTCTGGAACCAATTCACTAACCTAGAACCACTGTAGCGCGGTAATAATATAGGTCCGGTGCCCCTTCACCCCCTTTGCTTTAGGGAGAGATAGAGTTCTCCTTTGTAATCTAGGTCTATTGCAACCCAAAAAGAAATTTGTGAAAGCAGCTTGTAGAATAACAAAAAAAGAATGGGGGACCACAATAGGTATAGTTTGAAAGAGATAAAGAAAACGCAATACTATATCAATTTTAAAAATGTTTATCCTTCCAAACCATGAGTATTGGGCTCCTTCATACTTCGTGAGGTCTTGCATCGTACACTGCATAAAAGGGTGATAATTTTCCATATACAACTTAGTGAGATCTGCAGGAATTCTAATACCCAAATATTTAAGCGTTGAAGTGCAAATTTTAAATGGAAAAATATTCCCAAGAGCCTGAACTTTCTGTGATAGGAGAGATACAATAAGAATGTCTGATTTAGATAAGTTTACTTTACTTTATTTAATTTTAAAGTTTACTTTAAAATTACTCAAGTCCCCAAACCGCTGAAATTCATACAAAATAGAAGGCATAGACACAGGGGCGGACTGGGCCAGGTGGAAAAGTGAAGATTGCCCCCCAGGCCGCTCACATTATATTTAAAACGGCCGCAGCCCTGTTTTTTTTTTTGCTAAAACGCGTCAGCGGCGGCCGCCGATTGGCTGGCTGCTGCCGCGCTGCATTGTGGGAGTTGTAGGTCATGTGGCACATCAGGGGAGGGTCAGGGCACGAGCGCCGTAGATCTCTGTGACTCGTGGGCTGGCTGCAGAGAAGAGTCGGTGAGCCTGAGAGAGAGACTGCACTGCCTGGATCATGAATTAGCAGGCCGAATTGCAATGAAAGATCACACTGATCCATCCAGCCCGTGCTGCAGCTGCGCTGTGTCCTGTGACAAGGATGTTAGCTGCACCTGTCACAGGGCTCAGTGAGTGTGTGTGTCCCGTCTTGCAGAGTACAGCCATCCCCCCTCCTCAGTCTCCACTAATGGGAGAACGATCAGCTCGCCTCCCGCCCCTCTCTCCCTATGCCTGGCCACACTCGATGCAGACCGTGTCCTCTGTGAAGGAGATATGCGGGCGGGAAACTTTGAAGTCGGCAGCCACAGTGTCATATTCAAAACATGAAGACGCTGAGTGAGCCAGTGACAGTGAGCCTCCTGCTAGGACTGTGCAAGTGAGTGAGCTGTAAACAGGCTCTCCCCTACCTCCTCGTTTCCTACTACCTCTCTCTTTCTTGAGCCTTATCATTTAACCTCTTGCCTGCCAGGCACTTTCACTCCCTTCCTGCCCAGTACAATTTTCAGCTTTCAGTTCTCTTACACTGAGCCCAGGTTCACATTGGAGCGATTTGGCATGCAATTTGACATGTCAAATCGCATGCCAAAACGGTGACAATTGCCAGCGATGGCACCATCCGAAATGATGCAACATTGCATCGATTCCATTTGTGGTGTTGCACCGATTCCCAAAAGTAGTTTCTGTACTACTTTTGGCAACTTCGGGGTGCGATTTCAATAGACATTTGTACAGGAACCCGCACAGATGTCTCTGAAATCGCACCCCAAAGTCGGGACTGAAATGCGAGTATGAAATCGTTCAATTGTTCAGCTGAACTCACAAGATTTCATTCCCGACGTCAGTGTGAACCTGGGCTCTGAATGACAATTGCGCAGTCAAGCAACACTGTACCATATTACATTGTTCTTTTTTTCACACAAATGGAGTTTTCATTTTGGTGGTATTTAATAACAATAGTTTTTTTTTATTTTTTGCTAAAACAAAACAGTGCCTTGAAAAAGTATTCATAAAATCCCAATAAAATACATTTACTTTTCTGGTTGTAACATGACAACATGTGGGAAATTTCAAGGGGTATAAATACTTTTTCAGGGCACTGTAAGTAATTTTTCTCCTTCACTGAAGTTCACTGATGGGGGGCACAGATAGGTGGTACTGTTGGGCACTGATGGGTAGCAATGATGGGCATTAATGGGTGGCAGTAAAAAGCAGAACAGATTGGTGTCATTTGCTTGGCACTGTTGGGGCTGCACTGTAATCAGTGCCCTAAATATTTGTACAAGTCCCCTGTGAATAGATGCCCCTAATCGGCTCTCCTCACAGGCTGTCATTTACATGTGATTGGCTGTTATTGGACACAGCCAATCACATGGGTAAAGAGCAGCGTCATCTGCTATTTACCAAGATCAGGGTCATGCTGTCATTGCTGTGTCATATTTGTCTTGCTTCATAACATCAATATCCGTTATAAAACCCGGAGGGCATGGATGGTGAGATGATTCGGTGGCACAATGGACCACCCGACTCGACTTGCCCCCCAGGCTTAAGGCTGCCAGCCCTCCCCTGCATGGACACATGTGGGTCAGTAACATAGAGTAGCATGTCATCAGCAAATACTGCCAACTTCACCTCCTGTGCGTCTATTGGTATACCCAAAATAGAAGAGTTCTGCCTAAGGGCCGTTACCAGATGTTCCATTACCAAAACGAACAGGAGAGGAGACAGCAGACATCCCCGAGGAGTATAATTTTGGATAGAAATACTCAAATACAAGTGTTGATTAATCCATATTTTGGCACTTGGTTTAGTATAAAGTGCCATAATTTGTCATAGTAGAACTGGCCCCAGTCCTATTTGCACCAAAGTTTGTTCCACGAAAGGCCAACCAACACAATCAGAGGCCTTCTCTGCATCAACAGAGAGAAGGTAAGCTGGTATTTTTTCTGATTGAACATAATCATTGAAGAATAGAGATTTATGTGTGTTGTCACGAGCTTCCCTCCCCTGAACAAATCCATTTTAATGATTTTAACAGCTACCCCAATTAAAGCTATAGGATGATAACTAGAACAAAGCCTTAAAGGGTTTGTAAAGAATTTTTTTTTATCTTAATGCAGTGCTGTTTTCATGTCCTCATTGTTCGTTTTTGCTCTCAAGTTGCTGTAATTCTTCTTTGATCTCCACACTTCCTGGTTGTCTGTTTCCTGATAACCACAGTGCTGGGAGCTTTCTCTCTGTGGTCACTAATCAAGGAGGTGTGATTACTGTGTGTCTAAAACCCCTCTGCACCAATCAGTTTTGTTTTCCAAACCATCACTGCTCTGTATTGGCTCTGTGGCTCTGTACAGCAGATGCAGGAAACAACATGCAAAAACGAAACTAGAAACTACAGGTATATTATATGATTGATTTTTATCTATTTTTAATCGTTTTTAAAAGGAATCAGTTAACTATTATGTCTCTATACTCTGCAAACAGTCATTTTAGCAAAAAAAATGTTTTATTTACAACTCCTTTAAGTCCTTATCCAGTTTGGGGAGTAAGATGATATGGGCCTCAAGTGTCTGAGGTGGGAACCCATTGGTAGCAGATATACTATTGAACTCCTGGAGCATAAATGATGTTAACTCCTGCAAAAGAAATAAGAGCAGCTGTACGCCATGTTGTGCCAAGCTGGCATTGAGACACTGGGCATAGGGGTAATTAAGGGACTTTTTCTTTCTTTGCTCCAGTAACTGAAAAAGCAACACCTACCTGGTTAAACAAAGTTTTTTTTTTAAATGTATTTATTTTTCAAATGGGGGGGAGGGGCGGGCCCCTGCCGGGAGTTTCTAAAGGTGTGGGGGGGGGGTTAAACAGGTGTAGTGCCTGTACCCCCTTGATGGCGGCCTTAAACAAAGGGGGTACACTCTAATATGTAGCCCACCACACTGCAATTCATAGTAATGTAGCAAAATATAACTTTCTTCAGCACTGCGCTGTTACTGGCATGTAACAGAATCAGTAGTCTGACAACATCTTACTGTTACAGACTGACAACGTTTGTGAATACCCCACATTAAGAAAATCATTGCTCAACTCATCTTTATCTATGTATAATAGCTTCACATTTATCTGAATGTTGTCCATTCAGGTTTTAAACCTGTCACCAAAAAAGGATCAATGCTAGGCATGAAAAGAGGAAGCTACACCATGCCCTCAGAACAATCAAATGTGATGATTTCCTGTTCAGAAATTCATGTAGTTTGAAATGTATCAAAAAAAGGTAAAAGTTATATTCCAGTTAAAAACTTTCTTGCCTAAATCTTGATATTTAGAAAAAAAAATGTATACGGTATGCCACTTTCAAGGTCAGTCTGAGCTACATCTACATTTTAGACAGTATTTTTTCTTAATTACAATATTGCTCTTAATTGCTGACAAAATGCAATAAATATTTCCAGGAGTGTTGATTATCTATATGATGGCATCAGCGAGTCACAAAATAATCATTAACCTTCAACTCAATAATTATATGTCCTTTAAATATATTTACGCTATTTGACAAAGATCAAACCAATTATTTCAGTGAGATGATTCATGAGTAGTGGCAATATGTTTGTTTTTTTATACATATTTTTAAAGAAATTGTTCACCTTAATTTTAATATACAGTATATATTAAAAATGGGTAGGGGGTACAGGAGTATGACAAACAGATACTGATCCACATAGGGCCACTTTGGACCAATTCAGATCCTACATTTGTCCCTTTATGAGTTTTTTTCGCATTTCTGATGATTCCCTGTATAATTTCCAAGGGAGCCATGTTTGTTTATATTGTCCATATGTTTCCAATTTGTGTGCCAGGAGAGACTCCATCCTCTTTACCACTTAAGACCTGGACCATTATGTAGGTAAAGGACCTGGCCCCCTTTTGCGATTCGGCACTGCGTCGCTTTAACTGACAATTGCGCTGTCGTGCGCTGTGGCCCCCGAAACAAAATTGGCGTCCTTTTTTTCCCACAAATAGAGCTTTCTTTTGGTGGTATTTGACCACCTTTCTCAACTTACTATAACCAAACGCTGTGCAATGAAACCCCAACTTATGGTACTCCAAAATCACCACATAATCTACCAATCGGGATTCCTGTTCTCCATCCGCTTTGCATACCACGGCTCTAAATGCATCTGTAGATCAGTGGAAGAACTACAGCAAAATTTACAAAAGCTACACCTAGTGGAATCTACTCATAATACTAGTTCCCCACGCAGAAAGATCAGCTTCATCATCCTCTTCACAAAAAAACTCTAAACTCTCTGGAAACAATGGAAACCATCCCCACTCTCACAAAAGAAGCCACTTTGATGCCCCTCCACAAGACAGAGAAGACGCCATGGACTTAACAGTAAAAGAAGACACCATGATATGTTATCATATTGAACATAGTTCTATCTACCTACTGTTCCCCTTTTCACCTAAGCCTCTTTTTTTATTTTTTGAAACTCAGAATATGATCCATTACTTCCCTTAAATTCAAGCATTATATAGAAACACCTAGCCCAAGTTCAATTATCAGTATACTAGAGAGTATATAGGTGCATATATATATATACAGTATATATAGATATATATATTGATATATCTATATATAGACATATATATATATATATATATATATATATATATATATATATATATTTTTTTTTTTTGTGTTTTGTTTTGTTTTGTTATATTAATGTGAATATATATGCAAGTACACGTATGAGAGTGAGTGTTTGTATATATATTTGTATGTCTAATTACATATATGTTTGCATACATACAGCTCCCCCCCCCCCCTTTTTTTTTTTTGCTTAGACCTATTATTCAAGACAAAGTAGAAGGTCTTATTTTATTTACAAAATTACTACCCAAGGTCGATAGCCAGTCTTCTTATAATGCAATTCTTTTTAATAGGACTCAGTAAGAGATTTACGATTTGTTCTGGTCTAATTCAACCTAGTAAATATTTATATATATATATATATATATTCATTTACCCTAGGATTAGCATAATCTAACACCAAGCGGGTTTTAATTGTAATAATTTCACTACCAATCATTCTTCTTTTTTGATAAATGTTATTAGGGCTTTTCTTCTGCACACAGATGTTCAGTGTGCCCCAATTTGCCCTCCTCGTTTGCCTACCCATAATATGTGGGCAAATAACGTTGGCTCCACTTCCCCTGATGGTGGTCTATCTCCCCCATCACGGGAAAACTTTACTCTTCAATGTATGACATTTTGCATCTTAAATAACTCTACCTTTCTTATTTTCAGTTCTTTCAGTGTTTCTATACTCCTGACAATATTGGTCCCTTCTTTCTCTCCTTCCTTCTTCTGGTCCACACGGGTCAATTTATCCAGTCGGACATTACCAGATTCTGGTGAGTGCTACCTTTTAAATCATATACCATGGCACCTTTAAACATTCTTTCCCTGAATGTTCAGGGAATCTACATACCACAAAAAAGAACTAAAGCATTCCGTTCCTTTCAAGCTAAGAAGGCTCACATAATATGCCTACAGGAAACTCACTTTACAATGAATTCTACTCCTAAATATATGAGCCCTTTTTACCCACAAGTCTTTACAGCTTCGGCCAACGCCAAAAAGAGAAGAACCCTTATAGCCTTTCACAGATTTACCCCATTCATAATTCAGTCAGAAATTAAAGACCCTGATGGGCGATACCTAATTCTCACTGGTCATATCATGGACAATGCGGTAACGATAGTATCATACTACGCCCCAAATAATCAACCACTGCCCTTCCTATCACACCTATTACAAGTGGTAAATGCCCACAAATTGGGAACAGACATCATATGTGGTGACTCTAACCAGGTCCTCCTTATATTCCTTCTGGTGACTCGAGTAATCATTTATTTTCTCAATTACTCTCCTGATATAATTTAGTAGACTCATGGAAAAAATTTAATTCTGTAACAGGCGCTCGCCGTCTGTTACCTGTAGTGCGTTCCATGCTGGAACGCATTACGGCGACCGTGCGATGATGTCATCTCCCAGCGGCGCCTGCATTCCAGCGTGGAACGCGGAAGTGCGCCACAGATCACCGCTGATTGCTAGCCACCTACCTCTCACCTAGAAACAGAGCGGTTTGCAGACTGCAGAACGTTCTATTATTGTGGGCGTTAGCTGGCCTGGCTACAGGCAACCCACAGGCACTATCCATCCCTAACCTGGGACTTATCTCACACCTGGAGCTGTGCTTCCAACCTTGCAGGAGTTTCTGTGGACACCCCAAGCTATCCCTCACCAGGAGACCCTGCACTAAAGAAACTCTTGCTGCTATGATACTACAACGCTGATCCTGTGAAAACGGATAAGTACTATTACAATTACACGCCTCACATATAGCCTTACAAGTACTGTATTTGAAATTGGACTATTTAATGCTATCCTGCTACTTGCGATTATTTGCTTCGTCTTCAGCTGGACGCTGTGCAAAATCTTAAAGCGACATATACCCTTAAACCATTTAAGCTATAATTGTCGCTCTCAGGTTAATGCTACTTGCATACAGTATTTTTATATGCTACATGCTTGACATAAGTTCTTACTTGTTTATGGGCCTATGCCCTAAGTTACTGAACATGTTCACCTAAACTTTTCTATGCTAAGGGTTGAAGGTATTTCATACCTATTCCCTTAGTGGCCTAATGTACTTCTTTTTGTTGAAGTGATATAATGTAGAGAACCCCCAAACTCCTGTTCCCTGATTGGAGTGACGCCTGGGGTCCCGTACTGATAATCACTTGCATTCAGAAGTGCATTGGAATCTTCACGTGTATTGTATACTTTTAAAGGCTATGGTTTGGTCGCATGTTGTAATACGTCCAACCTTAGTAACTCAATACATTCCCTTATATGTGAGAGAGATGATGTAGTGACCCCCCCAAACTCCTGTGTTCTGATTGGAGTGACGCATGGGGCCTAGTACTGAAATCGCACATAACATAGGTACATGCATTGAAATCCTTGCTATCCGCAGTTGTGGTTCACTCCCGTTCACCAGAGCCATTTTTAACTACATCTATGATACCTGAGGTACTAGCATCTAGCATAATTCCCATTTCCTGGTCAGATCACAATGCAGTTTTTGCCACTATATCCTCTACTATCCCTAAAGCCCATGACCCAACGTGTTATCTTCCTCACATCATAGTTAAGAATCCATCCTACAGCCAAAAAATTGAGCAAGGTATTAAGGATTATTTGGAAGATAATACTAGCCCAGACATATCTCCGCTTACCTCATGGGAAGCGCACAAGCCTGTAATGCGTGGAAAGATTCAATGACAAATTGCACTCATTAAGAGGGAACGTAAAATTCTAGCACGAAAATTAGAAACCGACTTTATTAAAGCCTTTGCTGCTTTCCAAAATAGTCCCACCTTAACGACGAGAACACATCTGGAAAAAAACAGACTGGAATATGATTTATTCCTAACAGATTCAGCTGACAAGTCTTAACGCAGATCAAAACACACGTTTTATAAGAAATCAAACAAACCTAATACCTTACTGGCATGTGCACTGAAATCCATTGACAGACAATCCAAACCCATTCGACTTAAATTATCAAATAACACTTACACAAGTAATCCTATTAGAATCGTTCAAAAATGTTGTACGTATATAACTTCGTTATATTCAGAATCAAAAGAATTCAATAAAATTGAAGCTGATGACTAATGTCGCGTACACACAATAATTTTTCGGCATGAAAAAAAAAAAACGTTTTTAAAAACGTCATTTAAAATGATCGTGTGTGGGCTTCACATCGGTTTTCGGCTTCTGAAAAACGACAAAAAAAAAAAAAATTCGAACATGCTGCATTTTTTAACGTCGTTTTAAAAAATGACGTTTTTCAGGTTGTAAAAAATGATCGCGTGTGGACAAAATCGACGTTTTAAACCCGCGCATGCCCAGAAGCAAGTTATGAGATGAGAGCGCTCGTTCAGGTAAAACTACCATTCATAATGGAGTAAGCACATCCATCACGCTGTAACAGACAAAAAGCGCAAATCATCTTTTAACAAGGAGTCAGCTAAAAGCAGCCCAAAGGCGAAAAGAACTTCCCCTTTAGAGTGCCGTCGTACGTGTTGTACATCACCGCGCTTTGTTCATCATTTTTCTAAAACGATGGTGTGTGGGCAACATCGTTTTTAATGATGAAGTTAAAAAAACGTTGTTTTTTGGACAATCATGAAAAACAACGTTTTTTCCAAGCCGAAAAACGATTGTGTGTACGCGGCATTATTCTCTAAATTATATCTTCCTGAACTAACACACACTCAAAGAAACTTACTTGAAGAGCATATATCAAAAGCAGAAGTTTTGAAAACCATAAAAGAACTAAAACTAATCAAAAGGCCTGGCCCAGATGGATATTCTGCCCTATATTACAGAACATTTTCTGAAACTCTCTCTCCTATACTAGTGGATGCATTTAATACTCTAATAGACGGTTATTCCTTTAGACGTGAATCATTATTATCAATTATTTGCATGATCCCCAAGCCACACTCAGATAACACATCCTGCACGAACTTCCGTCCCATTTCTCTTTTAAATCCGGATATTAAAATATTAGCAAAAATCCTAGCTACTCGCCTTAACAAGATGATTGGAAAAATGATACATAACGATCAAGTTGAATTTATGCCTACTAGGCAAGCAAGTGATAATGTAAGTCAGGCTGTCCTTTTGGCACATATAGCCAGAAAATGGCGCATTCCAGCATGCTTCCCATCTCTCGACATTAGAAAAGCCTTTGATTCAGTAACCTGGCCCTATTTAAACTACACTCTCCAGAAATGGGGATTTGGCCCCCCACTTCACTAGATGGTTAGCTCTATATAACAAACCTCAAGCTTATGTAAAATACGCAGGGTACAAATCAGAAAACTTTAATATAGAAAGAGGCCCACGTCAGCGCTGCCCACTTCCCCCCTTACTATTTGCACTTTTAATAGAACCTTTAGCTCAATACCTCAGATTAGATCCAACTATCACTGGAATAGAACTAGGCGGATACCAACATAAACTGCTTATTCGAAGACAATATTTTATTGTTTCTATCATCTCCCCAAGTTTCAGGCCCAAATCTAATACCCATTCTTAACAAATTCGCTATCATGTCAGGATTAGAGATAAACCCCAAGAAATGTATAGCATTACACATATTCAGCAATAGAATTTACTTCAGCAAAAATAGCATTACCCCTCACGTGGGCAGTAGAGTCAATCCCGTACATAGGGATTCACCTTACAGCCCTCTATCAGACTTATACTCAGCTAATTACCCTAACATCCTAAAACATATCACAAAACTAATGGAGAAATGGTCCAATTTCCCTATTTCCTGGATGGGGAAAATAAATGTCATCAAAATGACAATTCTACCCAAACTATTATACCTATTTAGAGTATTATAGAAAAAGGGGGGAAAAAACTGCGCTAAACCAAAGAGTGTATACAAAAGCAGCCAGCACTCAAACAAAGTAAATAAGAAATAAAGAGCAATAGTGCGGCGCTGAAATGTGTTGTGCACAATTCTTATATTGACATAAGTTCAAAGACTAACTTTAAATTCCAACTTAACAAGTGTAAAAAAAGTCCATATTGAAGACCATCCACCAGACAAATGTGATGCTATAATTGGTAAAACGATCACACAAACTAGTGCGTGAAGTAATAATCCACACAAAGAAAAAGTGACTTTGTGATATATGATGTAGAATGTCTCATTGCCTGAAGAGATCACCAAAGCATCAAACAATATATATAAGTATAGAAAACAATTTTGTGGCGCTAAAAATAATAATAATGATAATAATATGGTACTAATAGTCTGTGTTAACACCAATTGACAGTGTAATCAAATGAAAAAGTCCATATATAATAAATCAATGACAGTAGATAGTTAAAAATAAACTGTTGATGGATGAGTAATCAAGTGAATGGTTCCAAACACCACGGTGAATCAAAGTAAATGATTTGTGAAAATGACCACCACCAGAAGCGGAGGCTTACCAGAGGTATTGAACCCAAATAAGCATACGCTTAAAAGGTCAATACAAGCTGAATGTAAGTTGGTGAAGACCACATCAACCGGATCTGGATATACGATTGGGAGGATACCCTGAAGACATCACGTAAACCAGCACAGGGGGGAATGGCAGCAACTTGGAGGTAATTCTCAAAGGATCAGGCCGTATCCAAAGTGCATAAAGGAAAACGAAGGCACATAGTGTGATACCGTAACAATGTTGAGATTTAATAACGGTTAAAAACACTTACAGTTTTGCTGAATAAAAAGGACATCAATAAGAAATAGTGCATGGCAGCAGAGGGGACTCTGCTGCTACCATGCACACGTCGGCGTCATTGACGTTTTACGCCGAGAACTGGAGCATGCGCACTGGGCTATTTTAAGCCCGGCGCATGCGCAGTTCATTAGAATCGGGGGCGCGCTTAATTTAAATAGAAGCCGCCCCCTTGGATTTACGCGGGGATACGCCGGGCCAAATACACTACGCCGCCCCAAACTACGGAGCAAGTGTTTGGGGAATACAGCACTTGCTCCTGTAGGTTGGGGCGGCGTAGTGTAAATGGCTTACGCGCCGCCCGCCTAAAAAGTACCAGAATATGGCCCATAATCATTAATGAATCACTGAAACTTTTCACAATTCCTTATACCCTGAACATTGTATTTGTAACTACTAACGAATGTTATATAATATTTCTGTATTGTTTAATGTACAGTATTTATTTTATTGTACTTAATAAAATATTTTTGACAAGGAAAATATCCCCCACACCATTACACTACCAACCTGAACCATTGATACAAGGCAGGATGGATCCATGCTTTCATGTTTATGCCAAATTTTGACCATACCATCTGAATGCCACAGCTGAAATCGAGACTCTTCAGACCAGGCAACATTTTCCAATCTTCTATTGTCCAATTTTGGTGAGCCTCTGTGAATTGGAGGCTCAGTTTCCTGTTCTTAGCTGACACAAGTGGCACTCGGTGTGGTCTTCTGCTGCTGTAGCCCATCTGCTTTAAGGTTCGATGTGTTATGCATTCAGAGATGGTATTCATCTCTGCACCTTGGTTGTAACAAGAGGATATTTGAGTTACTGTTGCCTTTCTATCATCTCAAACCTGTCTGCCTATTCTCTGACCTCTGACATCAACAAGGCATTTTCGTTCACACAACAACCGCTAACTGGACATTTTCTCTTTTTCAGACCATTCTATGTAAACCCTAGAAATGGTTGTGCGTGAAAATACCAGTAGGTCAGCAGTTTTCAAAATACCCAGATCAGCCTGTCTGGCACCAACATCCATGCCACATTCAAAGTCACTAAAATCCCCTTTCTTCCTCATTCTGATGCTCAGTTTGAATTTCAGCAAGTTGTCTTCACCACATCTAGATGCCTAAATGTATTGAGTGGCTGCCATGTGATTGGCTGATTAGCAATTTGTGTTGCCAAGCAATTGAACAGGTGTACCTAATAAAGTGGCCGGTGAGTGTATATAAAATTCAGTGACATATACTGTATATGCAATTCTCCTGCACCTGTGGAGCCTTTCCTTGGACAGGCGAAGGGTGATCCTTCTAGCATATATATATATACAGTATATATACAGAAATCACAAGTGGCACATTTAAATATTATACCTTCATAACCTCTTTGCATCTGTCCCCTCCAGGAAATTTCACTATGGGGTGGATAAATCCCACAAAGATTGTGCTTTTCTGAGCACACATTGTGCAGAAACAAACTTCTTAACCAACTCGTCACTTTTCAATAAGAGCCAGTGCTTTGCACAAATATCTTTAATTCTGAAAGAGAGGTTTGTATACTGGAGATTAAGGGGGGTATTGGGGGGCGTGGCTTGGCGCGCAGCGTGGATGGACGCTGCATAGAGGAGCTCCGGCATCCAGGGAGAACCGAGCGCTAATCTGACCCGGTTAAAAGCCGATTATGTCCACCCTAATCAAGAAGGAACACCACAACCGCTCCCTGCGTTTGATGTGCACCCCAAAAAGTATGCTGTCCCCAGCTAACCTGAGCAAGTACCGCTACAACGGAGGCGGCAAGAGCTCCAAGATGGCGCCGGTTCACAGTCCTGACGGAGGGGAAGAGATGGAGGATGACAAGATTTCTTTACCAGCCTCAGAGGAGTCATCTAGAGGTAACATCCCAAGCGATCACCCCCTGAACTATGCTATAATTACAGATATTTCAGCAGATATAAAGAACTCCTTTGCTGCTGCGAATACTGACATAAAGTCTAAACTACTAAGATTATCAGAGCAGATGGTGGTCAGTGATAGTGCTGGTAAATGGAGGGACAGGGCGCTGATCAGACTGGATGACATTGCGGTCGATCACTCCAATCACCTAATAGCCATGAATAGGCATTTGGAGTACCTCGATAATAGGGGCAGAAGAAATAACATTAGAGTGCGGGGTATACCTGAGTCTGTCTCCCCTGAACAGATCAGGCCTGCACTCACCTCCATTTTTAACGGCCTCATGAATAGGTCCGAAGCCTCACCCATTAAATTTGATAGGGCTCACAGAGCTCTTAGACCTAAAGCCCATGACAACAATCCTCCGAGGGATATAATCTGCTGCCTCCCAAACTTCAGCCTAAAAGAGGACATTCTACAGAAGGCACGACAAAGTGACCAGATCACTTTTAATGAAACTGAAATTCAACTATTTCAGGACCTGTCACCCATCACGCTTAAAAACAGAAGAGCATTGCACCCATTGCTGGAAGTGCTCAAAGACAAAGGAATTGCCTATAGATGGAAATTTCCATTTGCCTTGCAAGCTACCTACAATGGGAGACAATACATGCTTAAAACTCCGGATGATTTACTGAAGTTTTGTGAATGCCTGCAGATTGCCCCGGTAGATCTGCCTGAATGGTATGCAGAATTCCATCTACAACCCAAAGTAAATAACATGCCACCTAAGCAAGGTCCGTCTCCTGCTAAATCATCCTTCAGAAGGAATGCTAACAGGAGCAACTATAATTCTCCGGCAGCTAAAAGCCCTAGGCTTGGAGACCCCAGATAAGGGCCCTCTATCCACTTAAGCTCCGGACCAATACGCTGTCTAAAGACCAGAGGTGTTTTTACAATTTGGCAATGCGCTGCTTTAACTGGTAATTGCGCGGTCATGCAATGTTGTACCGAAACGAAACTTGCGTCCTTTTCTTCCCACAAATAGAGCTTTATTTTGATGGTATTTGATCGCCTCTGCGATTTTTATTTTTTGCGATATAAACGCAAAAAGACCGTAAATTTTGAAAAAAAATGATTTTTCTTATAACAAAAAGTAAAAAAAATCGAATAAACTAAATTTTAGTCAAACATTTAGGCCAAAATGTATTCAGCCACATGTCTTTAGTAAAAAAAATCGCAATAAGCGTATATTTATTGGTTTTCGCAAAAGTTATAGCGTCTACAAACTAGGGTACATTTTCTGGAATTTACACAGCTTTTATTTTATGACTGCCTATCTCATTTCTTGAGGTGCTAAAATGGCAAGGCAGTACAAAACCCCCCCAAATGACCCCATTTTGGAAAGTAGACACCCCAAGGAAACTGCTGAGAGGCATGTTGAGTCCATTGAATATTTAATTTTTTTGTCCCAAGTGATTGAATAATGACGAAAAAAAAAAAAAAAAAAATGTTTACAAAAAGTTGTCACTAAATGATATATTTCTCACACATGCCATGGTTATATGTGGAATTGCACCCCAAAATACATTCTGCTGCTTCTCCTGAGTACGGGGATACCACATGTGTGGGACTTTTTGGGAGCCTAGCCGCATACGGGGCCCCAAAACCCAAGCACCGCCTTCAGCATTTCTAAGGGCACAAATTTTTGATTTCACTCCTCACTACCTATCAAGGTTTCGAAGGCCATAAAATGCCAAAATAGCAAAAAAAAAAAACAAATGACCCCATTTTGGAAAGTAGACACCCTAAGCTATTTGCTGAGAGGCATGTCGAGTCCATGGAATATTTTATATTTTGACACAAGTTGCGGGAATATGACAAACTGATTTTTTTTTGCACAAAGTTGTCACTAAATGATATATTGCTCACACATGCCATAGTTATATGTGGAATTGCACCCCAAAATACATTCTGCTGCTTCTCCTGAGTACGGGGATACCACATGTGTGGGACTTTTTGGGAGCCTAGCCGCATACGGGGCCCCAAAACCCAAGCACCGCCTTCAGCATTTCTAAGGGCACAAATTTTTGATTTCACTCCTCACTACCTATCAAGGTTTCGAAGGCCATAAAATGCCAAAATAGCAAAAAAAAAAAACAAATGACCCCATTTTGGAAAGTAGACACCCTAAGCTATTTGCTGAGAGGCATGTCGAGTCCATGGAATATTTTATATTTTGACACAAGTTGCGGGAATATGACAAACTGATTTTTTTTTGCACAAAGTTGTCACTAAATGATATATTGCTCACACATGCCATAGTTATATGTGGAATTGCACCCCAAAAGACATTCTGCTGCTTCTCCCGAGTACGGGGATACCACATATGTGGGACTTTTTGTGAGCCTAGCCACGTACGGGGCCCCGAAAACAAAGCACCGCCTTCAAGATTTCTAAGGGCATACATTTTTGATTTCACTCCTCACTACCTATCACTACCTATCACAGTTTTGAAGGCCATAAAATGCCAAGATGTCACACAACCCCCCCAAATGACCCCATTTTGGAAAGAAGACACCCCAAGCTATTTGCTGAGAGGCATGTTGAGTCCATGGAATATTTAATTTTATGGCCCCAAGTGATTGAATAATGACCAAAAAAAAAAAAAAAATATTTTTTACAAAACGTTGTCACTAAATGATATATTTCTCACATATGCCATGGGCATATGTGGAATTGCACCCCAAAATACATTCTGCTGCTTCTCCTGAGTACGGGGATACCACATGTGTGGGACTTTTTGGGAGCCTAGCCGCGTACGGGACCCCGAAAACCAATCACCGCCTTCAGGATTTCTAAGGGCATAAATTTTTGATTTCACTCCTCACTACCTATCACAGTTTCGAAGGCAATAAAATGCCAAAACAGCACAAAACCCCCCCAAATGACCCCATTTTGGAAAGTAGACACCCCAAGCTATTTGCTGAGAGGCATGTTGAGTCCATGGAATATTTAATTTTTTTGCCCCAAGTCACTGAATAATGACCAAAAAAAAAAAATACAAAACGTTGTCACTAAATGATATATTTCTCACACATGCCACGGTTATATGTGGAATTGCACCCCAAAATACATTCTGCTGCTTCTCCTGAGTACGGGGATACCACATGTGTGGGACTTTTTGGGAGCCTAGCCGCGTACGGGACCCCGAAAACCAATCACCGCCTTCAGGATTTCTAAGGGCATAAATTTTTGATTTCACTCCTCACTACCTATCACAGTTTCGAAGGCAATAAAATGCCAAAACAGCACAAAACCCCCCCAAATGACCCCATTTTGGAAAGTAGACACCCCAAGCTATTTGCTGAGAGGCATGTTGAGTCCATGGAATATTTAATTTTTTTGCCCCAAGTCACTGAATAATGACCAAAAAAAAAAAAATACAAAACGTTGTCACTAAATGATATATTTCTCACACATGCCACGGTTATATGTGGAATTGCACCCCAAAATACATTCTGCTGCTTCTCCTGAGTACGGGGATACCACATGTGTGGGACTTTTTGGGAGCCTAGCCGCGTACGGGGCCCCGAAAACCAAGCACTGCCTTCAAGATTTGTGTGAGTGAAATCAAAAATTTATGTCCTTAGAAATCTTGAAGGCGGTGCTTGGTTTTCGGGGTCTCATACGCGGCTAGGCTCCCAAAAAGTCCCACACATGTGGTATCCCCGTACTCAGGAGAAGTAGCAGAATGTATTTTGGGGTGCAATTCCACATATAACCATGGCATGTGTGAGAAATATATCATTTAGTGACAATGTTTTGTACATTTTTTTATTTTAATTTTTTTTGGTCATGATTCAATCACTTGGGGCAAAAAAATTAAATATTCCATGGACTCAACATGCCTCTCAGCAAATAGCTTGGGGTGTCTACTTTCCAAAATGGGGTCATTTGGGGGTTTTTTGTGCTATTTTGGCATTTTATGGCCTTCGAAACTGTGATAGGTAGTGAGGAGTGAAATCAAAAATTTGCGCCCTTAGAAATGCTGAAGGCGGTGCTTGGTTTTCGGGGTCCCGTACGCGGCTAGGCTCCCAAAAAGTCCCAAACATGTGGTATCCCCGTACTCAGGAGAAGCAGCAGAATGTATTTTAGGGTGCAACTCCACATATAACCATGGCATGTGTGAGCAATATATCATTTAGTGACACATTTTTCTTTTTTTTTTTTTTTTTCTCATTATTCAATCACTTTGGACAAAAAAAAAAAAAAATCAATGGACTCAACATGCCTCTCAGCAGTTTCCTTGGGGTGTCTTCTTTCCAAAATGGGGTCATTTGGGTTTTTTTTGTGCTATTTTGGCATTTTATGGCCTTCGAAACTGTGATAGGTAGTGAGGAGTGAAATCAAAAATTTACACCCTTAGAAAGCCTGAAGGCGGTGATTGGTTTTTGGGGTCCCGTACGCGGCTAGGCTCCCAAAAAGTCTCACACATGTGGTATCCCCGTACTCAGGAGAAGCAGCAGAATGCATTTTGGGGTGTAATTCCACATATGCCCATGGCATGTTTGAGCAATATATCATTTAGTGACAACTTTGCGCAAAAAAAAATATATATATATATATATATTTATATTTCCCGCAACTTGGGTCAAAATCTAAAATATTCCATGGACTTAAGATGCCTCTCAGCAAATAGCTTGGGGTGTCTACTTTCCAAAATGGGGTCATTTGGGGGGGTTTTCAATTGTCCTGGCATTTTATGCACAACAATTAGAAGCTTATGTCACACATCACCCACTCTTCTAACCACTTGAAGAAAAAGCCCTTTCTGACACTGTTTGTTTACATAAAAACATATTATTTTTTTGCAAGAAAGTAAAGTTGAACCCCCAAACATTATATATTTTTTTAAAGCAAAGGCCCTACAGATTAAAATGGTAGGTGTTGCAAAAAAAATTTCCACACAGTATTTGCGCAGCGTTTTTTCAAACGCATTTTTTGGGGAAAAAATACACTTTTTTTTATTTTAAAGCACTAAAACACACTATATTGCCCAAATTATTGATGAAATAAAAATTATGATCTTAGGCCGAGTACATGGATACCAAACACGACATACTTTAAAATTGCGCACAAACGCGCAGTGGCGACAAACTACATACATTTTTAAAAGCCTTTAAAAGCCTTTACAGGTTACCACATTAGATTTACAGAGTAGGTCTACTGCTAAAATGACTGCCCTCGATCTGCCCTTCGCGGTGATACCTCACATGCATGGTGCAATTGCTGTTTACATATGACTCCAGACCGACGCTTGCGTTCGTCTTTGCGCAAGAGCAGGGGGGGACAGGGATGCTTTTTTTTATTTTTTTATTTTTTTATATATTTATTTCGCTTTTTTTATTTTATTTGTTAACTGTTCCTTCCATTTATTTATTTTTTTTACCATTTTTATTGTTATCTCAGGGAATGTAAATATCCCTTATGATAGCAATAGTTAGTGACAGGTACTCTTTTTTTTTTTTAAATGGGGTCTATTAGACCCTAGATCTTTCCTCTGCCCTCAAAGCATCTGACCACACCAAGATCGGTGTGATAAAATGCTTTCCCATATTCTCAATGGCGCCGTTTATATCTGGGGGGGGGGACATTCCCTCCCACTGAATGTAAAAGCAGTCTAGAGGCTAATTAGCCGCTAGGACTGCTTTTACATGAAAGCCGACCGCTGGCTGAAAAGAATGATACCAAGATGATGCCTAAACCCGCAGGCATCATTCTGGTATAACCATTCAAAGTCCTGCAACATACCAGTACGTTGATGGTTCTTGTTGGACATGTATTGTAATCTTTTTTTTTTTCATGCAGTCTGTTGGCTGAACAAAAAAAAGATTGATCGGTGGGTATGCCCACCATTAGAATACCTCCCTTCATCCACCCACTTCTAATGATGGGCATACATGCACCATTTATATATGCCGAAGCATGGGGGCATCCTCCCGCAAAAAAGTTATGCCGCGTACGGTCGGACTTTTCTATGCCGCGTACACACGGTCGGACTTTTCTATGCCGTGTACACATGGTCAGACTTTTCCACAGGAAAGCCTCCGTAGGAATGTCAACCGTATGTACGCGGCATTAGGAGCAAAATCGCTCCTCCGCCCCTAATGCCCCCATGCTCCGGCATATATGCTCTTTTTTGAACTGTAGTGGTGAAATCACCTCCTACAGCATTGGAGTCGCGGCTTTATATATCGTGGGAGCAAACGCTGTTGCTGTCACGCTAAATAAATCCGCACTGCAACTGAATGGCGTACCTGCTAAGCAAATGATGGTTAACATTAAAACAAAGTAACATTCCAGTATAACAGTAAGATCATACCATACCTGCAAAGCAAATACCTATAAAAAAACATAGTAAAAAATAAAACATTTTTTAACGCAACCTGTGCCTAAAATATATATATATGCCAAAGCATGGGGGCATCCTCCCGCAAAAAAGTTATGCCGCGTACGGTCGGACTTTTCTATGCCGCGTACACACGGTCGGACTTTTCTATGCCGTGTACACATGGTCAGACTTTTCCACGGGAAAGCCTCCGTAGGAATGTCAACCGTATGTACGCGGCATTAGGAGCAAAATCGCTCCTCCGCCCCTGCTGCCCGCATGCTTCGGCATATATGCTCTTTTTTTTAACTGTGGTGGTGAAATCACCTCCTACAGCACTGGAGTCGTGGCTTTATATATCGTGGGAGCAAACGCTGTTGCTGTCAAGATAAATAAGTCCGCGCAACAGCTGAATGGCGTACCTGAAAACAGTAAAATAAATTACATACCTGAAAAGCAAGCATGAAAAAACATAACAACAATAAAACTTTGCAGAATAGAATACAGTAAAAAAGAGCAGAACAATAGAGAGAGAATAGAGAGGGAGAGAACAATAAAACGACAACTATTTTTGGTTTTTTTATTTTATATTTTTTTGTGTGTTTTTATTTTTTACTTTTTTTTTTTTTTTTTTTTAACACTTTTTTTTGTAACTGTGAACTGTAACTTCAACTTTTCGGTTCCAGGTTTGGGTCTCTCAAAATGCGATGGCATCTTGGGAGACCCTGTGTGAGTGTGCCTAGCCTGTGAAATGTTTCACCCTACACTAATAATTAACGTGTGTGTGGAAGCGTTCAAAACATTCACCAATACAAAGACCAGGATTGCCAGGACATTTGGGACAAAAATAACGGGTGTCACGCCTAAATCCGCGCTTGGTACAGACACGACATTTTCTTTGGGGGGCTCGTTGGGTAGGGGTACTCGGGAGGACATAAGAAAAATGCCTCTCATGCAGTCGGCTTACTGCATTTGGTAGGAGATGGTGAGGTACAATACCGCCTGGATACAGGAGTTCTGTGATGATATCCCTCTGGAATTGAAGGAAGGATTCATTCCGTCCTGAAGCTCTGTATACGACATGAGCATTCAGTAGAGCCAATTGAAATAAATGTAGAGACACTTTTTTGTACCAGCGTCTCGTCTTACGGGCAATATGATACGGCGCCATCAACTGGTCGTTGAGGTCCACCCCTCCCATATTAAGGTTATATTCGTGGACACAGAGGGGTTTCTCCACAACACCAGTCGCCGTACGAATTTGGACTGTCGTGTCTGCGTGAAGGGTGGTAAGAACGAAAACATTCCTATTGTCCCGCCACTTCACAGCGAGCAAATTTTTACATCTGCAGCAGGCTCTCGCCCCCGGCCTAACACGGGCATCTACAAGCCGCTGGGGGAAGCCCCGGCGATTAGGTCGCACGGTGCCACATGCTCCAATCTGTTGATCAAATAAGTGGCTAAAAAGTGGCACGCTGCTGTAAAAATTGTCCACATACAAATGGTACCCCTTTCCGAATAAGGGTGACACCAAGTCCCAAACAATCTTGCCAGCGCTCCCCATGTAATCTGGGCATCCTTCCGGCTCTACCTGACTATCTTTTCCCTCGTAAACCCTAAAGCTCCATGTGTAGCCTGTGGCCCTGTCACAGAGCTTATAGAGCTTGACCCCGTATCTGGCACGCTTGCTGGGAAGGAACTGTTTGAAAGACAAGCGGCCAGCAAATTTAATCAGGGACTCATCAACGCATACAACCTGCTGGGGATTAAACAAGGCTGCAAAACGTTCGTTGAAATGGTTTACGAGGGGCCGAATTTTGTAGAGCCGGTCAAATTCAGGGTCTCCACGTGGACGACAAAGTGCATTGTCACTGAAATGCAGGAACCGCAGGATCGCCTCGTATCGTCTCCTGGCAATGTGAGCAAAGAAAATGTACATATGGTCAATGGGATGTGTGGACCAATACATCCGCAATGACGGAAATTTGTGTATGCCCATGTTGAGGGTAAGGCCCAGAAAGGTCTTAAATTCGGAAACCTCGAGAGGTTTCCATTCTTTGGCAAGGCGAGACTGGGGGTTAGCGGCGATGTAAGTACCAGCATATAAATTGGTCTGGTCCACAATAGATCTATAGAGATCTTCCGTGAAATACAGCGAATAAAAATCAAGTGACATAAAGTTCGCTGTATCCACCTGAATACCGGGTTGGCCAGTGAATGGGGGAAGTACAGGTGCTGTAGAAGTGGTGGGGACCCAATCAGGATAGGCAAATTCTACAGGAAGGGCACTATGGGCACGACGGGCCTGTCTCTGTCTTTTTCTTGGTGGCAGCGGGACACTACTTGTGCTTGCCACATCGCCAGCTTCAACTGCACTTATGGGACTCGCCACGTCACCAAGTGTTACTGCAGTGCTGGATAAACGACCAGGGTGTACTAGGCCGCTGGTGCTTGCCAATTCACCAGAAGGAATAGCGGCGCTAGTACTGGATCTCTGCTCCATACGAGGGTCCTGCGGTTCTTGCTGCTCAACAACATCAGAATGGGATCGGGTACGCCTGGCCTTAGCAGGGACCTCAACTTCGTCGTGCGAGCTATCTGACATGGAGCCGCTGTCGTAAATGGGTTCATATTCTGAGCCAGAATCTGTCAGATGCGTGACCTCCTCCTCTTCACTATCTGACATGCACATGAACTCCAAGGCCTGCTTATCATTGTACCTTCGGTTTGCCATTTTGGACTCTAAATTTAGTGGTACAATGGTAAGGATTCACAGGTAAAAAAAGCACCTGACTATAGAAAAGCAAATGTAGAAAACGCTTCAAAAAAAACTGTAAGCGATCGCAGGGATCAGGCCTGTCTCTGCGAACGCTGCAGTTATGTGTCTTGTGTTTTGTAAGTGACAGTGATCGATCGATACTGCACTTGGGTGGGTTGGGCTGGGCAGAGGGGGAAAACGCAGGTGCTAGCGGGTATCTGGGCTGATTCCGCTAACAATGCGTTTTTGGGTACCCTAAACTGCTGGGTACGCTAGTATAGATCTGATCAGATCAGGTATCGATCCGTTCAGATCCTATACCACTAAGGGGGGTGTATGCTTAGCGAGTGGGTGTAAGCGGTACTGGCTCTAACCTAACGCTGCCTGGGGTGACGCAGACCCTGACTGGCGCTAAAATTAAATTTATATCACCCGCCGGGTGATCAGGGGGTTAAACCTATTGGGTTATATACGGCGGGTGCTCTGATGCTATAAACAGCAAACTAACCAACCAGCGTCAACCGTAACACTTATACGGTGATCACTGGTGAAAGGGTTAACTAGGGGGCAATCAGGGGGTTAAAACCTTTATTCGGTAATATATGGGGGTACCTAACGCTTTCTAAAAACCTGGTGGCGAACCTAAAATAACTAAATAACTAACTGGCTAACCACGTCACCAGTGACACTTATACAGTGATCAGTGGTGAAAGGGTTAACTCTAGGGGCAATCAGGGGTTAAAACCTTTATTTATGGGGGTACCTAACGCTATATAAACCTGGCGGCGAACCTCAAAAAAAACTAACTGCCTAGCGGCAACAGTGACACTAATACAGCGATCAGAAACCGATCGCTTAGTGACACTGGCAATAGGGGTGAAAGGGTTAACTCTAGGGGCAATCAGGGGTTAAAACCTTTATTTATGGGGGTACCTAACGCTATATAAACCTGGCGGCGAACCTCAAAAAAAACTAACTGCCTAGCGGCAACAGTGACACTAATACAGCGATCAGAAACCGATCGCTTAGTGACACTGGCAATAGGGGTGAAAGGGTTAACTCTAGGGGCAATCAGGGGTTAAAACCTTTATTTATGGGGGTACCTAACGCTATATAAACCTGGCGGCGAACCTCAAAAAAAACTAACTGCCTAGCGGCAACAGTGACACTAATGCAGCGATCAGAAACCGATCGCTTAGTGACACTGGCAATAGGGGTAAAAGGGTTAACTTTAGGGGCAATCAGGGGTTAAACCTTTATTGGGGGGGGGGTAGGGGGCTACCCTGGACCTAAAGGGGCCTAAACCTAACTGCCCTGACACTTTTTTCTGTCACACTGACACTAAAAGCAGTGATCAGAAAATAAATGATCACTGCAATCAGTGACACTGTGACAGGGGGTGATCTGGGGGTGCTGGGGGGGTGATCGGGGGGGGTTATGTGCCTATGTGTGCTGTGTCAGTGTGCTGTTGGTGCAACTCACAGTACTGACGTCTTCTCTCCTCTGGAATCAAACGAAAAGACCGCCAGAGGGGAGAAAACGTCACTTCCTCCCTGCCTGTGTTTACAGTTACACAGGCAGGGAGGGCTCTGCTGCAATCCGATTCGCCGAGGGAGATCGAGAGGGGACGGCTGGAAACCAGTAGCCGCCCCCTCCTCCCGGACCTCCCGTACACCGTTCCCGGCCGCCGCATGTACCGGAGGGGGTCCCGATCGGACCCCCGAACCGAGGTAAGGCGGGGACGTACCTATACGCCCATGTGCCTGTACGTGCCATATTGTGGACGTATATGTACATGCGGTGGTCGGGAACTGGCTATTTCTGCTATTCTACACCATCCTCTCCGGTCAACTTATAGAAGGTGTTGCCTCTGATCCCTGTTTTTTCACTTATTTTTCTTCACTGGTTTTATCCTTAGATATATGGTTCATGCACCATACAGGTACTGGTTCTTCTTGTTCATTTATTTTTTATTTTTTTGTGCTCAGCAATTTGAACGAATCTCTACAGGCTTGATGTTATATGCTTTATCCCCACTAGATGGCAATAGAGCGCTGCACAGACTGTCGCAATGCAATCTCCTGACGTTTGGCTTTGAGCCAGAGGATACCTGTGCTATGGAGGTTAATTTTCAACAGGAGGATGTCCGCTCCCTGGGAGACTCACAAGCTTCTAATTTTTACTAGTTTCTTGGCTAATGTAGTCTCATTCTGTCAGCTAAATATCCTTATTTGGAAGTTCTACCCATTCTCCTCACTCCTAATTCCGTGTCCCTTTCCTCCCACCCCTCAAATGGGCCCCACATGGCACGAACAATGTGAACCACAATCTGTGCTGACCTCAACCTACCTGGAGGAAGAGGGAAGGACAGAGGGAGAATTGGGGGAGGGGGTGTTTTTTTTTGAGGGGGGAGAATTATGGGTTTTATAAATGTGGCCAGGGTTTATTTTTCAGAACTTGTTGCTACTGTGTTACCACGGCACTACCTTGGTGAATTTACTAGCAGCCTTCTCTAGTAAATGCTCTTAGCTGGACATTCCCTGGTAAGGTAATACTTATTTGTTACTGTTTACACTGCCTCATGGGACTTTAGAGATTCGCTATTCCTTGTATTTTCAATTTACCTGTTTGTGGTCTAGACCTATTTAAGCCTTCTATAGTTCCCTGCATTTTGTACTTAGGAATTGCAGAGACCATTGAGTCATATTCTTTGTTTAAACAAAAAAAATATATATAGCGCATACCAGAGTGAATAGAAGTGTAACAGCTGCGTCTCAAAATGTCATACAACATCAATAAAACATAAAAAAGAAGGAGTCGCGCTAAATGGTAAAAAAGAATGCAAATATAAAGTGAACACAGTGAGTGAACAGAGGACGTGTGAAAAGAGGGCATGTTCCCGTGAACACGTCCTCTTTTGCGACGAAACGTTGGGAGGCGGCGCTTTGACGTCACCGCGTTACACGTGCGAGGACCCGGATCTCTGGGCACGCGCTTCCTCACACAGACCGGCCGGCTGTGTGCTATTTTATCTGTTACATGCCATTTATTCTTCGGATTGATGTAAGTGCAATACCTTTTTATAATTAAAACATCTTGCAGTATCACGCTATGAGTCCTTTTTAATCTTGTTTCATATACTGGAGTATTTTGTTGGGCTGCCATCAGAGAGGAATACTGCTTATCGTGGTGGTTCATGGAATGAGAGTTTACCTGTTCCTTAGTGGAGGCTGGATTTCGTTTATGCGTATTATTGATTGATCTCTGGTAAGAGTCAGTGTGTTCCATTGGTGGAGGTCTCCTGTCTGCTATCCATCACAGCATCTGTGGATTCCCCCCCCCTTTTTTTCAGCACTGTCGGGACACTCATCTTTTGGGACTGTGTCTTATTTCTTTTTAGGCCATTTCGCTTTTTGGCTCATTTTATTTTTTTAATTTTTTTTTCACTTTATGGACTTCTTCATGTTGGAGCTGATATGAGAACATCAGTTCTTATCCTATATATATGTGCACTGTTCACTCACTGTGTTCACTTTATATTTGCATTCTTTTTTACCATTTAGCGCGACTCCTTCTTTTTCATATTCTTTGTTGCTTGTCGAGATAATTACTTATTATACACATTCCACTTTTAATGGTATCCCTGGATCCTCCGACTCTCATAGAACATTCTAATACATTCCTTTGAGACATCACTATTCACGCTGGTCCCTCCCACCCACCCCCAAGAGTCGCTATAGGTGTTAGCCTCACAACACATTTCAACTCTGCGCTTCTATAAGCGATAACCAGATTTTAGACTCCTATCAAGTGTGCTTACACCTCCTTATTCTTATCCACCACCTTTCCATCTACATTTCCCTTCTTTCTATCCCTCCCTTACCACCAACTCCAAGGACCCTTTCCCTTTTTCCTTTCCTTCCCTCTTTCTCGTTCCTCTCCCTGCTTCTCCCCCTTGTTTCCCAACTCACAGTCACGCACTTAACCTTAACCTAGGATGGCATACTCCCAATTAGGCAAATCACCCACGATCGTTTCATATAACGTGAATGGCCTCAATGTTCCAGAAAAACGCTCAAAACTTTTGAGAGAACTCAAGAAGGCAAACCTATCTATAGTCTTCATACAAGAGACACACTTTAAGGGCCAAAATAGCCCAAAACTCACTGACAACCTTTTTACCAAGGCATACCACGCCACAAATCCTTTGGCAAAAACCAAGGGGACCTCCATTCTGTTGAACAAACATTCCCCATTTGAACTGGCAAACCCGCTGGTAGATCCTGAAGGCCGGTACATTTTCCTCAATGGTACGTGGGAAGGTTCTCCAGTCACCTTAGCGAATGTGTATTTTCCTAATAAATCACACATCACATTTTGCAACAAAATTATTTCCGAATTAAAATGGTTTGCTGAAGGTTGTATTATCCTTGGAGGAGACTTCAACATCCCTCTCTCCCCATCTCAAGACACTTCTAATGGACACTCCCGTTTCTTATAAGATTTTGAAACGTATTAAGATCCTGCTACAATCACTTATGTTAGTTGACACGTGCTCTAGCAAAGCGCGATGACATACAACACGTACAACGGCACTATAAAGGGGAAGTTCCATGCGGATGACGCCACCCCTGGGGCTGCTTTAGCTGATTCCGTGTTAGTTTACCAGAATGAGCGCTCCCGTCTCATAACTTGCTTCTGAGCATGCATGGGTTTTTAACATCGTTTTAGCCCACACACAATCATTTTTTACAACCCGAAAAACGACATAGTTTAAAACGTTGTTAAAAAATGCAGCATGTTCGAAAAAAAAAATTGACGTTTTTCAGAACCCGAAAAATTATGTGAAGCCCACACACGATAATTTTAAATGAATTTTTTTTAAAACAATGTTTTTTTCATGCCAAAATATGATCGTGTGTACGTGGCATTACATCCCTCAGAGAAGGATTTTTCATTCTTCTCCCCACCCCACAAGAAGTATTCTAGGATAGACCCGATTTTTGTTTCTCAAAGAAACCTAAACACCTTATCCAAGGCGAAAATTGGTATTATAGCACTAGCTGACCACACTCCTGTAGCTGTGACACTGACCTTGGGCCCAATTCAGAATTCCCCATTCAACTGGCGGCTCAACACAGTCCTACTGACTGACCCAAACATTCACGACAGCATTCATGAATCAATTAAAACCTACTTCATGATGAATAAAGACTCAGACACCGACCCACTCAATAACTGTGAAGCACATAAGAGCATAATTAGAGGGGAACTGGGGTGCTAGAAAGAAGAAAGAGAGGGCTAAAGAAATTTCCTCTATGTCCTGTACCATAGCCAGGCTCGAGGCGCTACACAAAAAGTCCCTCTCAGACAAACTAGCAGAGGAACTAACTCAACATAGAACTTCTCTTAAACAGCTGCTAAACCTTCAAACCCAAAAATCCCTGTTTTTCAAAAGAACAACGAACATGGAGATAAATGTGGAAAGCAGTTAACTAAAGCCCTGAAAGACGCTACCTTGGCGAATCAAATCTATTTGATACACAATGGCACAGGCACTCACGAAAATGCGCCGGGAAAAATAGCAGAAGTCTTCCATGACTTTTATGCTAGACTTTATGACCTCCCTCCCCAGCATAGACCCCAACATATACAATCCTCTAGAGCGGAAACAATACAAAGTTTCCTGACAGATAGCAAACTGCCTTCACTTCAAGACGAAGATATATCTGCCCTGAACGCACCCATCACCGCTATAGAACTTCAAACTGTGATTAAAGATCTGAAAACGGGAAAGAGCCCGGGGCCTGATGGTTATACGTCCCAATATTACAAAACGTACTCCCTAATACTTACTGACCCGCTGCTCAGCGTCTTAAATTACTAAGCAAAGAACACACATAATTCTATCTCTCCTTTCTGCTCATATTGCTGTAGTCCCTAAACCAGACAAGGATCACTCCAAATGCGCGAACTTCAGACTAATTTCACTTTTGAATGTGGACATAAAAATTTTAGCAAAAATATTAGCCAATAGACTCAAACCCCTCCTCTCAGAAATCATAGGCCCAGAACAATTCGGCTTTATGCCGGGTAGAGAAGCTAGGGACAATATCACTAAGTCCCTAAATCTTATCCACCATGCCAGAAGTTCAAAACTAGAAGACCTTCTCCTGTCTACTGATGCGGAGAAGGCCTTTGATAGGGTTTCCTGGGAATATATCTTAGATGGTGGTGGCTGCAGTATCACCAGGATTGATTGCATGAACACTAATTGAAGTATCCTGTGAAGGCGATCTCTTATGAACTGTGTTTATTTATTGTGTCAATCAAGAGACACACACCCTTATTTTGCACAGCAATTGTTTTCACTTTTTATAGTTATTATTTTGTATATTAGCTTGTTGCATATCATTATCTCACGGATTTATATTTATTGTAATTGTGCACCCACCGGACATCTCTTGGGAGAGATTTGGTGAATGTTAGTTTCTTATATATTTGAGTGTTTAATTTATTAGTATCATCCTGCCATTTGGGATCCTCCTAGTGAGGGTGTCTCAATTGCTAGGAAGCATTCACATTAGGTGATTTATCTCACTAGCGCCCTCTTCCACATTTCTATTCAATTGCACAGTATATATTCATATATATTTTGTTTTCAGAGGAGCTGCTTGGTATTATAAGTAATTTTGTTATACACAATCATTTTGCTTATCACAGTTGGCGCGGAAATACACCCCACTTTTAATATATGTTTGCAACATGCTCCCATATTGGATTAGAAGGAAACATGCTAAATTGGAGTAAGGCTCTTTACCAAAACCCCAAGGCACAAATTAAAATCAATTCTACTCTTTCTGACCCTATAGACATTTGGAATGGCACCCGTCAGGGTTGTCCCTTATCCCCACTGCTATTTATTTTGTCACTTGTAACCCTCATTAGGACAATCAATCTATCGCCTGAGATTAGAGGTTTCATGGTACAGGATAGAGAGTACAAAATAGCTGCTTATTCAGACGATTCACAATTTTTTATCACCCACCCACACATTTTATTTCTATTCCTAACCTCACGAAGATTTTCAAAACATTTGGCTTCATTTCGAACTTTAAAATTAATGAAGCCAAGTCAGAGGCGCTGAATCTCAATCTTCCGCCTGACAAATACGACTCTCTCAAAAGCAACCACAAATTCAAATGGGAAAAAAACTCACTTAAATATTTAGGGGTTAAACTCACACCCAATATTGATCTACTTTATAAAACAAATTTTATACCCCTGTTGGATTCCATCTCTAGAGACCTAAAAAAATGGTCTCCTAAGCTTTTCTCCTGGTTCGGGAGAGCCGCTATTTTAAAAATGACGACCCTCCCGAGATTGTTATATTATTTTAATGCCCTCCCAATACATATTCCAAATTCCTTTTTTTTAAAACTTCAAAGTGCCCAGAGAGGGTTCCTTTGGGCAAATAAAAAACCTAGAATATCAATGAAAACTCTCTCCCTTCCTAAGAGTAAAGGAGGTATTGGCCTCCCGGACTACAAAAAATACTATCAAGCCTCCCACATCACAAGGGTGATAGACTGGCACTGTCACGGGTCGAAAAAAGACTGGGTTAATTTGGAACTTAACTACTCCACACAACATTTATTGTACTACCCTTGGACAAATCGCCCAAGAACATTTCCCACCCCTTAGTAGCAAACACCATAAAAATCTGGCATAAAATAGCTCACATATATGGCTTACCCACGATACCAGGCCCTTTGACTCCGATTAAAAGAAAACCCTGACTTTTTACCGGGCTTGAACCAAAGAATCTTACCGATCCATGAACCCTCTTTGAAACTCTTAGTTGCCCATTGCATGTCGGGCAATACAGTCAAAACACTACCAACTCTTAAAGCTGAATATGGTGATTGATTCCCGAATTCTTGGTTCTACTTACAACTGAGGGACTTTCTTATTAATAGCAAACACAAAACTTCTTACTTTCAAAGACTGACCCCCCTAGAGGCTATCTGCCTTAAAAGATCCCTAGTCCTAAAAACAACATCTTTAGCCTACACATGGTTGAGCTTTCACATAAATGCTCGCTGAGTATTAAGCACCAAGAAACCTCTTACAAATTGCTGACGCAATGGTATGTGATTCCACTAAAAGCTAAAAAATGGTCTCCAACAATCTCTGACACATGTTCGCGCTGTAACGCAGATGTTTGGCACATTCCTACATATCTGGTGGGATTGCCACACGGTGCACAATTACTGGGAAGAAATTTCCAACTGGATCAAGCTTATTACGGACACTAAGATAACTCTAAATGCTGCTGCTTGCTTGTTGCACATCAACTCTTTTTCTCAACAAAAATACAAAAAGTCTTTATCTAGACACTTGTTAACCGCAGCAAAATCATTGATTTCGCTACATTGGAAAACTGAACGTGTTCCAACTGTCATGCCGCGTACACACCATCACTTTATGTGATGAAAAAAAATGACGTTTTTAAAAACGTCACTTTAATTGACTGTGTGTGGGGGAAAACGTCGTTTTATGTCTTGTAAAAAACGACCAAAAAAAATTGAAGCATGCTTCAATTTTATGTGTCGTTTTTCAAAAGTGCACTTTTTACTTCACAGAAATTGACCGTGTGTAGCAAAAAACGTCATTTTCTAAGACGTTTTTTCATCCACGCATGCCCAGAAGCTACTTATGAAGCAAGCTTCAATGGTAAAACGTGGTGGAACGTAACCTCACTTTGCAAGAACATTGTGAGAAAAACGATGGTGTGTAGGCAACTTCGTCTTTGAAAATTGAAGTTTCAAAAACGTCATTTTTTACTTCACAGAAAGTGTCGTTTTTTTTCATCACATAAAGTGATGGTGTGTACGCGGCATCAGAGATTGGCTGGAAAGAGTCCGTTACATTTATAAAATTGAGGAATTAATTGCAATGAAAAATGAATGTAGCACAAGCTTCATTGAAACATGGCAACCCTGGGTCTCTTTTACTTACTCTAACGAATATGAGTCTCTGGTCGCTTGATAGAAATCTCTGCCTTTGCTATATGCCTTTTATTTATCCTTATGGTCTCCTTTGTGATTTTTGCCTTAGACTGATATGACTGTGCATTGTTCTTTAACTCCCTAACCGTTCATGTTTACCCCCTCCTCCGTCTCCCTCTTCTCCCCCTCCTTACCCCCCCTCCTTCTCTCTTCTTCCCGCTTTTTATCTTCCCCTTCCTCTCACCTCTCTTTAATTGTGCCTTTCAATTTTATTGAATTTATTCATTTAACCACTTACCCCCCGGAACATATTGCTGCCTAAAGACCAGAGTACTTTTTGCGATTCGGGACTGCGTCGCTTTAACAGACAATTGCGCGGTCGTGCGACGTGGCTCCCAAACAAAATTGGCGTCCTTTTTTTCCCACAAATAGAGCTTTCTTTTGGTGGTATTTGATCACCTCTGCGTTTTTTATTTTTTGCGCTATAAACAAAAATAGAGCGACAATTTTGAAAAAAATGAATATTTTTTACTTTTTGCTGTAATAAATATCCCCCAAAAATATATAAAAAAACATTTTTTTTCCTCAGTTTAGGCCGATACGTATTCTTCTACATATTTTTCGTAAAAAAAATCGCAATAAGCGTTTATTGATTGGTTTGCGCAAAAGTTATAGCGTTTACAAAATAGGGGGTATTTTTATGGCATTTTTATTAATATTTTTTTTACTAGTAATGGCGGCGATCAGCGATTTTTTTTTCGGTATTGCGACATTATGGCGGACACTTCGGACATTTTTGACACATTTTTGGGACCATTGGCATTTTTATAGCGATCAGTGCTATAAAAATGCATTAGATTACTATAAAAATGCCACTGGCAGTGAAGGGGTTAACACTAGGGGGCGGGGAAGGGGTTAAGTATGCCTGGGTGTGTTCTTACTGTGGGGGGGGGGGTGGCCTCACTAGGGGAAACACTGATTTTCTGTTCATACATTGTATGAACAGAAGATCAGCATTTTCCCCCCTGACAGGAACGAGAGCTGTGTGTTTACACACACAGCTCCCGTTCCCCGCTCTGTACCGAGCGATCGCGTGTGCCCGGCGGCGATCGCGCCCGCCGGGCACACGCACGGGAGTCGGGGGCGAGCGGGGAGCGCGCGCGCGCGCCTCCGGCGGCGCGCACGCGCCCCCTAGTGGCGGCTATACGATAGGACGTATAGCTACGGGCTCTCGCCCAGGAGAGCCGACCTGCCGCCGTATAATGACGGTGGCTGGTCGGCTACTAGTTAAACAATTTTTACTTTGTTTGACAACTTTGTTATCAGACTTGTATACGTCAAATGTTTCACAGATGTACTTATTGTTCATTGTATGTCTCAATTTGCTTTCAATAAACCTTGGATTGTGAAAAAAAAAATAAGGGGGGTATTGACTAAAACTGGTGCACACAGAATCTGGTGCAGCTGTGCATATTAACCAATCAGCTTCAAACTTCAGATCTTCAATTAAAGTGATTGTAAAGGCAGAAGTTTTTTTTATCTTAATGCATTCTAAGCATTAAGATAAAAAGCCTTCTGTGTTCAGCAACCCCCCTCAGCCCCCCTAATACTTACAGTAGGTGAACCCGATTTTGTGTCAATCTCGCTCTCTTTCTCGGCGAGATTGAGCACCTACGAGCCCCATCGCGGGAGCCAGCGCCGAGCTGGCTTGCCGCGATGGAGACAGAGCCGTCATAGAAGCGACGGGAGATCCGACTTGGATTCCCGCCAATTCTACACGTGTGCGGCGTTTGTTATGAATCCTGAGGGGGAAGTCCCCGCCGGATTTTAAATAAAAATCCGGCATGGGTCCCCCCCTCAGGAGCATACCGGGCCCTTAGGTCTGTTATGGGTTGTAAGGAGAGCCCCCCTACGCCGAAAAAAACGGCGTAGGGTGTCTCCCTACAATCCATACCAGACCCGTATCCAAAGCACGCTACCCGGCCAGCCAGGAAGGGAGTGGGGACGAGCAAACGCCCCCCTCCTGAGCCGTACCAGGCTGCATGCCCTCAACATGGGGGGGTTGGGTGCTCTGGGGCAGGGGGGCGCACTGCGGCCCCCCCACCTCAGAGCACCCTGTCCCCATGTTGATGAGGACAGGGCCCCTTCCCGACAACCCTGGCCGTTGGTTGTCGGGGTATGCGGGCGGGAGGCTTATCGGAATCTGGGAGCCCCCTTTAATAAAGGGGCCCCCAGATACCGGCCCCCCACCCTAAGTGAATGAGTATGGGGTACATCGTACCCCTACCCATTCACCTGCAAGAAAAGTGGTAAAAACACAAATAAACCACACAGTGTATTAAAATATTTTATTTTTCTGCTCCGGAGGCCGCCCCCTGTCTTCTTTATTAGCTCTTTTACCAGGGGGAGCTTCTTCTTTGACGTCTTCGGGTGGGTGGGGGCCGCCGTCTGGTTCTCTTCCACCGCCGGGGGGGGTGGCTTTTAAAAAAGCCCCCACCCCCCCGGCGGGTTTCCTCCGGCGTCTTCGGCGGGGCTCTTCTTCTTCCGCTATCCCGACGGGTCTTCTCCGCTATCCGGGGGGTCTCCTTCTATGTTCGCCGCTCTCCGCTGTTGACTCGTCGCACCCCGGTTCTTCGTCTCGCAGTCCGGTCCCTTCTTCCGTGCTGTACGTCTTCTTCCGTGCTGTGAGTTCTTCTTCCGTGCTGTGACGTCATGTTCTTCACTTCTCTTCTTCTCCCGATGTTGACACGCCGGTCCTTCTCGCTGAAATGACGGATGCGCGCCTTGCATCGGACCTATATAGGCCTCACAATCCCATCATGCTCTGTACCTACCCATGTGATACCTACCACGTGGTAGGTATCACATGGGTAGGTACAGAGCATGATGGGATTGTGAGGCCTATATAGGTCCGATGCAAGGCGCGCATCCGTCATTTCAGCGAGAAGGACCGGCGTGTCAACATCGGGAGAAGAAGAGAAGTGAAGAACATGACGTCACAGCACGGAAGAAGAACTCACAGCACGGAAGAAGACGTACAGCACGGAAGAAGGGACCGGACTGCGAGACGAAGAACTGGGGTGCGACGAGTCAACAGCGGAGAGCGGCGAACATAGAAGGAGACCCCCCGGATAGCGGAGAAGACCCGTCGGGATAGCGGAAGAAGAAGAGCCCCGCCGAAGACGCCGGAGGAAACCCGCCGGGGGGGTGGGGGCTTTTTTAAAAGCCACCCCCCCCGGCAGTGGAAGAGAACCAGACGGCGGCCCCCACCCACCCGAAGACGTCAAAGAAGAAGCTCCCCCTGGTAAAAGAGCTAATAAAGAAGACAGGGGGCGGCCTCCGGAGCAGAAAAATAAAATATTTTAATACACTGTGTGGTTTATTTGTGTTTTTACCACTTTTCTTGCAGGTGAATGGGTAGGGGTACGATGTACCCCATACTCATTCACTTAGGGTGGGGGGCCGGTATCTGGGGGCCCCTTTATTAAAGGGGGCTACCAGATTCCGATAAGCCTCCCACCCGCATACCCCGACAACCAACGGCCAGGGTTGTCGGGAAGGGGCCCTGTCCTCATCAACATGGGGACAGGGTGCTCTGAGGTGGGGGGGCCGCAGTGCGCCCCCCTGCCCCAGAGCACCCAACCCCCCCATGTTGAGGGCATGCAGCCTGGTACGGCTCAGGAGGGGGGGGGGGCGCTCGCTCGTCCCCACTCCCTTCCTGGCTGGCCGGGTAGCGTGCTTTGGATACGGGTCTGGTATGGATTGTAGGGGGACCCCCTACGCCGTTTTTTTCGGCGTAGGGGGGCTCTCCTTACAACCCATAACAGACCTAAGGGCCCGGTATGCTCCTGAGGGGGGGACTCATGCCGGATTTTTATTTAAAATCCGGCGGGGACTTCCCCCTCAGGATTCATAACAAACGCCGCACACGTGTAGAATTGGCGGGAATCCAAGTCGGATCTCCCGTCGCTTCTATGACGCGCTTGCTGGGATGTGCTGTCACTATTCCAGTGAGTGCGAGATGTCGGCGAGATCTCGGCACCATGTCGCCGAGTATCAGCGCGACGCTGTCGTGCTAAAAGCACAATATCACAAACACCTACTGTACTTGAGGTTCCTCTAGATACAGAAAAGTTGCACAAGACACTCAGCTGGCCAGGACTATCCTCCTCATTGGCTGAGACAGCAGCATGGTGCCATTGGCTCAATCAAAGTCAGTCAGCCAATGACGAGAGAAAGGGGGCGGGGCCGGGCAGTGACTCTATGTCTGAATGGACACAGGGAGCTGCAGGATGGCTCAGGTGCCCCCATAGCAAGCTGCTTGCTGTGGGGGCACTCAACAGGAGGGTGGAACCAGGAGCACTGAAGAGGCACCCAATAAGAAGAGAATCCGGGCTGCTCTGTGCAAATCCACTGCACAGGGCAGGTAAGTATAACATGTTTGTTATTTTTAACTAAAAACAAAAAGACTTTACAATCACTTTAAGCTTTGACAATAAAACCCACATGCTGATTGGTTACTATGCACAGCTGCACTAGATTCTGTGTGCACTAGATTTAGTAAATCTAATGATGGCCATACACTATACGAATAATTGGCCTAACCCATTTTGGAAAAACAAACGTTCGGCCGTGAGCGCAAACCTTAGTGCCATCATGAAATGACTAGGGATGAGCTTAACACCCCCCCCCCCCCGTTCGGTTCGCACCAGAACCTTCGAACGGACCGAACATTCGCGTGAACATTTAGAACCCCATTGACGTCTATGGGACTCGAACGTTCGAATTTAAAAGTGCTAATTTTAAAGCCTAATATGCAAGTTATTGTCGTAAAACATCTTTGAGAACCCGGGTCTTGCCCCAGGGAACATGTATCAATGGAATTTTTTTTTAAAAAACGGTCGTTTTTTCAGGAGCAGTGATTTTATTGATGCTTAAATTAAAAAAAATAAAAAATGAAAAATTCCTTTAAATATTGTACCTGCTGGGTGTCTATAGTATGCCTGTGACAACGTCTTTGAGAACCCGGGTCTTGCCTGAGGGAACATGTATAAATGAAAAAAAAGTTTTAAAAACTGTCGTTTTTTTCAGGACTCCTGAAAAAATGTCAGTTTTTAAAACTTTTTTTCCATTGATACATGTTCCCTCGGGCAAGACCGGGGTTCTCAAAGACGTTATCACGGGCATACTATAGACACCCAGCAGGTACAATATTTAAAGGAATTGTTCAATTTTTTTTTATTTAAGCATCATTAAAATTACTGCTCCTGAATCTTTAGGTGCAAACTACAGAGCACAAGGCCAGTATACACCAAGTAGCTTTAGGTGCAAACTACAGAGCACACGGCCATTACACACCAAGTAGCTTTAGGAGCAAACTACAGAGAACATAAGCAATAAACCATGTAAGAATACTGCAGCTAGCACAATCACCTGCCTGCCAGTAAATTAGGAAGAACTGATCTAGCTAAACTATACAGTGTATAAACATATGTACAACACCTGGGATGTATATATATCCTCTACACACTGTAACATTAACTGACTAGCCTGCCTGCCTGCCTGCCTGCCTGCCTGCCTGCTCTATCTACCTGCACAAAATTACACTCTCTCTGTGTACTAAACCCCCTGAGCCATAATTGGCCAAAGCCACCCTGGCTTTGGCTAATTATGGTTCTCCGTTTTTTGCAAGCTGTGATTGGCCAAGCATGCGGGTCATAGTGCATGCTTGGCCAATCATCAGCCAGCGATGCCGTAGTGAATTATGGTCTGTGAAACGTAACTCGAATTTGGCGCAAACGACCCATTTTGTTCGTATTTCGACGAACGATCGAACATACAATGTTCGAGTCGAACATGAATTCGACTCGAATACGAAGCTCCCTAGTAATGACCGATAAATCGTTCAGTGGACATATTTTTTTTTTTTTAAATATACCTAGTGCAGACAGTTCAGACGGGAAACACATTAACCTTTCAATTTATCGTTTGTTCGGCAGAAAATTCCCAAACTTGTCCTTTTTTTGGCTCAAAAACGTCCCAATGATTATTGATTTTGTGCCCATTACCGGTTCGAAAAACGGATGAACTGTCTAAATGACCGAATTTCAGCCGATTTTTCATATAGTGTATGGTCAGCATAACCCTATGTCTTTTAGTGCATTTTGGATTTCTATTTTTGCACCCATATAAAGCTGGGTTCACACCTATGCATATTGGATGCTGCTTACACCTCATCCAATTCACAGGACATTTTAAAATTTGTTAATTTAAATGAGGCTCGTTCACAAGTGCATTCTCTCCCCCTCCTCACTACACCTCCCCCTCCCTGCTCAGCTGATCCGCAAATACAACGGAGAGGAATCACTGAAAAGCAGCTCTTTCTCTTCACAGAGAAAATGGACCTGGAATTCGGAGGGTTCCCTTTCCCAGTCTGTGAGTGGACAGTGAATAGACAAGCAGCACATTATAAAGCTCATCTCTTTGTCACTCTGCTTTCTTTCTCTATCAGCATCATAGGTGTGCACAGCCTATTGCATTAGGGTGTGCACCCCAAATCTCAAACATATGGTTGTATGTGCATGTGTATATACTGTATACCAACTGTGTCACAAGGGCAGATATTGGTGTCAGTGGGGCAATGGATGGTATCAGTAGTTTTTATTTTTATTATTTTATATTTTATAATTTTTTTTTCAAGAGTTTTGTTAGGGGGCTTTGGTGAAAAATCAGGGGTCAAAACAGAGGGAATCTGAGCCACACGTGAGTGATTAGGGTGTGCCCAGGCACACCTGGCACACCCTGTGTGCACGCCTATGATCAGCATGCATATTGCAGTGCAGAACCCTGATTGGGTCTTTGTACTCTTTCTCTCCTCCTTGAACTCTGCAAACAGGGACTGCAAAAGGCTGATAGCAAGTCAAATTCAGGTACTTGCATTTAAAGCATACATTTATTGATGTGTTAATGATTATAGAACTGCATTAATGTGTACATTTTATATCTGTTTGGAGTTTAGCTTGAATTTTTGTTGAGATGCTCTCTAAGGCTCATCTGCTAAAGGAATGCAGGTCAGCTCTTCTTCTTACAGCACTAAGACTGCACTAGGGGACTATAACAAAGACCAAGCCTTTGATTCAGAAATCAGTTTTAGAAGGGACATGGTACAAACAGCAATTTCTTCAGAACAGAGAAAGACATGACTCTGCAAAAAAATGTTAAATTACTTGTGAACTACAGTATATATAGTAGTTTCTTTAGAAAGTATGTATTTATTTATTTTGAAAAACTAGAGTTACAGTTTAAATGAGTTGGCAGCACCAGAGCTCTGTGCTGTGTTAGACTGCTGCTGGCTATATCCATATAAAGCCTATAACTATAGTCTGATTGAGATTATTTTCAATATTTCATTACTAATTTTTGGAAGTTTGGGGGCATATGGTTCTAATTAAAGAGATATTGTTTGTTATAAAATAAAATAATGAAAGAAAAGCGCATGTATTCACAATCTTAACAAATATTTTGTAGTGTTATAAATTAAATGTACTGAAAGCCCTCCCTCAGTAAAAAAGTGATTAAACCATAAACTCACACAAGATCTTTCCTGAACCCCTAAATCAAGAGAATACTCCCCGTATCAACATTCTATAGTGTTTCTTATAAATATGAGTTATATTTTGTCTATCTAGTGAAAAACAATTCCAGTGGAAGTTTAGTTTACATTTTCACAGCTCTTTCTGTAAAGAAGTCTTTCAGTATTTGAAAGTTAAAAAAGGAAAGACTAGCTGCTCAAAAAGGCTGGGTTCACACCTATGCGAATTGGATGTGGATTTCCCCACATCCATTTTGCATAGCAGGAGAATGTGACTGGCTCTCTATGGAGCTGGTTTACATGTCTCCAGGCGGCTACGGAGCACACTGTGCATCTTTCCCTCCGTTTCAGGGCTGAGTTCAGGCAAAGATTCTGCCCTGAAACAGAGAACAGGGACAGACAGCGTTGCTGTGCGATCCACGGCTGGTTTAGGTGTGATGATCACACAGCTCTGGGTCCTGAATGGCTGTTCCCAGAGCTGAAAATGGTGAGAAATTTCCAGAGCAGTGAGGTCACCCCACCAGAGCCAATGCGCTGGATGTTGTAAGAGTCTCATCTCACCAGTCACAGCAGTCATGTGACCGTTAGGAATCTGCCAAAAAATGGTGCTCATTATTACAAACAATCTGCAGGTAAAGGCACACAGAGGGAAATATCTGAAGCTTATTTATAGTAGCTAGCCTATCCTTCTCCTTATTTCCTTATTTCTTTCAGGCACAAGAGTGTCCCCTTGTCATTTTCTAGGACCAGTCACATTAACAAAATGTGTGTGTATATATATATATATATATATATATACACACTGCTCAAAAAAATTCAAGGAACACTTTTGAATCAGAACTCCAGGGATATTGATCTGGTCAGTTAAGTAGCAGAGGGGGAGGAGTGTATACAGAGGTTTTTTTTTAATCAGTTTCAGCTGCTTTGCTGTTAATTGAAATTAACAACAGGTGCACTAGATGGGCAACAATGAGACAACCTCCAAAACAGGAATGTTTTTTCAGGTGGAGGTGTCTGACATTTATTTTCCCTACTCATCTTTTCTGACTGTTTTTCACTAGTTTTGCATTTGGCTAAGGTCAGTGTCACTACTGGTAGCACAAGGTGATACTTGGTTCCTATAAAGGTTGCACAGGCAGTCCAACTGCTCCAGGATGGCACATCGATACGTGTCATTGCCAGAAGGTTTCCCGTGTCTTCCAGCACAGTCTCAAGAGCATGGAGGAGATTCCTGGAGAGAAGCAGTTACTCTAGGAGAGCTGGACAGAGCCGTAGAAGGTCCTTAACCCATCAGCAGGACCGGTATCTGCTCATTTGTGCAAGAAGGAACAGGATGAGCACTGCCAGAGCCCTACAAAATGACCTCCAGCAGGCCACTGGTGTGAATGTCTCTGACCAAACAATCAGAAACATAATTCCTGGGAGTGGCCTGAGGGCCCGACGTCCTCTAGTGTGCTCTGTGCTCACTGCCGGACACTGTGGAGATCAATTGGCATTTTCCACTGAACACTAGAATTGGCAGGTCCGCCACTGGTGCCCCATGCTTTTCACAGATGAGAGCAGGTTCACCCTGAGCATATGTGACAGACGTGAAAGGGTCATGGAGAAGCCTGCTGCCTGTATCATCATTCATCATGACCAGTTTGGTGGTGGGTCAGTTATTGTCTGGGGAGGCATATCCATGGAGGGATGCACAGACCTCTACAGGCTACACAATGGCACCCTGACTGCCATCAGGTATCGGGATGAAATCCTTGGACCCATTGTCAGACCCTATGCTGGTGCATTGGGTCCTGGGTTCCTCCTGGTGCACGACAATGCCTGGCCTCATGTGGCGAGAGCATGCAGCCAGTTCCTGGAGGATGAAGAAATTGATACCATTGAATGGCCCCCACGCTCACCTGACCTAAATCCAAAAGAACACCTCTGGGACATTATGTTTCGGTCCATCCGGTGCCACCAGGTTGCACCTCAGTCTGTTCAGGAGCTCAGTGATGTTCTGGTCCGGATCTGGGAGGAAATACCACAGGACACCATCCGTCGTCTCATTAGGAGCATGCCCTGATGTCAGGCATGCATACAAGCACTGGGGGGCTATACAAACTACCGAGGACCATTTTGAGTTGTTGCAATGAAATTTCAGAAAAATGGACTAGCTTGCTGCATAATATTTTCACTTTGATTTGATTTCCGGGGTGTCTTTAAATTCAGCCCTCTGTAGGTGGATATTTTTAATTTCCATCTAATGATGTGCCATCCTTTCATTCCTAACACATTACCCAGTCCATATCAGTATAGATATCCAGCATGAGATTTTTGCCCGTTGAGATCTGATATGTTTTCAAAGTGTTCCTTTAATTCTTTTGAGCAGTGTGTATCTCACAAAAGTGAGTACACCCCTCACATTGTAAATATTTTATTATATCCTTTCATGTGACAACACTGAAGAAATTACAATTTGCTACAATGTAAAGTAGTGAGTGTACAGCTTTCATAACAGTGTAAATGTGCTGTCCCCTCAAAATAACTCAACACACAACCATTAATGTCTAAACCACTGGCAACAAAAGTGAGTACACCCCTAAGTAAAAAATTACAAATTGGGCCCAATTAGCCATTTTCCCTCCCCGGTGTCATGTGACTCGTTAGTGTTACAAGGTCTCAGGTGTTAATGGGGAGCAGGTGTGCTAAATTTGGTTTCATCACTCTAAGGCCTCGTACTCACCAGCGGACAGTCCGATGAAAACGGTCCGCCGGACCTTTTCATCGGACATGTCCGCTGGGAGATTTCGGTCTGATGGTTGTACACACCATCAAACCGAAATCCGCGCGGACAGACAGCGCGGTGACGTGGCCGCGCCGTCGCCACGCCGACGTGCGCGACGCTGGAAGGTCAATACTTCCACGCATGTGTCGAATCACTTCGACGCATGCGAGGGATGGCGGCCGATCGGACATGTCCGGTGAGTCTGTACAGACGACCGAACATGTCCGACGGACAGGCTTCCAGCGGACATGTTTCGTAGCATGCTAAGAAACATTTGTCCGCTGGAAACCTGTCCGATCCGCCGGACATTTGTCCGATCGGCCGTACACACGACCGAACATGTCTGCTGAAACTGGTCAGCGGACCAGTATCAGCAGACATGTTCGGTCGTGTGTACGGGGCTTAACTCTCTCATACTGGACATTGGAAGTTCAACATAACACCTCATGGCAAAAAACTCTCTGAGGATCTAAAAAAAAGAATTGTTGCTCTTCATAAAGATGGCCTAGGCTATAATAAGGTTGCCATGACCCTGAAACTGAGCTGCAGCACGGTAACCAAGACCATACAGTGGTTTAACAGGACATGTTCCACTCTGAACATGGACGACCAAAGAAGTTGAGTGCACATGCTCAGCATCATATCCAGAGGTTGTCTGAGAGAAATAGATGTATGAGTGAAGCCAGCATTACTGCAGAGGTTGAAGGGGTGGGGGGGGGTCAGCCTGTCAGTGCTTAGACCATATGCTGCACACTGCATCAAATTGGTCTGCATGGCTGTCATGGCTGCATGGCACTTCAGTGGAAACCTGTGAAGCTCTGGTGAATTCGATGCCCAAGAGTGTTAAGGCAGTGATGGAAAATAATGGTGGCCACTAGGGATGACCCGAACACCCCCCGATTCAGTTTGCAGCAGAACATGCGAACAGGCAAAAAAAATTCTAATGCGAACGCCGTTAAAGTCTATGGGACACGAACGTAAAAAATCAAAAATGCTAATTTTAAAGGTAAATATGCAAGTTATTGTCATAAAAATTGTTTGGGGACCTGGGTCCTGCCCCAGGGGACATGTATCAATGCAAAAAAAGTTTTAAAAACAGCCGTTTTTTCAGGAGCAGTGATTTTAATAATGCTTAAAGTGTAACAATAAAAGTGAAGTATTCCTTTAAATTTCATACCTGGGGGGTTGTCTATAGTATGCCTGTAAAATGGTGCATGTTTCCCATGTTTATAACAATCCCTGCACAAAATGACATTTCTAAAGGAAAAAAAGTAATTTAAAACTAGTCGCGGCTATAATGAATTATCGGTTCCCGGCAATACAGATAAAGGTCATTGAAAAAATGGCATGGGTCCCCCCCCCAGTACATTACCAGACCCTTTGTGTCTGGTATAAATATTAAGGGGAACCCCGAACCAAAATTAAAAAAAAAATTGCATGGGGGTCCCCCCAAATTCCATACCAGGCCCTTCAGGTCTGGTATGGATATTAAGGGGAACCCTGGGCCAATTTTTTTTAAATGGCGTAGAGGTCCCCCCTCAGAAATCCATACCAGACCCTTCAGTGCCCCCCCCCCAGAGGCGATTCAGTTCGCATGAGTTGCGCTATACAAGTCATTCATTCATTCATTCATTCATTCAACCATACCAGGCCACATGCCCTCAAAATGTTTTCCTTTAAAAATTTCATTTTGTGCAGGGACTGTTCTAAACATGGGAAAATGTGCCATATTACATGCATACTATAGACACCCCACAGGAATGAAATTTAAAGGAATATTTCACTTTTATTGTTTCACTTTAAGCATTATTAAGATCACTTTTTTCCATTCATACATGTCCCCTGGGGCAGGACCCATATTCCCAAATACTTTTTATTACAATACCATGCATATAAGCCTTTAAAATTAGCACTTTTGATTTCTCCCATAGACTTTTAAAGGGTGTTCCGCGGCTTTCGAATTTCCCACGAACAACCCAAATTGTTCACTATTCAGCGAGCAGGCTAACACCCGATGTTCGAGTCGAAAGTACATTCGACTCGAACATCGGGCTCATCCACACAAAATATTGACACTTTGGGCCCAATTTGGACAATTTCACTTAGGGGTGTACTCACTTTTGTTGCCATCAGTTAAAAAAACGATCGTGTCAGAACGCGGTGACGTAAAACACGACGTGCTGAAAAAAAACGAAGTTCAATGCTTCCAAGCATGCGTCGACTTGATTCTGAGCATGCATGGATTTTTAACCGATGGTTTTGCATACTAACGATCGGTTTTGACCTATCGGTTAGCAATCCATCGGTTAAATTTTAAAGCAAGTTTGCTTTTTTTTAACCAAAGGTTAAATAACCTATGGCGCCCAAGATACGACGGCCTAGGAGACTTACGCCGCTCGTATCTTGGCAGAATGTATGCGTAACTGATTCTATGAATCAGGCGCATACATACGACGGCGCTCATTCGGACTTACAACGGCGTATCTGGAGATACGCCGTCCTAAGTCTCTCTGAATCTGGGCCAATGTCTACAACTAGACCAGAGAAAAACAGATCAGTTTTGCAGCTGATTTAATAAAATATTCTAAAATAAGCAAACAAATAAACTCTTGAAGGACATTTTTAAGAAAAACAGCTCCTTTTCCCCTTAACCCCCTGAACTATAGAAACTGTGCCAAAAAAAGGAAGGCAGAAGGCAGAAGATAAAACACTAGTCCCCAGTAATGCCTGTGGTATACTTAAAGCTGATCTTTTTCATAGTGGTAAACTGTCTGTCTGTTTTTGAGTTCCGGTCCAATTTAATACATTAAGTTTACCTCAACCCCTCTCCAATGACAGTGACCTTTCATGTCTAAATCCTGTTCAGTAAAAATCTGTGCAAGGTTGCCTGCACCTACTCACTTACATCCGATAGAACCCATGAACCCACCGCAATTTTTTTTTCTTTCTGGGAATCAGGATAGCATGGGAGGCTTTCGCCATCATAGGAATTAAGTAAGTACCTGGATCAGCTTAGTGTATTTAGGAGGCTGGGGGAGCTGTTTTTTTCCCCGTATATTACTGAACTTGAGCTGGTCGTGCATTGATAAAAATTTGTCAAGTTCAGCAGGGACTGGTCAAATTTCAAGCCATGTATGGGTGCCCTGGTTGTACGCAAGTTGATCAATCGGCTTGTGTGCAACCAGCCTGTCAGTTTTTTTAACCAAATTATTAGTGCCATTGGCTATAGCGCTGCACATGGTTGCTGATAAGGCAGTACAGCCAACAGTCCTGCTGACTCTTGTGGCTCCCCCCAGCAACCGTTCCAGCTTCTCCCCCTATTTCTCCCTCCGGATGCTCTACAGCAGTGGTTCTCAACCTTTCTAGTGTCGTGACCCCTTGATAACTTGATATTTTCTTAGCGTGGAACCCGTACTACAGTGGTGTCTCGCAGCAGTGACACCTATGCTGAAATCAGGAGATAGGGTCTCCTTCAGCCCCTCCCACTTCACTTTCCTCACCAGTCAGCTGACATCTAGTCTCTGCCCCCCAGCCATCCCCTGAACTAAATGGGTGGCTGCAAAGAGGCTAAGTGGGCGGCCGCGGGCTTTAAGAACAGCCCAGCTGGGCGGCCGAGAAAAGGCTGGGAAAGTGGTGTGGGCTTCAGAAACAGGCCAGGATTTGGTGACCCCTGGCAAATCATCATTCGACCCCCAAATTGAGAACCACTGCTCTACAGGGAGTTCGGTATCTGAGCCCCAATCACCCTGTTGTCTGGGTCCCCCTGTGTGCCACCCTCCCCTGCAGCTCTGCTGGCTTTCCTCCTCTCCTCTTCTGCTGGAAGCTGCTGTGGGGTCCTGTGTGCATTCATCACTGAATCATAGCAAACTATGCTTCAGTTTGTGAATGAACAGGCAGGGTGACAGAATGTTTTCATTCATTCACTGTCCAGTATAGCTGAGGCTGCCGAGAAAGGGACTGGGGAATCTCTGTCCTCAGTCCCTTTCTCTGTCACACATGTGAGACATCAGAGGTCTGTTTAGACCCCTTATATTTTACTAACAGTTTATTTATAATAAAAAGTAAAACAAAAAAACGTTTTTTTTTAAATAATTTGAAAAAAATGAAGCAGTCAGCATTTGGATCGCTTTTCAGAGAGCATTTGACAGAAGTGAGGAGGCATATTGCCACCTCACCTCCTTCTTTAGCCCAGCACCACAATTGCGTGCAAATTGTGGGGTTGTGGGGCGCTTGCAGAGCAGTGCTTCTTTCTTGAATGTGTTTTGTTCGATGAGGGTCTAATTTCTGTCATGGCAGCAAAGCCCAGCATTGTGTTTGTGGCATTTTAGCAAAAATATAATTTGATATTTTTAGAGGTGGGGGGCCTGTCAGGTAGGCTATATGATTTTTTAACAGCAGCCCTGGCACTGCGGGAGGGATTCCCCCATCAACACTGACTGTGCTGATAGGGGAATCAAGCAATAAAATTGCATAATCTATGGCTTGCCAAACTCTTACATTTTTTTATTATGAAAGTGATTCTAAAGCCTCAATGTTTTTCACCTTAACACATTTTATGCATTAGGATAAAAAAACCTTCTGTGCTGCAGCCCCCCCCAGCTCTCCCCCTTATACTTACTTGAGCCCAATCTGATTCAGCAATGTGCATGAGAGCAGCGCCTCTTGCCGTTGTCTCCTTCCTCCTTGGACAGATTGATAGGAGCAACAGCCATTGTCTCCCACTGCTGTCAATCAAATGCTGCATTGAGGGAGCAGGGGGCGGGGCTGAGTTGCCTGGTCTGTGTCCCTGTGAGCATGCGGCTAAGAGGAGGGGCCTGGAGCACCGTTAGGGAACTCCACAAAAGGAGGATCAGGGCTGATCTGTGCAAAAATGTTTAGCAAATAATATTGCTATTACTGTATTTATCAGCGTATAACATGCACAGGCATATAACACACACCCCAAGTTTAGGAGGGAAGTTTAAGGAAAAATACTTTTAGGAGGGAAGTTTAAGGAAACAAAACTTACATTTTAAATACCCATCAATGCAGCCTTATCAGTGTTCATCTGCAGCCTTGCCCATCATTGGCAGCCTGATCAGTGTCCATCTGTAGTCTTGCCCAAAATTGCAGCATGATCAGCGTCCATCTTCGGAGCCTAGAAAGAGACTGCCACCGTAACTTAATAATAATAGGGTGTTTTCTTAATTGTTCAATAAAGTGGAATCAAACCGCCCCTGAATTACCTCCCACCATCCCTCTTTTGCTCTGCCATTGAGCCAAGGAGGGAACGAGCGCCACCGAGATACACAGAGCCGGATGTCCTGTGTACTCGGCTCCTCTCGGCTCGTCCCGCAGTCCCACCCAGTCCCGCCCCTTGGCCCAGCTCCTATGATGGACATAACACCAGTCCAATGGTGGGAGGCGGGACTGGGCGTGACTGCGAGTGGAGCAGAGCCGAGTACACTCGACTCTGTCTATTTTGGTGGCGCTCGTTCCCTCCGAGGCAGCCATTCGGCGTATAACACGCACCCACAATTTTCCTCTGATTTTAGGTGCGTGTTGTATGCCGATAAATACAGTATTTATAATAAGATATGCACTCATAATAAAACCTACCTTTTAATTATTGTACCAAAAAGAGTGATATTAAAAATGCATAATTTCTAGGATGCAAAAAGGTGAAGGCTTGTTGTCTTCAACAGTGACTTACTAAATGTTTAAGAACTGAATGGGAGAATCAGTTAACAATGAATGCACAACTTTTTTATAAAAAAAATAGTAGGTTAAGAATCCAAAGAAAAAGTAAGGATTTCAATGATGCTATCACATTATTAAATACATTAAAATCAATAGCTAGAAAGTAGATGTGCCACTTTTAAGACTGTATGGGGAAATCCCATGAGATAGTGAGAGATTAACAATGCTCAAAACATCTGCTAAAAAAAAACAGATGACCTTTTTTGAAGAATCTTTTCTCAAGGAGAATGTGTAGTTGGAGACAAAGAATACGTAAGATTCATGAAAAACACAACAGGAGTTACAAGGTGCTCAGTAAAAATCCTCTGATCTAACTTTGTGTTGCTACGCTTTTTCAAAGAAACACACAAAAGTGATCAGAAACTGTAACATCTGTCACTTGAGAAACATTAAAATATAAACATGGACTATGGCTAAACTGTTAGGAAAATTATCTTTTATATGCCCAAAATGCTTAAATTTCTTTAAAATTGTAACTAAATGTTTAGTGCAACTGTTACATGTGGACAAATTAAGAGACTGCAGAAATTACATTCTTTCTACAAATCCACATTCTAAATTAATGTACTTATGAATGGGTAATCAACAGTGGAAAACACATCGGTAATTCTTAAATTGAGTGATATTTTCTCATGGGAACAGTGTAAAGATAGGGACAGTGGTGAAATGGGTGACTGGTAGACATGTGCACACTAAAATATTTAGTTTCGGATTTTTGTTTTTGTCCGAAAAATTTATTTATTTAGTTACTCCCGAAATTAGTTTTTATTTATTTTGTTTTTTGTTGGAAATTGCATTTGTCCCAAAATCCGAACAAATTAAGGTTGAATCTGTCATTGAAGGCTTATGGTGTCTGACTGTCTGTCGAATGTTCAAAGAAGATTCGATGGAGCAGCGAAACTGTATGACGCTTCAATCATACTTTTCCGGTTGAATGTTTCACCCACAAGCTATAGTAGAATTCTAATGTTGTATGACTAGTAATAATTATATTTATTAATTATTATTACTAGTCAACCAACAATAGAATTTTTCTATAGCCTATGGGCCGAGCATTTGACCGGAAATGTATGATTGCAGCGTTGTACAATTTAGCTGCTCTGTCGAATCTTCTTAGAACTATCAACAAACACCATAAGCCTTCAATGACAGATTCAACGTTTTTCGATGCTTTGTCGAATCTTCGTCGTTCATGTTGAATTGTTAGTTCTAGCTATTTTACTGCTCCTCCTCTTTGGTTACAATCAGCCAATAACATTCATCATCATCATTATTTTTATTTTACTTCCCCCACCCAATTCCAGCAGCGATCTTTTCTCTCTATAATGTCGAATCTTTTCTCTCTATGTAGAATAATCTTGGACTTATAGAGTTAAGGTTAGGCACATTTGACCAACGAAAACAAAAATAAAGGGCCAGATTCACGTAGAATCGGCTTACTCTGCGGCGGCGTAACGTATTACATTTACGTTACACCGCCGCAAGTTTTCAGCACAAGTGCTTGATTCACAAAGCACTTGCCTGTAAACTTGTGGCGGTGTAACGTAAATCCGCCAGGCGCAAGCCCGCCTAATTCAAATGGGGCGGGGACCATTAAAATTAGGCGCGTTCCTGCGCCGAACGTACTGCGCATGGTCCCTCCCTAAAATTTTCCGAAGTGCATTGCGCTAAATGATGTCGCAAGGACGTCATTGTTTTCGACATTAACGTAAATGGCATCTAGCGCCATTCACGGACGACTTACGCAAACGACGTGAAATTTCAAATTTTGATGCAGGAACGACGGCCATACTTAACATTGGCTAGACCACCTAGAGGGCAGGTTTAGTTTTACGCCGCGTATCTCTACGGAAACGACGTAAATTTACAGCGACGGGCAAAGCGTACTTTCGTGAATCGGCGTAACTAGTCATTTGCATATTCTACGCCGACCGCAATGGAATCGCCACCTAGCGGCCGGCCTAGAATTGCAGCCTAAGATCCGACGGTGTAAGTCAATTACACCTGTCGGATCTTTGGGAGATCTATGCGTAGCCTGATTCTATGAATCAGGCGCATAGTTACGACGGGCGGATCTCAGAGATACGCCGTTGTATCTCTTTTGTGAATCTGGCCCAAAGCATTTATTTATGTCGTATCTTTCGGTTTTCGTATTCTGTGCGTTCATTTTCATTTGTTAAAACGATAACAAAAATACCTGAAATTCGGACGAAAATGCATTCGGACGAAAACGAATGCACATGTCTAGTGACTGGTGATCATTGTTTTTAAGGTCTGCAAGGCTCTAGCTTTGTAAGCATTACAAGCTATCTTCAGTCTTGTATTGTATATTCACACAATGCATAAAAGATATCATTTTGTGGTATTGGTGGATGAGATAAAGGTCTGTGAAAGTGTTACGGTGCTTCATTTCCAGATTCAGAATACTTTATTGATGCAAAAGGGAAATTATTAAGATGCAGTTATACTCAAAAAAGACAAAACAAAATCACACATCAAATATATATACACGTCACCAATAACAGCAATTAATATATACAATAACCATTAATTGAAAATAAAACTATTTTAGAAAAGTTAAATTAAAAATTGTACTATAAAAAACTGTGCCATCCTATTAAAACAATGCCATGAACAAATAGCACTGATTGAACAAATAGCAGAAGAGTGAAACTACAAAAATGTAAATATTGCACCACTTCCCCTAAATGTTACACTAAATATTATTACACATAAATTCACCTAATATTAACATAAATAAAAACTGGATCATAAATCTAGATTATAACCCTCATGTCCACTCACAGAGAGAAATTATATATTTTGATGGCCACAGGAAAAATTATATCCTGTATCACTCTGTGGTGGTAACAATTTACCACTGAAGGTACTCTTCAGACTGACCAGCAAATTGTGGAATCTCCGCTCTGACAATGTTGTTAAAGACCCAAACTCCAATTCAATAACACCAGTGGCCTTGTGGATCAGCTTTTTGAAACTGTTGGTGTTGGCCACCTTAAGCCTGCTTCATACAGGAGATCACTAACCACCACAAACTCATAACATATATTTAGCATCAAGGCTGTGCTAAGATTGTGATTTATACTGTTTTCAGTATTAGGCTGTTTTCATATTAGGTGTAACGTTCACTTTGACAGTAAGACAGGATCATTTTGCTGTGATTTACATGATTTGTGCGCAATTTTTACATGCTAGAAGGGCTTTGATTTTTGGTTCTCTCCCACCCAAATGGAAAAGGCTAAAACACGTTATACTCAACTCCAAGTATAAGCTATCTATAAATATGAGCCCCTACCCAGCAGCTGTACTGGGTAACTAGATGATTTTACCCAAGGTGGGCTCATTTGCTGCCTTAGAGATAAATCAGAAGGAGAAAATTATGATGAATATTGGTAATTAACTTTCTGTTTTCCTGCAATCTCCATGGGAAAAAACTAGCCAAGACTGGTGTGGTGTAATAATTGTAATGCAATAAAAATATTGATGTTATTAGATTCTATAGTTTTTCTGCAAGCGACAGAAGTCCAAAAAACTTTGGGAACCACTTTGTAAATCATTGTATAGATACCTGTGGACATGCTGTATGGGTAGAACTTAATAGTTCTCTATGCCTATTCATTCAAGAGCAGGGGGTCTCCAAACTTTCTAAACAAAGGGCCAGTTTTCTGTCCTTCTGACTTTAGGAGGACTTTACTGTAGACCAGGGGGTTCAAACTGCCTGCCCTCCAGCTGTTGGGAAACTACAAGGCTTGGAAGAAAAAAGTTTGGACAGCGGCACTCCAAAAAAAAAACTTTTGGTTGCCTTTATTTGTAAAATCACTACACTAGGATAAAAGCACTAAAAATCACAGCAAAAATGAGGACACACAGCCGACGCGTTTCACACTAATACTTTGTGCTTAATCATGGCTAGAAAACTACAAGACTGACAGTTACAAGCATGACTCCCACAGCCAGAGGCATGATGAGACTTGTAGTTTCGCAACAGCTGGAGGGCTGCCAGTTTGAGACTCCTGCTGTAGACAGTAGGAGTAGAAAGGGTCCCAATGTCCCATTGTTTGATTCAGTGAAAGTAATTGCGCCCCATTATTAGTATAAGTGGGAGGAATTGTGCCCCATCATTGATGTCATTGGGCCCAATCGTTAGTGTAAGTGGCAGAAATTTGAAAACTTTTCATATTCTAAAACAATTCTAATTTGAAAACTATTCGTATTCAAAAACTTTTCATATTCAAAAAGTATTCTAAAAGCATTCTAAAATGATTCAAATTAAAAAATTTCCCAATTTTTTTTGTTATTTCGGATTCATTTAAATTCGGTACTAGATACATCCGAATTCCTGAAAAACAAAAATCTGTCTGAATTTCAATTCGGAACAAAACGAACCGCACATGTCTAACAGTTATCGCATCTATGAATTGATAAGCTGCAATATAATAAATGTTGTAAAAAAAGGGGGGATAAGGTTGGGACTTTACATGAGTCATATAATAGAACTATCACAGGCCTCGATCCCTGTAAATGGATAGAAGGGGAAGAGGTTTTGGGACTTTAAATGAGATGCGTTTTTAGCAGTATGCAATTAAATATATATATGGAATATAAAACATGTTTCCATAATAGCCAGGCCCAAAGTTACCAACCAAAAAAGCATTAAACCAAATTAACCTGTCTAGCTGTATGCATTAAAAACAGAGGTTTAGTTGCATGTATTTGCAAATACCTGTGTAAGCTGCAGACCCCGTCAGGGCACTCCGTGTACTGCAGTCCTAACTATGAATTTTAAAGTCTCCTCAATAGGAGCACAGGAGTGCTAATCAACAGATAAGGGGCAGGTGATCACCTATCCAGTGCTCTTTTTTGCTAGACCAACTATAGGTAGGGGCATGGTCAGGTGATCACCTGCCCCTTATCTATTGATTAGCACTCTTGTGCTCCTATTGAGGAGACTTTAAAATTCATAGTTAGGACTGCAGTACACAGAGTGCCTTGACGGGGCCTGCAGCTTACACAGGTATTTGCAAATACATGCAACTAAACCTCTGTTTTTAATGCATACAGCTAGACAGGTTAATTTGGTTTAATGCTTTTTTAGTTGGTAACTTTGAGCCTGGCTATTATGGATTTTTTTTTATATTCCATATATATATATATATTTAATTGCATACTGTTTAAAGTCCCAAAACCTCCCCCCTTCTATCCATTTACAGGGATGGAGGCCTGTGATAGTTCTATTTTTTTTTTGCTCTTTTTTGCTAGACCAATTATAGGTAGGGGCATACTCAGGTTATCACCTGCCCCCTATCTATTGATTAGCATTCCTGTGCTCCTATTGAGGAGACTTTAAAATTCATAGTTAGGACTGCAGTACACGGGGTGCCTTGACGGGGCCTGCAGCTTACACAGGTATTTGCAAATACATGCAACTAAACCTCTGTTTTTAATGCATACAGCTAGACAGGTTTAATTTGTTTTAATGCTTTTTTGGTTGGTAACTTTGAGCCTGGCTATTATGGAAACATTTTTTATATTCCATATATATATTTAAATATAATAAATATTTGCCTTTTGGTTTAGTCCTGCTTTAAATGACAAACACAAACATTTTTCCATTAATTGAACAGATATTTATTTATCATTGGAAAGAAAAAAAGTGGGTGATGAGCACAATCCTAAATACACCAACTCGTGAACAAAATAATGAATCTAATAAAAGATAGTGCCAAAACAATATGATAAATGGTCTAATAACGATAGTGCTGTCAAATGGCAAGCAAGAAAATAAATAAAATGATAGTCATGGAGGACTAAATAAGTGATATCACATAAGCAATCTGTTAAAAACACAAAATAGTAAGTGTCCAATATCAGTCAGGGAAGTATTAACTAATGCAACACACAGATGCTTCACCAGTGAATCTTCTTAGGTGGTGGGCTCACAGAGCGCTTACCTCCCCTCTGTAGGTTTAAAGCATGAAATGACTGCAGCCAAACTTGATCCCAGATACTGCAGCGTCCTGGTATCAACAACGTGACTTCATCAGAGGATGAAGTCACGTGTCGTGACGCAATGCGTAAGGATAGCTAGACGTGACCGGAAGTGACGTGGAGCCCCGTCCGACCGGTATTTTCGTAATTCGCGTTTTTTATATTATGCCTGTAAGCAGTTTTTTGACCTTTTAATAAACCCTTTTGTAAAACGTACTTCACGATGGGAGCTTCTATTCTCTTGTTTCCTTTCTATTGACCACTGTATCCCACGGCGAGCCTCCATTTTGTTGGAGACCAGAAGTCACATTGCTGATACCAGGTTGCTGCAGTATCTGGGATCAAGTTTGGCTGCAGTCATTTCATGCTTTAAACCTACAGAGGGGAGGTAAGCGCTCTGTGAGCCCACCACCTAAGAAGATTCACTGGTGAAGCATCTGTGTGTTGCATTAGTTAACACTTCCCTGACTGATATTGGACACTTACTATTTTGTGTTTTTAACAGATTGCTTATGTGATATCACTTATTTAGTCCTCCACGACTATCATTTTATATATTTTCTTGTTTGCCATTTGACAGCACTATCGTTATTAGACAATTTATCATATTGTTTTGGCACTATCTTTTATTAGATTCATTATTTTGTTCACGATTTGGTGTATTTAGGATTGCGCTCATCACCCACTTTTTTCTTTCCAATTTATTTGTTAGTGTTTGTACACATCCAGATTTGAGCAGCACCCTACATTATTGCACTTCCTAAATTTCCTAGTTTAGTATCCTCTTTAATCATTTTGGCTAGCGCAAAAGACACTTTTTTATTTATTTATCATTGTTAACCCTTTTGTACCAGCCAACACAATTTATGTAATCAGCTTTCATTAATGTTTTTTATTAAAAATATAATGACGGCCTGTTATATAATTAGCTTAAAGGGGTTGTAAAGGTTTGTTTTTTATTTTCTAAATAGGTTCCTTTAAGCTAGTGCATTGTTGGTTCACTTACCTTTTCATTCGATTTCCCTTCTAAATTTTTTTTTCTTTGTTTTCTTTGTCTGAGTTTCTCACGTCCTGTTCCTCCTCAGTAAGTTGTTCAGTAAGCTGTTCTGGCTGACTAAACACTGCTCAGATGATGGTGTCAAGTTTACTGAGGAGAAACAGGAAGTGAGGAATTCGGACAAAGAAAAAAACATTTAGAAGGGAAATCGAAGAAAAAGGTAAGTGAACCAACAATGCACTAGCTTAAAGGAACCTATTTAGAAAAAAAAAACGGACCTTTACAACCCCTTTAATATACTGTACAGTAATATTGCTTGGAAACAATAACTCCAATATTCATTTATTCTAATGGATTTGTGAATATTATAATAACAAATATTGATTTATAGTATTGTAAAACAGAACAATCGAGATAGATATATTTAAATTATATTCTATGTCCACTTTTTTCCAGCTGGCTAGACTTTATTTGAACAATAAATTAGTTGCAGAAAAAAGTGAGTGAGAGAGATTAGTTTTCTCCTGACAATATGCCATAAATTCCTATCCTGAGCAGCCAAGCAAGTAAGAAAATATCATTGTGAAAAGCACTATTTGCGCATTATCTTGCCTTGTGACATGTTGTAAAATGAAAATCCACTTCAGGCAGTTAGTAGCTCTTGATGGAATTCCAGAAGTATCTTCTTTTTTCACTCAATGAAAGTATTAAGTCTAACATGTGTCTCCATATTGTGTCCATGGGGAGTTCTGGAAAGACTCCAAAATCTTTAAAATTCATTTAATGTGTTATAGAAGAGCAGATAATTTTCTGTCTATCTTCAGTGCAAGCACTTATTTGTAGCTACGCTAAAGGATAAAAAAAATCTTTAGAGCTGGAAAGTTTTGCATTTTTATTTGTCAGATAAAACCTTTTAAACATATATAACTAATGGCTGATAATAAAGCTGTATATTGAACTTATATTTTTACAGAATTAAATAAGTATGCTGTTAAAAGACTGTGTAAAGAAATATTGGAAAGCAATAATTACCACATTGAAGTTCTCTTATCAGGAATGTATGAACCACTTGCATAAATCATACTTGTTTGTGAAAGAAATTTTGCATCTCTTCATTTGAGAATGCTAGCTGTCTAGTTCTCATGCTGATCCTCTTACTTTAATGTGTTGAGACAGCGACCCAAAACAAGTATGCACTCTATTTAATGATCTGTGGTCTTCTCACTGTAGGCTCTTGGCCACTCACTTGAAACTGCTTGAAACAAATGCCCAAATTTGGGCTTTAGGGCCCATTAACACTTTGACATTCTTGTACATTGCATTACCATGCACTATATCACTCGTTAATGTGCATTGCGTTAAGGCAGCCCATTTATTTTGAATGGGCAACTAATGCACAAGAATGGACTAAAAAAAGTAAATGCAGCAATTTGGTGACACTGTCGGTTCTGTGGATCGCAGTACTGGTGTCCACCAGTGGGTGTCTCCTGACAGTATGGAGTTGTCAAAGGTTTCACCTGCTGGTGGCACTGTTAGATATTTGGTCCGCAGTACCGATGTCCACCAGCGGGTGTCTCCTGGCAGTGGGGAGCAGGCATCACGTCCTGCCATCAGGCGTCCCCTAAGGCTAATTGCAGTATGTGTATTAATACCCGGCTAGCATTCACACACTTGCCTTGGTATCTTCCTTGCGCCCTGAACTGATCCTGTTAGCCTGTGAACCTGTACCTGAACCTGATTCTGATACTGATCCTGTCCCTCTTGTTACCCTGTTGTCCTGCATCCCTGCCCTGCAGCCTGATCCTGTCCACCTTCTCCCTGTCCTGTGTTGTTCCTTGCCCCATCTGCTGATCTCCTGTGTATGACACCAGTATTCCCCATCTATTGTATAATTGTTTGTTATTTTTGGGTCACTGTCTGGTTTATTGTTCACTGTTTGGTGTTGGAGGTGTTTGTGTATTATAATCACTTATCTTAATAAACTTAATTATTCACTTCTACAAAAGTTTTGGGTTCTCAGAACAGCTAGCTTATGGTAACAAGGTGTTTTTGCAAAGTGAGCAGTCTGGTAGACTTTAAAGGGCTTGTAAAGGTAATTTTTTCCCCCTAAATAGCTTTCTTTACCTTGGTGCAGTCCTCCTTCACTTACCTCATCCTTCGATTTTGCTTTTAAATGTCCTTATTTCTTCTGAGAAATCCTCACTTCCTGTTCTTCTGTCTGTAACTACACACAGTAATGCAAGGCTTTCTCCCTGGTGTGGAGAGACGCCCACTAACACACAGCTCCTTTCTCTATCTGCAAAGTAGAGAGTGTCCTGACTTGCCTGCTCGCCCCCTCCCCCCTCAAGAGGCTTTCTTCACACCAGGGAGAAAACCTTGCATCACTATGTGGAGTTACAGACAGAAGAACAGGAACAGAAGAAATAAGGACATTTAAAAGCAAAATGGAAGGATGAGGTAAGTGAAGGAGGACTGCACTAAGGTAAAGGAAGCTATTTAGGGATTTTTTTTTTTTACCTTTACAACCCCTTCAACCATTGCTGGATGAAAAATTGAAGCCTTGGGCTGGTCAGCTGTATGCATTTCACATAATAGTTTATCGTTTTCGATGAAGTACAACTTTTAGTTGCAGGAAGAAACCAACAGGAAACACAGCAGCAGTTAGGTGAATGGTGAACTAACCACCAGTTGTGGAGAGTGCAAGAAGGAAAGCATGTATTTTTAGAAAATAATAACACCTGAAAAACAGGCTATTGGAATAGAGCTGCATATATAGCCATTTAAAAAAAATTTAGTTACATTGGCATTTGGGAGAATAACTCACCATGTTTGGAAGAAAATAAGATAAAAAGAGTTTTAAATATGAAAAAAAAAATGGTAGACCTGTCACATTGAATGAACTATGCAAACACCTGTTTATGCTCTCCATAAAACCGATAAAAATGAATTCCATTCATTTCACTCATCAGTGGACGTATCCCTGCAGAAAATCCACTCTCGTTGACAGCAAAGTAAGTGGTGTTTCATCTCCATGCTAATTGCTTGATTGTTTTAATAAAAGTGCCTGAACGACAGCAGGTGCGACTGCCAAGTGGCCATTGTTACATGACATGTGTGATTGATTACACCTTCAATGATACAAACCGTTTGTCATACTTGAGGGGTTTTCCCTGTAGAATTAGGGGTCACTTGGATATGTGGCACTATGCATCATACCTGAAATGAATTAACATAGATAATACATGTTTTTAATTGCATTTTAATACTTTTATTCCTATGATCTGAAACAAGAGTGCAGTTGTATGATATGTACCCTTTAAAAAAAGATGCTAGTTTACACTTGGTGAGTAGGATTATTTATTATATATTATGTATATCACATATAATTCTGTATGAAATATTTTCATAAACATACAAGTAACATACAACTAACTCAAGAAATAAAGGGTCCTTGTGTGCACACTATGCAAATCCAATCCCAATAGCAGGTGGGCATATGCATTCCTGACATAGGGGTACCACTGTAGGTGTCTGAAAGTGCCTAGCACCAAATTGTCCACGTTAGCCAGAATATATTGGGGCCCTTCTGTAGGTGGTGCAATGTCCCTTTAAGAGTATGGGTGATACAGTGGTGTACAAGTGGCTAGATAAGTGCAGTTTCTATTGCATTAACTCTGTGTGGCAAGAGTTTAGGATGTGTCATTCAGCTCACCACTCCTATCAGGTAGCAGGTCTGGTCAAAGGTGCCTGGCAGTTAGCTATTTTTAGAAGTCACAGTCCTTACGAATGGTTCCTCTTTGGCTTCCTCTGGCTGCAGGCTCTCTTGGCACTGGGTCTCCCCAGCTTTGGATTCCAGTACGACAGGAGAAATCTCGGCCTCTAGGTCCTTTGGCCCTTGGAGTGTGCACAGACATCCTAGCAACGGGTCTGCACTGCTCCAGGTTCCTGCAAACAGGTGGTTTGCAGCAGCTCAGTCTCTTGACTCTGGTCCTCACAGAGTGCAGCAACTCTCCCTCTCTATCTCTGTAAGACTCCACAAGTGTAGAGCACAATCCCCCACAGTAGGTGTGCACCTCTTGCTCTCCTTACTGCAAAAGACCCCTCAGTCTCTGGATTTTACCAGGAAAGTCAGTCCTGTCTCTCCTCTAATCAGCAGGGGTTTATGCTTCCTGTACTTTAGCAGCCATTCACTTCCATTGTGCAGCCTCCTTAGAGAACAACAAGTCCCACTATCCCACACATCATCCTGTTTTCCATTGCCGCTGGTTGGCCCTGACTCACCTGCCTTGATTGGCTCTTCACTGCTGCCTGGGTGTGGGGGGGATGGAAGAACGAGCTGGGGATTTTACACAGATTCCCCTCCTGCAACAGCTGAGGGAGAAGGGAGAGGCACTGGCTGCACACAAACACAGACTAGGACACTGGGGACAGTGGGGTTGAATTACTAAAACTGGAGAGTGCAAAATCTTGTGCAACTATACATGGTAGCCAATCAGCTTCTAACTTCAGCTTGTTCAATTAAAGGAGAAGTCCAGCCTGAGCTTTTTAGGCTGGGCTTCTCCTCTGGGTCACAGGAGTGCAATTAGTTTTGTACTCCTGTGACCCATTTTCAATGGAGAGCAGTCTGAAGTCCACTTTCTGCTGACGTTGCTGCCATCAGTTGAGGCAGTGCGTCATCCTGACTTCCAAAACATATTTTATTTGAGCACAACATTAATGCCGCGTACACACGATCAGAATTTCCGAAACAAATGTTCGATGTGAGCTTTTGGTTGGATATTCCGACCGTGTGTAGTCTCCATCGGACATTTGCTGTCGGAATTTCCGACAACAAATGTTTGAGAGCTGGTTCTCAATTTTTCCAAAAACAAAAGTTTTTGTCTGTATGCAATTCCGACGCACAAAAATCCTACGCATGCTCAGAAATCAATTTGACGCATTCTCGGAATCATTGAACTTAATTTTTCTCAGCTTGTTGTAGTGTTGTACGTGACCGCATTCTTGACGTTCAGAATTTCCAACAACATTTGTGTGACTGTGTATATGCAACACAAGTTTGAACCAACATTCTGTTGGAAAAAAATCCACGGGTTTGTTGTCGGAATTTCCGGTCATAAGAGTAAAATTGTAATAATAATCATTTTGTTGTTCTGAGAAACAGCATCTTGTTTCTACACATATTGCTTGCATTCTGAGATCTGACAGAACTTTGTAGCCTATGGCCCAGATTCTCAAAGGACTTACGACGGCGTATTGCCACGTACGCTGTCGTAAGTCCGAATGAGAGCCGTCGTATCTATGCGCCTGATTCTTAGAATCAGTTATGCATAAATTCGGCTTAGATACGAGCGGCGTAAGTCTCTTACGCTGTCGTATCGTAGTTGCATATTTACGCTGGCCGCTAGGTGGCGCTTCCGTAAATTTCCGCGTTGAATATGCAAATTAGCTAGATACGCCGGTTCAAGAACGTACGTGCACCCGGCGTATCAAGATACGTCGTTTACGTAAGACATACGCCGGCGTAAAGTTACCCCTCATAAAGCAGGGGTAAGTCATGTTAGGTATGGACGTCGGAAACGTACGAACAGCGTCGTATTTTACGTCGTTTGCGTAAGTCGTCCGTGAATGGGGCTGGACGTAAGTTACGTTTACGTCGAAAGCATTGACTATTTGCGGCGTAATTTTGAGCATGCGCACTGGGATACGTTCACGGACGGCGCATGCGTCGTTCGTTAAAAGCGGCAATCATGTCGGGTCACTATTCATTACCATAAAACACGCCCACACCAGCCTACTTTGAATTACGCGGGCTTACGCCGGCACAGTTACACTACGCCGCAGGTTCTTTGTGAATACGGGACCTGCCTCACTAAGTTACGGCGGCGTAGTGTATCTGAGATACGCTACGCCCGCCTATAGATAGGCGCGTCTACGAGAATTTGGCCCTTTGTATCTTTTTGTATCCCCAAATTTCTGACCTTTTGTCTGTGAACTACAGAGGAAAATAAATGATATCAAAGATATGCTGATTGGCTAAGCGCATGACTCCTGCCAAGGATCGTCCATGACATCTGTCATTTAAAGCCTTGTTTGACTTTCGGTGGCATATGTCATCGTAAGTCAACGTGTTCCGGTAAGCCTGCATTTTTCTCGGTGGTGGGATTATCACACTGAAGAAGTCACGCATTCTGCTTTTCTCAAATGAGCCGTGTTAGCAGCTACCATTCATTCAAAATTGGCAGCGCAGGGTATCCACTTTTCTTCTTTTTTGTCTGTGAACTACAGTTAACTCCAGGCGAAGAGAGGAGACTAAAAAAGACACTACTGCTCTTTTTTGGGGGGAATTTTAGTAGTCAAGTAGTCAGTCTTACTTTGTGCCATGCAGGAAGTCTCAATTTAATAAAGGAAGCACAACTATGGGTCAATTTTTTTTTTAATATGTCTTGGATGTTGCAATAGTCAACCTCCTCTCCAGCATTGTCACTGAAGCCTCGTACACACGCTCGGTTTTCTCGGCCGAGTATATGGAGCGTGTGTACGAGGCTTTCAGGTTTCTCGTCTGGAAATCTGGCCAGAATCTCGCCGAAAAAAATAGAGATCCTGCTCTCTATTTTCTCGTCGAGATTCTTGTCGGCCTTTTTTCTGACGAGAAACCTGAGAGTGTGTATACTTACCTGCCGCTGTGGAAACCCGCGCATGCTCGAAATGACTTTGACGCATGCGCAGTAGCTTCCACGGCATAGGTAGGGTGAAGCAAGATGGCGGCGACGGCATCGAATGTGACGAGCACATGCTCGTTGTACGCGATGACGTCACCGCGTTCTTGCCTTTCAAGAGAACCGCTGTTCTTTTGAAAGGTCTGTGTGTACACTCGGGCGGCAAGAGATTCTTGCCTGTGTGATGAGGCCTAACAGTTATTTAAATCTGCCACTAGATGTCCTCTGTTTTCCAAGTTGAATTGTGCCCAGTGTGATTGAGCCTGGAAGATTGAGAACATTCTAAAAGTTAAGGGTGCTATGACCTGGGCATCACCACAGTGCCCTAAAGTTCCAGTGTGATGATGCTGAGAACAGCCCTGGCACCACGTCAGTACTGTTCTCTACATTATTGGACCACTTACCACAAGGAGAAGATTCTGAAGAGGAGGACCCTGCTAGTCCCAGCCTGAAGACATTTAAAAAATATACTGTATTTATCGGCGTATAAGACGCACAGGCGTATAACACGCACCCTAACTTTAAGAGGGAGGTTTCAGGAAAAAAACTCAATATTGAACTCTATGGACTAAAACTGGGATGCCATTAAAGTTCAAGTGTTTGTTCAAGTGTTTGTAAAAGCAGGCATCCCAATACTTTTGACATTATAGCATATGTACAGAATTGCAGTGGATTGGTGTCTCGAGAAAGGAGACCATGGTGTTCTGTTGGCTCTTTTTAAAAACATTTGATGCTTACAGACATACACACATGTATCAGCAAAGCAAAGGCATTCACGCCTGCAACTCTTTTGCTGCTGGAATACCAACCTGTATGTCTGGTATGTTTTTTTAAGCCAATAGAAAGCCAGCAACAGTACTGTGCAAGTGGCCCTATGCGAGCTACCAGAACTCCCCCCTCCCCCCTTATATCCTTATACAGTATTTTCTTATTTCTGCACTCAGATATAGTATGTAAACAGTATGTGTCAGACCAGAATAGATGGCTCTCACTTTTGTTTTACAGATCAACAAGTCTTGCTGTTTCTGGCCAGAGCTGTCAGGGAGGCTTGTATCCAGGGAAAATTCAAACTTACTGCTCTCCTCTGATTGGTCCATCATTATGTGACAGGAAGATCTGTCACTAAAGCCTCGTACACACGTTTGGATTTTCCAATGGGAATTGTGTGATGACAGGCTGTTGTCGGAAAATTTGACCGTTTATACGCCCCATTGGACAATTGTTGTCGGATTTTCCGCAGACAAATGTGGGATAGCATGCTTTAAATTTTTCCGACAACAATTGCGTGTTGTCGGATTTTCTGATCGTGTGTACACAAGTCCGTCAGACAAAAGTCCAAAGTACAAACACGCAAGCCCGGAAGCAATGCTCACCAAACAAAACATTAGCAGAAGGTGCCCAAAGGGTGGCGATGAAGAGCTGAAAAAACATGTAGTTTTGTGTTTGTTGGCTGACAATTCTTTGCTGTTTGTATGCAAGACAAGATCATGGCCAACAGCCTTCGGACAAAAGTCCTACGCTTTTTCCATGGAAAATTCAATTGTGTGTACGAGACTTAATAGCCAAGTTCCACTTGGGGTAAGAAAAGGTGGCATTGGATCAGATCACCCCAGTGGGAGGGATTTTAGAGAGACTCTAATATGCCTCGTACACACGATCGGATTTTCATCGGACAAAGCCGTGGAATTTTGTGCGAAGGGCATTGGCCGTGATCTTGTATTGCATACAGACGGCAAAACTTTGTCAGCCAACAAACATGAACGTAGTGACGTACTAGACGTACTACGTGGTTTTTCAGCTCTTTAACGCCACCCTTTGGGCAACTTCTGGTAATGTTGTCTTATGGTTAGTATTGGTTCGGAGCATGCGTGTTTGTACTTTGGATTTTTTCCCAAAGGACTTGTGTACACACGATAGGATAATCCGACACCACACATTTGTTGTCAGAAATTTTTAAAACATGCTATCCCACATTTGTTGTCGGAAATTCTGACATGCATGATGTATGCATACCAAGTTCACGGACAACGCCCTTCGGACAAAAACCCACGGATTTGTCCGATGGAAGTCCGATCGAGTGAACGAGACTTTAGACAGCGCTAAAGACAGCTCACTCATCTTACCACTCAGGCCGCGTACACACGGTGGTTCCAAACCGATGAGAATGGTCCGACGGGCCATTTCCATCGGTTCACCGCTGAAGTGGCCTGATGGTCTGATGTGCGTACACACCATCGTTCCAAAATCCGATCGGGTCAGAACGCGGTGACGTCAAACACACGACGTGCTGAATAAAACAAAGTTCAATGCTTCCAAGCATGCGTCGACTTGATTCTGAGCATGCGCGGGTTTTGAACCGATGCTTTCTGTACTAACCATCGGTTTGGACCGATCGGGCAGCGGGCCATCGGTTCGATTTTGAAGCATGTTTTAAAATTTTGGACCGAAGGACAACAGACCGATGGGCTATACACACGGTCGGTTTGGACCGATGAAACTGAACCTCGGTCCATTCTCATCGGTTCTGTCCGACCGTGTGTACGCGGCCTCAGTTCTATCTATAGGCTCCTAAGGAAGCCCATAGACAGGGCATAGCAACCACTTGCTATAATCAGAAGCAAATCCGGCTGGTTGTACCCAAGTTAATCGATCAATCAACTTGGTACATTCAGCCTGCCCATTAATGGTTTGAATCTCGGCTGAACCGGCCAAGACTTAAACCGTGTATGGCCAGCCTAACTCATGAATTTAAGTACAGTATTCAATTTTGGCACTCTTTTTAGAAAATAGTAGCTGAGTTTATAATTTACAGGTAGTGAATTGTCTTTATATGATTCTAGCAAAGGTGTACCTGTTCAAGAACAGGCAATATTGGGAATAATACAAATAGGGACGAGCAATTGTGGAGGGGAGTTCTCAAAGCTAGTGTGAAGTACAAAAAAGAAAAACTTAAAGCCTCGTACACACGATCGGATATCGGATCGAATCTAATCCGATGGATTTTTTCGTCGGATATCCGATGAAGCTGACTTTTATCCGTCTTGCCTACACACTATTAGTCAAAAATCTGACTATGCCAAAACGCGGTGACGTTAAACACTATGACGTTCAGAGAAAAAATAAGTTCAATGCTTCCGAGCATGCGTCGACTTGATTCTGAGCATGCGTGGATTTTTGACCGATGGACTTCCACACAGACGATAATTTTTTTCTATCGGTTTTTTATCCATAGGAAAAATTTAAAACATGTTCTATTTTTTTTCAGCGATGGAAAACAAACCGATAGGGCCCACACACGATCGGTTTGTCCGATGAAAACAGTCCATCGGTTTGTTTTCATCGGACAAACCGATCGCGTGTACAGGGCTTAATAAGACTAAACCTGTCACAAGTTAGTCTGCAGTTTCCACTTGTGTATTCTTACCTGCTTGCTGCAGTGCTTTCTCTACCCTGATTCCTCACATGTGTGGTTTGGCTGTACTCAACTTTGGGCATCACCTGCTATTCTGTGGGCTTTTACTTTCTTCCCTTCCATCACTTTCTGGCCCTCCTCCTACTTTGCTTTACTATAAAACATACTTAGTGTAGCCCGCATTATCTGAGCAACTTCACAGTTCTCTGAGCTCCTGTTTGCTTGTGTAGCCTGTGCCTGACTTCTTGTGTCCCATCTGTGCTTGTTTGCCGCCCTTTCTGACCTTGGCTTGTCTCCTGGATTTCCTGTTGTCTCTTGCTGTTCGTACTCTGCACACACAAATGGTCTCTGCATCCTCAGCTGGGTGTACCTGGGGGCCGCAACCTGGTTCCAGCTTGCTACAGGCCTATCCCCACCATCAGGGGCTGGTGAAGAAGCAGGCTTGGGCTTAGACTCTGTGCCCGTGGGAACCTTGAGTTGGTGATCTACGAGGGCTCACTACCACAGATGCTTGACGGAACCCAATGAAGTCTACGGGGGTAAAATCCAAGGGGGAGTTAATAAATTCTAACCATTTCCAAGGTAATTATGCAAAGGCTTGTCAAAAAAGCATGGGGGGCTGAGCACTGCCATAGGAGAAATATACCAAAGCATAAAAAGTTTTAAATACTGTGACAACTTGGGGGTTTGCTTAGCCTCTATCCGACCAGCCGCCCCAGTTATATGCGGCAGATTCAGGCAAATCGTCGTAGCTGTACGTCACTCCTTATAGACGTGCCCACCGCTTGTCCCTGGAGCCAATGCAGGGTTCTCTCAGGGGAGAGGAGACAGATTGCGTGTTCATACTAAGTATGAACACCGATAGGTCTCCTCCCCTAGTAAGTCCCATCCCCCCTACAGTTAGAACACACCTAGGGAACAGAGTCAACCCCTTGATAGCCCCCTAGTGTTAACCCCTTCCCAGCCAGTGACATTTATACAGTAATCAGTGGCTATTTTTAGCTGTGATCACTGTATAAATGTCAATGATCCCAAAATAGTGTCAAAAGTGTCTGTTCTGTCCGCTGCAATGTCGCAGTCCTGATAAAAATCACAGATCGCCGCCTTTACCAATAAAAATAATAATAATAATAAAAATACATAAAGCTATCCCCTATTTTGTAAATGCTTTAACTTTTGCGCAAACCAATCAATATACGCTTATTTACCAAAAATATGTAGAAGAATAAAAATTGGCCTAAACTGATGACATTTTTTATTTATTTTTTGGGATATTTATTATAGCAAAAAGTAAAAAATATTGTGTTTTTTTTGCTTGGCTACAATGTCGCATGACCACGCAGTTGTCGACACAGTGCCGTATGGCAAAAATTTGCCTGGTCAGGAAGGGGGAAATCTTGTATAGCGCTTGCAGGTAAGTTCTCTACCCTGTTCAGGACAGCACTGTGCAGACATGCACCCACCTCTGCTCCCTTGCAACACACACGCTGACTCACAGTAGGGGTAGAGCCCTGAGCCCTAGCTCTGAATAACCTAAGAACCCAGCATACATCTGAACTATCAGGGTGCCTGTTCTCTACAAAATCTGGCCTATACTAACCTTTTAACCCTGTGACAGGGTACTGTACTGACACAATACCAAGGGTCCTTCTCATAAAGTGGAGTTCCGGCCGAAATTACACTTTTTAAATAAAAATACCCTTATAATACACAAGCTTAATGTATTCTAGTAAAGTTAGTCTGTAAACTAAGGTCCGTTTTGTTAGGTTATTACAGCATTTTGAAACTTTATAAACTAGCATTAGACCGTGGCCATCTTAAGTGTGGGCATATGAAGCCAGACTGTATTACTTCCTGGATTTCAGCTTTGCAGATCTCGCACATGCTCAGTGCTGCACAAGTAGTGTAATAGGTTTCAGGTCAGGTTTCCACAGCAACGGCAGTGTCAGATGAAATTGCCGCCCCTTCTGCAAACCTCTCCTGAAATAACCCATTAAAAGTTGATATGCGGAGGGGATAGGGATTGCCGATCGCTGAAAGTAAATGACATTAAAAGTTGATAATAAAAAAACAATGACATCGCCCACTAAAAGTTGATAAGCGGGCATGGGGGGGGATTGCCGATCTCCGAAGTTGATAACCCGGGGGGGGGGGGGAGGGGTTGCCGATCGCTGAAAGTAAATGGAGAGAAATGACAATCAACCGCCGATTGCCGAATATAAATGACACTGACATTGCACATTAAAAGTTAATAAGCGCGGGGGGGGGGTTCTGCTGCCGATCGCTGAACAGAGTAAACCCCTTGATAGCCCCCTAGTGTTAACCCCTTCCCAGCCAGTGACATTTATACAGTAATCAGTGGCTATTTTTAGCTGTGATCACTGTATAAATGTCAATGATCCCAAAATAGTGTCAAAAGTGTCTGTTCTGTCCGCCGCAATGTCGCAGTCCTGATAAAAATCACAGATCGCCGCCTTTACCAATAAAAATAATAATAATAATAAAAATACATAAAGCTATCCCCTATTTTGTAAATGCTTTAACTTTTGCGCAAACCAATCAATATACGCTTATTTACCAAAAATATGTAGAAGAATAAAAATTGGCCTAAACTGATGACATTTTTTATTTATTTTTTGGGAAATTTATTATAGCAAAAAGTAAAAAATATTGTGTTTTTTTTGCTTGGCTACAATGTCGCATGACCACGCAGTTGTCGACACAGTGCCGTATGGCAAAAATTTGCCTGCTCAGGAAGGGGGAAATCTTGTATAGCGCTTGCAGGTAAGTTCTCTACCCTGTTCAGGACAGCACTGTGCAGACATGCACCCACCTCTGCTCCCTTGCAACACACACGCTGACTCACAGTAGGGGTAGAGCCCTGAGCCCTAGCACTGAATAACCTAAGAACCCAGCATACATCTGAACTATCAGGGTGCCTGTTCTTACATAGTTACATAGTTAGTCAGGTTGAAAAAAGACACAAGTCCATCCAGTTCAACCACAAAAAATAAAAAAACAAAAATAAAAAACACAGTAAAATCCTATACACCCAACTCCATTCCCACAGTTGATCCAGAGGAAGGCAAAAAACCCCAGCAGAGCATGATCCAATTTGCTACAGCAGGGGAAAAAATTCCTTCCTGATCCCCCGAGAGGCAATCGGATTTACCCTGGATCAACTTTACCTACAAATCTTAATACTCAAGTTATATTCTGTACATTTAGGAAAGAATCCAGGCCTTTCTTAAAGCAATCTACTGAGCTGGCCAGAACCACCTCTGGAGGGAGTCTGTTCCACATTTTCACAGCTCTTACTGTGAAGAAACCTTTCCGTATTTGGAGGTGAAATCTCTTTTCCTCTAGACGTAAAGAGTGCCCCCTTGTCCTCAGTGTTGACCGTAAAGTGAATAACTCAACACCAAGTTCACTGTATGGACCTCTTATATATTTGTACATGTTGATCATATCCCCCCTTATTCTCCTCTTCTCAAGAGTGAATAAATTCAGTTCCTCTAATCTTTCCTCATAGCTGAGCTCCTCCATGCCTCTTATCAGTTTGGTTGCCCTTCTCTGCACTTTCTCCAGTTCTCCAATGTCCTTTTTGAGAACTGGTGCCCAAAACTGAACTGCATATTCCAGATGAGGTCTTACTAATGATTTGTACAGGGGCAAAATTATATCTCTGTCTCTGGAGTCCATACCTCTCTTAATACAAGAAAGGACTTTGCTCGCTTTGGAAACCGCAGCTTGGCATTGCATGTTATTATTGAGCTTATGATCTACCAAGACCCCCAGATCCTTCTCCACTACAGATCCCCCCAGTTGTACTCCCCCTAGCATGTATGATGCATGCATATTCTTAGCCCCCAAGTGCATAACTTTACATTTATCAACATTAAACCTCATCTGCCACACAGTCGCCCAATTAGACAGAGCATTGAGGTCGGCTTGTAAATTGGAGACATCCTGCAAGGACGTTATTCCACTGCATAGCTTGGTGTCATCTGCAAAGACAGAAATGTTACTTTTGATCTCAGACCCAATATCATTTATAAATATATTGAAAAGTAAGGGTCCCAGCACTGAACCTTGGGGTACACCACTGATAACATTGGACCATTCAGAGTAAGAATCATTAACCACGACTCTCTGAATTCTGTCTTTCAGCCAATTTTCTATCCATTTACAAACTGATATATCCAATCCTGTAGACCTTACCTTACACATGAGCCGTGTGTGCGGAACTGTATCGAACGCTTTTGCAAAATCCAAATATATCACGTCCACAGCCACGCCTCTGTCCAGGGTTTTACTTACCTCTTCATAAAAGGAAATCAGGTTTGTCTGACAACTTCTGTCTTTCATGAATCCATGTTGTCTGCTGCTTAAATAGTTTTTTTCCTGCAAGAACTCATCCATGTGGTCTTTTATTAAACGTTCCAGTATCTTCCCAACTATAGAAGTTAGACTAACAGGTCTATAGTTACTTGGTAAAGACTTTGTTCCCTTTTTAAATATGGGCACCACATTGGCCCTGCGCCAATCCAGTGGTACTATTCCTGTCTTTAATGAGTCCCTAAATATTAGATACAGTGGCTTTGAAATGACAGAGCTCAACTCACCTAGGATCCGTGGATGGATGCCATCAGGTCCAGGTGCTTTATCCACCTTTATTCTGTCTAAATATTTCTGGACCATATCACTTTTGAGCCATTGTGGATTTGAGGCTGTGTCACTCCCACCCCCATTTTGGACATGAGCTCCCCCATGCTCCATTGTATACACAGAGCTGAAGAAAACATTTAATAAATTTGCCTTCTCTTTGTCCCCAGTCACCCACTCTAGATTATTTTGTAAGGGGCCTACATGCTCAGACTTCACCTTTTTACTATTAATATATTTAAAGAATTTTTTGGGGTTTGTCCTACTATATTTTGCAATCTGTCGTTCGTTTTGAATTTTTGCTTCCTTGATTTCCTTTTTGCATATCCTGTTATATTCTTTGTAACATTTAAACAACACTAGTGTTCCTTCATTTTTATATTTTTTAAAAGCTGCTTTCTTTTTGTTTATAGCTTTTTTAACTTTGACCGTGAGCCACATAGGTTTTATTTTTAGCCTTTTAAACTTATTGCCCATGGGAACATACTTTGCAGTGAGGTTCCACACAGTCTTTTTGAAGAATTCCCATTTCTGTTCTGTGTTCAGCTGTGCCAATAGTCCCTCCCAGTCCAAGTCCTGGAGAGCAGCCCTCATCCTTGGAAAATTTGCGCTCTTAAAATTTAGTGTTTTAATATTTCCTGTATGTATTTCTTGCTTATAGTTAATATTAAATGAAATCATGTTATGATCACTGCTACCCAGGTGTTCCTTTATCTGAACATTAGTAATAAGCTCTGCATGGTTTGAGATTATCAGGTCCAACAGGGCATCATTCCTAGTTGGGGCCTCAATAAACTGCACCATAAAATTGTCCTGCAATAGGTTTTTAAATTTTTGTCCTTTAACTGTCCCAGAAGTGCCATTAATCCAGTCAATTTCTGGGTAGTTAAAATCCCCCATTATTATCACCGTCCCAGACCTTGCAGCCCTTTCCATCTGTGCAAGGAGCTGAGTCTCCACCTCCTCATTAACATTGGGTGGTTTATAACAAACTCCAATGATTAATTTTGAACTACGCACATCTGTATGCAGTTCCACCCATAATGCTTCAGCCTCATCACACTCTCCATCAACCAGGTTCTCTTTCACGCTTGCTTTGAGGTCACTTCTCACATAGAGACAGACCCCTTCTCTACAAAATCTGGCCTATACTAACCTTTTAACCCTGTGACAGGGTACTATACTGACACAATACCAAGGGTCCTTCTCATAAAGTGGAGTTCCGGCCGAAATTACACTTTTTAAATAAAAATACCCTTATAATACACAAGCTTAATGTATTCTAGTAAAGTTAGTCTGTAAACTAAGGTCCGTTTTGTTAGGTTATTACAGCATTTTGAAACTTTATAAACTAGCATTAGACCGTGGCCATCTTAAGTGTGGGCATATGAAGCCAGACTGTATTACTTCCTGGATTTCAGCTTTGCAGATCTCGCACATGCTCAGTGCTGCACAAGCAGTGTAATAGGTTTCAGGTCAGGTTTCCACAGCAACGGCAGTGTCAGATGAAATTGCCGCCCCTTCTGCAAACCTCTCCTGAAATAACCCATTAAAAGTTGATATGCGGAGGGGATAGGGATTGCCGATCGCTGAAAGTAAATGACATTAAAAGTTGATAATAAAAAAACAATGACATCGCCCACTAAAAGTTGATAAGCAGGCATGGGGGGGATTGCCGATCTCCGAAGTTGATAACCCGGGGGGGGAGGGGTTGCCGATCGCTGAAAGTAAATGGAGAGAAATGACAATCAACCGCTGATTGCCGAATATAAATGACACTGACATTGCACATTAAAAGTTGATAAGCGCGGGGGGGGGTTCTGCTGCCGATCGCTGAAAGTAAATGACAATCAATGACATCGCCCATTAAAAGGGACACTGAGAAGGGGGGTGCTGCTGTGAGAAGCGGCGCGGGGGGGGGAACCGTCGATCAACCATCATAGAATAATAGAAGACACTAAGAAGCGGGGGGGGGGGGTGCTGCCAATCGGCCATCAAAGAAGACCCTGAGCACTGAGAAGGGGGGGGGGGTGTTTGCAGCCAATCGGCCATCATAGAAGACACTGAGAAGGGGGGGTTCCCGATCAGCCATCATAGGAGAATAATAGAAGACACTGAGAAGCGGGGGACTATCGCCCAACATACACTGCCATCGCCGGACATAAAAAAAATACTAACAAATTAGGTGGGGGGGGGGGTGAGGGTAGATTTGTCTGCCGCCCGCCGATCGCCAGACATAAAAAATACTGAGAGGCGGGGGGACGTCTCCTGCCGATCGGCGCACATAAAAAAAATACTGAGAAGCGACGTGAAGAAGCTCATTTAAAATACTGAGAAGGGGGGGGTGTTGGCAGCTACTGCCGATCGAAGGACATAAAAAATTACTGAGAAGGGGGGGCAGCGTGTTCCGCGGCTCATTTATAAAATATTGAGAAGCGGGGGGGTGATCAATTGGATTGCGGCTCATTTCAAAAATATTGAGAGACAGGGGGCGGGGGTGATCAGTGGGTGGCGCGAGTGCGGCTCATTTAAAAAAAATTGAGAAGCGGGGAGGGGGGGGGGGGTGATCCGCGGGTGTTGCGAGTGCGGCTCATTTAAAAAAATATTGAGAAGCAGGGGGGTGTGATCCGCGGGTGCCGCGAGTGAGACTCATTTTAAAAATATTGAGAAGGGGGGGGTGATCCATGTCTGGGTCTCGCTGGCTTGGCTGAAGCACCGGGAGCCATTGGCTCCCAGTGCTGTTAATCAAAGCCAGTGACGAGGGAGCATGGGGCAGGGCCTAAGTCCCACTGTGCATGTCAATAGACACAGCAGCGAGACTTGCGAGTGAGCATGCACAAGTGCCCCATGGGAAGCGGCTTCCCGTGGAGGAATTGGACAGAGAGGTGGTAAGTATAGGCATGTTTGTTGTTTTTTTTTTATTTTTTTAAATCAAGCAGCACAAGTAAACAAGTGATGGTCTGAGACTGTTTAAATGATACATTAGTAAATTGTTTTAGACAACAATGAAAGCTTAAATTGCCCTGAAAGCATTAAATAAAAAATAAAATACATAAAAAACAGGAAATGGTTTCTTCTGCCGTTATTTCTGTCACCAAATGGTACAAATGCATGTTTATTTACAAGAGATAACATACTAAAGATCTTATTATTATCAGTTATTTTAAAATGTTTTCCAGAGTGTGTTTTAATAGTTTACACCACTGACCTAAAAGCTTAAAATATAAAATGGAGAGCGTATGAAAATTCTTTTCATAAACACCCTACTGTGTTAATGCCCTTGAGAAGTGTTCGTTGAGTTAAAAACCCACTGCTGAGCAATCTGCTTTTATTGACTATTAAAATCTGACAATGACCTCACCTACCTCTGTGTATAACAAGTGAATTAAATGTTGGAATCCCTAGAAAATGATTGCCTATGGGTTAATTACAAACCCCACTAAATGAAACATCTGTTTTATTCTATGCCAGTGGTACTGATAATTAAGAGTGAAACTCATTCAAATGATGCAGTTTATTAGACAGTATTCAATTTTGTGGATTTCAGGATCTGGGTAAATGTTATAGAGTCAATTATGTTGTAATTTCTTAAGATGCGTATCAAAATTTTTTTTTTTATTCTTGGTATTATCATTACTATTGATAAATAAAATACACCCCAAATTACTTGGGATTTGCTTTAAGCTGTAGACTAGATCCCCGGGACATATCCTTTCTACTTATAATTCCTCACACAGGATACATGGAACAACAATAACCAATTAAAACACATAGGAGGATGAAGACTCTTCCTGTAGAGCTGATTTGTAAATGATTACATTGTTATTTGTGCTTATGGAGGACCCTCATATACTTCTCTGCAGAATGTTTTTTAGGCTTCCACTCACTCCACACAGCTTTCCTAAGCTGCTCTTTTTGTATTTAACATGTAATAAAAAAGTCACAAAGACTGCAGAACTACAACAATGACCTCCATTTAGTGAGATATTCTGGCGCAAAACTGCATGAGGATCTCTAATGCCCAGCTAGACAAAGGGAACTTTAAAAAAAAAAAAAAATCCTCTTTCGATGTAGAAGTTTTGGTGGATTTCAGCCTGGAGCTGAAAATTCTGTATGGCAAGAATCCAGGCTCTGAAAGATTTGCAGGACCAGGTCACCAATTATTAACGATATTTACATAGCAATTTTCATGCTACATTCACATCAGTCCCTGCACTCAAAGAGATTTTAGTCTAAAGCCCTGTACACACGACCGGGATTCCTGGCGGTAAAAAGTCTGCCAGGAATCCTCGGGGGAACACCGAGAACCTGCTCGGCAACTTTCCCCGTGTACACACCATAGGTTTTCCCATCAGGAAAACTGCGTTGAGAGCTTTGGCTGGGAATCCAGTCCGTGTGTATGCTCCACTACAGTGTTTCCCATAGGGAAACTGCCGGGAAAAAAGACAGCCGGGAATCGTGGCAGGAAAAAAGAGAACATGTTCTCATTTTTCCTGCCAGGATTCCCGGCGGTTTTCTTATCGAGAAAACTGCCATGCAGCATACACACGGACAGTTTTCCCGGCCAAAAGCTGTCATTCAGTTCTCCCGACGGGAAAATTGGTCGTGTGTAGGAGGCATCAGGTTTCTATCCCACATGCATATACACACATACTGGCCAATTTAGACAGGAGCCAGTTAGGTTACCAGTAGGACTTCAGAGTATGGGAGGAAATAGGAGTACCTAAAAGGAACACATGCAAACACAGGGATACATGTAAATTGGGATTCAAACTGAGGACCCCAGGGCTGAAAAGCAGACATGCTAACGAATAAACCACTGTGCGGAAATCAAACAATAAATACCACAGGAAAACAAGATGTTAGAAATCATTTTCAGATCATGGGAACTAGAGCTATTTAGAGCTGATGTCACCTAGCTGATCAGAGACTGAAATGACAAGGTAGGCCTCCCTTATATCTCCAGCCCAGGTCCCACCGAAGATGGAAAAGAGGGTACCAAAGGACAGGAGGAACACGAGTGCCGGCAGGTGTGGCTAGGAGTACTTACAGCAGATGATGCAGTCCCAGGCAGGCTGGTAGAATATCAGGTTAGAAACAGTAACTATGCATGGAGATCCAGCCTAAGTTAAAGGGGCACTCTGCATGGACTGCAGGTACCAGATGTGAGGCTTGTCAGAGCTCCCGGCAGGCTTGAGACAGGAACTCACTGTGGTAAGCAGAGCTGATACAGATGACTGCCAGGTAGGCACGTGAACCGGATGTGGGAAACGAGCCAGGAGCAAAAGCATGGGCACACAGATAGCTGAAGTCAGCAGCAGGCAGGTAGCAAAGTACAGAATCATAAGGTAAAAATGTGGTCAGGAACTGGCAACAGAGCAGAATCAGGATCCAAGTTCAGGTCAGAGGCAAGCCGGGTCAACAACAAGGGAACAAGCAAAGTAGCAGCAGGCAGCAGGGAATAGCTGAAAGGCCAGTCTGCACTTAAAGATGATAAGCCCGTGCACATTCTTGCGCACATGCGTGCGCATGGTCACAATTCTGCTAATAACTCTGCATGCATGCGCATTTCTGTGGGCCAAATGTCTGAGGCATTGTCCGATATTCAATATATCCTATTCTTTGTAATTTTCCCTTTTTATACTTGTATACTCAGTCGCCTTGTGCCCTTTGCTTAAAAAAGTACATGAGCATATTCAGGCAAGAGTTTCTGATCACACAATACTTACATTTATTCGTGTGTTTTTACACCTGAAAAACTCCCCTCTATCCATAGAACCGACCTTCCTTCCCATTGCCCCAGCCCAGAAACAAACTCCTGAAGCTTGACGAATGTGCAAAAATGCCTGTAAAACATTTGTAAAATGCCTGTAATACACCTGTAAAATACATTAAAAAGTACTTAAAGGGTAACTCCTTTCGTGGGGAAAGAAAATAGCAAATAAAAAAAATAATAATATAGCGTATACAATTGTGATACTATATGGTAATTGGATGTTATTAAAAATGACCTTTCCTTTTCAATCTGCAATTTTCTATAGATACAATATGGCTACATTGCCTTGTTCTGTACACAGAATGTTACTGACCACTCCCCATAAACATAATTTCCTGCTTGTGTGATTGGTTCACCAATTTTCCCAGTAGTCTGCCTAAGATACAAGTTAGATTTCAGGCATCCCCTGCAACAAAAATGTAATTTTTGGTGATATATCTCCAATTGTAACACATCTAAAGTGATGCAGGCCCAGCAGATTTCCTCATTAGTGCCCAGCAGCTGCCACAGCTGACTGATATATTCGAAGTCACTCCCATTGGACCCACTGCAATGGCACTGCAAGGCACAGACAAACACACAGGGATTTCTTCAGAATAACAAAATGTAGAAATCTGAAACAAAGGTTGTTAAAATCCTTGCAATGTACATACTGTAGATCACCCACAGGGGAATGTTTTTTTCTCAACAAAAATGGAGTTACGCTTTAGGAATCGCTGGTCCCTCTGCTTACACTCTGCTTAGGTGTGGAAGTGGCTTTAGAACTTATAAAACATATTACTGGTATAATAAGGGGGAAACATTTGTAAATATACAGTGGGTCAAAGTTAAGCCTCTTGCTAAGTGGAGGCTGGAGCTCAATATTTTTGGGGGCAAACCAACGAAACCCACCTACCACACCCCACGGGAGACAGACAGAATGATGGGGATCCCCGCACCACCGCACCCATGCGAAAATCCCAATCCCCCCACAGGAGACGGACGTGAAAGCGTCAATAAATATCACCCGCGGGAGACGGATGGACAGAGGCCTCTTTAGCTTAAGAGGCAGCTAACAGGGATCTCGCTCCTCGATTCCATGGCCGTTTCTTCAAGACTCCCTGGTCAATCAGGACCCGCTTCCTGATTGGCCAGGAGGAGAATCAGGAAGACAATCAGTGCTTTGCGCCCACCCTTTTTTGAAGACAATTAGAGGCTCTAATCATGTGATTAAAAAAAATCCCTGTTGAAATCCATGCGTCTGGGGCCCTGCATGTAGAGATAAACCATCTTATGTTGGGAAGTGGGAGGAGGACTTGGAACGTACACTAGAGATTTCAGAATGGAACCAAATATGGTCAACAAATAAAACAGCTTCCCCCAACATAATAGCTAGTGAAGCCAACTACAAGGTACTGACTAGGTGGCACCTGGTACCAGCCAGGGTAGCCAAATATGTGCAGGACTATTCGCCACAATGTTTTTGAGGGTGTACAGATTTGCGCACATATCTTCATATTTGGTGGTCATGTCCTAAAGCACAAACATTTTGGAAAGGTATATTTAAAATTGTAACCAAATTATTAGGGAAAACAATCCTTCCTGATCCTGCAATGGCACTACTCAACTTAAAACCAGACTCTATTTCACATACTCAATTTAAATTGCTGGTGCAACTCTTCACAGCAGCCAAACAGACACTAGCAAAATCTTGGAAATCACCTAAATTGGTCTTACATGAAGCTATAGCTAAGATGAATTATACCATGACCCAAGCCAAGATGGCTGCTATTGAATTGGACATCATAGTTAGAGAAGATGTGGTAGCCCTGGATTGCATATATTATGCCAACCTTGGACAATAGAGTACTACTGCCATGGTAGCTGAATCAGTGTGTTATATATGCCATTGTTCAACATCTCTTGGATTGGAGCGGTGGCTCTTGGCTCGACCACGCGGACCCCCCTTATGGTTCCAATACTCTCTTTTTTCTCCATTTTATGTTCTTATAGTTATCGTTATTAATTTCTTTTTTCGTTTTTCTCTTGTTATTTGCTATTTTACTATTATGATTTCGAAGCTCCCTTTGTATTGTTAATAACTCTTTGCTTCACAGAGGACAATATATATGTCAGTAGTTACTAATAACTACATAAAACCTCTAAACTTAATCATCTTAATGTCATTAGGGACTAAATAGTATACCATACTTTGTCCACAAATATTTACTTTGTATATTTACAAATTGGAATAAGAATATTTGAGCTTCTCTATTTTCGATGTATTTAATGTATTCCCTGTAATGTGTATTACACCTTTGTACTCAATAAAATATTTTTGACAAGTGATATAACTGACAACAAAACATATTACAAAATGCATGACTCTGTGTCAATATTCCGCTACTAACAAATATAACAAATTACTTTTCACATCACTTAATATAAAGCATCAATAAAAAATAATCATAATTGAGATGTTTGTTTTAAAGCAGTTTACATAAGCACAATTTATTTCTTCCACTTATTTTGATACACTCCAATAACTTTACATTGCTGCGTTCTGCAAACATCAGAAACCTGATCTGCTTTAGATTAGAGCATTTATATAAATTAGGAGCGCTATAATAATTGGAAGTCATTGCTGTTGCAGCAGGCCAAAACCTTTTCATTTTCAGACTGGAGCAGTTTGAAAAACATTAGAAATGTTGCAATTATTTTTAATTGCACTGTTCAGGATAGAGCAATTTAAAATTACTAGAGCTTCAATTTTTAGCACTTTAATTTGGAAGTGAATCAAGTAATTTTCTGCCATGCAGTTTAAGATGTATTAAGCCAATTTTCAAATGTGGCATTTAGAGAAAATCAAATCAAATTTAACTTATGTTAAAAGCTGAGAAGGTCATGTCAACAACGTTGCTAGTAAGAAAAATCTAAACAGAATAAAACACTACAAACAACCTACAATTAACATTGAAGCATTTTGTGTCATAATCTTTCAAAAGGTTTAAAGTGTAAATAAGGTAATTAAAGAAAGTTCTAACAATGTAAAAATTGTGACTTTTTTTACCTAATAATGCTAAAATTATGTAATTGATATAAAGGGAACGTATAGTAGTTTTGTCATTTATTTTTGTATATTACAGTGAAGATATATAAAAAATAAATAAATTAACCCTGTTAAGTATAAAATATTGATTATTAAGGATGAGCCGAACACCCCCCCCCCGTTCGGTTCGCACCAGAACCTTCAAACGGACCGACCGTTCGAGTGAACATTTAGAACACCATTGACGTCTATGGGACTCGAACGTTCGAATTCAAAAGTGCTAATTTTAAAGCCTAATATGCAAGTTATTGTCGTAAAACCTCTTTGAGAACCCGGGTCTTGCCCCAGGGAACATGTATCAATGGAAAAAAAGTTTTAAAAATGGTCATTTTTTCTGGAGCAGTGATTTTAATGACGCTTAAAGTGAAAAAAAATAAATGAAAAATTCCTTTAAATATTGTACCTGATGGGTGTCTATAGTATGCCTGTGAAGTGGCACATGTTTAGAACTGTCCCTGCACAAAATTACATTACTATAAGAAAAAAGTAATTTAAAACTGCTTGCGGCTTTAATGTAATGTCTGGTCCCTGCAATATGGATGAAAATCATTGAGGAGAATAGCACAGACACAGACAGTACACCCACCACGTAGCTTTAGGTGCACACTGCAGAGGACACGGGCAGTACACCCACCACGCAGCTTTAGGTGCACACTGCAGAGGACACAGGCAGTACACACCACGTAGCTTTAGGTGCACACTGCAGAGGACACAGGCAGTACACACCATGTAGCTTTAGGTGCACACTGCAGAGGACACAGGCAGTTCACATCACGTAGCTTTAGGTGCACACTGCAGAGGACACAGGCAGTACACACACCACGTAGCTTTAGGTGCAATCTGCAGAGGACACAGGCAGTACACTACGTGAGAATACTGCAGCTAGCACAATCACCTGCCTGCCAGTAAATTAGGAAGTGTGAATCTAGCTAAACTATACAGTGTATAAATATATATACAACACCTGGGATGGATATATATCCTCTACACACTGTAACTTTAACTGACTAGCCTGCCTGCCTGCCTTCTCTATCTACCTACTAAAAATGACACTCTCTCTCGCTCTCTGTCTTCTCTCTTTTAACCACCGCAACACACTACACAAGGCCGACCTGCAGGTAGCCTTTTATAGTGTGGGCCGTGTACTAAACCCCCTGAGCCATAATTAACCAAAGCCACCCTGGCTTTGGCCAATTATGGCTCTCCGTTTTTTGCAAGCTGTGATTGGCCAAGCATGCGGGTCATAGTGCGTGCTTGGCCAATCATCAGCCAGCAATGCACTGCGATGCCGCAGTGAATTATGGGCCGTAAAACGCCACTCGAATTTGGTGCGAACGGCCCAAAACGTTCGTAATTTGACGAACGATCGAACATACGCTGTTCAATTTTGAACATGAGTTTGACTCGAATACGAAGCTCATCCCTATTGATTATAAATAGTTTAATAGCTCTTATTTAAATTTACACTTGGAACTGAAAAAATCGGAGAAATTACTCTTCTTGTTCCTGTGCTTGCTTTATTTAGATATACCAAATGTTATTCCGAAAGAGAAATTCTAATGGCAATCAACTTCTGCATTGCTCTCTTTGGAAAATGAATAACGCTCTGTGGGTCTGATTTTCAGCAATAAATATATACAAAAAATATATACAGTACATAGTCATCAAAAAAAGATATAAAACATTCATTTAAAAAACTTGTAAAGTTGTAAACTTGTAAAACTGTGTAAAGATACTGAACCAAACATAGTTTGCAATTAGAACACAGTTGCATTACATAAAACAATGATGTTCTTGGACAATAAGTATGGTATCTGCCCTGACACATTTCATGACACAGTGGTGTTTAGAATTAGGGATGAGCACAGTGTTTGATTGTTTGGACGTTCATCCAGAACGCAAAATATTTAGGGTGTTAATGTGAATAAATGTGACAGATTCCGGCCATCGATGGTTTCTAAGAATCCTTGCCAACCATTGACATCAAGCCTCATAAGCATTTGGGTGGGGAGTGAAGGGGTTACATCATTGTCTAAATATGGCCATATAGCTATTGCTATATATGAACCAGTAAAGGGGAAGGGTGGGAATGAGCGAAAGTGCTGAAGCTAACCCATAACAAACCCACCCATTTTATGTGTGGACTATGTCGGTACTGATGAGGCAAAATAAACAATGATAGATAAAAGAAGGGAATATTTATTCAATTTAAATATTGCATTAAAACAATGTACATCAAAAGATTGGTCAGATTCTCGACTAGTTTCGCGGGGGTATCCGCTTCTTCAGGAGAACCAATCTAAGGGACAATAATGCAATTAGAGAGATAAAATACATAAAATACAGTTCAGCAATTGGTTAAGAAATACATAACAAAGAATTTTTTTTTTACCCAATGTGTAACGAAGCAGGCACAAAGCCGAATACGCACAGGTAATTGTCCCCCCGCGACTGACATGGGGGATAATGCATTGGTCTCTAAAAGGTAGCATACACTGATGTTAAGGGGGGGGGCCCAGTACGTGATAGCAATTGAGGGTAGGGGGGAGAGAGAAGGGGAAAAGGGGAAAAAAGAAAGGGAGGGAAAGGGAAGGATAGGGGGGGGAGGATGGAGGGAGGGGGGGAGGAAGGGGCGAAGAAAGGGGGAGGGGGGGAGGAAGAAACACAGAGGGGGAGGAAGGGAGGGAAGGGGGGAGAAGAAGGGGGGAAAAATAATATTAAAGATATATATATATATATATATATATATATATATATATATACATACATACATACATACATACATACACACATATATATTAGTGCTGTCAAGCGATTAAAATTTTTAATCGCGATTAATCGCATTAATGTCATAGTTAACTCACGATTAATCGCGCTATTAAGGAGGTTCACCCTTTAAAACATTTTTTTTTTGTTTTCTTATTTATTTATTTATTTTTATAATATTAAATTGTGTTTTTTTATTTTTTTACATTTTGATCACTTTTATTGCTGTCACAAGGAATGTAAACATCCCTTGTGACAGCAATAGGTGGTGACAGGTACTCTTTATGGAGGGATCGGGGGTCTAAAAGACCTCCGAGCCCTCCTTTGCACTTCAAAGTATTCAGATCGCCGAAAACGGCGATTCTGAATACTGTGTACTTTTTTAAATCCGGCGCCATTGGCAGCCAAGAAACCCGGAAGTGACGTCATGACGCCGCTTCCGTGGTTTCAATGCGGAGACTGAATCAAAGCCGCTTACGGCTTAGTGTCAGTCTCCAACCTGGACACAGAAGGCGGAGGATCTAAGATCGGGTCTCCCGGTGGGACGGGAGGCCCGGTCAGAGCGGCGAAAGGCGGCGGGAGGGGGGGGATGTCCCCTCCCGCTCCTCTGGCATAACAACCGAGCGGCTTTTAGCCGCATCGGTTGTTATGTTTGGATAGCCAATCGCCCGCTCTAAACAACGGTACCGGGATGATGCCTGCGGCTGCAGGCATCATCCCGGTATAACCCCCGAACGCCGCCTCGTTAATCGCGCGATAAAAAATTTTACGGCGTTAACATGGGTTTGCGTTAACGCCGTTAATAGCGCGTTTAACTGACAGCACTAATATATATATAAATAAAAATAAATATATGAGGACGGGAAGGAAGAGAAAAGAGGGGGAGAAGCAGGAGAAGGGGAAGAAGAGAAAAGGGGGGGCAAGATTGCCCAAGAGGGGATGGAGAAGGGTAAACTCACCAAAACAGTTGGTATCAACAGGTGCGTGGGGAGCGAGGCCAAGAAAAAGAAACCCGATGGTGGGGGGCCAAGTGAGCTGGCTGAGGACAAGGCAGGATCTGAGCCGGACACATGGGGGGGTAATTGGGGGGGCGGGGTCTGGTGGAACTGGTAACTGACCAGTGTTGTGTCGACCATGGAGGTATCCATAAGGTGACAAGTGTGCAGGGTAATGCAGGGACTAAGATACGGCTCCCAAAGAGTCCCCAGTGGAGCGCCGGTCGTAGCCTGACTGAATTGTCCCTTTGGAGCCAGCTAAGGGCGAGATCCGCGCTGGCTCATTCACGGGCCAAGGCCAAGGCCCGTTAAATGAGCTCCCCCAACCAGGACACGCCCCGTCGCCGTCAGAACGGCGGCGTGTGGCGTTTCTGGGTCTGCTTCCCCACACTGCGCAGGTGCGCAAATCGCGATACTGCGCATGTGCGGTCAACCAGGCCAAGGGGCGGAGAGCCCAGAGCCATGGACGAGCAAGAGGAGATGGAACAGGCAGTCATCCCCGCCAGGGGAAGCACACGTCCGCCGCTTAGGGGGGGGGGGGAAGCACCGCACATACAAAGGGTATTACAGGTACAAGGGAAGAAAAATAAAGATACTATATTAAATGTGATTACAATAAATGTAGTGGGAGGGTAAATCCCACAAGGTGATTGCTATAAAGTGGTAACATATGACATAGAGCTTAACATAAACAACTGTAAGACAACAGGAAGAATTAAGGAGAGGGGGGCGTTGTTACGGCAGATCATGAAAACATTGGTTAGAACACAAGTAGCAAGTGGGGGTGGTGATGGAAAGTAAAATGGTGAATCCCTAGTCAACACAGTATAGGAAATGTAATATCCATGTCACATAGCAATCATAGGGTTAATTAAATGTAATATAAAGGTTGTAGGATTCGAGGCACTCAGGGAAAACCCGAATGATGGTACTTTATTACCCCTATTACAATTTCCTAATCAAGGCCATACTCCCACTTTTTTACTATTGCTATATATGGCCATTGATGTCAACACTATTCCTGCTCCTTCCATTATATAGCTGATGACAATTCACAAAGTTTTTCTTTTGACAGGCATTATAATTGACTATTAGGTAGATTCACGTAGATTGGATTAACTTTAGGTTGGCCTAGCCTAGCCTGTTTAGGCCACTCCGGCCTAATCTGTAGGGCAAAGTTGATGATTCACCAAGCATTTGCGCGCCAATGTGCGCCGGCCAAAACTTAAGTTGGAGGCTTAAGCCGGTGCAAGTGGAAGTAGGTGTCAACTTATGTAAATGATTGTCTGAGCGTGGTGCAGTGGCTTACGCCCGGCCTAACTTCAACGGAGCATGCGCAGTGATGTTTTACCCGGAGCGCTTTTTTGTGCGCATGCGCGCATCTAGGTCGGCCGAACTTCCTGTTGTAGGCCGGCCTATTGGCTAGGCTCGAGTGTACAAGTACGGCCAGACATGCATCCTATCTTTGCAAAATTACATCCTGCTTTCCACCCCCCCTGAGCTTGGTAATTTTGCTCCTTGCGTTCAGTTTGTGACTTACTGAATTACTATGTCTGCTCCAGTGGCAGCTCCCGTGTCAGCTCCTGTCACCCACAGGAAAAAAAACTTTACACTCCAGGAGAGGGCCATTATTATTGATGGGATGGAGGAGTTCTATGAGTCCCTCCATGGCCCTTCCAGCCGCAATACGACCCGTGCCAGGCGTCAAGAGATTTACGATACCATTGCCACCAGGGTCAATGCCCTTGGCCATGTCCCCCGCCTTGGCCAGCATATTTTAAAAAAGATTAATGACATGCAGCTTCGGGTGCGGGAGAAGGTGGCCACAATCAGAAAGCACCGGACTGGCACTGGGGGTGGACCACCCTGTCCTGTCGTGCTGACCCCGGAGGAGGAGAGGATAGCCCGGTGTCTGCACAGGGAGCAGGTTGAGAGGATTGAGGACTTTGATTCCCGGGAAGATGTCTTGAGGACAGGTATGTGTGTTTTAAATTTCCTATCTGGTGTGGGGGAAGGGAACATGTGACAAGTGTGTGGGTCCCCCAACATGTGACTGCTTTATGTCATCCACAGATGTGCAGGATTAGGCGGGCCCATCTGGGCTTGTTGGCCGTCCCACCACCTCTTCTGAGGAGCCACATGATGTCCCCCAAGATGTTGTGGAGGAGGGGACAGTCCACACCAGGTCGATTGAGGTGGTCTTGGACGACTCGGTGGACCTAGGTCAGATCAGGCATATTATTGAGGAGTGTCTTGTGATGGTTGGGCCCTCCGCCACCTCCACCCCCATTATAAGAAGCCCCTCTCCCTCACCCACCAGCAGGGCCACCACCACCAGGGGCTCCCCCTACACCCGCTCTGTTGCCTCTTCTGGCCCCAGGAAGGTGACTAAGAAGACCAGGGGTGTTGTTGGCGACGTGCACGAGCAGATCGCCCAGGACCAAACCCTCCAAACCCAGCATATGCGGGATCTAGCTGGGGAGATGAAAAAAATTGCGGGAGGATGTGGAGGATTTGAGCTGCAACAGCTCTGCAGTGGCCACCTGTATGGTCGACCTGGGCACCTAGGTGGATTGCCTTTGTGAGGCTGTTAAGGCCAACACCGCCGCGGTGCAGGAGGAGGGGCGACAGAGGCTGCGGAGTGGGAGGGCCAACCTCACCCGCCAGCTCAGGATGCAGGCCCAAACTAACGTGGTCCTCACCAGGATTGCTGCTGCCTTGGAGGCCAGGCAGGCGTCACCTGGCATGAGTGTGCCACCTCCCGATCTCCCCCCACCCCATCTCCCACCCCCCCACCCCATCTCCAACCCCAGGCTCCGCCCAGGCAGCTGAGGAGCCAATCTGCTGCCACCAGGCGAAGCCAAAGAAAGGCTAAATGAAAGCCTTTTTTTTCTTTTGCTTTTTTGCTCAGGTCATGAGCTGGATTATTATTTATTTTTTGCTCAGGTGATGAGTGTTTTGTTTTGTTTATTTGCTCAGGTGATGAGTGGCTTTTATTTTTATTTGCTCAGGTGATTTTTTTGAGATTTTTCTTGATTTTTTTTGATATTTTTCTTCCAGCACACGGTGAGGAGTGCTGCTTCAGTGTGACTGGTGTGTGAATGAGGGGGGGGGTGTCACTCCTGCTGGCAAAGGGGTGTCACCCTCTGCCGTGTGAAAGGGGTATGAATGTACAGTGACATAATTGGAGCCTTGGCGTGGCGTTGCTGCTCCCAAGTCCCGTCCGGTGTCCTTGGGTCTAATCCAATTAGATGAGGATGAGATGTGTCTGTGCTAGGGACCCCAGTGGTGTGCATGCGTGCATTCTACTTGTGCCATGTTTAATGTGTGTTTTTAACGTGTAAATATCTCTTCTGTGAGGCGTTTTCTGATTGCGGCTCCCACAGCAGACGGATTATCCTCAGTTAGGGGGGGATTGTGTGGCTCAGGGGTCAGGTCCAGTGCCGGACTGGGAGTAAAAACCAGCCCTGGAAAACATTTCATACCAGCCCCATAGCATTATTATACCAGCCCAACGTCATTATTTTCTTGTTCATAAAAGAGAAAACCATACATTTTAAAGAAACATTTAAAGAGCGTATTATATAAAGATAAGACAGATATGAAAGCACATGGGGCTAGGGAGATATATATATATATATATATATATATATATATATATATATATATATATATATATATTACAGTGGAACCTCGGATTAAGAGCATAATCCGTTCCAGGAGAATGCTCGTAATCCAAAGTACTCACATATCAAAGTGAGTTTCCCCATTGAAGTTAATGGAAACAAAAATAATTTGTTCCGCATTGACTTTAATTGCATGCAATACCGCATGTGGCCAGAGGTGGGGGGCACCGGAGAGCATCGGAGACACTCAGAAATGTCACTTGCCACTTGTCCCTTGTCACCAGATTCAGCATGATAAAGTGCACTATGGGAAGCTACCTTTTTTATTTCCCCATGTTGAGCACCACCGCTGCCAAATAGAAGTCTGGAGCCTACAAACATAGGATTACACAGGACGCTTTGGACATCCATAGCCAGTTGCAGATTCAACAGCACCTCTTGTGGATATCCATTTAATCAAGGCTTGATTACCACCTTGGGAAGGTAAGCGCATTGTGAGCTCACATTATTTGAAGATCTACATGAGAAGATCCTTAAAACACCATTTTATCACCATTGGAGAAGTTTATTTCTTTGTTTTTTATGGAACTTCCATCACATTTATGCACATGATATCATATAGGCTGTACTTTTAGCCTATTATTCCAGGACTTAATTAGGCTTCGTTTTTATGTTTGTCTGCTGACTTTTGCAGCTATTCTTGTGCACATGTTTTTTCACTGGCCACTTGCTGGCTGAACGATTTATTCATTATTGATGTTTTTTATGTTATTTCTAGCACTTTGTTTCAATTTTAGTTTATTATCAGTGTTCACTGATTAACACTTTGAATACTCAGTCACATTTATTGCGCTCGTCACTTTACCTTTCACCAGATTCAGCATGTCACGAGAGCAGGGGACTGGGTGACAGAGGACTGGGTGACAGAGGACTTGGCGACTGGGTGACAGAGGACTTGACGACAGCAGGGGACTGGGTGACAGAGGACTTGGCGACAGAGAACTTGGCAACAGCAGGGGACTGGGTGACCGAGGACTGGGTGACAGGGGACTGGGTGACAGGGGACTGGGTGACAGGGGGCTGGGTGACAGAGGGCTGGGTGACAGCAGAAGACTGGGTGACAGCAGAAGACTGGGTGACAGCAGAAGACTGTGATAGAGGACTGGGTGACAGCAGGAGACTGGGTGACAGCAGGAGACTGGGTGACAGCAGAGGACTGGGTGACACAGGGCTGGGTGACACAGGGGACTGGGTGACACAGGGGACTGGGTGGGACTGGGTGACAGAAGGGGGCTGGGTGAGACGGGGGACGGGTGACACGGGGGACTGGGTGACAGCAGGGGGCTGGGTGACACAGAGGACTGGGTGACACAGGGCTGGGTGACACAGGGGACTGGGTGACACAGGGGACTGGGTGACACAGGGGACTGGGTGACAGAAGGGGGCTGGGTGACAGCAGGGGGCTGGGTGACACAGAGGACTGGGTGACACAGGGGACTGGGTGACACAGGGGACTGGGTGACAGAAAGGGGCTGGGTGACACAGGGACTGGGTGACACAGGACTGGGTGACACAGGGAGCTGGGTGACACAGGGGACTGGGTGACATAGGGGACTGGGTGACACAGGGCTGGGTGACACAGGGCTGGGTGACACAGGGGACTGGGTGACACAGGGGACTGGGTGACATAGGGGACTGGGTGACACAGGGTTGGGTGACACAGGGCTGGGTGACACAGGGGACTGGGTGACACAGGGACTGGGTGACACAGGACTGGGTGACACAGGGAGCTGGGTGACACAGGACTGGGTGACACAGGGAGCTGGGTGACACAGGGCTGGGTGACACAGGGGACTGGGTGACATAGGACTGGGTGACACAGGGGACTGGGTGACACAGGGCTGGGTGACACAGGGCTGGGTGACACAGGGGACTGGGTGACACAGGGGACTGGGTGACACAGGGCTGGGTGACACAGGGGACTGGGTGACATAGGACTGGGTGACACAGGGGACTGGGTGACACAGGGGACTGGGTGACAGAAGGGGGCTGGGTGACAGCAGGGGGCTGGGTGACACAGAGGACTGGGTGACACAGGGGACTGGGTGACACAGGGGACTGGGTGACAGAAAGGGGCTGGGTGACACAGGGACTGGGTGACACAGGACTGGGTGACACAGGGAGCTGGGTGACACAGGACTGGGTGACACAGGGAGCTGGGTGACACAGGGCTGGGTGACACAGGGGACTGGGTGACACAGGGCTGGGTGACACAGGGGACTGGGTGACACAGGACTGGGTGACACAGGACTGGGTGACACAGGGGACTGGGTGACACAGGGCTGGGTGACACAGGGGACTGGGTGACACAGGACTGGGTGACACAGGGGACTGGGTGACACAGGGGACTGGGTGATACAGGGCTGGGTGACACAGGGGACTGGGTGAAACAGGGGACTGGGTGACATAGGGGACTGGGTGACACAGGGCTGGGTGACACAGGGGACTGGGTGACACAGGGGACTGGGTGACACAGGGGACTGGGTGACACAGGACTGGGTGACACAGGGGACTGGGTGACACAGGGGACTGGGTGACACAGGACTGGGTGACACAGGACTGCGTGACACAGGGGACTGGTTGACACAGGGCTGGGTGACACAGGGGACCTGGTGACACAGGGGACTGGGTGACACAGGGGACTGGGTGACACAGGGCTGGGTGACACAGGGGACTGGGTGACACAGGGCTGGGTGACACAGGGGATTGGGTGACACAGGGGACTGGATGACACAGGACTGGGTGACACAGGGGACTGGGTGACACAGGACTGGGTGACACAGGACTGGGTGACACAGGGGACTGGGTGACACAGGGCTGGGTGACACAGGGGACTGGGTGACACAGGGATGGGTGACACAGGGGACTGGGTGACATAGAACTGGGTGACACAGGGGACTGGGTGACACAGGGCTGGGTGACACAGAGGACTGGGTGACACAGGGGACTGGGTGACACAGGGGACTGGGTGACACAGGGCTGGGTGACACAGGGGACTGGGTGACACAGGACTGGGTGACACAGGGCTGGGTGACACAGGGGACTGGGTGACACAGGGGACTGGGTGACACAGGACTGGGTGACACAGGGGACTGGGTGACACAGGACTGGGTGACACAGGGGACTGGGTGACACAGGACTGGGTGACACAGGGGACTGGGTGACACAGGGCTGGGTGACACAGGGGACTGGGTGACACAGGACTGGGTGACACAGGGGACTGGGTGACACAGGGGACTGGGTGACAGAAAGGGGCTGGGTGACACAGGGACTGGGTGACACAGGACTGGGTGACACAGGGAGCTGGGTGACACAGGACTGGGTGACACAGGGAGCTGGGTGACACAGGGCTGGGTGACACAGGGAGCTGGGTGACACAGGGGACTGGGTGACACAGGGGACTGGGTGACACAGGGGGCTGGGTGACACAGGACTGGGTGACACAGGGGACTGGGTGACACAGGGCTGGGTGACACAGGGGACTGGGTGACACAGGACTGGGTGACACAGGGGACTGGGTGACACAGGGCTGGGTGACACAGGGGACTGGGTGACACAGGACTGGGTGACACAGGGGACTGGGTGACACAGGGCACTGGGTGATACAGGGCTGGGTGACACAGGGGACTGGGTGAAACAGGGGACTGGGTGACATAGGGGACTGGGTGACACAGGGCTGGGTGACACAGGGCTGGGTGACACAGGGGACTGGGTGACACAGGGGACTGGGTGACACAGGGGACTGGGTGACACAGGACTGGGTGACACAGGGGACTGGGTGACACAGGGGACTGGGTGACACAGGACTGGGTGACACAGGGGACTGGGTGACACAGGACTGGGTGACACAGGGGACTGGGTGACACAGGGCTGGGTGACACAGGGGACCTGGTGACACAGGGGGACTGGGTGACACAGGGGACTGGGTGACACAGGGCTGGGTGACACAGGGGACTGGGTGACACAGGGCTGGGTGACACAGGGGATTGGGTGACACAGGGGACTGGGTGACACAGGGGACTGGGTGACACAGGACTGGGTGACACAGGGGACTGGGTGACACAGGACTGGGTGACACAGGACTGGGTGACACAGGGGACTGGGTGACACAGGGCTGGGTGACACAAGGGACTGGGTGACACAGGGATGGGTGACACAGGGGACTGGGTGACATAGGACTGGGTGACACAGGGGACTGGGTGACACAGGGCTGGGTGACACAGAGGACTGGGTGACACAGGGGACTGGGTGACACAGGGGACTGGGTGACACAGGGCTGGGTGACACAGGGGACTGGGTGACACAGGACTGGGTGACACAGGGCTGGGTGACACAGGGGACTGGGTGACACAGGGGACTGGGTGACACAGGACTGGGTGACACAGGGGACTGGGTGACACAGGGCTGGGTGACACAGGGGACTGGGTGACACAGGGGACTGGGTGACACAGGACTGGGTGACACAGGGGACTGGGTGACACAGGACTGGGTGACACAGGGGACTGGGTGACACAGGGGACTGGGTGACACAGGACTGGGTGACACAGGGGACTGGGTGACACAGGGCTGGGTGACACAGGGCTGGGTGACACAGGGGACTGGGTGACACAGGGGACTGGGTGACACAGGGCTGGGTGACACAGGGGACTGGGTGACATAGGACTGGGTGACACAGTGCTGGGTGACACAGGGGACTGGGTGACACAGGGGACTGGGTGACACAGGGCTGGGTGACACAGGGGACTGGGTGACATAGGACTGGGTGACACAGGGGACTGGGTGACACAGGGGACTGGGTGACACAGGACTGGGTGACACAGGGCTGGGTGACACAGGGGACTGGGTGACACAGGACTGGGTGACACAGGGCTGGGTGACACAGGGGACTGGGTGACACAGGGCTGGGTGACACAGGGGACTGGGTGACATAGGACTGGGTGACACAGGGGACTGGGTGACACAGGGCTGGGTGACACAGGGCTGGGTGACACAGGGGACTGGGTGACACAGGGGACTGGGTGACACAGGGCTGGGTGACACAGGGGACTGGGTGACATAGGACTGGGTGACACAGGGGACTGGGTGACACAGGGGACTGGGTGACACAGGGGACTGGGTGACACAGGGCTGGGTGACACAGGGGACTGGGTGACACTGGATTGTAAAATCAATTAGGAGCATAGAAATAATAAACACTGACATTGTATATGACAAGAAATTTAGAGGCCAGCTGAGCAGCAACAGGTCTGTGTATGGCCAGAGCAGGGAGTGCTTGTGAGGTATACTACCCCCCCTCCCCCTCCCACATGACTTACCTCGCTCTGGGATGACTCCTGTATTATTACTCTGGGCTCCACATCTTCACTGGAGTAGTACTATTAAGATAAACCGGCAACCATCAGCATCTCCTATGGTTGGCCTGGCCCCTGAGGTAAGGAGGGAGTCACGGAGCGGTGCCCATAGCACAGCCACACACGGAGCTCCAACTTCCAGGTCACAGGAGGTGGACAGGTCAGGAGCTTCTCTCTCACTGGTGCGGTGCTAGCACCTCACAGGCAGGTGGAACAGGGAAAGCAGCACCGCCACCACGGCGTTCTGACGTTCTGCTGCTCGGCGGCTCCTCCCCCTCGGGCACATGATCACGCTGCATCTCCTCAGGCGTGCGCGCGCCGGATCAGATGCATTGCATTGTAATGCACAGCGGCGATGGCGGCCGCGGCTATGGCGGCCGCGGCTCTCCGGCCTGCCGCTGCTTTTTGAATGATGGCAGGCTAAAGCGGCCTCAGGGGACTGAATGAAAACGGCCTACCGGGATATTTCCCGGTATCCCGGTAGGCCAGTCCGGCCCTGGTCAGGTCATCATGTATGTCAATCTGCAGGCCCTTTCTCACGGCGTAGTTGTGCATAATGCAACATGCACTGATGATCTGGCACACAAAGTTTGGGGCATACAACAGGGTCCCCCCAGACTTATCCAGGCATCGGAAACGGGACTTCAGGAGGCCAAATGTGCGTTCCACCACTCCACGGGTACGTGCATGTGCTTTATTGTATCTTTTGGGGTTTGGGGGTTCCGGTATGGAGTCATGAGATGGGGTCCCAGTGCATATGCAGAGTCACCTGGAAGGGAAAAGACAGGAGGATGTTAGTCATGCATGTGCCCCTCGTGATGTCTGTATCATGGGGGGGGGACAGTCATACCTGACACCCATGTCACTCACCAACCAGCCAGTTGTCCCCATACATGTTCTGGTCAAAATCTGTTGGGATGTCGCTTTGACAGTATATGAAGCTGTCATGGCTGGATCCTGGGTGTTTGGCACGGACGTGCCATATGAGGCATTGGGCATCCACTATCACCTGTACATTGATTGAATGCCAATGCTTCCTATTGCGGTATATGTGCTCTGTCTCACAGGGGGGCCGTAGTGCCACATGTGTGCAATCAATGGCCCCCACAGTGCGTGGGAATCTGTCAATTCTATAGAAATCCTCCATTGCCTTCTGCTGCAGATGCTGCTGGGTGGGTCTGATGAAGTGGTGGGACATGCATCTGAGGATTGCGGGGACAACCTGGTGCACACATCTGCTCATGCTGGTTTGTGACATCCCAGTCACACCTCCACTTGTTCGCTGAAAAGATCCACTGGCCAGGAAATGCAGTGTTGCTAATACCTTGACCAGTGGCTGCACTGCATGTGAGTGTTGTGTTGGGCTGGTGAGGTCATCCTGCAGGATTGTGGTTAAATCCAGGATGGCTTCACGGCTGAATCTGTAGATGCGATACACCTCTGCTTCCCCCATGGCAAACACGTTCAGGCGCGTTCGGTAGATCCGCTCCCCTTTCTTCCTACGAGTCCGTGGACCCATTAGTAGTGCTAGGAGCATGCCTGCCCCTGGCATGTTGGCACACAGATCTGTGTTGTCCTGCAAGTGTGGGTGCTTGGCTTGCTCAGCTCGTCCGTAACACTGCTGCTGGAGATGCTCTCCAGCTGACCTGTGTCCTGGTGCAAAGTTAGTCCACCTTTTTGGTGGAATAACTTTAGGCCTGATGTAACACTTGATTGCACCGGGCTTAGCCTAAGTCTGGCGCACTTTCCTTCGCGAATCGCCTTATCTCCGCAATTTGCATATTTAAATAGGAAATCAATGCAAGCGGAAGATGCGTCGCGCCTAAATATGCGCCTGGCTTAAAAAAAAAGCATTGGTCGAAAAAAGCCTAATTTCAGGCCTATCTTGTTCTGTGGGTACCGAACAAATGCGCGCCGGCGCATATCTACACCTACGCCGCCTATCTGGAGATAAGCCGGCCTAACTCTTTGTGAATCTACCTATAAGGATTTACAATGAGAGACTTTTTGGGGACTTTATTTCTTGGTTATTTCTAGGTTACATATTTTTGTCTCTATTTTTAAGTTACATATTTTTTTTTGTGTGAATGAGTATGGTTATTATGTACCCTTTATTTATTCATGTGGGGGGTGGGGGGGGGGGGGGGGGGGGGAGGCAGTAGAAAAGAAAACAAAAGAATAGAATATAAAATAAAAGAATAGAATATAAAAAAAAACAATAGAATGGAATGAATATAACAAAACATTTTTATTCAAATAGAAAAGAATAGATTAGAATAGAATATAAAATAAAAAAATAGAATAGAAAGACTATAACAATATACTATCTGAGGTCTGTGAATTTAGAGGTGGGGGGAGCAATTGAGCACATTGTGACAGACTTTACTGGGGCACAGACTGTTGCCCCATGCAATGTGCCCTGTTGTGCCCCCCTAATGTGCCCTGCTGTGCCCCCATATAATGTACCCTGCGCTGTCTCCATGTAATGTTTCTTGCTTTACCGCATATAATGTTCCCTGCTATGCCCCCATAATGTGTCCTGCTGTGCCCCATGTAATGTACCCTGCTGTGACCCCCCCCCCATTATGTGCCTTGCTATGCCCCCATATAATCTGCCCTGCTGTGTCTCCATGTAATGTTCCCTGCTCTGCCACATGTAATGTTCCCTGCTGTGCCCCCCATAATGTGTCCTGCTGTGCCCCCATGTAATGTGCCCTGTTGTTCCCCATTTAATGTTCCCTCATGTGCCCCATGTAATCTACCCTGCTTTGCCCTACTGTGCCCCCACATGTAATGCACCCTGCTGTGCCCCCCATAATGTGCTCTGCTGTGCCCCATGTAATGTGTCCTGCTGTGCCCGATGTAATGTGCCCTGCTGTTCCTCATGTAATGTGCCCTGCTCTGCCCCATGCAATGTACCCTACTGACCCCCCATAATGTGCCCTACTGTGACCCATGTTATGTTTCCTGCTGTGCACCATAATGTGCCCTGCTGTGCCCTATGTAATGTGACCTGCTGTACCTGTCATGTAATGTGCTCTGATGTGCCCCGTGTCATGTGCCCTGTTTCCCATAAAATGTTTTCTGCTGTGCCCCATGTAATTTATCCTGATGTGCCCACCCTGTGATGTGCCTTGCTATGCCCCCATATAATGTGCCCTGCTGTGTCTCCATGTAATGTTCCCTGCTCTGCCCCATGTAATGTTCCCTGCTGTGCCCCCATAATGTGTTCTGTTGTGCCCCATGTAATGTGCCTTGCTGTTCCACATTTAAAGTTCCCTGCTGTGTCTTCCCCATGATGTGCCCTAATGTGCCCCCACATGTAATATGCCCTGCTGTGCCCCCCATAATGTGATATGCTGTGCCCCTGTGTAATGTGCCCTGCTGTGTCTCATGTAATGTGCCCTTCTGTGCCCCATGTAATGTGCCCTGCTGTGCCCCCCATAATGTGCACTGCTGTGATGCATGTAATATACCTTGCTGTGCCATCCATAATGTGCCCTGCTGTGCCCCCATGTAATGTGTCCTGCTGTGCCCTATGCAATGTCCCATGGTGTGCCCCCATGTAATATGTCCTGATGTGCCCCAATGTAATGTGGCTTGTTGTTCCCATGCAAAGCGTCCTGCTGTGCCTTACATGTAATGTGGCCTGCTAAGCCCACCATGTAATGTAACCTGCTATGCTCCATGCAATGTTCTCTGCTGTGCCCCCCATAATGTGTTCTGCTTTGCCCCAATGTAATGTGTCCTGCTGTGCCGCATGTAACGTGCTCTGTTGTTCCCCATATAATGTTTCCTGCTGTGCCCCATGTAATTGACTCTGCTGTGCCCCCCCATAATGTTCCCTACTATGCCCCCACATGTAATATGCCCTGCTGTGCTCCGTGTTATGTTTCCGGCTGTGCCCCATATTGTTCCCTGTTGTGCCCCATGTAATGTGGTCTGCTGTGCCCCCATTAATGTGCCCCGTTGTGCCCTATGTAATGTGCCCTGCTGTCCCCGTCATGTAATGTACCCTGATGTGCCCCTATGTATTGTGCCCTCCTGCTCCCACATACTGTGCCCTACCTAACTCCTGTACACTGCCCTGCTGACTCCACTGCATTCTGCCTTGCTAAACCCCTGTGCTCTGCTCTCTGGACCCCTTGTACCCCACCCTGCTGTACGCTGCTTATCTCAAGTTTAACCGAGAATAAAGCATCGGTGCTAAAAAAAATCAAGGACACGTTTTTGATTAGATAGGTATTCATGGCACACAGCCGATGACTAATCAGTGTACCGGCTCGCTGATGGTACCATGTGACTGCCATGGCCAATCACAGCAGGTCACATGACAGTTGTACACAATAGATGGTTTATTTTCATGCACAACTGTGTTGCTAGCTGTGATTGGTCAATTTGATCACATGGTACAGACAGGGCCAATCACAGCCCATCTATACCATGTATCATTATCTTTGACCAACTACAGCTAATTACAACAAAACAAACTGAATGAATCAGTTTATTTCAGTAAAATGCTTGCTTATACCAATGTAATTTACAGCTATAAGCAAACATAATGTGTAAAAAAAAACTTGATCATTTCCCCAAAGTAGTACAATGCTATAATATGTTATAATGTGTTATTACGAAATAAATCTCCCCCAGTGTTTCTGATCACCACCATACCAGTTATATGATGATGCTGTACTGCACTGGTGACATTCTCCATTTTCCCCAAAAATCACGACTTCAAAGAAGAACCAGCCATACCTCCTCCTTGGACTGTCTAGTTTCCAAAAAAGGGTAATTTGGGGGATATTTGCATTGGCATTTTAGGGCCTCGACAAATAAAGCCATCAGTACATCAGGATTGATAAATTTTCAGATACTGTATATTAGTTTGTGAAATCTGTTCCTTTCATACAGGCTAATTTTAGAACGGAAACAAAGAAAAATGTGTTATTTTTTCAAAATGTTCAGTCTTTTTTCATTTATTTAGCAAAAAATGTAAAAAAACAGTGTTGACTTACCGCTTCCCTACCCACGTATAATCATATGACGTCTGCAGGAGGGATCTTCCATCCTAGGTGGGCGTAATATGACATCCTCGGCTTCCCGGCCGTCTAGGTGGCGCATGAGCGCGCCCGCCGCATCACTCGGGAGTCGATGCACGTGCCACGCGGCCGTGATGTCCGCAGGGCACGCAAGATTGCCTGGTAACAGGGCAGGACCGTGGATCCTTAGGGGGTTTAAAGGTTTTGTTAATTTTTTTTAGCTGAGGGGTAGAGGAGAGTTACGTTTGAGGGGCAGCCTATAGGATGAGGTTTGATCAGGGGGTGGAGGCACTTTTACTGAGTCAACTTCAGGTAAAACAAAATTAAAAGCATAATAGAAATTGGTTAGTTAAAAATAGCCAAAGCAAATCAAGAATCATTTCATGTGTTTTAAAGAACTTTCATGAAACGACTGACTAACTTCTATTTATGAATGGATAGTAAAAAGATAATGATGTACAGAAAGACAGAATGTTCTCTATTCTCATCATCTTCAGGTAAACATTTTAATGCGCCCTCTAGCTACGACTTGGCCTGATTTTGTACTTTTATTTTTACCTTTGCCACTTCTACGCTTGTAAACTATTCTTTCTGCACAGCGTTAATGCTAAAAATAAACAATGATATTCAAATAGTAAATAAATACATAAATAAAGAAGCCATACTGGCATAGAGATAACAAAAACACATTTTTGGATATATTCTTATTAGCAAATATTCCACTACAGATTGCCATTAATGGCGGTAAAAATATAAGCAGATCATTCATAAGAACATATTTGCGTATCTGATGACTGAAATGAACAGCTCGGTTGATTTTTCAGGTTCCTTTTCATTATTAAAAATAGTAAATCTCTGTATTAAAGACTGTACGCCTGAAGTGGTGATAAAATGTCATTCATGTTGCATTCTTTGTCCCTATTTGACAATTTTCTATTCCTTCTTGTCCTGTGTTACAGGAAATCTCCCCAGTGCAGTAAAAACCTGACAGATGGGGCTTTAAATATATGCAACTTTTCTCACTAAATATAAAAGCAGACCTGCAGCCAAATGTAAAAAATGTATCAAACATTAACCACTTACAGACCGGAAGATTTTCCTGCTTAAAGACAAGGTCATTTTTTGCGATACGGCACTGTGTTGCTTTAACTGACAATTGCGTGGTAGTGCTACATTGTACCCAAACAAAATTGACGTCCTTTTTTCCTACAAATAGAGATTTTTTTGGTGGTGTTTGATCACCTCTGCAGTTTTAATTTTTTTCCACTATAAACAAAAAAAGAGCGACAATTTTGAAAAAAATATATATATTTTTAACTTTTTGCTATAATAAATATCCCCAAAAATGTTTTTGAAAAACAAATTTGTTTAATTAGTTTAGTTCAATATATATTCTTTTACATATTTTTGGTAAAAAAAATCGCAATAAGCATGTATTGATTGGTTTGCGCAAAAGTTATAGCGTCTACAAAGTATGCACTGATTACTGTGTAAATGCGGGGTTAACACTAGGGGGCGATCAAGGGGGTAAATGTGTTCCTTCGTGAGTGTTTCTTACTGTTGTGGGATGGGACTGACTGGGGGAAGAGACATATCGCTGTTCCTACTTACTAGGAACTAACAATTTGTCCCCTCTCCCCTGACAGAACAGGTCAAATTCTGATTCTTACACTGCCTGCACTTGAAAAATGTACATTTTAAATACACATTTAGTGATGTATTAATGATTACAGACCTGCATCACAGTACAATGAAAGGCTTAGTAATGGCAGTTTAAACAAGTGCCAAATCCAGTTAGTATGTGACACACAAGTCCCATAAAGTAAACAAAAAACTTTCTTTACCTTCCCTGTCTGAACCAAATCTTCTTTTATTTGTGTCTCACATGCTCTGTCTCCCAGGCACTGTAAGTCCCAGTGGGAGGGTTCCAGCAACAGGGACAGTGCTGTCAATCCAGAAAGCAATGGGCAGGACCATGTGTGGCCAGATGTCTCTTTTTTTTCATTTAAAAATAACAAACATGTTATACTTACCTGCTCTGTGCAGTAGTTTTGCACAGAACAGTCCAGATCCCCCTCTTTTGGGGTACCTCGCCGGAACTTCTGACCCCTCCCTCCTGCTGAGTGCCCCCAAACCAAGCAGCTGGATACAGGGGCACCCAAGCTGAGCCACTGCTCTATGTGGCCATTCAGACACGGAGCAGTGACTCAGCCCCACCCCCTCTCTCTCTCTATTGGCTCTTTGACTTTCACAGAAACAGGAGCCAATGGCGCCTTGCTGCTGTCTCAACCAATGAGGAGGGAGAGTCCTGGACACCTGAGACTTTTGTGCAACATCGCTGGTTGAAGATGGGGCTCAGATAAGTATTAGGGGGGCTGAGGGGGACTGCTGCACACAGAAAGTTTTTTATCCAAATGTATAGAATGCATTAAGATAAAAAAAAAACTTCCGACTTTTGAACCAATTTAACAGGTTCTTATGTGCCGCATTGCATTTTTATATGGGAGACCATAGTTCTACTTTAACTTGTATATTTTATATTTGCCTTGAGTTCAGCTTGACTTGACTGGGAAACTAAAGTCTACTCTTTTTTCCTGTTTTGAATTCCAAAAAGTCTTTCACTTGAAATTTGTCAGGAGCCAGCAGGGAATTATACTATACTATCAGGCTGAACACAGTGACCAGAGATTCAACAGAGTTTAGAAATAACACTGTGAAGAAAAAATATGGTCACAGCTAGAACTGTTGACTGGTCTAAAATTAATGACTTACATACTACCACACACTGGGCTTATTTTCTAACTTTGGATTCAAACAGTTATAAGTCTCAAAACCTTAGACCTCTTGGTCACCTTACATTGTGGTAGTAAGTAGAAAGCAAAGGTGATTGTGTGTTTAAAGTAGAAAGAAATACGTCATTGTATTTCACTTACTGTACAGTATATAGCATGCTATGAGCACCATTCTTTCATAGAAACTCTTCTCTCTAATAATAATATATTACAACTAGTCAAATCATATTTTTTTTTCAAAGACACAGTTTGTAAAGAACATGTTACTAGTATAAACTATTATATGGATTTGTACATGTGTCAGTGATAGATTGTTCTGGACTATCTAAACTCATACTGATGCTCACTTAAAGCACAATGGACAAACAGATAGCCTCCTAAAGATTCCAAAACTCCTACTTTCAACCACCTACGTACACACAGAAGCAAAAATATAATTTGGATTTATGGTTTATATACTTTTTGTTTCTTCTGTTGTAGCACCTTCCTGACCAGAGGCTGGTGGTAGCCCTAGGGACAGGGTGGGCAAGCTCAGGATGTAGTCCTTGGCATTAGTAGGGTAATGTCTACAGATGGACACCAGTCACTTTTATATGTAAAACAACTTGAGTTTATTGACTCTTACTCAGTACTCCATGGAGAAAGGGTTGGGACATAAGACACTCATGAACAGACAGACTCTAGAAAACAGGGAATTATATTTGTTTTACAGTATTCACATATAAATCTTAAAGCCAACCTGGCATACTGTAAATATAGCTCCTGACTTTAGAGTACTTGTGAGTTCAGCTGCCAACATTTTGGGAAGAGGACTAGGCTTCAGAGCCAAGCTTCTCCAACCCCTCAAGATATCTGGCGTTCCTTCATTATTCTTTATTCTCCATGTTTTACAAGCTAGGCCTCAGACTCAGCCATTGGTCTACACACACAGTCATCCTCCTCAGGCAGCAGGCCTGAAAGGCTAGAACAGCCAAATACACTAGCCCTAGACAGTAAGCTCAGGGGAGAACAAACCCTCCAAGGTTTCTTCCTGAATATGTATACACTCTGCCAGCCTGCACCACTGGCAATAAACCTCCTAGTAGTTGTCCACAGAGAGATACGTTTTCATAGCTCTGATCAGTGCAGTGTCTCATACTATTGCCAAAGGCACCAGTGACACCTACTGGAAACAGAGAGAAACTAAGGCAGGCCATAGATGGTGCAAATTTCTTTCCTGCAATCACAGGTTGTAGGAATGAGATTTTCATGATTCCCGCATCAACATAAACAGTGTTAACAGGGGAATCCCTTCTGCCGAGCATTTGTCTTCTCCCTGCAGGGGGGTGGGAGTGGGTGGGGGAAGCCAATGAATAATGCTAGCAGCTATAGCAGGCAGGATTGATCTATCAACTTGTTACATTCAGCCTGCCCATTAATGGTTCGAATCTCAGACGATTCCTGCCGAACCGGCGGAGATTTTGAAAAGAGTATTGCTGGCCTAACAGTAACCACTAGGGATGAACCGAACACCCCCCCCCCGGTTTGGTTCACAGCAGAACATGCGAACAGGCAAACATGTTTTTCGAAAATGCCAACACTGTTAAAGTCTATGGGACACGAACATTAAAAATCAAAAGTGCTAATTTTAAAGGCTAATATACAAGTTATTGTCATAAAAAGTGTTTGGGGACCCGGGTCTTGCCCCAGGGGACATGTATTAATGCAAAACAAAGTTTTAAAAACTGAAGTTTTTTTCGGGAGCAGTGATTTTAATAATGCTGACAAAGTTGGGCTGTAGACAATGACAGCCTGATGGCGCGTACACACGATCGGTCAAACCGATGAGAACGGTCTGATGGATCCTTTTCATCAGACCAAACCGATCGTGTGTGCCCCATCGGTTATTTATCCATAGGTTAAAAAAAAGCAATCTGTTTTAAATTTAACCGATGGATACCTAACTGATAGAAAAAAAAAACGATCGTTAGTAGGCGCAATCATCGGTTAAAAATCCACGCATGCTCAGAATCAAGTTGACGCATGCTTGGAAGCATTGAACTTAGTTTTTTTCAGCACGTCGTTGTGTTTTACGTCACCGCGTTCTGACACGAACGTTTTTTTAACCGATGGTGTGTAGGTACGACTGACCATCAGTCAGCTTCATCGGTTAACTGATGAAAATGGTCCATCAGACCGTTCTCATCGGATGAACCGATCGTGTGTACGTGATATCAGCCAGCGGGCATGTGCTCCCAAAAACCCAAAAGTCCCAGGCAAGTGATGCGGCAGGGCTGTCCTACTCACCCACAGCATAACTACTGTAGATGAGCGGTAAGTAGTTAAAAAAGTCTGTATCACATTTTTTTAATTGTTTAGGTCAACTGTCTGAGAAAAAAAGATATTGTGATTAGTTTATTCAGATTTGCTGGATCTACTTCTGACATAAAATGTTAGCAAGATGTGTATACTGTCCAGCTAATCAGTTGAGTTTTTTTGGATGATGACTCAATCAAAGATCAAATGAGGATCAAACTTGCAGAGTCACTCTGTTTTGCATTGCAACCTGGTTAAAACACTTAGGCTCCGTACACACCATAGAATCCATCCGCAGATAAATCCCAGCAAATGGGTTTCAGCGGATAGATCCTATGGTGTGTACACGCCAGCGGATCTTTTTCCGCGGATATTTCTCCCCTGGGATGGATTCCAGCAGATCGAATATTCGCTGACATGCAGAACATATCCATCTGCTGGAATCCATCCCAACGGATGGATCCGCTGGTCTGTACAGACTCACCGGATCCATCCGTCCTAAGGGATCCCCCGCATGCGTCGTAATGATTTGACGCATGCGTGGAATTCCTTATATGACAGCGTTGCGCACATCGCCGCGTCATAATCGCGGCGACGGCGCGACACGTCATCGCCAGAGGATTTTGGCGCGGATTTCAATGCGATGGTGTGTACACGCCATCGCATAGAAATCCGCGGAAATCCTCGAGAGGATTTATCCGCGGAAACGGTCCGCTGGACCGTATTCGCGGATAAATTCTCCCGTGTGTATGGGGCCTTACATGTTATTCTGCATGTCCATGCAGCATTTCTGGCTCTCTTCCTCTAAGGACAAAGAGGCACTGGGACTTTGATATGAGTTCATACAAGGTAGTGAAAGCGCAAAAAAACATTTGAAAAGCCTACTGGCTTAGGTTAGGCTGCACCCAACAGACAAGGCTATCCTTGTAGCCCTTGTATTGATATTGACTGTACATATACGATGCTTATTATAATTTTAGCGTATTTATAGATATTAATATTCACATATAAGCGTATCAATATCATATACAATTAGGTACAACAGGGGGCATAATAATTAGAGTGGCTATTAAATTAAATGATTGTAAGTTTTGGTCCTACGATGCAACTAATTGCTATATATTTTTATATATATTTTTGTATTTTTTAATATTATCTTATAATATTATTTTTTAATGTATATATTTTTTTCATTTTTTTTTATTTCATATTATGTGTGTATATTTAGGTTTAAATGTATTAGTTTTTTATAATATTTATATTATAAACTATATTGCCTAAAGTTTTGGGACAGCTGACTTTACACGCACTTGAACTTTAATGGCATCCCAGTTTTCATTAGTTCCATCTCAGTATTTGTGTGGTCAGGCACAGATGTTGGACAAAAAGACCTGGCTCCCATTCTCCACTCTAATTCACCCCAATGGTGTTCTATCAGGTTGAGGTCAGGACTCTGTGCAGGGCAGTCAAGTTCCTCCACCCCAAACTTGCCCATCCATGTCTTTATGAACCTTGCTTTGTGCTCTGGTCAAAATCATTTGGTGGAGGGGAATTATGGTGTGGAGTTGTTTTTCAGGGGTTGGGTTTGGCCCCATAGTTACAGTGAAGGGAATTCTTAAGGCGTCAGCATACCATTTCGGACAATTTCATGCTCCAAACTTTGTGGGAACAGTTTAGGGATGGCCCTTTCCTGTTCCAACATGACTGCTCATGACCTCAACCTGATAGAACACCTGTGGGATGAATTCGAGTGGAGACTGCACACAAGGCCTTCTTGTCTAGCGTCAATGCCTGACCTCACAAATGTGCTTCTGGAAGAATAGTCAAACATGCCCATAGACCCACTCATAAAACCAGCCTTTCCAGAAGAGATGAAGCTGTTTTAGTTGCAAAGGGTTGGCATTTAATATTGAAACTTACAGACTAAGACTGGGATGCCATTAAAGTTCATGTGTGTAAAGGCAGGTGTCACAATACTTTTGACAATATAGTGTATTGTTTTCTTTTTTGTTACATTTGTTGATTTTACATCTATACAATTTCATATTATATCATTTTTAGTATGTATATCATTCGCTGTATTCGTGATCAACATGGTCTCTAGTACATCAACAATGGATTTACTAATCAAGTAGAAGGATTTTTTTTTTACATTTATTAGGAATAATGCGTAGGGACTAGAAAACGATACAAGGAGTCCCCATACACTAATGGAGTGATAGGGCAGAGGACTCCAAAAGAATGATATAGCAGTAGGACATAGAACTCCAAAAAATGGCAGAGATATAATATAGATACATAATGTACGCTAATACGTCCAATAGAATTTCCCCCTGAATAAGCCATGTGACCCTGTGGCGTAACACATAGGGGAGGGACATGAGGATTGTACGGCAGCTGTTTCCGGAGGTAGAACCTGTATGCCTAGTGGCGAGTGCTGGATCAGGTAGACAGTAGACCGCGCGATTTTTAAAGTTTTCGTGTGGTGCACTCTAAGCACCCAATAAATGTGAATAATCAATTGTTATTTTTTTTTAAATATCACCTGATTGTAAAGATAAAACACTATTGGAGATTTACTTTTTTCATATAGACCAGTGGTCATCAACCCTGTCCTCAGGGCCCACTAACAAGCCAGGTTTTATACATTACCTTAGGGAGATGCAGACTAGAATACTGCAATCACCGAGCAGCAAATTATATCACCTGTGATGTATTTCAGTTATCTTGCAAACCTGGCCTGTTAGTGGGCCCTGAGGACAGGGTTGATGACCACTGATATAGACGTATGTGGAGATTACGGGTTGTGAGGCAATGACATTAAAGAGAACATATACCACATAGTCCTGATGGGACTAAAAAGCACACCTTGACCAAACTTAATTGTGAGGTCACTGGAATTGAGATGAGAATACACCCAAAGGGGAGCACAAGTAGAGTGTATATACCGAGCACTTTAAGAAACACTAAGAGGATTGCTGGTGACTCAGGCCCCGTACACACGAGAGGATCTATCCGCTGGTATTTATCCGCAGATCAGTTCCAGCGGATAGATCCTGTGGTGTGTACGGCCCAGCGGATATTTATCCGCGGATTTTTTCCGGGCCGATGGATTCCCAGCGGATAAAAATTTCTTAGCATGCTAAGAAATCCATCCGCTGGAATCCTGTCCATCGGATTGATCCGATGGTCTGTACAGACTCACCGGATCAATCCGTCCCATTCCCTCCCTCGCATGCGTCGTAATGATTCGACACATGCGTGGAAGTCTTTATCTTACAGCGTCGCGCACGTCGCCGCGTCATCATCGCGGCGAAGGCGCGGCCACTTCACCGCGAATGTATTCCATGCGGATTTCGATCTGATGGTTAGTACAACCATCAGATCCAAATCCGCCAGAGGATTTATCCGCGGAAACGGTCCGGAGGACCGTTTCCAGCGGATAATCCTCTCGTGTGTACTAGGCCTTATAGCAACGCACTAAGGAATTGGACTATTCTCATGGAATCACATTAATGGCTGCACCTATTTATATATATATATATATATATATATATATATATATATATATATATATATATATATATATATATATATATATATATTATGTTGATTACTTACTTTATTCATATAGTTAGTCACACAGTTTCACATTTGCACAGATAGGCCCAGATCCACGAAGAAGTTACGCTGGCGTATCTATCGATACGCCGCGTAACTTCTAGGATGCTCCGGCGTATCTTTGTTTTGTATCCACAAAACAAGATACGCCTGAAGCTGGGCTAGATCCGACTGACATACGTCTTAGTATGCCGTCGGATCTAAGGTGCATATTTACGCTGGCCGCTAGGTGGCGCTTCTGTCGAGTATGCAAATTAGCTAGATACGCCAATCCACAAACGTACGTCCGGCCGGCGCATTTTTTTACGTCGTTTCCGTAAGGCTTTTTTCGGCGTTACGTTACCCCTGCTCTATGAGGCGTACGCAATGTTAAGTATGGACGTCGGGCCAACATCGAATTATCCGTCGTTTGCGTAAAACTTTTGCGAATAGGGCTTTGCGTAAATTACGTTCACGTCGAAAGCATTGACTATTTGCAACGTGATTTCAACGTGATTTAAAAAATACGTTATTTACGTGGGGTCAATAGGAATTACCATAAAACACGCCCACATCTTATCCATTTGAATTGCACGCCCTTACGCCGACACAGTTACACTACGCCGCCGTAACTTACGGCGCAAATTCTTTGTGGATACGGAAAATACGCTGTAAGTTACGGCGGCGTAGTGTATCTGAGATACGCTACGCCGGACTTATAGATGCGCCGAGGTATGTGGATCTGGCCCATATTGTGAATTGGTATTATTATTATTATATATGCATAATTTGCACAAATGTGATTATTTGTTTACATTATTTCTCACATGTTAATTTCCTAAGGAAAGTTTATTTATATTGGCATATCACTGTGGATTTGATTAGACTAATTATGATTAGCGTGGCACACTGATTGCTTTTTCTATATGCTTTTAACATATTTATGGAAATGTGAGAAGTGCTTACGGCTGACAGTGAAATTTATGTATATTCTTTGATTGTTGCTCGCAAGATTTTAGTTTCATTTATGCTTAATTTCTCACATACTTGTTAGAAGCATCCATGGAGTTTTTCACTTTTCTTGAAAATAGAAAGATAAATTTGGAGTGGATTTTCTCAGAAAGAAAAACAATATAAAAAATGACCTAAATTGTGGTACCCCATAAAATCTAGCATTCAGTCCCCCAGGGCACCGTTCTGTCATATGCAACCTATTTTATATTAATAATAACCAAGAGAAAAAAACAAATCAAACTCTTTATTCAAACCTCTGGGCACCAAAGACTTTCATTCATGTATCCAACATGATTCCCTTGTACTGAGTTCTCTTACATAATTATTCCCTCTCCAATGTTTTTTAAGGGTTTTTATACTCCAAAACTGTAATCCTCTGTAATCTATGTTGTGTTTATCCCTAAAATGCACAAAGAACTTATGTTTATCAAACCCTATACTGATATTGTATAGATCACCCCTCTGGTGTCACATGAAAGTTCCTGATAACATACAATTAATAAATGATTTTGTTTTCCTCATGTTTTGGTGTCAGAAGTATGTGGGGTAGGTAAAGGCCACTATTTTTGGTTGCCCTCCTATAATAGACTCAAAGTGGCTTAAGAGCTAAAAGAGAACCGCATGGCAGCTGCTTCAGCGCATATGTCCTTTCTGGTTGCCCAGAAGTACTGCACGTAAATCTGCTTAAAACATATAGGGGGTTATTTACTAAAGGCAAATCCACTTGGCACTACAAGTGCAGACTACAATTGCAAAGTGCTCTTGAAATTGCACTGAAAGTGCACATGGAAATGAAGTCGCTGTAGATCCGAGGGGGGCATGCAATGAAAATAAAAAACAGCATTTTAGCTTGCACATGATTGTATGAAAAAAACAGGCAGAACTCCCCCTCATTTCAGATCTTTTTTTTTTTTTGTCTTTTTTCCAACTCAGAGAACACTAACCGGAGACATAATCAATTTGCGTTCATACGCTGTCTCCATCCTGGTTCGCATCATGGTAGGAAATTACTTATATATGTTTTTTTTTGCTTTGTTTGTTATTTTAATAAATATCTATAGACATATTAATCTTATATGGCCTCAGAATGGCAAAGTGCAAAACTTTACATGGTAATAAAACCAAAGTGCCTATACCCAAGTCCGCTAAACCCTCCACCCCACCCATACCCGAACCCACCCCTTTCTCTCCGAACCTCAGTCTCTTTATATATCCACTTTTACTAAAATGGGCTCCTTACCCTATATCATCTGCGCTAAATAACTCTGAGATGACTTATAATTGACCCAACCCTGCCATTTCTGTTTAAATGACTCTTCACCTTCCATAAACTTAATTTGTTCAATATAATAGATATCATTAATTTTAGCGACACAATTCTTAATTGTTGGGCTCTCGGGATCTTTCCACTGTTTAGGGATCAGACTCTTTGCTGCATTCAGGATATGGGGAAGCAAGGATCTCATATATTGTTTACTAGTCATGTTTGTCCCATGGAACAAGCACACCGACGGGTCGACTGCTATTTTAGTTCCAGTAATTTCCTTGATCACTGATACAACTTTTTGCCAATATCTATTGATTTTGGGGCACGTCCACCAGAGGTGTGACATGGTTCCAAGTTCCATGTAACCCCTCCAGCAGAATCTGGAAGTCTCCCCTTGAAATCGATGTGCAATATCCGGAGTGATATACCATCGTGATATACATTTAAAGTTCATTTCTCTCATCCCACAATTAGTTGATGTGATGTGTACCATCTTCAAAATATTCCCCAAATCTTTCTCTGTGTCCCCTGTTACCAACTCCTCATCCCATTTTTTAATGTACAGGGGTAGCCCCTTGTTTTTTACTCCCAGGAGTATTTTATAAATCTGTGAGATCCCGCCTCCTCCGCTCGGAGCTAAGCACAAACGCTCTAGTGGGAGCAGATTTCCCTCTAGCCTGATCGGTTGAGGAAGGGAGTCCACAAAATGTTTCAATTGTAGATATCTCAGCCAGTTCAACTCAAACATTTCTTTATGTTCCCCAAGTTCCTGATAAGTACACATTTTTCCATTTTTCAGTATGTCCCTTAGTTTTATATCAGGTTTTTTAATCCAACTCCCAGACAGGCTTACTTTCCCCGGTGCAAAATAATTTGTGTCGTGTAGTGGTATTAATAGGGAATTGTATCTCCATTTTTCGTTTTTGTGTACCCTATCCCATATTAACATAGATATCCGTGTAATAGTATACAAGTGCTCTTTTAACTGTCTAAATTGTGTCGGAATCCAAATCTCCTTCCCTAACTTTGCTTTATTTAAACTACTTTCCAATTTAACCCACTGTTTTTCTTTATTTTCTCTAACCCATTCAACCACCCGTGTCATGTGAATGGCCATATAGTATGCTTTGATGTCTGGTAACCCCAAACCACTGTGCGCCTTATCTCTGGTTAATATAGACATACTTATACGCGCTTTCTTTTTCTGCCATATAAGTCTAATTAATAACTTTTTAATATCTTAAAGTATGCTTCTGGTATTGCAATCGGCAGCATTTGTAACTTATATAGGATCTTGGGCAGAGTTAGCATTTTAAAACTATCTATTCTACCTAATATAGACCTCTGTCTGGAAGCAATTTTAGATCCATTTTAATATCATTCAATAGTGGGATAAAATTATGCTGATAAATTGACTCAAGAGATGTTGTTATATTGACCCCTAGATATTTTAATACCGTGTCTCTCCAAATAAATGGGAAGTCTTTTTTATATCTACTTACGTCCTGTGCTTTCACACTAATATTCAAGATTTCAGATTTTAAGGGATTGATTTTAAAATTAGAGACTTCTCCGTAGTCTTTAAGCGTTTTTAAAAGACTAGGGAGAGATGTAGTTGGATTCACTATGTATAGTAAAATATCATCGGCATATGCCGCGATTTTGTGTTCCCCATCATCTGTCTGTATCCCTTCAATGTCAGGATTATTTCTAATCCCAGACAGTAAAGGTTCTAGAGACAGGATAAACAATAAGGGTGACAAGGGACAACCTTGTCGGGTCCCGTTAAACATCTCAAAAAGACCGGATACCGTCCCATTTACCTTAACCCTGGCAGTTGGGTGCTTATATAGTGCTTTTATCCATCCCAACATCTTAGGGCCTACCCCATAGAACTCTAAAGTCGTCTGAAGATATCCCCAGTCTACTCTGTCGAAAGCTTTTTCGGCGTCTATCGACAGTAGCAGACCTGGGGACTTACCCTCTTTTATTCTCTGCATCAGTAACAGAGTCTTAATACTGTTGTCCCTACTTTCCCTGCCTGGGATAAACCCCACTTGGTCCTTATGTACCAGTTTGTTCATGATTTCCTGCATTCTACCAGCTAAGATTTTAGCGAACAATTTCACGTCCGCATTTAATAGGGAAATAGGTCTGTAACTGGAACACAATAAGGGATCTTTTCCTTCTTTAGGGATACTCGTAATTGCAGCCTCTAGTGCCTCACGACGAATATCCCAATTAGTGCCGATGCCATTCATAAAAGAACACATCTTAGGAACTAGGATATCACAAAATGTTCTGTAATATTCAGTTGTTAGCCCATCGGGACCTGGGCTTTTCCCAGTTGGAGACTCACTTAGATTTTTCCTAATTTCCATTTCTGTTATAGGGTCCTCTAGAAAGCTGAGTTTATCTACTGGTATTTTTTTTAACCCTGCTTCCTCTAAGAATTTTTTATTGTATTCTGCTCTTCTTTTTACTTTCTCAGGGGGATTGTTTTGAGTTATCGAGTACAGCCTCCTATAATATTCTTGAAACACTCCCGCAATCTCAGGGGTTGAATATACCTTATTTCCTTTACTCGTTTGTATGCTTTCGATAAAATTTCTTGTAGATTCGATTTTTAACATTTTGGCTAAATATTTACCCGACAAATCCCCCCATTGGTACCTCTCTTTCTTAACTTTAAGACAGGCTGATCTATTTTCTTGCTCAATAAGGTCCCTTAGTTCATCTTTTTTCAGAATAACCAAGTGTCCAGCTACACAGTCACCTGTTTGTTTATGTCTCTGTTCGAGATCGAGAATTGTTTTATGTAGCTGATCCCATTTTTCCCTCTTTCCTTTTTTTTTGGCTGATCCGATTGCAATCAGAATACCTCTGATATAGGCCTTGTGAGCTTCCCAAACTAGTGCTTCTGACAGATATTCAGAACTATTTTCTTTAAAATACTGTTCTAATTCCCGTTTAATCTTATCTACGACCACATCATCTTGCAATAAATCCTCGTTAATTTTCCAGATTCTGTTACTCTTTTGTGATCCCGCTATTTTTAAATTGATTGATACTGGAGCATGGTCTGACAGCGTTATTATTCCAATTTTGGAACTTTTAACTGTCTCCAAAGATCCATGGTCCACCAAAAATAGGTCAATTCTAGAATACGTCCCGTGCACAGCAGAGCGGAATGAGTAATCACGTAATTTCGGATGTTGTATTCTCCATACATCTATCAGTTGATGTTGGTGTAGTTTCTTTTTAAGTGATTTCCGATGCTCATTCCCGCCCCGCTGTACACGTGACGTACAATCAACATCTGGGTCCAGACAGAGATTCATGTCTCCGGCCATAATTACCCTGCCTTGTTTAAAATCCATGAACCTCTCAATTACTCCTTTAAAAAATTTAACAGTATTTTTGTTTGGGCCATAGACATTGGCTATAGAGTAGTCGACTTCATTTAATTTGCCCCTGAGGAAAAGATAGCACCCCTCGGGGTCTACCATTCGCTCCCCCAGGGCAAATTTAACTCCCCTGGCAAAACCAATGGCAACTCCCTTAGCGCGCTTGATCGATGAATCCCCAGAGTACCATAACGGGTAGTCTTGTGAACTTATTTTAAGATTAGAGTCCAATGAAATATGTGTTTCTTGTAATAGAACAATATCTGCTTTAAGATATTTTAATTCACTCAATATGTTTCTTCTTTTTATGGGATTATTCAGACCACGAACATTGTACGAAATGATTTTTAGGGTTCCTATGTTGTCAGCCAGATGGTATTCATTACACTGAAGATTCGGAGAGAACCCCAAACTAATCCCACCCCCCCAATCCCACCCCCTCCCCCTATCCTAACCCCTCCCGCCTCCCCCCACCCACAACATCCCATACCCGGCCTACCCCCCCAAAACCTCCCCCTACTACCCCTATCATATTGGGGGATTGCAGCCTTCAAAAGGCTTAAGGATCCGTGGCCCTCCTTCTCCATCCGGCCCTACGGTTCTCCCCCCTGAGGTTGAGCTCTGATGTAAGACCCTCAGAGAGCTACTGCCACCTGCCCCCGGTATCCGCGCCCCTACTTAAACTTCCGTCACTTATAAAGATCTCAGATCTACCCCTCAGATTTACAGCGACTGCACTTCCAAGTGCACTTTCAGTGCAATTTCAAGTGCACTTTGCCTTTAGTAAATAACCCCCATAATGTCCGTAATTTTCGCAGTGTTTTTTTTGTAGGGTTGGATGTGGCCATTTGGGGTCCATGCAATAAGCTGTTTTAGTGCAAATTGTCGCACCTGATTTCTCTCCCTTTTTGGACAAGAGCCTCAAGTGCTATGGTAGTGCTGAGAGAAGCATTGGAGCTTGGAGCTCATGCAGAAACCATGAAGCTTGGAGCTTGTGGGGTATTAACCTCTTGACCACCGCCCCATGTCAAAAAGACGTCCTCCTTTTTAAAGTTGAATATCTCGATAACGGCAGCAGCTGCTGCCACAACCGAGATATTCATCTTTGCAGGGGGCGGTGGTGTACACGATAACGGCGGTCTCCGCGGCGGATTCGCCGCGAGATCGCCGTTATCGGTGGCGGGAGAGGGGCCCCCCCCCCTCCCGCCGCTCTCCCGCGCTCTCCGCCGCTTACCGGAGCCGTCGGTAGCGGCGGAGGGGATCCGATGTGTCCGGCAGCTGAGCGGGGACGGGACTGAAGGAGAAATCTCCTTCACCCATCCTCATAGCTCTGCTGGGCGGAAGTGACGTCAAAACGTCAGTCCCGCCCAGCCTCTTAAAGAAACATTTTTTTTTTTGTCATTTGAAAAAATGACATTTTTTTTTTTTTATTTTTTTTTTTGCATTTAAGTCTAATTATGAGATCTGAGGTCTTTTTGACCCCAGATCTCATATTTAAGAGGACCTGTCATGCTTTTTTCTATTACAAGGGATGTTTACATTCCTTGTAATAGGAATAAAAGTGATCAATTTTTTTTATTTTATTTTTTTCAGTGTAAAAAATTATAAAACTAAATAAAAATAAATAAGAAAACCAAAAAAAAATTTTTTAAAGCGCCCCGTCCCGACGAGCTCGCGCGCAGAAGTAAACGCATACGCGAGTAGCGCCCGCATATGAAAACGGTATTCAAACCACACAAGTGAGGTATCGCCGCGATCGTTAGAGCGAGAGCAATAATTCTAGCCCTAGACCTACTCTGCAACTCAAAAAATGCAACCTGTAGAATTTTTTAAACGTCGCCTATCGAGATTTTTAAGGGTAAAAGTTTGACGCCATGCCACGAGCGGGCGCAATTTTTAAGCGTGACATGTTGGGTATCATTTTACTCGGCGTAACATTATCTTTCACAATATATAAAAAAATTGGGCAAAATGTATTGTTGTCTTATTTTTTAATTCAAAAAAGTGATTTTTATCCAAAAAAAGTGCGCTTGTAAGACCGCTGCGCAAATACGGTGTGACAAAAAGTATTGCAATGACTGCCATTTTATTCCCTAGGATGTCTGCTAAAAAAAAATATATAATGTTTGGGGGTTCTGATACATTTTCTAGCAAAAAAAATGTGATTTTCACATGAAGGAGAGAAGTGCCAGAATTTACCTGGTGGGCAAGTGGTTAAGAAGCCTAGGCAGGTATTGGTAGGGACATAGAGACATGGGGGTTATTTACGAAAGGCAAATCCACTTTGCACTACAAGTGCAAACTACAAGTGCAAAGTGCTCTTGAAACTGCACTGGAAGTGCACTTGGAAGTGCAGTCGCTGTAAATCTGAGGGGTAGATCTGAAATGAGGGGAAGCTCTGCTGATTTTATTATCCAATCACGTGCAAGCTAAAGCTGTTTTTTATTTTCCTTGCATGTCCAACTCGGATCTACAGCGACTGCACTTCCAAGTGCACTTTCAGTGCAACTTCAAGTGCACTTTGCTCTTGTAGTTTGCACTTGCAGTTTTGTAAATAACCCCCATACTGTAGGTAAGATAGGGAACTCCCTTCCACACACCCAGAAAATTGAGTGGTGAGTGTTTATGTATGAATGTTTGTGAATAACCTTAAAGTGATAATGGCTTATTTTATTCATGCAACTAGTAATTGTTAGGTAGTTTTATTGATAAGCGACTGTCGAGGTGCACCGTGTTCCTCAGCAAAGTTTTGCTTGCCCAGGGTCTTGCGAATGCCAGTAAGCAGCTTGACACAGTCAGTATAGCATATTTTTCAGTGTGACAACTTTAACCACTTGCCGACTGCAGAATTGCACTCCTGTGCAAATTCCCATAGCTGTGCGGCTGCCTTAAGGAGTATCATGGGCGCGTGCGTACGCCCGCCGATGTCCACCGGGCACCCAAGATCACTCCTGACAGAGCGAGAACTGGGATTTGTGTGTAAACACACAAATCCACGTCCTGTCAGGGGAAAGGAGACAGATCCTGTGGTCCTAGTATATAGGAACAACGATTGGTCTCCTCCCCAAGTCAGTTAGAAAACACAGTGAGGGAACACATTTAACCCCTTGATCGCCCCCTGGTGTTTACCCCTTCCCTGTCAGTGACATTTATACAGCCATCAGTGCATTTTTATAGCACTGATTGCTGTATTATTGTCATTGGTCATTGTCATTGGTCCCAAAAATGTGTCAAAAGTGTCCGATCTGTCCCCTGCAATGTCGAAGTCCCGATAAAAATCGCAGATTGCTGCAATTACTAGTAAAAATAGTAATAATAATAAAAATGCCATAAATCTACCGATGAAGAATATATACCGATGAAGATTTTTTTTGGTGGGGGTTGGATATTTATTATAGCAAAAAGTAAAAAATATTGTGTTTTTTCAAAATTGTTGCTCTTCTTTTGTTTAAAGGCCCCCTTCCAAAAAAACACAGAGGTGATCATATACCACTAAAAGAAACCTTTATTTGTGGAAAATAATAATAAAAATCACAGAAATCTATCCCCTATTTTGTAGACGCTATAATGTTTGCGTAAACTAATCAATATATGCTTATTGTGATTTTTTTTTACAAAAATATGTAGAAGAATATATATCGGCCTAAACCGATGAATACTTTTTTTTGGAGGGGGCATATTTATTATAGCAAAAAGTAAAACATATTGGGCCAGATTCTCGTACAATTGCGGCGGCGCAACATAACCCGTTTATATTACACCGCCGCAAGTTTTCAGTGTAAGTGCCTGATCCACAAAGCACTTACCTGTAAACTTGCGGCGGTGTATCGTAAACACGTCCGGCGCAAGCCCGCCCAATTCAAATGGGGCGTGTACCATTTAAATTAGGCGCGCTCCCGCGCCGGACGTACTGCGCATGCTCAGTTTAGAAATTCCCGCCGTGCTTTGCGCCATGTGACGTCATTTTTTAGAACGGCGACGTGCGTAGCATCCATTCGTATTCCCGGACGTCTTACGCCAAAACAAAAAAAAATTGAAATTCGACCCGGGGACGGCGGCCATACTTTAACATGGCTCGACTAAAGTTAAGCCATGTTAAAGCAGGTGTAAATTTGCGACGGGAAAAAATTACTAGCGACGACGTAATGAACGCGAAAACCGTCGTGGATTGCCGTAAATGCTCATTAGCATACCCGACACAGGAAAACGACGCAAACTCCACCCAGCGGCGGCCGAGGTACTGCATCCTAAGATCCGACGGTGTAAGTCAATTACTACTGTCGGATCTTAGGGCTATCTATGCGGAACTGATTCTATGAATCAGTCGCATAGATACTCTGAGAGGTACGACAGCGTATCAGAGATACGCCGTCGTATCTCTTCTGTGAATCTGGCCCATTGTGTTTTTTCAAAATTGTCGCTGTTGTTTATAGTCCAAAAAACGCAGAGGTGATCAAATACCACCAAAAGAAAGCTATATTTGTGGAAAAAAAATGACATAAATTTTGTTTGGGTACAATGTCACACTACCATGGAATTGTCAGTTAAAGCAACGCAGTGCCATATCTCAAAAAGTGGAGGGGTGTTTTTGCAGTGAAAACTGGAATTAAAGCATTAACTAAAATGAGAAAGCAAAAAGAGAAACTGCTGAAGAGAATAACCAGAAAGGTTGCTAAGAAGAGAACAGAAATTAGACAAGAGGAAAGTCTTTTTAAGACTCAGTCAGAAGACAGTTCTATATTGTGAGCAGGAGAGAATTAATTCTCTCTCCCCTGATTGGGAAGGGTCACAGGAGAATGGGGAAAATATACAGTTAATAGAAGAAGTTCACAAATGTTTACAAATTTATAGTATGCTTTTATCACATGTTATATTTTTTTGCTTGTTAAGACTTTGCGGCTTCTAATATCTATTGGTAACGTCGTGGAATGTGAAGGGCTCATATTATCGAGCACATTCCCAATGCACTGTTAAATTTGAATGCTTTATGAGAAACGTGACATCACTACTAAATTACATGTATTTAATGGTACCAAAATTCCTCTCCTAAGGAATCTGATCAGCTAGATTTAAATCTTAAAGTGGAGGTTCACCCAAAAACTTAAATTTTAACATTAGATTGATGCTCATCGCGTCATCGCGTCACAATTTTCCGAAAGTAGCCGAACGTCGGTGCGCAGGTGCCGTATAGAGCCGCACTGACGTTCGGCTACTCGTGACGCGATGTATGTGACCATCAGAAGCCTGTCGGAAGCCTGTCAATCAAATAGGAACGCCCAGTCCCGAAGACCATACCCGGAAGCGGCGGAGAAGATCGCTCTCTAAAACGGTAAGTACTGCTTCGATTTTAAAAAAACTACCCGATTGCCCTTGACAAAATGAGCATCAATCTAATGTTAATTTTTTTTTTAGGTGAACTCCAGCTTTAAGAATACTACAATTGAAAATTTTAAGGACAATTAAGTGTAAAATACTGTTTTAATATAGGTGTATCACAAATTTTATCATCGACCACACAAACGATGACACTAATCCGCTTATAAAATGGGAAGCACTTAAATGTGTTCTACGAGGCACGTTTATTAAACATGGCTCCAGATTAAAAAAAAAACGCCAGGCAGATACTAATCGCCTCTTGGCGATCATTGCTTCTTTGGAGGACTCTAATAAGCGTTCCCCTGATGCATCAAAAATTGTGGATCTGGTTAATGCTCGTCGGGATTTACTGCAGATTATTGCCGATCGATCTCTGGTGGCTAGAGACAAAGGACGATTTTCATATTATTCCCAGGCTAATAAATGTGGTAAACGACTGGCAAATGTACTAAACTCGCCCCAGATTAGGAAACATATCTTGTTCATTTCCTCCACGGGTAAGGGTAAACTGACGGCTAGCTCTGCTATTGCAGAGGAATTCCGCCAATATTACTCAGATCTTTATAACCTTCCTCCCCAGACCCCTCTATCTCCACCGGACCATAGTGGTCTACCACCAGATATGTCTGCCTATATTACTGAAACCTCACTCCCACCCATCGCAACAACGGACTCCGATGAACTAGAACAACCCCTTACAGATATTGATTTCTTATCTACCATCAAAGAATTCAAAAACGGTAAAAGCCCTGGCCCGGACGGGTTCACTTCCCGTTTTTATAAAACATTTGGAACACAACTGGCCCCTCTTCTAGCGAAAGCTTTCAATATCATTAGTGAACAATGTTTTCCGTCTCCCTCTCTTTTACTGGCACAGATAGTGGTTATCCCTAAGCCAGGCAAAGACCACTCCCAGTGCTCTAACTTTAGGCCGATATCCCTCCTGAATGTCGACCTAAAGTTATTTGCAAAAATTCTCGCAGACCGCCTCGCGCCATTCCTTTCAAATATTGTGCACGGAGATCAGGTGGGGTTTGTCCCTGGCCGTGAAGCCAGGGACAACACCACCAAGACTCTCCATCTGATTAGTTATGTTCAAAATCACCGGATACCGGCGTGCCTTCTCTCCTGTGATGCAGAGAAGGCATTCGACAGGGTCAGTTGGCCTTTTTTGCAAGCCACACTCACTCAGATAGGGTTGGGACCGAAGATGCTATCCTGCATTATGTCCTTGTACACTTCCCCTCACGCCACTGTGCTGGTGAACGGTGTTCAGTCAGGCACGGTGTCGATCGGGAATGGCACTAGACAAGGCTGCCCCTTATCCCCCCTCCTCTTTGTGTTAGTTATAGAACACCTGGCCCAGGCACTCAGAACAAATCCTAGTATAAGAGGAATACAAACACCATCCTCCAACTGTAAATTATCTCTATATGCAGACGACCTGCTTCTTTATGTAACCCATCCCCATACAAGTATCCCGTCTATTTTGCAAGAATTGGCCAGGTTTGGTAGGTTTAGCAACTATAAATTAAACCTAAACGGAAGCTTTAAACCTATCTCTACCTCAATCAATCCTCAATATCCTCAAATCTAATTTTTCATTTCAATGGAGGGAGAGCTCTATTTCTTACTTAGGAACAGCCATTCCTGCACAGCTATCGGAGGTTTATACCCTAAATTATTGTCCTCTTTTAACAAAATTAAGACGCCTTATGGAGGATCGTATAGACCTTCCCATATCTTGGTTTGGGAATGTTTTGAAAATGGACGTCCTGCCTAAGACACTATACCAATTTCAGGCACTCCCGATAGCGCTGCCCTCTGCTTTTTTTCGTTCACTACGATCAATGGCCATCCGGTTTGTCTGGAGAGGAAATACTCCAAGGCTAAAACATAAACTTTTATGCTCCCCTGTTACTAATGGAGGAACAGCCCTCCCTGATTTCGAATTATACCACACTTCTGCGGTACTTTCTCGTGTTCTAGAGTGGTTTCCTCGCCCCCTCTGTAAAGTCTCCACTATGGTGGAGCAAGATCTATCCCCTGTAGACATCAGGGCCCTACCATGGGGGTACGCCAAGACATATAGGTCTTTCAGAGGGTTGTCTCCTTTGACTTTAGACGCCTTGGATATCTGGTATAGGAAGAGGGAGGCATATGCCCTCTCAACTGACCCAGGGCCTCTGACTTCATTGTTCGACAATCCAGCCCTTCCGGAGAGTAGATGTATTTCGACAATAGACAACTACAAGAGAGACTCATGGCCTACTGCCAACTGCTACCTGAATGCTTCGTCCGGGATATTTATTACATCTAAACCCATGATCTCTTCTCGTGTGACCTGGCTTACCCGACTACACCTTTCAACATACTGTAAATCGCTTCATGAAAGCGGCCAGGTTCATAGACCATTGACTAACTTTGAGCAACTATGCTCGGTCTCACACACTCCGCTACACACCTTATCCCAGATATATAAATTGATCCTGGGTCATACACATGACTCCTTACCCAGGTTTGCCGCAGCCTGGTCGGAGGACTTAGGCAAAGATATCAGTGAGGCAGACTGGCGTAAATCTTTTTTTTATACACACAAGTCTTCCATTTCGAGCTATGCTCAAGAAAAAAACTACAAAGTATTGGCAAGATGGTATCGCGTCCCAGTCACCCTCAAGATCATGTTCCCTTCCGCTTCTGACTCCTGCTGGAGATGCAATCATGATATTGGTACGTATTGCCATACATGGTGGGACTGTGACCTAATTCGCCCTTTTTGGGAAATGATTTTTCAGATCTATGGAGACCTCTATGATAAAATACTAACCCCTTCTCCTTTTATAGCCCTCCTTTCCATCCTCCCCGGTTCTTTTAAGTTTTAAAATCATACCCTTCTGAAATTCTGTGTCAGTGCTGGTAGACAGTTGATTTCCAGACATTGGAGATCTGCTGCCCCCCCCGACTCTGGTCGAATGGGTAAGCGAGATGAATAATATTATGCTTATGGAGGAAATGCATGCCAAATCTCTTGACATCCAGGCTAGATTTCTTTCTATTTGGAGTGTATGGAAACAGTATAGCACCTCGGATAGATTAAAATCTAGGTTGAGCTCATCTTAACCCCTTGTGAATTACCAAAAATGCCGGCCTATACCATCTTACCAGGATGAAAGGCCGCCTTGAACTGGAAGACGCCGACTCCCCCCCCCCCACCCTCCCCTTCTTCTTTCCTTCATTTCCTTTCTCTTTTCTTTTCCTGCTTTTCTTTTTAGCCTTCTCTTCTCGACCCCATCATATATGTTTAGTTCTGTTCTATTTTTGTTATGTGGCCTCTACTTAGGGTTAATTAAATTAAATAGATCATACTTTGTCCTTATCTGTTGTCTGTGGGCTTGGTACTTTTACCAGGTTCCCAGACAACAGTGTTTCTATTTCTTGGTTCTCTCTTCGAGCCATGACTATATAAATACTATAGATATCTCCGCCCCAGTCTCGGCTGCAGTAGGTTCCCAGAGGGGCAGCGGGGACTGGGGTGGCTTTAATTTCATGTTTGGTTAGAACTTACCAGGTATTATCCATATATGTATACTTTATTAATCTGTTTACCAAACATTTATCTCCATGTATCTTTCTTTTCCAAGCACTGGCTACGGTAATTTAAATGTTATCCATATCATTTATAACAACATTTTCATCTAATTTTATTAATCGGGTAAACCGATGTTGGGTTTATGATCCGGTTGTTGTTGTTGTTATGTTTGTCTAAAAATTTGAAATTAAAAATTTATTGAACTCTTAATATAGGTGTAGAGTTACGCCTTAAGAGAGTGGGGGTTATTTACGAAAGGAAAATCCACTTTTCACTACAAGTGCAAAGCGCACTTGAAATTGCACTGAAAGTGCACTTGGAAGTGCAGTCACTGTAAATCTGAGGGGTAGATCTAAAATGAGGGGAAGCTCTGCTGATTTTATTATCCAATCATGTGCAATCTCGGATGTACAGCAACTGCACTTCCAAGTGCACTTTGAGTGCAATTTCAAGTGCATTTTGCACTTGTAGTTTGCACTTGTAGTGCAAAGTGGATTTGCCTTTCGTAAATAACCCCCAATGTCTTTATTTGTTTAAAATATTTTGTGAAATTGGGAAGTTAGCTTAGCTTAGTTTGTGTACTGCTTATGTAACTGCTTAAAGTAATAACTGTTTATATGTACACATGCAAATGGTATATTGTTAAGTAGATGTATTAATGTGACCCTGAGAATCCCAGATGAGAAGCTTGAGACGATCTGGGAATTTCTGATAATCAGCCAACTGAGGTAGGCTTTTTGCTTACATTGAGTTATCAGACTTCCTTGAACGGTAAAGCATTTTCGGGACAAAGGGTATCCATTTTATTCTCCTTATTCCAACTGTATTGATTGAAGTTTATATGTTATGTTAGGTTATGTTGTCACTGTCTACTGTCCATTGGGGTTTTATAGATAAAAAAAAAAAAGAATAGTGCTGTTAACAGGTCGTATGAAGCACACATCTGCTGTAATAGTAATTTAGAGGCAAGAGGCTATAGGTGCATGTACAGTATGAACCGGAGATGTGGTTCCACCTATACCAAGCCCCTAGATAGTGGTTAAAGTGGACAGGCACCCACAATGGGTAACAGGATTACCAAAGTTCACAGGGACTAAGACTCATGCATATTAACTAATGAGAGAAACATCTATGTGAGCACGATGGATACAAAGTGACATGAAAAAAAAATACTAGACATAAAGGGAAGTAGTGTTAAGTAGTCTATTTGAATTTAGGGTCAGGCACTACATCTAGAAAAATAAAATAAAAATGAAAATGCCAAAATAGAGAAATAAGGATCAAACTGTATGGGAATTGTGACCGATCTCAGATACCCCAGACCTGTGTCTCCTGTCCTCCAAACGCACCCGCAGCCTGCAGATTCGCCATAACCAGCCATTAACCCCTCAATCACGAGACAATCCACACAGGTGTTGAGGGTTAAACATGCAGAGCACAAAACTGTTTATTAAATCCAAGACATACGGTTTTACACACAGTTAGGGACACTCCCCTTAGCCTTGTCAAAGAGGGGAGGGGGACAAGGAACAACCAATGGGAACTGAACATTTGTACATTGAAACAGGCTACAGATAAACATAATGAGATTATGGTAAGCAGGCTGCCTCTCAATACACATCCCCTGCGGAGAGACGTCTCCAGTCCAGACCATTGTCTATGTGCAATGAATCAAGACAATTAGACACAGCAACAAGAGGGGGGGTGATGGGGGAGAAGGGATGTAGCATTACATTACATTATCTCAATGACAGCTTGTCTTCAGGTCTCCAGTATCTCCAGTATTCTGGGCCATAATCTGTGGGTTACAGGCCCGCCCACAGTCCCTTCCAAAACACACAGTGACAGTGGGTTCTGTCACAGGAATGATATCATTTTTGGCCCAGGCCCAAACAGAATACTTTATATGAGAAGGAAGATGGAATGAGCATTATGGCTGCCCGTCTAATTATAGAAGCTAGAGTTAAGTTTATTACAGTAGATGGCATCAAGGGCCTATTAGAACAAAATAAGGAAAGCAGATTTTAGAGAGGTAGGAGTAACTTAAAGTAGGGAAGTGTTGGAAGAGTTAAAAGAAAGTGATAGAATGATATGCATGTGTTGTGTACAAATGGGAAAAATTTAAGCAATTTTAGAGAGATAATCATGTATGAGTGTGAATAGTGGAACTCTTAGTTCTACATCTTGTGTGTGGGTCATGTCAGCTTGGTATATACAGTATGTATATATATATATATATATATATATATATATATATATATATATATATATATGTGTGGAAAGTTTATTTATATGGCATATCACTGTGAATTTGATTAGACTAATTATGATTAGAACAGCACACTGATTGGCTTCCTATATTCTTTTAACACATTCATGGAAATGTGAGAAGTGCTTGCGGCTGACACTGAAATGCATGTATATTCTTTGATGATTGCTCCCAATATTTTAGTTTCATTTACCGTATATACTCGAGTATAAGCCAAGTTTTTCAGCACATTTTTTTGTGCTGAAATTGCCCCCCTCGGCTTATACTCGAGTCACCTTTTTGCTCCTCATCTCCCGGAATTTGGGGACCTGGCACACATGTAGCCCCACTCTTCCTCTACAAGTGTGCAAAGTTTGTTGTCTAGGGGATCTATGGCTAGGGAGCTCCGAAGCCGGGCACCCCTTCCATAGACTCCCATGGTAAACGTCAGTCTGGTCATGGACACAGTGAGGCATGGGCACAGTGAGGCATGGGCACAGTGAGGCGTGGGCACAGTGAGGCATGGGCACAGTTAGGCATGCACGACGACACAGTGAGGCATGCAGATGGACACCCTAGGCTTATACTCGAGTCAATACGTTTTCCCATTTTTTTGTGGTAAAATTAGGTGTCTCGGCTTATATTTGGCTTATATTCGGGTCGGCTTATACTCGAGTATATACAGTACTTTACTGGGTACTGCAGCACTCTTGTGGACAAGCACAAATACTTGCTTAATGGACAGTGAGTCTTTACACATTGCAAAAATATTCCTCTTTCTTGTTTCCTTGGCCTCAATCAAACTGCTTGAATTTGAAGGTGTTTAATGCATTTTGGGGTTTTGTTCAACTTTTTACACAATCCAGCATGTTGCTGATTGAAGATCACAACAAGCTGACATTGATAGATAGATAGATATATACATTTTTTTGGCACAATTTTTTGTAAATGAAGAAATTAAAAAAAAAAAATGTTCTTGATTTTTTTTTTACATACTGTGACCCTCTAGAGCAGTAGAGTGTTACCATTGTGTCACTTTTCTGCTCTAGAGAGGTGATCAGGATTTTTTTTTACACTATGATTGCTTATTACAGTGATGATTACTATATAAAAGCAGTAATTTTTATTAATGGCATCCATTCATGTGCCATTGTGTGCTATTGTGATAGCTGTGACTTAGAACTGCTGTGCAGGGACTTGCAAGTTGCTGATTCCAAGTCAACATTAGGTACTTGATTGCATAAAAAAAATACATTTAATGTAATAAAAACAGAGCTGTGTTGTTGCTTTTTGTGACTTTTATATTTACCTGTAGTTTAACTTTGTATAAATGATTTCACTTTTAATGTACTTAAAGTGTTACTAAACCAAAAACAGTAAAATCAGTCTGTATATGCGGCATAGCATGCATGTTATACTCACTGTGGACCTTAAGGGGTTAATCCTCTGCATTGTGTAAAAAGGCTGTTTTATCCTGTATGAACATATCCTCCCCCTCCTGCATTGTCTATCTAGGGAAGGCCAGCTAACACAGGCAGTGTAGCCGACCTGCACATGCTCAGTTGTGTCTTTTATGTTGTAGAGAATAATTACTTGTTCTCAGAGATAGCCAGGTCACATGATATTGACATCACACATGTGGGCGCGTATACAGGCTGAAGTGGAAATCTCCTTCTTCCTAAACTCTCACCACTGGAGAAGCTGTGCAGTTTATCACTGACCGTGGTATACAGATCATACAAAAAGGTATATAGTGGCAGTATTTTAATAAAAAAATAACATTTATAAGCCGTGGGCACTGTGGGAGGCGGAAAAACTATTTTGATATTACTGGGTTTAGTATTTTTCTTTAATATTTTTTTGTAATTTTCAATTTTTATACTGCAACATGCTGCTTTGTATTACAAACGGATTTATTCAATAAAATATAGTCTCAATAACACCGTATAATTGTATGATTTGATTTGTTTACCAAACCTTCATTCATATAGATTGTATTGTATATACATGCTGTGTAAGAGTGTTATTATTTAGCAAGTTGAATTAGTGTTGTATAATAACTCATGTAAGACATGCTAGAAAGGATAAGAAAATATGGAATTTCTTGTGAAATAAAATATAGCACACAGAGTGTATTTTTCAATTTTATTTAAGAAAACACAATGGGAAATAAAAAAAATCTATTTTGAGGGAAAGGTCATTACATTTCTCCAAGGGCAAAATCACATACCATCAAGCCTGAACATAGAAAGAGTGACCCTGGAGCAGATGGGCTGCACATGTTACCTGGGCTCTGTGATGAATGAGAAGTTCAGCTGCTGTCATGAAAACTGCAGGAGTCTAGCAATTTCTCTCTGAAGCATCTCCTATCTTAAAACGAATTGTAGGGATGAGTGCAATATAAATGACTAAGAAACACCAAAATAGAATATTTAAAAATGCTGTACTGGTGTTAGGCTTATATTCAGGACACTTTATCACCATGGTGATATCATCTTAGTATTGTTTTTACAGGACATAATTTTCAAATTTGTAAAACTAAATTAAAAGTCAATAAATACAAAACATATTATTTCATTATCTGTGTGACAAAGTTGAAAAATGATCTGTGATTTCTGACTTCATTTTGAATTCTAAAATATTTTCCATTACCATTAATCCATTTTTCATGTAAACTACATGTCAGATGCACAGGAGGTTTCTTGTGTCCACATATTTTTATACTCTCAGTGAGCATCCTGTCTGCTCTTTTTCTTACTATGCACTTCCACACTGGGAGGCTGCCTTCAGCTTTACACAATCATGATTTGTGTAAGATTTCTTTCTCTACTGTGTTACAGCGAGTGAGTAACTTGTATAGCGATACAAATGCAAACTAAATCGCCTCAAGGCGCTGTATCCAATGTCGTCATCCAGCCACGCTTCAGAATAGATGGGTCTTACGGGCCAGATCCACAAAAGAGATACGCCGACTTAACTCGATTTTTCTAAATTTACACGGCGTGTATCTTTGCGCCCGATCCTCAAAACGAGAAGCGCCTGAAATTACGGCTTTTCCGTCCTACCTAAAATAATTACACCGGCGCATTCTCGGGCGCAAATTACGCTAGGCACGCCGCTTTATTTGATAGGCAAAGATGCAAATGAGGGAGATAGGGTGATCCACAGAATTAAGTGTGTGCGCCGTAGATTACGCCCTATGCGCACCTGTTAGTTTCCCGGTGGGAATTTACACTTTATAAAAGCAGCCCTAATTTTGCACATGCCGTCTGAATGTCTGCTGAAGCAACACCATTGAGGAAGAGCTCAGCACACACACACTTTCATGACTAAAATCTGTCTGCCAAAATGCCAGGACCATCAATGATCCTAGCTGCATTAGTGTCTATAGAGACACAAAGAAGGAGGAGGGCACAGAGGAGGAGGAGGAGGGCACAGGAGAGGGTATACCGCCCACGCCAAGATTTGTTTGGCATGCCAGCTTCTGAAGTATTCCGCAACTGCAGATTTACCCGTGAGGCCATCCTGGAATTAACAACAATACTTCAGGATGATCTTACCAGCCAAACACAACGCTCCCATGCACTGCAGCCACTCACCAAAGTACTGGCAACTTTGCATTTTCTTGCCACTGGCTCTTTCCAATGCACAAGTGGAGGCGTGGCTGGGATGGCACAATCCTCCATCAGCAGGTGTGTGCACCAAGTGGTCCCTGCAATCCTGCGGCGCATGGGAAATCAATTTCAAAAACCCACCCAGGAGGACCAGCGTTTAAAGACCATGACAGACTTCTATCACATTGCCAGATTTCCACGCACCATCGGGGCCATTGATTGTACCCATGTGGCACTACAACCACCCCATGATACTGAGCACATGTTCCGGAATTGTAAAGGCTGGCATTCCATAAATGTGCAGGTGATCGTAGATGCCCATGGCCTCATCTGGCACGTCTGTGCTAAATTTCCGGGATCCTGCCATGACAGCTATATTTTCAGGCAAACACAGATCTCCAGAGATTTGGACCAGAACATGTATGGAGACAGCTGGCTGATTGGTGAGTGACATGTGTGTCAGGTATGTCCCCCCCCATGATGCAGACATCACAAGGGGCACATGCATGACTAATATCCTCCTGTCTTTTCCCTTACAGGTGACTCAGGATATGCCTTGGGACCTCACATGATGACCCCATTCAGGAACCCCCAAACCCCAGGAGAACAACGCTACAACCAGGCGCACATACGTACCCGGGGAGTGGTTGAACGTACATTTGGGCTTATGAAGTCCCGCTTCAGATGCCTGGATAAGTCTGGGGGTACACTACTGTATTCCCCAGACTTTGTGTGCCAGATAATCGGGGCATGTTGTATACTCCACAACTTTGCCATGAGAAGGGGCCTGGAGATTGACTTATGTGATGACCTGACCCCCGACCCAGGCAATACCCCCCCAACCAACTCTACCCGGTCTGCTGAGGGCACAGCAGCCAGGAGACGCCTTGCAGAAGGCATTTTTTCCCAGTAAACGTACATGAATAATGTCACAATAAGAATGTATCTTTTCCCTGTAAATGCACATCAATAAAGTCACAATGATAATGCATAATGCAAATTAAATAAAGACACTTCGCAAAAACAAACAACAACTAGACTCTCCAACTCCTCAAACACTTTTCTCACAAACACAACTTACCAACACACAAACAAACAGAGCAGAAGCAAATTGCTCATGGAGGGGAAACAATGGGATATACTTTTGCAAGGGAAGTGTGTGTGTGTGGTGCTTTTTACACACAGGGCGATCCTCAAACTAAGTACACTTGGCCTTTTACCTATCTCACTGATTGCGCCGAGACCAGTTCTGCACATGCCCAGTGAGGTCCCGATTCGTGCGCGCATGCGCAGTACGGCCGGCGCCTCATTTGCATGGGGTCACGGCTCATTACAATGAAGCACGCCCACTTCCTTCCCACTTGCAAAAACCCCGCCTTAGGCCTCTGAATTTAAGTTACGCTGGCGCAAATTTAGACGCAAATGCGCTGTGGATACGGCACTTACGACACCAACTTAGGGCAACGTAACTTAAATGACATAAGTTAGGACAAACTAAATTTGCACCGCTGGCTGAGGATCTGGCCCTAAGTTTTTTTCTGAAGGCCCGATTGTTTTCTACCTTGTGAATGTCTGTAGGTAGAGCATTCCATAGCCGTGGTCCTTGGACTGCGAATCTTTGTTCTCCTTTAGATTTGTAGCGGGACTTGGGGATGTGGAGGAGGTTCTTGTTAGTTGATCGTAGGGCCCAATTTGGGGTGTAGTGTTTTATTTTCTCGCATAAGTATTGCGGCACGTTTGCTTGCGTGTATTTGTGGGTGAGGCAGAGGGTCTTGAATGTCACCCGATCCTTTACGGCTAGCCAGTGGACCGGAGTGATTGGTTCCCATGTTTTTTTACCCGTTACCAGTCTGGCTGCAGTTCTGGACGACTTGTAGTCCACCCCTAGTCACCTCTCTCCTTTGCAATGCAGCATTTTGCTATATGTCTGATTGTCTCCCTCTTTGTCATACTGTGTTCTCACTAGATCCTCACTAGATAGAGGATATACTAGGATATTGAGACTGTGGGTCACCTCCACCTACAGCATGCAGCAAATGGAATGGGCACACTTTCAAAAATGTAACCTTTTTAAATATGTGCTCAAAGCACAGGTTACACAAAGCATTATTTGTGCATTGGGAAACAAATTGTGAACAACATGCAACATGAGCAATACGTTTTGTAAGGCTAAAATGAAAACCTACATTCGCTTACATGGTGTCAGGTGGTCTATAATTTTCTGCAGCAGGTGGAGCTGGGATCAGTGGCCAGAGGGAAGCAGAAGGAGGAATGTCATGCTGTTCACTCACATTGCGCTATGTTGCCAAGGGACTGAGAGTTCCTGCCTGTAATGGGCCCTTGCTGAACTAGAAACATCCTGCTAGTTCCCACAGGAGTGAGCAGCAGGTGCTGTGCACTGGAAACCAAGTTTGTGCAGGAGGAAGGACAAACAAGACTTTTTGTAAATAGGGAAGAAGCTGTCGCCTTTTTCATAGTTCTGGACTTTTTCAAGTTGGGTATTCCACATTTCCCTACACCATCAGTTATCAACCCCTAATAAAACATCAAAAACAAGCCAAGAACTGTTTTCTGCATTGGAATGTATGAAGGAAATCCTGTGTGACTGGCTATACAGCAGTGGGGACCCGAGACATTAGCATCTCCTATGGGGGTAGTGCTACACATTGCTGTATCTTCTACAATATCTTATTTCTTGTAGTAAAATCCTAGCCTGTGCTCTTTTTACTGTAGTGTAATTTGGCTCATAATCCCTAATTAAAAATAACCTGCTACTGGCCAATGTTACTCTACTAGTGTCCAGAACCATTATATGCTGCCACTGAGCCTGTTCGTGAAGATTATATTGTTCTGTCATTCCATGTACAACTTTAAGGCACAAACATGTTTTTAAAGCATTTACAGTTTTGCCTTCACATTTTTTTGTACTTTTAGTTTTGCATTGTTACATGTCCTCCATAACCATGTCCAGCTTCACAATACTTATTTTTAGAGGCTTACTTTATTAGTTCTATTCAGTCACAAATGTGAATTTTCTAGACACCAGAATTTCTTCTAGGGATGACAAACTGCACACTTCAATATCCAGGAAACCCATTAACCCATGCAGTTATTTCTTCAGTTCCAGCTTTCATTACTAGGACACTTAGCAAGCCATTATACACCCTAGCCTACAAAGCCAAGCCACTAGATACCACTGCACATGCTCTGACCCAGAAGACAGAAATTTACATCTCAAAATACTAGCAGGAACCTTCTATAAAAAAAGTTTACAGCAACAAAACCATCTGTACAAGCATAAATGGTGCCTTGAAACCCAAAGAAAATATAAAGCAAATAACTGTGTTCCTCTAGTAAGCATATACAATCCAGCACTGGAAGGAATAAGAACGATAATCAATGAGCTGCAACCCATCATAACAGGGGATGGGATGCTAAAAGAAATCTTCCAGCAAACTCCAATGCTGGCCTTTAGGCAACCAACCAAACTCAGACATTTATCACCAGGAAACTTAATTCTGATTGCAAGGACTCCAATAAGAGAACAAAACAATGCAACAATAGATGCTGCAAAACCATACAGCCACCAAAATCCATAAAAAAAAATCACAAACACAAAAATAACCTTCAACATTACTGGAGCCTACAGCTGCACCATCAGTAATATGGTAAATAGTGTTGGGCGAACAGTTCAGGTTGAGAAAAAGTTTGGTCCGAACCTCACCTGTTCACCTGCCAAATTTGTGGGGTGCTCGGCTGGATGTTCGCCTGCCAATCGCCCCATAATGCACACCGCTGGTCAGCTGCAAGGTTTTGCCAATTAGGGCAAATAACACTGTCAGAGCTCTGACTGGACAAAGTTTATCGGCAAATACTGCACACTTTTTTGCTCTGAAAATCAGGGCAAAATCGTAGGTGCGCGTTATACGCCGATACTCGCTCCTGCGCTTAGTTTGAATGCCTGCGCCGACATATACCGAGCGCAGTACACTCGGGTACATTCGGCCAGGCTCGGCTTCGCTCGTAGTCACGCTCTGTGACGTTTATGCGTGAGAAGCTGAGCGTGCCCGAATATAGCCGAGTGTACTGCGCTCGGTATATGTCGGTGGAGGCTTCAAACTGAGCGCGGGAAGCAGGATTCGACACAGAGACAGCGCGGGAGAAGCCGGGAGGACACCACCGAGGCCGCAGATGGACGCTGGACCGGCGAGGCCGCCAATGGACGTCGGGCAAGACACCAAAACTGGAAGTAGTAAAATGTAATAAAATGTTTTTTTTACAGGATTTTAGGGTCAACATTAGGGGTGCGCGCTATACGTCGGAGCGCGCAATACCCAGATAAATACGGTATATTTATTTTGTTTTTATTTAGTCTTTTTTTTTCCTTCCCCTGCCTACCACTTTAAAATTGTCAGCTGCAGTTTTTCTGATGCGATGCTGGTGTTCCCATTTTTTTTATATATATTTCTACATTTATATCAGCATCAGTCCTCAATTTAAAGCGTACCAAGCATCACTTTTCATTCAATAATGTGTAAAAAATGTGGTAACACTGCGCTGTCAAGTGGACAAAAAAGTGAAAGATTGCTGCAGCTTTAAATGTGAGACACGCACAAATTGGATTAATAAAATATAAAATAAGCCGCGCAAAAAACGTGATACTTCAAACATAAAACCAATAAGCATGCATATTGCTATTCATTGTGCTATGGATATGTTGAAAACACTATAACGAATAGGTTACCCTATCCGCAATATATTCCAATAAGTCCCAGTGAAAAATTGCTATAAATAAACAAATCAATGTCCTATTTCAAAAGATGGACGCATCGGATGATGGTTTATTTGCTGAAAATACACTGCTCTCCTTCACATAAATTGGTGACATCAAACGAAAGGAAACCATAGAACAGTGATAAGATAGAAAGGAAATCCTCCACCTTCCAAACAGACTGCCTCTTACCGAAAGGGAAGATCCCAACCAGAGATCTTCTGTTGGCGTGTGGCTTTCTACCCAGCCTAGGGGTCTATGCAGCAGGATATCCTTTGACCAGTATCCAATAGATCTCTCACAGCTCACAGATGATCATTAATGATTATAGCCAAGGTGAGGAAGGAAAGAAGACTGACATAGCGTAATCCAGAAAAAACAATTTAATAAAAAATATTTAAAATCGCACTTACAATAAGTAGATAAAAATTTGCATGTGAAAGTATGTAGCCGGCTGGCTAACACAGCCCTTTCACTCCGGGACACTGTAAGTAGTCAGCACGCCGCTACCCTACGCCGTTTTGTCACAATTGACTTTGTCCTGGGGCACGAGCGGCATGCTGACTCACCGCTATTTATAAGGCAAATATAAGATCATATAAAATGATAAAAAACATAACAGGCTGTGTGCACAAGAGAAACAATCACACAGTCTCCAGTCGATCACGAAACCATATATCTGTACTCTCTCATACACATCCTGCCCGCCAATAAATGATCAGTTAGAAATTGGAAAAAGGTATGTGTGTACGTGAGATACATTGAAAAAAAGAAAAATAGGAGAGCATTGAACGTTGAAGTTTGAAAAAAGTGTTAACATTTGAGGATTATCCGGGAGCTCAGATAAGGTTCACAATCTTATAATCAGCTATTGTCTATAAATGCGTTGACATCTATGTTGATGTTCAACCCATAGGGTGTGTAGCACCGTACCCGATGGATCCATGCCATTTCCATCCTAGATATCTCTCTGACCAATAAACCACCCCTCCAATGAGGACTATACCGATCTATACCCAGAATAAGAGTGTTAGCAGGGTTGCGCTGATGGTAGAGATCATAGTGTCTGGAAACCGAATGGTCTTTATAACCAATTTTTGTTTGTTATATGTTCCCCTATGCGTACCTGCATTGCTCTTTTTGTTCTCCCTATATATTGAAGCCCACAAGGGCATTCCAACAGGTATACCACACCTGTGGAGCTTCAGGTGACAAATGACTCAATCCGGTGTTCCCTTAATGTACTGGTTGATCTAAATGATTCCGTTTTCCTATTTCTGGTTCTATTGAGAGTGCATAGCTGGCATTGATGGTAGCCGGTAAGTTCTTTTTGGAAAAAGGACACTTTTTTGGGGGGCAGATCTACTACATTAGGTGCCACCCTGTCCCTAAGAGAGGTGACACCTTTGAAGATCACCTCTGGTTTTGTTGGTAAAAATGTGCTGATGATTCTATCATTTTCCAGAAGATGCCAGTGTTTATGGATAATCTTATTAACCATAAAATGTTGAGAGGAATGTCTTCTGGTGAGCGTGTACATCAAATCCCATGTAACAGGTAGGAAACCATTTTTATTAGATGTGAATAAAATATATTTTTTTATCTGATATATAGACAATACTGACACCTAAGCCATAAGGAAAGTATGGGAGGATGTGTATAGGCCTTCTACCCATATCAGCATAAGTTTTTTTCCCTCTTCCAAGATGGCTACCATAGCTTCAGGGATGCTGGGAGCTCAGATGGGGGCAGTCCCATCTGTGTATAATAGATTTAAATAGCGGTGAGTCAGCATGCCGCTCGTGCCCAAGGACGAAGTCAATTGTGACGAAACAGCGTAGGGTAGCGGCGTGCTGATGTCATCACTACATACAATGTCCCGGAGTGAACAGGCTGTGTTAGCCGACCAGCTACATACTTTCACATGCAAATTTTTTTTTACTTATTGTAAGTGCGATTTTAAATATTTTTTATTAAATTGTTTTTACTGGATTACTCTGTCAGTCTTCTTTCCTTCCTCACCTTGGCTATAATCATTAATGATCATCTGAGAGCTGTGAGAGATCTATCGGATACTGGTCAAAGGATATCCTGCTGCATAGACCCCTAGGCTGGGTAGAAAGCCACACGCCAACAGAAGATCTCTGGTTGGGATCTTCCCTTTCAGTAAGAGGCAGTCTGTTTGGAAGGTGGAGGGTTTCCTTTCTATCTTATCACTGTTCTATGGTTTCCTTTCGTTTGATGTCACCAATTTATGTGAAGGAGATTTCAGCAACTAAACCATCATCCGATGCGTCCATCTTTTGAAATAGGACATTGATTTGTTTATTTATAGCAAATTTTTTTCACTGGGACTTATTGGAATATATTACAGATAGGGTAACCTATTCGTTATAGTGTTTTCAACATATCCATAGCACAATGAATAGCAACATGCATGCTTATTGGTTTTATGTTTGAAGTATCATGTTTTTTGCGGGGCTTATTTGATATTTTATTCATTCAATAATGTGCATCCAATCAGACATTTCCCATTTTCTATTAAATTTGTGCAATTAGCCCCTCCATCATGTCTGGGAGGCCAACAGGGAGAGGCAGACGTTCCCAATTCGACTATGAGTGGGGCAGCAGTGTCTGTGTCCACAGGCAAAGGGGGATGTGGTTTGTCCTCAGGCAGGGCACATTTGTCTCTGTTTAGTGATGTTGCCTGTGCTATCCAGCCACAGCATGCAGAGGAGGTGGTGAACTGGCTTACTAAACTATCCTCTTTCTCTTCATCCTCTATCACACAAGCTGGTGCGCAGTCCACCGCAGCGACTAGAGCGGCTTATTCTGCCTCCTTGTCCACAGCTATAGCCCCAGCATCATGCATGGAGGAGTCAGCTGAATTATTTAAACACAGCGTCAGCCACTTGCTTCTTGACGATGCACAGGTATTACTTGATTATTATGTTTGTTCTGAGGTTGAGGAAAGGAGTAACATGAGCCTACAAAGAGGGGAGAACATTGATAAACAACAAATTGGCAGTCATGTTCCCCCAGCCGCAGCGTATTGCCAAGTTGGCTCCAGTGATGAGGATGTCGGAGGGGATGATGATGGGGAATTCACTAAGTTTATCTAAAAAAAAATGTTAATCTTGGCCTGAGTGTACTATGATTTGGCTTCTTCCATGAGGCTTGCTAACTGTGGTGCAAATATTTGTTATTTCTATGCAAAGTCTGCCAAAGAGGCAACAGAATTTATCCAAAAAATCTCTAATCTTATTTCCGAGTACACTAAATTGTGGCCTCATCATACAGGCTGGCTCCCCAATCTGTTGTTTACAAAATTATGAAAGCTTGTAGGGAAAATCAATTTAAATGCAATTTTCTTTTCTTTTTTCCTATAGACTTCAATAGGGTTCAGATTTCGAACCCAAACTTTTGCAGTGTTCGAGAGTTCTGGCGCAAACCGGACCAGGGGGTGTTCGGTCCAACACTTATGGTAAACCTTATTCCACATAACAAGAGCAACCAGTACAAAGAAAAATCATAGAACACAAGGAAGGAGACTATTGCACACCTGTAGAAATTCATTTCTCCCAACCAGACCAATTTATGGAAGATAAATGTGGGGATTTTAAAAATTAAATTTTCACATTTTCGACTCTCTCTTTGACATGGGCCTGTAAGGGATTCGATTTTTTAGACCATAAAGGTATCAAATTATGTATATATATATATATATATATATATATATATATATGTATATATATATATACAATTTATTGAATATGGAATATTTATGAGTGATAGTGGATTATGAATTACCAATATATGTTTCAGATATAATTACATTTACCAAAATTTTTGTTGACCCATCGAGTACTCCATTCAAGGTCCTGCCTTTATGGTTTAACTTATACCTGTTGCTATAAATAGATTAGCAGAGAGTTGAACTATTCACAAAACAGCTCTGTAAGTCTCTGCCTATGTGGAGGGGGGTGCCTTTCCTCCAATCAAATGCCCAGACTTCACTTCCAGTGCTGAAGAGGAAGAGAATATATAAAGCTCAAGACAGCAGATATGCATGTAGGGAGATTTGTTTCATTTCTGTGTATCATCTGAGGCTGATTTTAATAATGCTTAAAGTGAAACAAGTGAAATATTCCTTTAAATTTCGTACCTGGGGGGTGTATAGTATGCCTGTAAAGCAGCGCTTGTTTCCCATGCTTAGAACTGTCCCTGCACAAAGTGTCATTTCTGAAGGAAAAAAAGTCATTTAAAATCACTCGCGGCTATAATGAATTGTAAAAGTGAAAGTGAAAAATCAATTGTAAAAAAAAAGAAATACGTGGGAGTCCCCCCAAATTCAACACCGTTGGGAAAGTCCTTTATTAAAAATAAAAAATAAAAATTAAAAAAAAAGATTCCAGCGGTGGTAATCCACTCTCGGTCTCCAGTATTTTTATGAATGGCTTTTCTCTGTATTTGCAGGAGCTGACAATTCAGAGTGATTTTAAATGACTTTTTTTCCTTAAAAAATTACACTTTGTGCAGAGACAGTTCTAAGCACAGGAAACAAGCGCTGCTTTACAGGCATACTATACACCCCCCCCCCCCAAATTTCCAAATTTAAAATATTTCACTTTTATTGTTTCACTTTAAGCATTATTAAAATCACTGCTCCCGAAAAAAAACATTGTTTTTTTAACTTTTTTTTGCATTGATACATGTCCCCTGGGGCAGGACCCGGGTCCCCAAACACTTTTTTATGACAATAACTTGCATATAAGCCTTTAAAATGAGCACTTTAGATTTCTCCCATAGACTTTTACAGGGTGTTCCGCAGCTTTTTGAATTTGCCGCAAACACCCCAAATTGTTCGGCAAACAGCGAACAGGCAATGTTCAAGTCGAACATGAAGTTCATCCCTACCTGCTATCTTGAGAGGCAGCGTGTACAGAGAACTGAATGGGAGGTAGAGGGTGGAGTTGAAGCTGAAGGCTGTATTTGCTATGTACAGTGGGTGGCTCAGACCAAGCGAGAGGTATCAAAAAGATGTGAAAGATATTGACCACTGACACATGCTTAGACGCCCCCACCTTTATTACTTTTAAACTACACATGTAAGTCAAAAGATACCAAGCCGATATCAGCCTTCAGTTTGGACACTATAGTATGTCCACCAGGTACTTAGTTGTTATTATTTCTTCATGTCATTCATTTTAGCCTGATCTTTTTTGTGCCTCCTGCAATCACGTGATGTGCTTCCTCCATGGCGGTGCGGATGGTCGTGTTGCTTATCTTTGGCAATAAAGTGAGTAGGCTTTGATTGGGGCAAACAGAGCAAACATTATACAAGGAATATTTTTCTACTTCAATCTAATATGTATATGAATGAATTGATGTTTACTAATTGTGCTATTTTTGTTATTTTGTTATGTTGTTGTTCACTGAAACTTATTTGTATATATATTTCTGTTATAGTTGGTTGACTATTGATTGTCTAAAATCCCCTGAGGAAGCCAACTTTTGTAAAACATGTTAGGATTATACATTATATAATTACGAATTAATCAAAGCGATCGCCGACTGTGAGCCTATACTGGATATGTGAAAAATTAAAATATAGAATTTCTATATCATGTTAATTATGTATGAAAAAAATGTCATTACGTTTTATATCTAAGACTGCTTTACATTTTTTGGCACTGTTATAATCCCACTGGTTACTCCTCACGCTGTCTATACAATTAAAGGGATGAGGTGCATGATGTAACATTGTCACCAAGCTACAATACTATCAATATTACAAGTGTATAATGACTCTTTCCATAGAAAACAACACATGCCTTTTAATTATTTACTACATGAGATATATGCTCAAAGGTTATAGCATGCTTGTAAATGTAAAAAAAATGCAAGGGAAGAGAAAGACCAGTTTGAAATATTGTTATGACTGCTACAACAATAGCAGGTATAATAGTAATTTAAATATATACATGATAGCGATTGACTTGCTTGTTTCAAGTTATAGACTGAATCATAGGGCATTCGCTCAAAGGACATTTTTTTTATCTAATTATACAGAGGAAGTGGAACAATCAAGATCAGTGTAAAACCTTTTTTTTAAAGGATTAATGCCTTATCTACAAATTTAACTACTGATCCAAAATCACATATTGCTCTGCAAACTGAAGATAATTTCACTTATCTCTATTAATAGATTAAAACACCATCGACCCTGGGCCTTTGTGAAGGATAATTGCTCTCCCAGCTCTTCGGACAGACATGAACAATATGCACATTGACTTTGTTGCCAAGGATGTTGATGCTTCCCATAAACTAGCCTGATACTCTATTAGTTGACCTGAAACATCTAGACAGGTGTGAAAGCTTTTTAGACATGTGTTGCAAAACCATTCAGTGTAAGTGATTCATGACAGTGATGTATCAGTAACATTTAGATTTCCTCAGAAGAGAATTTCTCATTACGTGATTAATTAAACTCATTGTGCTGATAAGCCACATAAGAGTCTTTCATGTCATTTTCTCTTTCACATTTGAGCTATAAAAATAGCTTAGGGTTTTTCAGGTAAATCCTATTTAAAGTATTGAGAAGAGTCTTTTAAAACTACATTAAAGACTTTGGTTATATAACTGTGCAGTGATTTGTGTGCATGTTCAAGGTGGGAATCCCTGTAAAACTACTCTGAGATGTACCTAAATACAGTGGGCCAGATTCAGGTAGAATTGCGTAACGTAGAGGCGGCATAACGTATCACATTTACGTTACACCGCCGCAAGTTTTACGGGCAAGTGCTTGATTCACAAAGCACTTGCCTGTAAAGTTGCGGCTGCGTAGCGTAAATCCGCCCGGCTCAAGCCCGCCTAATTCAAATGGGGCAGGGACCATTTAAATTAGGCGCGTTCCCGCGACGAACATACTGTGCATGCTCCGTACCTAAAATTTCCCGACGTGCATTGCGCTAAATGATGTCGCAAGGACGTCATTGGTTTCGACGTTAACGTAAATGGCGTCCAGCGCCATTCACGGACGACTTACGCAAACAACGTTAAATTTCAAATTTCGAAGTGTGAACAACGGCCATACTTAACATTGGCTAGACCACCTAGAGGGCAGCTTTATCTTTACGTCACGTATCTCTACGGAAACTACGTACATTTACTGCGAAGGGCGTACGTTCGTGAATCGGCATAACTAGTCGTTTGCATATTCTACGCTGACCGCAATGGAATCGCCACCTAGCGGCCGGCCTAGAATTGCAGCCTAAGATCCGACGGTGTAAGTCACTTACACCTGTCGGATCTTAGGGAGATCTATGCGTAACCTGATTCTATGAATCAGGCGCATAGATACGACCTTCGTATCTCAGAGATACAACGGCGTATCAGGAGATACGCCGTCGTATCTCTTTTATGAATCTGGCCCAGTATATTTTTTGCATCATAGCTAAATAAAAGAAGACTGTGGAGGCTCTAATTCTGAAATAATTTTTGCCTGGCTTTCATGCAAATCCAATTAATTGTTTATGTTCACTTTGACTTTTTAAGTTGCATGATTCTTTAAGGTCTGTGATTCAGAATGTACAGAAGCCAGAAACTTCAAAGCAACTTGCATTTTAGTGATCAGTGTTGACATGTAGCCCACGTTTCTTTATTATCTGTAAATTATTTGTGAATAATATCCCATTCATGCAATACAATTGCATACCATTTAGATAACACATTTCTTTAAATGTCCATACATCGATCAGTCATAACTTTATGAACACCATCTGATATTGAGTAGTTCCCCCTTTTGTCCCCAAAGCAGCCATGTCCCGTCAAGGCATGGAGACTACTAGACTTTTGAAGGTATGCTGTGATATCTGGCACCAAGCCATCACTAGCAGATCCTTCAAGTCCTGTAAGTTGCGAAGCGGGGTCTCTCCGTGGATGGGATGCAGGATTGGATTGAGATCTGGAGAATTTAGAAGTCAAGTCAACACATCAAACGTGTTGTTGTGTTCCTCAAACCATTAATAAACCATACTGATTCCATGAAGGGTGTACTTGGTCATCAACAATGTTTAGGTAGGTGGTACATTTCAAAGTAACATCCACACATGAATTGCAAGATTTCCCAGCAGAACATTGCCCAAAGCATCATGCTGCTTCTTCGCATACTGCATCCTGGAGCCATCTGTTCCACAGGTGTGACACACACACAGTCATCTACATGATGTAAAAGAAAATGTGATTCATCAGACCAGACCACCTTCATCCATTGCTCTGGGGTCCAGTTATGATATTCACATGCCCATTGAGGGTGCTTTTGGCTGTGGACATGATTCAGCATAGGCACCTGACCGGTCTACGTCAATAGCCTCATACACAACAAACTGCATTACCCATTTTTTATGCTTTCAACACATCAACATCAGGGACAAAATGCACACTTGCTTCCTAATATACCCCACTGCCATTCAGATGACATGGGAATGAGATGAGATTTTCAGTTAACCTGTCAGTGGTCATAAAGTTATGACTGATTGGTGTATTTCCTGATTGCATGTTGCCCTTTCTCCTTTTAAAGTCTTTAGCGAATTCTGAATACATGACCAGTAGGCCAAGAAGTCTGGCCTCTCATTGGCTCAGTAATCACAATGTTAAGATGCAATCAATAATGTGGAATGGGAGGGGCACCAAAATATATCATAGGTAAGGTTTTTTACACATCTTACTTAACCACTTACGGACCGCCGGCCGTCGTTATACGTCACTATTTTGAAGAGGAATACCGTTGTTATGGTAGAAGCTAGCTACCATAACCCCAGTACCCTCTTCAAGAGCGGGCGGTCCTCTTTCAGATAAAAGCGGTCTCTGCAGCGAATACTCTGCAAGAACACTTTTATTGGCAGAGGGAGAGGGGCCCCTCTCCCACCGCTCTCCGGTGCCCTCAATTGGATCCTCTCCCTGCCTGGGTATGGAGACGAGTGAGAGGAAGATGCTGTTGAAGGGACATTTTTTTTAATCACATTTTAGTCTAAATATGAGATCTGAGGTCTCTTTGACCCCAGATCTCATATTTAATGTCATGCTTTTTTATATTACAAGGGATGTTTATATTCCTTGAAACAGGACTAAAAAGTGACCCAATTTTTTCTTAAATAAAAAAAAAAAAAAAAAAAACTGTTTTAACTTGTAATACCACTAAAGGAAAGCTCTATTTGTGGGGGAAAAAAACAGACATAAATTTTGTTTATGTACAACATTGCATTACCGCGCAATTGTCAGTTAAAACAAGGCAGTGCCCTATCGCAAAAAAATGGCCTGGTTAGTTCCTTGTAAGGTTGCCACTAACACCAAGAACTTTGCAAGTATGCGTACCTTAAGTAGCTCAGCAAAAAGTATTTCATCAAATGGATTGCACACATTTTTTGCTTCATCTGGGGTGCTCAGAAGTGGGCTCTAGATCTGTCTAAGAGAAAGTTTTTACATGTCCTGAGTTAAAAATTTTAAAGCTGCACTCCATATTTTCTGAGGTATTTACAGTAAAGCTCATTTGTAGGTGAGGCCATTACCTTCTATAGAACCAACCATAGACGGTTGGTTCTCTTTTCTGCAACCACGGGTCAGTGTTGATGAGAGAATCCCTCCCGTGAAGCTATTGTGTGCTTCGTCTCAGCAGGGGGAACACACAGTAATTCTTTCTAGCGTCTATAGCTGCTGGCAATAATCACATGAAAAATCCATTGTTTGATCTATCAACTTGGGTACAATCAGATTGCCCATGCATGGTTTGAATCTCAGCCGGTCCCTGATTCAGGATTCAAACTGTCTATTGCCAGCTTAAGTTTTAGAACAGGAACAAAAAACATCAATGGGGTCTTAGTTTATGATTATGCCAGCTGGCCTTGAGACTTTTATTTGTGTTGATACTGTTACCACACAGCATGGGTGCACAATCTATCTTGATAATTCATTATTTAAACTTGCTTCGCAGAAATTATGAGGATTTGTTTTCCACTTATAATGAGAGTAAAATTACTTGTCTACCCAATAGTCATCTGTTTTTTCAATATTGATGATGTTATTATGGTTACATCAGGTTATTGATAGCGAAACAAGGCAAGCCATACTTTGCAGTAGATCTTTTTCCTCTCCTTTGTCTTGCAAAATAGCCATAAAGATGAGCATAGTGACACTGGTTATTTTGCAATTCTGATCAATCTGGTTGTGTCTTCAAACAAAGAAGCCTAAGCTCCTTGTTTTACTCTTGTTCAGTAAAACAGGAATTTTTACTTACCATAAAATCCTTATTTCGGAGTTCATTAAGGGGCACAGGGGGATAAAGTGTATGGGTTATACTGCCACCTATTGAATACTTGGACATTGGCAAAAAAAAACTGTTAGCTAGTATAACCCCTCCCACTCTCAACATGCTTCAGTTTTGGGCAAAAGCAGTAAACATATGGGGCCAGATCCTCAAAAGAGATACGGCGGAGTAACTGCTGTTACTCCGTCGTATCCCTGGTCCTAACTATGGAACTGATCCACAGACTCAGTTTCCCATAGTTAGGACGAAGATCCGACATGTGTAATTGGATTACACTGTCGGATCTTAAGGATGCAATTCTAGGCCGGCCGCTAGGTGGCGAGGCCATTGCGGCCAGGCGTAGAATATGCAAATGACCAGTTACGGCGATCCACGAACGTTCCGACGGGCCCGTCGCTCTAAATCTACGTCGTTTACGTCGAGTTCCGCCGCGTAAAACTAGGGCTAAGCCCTAGTTGTCTTAAGCCATGTTAAGTATGGCCGTCGTTCCCGCGTCGAATTTTAAATTCTACGTCGTTTGCGTAAGACGTCCGTGAATGGCGCTGGACGCCATTTACGTTAACGTCTAAGCAAATGACGTCGGAGCGACGTCAGTTAGCGCAATGCACGTCGGGTAATTTACCCGACGGAGCATGCGCAGTACGTCCGGCGCGGGAGCGCGCCTAATTTAAATGGGACTCGCCCATTTGAATAGGAACGCCTTGCGCCGGACGGATTTAAGTTACAGCGCCGCAAAATTCCAGGTAAGTGCTTTGTGGATCGGCACCTAACTTGGGAATTTTGCGGCGGAGTAACTTAAATCAGAAAAGTTACGTTGCGCCGCGGCTTTGTGGATAACCCCCAGTGATCCTAAGACAGAGGGTGGGACCTGTGTCCTTTAAAGCTGAACTTCAGGGAAAGTAAAAATCCTCCCTTAACCACTTCCTGCCGGCCGTACGACTTCGTACGGTAGCAGTGTGGATCCCAATTGCCGGGAGGCCGTCTATATATGGCCTCCAGCCACTGGGGGGTGCGCGAGCGCTGCCGGCAGCGGCGCACGTGTGCCCACCACATTACTGAGATGCCGATGCGCGTGCCTGCCGCGATCGGTGGTTACACAGACAAGGACGTGGATCTGTGTGTGTAAACACACAGATCCACGTCCTGTCAGGGAGAGAGGAGACCGATACTGTGCCCTTGTACATAGGGACACAGATCGGTCACCTCCCCCCGTCAGTCCCCTCCCCCCACAGTTAGAACATTCACTAGGCTACACATTTAACCCCTCCCTCGCCCCCTAGTGTTAACCCCTTCCCTGCCAGTCACATTTATACAGTAATTAGTGCCTTTTTTATAGCACTGATCGCAGTATAAATGTGAATGGTGCCAAAAATGTGTCAAAAGTGTCTGATGTGTCCGCTATAATGTCGCAGTCCCATTAAAAATCGCAGATCGCTGCCTTTACTAGTAAAAAAATAATAATAAAAAAAATAAATAATTCTGTCTCCTATTTTGTAGGCGCCATAACTTTTGCGCAAACCAGTCGCTTATTGCGATTTTCTTTTGATTTTTTTTACCAAAAATATGTAGAAATTGGGATATTTATTATAGCAACAAGTAAAAAATATGTATTTTTTTTTTCAAAATTGTTGCTCTTTTCTTGTTTATAGCGCAAAAAAAACCCGCAGAGGTGATCGAATACCACCAAAAGAAAGCTCTATTTGTGGGGAAAAAAGGACGTCAATTTTGTTTGCCCGACTACGCAATTGTCAGTTAAAGCGACGCAGTGCCGGAAGCTGAAATTTCGCCTGGGCAGGAGGGGGGTATATGTGCCCAGTAAGCAAGTGGTTAAAGTGGTAGTAAACTCTGTACTACCACTTTTACCTACAGGTAAGCCTATAATAAGGCTTACCTGTAGATAAAAAGAATATCTCCTAAACCTGCACGGTTTAGGAGATATTCCCCTTGCAATGAGCCGCTGACTGCAGCGGTGCATGCGCAGGGGGGTTCCTCGGCTAAAGGTCCGGCAGCCGCAGAGCCTTTGCTGGAAAGAAGTCTCCCGCGCCAGCCACTCACAGCGCTGGATCGGCGATACCCGGAAGACACGCGGAGGCAAGATGACATCTCCCTCGGCATGGACCAGGTAAGTTACAAGGTAAGTATTTCATAATGAGCTAGTTTGCGGTGCATACTAGCTCATTATGCCTTTTGCCTTACAGGTATGCAAAAAAAAAATGCTGCGGTTTGCTACCGCTTTAAATGCTTGTTTACATTTAGGGATTGGGAAAAACGGTTTTACTTACTCAAAGGTCCTCAGCACTGCAAGAACAGTCACTGCAGCCTCTACTCCCCTATGCTCCAGTGTTTGGATGCCCTCTGACATAAAAAATTCTATTTTTTTCCCTGCCCTTAGACATAAGCACAATTATTATAATCCCTATCAGATATTGTAAACCTTCATATGTGAGCCTTGTGTTTTAAAACTGCATAAGATGTACATTGATCATGTAGTAGTTTTTTATTATTTTTATAATACAGGTTATATATAGCGCCAACAGTTTGCGCAGCGCTTAAAAAAATAAAGGCAGACATTATAGTTACATTACAATTTGGTACAAGAGGAATCAGAGGGCCCTGCTCATTAGAGCTTACAATCTAAAAAGGGAGGGTCAATTGATACAAAAGGTAATAGCTGTGGGGGATGAGCTGATGGAGGAAGTAAAACAGCGTTAGTTAGAAGCAGGATAGGCTTCTTTAAAGAGAAGAGTTTTTAGGGATCGTCTAAATATGGATAGATAAGGGACAGTTGGACAGACTGGGGTAGGGAGTTCCAAAGAATGGGAGAAGCTCTGGAGAAATCCTGGAGGCGAGCATGGGAGGAGGTGTTAAGGGAGCTAGAGAGCAGGAGGTCTTGGGAGGACCGAAGAGAGCGGCTTGGTTGGCATTTTGGGACTAGGTTAGTGATGTAGCTGGGGGCAGAGTTGTGGATGGTTGTGTAAATTATTGTTAGTACTTTGAATTTTATTTGTTGGGTGAGTGGAAGCCAGTGGAGGAATTGGCAGAGAGGGGTGGAGGACACTGAATGTTTGGTAAGGTGGATGAGTATTGCAGCGGCATTCATGATGGACTGAAGGGGGGATAGTCTATGTAAAGGTAATCCAATGAAGAGGGAGTTGCAGTAGTCAAGGCGAGAGATGACCAGGGAGTGAATTAGAAGCTTGGTGGTGTCATTAGTTAAAAAGGGGTGTATTATGGATATGTTGCGGAGGCTAAGGCGGCATAAGTTTAACAGTGTCATTTGTTGCCCCGTATGCACAGCCTTTAGTAGAGCTCCAGTGTCAGCAGTTTATGTTTGTGTTCAAGCATGCTGCATGTTACTGCCCAGGTTAATGCATTATCTACTATGTGTCTGCACTGTCCTAAAAGTCTTTTTGAAGCTGCAGTAAACCAGTCTCTTCCAGTTGGGGCCGGAGTGAAGTTGATGATTATAGCCTCCTGTCATGGTTATGCAATAAAGTCTGGCAGCTTACCTGTCTCATTTGTCCATTAGAGGCCTGACCCTCTTTCTGGCTGTCTTTTATCACCTTCCACCCTGTATGGCCCTACCCAGGCCATCCCATGAAGTCTATATTAACTGTTGCACTACAGGTCTGCAGTGCTGTTCAACCTTTGTTTGTAGCTTGTTCATGTCTGCAGTGTGTTACCTTTACCTTCCGGTGTACCGACCTTGGCTCGTCTCTGACTTCTCCTGTTTGCCTGTTTCCCTGACCCTTGGCCTGTTCCTTGTTTACCCTGGTCTGCCAGTTGCCCTGATCTCGGCTTACCCATCACTATCGCTTGTCCTGGTTGCTGCTTCCCCTCTCTCCCTGCGGAGCGTGACCTTGGGGACCCCAGGGGTCGTGACCTGGGTCCTGCTGCAGCGAAGGCCATCCTCACCACCAGAGGCTCTGGTGAACACAAAGCTGGGTCTTAGACTCCGTGCCCTGGGACGCTTGGGCTCACGCTTCATCTCTGATCGCAGCAGTCGGCCATAGGGTTCACTACCTGTGGTGCATCCCTGACCCCAATGGGGTGCACTTGTCAGGTGACCTAACACCTCCTTCTGGAGGGTTTGGACAACCATCCTCAAAGATCAGTGGGTCCAGAAGACAGGTGGGAGTACAAGGGAGAATTCCAAAGTTGACCACTAAATTCATTTAATTTATGTTCAACAGATCTCAGAAGAGAAAATGTTTGCAAGATTTTTATACTGCTACAAGGCCATCATGCCAGTGATGCCAGAAACATAGAATCACCTGTGGGCCTTTCTCCCCAGTTGTTCTAGTACTTAAGGCAGGAGCCTTCTGGTCTGTTTCAGTTTGAGGGAATCGAATATGTTCATACACACCAAGAGGTTCAAGATGAAGTCCATGCAGACAGTCACAGGGTCAGTTCAGCAGGAGGACCAGTTGGTATCAATTGACCGGCCGACCCATACTTCCATGTACCAATCCATGCCAGGCACCAGAGGCGTGTGACATTTGCGGTGGCCAGATGTCACTTCCAGTTCAGGTGTCTGCCTTTTACAGAACTGGCACAGCCCCAATAATCTTTTTAAAGATATTGTTGGCAGAGGTGGTACCTTGGGCCAGGTGGCACATGGGGGCGTTTCAATTTGCCTTCTTTAGCCTATAGATCAGAAAATCTTTGTGCCTATACTAATTCAACAAGAACTATAATTTTGGACATCACCACTGTGCTTCTTTCGAAGGCATGCCTCTCAGCACAGGAGATAGGATGATCCATCTGATGCCACTCTCTGGGGCTGGGGAATCCAGTGAAGCGCAGACTCCCCAAGTATCTTGAATGGAAAGAAGTCTTTTCCTAGCATTGCAAGCCTTTCAAGATCTTCAAGGAAGCCTAAATAAGGTTGACAACAAGACAGTAGTAGCCTACATTGCCTGACAAGGGGACACCAAAAGTATTTTCTTGTTACATCTTGCATATAAACTTTTTGTGGGGCAGAGAACCACTTGCAGTCAGTTAAGGTTCGTCTTCTTGCCAGGGAAGCAAATCCGATTATTGGTTCAGTTAGGCAGAATATTGCTCTAGCTAATATCCTTAACATTTTACAGTCAGCGCCACAGGTTGGTCTGGCATACAATTCCATTTAAGGAACAAATCTATACCTAATCTTTTCACAGGTTGCAGATGGGTGCAAAAGCCAATAACCAGGTGCTTCTTCCAGATGATAATCTATATATGATCTTGATGGAAATCCTCGTTCCCTCTGTGGGACTTAGGCTTGGATCTGGGAGCACCCTTTGCTTCAATAGGTTTTATTTACATTAAAGTGTTTAAATAAAAGTGCAGCGCTAGGGCAAAAAGTGCAATTCATGCAAATCACATGTGATGTGCATACATCCAAAAAATTGTATAATAGTGCAATTGTGCAAAAAATATTACAGTTTGAAATGAAATAAATCATAACATATGTGCAAGGTAGTATCACATGTGCAAACAATGTGCAAACAAAAAGAAAAAGAAAAAGTCATATGCAGCTGATTTTCATCAGAAGGAGTCCCATGAAGGGGGATGTATTGAAAATGATGATCAAATGCTTGGCAGCGTGATACCCATCACCACAAATAAAATTAAGGCTTACCAGAAAGCCAGCGACCCCCCTTATTTAGGGAGGTCACAAAGCACTTTATTGGATCTGTAATCCACAGAAAAGGTGTCCTGATGTCTCTCCACAGTAGCCTTAGAAGAAACACACCAGGAACTTCACAGCTGATCAGGGCGTGGTGTTTTAGAAAAGCCTCAGAGCCGGAGTATATAGAGAGACAAAAAGACTCCACATAGTGTAATATTGTCTCCTCTGCAGTTCATTAGCAGCAGTGCATATACACAAGATAGCAACAGCTCAACTGAGAGCATGTCTCAATTCAAACAATCCAAAAACATCCTTGAAACTTTAAAATCCAGACAGCGATCGCATAAGCATATGTACATGTCAGTCCCGACGATCGTTTCGTCATAAATTACATCATCACCCCCGATGATGTCATTTATGACGAACTGATCATTGAATGATCATTGAATGATTCAGTGCCAATTTCAGTTTTCTCGTCTGTAAAAGGGTAGCACATCTTCATATTTGGGGTTTTATTTTGTGTTTGCAAAAACATTTGTATATGAACAGTTATGCCCTGTACACACAATCGGTTCATCCGATGAAAACGGTCTGATGGATTTTTTCATCAGATATCCGATGAAGCTGACTTTCATCAGTCTTGCCTACACGCCATCAAAAAAAATTATCGTGTCAGAACGCGGTGACGTAAAACACAACGACGTGCTGAGAAAAATGAAGTTCAATGCTTCCGAGCATACGTCGACTTGATTCTGAGAATGCGTTGATTTTTAACCGATGGATTTCCCCACAGACGATAGTTTTTTTCTATCGTTTTTTTAACCATCAGATTATTTTAAAACAGGTTCTAAGTTTTTTCACAGATGGGAAAAAAAACGATGGGGCCCACACACGATCGGTTCGTCTGATGAAAACGGTCCATCAGACCGTTTTCATCAGACGAACCGATCGTGTGTAAGCGGCATTACAGTTAAAGTGTTACTAAACCCAGGACCCTGCATTCACTATATCTGGTCTCCAAAAGTACAAACAACAGAACATGAAATTATCTTAACAGAAATGATATTAACAGAAATGCAAATATTTTAGTAAATATAAACTGCTAAATACCTTTTATCATCACCAGAAAGTCGGATCAAACAGCCTTTCGACACCATGCAGAGGATTGACCCCTTAAGTTCCACAGTAAGTATAACAAGCATGCTTTACTGCATATACAGACTGATTTTACTGTTTTGGGTTTAGTAACACTTTAACCACTTAAGGACCGCCTAACGCCGATATACGTCGGCAGAATGGCATGGCTGTGCCCAGGCACGTACAGGTACGTTGCCTTTAAGAGCCAGTAGTGAGTCACGCGACACGGTCCGAAGCTCCATGACCGCGCCCGCGGGACCCGCAGGCCCGATTGCCGCCGGTGTCCTGCGATCGGTCACAGGAGCTGAAGAATGGGGATAGGTGTGTGTAAACACACCTTCCCCGTTCTTCACTGTGGCAATGTCAGTGATCGTCTGTTCCCTGATATAGGGAACGACGATCACTGACGTCACATGTCCAGCCCCGCCCCCCTACAGTTAGAAACACACATGAGGTCACACTTAACCCCTACAGCGCCCCCTAGATGTTAACTCCTAAACTGCAATTGTAATTTTCACAGTAATCAGTGCATTTTTATAACACTTTTCACTGTGAAAATGACAATGGTCCCAAAAATGTGTCAAAATTGTCCGATGTGTCCGCCATAATGATGCAGTCATAAAAAAAAACGCTGATCGCCGCCATTAGTAGTAAAAAAAAAATATTAATAAAAATGCCATAAAACTATCCCCTATTTTGAAAACGCTATAAATTTTGCGCAAACCAATCCATAAACGCTTATTGCGATTTTTTTTACCAAAAATAGGTAGAATAATACGTATCGGCCTAAACTGAGAAAAAATAATGTTTTTTTGGGGATATTTATTATAGCAAAAAGTAAAAAATATTGATTTTTTTTCAAAATTGTCGCTCTATTTTTGTTTATAGCGCAAAAAAAAAACGCAGAGGTGATCAAATACCACCAAAAGAAAGCTCTATTTGTGGGAAAAAAAGGATGCCAATTTTGTTTGGGAGCCACATCGCACGACCACGCAATTGTCAGTTAAAGCAACGCAGTGCCGGATCGCAAAAACTGGCCAATAATTTGTAAATTTGACAAATACAGAAAAAACATCAGATCAGTAAAAGTCCAACATCCTTCTTTAAACAATCTTTTCTGTTTAAGCATAATGGATTTATATGTCACAATTATGTAATTTATTTTCATATTGTTTAATATGCCTTCTGATCCTAAAGCAGGGGCTGTTGTGAGTACCCCTGCTTCTCAATCCCTCTACCAATATCAAACTTACTCTGCTCAGTGTTATGCCTTCTCCTCTTCCTTTCAAGCAGATGAAATTCATTTACCATGTACACTCAAGGTCAAATTAATTTCCTAATGAGAAAAAGAATGACAGGTATGGGCAGTTAGTAAACTCTTTATAATAGGACCATCAATGGCAAAGATTCTCCAGCACAAACTATTCCCCAAAATCACTGTATAGTTACAGTATTTTGGTAATTACCACAAAGAGTCACGAGTGGTTACAAGAGTCTTTATTTTGCAAACTATACATAAACTGTATAAAAGAAAATGCATTTTTTTCTTCATTATACATAAGATAAACATTAAATTTAGTCAAGAATACTCTGTAAATCAAACAAAGTATATGCTTTGCAATAATGTGGAAAGAAAAATAAGAATTTTCCAAGGGACCAACTTTGAAAGTAAACTGTGTAGAAATACACAGCTGTTCCCACGTTTTGTGGGTATATTATTGATATACAAGAAGGTAGTGAAGTTTTTATAAAGGTCTTTACAATGAAACAACATGCCAACATAAATATAATGATTAAAGTAAGCCTTATACTGTTACAGATTTAATGCAAACATACACAGTAATCATAAACATTATCAATTTCACATGGTAGTTACATAACAAGAAAAGAACAAAAAAAAAAGTATTTTTTCCTTCGGCTTGGCTGTAAATCAGTAAAGTGGTAGTTTAGTTTGTGTCCAAAAATTTTTTTGGTGTATAAAGTTCCTAAAAAAAAAAATGTTTGATAAAAAACTATAAATGATGAAGCATTTGTTGTAATCAGCTAATTCATAGTAATACAATACCTGTATTGCATCTGTGAATTTTGATTAGCCTGTTCAACAAGTAACAATCTTTATTGACCAGTGAGCCAATACCTTCCAGAAAATGGGAACATTTATAAATTTTCCTTTACTGTCAGAGTGTCATGCATGATGAGATTAACAAACGAATGCATGTCGATTTCTCAGTTTTTTTAAATCCTATGGTCAAAAATTCACCCACAGTTATATTATTTATCAGCCTACATGTTATAATAGAACAACCACAAATCTTAAAATTTTTGTGCAACATAGGAAATGTTGCATTAATCTGGTCAATGGCCGCATGGAAGATGGTTTACTAAAGTCACATAGGTTGTTCCCTTTGCAAGGGAAGTAATTGTGGTGAGAATTCACTTTGCAAAGAATTGCCAATTTCGCCCAAGGAAAAGAGAAACAACACTTGTCTTTATTAAATCAACCCCATAGTCTGTATTGGTGCAGAGGATCTTTGTGGACTAACACCAGGGGGTTGATTTACTAAAACTGGAAATTCCAAAAAGTTAGAATCTGATTGGCTACCATGAAGAGCTGCACCAGATTTTACACTCTCCAGTTTTAATACATCAAACCTCAGGTCACACACTGAATGAATAGTGTGAGCAGTATTCTTATGTCAGTCCCACAGCAGAAACTTTAACCTTTTGTACGTATTTGTAAATATACTGTAAGTCCCCATAAAGTGCAACTAAACTCTAAAGAAATGAAGCTATTCTACACCTAAATTGGCCATAGAAAACATATTAAAGATTAATAAAAGTATAGGGCCAGATTCAGGAATAATTACGGCGGCGTAACCTATTCCCTTTACGTTACGCTGCCGCAAGTTTTCAGCGTAAGTGCTTGATTCACAAAGAACTTGCCTGTAAACTTGCGGCGGCGTAGCGTAAAGCCATCCTGCGCAAGCCCGCCTAATTCAAATGGGGCGTGTACCATTTAAATTAGGCGCGTTCCCACGCCGAACTCTCTGCGCATGCTCCGTTTGGAAATTTCCCGCCGTGCTTTGCGCGAAATTACGGCGCCCCAACGTGTTTTTTGAACGGCGACGTGCGTAACGTACTTTCGTATTCCCGGACGTCTTACGCAAAAAATTTAAAATTTAAAATTCGACGCGGGAACGATGGCCATACATAACATGGATGGTGTAATTTTACACCATCTAAATAGCACTCTTAACTTTACAACGCGAAAAACCGACGTAAGAGAATGCGACGAACGCACGTACCTTCGTGGATCGCCGTAAACAGCTAATTTGCATACCCGACGCTGGAAAACGACGCAAACTTCACCCAGCAGCCGTACGCCTGTCGGATCTTTGCCAAAAGCCGTCGTAGCTTGGTTTGAGGATTCCAAATCAAGATACGACGTGGCAAATTTGAAAATACGCCGGTGTATTACTGCTGTGAATCTGGCCCATAGTTCTTTGTGCAGGCAGTTCTACTGATTGGACAATGATGCTGACTCTGCTCAAGGCACCTTCTGCGCTTGACCCCCCTTCCATCCTGGGCATGCTCCCAGCCACAGCATCAAGTCTCAGAGAAAGCTTAGACTTGGAAACATTTTAATATTCTAGTTGGATATTTAGGAAAATGGGTGTAGAACAGCATAACTTTTTTGGAGTTTGGATCAACATTAACCACTGCAGACCCGGAAGGATTTACCCACTTCCTGATCAGGCCATTTTTTGCGATACGGCACTGCGTTATTGTAACTGACAATTACGCGGTCATGCGACGCTGTACCCAAATAAAATCAATGTACTTTTTTTCCCACAAATAGAGTTTTCTTTTGCTGGTATTTGATCACCTCTGTGGTTTTTATTTTTTGCGCTATAAATAAAAGAAGACCAACAATTTTGAAAAAAATTTAAACAAAATATTTACTTTCTCCTATAAAACATACCCACTATTTTTTTTTTTTAAAGAAAATCGAATTTCTTCATCAATATAGGGCAATTTGTATTCTGCTACATATTTTTGATTTAAAAAAAAAATATGCATATATTGATTGGTTTGCGCAAAACTTATAACATCTACAAAATAGGGGATATATTTATGGCATTTTTATTATTATTATTTTTTTGTTACTAGTAATGGTGGTGATTTGCAATTTTTAGCAGGATTGTGGAATTTCGGTGGGCAGATCGAACATCTTTTAAATGTTTTACACTTTTTTGGGGAAACAGTAACATTATTACAGTGATCAGTGCTAAAAATATGCACTGAAATTGTACTAATGGTACTTGCAGGGAAGGGGTTAACATCAGGGGCAATCAAGGGGTTAATTGTGTTCCCTGGGTGTGTTTACTAACTATACCACCCCCTATACTTACTAAAGTATAGGGGGTGGGTTGCCTAGGACAACACACAGATCCGTCTTACTGGGCGGGTGGACATCGAGTCCAATGGCCAATCAGCGCACCCACAGAAAGCCGCGTACAAGCCAACGTACACTTATGGTGATTCGTGCAGCTGAACCGACCTGCCGTGGTACAACTGTGGTGGCTGATCGGCAAGCGGTTAAACTGGACATGCATATGCATCGTAAATCTAAAGTGATCCTCCATTCTGGCCAATGGTGTTTACCATAATCCAAAGTCGAAGCTCAAGTGCAGCAGTTAGCAGCTGTTAAATGTTCTGTAGCATCTCCACTCTCAAAATATGCACTCTTTTTCTAGCCGTGACTTCACTTAAGCATTTGTCAGTCCTTTGTTGGAAGATATAAATGCAGTATAGATATATATACTGGGCTAGATTCAGATAGGTGAGCGGATCTTTAGATCCGCGTAACCTATCTCATTTACGTTACGCCGCCGCAAGTTTTTCAGGCAAGTGCTTTATTCACAAAGCACTTGCCTGTAAAGTTGCGGCGGCGTATCGTAAATCCCCCGGCAGAATTCAAATTCGGCGGGTAGGGGGTGTGTATTATTTAAATGAAGCGCGCCCCTGCGCCGACCGAACTGCGCATGCGCCGTCTTAAAAAACCCAGAGTGCATTGCTCTAAATGACGCAGCAAGGACGTCTTTGGTTTTGACGGGAACGTAAATTACGTTCATCTGTATTCGCGAACGACTTACGCAAACAACGTAAAATTTCAAAACTCGGTGCGGGAACGACGGCCATACTTAACATTAGCTACGCCTCATATAGCAGGGGTCACTATATGCTGGTAAAAGCCAAACGCAAACGACGTAAAAAAAAAAGCGCTGGGCGGTCGTTCGTTTCTGAATCAGCGTAACTCCTCATTTGCATATTCCTTGCGTAATAATACGGAAGCGCCACCTAGCGGCCGGCCTGGAATTGCAGCCTAAGATCCGACGATGTAAGTCACTTACACCTGTCGGATTCGGACTCAGAGATACGACGACGTATCAGGAGATACGCCGTCGTATCTTCTTTCTGAATCCGGGCCACTATATATATATATATATATATATATATATATATATATATATATATATATATATAGTGTCCTGGTAACAGGAGTGCTGTGGAGTAGTTTTTTCGGGTTATAAATTTAAAGACCTCAGCTGAGCAACATGATCTGAGAAGAAGCCCTTTACAATAAATGACTTACTCACATCTTTGACTTCACATTGTGCCTATCATCACTCAATCAATTGCTCCATGCAATACATGCTCAAGTTATTTTTATTTGTCATGACAATGCATAAATATAGAATGGTCTTTTTGTTGGAATGTGTAAATGCTAAAACATACCCAAACGGGAGGATCATATCATATTATATCAATATATAAAGTATCAAGTTAAAAATAAAAAAAATATAGAAAGCAAATAAGTGTTCCATAACCAGTATAAATGCACAAGGAAGTAATAACGCCTAATAATGAATGATTCATTTAAGAGATAGACAATGCTTTACAGTTTTGAATGACTTGAAAGGTACGCTACCTTCCTAATGTACCTTCTTACCCAGATATTGCCAGCTTTCTAATAAAATTGCGTAGGTGTTAATATGCATTAGTTTAAAAGCATGAGTCAAATATTTCATAACTATAATTTCCACTTAATAGTGAAGTTTAAAAATAGGTGTACATACTTCAGATTAACTAAGCAAATATGTTTTGAATTATAAATATTAGGTTTAATACTTTTTTTTTCTTCTAGGTTGAAAGGTATGAAAGTGTGCAGGCATAAACCAATAAAGCTTTTATTTTTTTTTATTTTATTTTTTTTACTACAACTCGTAACATTCTGGTGCCACTGAATATAATAAAAAACACTATATTAACATATACTAACAAAATGAAAAAGAAAAAATAGTAATAAGAAAAATACTTCTGGTTTTAAACACGCAGGCAACTTTTGCCAGCTGGTCCCAACTTGCCATTGCATTTGTGTAGGATTTAGTCCTAATACTGAAATAAAACACCTACTACAATCATTGCTAATTTGCATAACTAAAATTATAACATATAAAAATGAGAAAACAAAATGAAATACAAAAGCTCAATCTCAAACTGCTTGGACCCGAACAGTAAGTTTAAAATGTTATATTAACCTGTGTTTTCTTAACCACTGCTCTTGTTGTGGACCATTATTTCAATTTAGTAGGGATGTCATGGAAAAATGCAAGAAAGGCTTTTATTAAATATGGAGCAGAAAAATAATGGCTAACTGCATATGACAATACTTGTACATATTGTAGCATATTCTTGATTATATGACTGGTGCTGATTATCTGCTCAAGTAAACAGTTTTCAAAGAAGAATTGTGTTGGCTAGATTATACGTATCATCATGCTTCTCTGCTAATAACAAAAATCATACAATGCTTCTAAAATAATAATAAGAAAAAGCTAACATAATAAGACAACAAATCTAACAGCCCACTAAACAATAAACAAACACATTTCTGCATAATCTGAGGAAATAAATGTAATCAAAAATAAGGAAAAATTTTCATTGTCAGAGTTTTTCACTAACATAAGTTCTTACTTTGTTTTAGTACTCATTTGTCAGTAAGGAAACGCACAGGCGTCTAGTCAACGGCCACTACCTTTACACTTTGTTGAACTATTTTTTCTTCAACTGATGCGCAGGTTGTTTTATTTTCTTTAGGTTATAATTCCAATGCATTTTTCTTCTTTCCAAAAGCATAGAAAAGCTTAAAAGCACATAAATGACTCTGAAACATAAGTCTATGACTCCAGCTTTAATAACTGATATGATCATACAAAATATACATGTTTAGTTTTCTTTTCAAATCCTTTTTTTCTTGGTGGCGATGTGAGCAAAAGGTATTTCCTAGGGGATGTCTTTTTCTTTGTAGACATGAAAAATAGAATTATTTTGCATTATGTTATGTCAAATGTATCCATCTTCATCTTCATCATCATCGCCTCCTTCATCCTCATCATCATCTTCAATCTCATCTTCATCATTCATCATTTCGTCGTCGTCTTCATCATCAGACCAGTCATGAAAGTCTCCACTTCCAAAATCCCCTGATGTGTCCGAATCACTGCCTGCCATAAAATATTAATCAATAGATACATATTTAGATTAAAGAAACATTAATTTTTTTAATTACAATAAACAAAAACTATCAGACCATACATAGTTACATAGTTAGTCTGGTTAAAAAAAGTCCATCCATTTCAACCAATAGAAGGAAAAAAATATATACACTTAGCAAAATTATAAACACAACACTTTTGTGATTGCCCCTATTTATCATGAGCTGAACATAAAGATCTAAAGCCTCGTACACACGCTCGGTTTATACGACAAGAACCAGCAAGAAAACTGCTGGCAGAGCTTTCTTGTCGAGTATACCGTGCGTGTGTATGAAGCTTTCAGGTTTCTCATCAAGAAAACTGCCTAAAATCTTGACAAGAAAAATAGAGAACCTGCTCTCTATTTTCTCATCGTGATTCTCGGCAGTGTTTTCCTGCCGAGAAATCCGAGAGTGTGTATACTTACCTGTCGCCGTGGAAACCCACGCATGCTCGAAATGACTTTGACGCATGCGTGGTAGCTTCCTAGGCATAGGTAGGGTGCAGCAAGATGGCGGCGATGGCATCGAATGTGACGAGTGCAATGACTTCACCGCGTTCTTGCCATTCAAAAGAACCGTGGTTCTTTTGAATGGAGTGTCTGTATACTCGGGTGGCAAGAGATTCTTGCCAAGAATCTCTGCCAGTTTATCAAAGATTTTGGCCTGTGTGTACAGGGCTTAAGACTTTTTCTATGTACACAAAAGGCCTATTTCTCTCAATTATTGTTCACAAATCTGTCTAAATCTGTCAGTGAACACCCCTTCTTTGCCGAGATAATCCATCCACCTCACATGTGTGGCATATCAAGATGCTGGTTAGAGAGCATGATTATTGCACAGATGTGCTTTAGGCTGGCAACAATTAAAGGCCACTCTAAAATTTGCAGTTTTATCACAGAGCACAATGCCACAAGTTTTGAGGGAGCGTGCAATTGGCATGCTGACTGCAGGAATGTTCACCAAAGCTATTATCCTTAAAATTAATGTTCATTTCTCTACTATAAGCCATCTCCAAAGTCGTTTCAGAGAATTTGGCAGTACATCCAAACAGCCTCACAACCGGAGACCACGTGTAACCACACCAGCCCAGGACCTCCACATCCAGCATCTTCACCTCCAAGATCGTTTGAGACCAGCCACCCGGACAGCTGCTGCAACAATTGGTTTGCATAACCAAAGAATTTCTGCACAAACTGTCAGACTGACAGAAATCGTCTCAGGGAAACTCATCTGCATGCTCGTCATCCTCATCAGGGTCTTGACCTGACTGTAGTGTCGTCGTAACCGTCTTGAGTGGGCAAGTTCTCACATTCAATGGCGTTTGGCCCTTTTGAGAGGTGTGTACTTCACGGATGAATCCCGTTTTTCACTGTACAGGGCAGATGGCAGACAACATGTATGGCGTTGTGTGGGTGATCTATTTGCTGATGTCAACGTGTGGATTGAGTGGCCCATGCTGGCGGTGGGATTAGGGTATGGGCAAGCATATGCTATGGACAAGGAACACAGGTGCAGTTTATTGCTGGCATTTTGAATGCACAGAGATATCACGACGAGATCCTCATGCCCATTGTTGTCCCATTCATCCACAACCATCACCTCATGTTGCAGCATGATAATGCCTGGCCCCATGTTGAAAGGATATGTACACAATTCCTGGAACCTGAAAACATCTCAGTTCTTGCATGGCCAGCATATTCACTGGACATGTCACCCATTAAGCATGTTTCGGATGCTCTGGATTGACATATACGACAGCGTGTTCCAGTTCCTGCCAATATCCAGCAACTTCCCACAACCATTGAAGAGGAATGGACCAACATTCCACCGGCCACAGCCAACAACCTGATCAACTCTATACGAAGGAGATGTGCTGCACTGTGTGAGACAAATGGTGGTCACAGCAGATACTGACTGGTTTTCTGACCCCCAATACAGTAAAACTGCACATTTTAGAGTGACCTTTTATTGTGGCCAGCCTAAGACACACCTGTGCAATAATCATGTTGTCTAATCCGCATCTTGATATGCCACACCTGTGAGGTGGGAGGATTATCTCGGCAAAGGAGAAGTGCTCACTAACACAGATTTAGACAGATTTGTGAACAATATTTGAGAGAAATAGGCCTTTTGTGTCCATAGAAAAAGTCATAGATCTTTGCATCAGCTCATGATAAATAGGGGCAAACACAAAAGTGTTGCATTTAGAATTTTGCTCAGTGTATATATAATCCTATATATACATTACATAATCCTATGCTCAAAGTTGATCCAGAGGAAGGCAAAAACCCTAATAAAGCATGATCCAATTTGCTCCAGCAGGGGAAAAAAATTCTTCTTGATCCCCCAAGAGGCTATTCCCTGGATCAACTTTACCTATAAATATTAGTATCCAGTTATATTATGTGTATCTAGAAAAGAATTGAGGCCCTTCTTAAAACAATCTACTGAGATGGCCAGAACCACCTTTTGAGGGAGTCTATTTTATCAAAATATTTGTCTTTTATCCAAAACTCACGATAATGACAGTTTTTCTTATTATCTTTTTTAGATAAAACTAGAATTTTACTCAATGATTTGCAGATTGTGTATGTGTCTACTGTTCAGGATTTGGTACCAGTGGGAGATTAAATTACAAGCTGACCGTTGCGAAGAATTCAAGTACACCATTCCAAAAAAATATGAATTTTCAATTATAGATTGAGTCTAGGAGACTTAAAGTGTAAATTAATTATTTTTTCTTCCTTCCCCACCAGTATTAAAATAAAAGGTGTGAAAGGGAAACTTCCCCTTTGCACACCCCAATGCTGCCATCTATATTTTACTCTGCAGCCAACAGCTGGAACTCTTCTGGGTTAAATGATGGTCAGAAATGTTCAACCCATTGCCTGTAAGCCTGGGCTGTCATGGACACACCCCCTAGAAGTGCATCATAACATGGCCTAGGCTCACAGCACTCTGGTACTGAGCAGCAATCACATGTCCTTATGTAAACAATGCTTAGTACAAGAGGAAGGACTGCCAATTTGTGGAATTGTAAGAGAACAGGAAGAATCAATGACATCACTGGGCTTGCCAGGATACTGCAGGAATAAAGGTATATACATGTTTTAATTTTTAAGTAGCAGAACCTCATGCAGGGAAGGGAGGTGGGGGCAGTAGGAAGATGCTTTAACTACCTGTGGGCTTCTTATATCTTATTAGGACTGCAACATTGTCATCATTACTTGCTTAAGGCATGATCGGATAATCTGACAACAAATGTCAGACGGACGTGTTTTGTCTGACAATCCGACCATCTTTTTGCTTCATCGGACAATTGTTGTCGGAATTTCCGACAACAAATGTTGGCTGTACATGCTCTCAAATTGTCCGACAAAACATGTGTTCCGTCTGATCATCCAATCATGTGTACACAATTCCGTCAGACTAAAATCCAAAGTGTAAAAACCTGCATGCTCTGACCAATGCTAAACATCAGACAACAATACTATAAGTTGCCCAAAGGGTGGCGGTAAAGAGGTAAAAAAACACATGGTTTGGTGTATGTTGGCTAAAAAAGTTCTGCCGTGTGTATGCATACCAAGTTTATGGCCAACCCCCCCCCCCTTGCACAAAAATCCATGGAGAAATCTGATGGATGTCCGCTCGTGTGTATGAGGCTTAACACATACCCAGTGAAATGACTGGCCTAACGTGATACACAGAAATCAAACACATTCTCCTACATAAGTTATATATGTTTATCTGCAGTCTTCTCTTCTCATTAGCCAAAGTTATACTATGTAGAGCTCAGTGATGAGAGCTCTACAAGCTGATTGGAGAGAAGTGACACACCCTCCTTCACACAGCACATAGGAACATAGCTGAGGCTGTCAATTAGCTGGAGATATCTCCATGTCACCTTTTTTCTCTTGGTGTCAGGAAAACTTGTCAGAAGTGACTCATGCTGATAGCAGAGGAATAAAGCAGCAGCCATAAATTATACTGAGTGCTCTTAATTGAGACAAGTACTTACTATACAGTGATATGCTTTTTACATATTTTGTGTCTGGGGTTTAGAACCGCTTTAAATATATGTATAGTATCTGAATAGGTAAATCATTTTGTGCTTTAATTGTAGCACAGTATTTTCAGTTAACTCATCTTAGTGAACGTAAAAGAAAATTACCACATTCCACTGAGCCAACTTTTCTGGATCCTGTCACTTCATTTCCATATCTGTCAACGCACCAGCACTGACCAATGCTTGCATGACACTGAGCTGTTTTGTAATAGCCATCCTCATCACATGCTGGGATGTAATGTCCTTTGGAAACAAAACATTTGTAATGTATAGAATTAACAAAATTAATCAGATTTTTCTTTTGCAAATTAAAAAGGTTGACTTTAGAGACATGTTAAAATCGATTTTCAACTGTTAACATACTGCATATCAACAAAGATTCTACTACAGTCTAAATGAAAGATTACGCTTTGTTCGTTTTTATAAGATCTTTTAGAAAGGTCAACATTGTACTTGGAAATACTGGAATGGAAAATAGTAACTGTTCTGCTTCACTTCCCGCATAGACTGTACACTAAATGCCCTACCCCTCTCTAAACTCCTTTTCAAAGTTCAAAATAAATGCAAAGATGACTTCAGATGCAGGATATGATACTTTTGTGCTACTATTACATGTCCAGGTACTACAGTACCTTGTATTAATAAAGCCAGCCACAGATGGATTGAAATTTGGTGGTTCAGCAGGAACCGCCCGAATTTAGATCCATCTATGAGCAGGATGGTTGTACTGAAGCCGATTGACTTCAGTACAACCAGCCTGCCAGAGGGTCTTCTTCATATGCGATTACTTCCACCGGATATACAGTATCTGGCAGCAATAATCATTGTATTCTGACGGTGGGGAAACCTCCTGCCGTCAGAATACAATAGCAAAGTAGGAAGGATAAATGTGTTGATGGGGAATCAAGCAACTTTTAATTCCCTTCAACCCATGGTGGACCAGGGCCACTTACTGAAAAATGCAGACTCTAACTGCAAGCCACAAAAATTCTCAGATGAGGAAGGAGATCGGGACACTAATGCCAGGAAATCCCAAAGTCATTCAAAACCTTTGTACTTTGAGAAATTTGTTGAGACTCTTTAAATCAAAAAAATGGATGAGCATCTCCATTTGGCTTGAAATCATAAACAGGTATGAATAAAAGCTGAGAACCCCTTCCTGTTCTGGAAGTGGCATGATTACTTTCTTGAACAAACACGTGACAAGAGAGACACCCTCTTTCTTGGAAAGAAATGCAAAAGCCTGCAAACATCCCCCTACCTGAATAATTCGGGACAACTTTTCATATAGAGCAGGGATATGCAATTAGCGGACCTCCAGCTGTTGCAGAACTACAAGTCCCATGAGGCATAGCAAGACTGACAGCCACAAGCATGACACCCAGAGGCAGAGGCATGATGGAACTTGTAGTTTTGCAACAGCTGGAGGTCCGCTAATTGCATATCCCTGATATAGAGGAAGACCTCTAATCAGATCTTTGCTGCTCTCAATGACCAAGTTCTTTTGTGGGGATAAGGTTTGGAAATGGAGGATAAGCCCTGTGAGAGACAAAAAGGGTGCCTCGAGGAAAGCTTTTACAAGATAACCTTGCTGACCTGTATTTTCAGCCAAATATCCTATGTGTGTGTGAACGGACAAAATTCCCAAGCATAAAACCTGCTAAGTGGAACCCTTCAGGGCATCCATATTAAACCAAGAGTCTAGGTTAACTCTGCTAGGTTTCCACTTATGTCACGTTCACTGTCTGTGAAATACAAGCTCCTAGACAAGTGCTTCATGTAGCCCTAAGACTCTGACATACACCAAAACACTGCCACAGTATAGCTGGCCCAGCTATAGAAAAGGAGGCCTTCTGCAATGTTTTGAATCTCTTATTTGCTGGATCCTTGAAAATGGCAAAATCATCCACATGGCATGTCACATTCTTGTTAAGATAGCAAAACAGCTGCCTCAACTTCTTAACAAATTTTCCTCCATAGGATGCAGCTGATCGAACCCTTTTAAGAGGACATAACACCTTATCAGTGTGAGCCCCTTCTGCAAACATCCCCTCCTCTATGTAAGAGGAAGCAAAAAACTGGGAGCTTTGCGTTGGTCGTCATGAACTTAAGTTGCCCTAAAGGACTCTGATTCAGAAAGTAGTCAATTTAATCTTTAAGGACAATCCCAGATAGTGACTTTGCTAGGCCTCGCTCTACCTAAAAAAACATCTTGAACCTGAGGTTACTCAGACAACTGCAAACAACTGAACCTTCGGCATCCAGCTCCGCCACATCCACTATCTACCTGTCATCCACTCAATCCTTTTCCAAAAAGTAGAGGGGACCAGCGAAAGAGGGTGACCATGCTTCTTAGTACTTAGCCCCATTGAGGCAAACAGTCTGGCAAACGTATTCTCTACACTCACCAGAAGCTGACAAATCCTTCATAAGTCATGTAGACATCCTTCTTTTAGCCACAAGACTAGACTGGCATAGAGATTCAGATTATCCCGATACTTTTGGCCTTCATCAGCCTGAAAAGTAACAGGACCTGTGTCTAGCCACTTCCCGCCCAAGGACGTCATATGACGTCCTTGACTTTCAGTGGGGATATCTGAAAGATGCCTGCAGCTACAGGCATCATTCAGATTTCCATCTCTTCAGCCAGCGATTCTGTGCACAATAAGAATGATCATAGCGACAGTTCCACCGCTTGATCGTTCTTATAGGCGACGGGAAGGGACATCCCCCCTCCGCCGCCATCCGGTGCTTCTCTGGGCTCTCCCGTGCCATCGGAGACCTGGAAAAACTATCTGCCAGCACCGGATGGGAGGCATAGAGATGACTGGTGACCAGATGGTCACCAGTCATCTCTATGATCGTCAAAGACCATCACACCCGGGTATGGGAATGTAAACAAAGCTGCAATCGCGGCTGAAAGCATGAGATCCGTGAATTTTTTTTCACAAGCTCATGCTTTCCAGCCTGGAGGAGAGATGTGGGGTCTTCTTGACCCCGCATCTCTCCATAAAGAGTACCTGTCACAAACCATTCCTATTACAAGGGATTTTTACATTCCTTGTAATTGGAAAAAAGGGGCAAAAAAATGTAAAAAAAAGTGTAAAAATAAAATAAATTAAGTAAAATAAAAAATAAAATAATAAAAACATTTTTTTAAACGCCCCTATCCCCAGTAGCTCGCGCTCAGAAGCGAACGCACATGTAAGTCCCGCCCACATATGTAAACGCCGTTCAAACCACACATGTGAGGTATCGCCACGTGTTTTAGAGCACCAGCAACAATTCTAGTACTAGACCTCCTCTGTAACTCTAAACAGGTAACCTGTAAAAAAAAAATAAGTTGGAGCCATTCCATGAGTGTGCGCAATTTAAAGCGTGACATACTATTTACTCAACGTAACTTCATCTTTCACATTATACAAAATAATTGGGCTAACTTTACTGTTTTGTTATTTTTTAATTCATGAAACCGTTTTTCCCCCAAAAAAAGGAGTTTGAAAAATTATTGCGCAAATAACGTGCAAGAGAAGTGCCAAAATTGGCCCGGTATGGAAGTGGCTAGACAAGACAGCCCCCCTCAGCATTTTACAAGACCAAAAGAGAGTGGCTGTGGTCAGTTATGAAAGCTATACCATCCACTTTGTTAAGGACATGTAAAAGAAGGTCAGATGACATAAAGATCATGCAGTGAAGATATCTAAACTCTTTTCCATCCAGTTTGGTGTTTAACTACTGTGTTTCTGCCTCCAATGCCCTTCTATGTTATCTTCAATAATGAGAACAATAAGGTGCTGAAGGGCAATACAAAAGGCTTGGGTTTTGAAGCCTATCTGTAAGATCTTGAAATATTTGGTTGCTATTTCACACATTGAAAACCAGGAATCCAAAATTGAAAGATCCACAGAAAGAGGCAAAGCAAGCTGACTTGAAAATGAATGAACACAAAAGTTAACAATAGCTTCAACCAGCCAATTATTCTGTTTCTTGGTCAGCTATGTAATTAAAGATGAAAGTGTCACTGATGTCACATCAGTAGTAAAATATAAAAATTGGGGCAGCTTTTTTCCAACTGCAAGCAACCTCAAGAATATGTCAGCTTGGCAGAAATAATAAAGAGCAAATGGGTTTGGGACATGAAATAATAAAGAAAAAATTGTGAACAAACTACAGACGTTTATCAATATATCACTTAGCTGATTCAGTAATTTAAATCAGAAGTTGTCTTCAGTGCTGAATTTTGGCAGCTACGCACCAAAAATGTTCAAAGAATGAAGGCTGGTTCACACTAGAATGTGCGCATTTTTGTACGCTTCATTTTTGATAGCTCATTCATGTCAATGGTCTGCCAAATGCATGGGAGCACATAAAAATCCAGGCAGGCATTAATTTTTAAAATCATGACGCACCAAACAACATGGTATTGCACCACATTTGCTAGATGCGTTCAGGGTGGCATTAATGCTTAATGGCACCCGCACACCTTTATCTAAGGCAGTGTGTTCCGTCCAGGAAATGCATTTTTCCCACCTGCATTCTGGTGCGAGTGGGGCCTTAAAGTAACCATCAGAAACATGTACATCATAACCTCATGTTCAATTCAGTGCGTTGCGATTTTCAGCCTATTCATTTGAATAGGCAGGGTGCCAGAAAAAGTCCTGCCAGCAGCTTCTTTGGAGCGTATTAGCAGCGGTGAGCTCACCGCTGCTAATGCGCTCCTGCCAATTGAAATCAATGGTCGGCGCTGCTGTATCACCAGCAATACGGCGCTGTAGTGGCGCATTATGGGCGGTTTTAACCCTTTCTGGGCCGCAAGCGGGGGTTTAAAGCACCCCGCTAGCTGCCAAAATGCACCGCCGACGCTATATGCGGCACAGTGTGAAAGGGCTCTAAAAAGTAAAAGACAAATTTGAAAATATACAATTGAGTAAAAATTTTACTGTTCAAATGTATGTAAACTTTAAAACTTCAAATGAAAATTAATATTTAGCCAAAAACTATCATGCTTGCAGAAATGTACCACTATCTTGTCTGACATCTTATGCAAATTAATTAATTAAAAAAACGAACCTTTCACCTTTTAGTAGTGTCTTGGCAAATATGATAAACAACAAGTTAACTAATTTACTGTCAATCTATAAAGTTTGGTTCCCATAGTAAGGTGCTAATGAATTCTTAACAATTTAAATACATTAAATGCAGTGTTTTTTTTTTATGATATAGCCTAACAAATTTAGTAATTTATATTCCTGTATAATGTTAATTTGCAGAGAAAATGCTTGTAAAATTATTTTTTACAATTTGCTGATTTTATGTAATTTAAACTAATCATTATTTACAAAAGCTAATAATATGGAATTGAATGTTTAATGATTCGGACTTGGGCCTCATACACACGACCGAGTTTCTCGGCAAAAACCAGCAAGAAACTTTATGGGAGATATTTTTTTGCCGAGGAAACCGGTCATGTGTACATTTTCGTCGAGGAAACTGTCGAGAAACTTGACGAGCCAAAAAGAGAGCAAGTTCTCTATTTCCTTGACGGGAATGGAGAAACTTGCCTTGTCGAGTTTCTCGACAGCCTAACAAGGAACTCGACGAGGAAAACGATGTGTTTCGCCCGTCGAGTTCCTCGGTCGTGTGTACGAGGCTTAAGACTGGCACTGGATTGGCAGATATCATCTCAAAAACAGTAGGAGAGGAAATACTGTCTGATTCTCAAATGAGTAGGCTGAGTGACTGGCCTGCGATGATATCCACTCAATGTTGACAATGTAACATATTTGGTGACATAATTGACTTATTGAAAAGTTTGTTACCACATATGTTATTCAGAATATCCAGCTCTTTAGGCTGTGCTGTACATTGCATACTCCTGACAACTACAATCTGCAACCTTATTGAGAGACGATACCGCTCTAAAAACTGCTGATCCCTTGGCTTTGCTTCCGTCCCACTAAACCAAAAAGGTGCTGGCTATGCACAGGTGCATTGGATAGAAGAAGATCCTGGACTGCCGCACTCCTTAAAACGATGTCTTTATTGTTCAAATAAAATCCCAAAAACAACCAAAGCGATGCAGTCAAAATTAAGTGAACAACAGGAAAAAGATGGCTGACATGTTTTACATCATGTGTGAAACATGTCAGCGACCTTTTCAAAATATGGGGTGAACCACAGTTCAGTGTCATAAGGAAATGCTCCAGTGAACAGCCATCAGAATATACATAAAGCTGTGCATGTCTGCAAGCTAGTGCATGAGATATGTAAATAACCTGTCACTCAAGCAAGGACTTTGGTTTTCATCTGCAAGTCTGTTTTATTTCACTGAACAATAAAAAGAGGATTGCTCAGCGCTGGATTAACTCTGTATGGCAAGACTGGGCACAGATGATAGGAAATATTATTCTCTACATTGTGACATAAAAAAATTGGGGTTTACATCCACTTTAAGATTTAGTAAACCCTTGCAAATCTATACTTAGCTCAACGTGTGCAAAAAGTACCAGACCATCTTGTGCCCATATTGGTGCTGAATGCCAACTGTTCTGTGCCAAGATCTACAAAATTAAGGTCCCTTTCACAGGGGGAAGATTCCATCTCTGATCAGTAAGGAATTTGATCACAGATCCCCTGCTGATCAGAGCAAAGAAGGTGGATGACAGGTCCGCGTCCACTCAGTTTATGTAGCATTGACACGTTGAGGATGACCAGATATAAACGTGCAGCGATCCACCTAGACAGAGGAGGAGAACGTATCCCCTTCCATTTGTTTTTAGCAGACCAGATAAGATTGGAGGTAGGTGGTTGTAAATGAACACAAGTCCATTTACATCCACTGGTCCATAGGGATGAATGGACCATCTGACCAGGTCTGCCTGAAAAACTGACAGGCAAATGTGATTGGAACAGTTGTGTAAATGGGTGCTGAGAACTAATCATTTAAAGGTTGATTCAAATCAAGTGAAAAACATGCCTTTTCTACAGTTATTTTGGTAGGAGCATTTTAGGTGAAAAATAATACCAATTATTATTATTAAAAATAAAAAATAAAAAATAAATAACTTACCAAGAAGCTTCTTTAATCCTTGCTGCTTCTGAATATTACTGAGCTCAGTTTGACAAGGAGGATCTATGGCAAACGAAGAACAAAACAATGTTATTACCAATCCATTTGCATTAAAGTAAAATTAAATCACCACAGCAAATGGTAAATTCTGCTCCACAAGGAGTTTTTTGCCATATTATGCAAGTTTGCACAATATAGCGCACTTGAACAGAAAAACAATACCTTCCAGCACTGCAATGTTTGCACTCCACTCCATGGCCAGTGCGTCCATCATTACAAAATTTTTCCTGGGTTTTCAGTCTATGGCCGTCTTGAATGGCTGGCCTAGGATTACAAAACTCTCACGCATGCGCTTGATGAGACTGTACACTGTGCTGTGAATGCGCAGCTCAGTGTAAACCTATGCTGACAGGTGGATAGAATCATCTAAGACATACAGTACATTGTCTTTTCTGTCATAAATCCTACATATCATTTCTGTCTGAGAAATTAGCAAAAAATTGGGTGATATGGTGCACTCTGGTTATGATTCAATGATGAAAGGAGAAAATATGGGGAAGGGGAGGGAGAACGGGATGGTAGTAATGTTATTATTCAAATAGTTCCATGTAAGGTAAAGGATAACTGTTCAAAGAAGGCAGCCAGTTCAAAAACGTAGAAGTAAAAGAACTCATCCAATGCCTGAAGAAAGAGTAAGAAAACTCTGAAAGCTACCACCACCCCGCTGACCCAACCCGCAAGTGACCAGACCCAGAAGTGAAGTGGAGCCGTCCACTGTGCACCTCTGATCATGTTCCATCCAGCCGGAAGCATCGTCTCCAGCTTTGTTCCCGGAGGACAGACCCGACTACGGACACCCGTCTACAACAGCGACGCCGGACGCACATTCTCCTTCTCTTTGCACCCGGAAGTCGTAGCGGATGATCTTTACAATGCCTGGGCCAGATCCACGTACAGCGGGCGCAACTTAATTTTTGGGATTTAAGTTACACCGCCGCAAAATTTCTACCTAAGTGCCCGATCCACAAAGCACTTACCTAGAAATTTTCAGCGGTGTAACTTAAATCCGTCCGGCGCAAGGCGTGCCCAATCTAATGGGGCGAGTCCTATTTAAATTAGGCGCGCTCCCGCGCCGGACGTACTGCACATGCTCCCGACGCGATTTTCCCGACGTGCTTTGCGCGAAGTTACGTTGCGCCGAGTTTTGTGAATCGCGCCGGGTAAAAAAAGTTGCGTCGGGAAAAAAAAGAGATGCGGCGGGAGAAAAAAATAATAATTTTGACAGCGTCGCGGGAAAGAAGGGTCTACTTTTACATGGTGTACTAACTTTACACTTTGTAAAAGCAGCCCTAATTTTGCGTTTGCAAACTAACAACTTACGGAGACTTCACAAAGGGAAACCGCTTCGTGGATCTCCGTAAGTGCTAATTTGCATACCCGACGCGGAATTTCGACGAGAAATGCCCCCAGCGGCAGCCGAGGTACTGCATCTTAAGATCCGACAGTGTAAAACTATTACACCTGCCAGATCTTAGGAAAATCTATGCATAACTGATTCTCTGAATCAGCCGCATAGTTAGAAACAGGGATACGACGGCGTATCAGCGGATACGACGGCGTATCAGCGGATACGACGGCGTATCAGCAGATACGCCTGCGTATCCCTTTTGAGGATCTGGCCCCCTGTTTCCACTTCAATCCTGTGAGTGCAATCATTTCAATTGTGTCTTATTTATAAGTAATCACTGCACTTGGAGGGCACTGTTCTCTCTCCCCTTCTTCCTGAGAAATTAGCAAGCCAACCACACAAACAAGAAATTACATTTCTGAAGGAAATTCTGTATACCACCAGAGTAAAAAAACTCATCCAGGTTGCCATACTGCAGTAATTTTTTGTAATATTAAAAAAAATTACATTGGCTGTAGATGGAAATGGAAAGTTAAAATTGCAAACTGGCTTGTGCAGCAATTTACAATCAATATTAATATTTTTACTTTGCAGGTACTAATCCGACTTGTACCATATAGAAGGCAGTGGGGTGGATTTACTAAAGGAAAATAGACTGTGAACTCCACAAGTGTTGTTGCATCAATTTTCCCCAAAGCTTAGTAAAATTCATTTCCATCATCAAATCATGTGCAAGCAAAAATGCTGTTTTTCTTATTTTCCTTACACCTGTTTGGGTATTCATTACAAAGTAAAGCTTCACTATGTTAACAAAGCTCTGAGGAAAATTTGTGAGAGAGTCCAAAAGAACCAATTGTATCAAAACCAGTGGTCAGGGAATAGAGCTTAGTGTAGCATCACCTATAGTCCTATTCCTATAAAGCCTATAATGTCTACTGGTGTGTGGCTGTTCCCAGAAATGTCATGTTCATTGGTCAGGAATTACAGGAGGCTAAAGAAAGGAGAAACGAAGAGATGGCCCCTGCCCCCACCTATAACTGGCCTTTACAACAAGGAGCAGATGGAAGGACAGAAAAGTAAAGGTTATAGCTACACTGGTCTGCTGACAGTGTGGCTGGTATAGTGGTGATATGAGAATGGTGACACTGTAACTACTGCTACTACTACTACTAATGGTAGTATTGGGGGCATTAGTGGTAGGTTGACTAAAGCACATAAACCCGAGGTAAGTAGAGTAACAAGTACTAAATGCAATGTCGGAAAACCCAATAAGAGGACAGTATGTGACCAGTCTAAACTACATGGCATGTTCACCAATGCTAGGAGCTTGGCGGACAAGATGGGTGAAGTAGAGATACTGTTGAAGAGGAGGATTTAGATTTTGTGGGAATTTCAGAGACCTGGTTCAACAACTCTCATGATTGGCTGGCAACCATTCAAGGGTATTCCCTTTGTCGCAGGGATAGAGAGGGTAAAAAATGGGGAGGGGTATGCCTATATATCAAGAATAATTTACAAGTGAATGTGAGAGATGCCATCATTAAGTGAGCTAGGGATGAGGTGGAATCCTTATGGATAGAGCTCCAAAGGGATAAAGCTAAGAGTAAAATAATACTGGGAGTATTCTATAGGCCCCCTAACCTGAGGGAGGAGGGGGAGACAGACCTCCTATCACAATTTTAATTAGCAACAAGGATGGGAAGTGTTATCATAATGGGGGATTTTAATTATCCAGACATAGACTGGGCGGAGGGAACCACACATTCGTCTAAGGCTGATCAAAGACACTGCGACTGGTGCAGTGGGGATTAGGGACACTAAGTGGGTGTCAGTGGTTAGAAAACTGATTGTTGATATTATTATATTTATAATTATATAATTTTTACATTTATTTTATTTTTTTTAACTTTTTTTTACTATCACGAGAATAGTGCAGTGTCATCATATTCTCCGGGTGGGTGACTGTGATTTTTAGATTTTTGATCACTGAAAAGGAAATTGTTGTAACTGTCAGGAATGCCTTTCATTTATGATTCACTGTTTACTATTTTGATTGCTGTGATTGACCCCAGCTATCACATGGTACAGGGCCACGGTGTCTCACTGTGACCAATCACAGAGATCACAATATTAAACAATACTATCATGAATGGATACCATTAATGACAGTTGTTTCTAGTGGACATGTGATCAATGTGATTGGTTACAGCGGTCACATGGTATAGGGACACCGTGGCCCTGTATCATGTGATAGCTGTGACCAATCACAACAATCAAAGTAGCCAATCAAAGATCCACTGTGTCCGGTAGACAGCAAGCTGGAGGACCAACAAGTATGTAGTTGCAGAACTAGAGAGCACCTTCTCGTCCGTTTATATACATTGGCTGGGTGGAAAGTAGTTAAGTGTGGTGAAGGAAGTACTACTAGAGATTAGTTTGAGATTCACTGAGTGTTGTTCAGGATTGAAGAGCAGCTTTTTTTTTATTTATTTTTATTATTTTACACTATTTCACTGAACTTTTATTGAAGTTTTGCACATAGTCTTTTTATATGGACACATGATTTTAATATTTATTTTATGAAGTGGTTAATTTACTAAAACTGGAGAGTACAAAATCTGATGCAGCTTTACACTGAAAAATTTCATTTTTTTGTCAAGGCTTAATTGAACAAGCAGAAGTTATAAGCTGATTGGCTACCATAGTAAATAAACCCCATAATTTCTATCTTTTAGATATGTATTTGAAATTTTAATATTTCTTTCATTTTACATTTGTAGTAGAAGGATATAAACCACACTGCTTCCAGGCTGATGGTCCCTGTATCTAACCTTACAATTTATGAGCAAAACTGGTACTCCTTGCAAGTGACTTTTTTGACCAGGATGGACAAATAAGAATAAAGGAAAAAATACTGAAAGTGAACTTACTCTTAACCAGTTCACCTCTCACACCTGTATAATTCTTATAGACTTGAGTATTAATTGCATTTCAGCTATGGGTGATTTGGTGATAACATTTTCATTACATACAAAATTAAAATAATACATATATTAGTGTATATAGTGTTGTGGCATTCTCCTTTTTCACCATGGAGTGTGTACTACTGTCGGAAAACAATGCACAAAAGAACTGGCATAGCTGGCAAAACCCAGCGGAATCACAGATGTGCAAACAGAAATTTGAAAATGCTAATATGCATACGCACAGGGGCAAGAATATATATTCGCCAGTGCGCATGCGCGTACGCCAAAGAACATGCAATGCGTGACAGACTCTGGTGCCCAGTGGCCTATTTAAAGCCAGTAGCAGCAACCACTAATTGCTGGATGATCTTCAGCTCCCCAGTGTGTCCTGGAGTTATGTTCCTGTTGTTATTTGGATTTCCTGTTACTGACCCGGGTTGCCTTTGACCTGTCTTGTCTCCACTCCTGGCATTGACCCTTGGCTTGTTCCTGTAAATCCCGCTCCTGCCTGCTGATCCGTGTATGACCTCTGGCTTGCTCTTCTGACTCTGCTTGGTGCTACCCCTGACTGATACCCCGTGAATGATTTCTGGCCTGACTCCTGACTTTGCTCCTGGCTCTCCCTTGCTGTCAAGTCTCAACTGGTACTCCTGAAGGACGTCTGCCCAGCAGTGCATCCTGCTCATCAGCCACCATCTAGTGGTCATTGCCTCATCACCTCAGCCTATTGCAGCTGGCAACCCCTGCTTCTCTGAGCATAGCACTCCCTGTTACCACCTTCAGGGGCGGTCTGCACTTAGCTGCAAGGGAAGCCCTCTCAGCACTTCGGCCTGCGACCAGGTATGTGACAACTACACAGTACACACGGTTAGTGTAGGCCACCCTTTTTTGAATGGTTTGTTTGATTCTACTGTACTCTAATTTTTTTCACACTAATTTTTAGGTTTGAGTTGGTGTCCTGGGGGGAAGTGTTGGTTTCCATTGGATATTGGTGGCACCAGTGTTGGTTTTCATTGAACATTGGTGGCACTACTTTCTACAATCAATATAGTGTACGTTGCATGTCTATTCACCCTTGTTGAACAGGGAGTTATTGTTTTCCCTTTTTCATATTTTATTCACACACTATCTTTGCATTGACTGCAGTCCACGGACTGCCTATTTTTCTTATGGAACCACCTATTCCTGTTATTTAGTGCTGTCCTTTGGTATTACAGTCAGGGGCGGACTGACCATTGAGTCACTCGGGCACTGCCCGAGGGCCCCATGCCACTAGGGGGCCCCATCAGGGTTGCCAGGCTCAGTAAAACCAGGGACAGTATGTAAAAATCTGTGTTTTTTTTAGATCTGTCCCTGATATTTCCGAAACTGACATGCTTTTAATGTGAATATCCCAAGATTTTAGCTGCCCTGCCTCTGCACTGCCTCCTGGCGTGGTGGCCATCTGTAAGCCAGAGGGGCCCCATAATCTTCTATTGCCCGGGGGCCCCATGAGTTGTCAGTCCGCCCCTGATTACAGTATAACAATAATTTTGCCTTGAATACAGATAACATTGTTGATGAAATATATTTTCATGTGAGTAATGCCTGTAGTCTTTGCTGATCTTATTGTAATCTGGGTAGTATGTTTTATTGGAAACCATATATTGCTGTTTTAGAATCTACAATAATTGGGTATTATCTATACTAACATATATAGAGAAGTGATGGCCAATTCTTGCCCCAGTGTCCGGCCGCCAGACTTTTCTTTGTGTGGTGTCTCTCTAAAAGCCAAGAACGTAATGTGACCATATTATTTGGAGTTGATATTCTTACATATTGTATTTATTAATTTTTCATTTTGTCTATCCACTATCATGATGAAGCAACTCCCTTGTGAAACACGTTGACACAACATCTGGATACGGAGAAGCCTATCCTTACAAATGTTTGCTTTATATAAGTCTATTATTTTGAATTGTATGCTTTGATTTGGCCAGGAAGCAGATACCAAAAGCCGGACAGTTTGGTCTGGTCCAGAACAGTTTATTCAGTAATGGGTATTGCTTGTAACCTTGAAAAAAATAGGGGCTATGTTTCCTGAATGTTAATGGTTTATTTTATTTAAATGCGGTTTATTAAAAAATGTAATATGTGCCTTGTGTTGTGCCATTAAAGTCTGTCATCTGTAGGTGGTTTATTAGGGGGTTGGATTCACCTTTCTTTTATCCCACTGTATTTTCTCATTTTCATTTTAGGACAAATAAGGTTTTATCTTGGCAATATTATCTTAAAAAAAGTATTAAAAGTGTTTTAGAGAATTCGCATTCCTGCCAATAAAAAGCACATAATTTAATTTATAGTTCTACTGTGTATAATTACACTTACATTTTTTACCTTGAAACATTGCTTTAACTGACACCATATGCAGACCAAAGGATGACCTGCTGTGAATAAACCATAGAAGTTACATTGAAGCAATAATAATATTGCTCCATTGTAACTCTGCTTGACACTACATATGTTGTTCTATGAGTGTCAGTTTACACAGGAGCAGAAAGATCTGTAATAGGAAGAAAATAAGCCCTAGCTGTCATTTTGACATTTTTGACATTTTGGAATTGGTAGCAAATATGGCCAGAGTGCAAGTTAAGAGGAGGACTGGACATGACACACACACACATAGCAAAGTATATTAATTAATATATTTAGGCATGTGTAGTAATGTTCCCAACTGTTTAATCGCTTGACAACCACCCCACGTATATATACTGCGACAGGGTGGCCCTTAAGCGCAAGATCACCTACCTGTACGTGATTCCTCTCTTCAGCTCTGGGGTGCATGCACGTGCCACCGGAGCCCTGCTCCCGCTGTGATTGGAGCCAATCAGTGGGTATGGCTGCCAGGACCCACCCATCGTTCACAGGAGAGGCAGAACTGTGGTCTGTCTATGTAAACAAGGCAGACCACCATTCTGTGAGGGAGGAAGAGGGAGATCTTGTGTTTCTGTTAAACAGAAACACAGATCTCTGTTTTCCTCCTGTCACAGCATTCCCCTCACAGTTAGAAAGCACTCCCTAGGAGCACACTTAACCCTTTGATCGCCTCTGCTGATAACCCTTTCCCCTCATTTATACAGTGATAGTGCATTTCTTTGAGCACTGATCACTGTATTGTGTCACTGATCCCCAAAAAGTGTTACTTAGTGTCAGATTTGTCAATGTTACAGTCCCGCTAAAAATCGCTGATCGCCGCCATTACTAGTAAAAACATAAAAGTTAAAAAAATGTAAAGTCCATAAATCTGTCCTATAGTTTGTAGACGCTATAACCTTTGCACAAACCAATCAATATATGCTTGTTTGTTTTTGTTTTTTTACCAAAAACATGTAGCAGAATACATATTGGCCTAAATTGATAAAGAAATTATATTTTTTATATTTTTTTATTGAATTTATTTAAAAAATATTGTTTTGTTTTTTTAAATTGCCTGTCTTTTTTTGTTTGCAGCACAAAAAAATAAAACCGCAGAGATGATCAATTACAATCAAAAGAACGCAACGCATTTCAGTACCGCAAAAAACAGCCTGGTCAGGAAGGGGGTTAAACCTTCCGGAGCTGAAGTGGTTAAAACATTGTTTAACCACTTAAGGACCCCTTCACGCCGATTTACGTCGGGAGAATGGCACGGCTGGGCACATCAACGTTTATGTACGTTGCCCTTTAAGCCCAGCCATGGGATCGCGCATGCGCCACAGGCGCGTGCACGGGACCCGGTCCGAAGCTCTGTGACCACGGGCACGGGACTCGCGGACCCGATTGCCGCTGGAGTCCCTCGATTGGTCCCCGGAGCTGAAGAAAGGGGAGAGCTGTGTGTAAACACAGCTTCCCCGTTCTTCACTGTGGCGCCGTGATTGATCGTGTGTTACCTTATATAGGGAATCACAATCGATGATGTCACACCTACAGCCACACCCCCTACAGTTAGAAACAGACGTGAGGTCACACATAACCCCATCAGCACCCCCTTGTGGTTAACTCCCAAACTGCAATTGTCATTTTCACAGTAAACAGTGCAATTTAAATGCATTTTTTGCTGTGAAAATGACAATGGTCCCAAAAATGTGTCAAAATTGTCCGAAGTGTCCGCCATAATGTCGCAGTCACGAAAAAAATCGCTGATCTCCGCCATTAGTAGTAAAAAAATAAAATAAAATAATGATTAAAAATGCAATAAAACTATCCCCTATTTTGTAAACGCTATAAATTTTGCGCAAACCAACCGATAAACGCTTATTGCGATTTTTTTTACCAAAAATAGGTAGAAGAATACGTATCGGCCTAAACTGAGGAAAAAAAAATTTGTTTATATATTTTTGAGGGATATTTATTATAGCAATTTTTTAAATTGTTGCTCTATTTTTGTTTATAGCGCAAAAAATAAAAAACGCAGAGGTGATCAAATACCACCAAAAGAAAGCTCTATTTGTGGGAAAAAAAGGACACCAATTTTGTTTGGGAGCCACGTCGCACGACCGCGCAATTGTCAGTTAAATCGACACAGTGCCCAATCGCAAAAACTGTCCGGGTCCTTTAGCTGCCAAAAGGTTCGGGTCTTAAGTGGTTAAAAGGCATCCTTGCTAAAGCAAAGCATTTTCTTATGCCGCGTACACACCATCACTTTATGTGATGAAAAAAAACGACACTTTCTGTGAAGTAAAAAATGACGTTTTTGAAACTTCAATTTTCAAAGACGAAGTTGCCTACACACCATCGTTTTCTCACAATGATCTTGCAAAGTGAGGTTACGTTCCACCACGTTTTACCATTGAAGCTTGCTTCATAAGTAGCTTCTGGGCATGCGTGGATGAAAAAACGTCTTAGAAAACAACGTTTTTTGCTACACACGGTCAATTTCTGTGAAGTAAAAAGTGCACTTTTGAAAAACGACACATAAAATTGAAGCATGCTTCAATTTTTTTTGGTCGTTTTTTACAAGACATAAAACGACATTTTCCCCCACACACAGTCAATTAAAGTGACGTTTTTAAAAACGTCATTTTTTTTCATCACATAAAGTGATGGTGTGTACGCGGCATTAGAACACAATTGTCTGACAGGTTTATCACTGAGATGCCAAACAAAGCACTCTATTCTCTATGTACAGTATAAAAAAAAAGAACATAAACACGCTACAGATGTTAGAATTTCTGTTAAGCACTTCGAAAAAGCAATATTTTTCCTTTAATGAGAACAGTAAGTTTTAAAAGTCAATTTATTTTATTACTATAGTATTTTTTTTATTTTAGTTACCTTGCTGCCGCTGGAAGCAGTAGCACCACTCATTGTTGGATATTAAGCTGTCCTTGTATGTGTCACATGTATTGAAGAAAGCCTTGGTACATTGTTCATTCTTGTCAATATAAATGCTTCCCAGCTCAGACTGATCCAGTAGCAGGTCATAATTTCTATCAAGTCTATTAAACATCCACCCAAGAGAATCCCTGCATATTGGTAGAATGCTGGTATCAAATCCTGCAAAGGGTGATAAAGACACGTTAGCCTGTGTTCAATGTGTACATACATCATTGTTTAAAGGGCAAAATACCATACCAATGTTATATACATTTTACTTCATTAAATAACTATAACGTATATAAGTTCTCAAATACTCTGTCATGCTCAGTTTCATCTATTATGTATAACAGTTATGCTGCTTAAACTACACATACAATGCAAAACTATGAGTAAGGATTCAGCTGAAACGCATTAACATCTTATTGTCGTGTTGTTCCTATGGATGCTAAAGACTGCTTGAAATGGTAAAGAATAAAGCATTATTTAGGATTATATGTATACTTTTGCATTATTCGGTGAACATACAATACAGTAAAATCTTGGTTTGAGAGCGTTTTGCAAGACAAGCAAAATTTTTAAAGAACCTTGATACACAAGCAATGTCTTGATATACAAGTAGCGTCACATCAGTATAAAACAGGACAGATGCGCCTCTAAGTGTAGCAAAATGGAAACGTTTAATGAAGGTACAACATTTAGCAACTTACATGGTTGATGATTAAAACAGACACATCTAAGTATGCAGACATCCGGGATAAAGCTGTCCACATAGATCATCCTCGGCACCGCCATCTACATCATCCCTTCCATACTGCGCTCTATGAGCGCTTCAAGCCTCACTTTCAAATCGCTCTACTGCAGGGTAGTCTTCCTGGTCACGATTGCAGACTGACAGCGGTGAGAGCCGGCGATGCAGAGGATGGTCTATATACACAGCTTTAACCAGGATGCCTGCATACTTAGATGTTCCTCTTTTAACCACTTGAGGACCGCCTAACGCCGGAATACGTCAGCAGAATGGCACGGCTGGGCACAGGCACGTACAGGTACGTCGCCTTTAAGAGCCAAGCCGTGGGTCGAGCGCGCACCGCCGGGCCAAGGCTACGTGACCGTGCCCGCGGGACCCGATTGCCGTCAGTGTCCCGCGATCGGTCACAGGAGCTGAAGAACGGGGAGAGGTGAGTGTAAACACACCTTCCCCGTTCTTCTGTGTGGCAGTGTCACTGATCGTCTGTTCCCTGTTATAGGGAACAACGATGAGTGATGTCACACGTCCAGCTACGCCCCCCTACAGTAAGAATCACTCCCTTAGGGCACACTTAACCCCTTAGCGCCCCCTAGTGGTTAACCCCTTCACTGCCATTGTCATTTTCATAGTTATAGCACTTTTCGCTGTGAAAATTACAATGGCCCCAAAAATGTGTCAAAAGTGTCCGATGTGTCCGCCATAATGTCGCAGTCATGAAAAAAATCACTGATCGCCGTCATTACTAGTAAAAAAAAAATATTAATAAAAATGCCCTAAAACTATCCCCTATTTTGTAGACGCTATAAATTTTGCGCAAACCAATCAATAAACGCTTATTGTGATTTTTTTAACCAAAAATGAGTAGAAGAATACGTATCGGCCTAAACTGAGGAAAAAAAAAGTTTTTTTATATATATTTTTGGGGGATATTTATTATAGCAAAAAGTAAAAAATATTGGGGCAGATTCACGTAGAGCCGCGTAAAATTGTGCGGGCGTAACAAATCTGATTTACGTTACACCTCCGCAACTTACACGGGCAAGTGCTGTATTCTCAAAGCACTTGCTCCGTAAGTTGCGGCGGCGGCGTAGCTTAAATTGGCCGGCGTAAGCCCGCCTAATTCAAATTTGGATCAGGGGGCGTTTTATGGAAAACTACTGTGACCCAACGTGATTGACGATTTTCGGAACGGTGCATGCGCCGTCCGTGGAATTTCCCAGTGTGCATTGCTCCAAAGTACGCGGCAAGGATGTCATTGGTTTCGATATGAACGTAAATGACGTCCAGCCCCATTCACGGACGACTTACGCAAACAAGGTAACTTTTTCAAATTTTGACGAGGGAACGACGGCCATACTTAACATTGGCTGTGTGTACGTTCGGGAATTCGCGTATCTAGCTAATTTGCATACTCGACGCGGAAATCGACGGAAGCGCCACCTAGTGGGCAAAAAAAAATGCAGTTAAGATCCGACGGCGTAAGAGACTTACGCCTGTCAGATCTAATGGATATCTATGCGTAACTGATTCTAAGAATCAGGCGCATAGATACGACGGCGCAACTCTGAGATACGGCGGCGTATCTGGAGATACGCCGTCGTATCTCGGTTGTGAATCTGGGCCATTGCTTTTGTTTCAAAATTGTCGCTCTATTTTTGTTTATAGCGCAAAAAAAAATTTTGGTGGGAAAAAAAGGACGCCAATTTTGTTCGGGAGCCACGTCGCACAACGCATTGCCGAATTGCAAAAAGGGGCCAGGTCCTTAACCTGCATATTGGTCCGGGTCTTAAGTGGTTAATCAACAACCATGTGAGTTGCTAAATGTTGTACCTTCATTAAATGTAAGCATATTGCTATACTTAGAGGCGCCTCTCTTCTCTTTCATACACTGTAGCTCCTGCTGGATTTTGCTTCTAATCCCCTTGTGGAGGCTTCCATTTGTGGATGGACATTTTATGGTTACACAACCTATCACATTGCTATAATCTTTTTATATGGACTATAAACTAAAGGACTTATGAATAAATGGTTGTGGAACAAGTCGTCAGAGTTCCTATTATTTCTTATGGGGAAATTTTTCTTTGATATACAAGTGCCTTGAATTACAAGCATGTTTCCGGAACAAATTATGCTTCCAGTCCAAGGTTTTACTGTATACAACACTGTGAATAGGTGGTGACAACAGTGGCTGGAAGGAGATGTTTAATGTTGATAGAATAAAGAGATTACCATAGCTGATTTGTCCTTTTTGAAAATGCTTGTTATCTAGCTATCATGATGATGTGCTGGCCTCATTAATCTCTGAGATATTCACCTGGACCAATAATACACATTAGAAGTTCTGACTTTATTGACTTGTGTACAGTAGGTGCACGCGATATTGTGTCAATCTCACTCCCTTTCTCAGCGAGATTGAGCACCTACGAGCCCCATCGCGGGAGCCAGCGCCGAGCTGGCTTGCCGCGATAGAGACAAAGCCGTCATAGAAGCGACGGGAGATCCGACTTGGATTCCTGCCAATTCTACACGTGTGCGGCGTTTGTTATGAATCCTGAGGGGGAAGTCCCCGCCGGATTTTAAATAAAAATCCGGCATGGGTTCCCCCCTCAGGAGCATACCGGGCCCTTAGGTCTGTTATGGGTTGTAAGGAGAGCCCCCCTTACGCTGAAAAAACAGCGTAGGGGGACCCCCTACAATCCATACCAGACCCGTATCCAAAGCACGCTACCCGGCCGGCCAGGAAAGGAGTGGGGACGAGCGAGCGCCCCCCCCTCCTCCTGAGCCGTACCAGGCTGCATGCCCTCAACATGGGGGGGTTGGGTGCTCTGGGGCAGGGGGGCGCACTGCGGGGCCCCCCCACCCCAGAGCACCCTGTCCCCATGTTGATGAGGACAGGGCCCCTTCCCGACAACCCTGGCCGTTGGTTGTCGGGGTATGCGGGCGGGAGGCTTATCGGAATCTGGGAGCCCCCTTTAATAAGGGGGCCCCCAGATACCGGCCCCCCACCCTAAGTGAATGGATATGGGGTACATCGTACCCCTACCCATTCACCTGGAGGAAAAATGTTAAAGTCAATAAACACAACACAAGAGTTTTTAAAATAATTTATTAGTCTGCTCCGGAGGCCGCCCCCTGTCTTCTTTAGCTCTGTTTACCAGGGGGGGCTTCTTCTTTGACGTCTTCGGGTGGGGGCCGCTCTTCGCCGCCGTCCGGTTCTCTTCCACCGCCGGGGGGGGTCGCTTTTATAAAAGTGCCCACTCCTCGGCGGGTTTCCTCCGACGTCTTCGGCGGGGGGTGGTGTGCTTCTTCTTCCGCTATCTGGGGGGATCTTCTTCGGCTATCCGGGGGGTCTTCTTCACTCTCCGGGGGTCTTCTGCTATGTTCGCCGCTCTCCGCTGTTGACTCGGCGCACCCCGGTTCTTCCTCCAGCTGTCCGGTGCCTTCTCCTTCAGTGCTGAACGTCTATCTTCTTCTTCCGTGCTGTGACGTATTCTTCTTCTTCCGGGCTGTGACGTCATCTTCTTCTCTTCTCCAGATTAGGATGAAGGAAAAAAGCTGGGACAGCCGCACTCCAAAAAAACTCCTCCTTTAATTAAAAATCACAAAATACATGCCACAGCAAAAAACAGCACAACAAAAGAAAAGCTGACGTTTCGCACTATGCCTTAGTGCTTCTTCATAGCTATGAAGAAGCACTAAGGCATAGTGTGAAACGTCAGCTTTTCTTTTGTTGTGCTGTTTTTTGCTGTGGCATGTATTTTGTGATTTTTAATTAAAGGAGGAGTTTTTTTGGAGTGCGGCTGTCCCAGCTTTTTTCCTTCATCCTAACCTGCATTTTGATTGCACTGCCTGCACCCTTGGCTCGGACCACAGGAATCAGATTACCTGGTTCTCTTTGAGCGGTTACCCACTCTCTCTTCTCTTCTCCAGATGTTGACACGCCGGCTCTTCTCGCTGAAATGACGGATGCGCGGCTTGCATCGGACCTATATAGGCCTCACAGTCCCATCATGCTCTGTACCTACCCATGTGATACCTACCCACGTGGGTAGGTATCACATGGGTAGGTACCAGAGCATGATGGGATTGTGAGGTCTATATAAATCCGATGCAAGCTGCGCACCCGTCATTGCAGCGAGGAAAGGCGACGTGTCAACATCGGGAGAAGAAGAGAAGTGAAGAACATGATATCACAGCACGGAAGAAGAACTCACAGCACGGAAGGAGAAGAAGACGTACAGCACGGAAGAAGAAGGCACCGGACAGCGAGAGGAGGGGTGCGCCGAGTCAACAGCGGAGAGCGGCGAACATAGAAGGAGACCCCCGGAGAGTTGAGAAGACCCCCCGGATAGCGGAGAAGACCCGTCGGGATAGCGGAAGAAGAAGCCCCCCCGCCGAAGACGCCGGAGGAAACCCGCCGGGGGGTGGGGGCTTTTTTAAAAGCGACCCCCCCAGCGGTGGAAGAGAACCAGACGGCGGCCCCCACCCACCCGAAGACGTCAAAGAAGAAGCTCCCCCTGGTAAAAGAGCTAATAAAGAAGACAGGGGGAGCCTCCGGAGCAGAAAAATAAATTATTTTAAAAACCCTTGTGTGGTGTGTTTATTAACTTTGACATTTTTCCTACAGGTGAATGGTTAGGGGTACGATGTACCCCATATCCATTCACTTAGGGTGGGGGGGCCGGTATCTGGGGGCCCCCTTATTAAAGGGGGCTCCCAGATTCCGATAAGCCTCCCGCCCGCATACCCCAACAACCAACAGCCAGGGTTGTCGGGAAGGGGCCCTGTCCTCATCAACATGGGGACAGGGTGCTCTGAGGTGGGGGGGCCGCAGTGCGCCCCCCCTGCCCCAGAGCACCCAACCCCCCCATGTTGAGGGCATGCAGCCTGGTACGGCTCAGGAGGGGGGGGGGCGCTCGCTCGTCCCCACTCCTTTCCCGGCCGGCCGGGTAGCGTGCTTTGGATACGGGTCTGGTATGGATTGTAGGGGGACCTCCTACGCCGTTTTTTTCGGCGTAGGGGGGCTCTCCTTATAACCCATAACAGACCTAAGGGCCCGGTATGCTCCTGAGGGGGAACCCATGCCGGATTTTTATTTAAAATCCGGCGGGGACTTCCCCCTCAGGATTCATAACAAACGCTGTACACGTGTAGAATTGGCGGGAATCCAAGTCGGATCTCCCGTCGCTTCTATGACGCGCTTGCTGGGATGTGCTGTCACTATTCCAGTGAGTGCGAGATCTCGGCACCATGTCGCCGAGAATCAGCGCGATGCTGTCGTGCTAAAAACACAATATTACAAACACCTACTGTACTTGTTCCAGGTAGGAAAGTAGTATTCTTACAAAGAGGCAAGCAATGGTAGCCTCCTTATTTTTCTCAAAACAGGTTTCATTTATTGCTTTTTCCATGATTTAAAAAAAAATGTATCTTGAAAAGCAAATCCTAGCAAAGATTGGACTTTTATTAAGTACCTCCACTGCTGCTTATGTAAGAAAGTGTACTAAATGTAACTTATGCATGGGTCGATTTCCATTTGTTGAATGAAAGACGTAAATTTTGTTTTGTTTTGTAATCTGATGGTGCCACCATTGATTTTGAAATTCCACCAACTAAGCCTTTACTTTGCCCTCATGTTGTTACGTAAAAGAATGTTTGTGGCCGGGAATCTTCTGTGTTGCTCCATCAGTTACAGCTCAGTAATTGGACTCTTAAGCTGCCTAGCAGTATTCCCAAGTATGGCTCGGGGTAGAATTTCAGCACCAATAGAGGTAGCCCAGAGCCAGAATCGGGATCGCATTGCGGTATCCAGGCATGGAGTTACTTACCTTGTCCCCTGGATCCTGCGATGTCTCCCCGCTGTGTGATCGAGCTGTCTCCTCGCTCGATTCACACAGTGCCCTGTGCCGCCGAGCTCTGTTCCCTGTGACGTTACGACGCACGTGGGCGGAGATCAGCGCCAAATTTAAAAAAGTTAAAACACAGTACACATACAGTATACTGTAATCTTACAGATTACAGTACTGTATGAAATAAATACACACCCCCTTGTCCCTAGTGGTCTGTCCAGTGTCCTACATGCACTTTTATATAATAAAAACTGTTCTTTCTGCCTGGAAACTGTAGATTGTCCATAGCAACCAAAAGTGTCCCTTTATGTCAAAAGTGATTTTAGACCAGCTAGAAAACAGCGATAATTAATTAGAATCGCTTGCAGAATTGAGCAATAGCGATTTGTGGGGAAATTCGTCATCAAACACTAAATCTAATGACAGCGACAATTCTGCAACTGAGCAAATTTCAGTGTTTTTGATTTGATTACATTATTGAATAATTTGTATTACTATTATATTATTATTATTTGTTTTAATTATTTATAGTTATTTATTATATTATAATTTATGATTTTGTGTTTCAAACTTTATCATACCTGGGATGTCTACTAGACTCTTGCTTGGACAGAATTATTCCTAGGAATTACAATATAAAACGCCAAATTTCCATGTAAAATAATGGTACTGCTTTCAGCACCTAAAATCTGAAAGAATCATACCGCCAGGGAGGTTAATAGGCAAGAGTGGATGTAAATATAGGTGTGTATATACCACATTAATGGTTCATTTGGACAGAGTTTAAAACTTTTTGAGCATAATCATAGGCTCAGGAACCATGGGCCAGATTCCCGTACATCCTGCGGCGGCGTCGCATAAGCTATTTACACTATGCCGCCACAACTTACAGGAGCAAGTGCCGTATTCCCCAAACACTTGCTCCGTAATTTGCGGCGGCGTAGTGTAAATGGCCCGGCGTATGGCCGCGTAATTCAAAGGGGGTGGCTAGTATTCAAATTAAGCGCGCCTCCGTCGAACTGCGCATGCGCCGGGCTGAAAAATGGCCCAGTGCGCATGCTCCAGCTCACAACGGAAAACGTCAATGACGCCGACGTGAGCATCATTGACGTAAAGTCGTATTCAAGAACGACTTAGGAAAACTATGTAACTGACGGAAAAAGCCGACGCGGACCCGACGCCATACTTAACATGGCATACGGCGGACTGGCGTAAGGTTACCCCTCATATAGCAGGGGTAACCTTACGCTTACGGAAACGACGTACGCGACGAGTACGCAACGCAAATTCGTTCGGGAATCGGCGTATCAGGCTCATTTGCATAGTCAAATGAGACCTGAACGTAAACGCCACCTAGCGGTCAGCGTTGTATTGCATTTAGGATCCGACGGTGTAAGTGACTTACACCAGTCGGATCCTAGCCTAATTCCGGCGTATCTTGTTTTGTGAATACAAAACAATGATACGCCGGCGGGAATTTCGAATTATGCTGGTGTATCAGTAGATACACCGGCATAACTCTTTTGAGAATCTGGCCCCATGATTTTAAGGGTACCTGGTTTAGTTTGTACATAGAAATATGCGCAGTGGGGCAGTGTTAGAAAGCTGCTGCAAATATAACTCATATCAATCTAGATGGAGCTGGACACAGTGCTGAGCCCTTTGTGTTTTTTTTTTTGAGAAAAAAAAAAAACAGGAACACAGAGACAGAACATTACATTATAACTATGCAGCCACACTAAAAAGAAAATTGCAATATGCAAGTAATGAACACTACCACCTATTGGCAGACCTACTAATCACAGCATAATATATAAGAATTGTCGTTTTGCCTATTATTATACGAACAGCATGTCAACATCTCTAATCAACAACTTCTTCTCATGTAAGTCCCATCTTTTTTTGAAGTTCTTGAAACTTTGGCTTTGGCATTGGCCGCAATGTATACAAGTATTTGTTAAAAAATAATAGTGTCCTCTGATGTAGATCTATCGTTCATCATGATGTCAACGTCACCACCAGACCCGAAAACAAACCCGCTCTGCTGTCAACTTAGTCAAACCGCCAAATGCCTGGCTTGCCATTTGACGGTTCTTATATAGGTAAGGGCGGGCCACCTGGTGACACGACACCCCTTGTGATATCACTGACCCAGAATGCACCGGTTGGTGATATCACAAGTAGGGGTGGTGTCACCCGGTGGCTCCACCACATGCTTATATAAGAATTGTCAAACGGCAAGCCAGACATTCGGCAGTTTGCCTTAGTCTGGCGGTGGCGTCTGTGTCGTGATTGACAATGGATTTACATCGGGGGAACTGTTTTTTAATGAAGGAATTGTCAAAAACTGTCTCTGTGTTTTTATTACTTTTTAACACTTTTTTGGTGACTGGGTAAAATTTGCTTTGGGGTGGGGGGCGCAGAGCCCCCCACCCCCCATTTTGGGGTCATGTCACCCTCCTTTCCTGGCCTGCATGCTTAGATAAGGCGACCAGGTGATGTTCGGGCTGAACATTTGCTTGGCCCGAACCATTCGCCCAACTCTAGTTGAGAGATGTCATCTCTTCATCTGCAGCCTTAATCTAGATCTACTTCTTATGAACAGGTAGCTTTTGCACTTCTTTTCTTTTTGCTAGATCAGGCTTTGGTACTGTATAAACCATATATGACAAGCATCTAGCTGGAATTCCCTTATTGGATCTCATAGATTTTCTGACTGAGGTTGCAGGTGGTTCAGCTTCTTTCTTTTCAGAAGATACATAATCAATGCCAATTTCAGTGATGTTCTATTCCATTTTCTCTAGTATTGGTGGGGCTTCTTGCTCAGGCTGTTATTCTGACGGTGCTGACTGTGTCATTTTGTGAGGCTTTTGACACATACTGTAGGTGATTCACTAATGATTACACATCTGCTGATCATTAGCTTATTGGTGTCTGGATGCAGAATTCTGTAAATCTTTTGAGACTTGTTGTTGCCAATATATTCCTTAGCAGAAGGTTCCCATTTTGTATGCTTTTCTTTAGAAAAGTGTACATATGCTTTACTTCCAAAGGTTTTTTATGTGTTTTAGGTCACTCTTTGTTCCAGTTTACAGCTCATATGAAGTTTTTTTTTAAAGTGCTGTCATTTACAAACGAAAAGTGGTTTTACATTTCTAGCAATTAAATTAACCTTCTGGCTTCTATCAAAAAGTAAATAAAGCAGCACACATAACCCTCTAAAGGCCCCCCCAAAATACATAACAGCCTGCCATGTATTTTAGGAGACTTTTGGAGTGGTTTGTTTGCTGGTATTTCTTAAAAAGGAAGCCAGCAAATAAATGTCCTTTAAATTGTATGGCCCTGTACACACGGGCAAGAATCTCGTCAGGAAAATAACGTAATTTTCCCTGACGGGATTCTTGGCAAGAAACTCTTGCCGCCCGAGTGTACAGACTTTTATTTCAAAAGAACCGCGGTTCTCTTGAATGTAAAGAATGCAGTGACATCATCGCAAACGACGAGCATGCGCTCGTCACATTCGATGGCGTCGACGCCATCTTGCTTCACCCTACCTATGCCATGGAATCTACTGTGCATGCATCAAAGTAATTTCGAGCATGCGCGGGTTTCCACGGCAACAGGTAAGTATACACACTCTCGGGTTTCTCGTCGGGAAACAGGCCGACAAGAATCTCGACGAGAAAAGTTTCTCTTTTTTTCTCGTCGAGATTCTGGCCAGATTTCCTGACGAGGAACCTGAAAGCCTCGTAAACACAAACGATTTTCTCGGCAAGAAGCAGTTTTCTTTTGTGTACGAGGCTTAAAAGTTTGCTGTAGCACATCCTACAACAAGAATAGGAAACAAAATGCATAGAGTTCCCCCTAAAATGTTTACCAGACCCTTTGAGTTTGGTATGGATTAGCGCAGGGGTTGGCAACCTTAAAGAGGAGGAGATCTACCTGAACAACACAGGAGAAGTCAAAGACCACAGGGCACAGTATTGCCTCCTCACACTTGATTTGAAATTCTAATTGGAGTACTACTGTGTCGCAAATGTGTGCATTGCATTGCATTAATGGGTGGTGAGAAGGCAACATATTGTCTCCTCACCACCTATCAACACACACTCAGATCGCATTTCAGAGGAGCAGCACTTGAATGAGCCCTTAGTTGCATTCAGCACCGTAGGACTCGTTTACACGTAAAGTTGGGGGGGGGGGGTGGTAAAACAGTAGGATATAAAATAAATCTATGGCTAAGCGCAGCAAACCCACAGTAAAGCTGCAGGTGTATTGCACTACACCCATGGTGTGGGTAAACTGCAGCACATCAGTGTGAAAGCAGCACTATACTATTAAGCCCAGTCTATTGCTTCACTGACCTAAAAATCTTTTATTTCCTGCTGCTGGCACCACTCTGGAGGCAGCTACCTGACATAAGAGATAGAGTGCAGTTGGTATCATTCCGCATGGGACAGGAGTGGCACTACAGAGGAGATATGCGGCACTTGCTCCCTTCTACAGCTCTAACTTTATAAGTAGTTCCTCTGCATTGCACTCTGTTTGATGCTTTGAAATCTACCAGTCAGCTGTCCGAGATCTACTGGTAGATCATGATCTACAGGTTGCTGACCCCCGGATTAGTGGGTACCCCATGCAAACAAAAACAGAAAAAGAGTGCATGAGGTCCTCTTAAATACCCATACCAGACCCTAAAGCAGACACGCACGATTTTTTCAGTAAAATACAGCAAAAAAATGCTGGCAGAGCTTTCTTGCTGATTAAACCATGCGTGTGTACGAGGCTTTGAGGTTTCTCGTTAAGAAAACTGTCCAGAATCTCGACGAGAAAAATAGAGAACCTGCTCTCTATTCTCTCATTGTGAGATTCTCTGCAGTGTTTTCCTGCCGAGAAACCCGAGCATGTGTATATTTACCTGTCTCCATGGAAACCATGGAAACCCGCGCATGCTCAAAATGACTTTGACGCATGCACGGTAGCTTCCAAGGCATAGGTAGGGTGAAGCAAGATTGCGGCGATAGCATCAAATGTGACAAGCGCATGCTCGTCGTAGTCGATGACGTCACCCCGTTCGTTTCATTCAAAAGAACGGCGGCTGATTTGAATCGTACGTGTGTACACTCGGTCGGCAAGAAAATCTTGTGTATAGGGCTTTAATCTGAGAATACAACCTGACTGACCAGGAAAAGTGAAGGATGAGAGCCCCAAAACCATACTAGGCCAGATGCCCTCAGCATGGAGGTATGCTTTGCCAGGGGGGATTGCTGCCCTGGAAGAACAATGTGCATATTAGCAGAACTGTGCTCAGACATAATTCTGCTCTGGGCACACTTGAATGATGAGCTGAGTTTGTTAAGCTCCGGCCTTATGTGTCATGTGATAGACAAGCTATTGAGTAAATCAAGTGGTCTTTATAATATGAGATCCTTTAGAAAGCACTTTAAAGACCACCAGAAAATGAAAAAGATAAATAGTTTTGAACTACTGTATACAGATCCTTCTGACTTCAGTTTGCTTGCCAAATTTAGCCAAACATGGTCAGAAGTGGCCACAATTTGTAACGTTTGAAGCTTGGTTCTGCCCTCTGTAATAGTGTTGCAATTGGTGTGAAGTCAACTAAAATTTATACTTTATACATCTTCTCTGAAAACCTACCTTGGTTTTAGCTTTTATGCAAGTAATGATCTTTAATTTATGTTCAACTACTGTTTGCTATCAATTCTTTCAGAGGTAATTCAATTGTTCCTATCGCGCTTCCAAGTAACCTCTTTACATAAATGAAGCATATTAAGGCTAACAGCTGTTTTTAACAGATCAGTTAATGGAAAACTAATGTAATGTAAAAGATGATTGCCTCTTAACATCATATTAATTCACCAAGCAAATCTTTTTTTTTTTCACACAGCATTTATCATGCAATGGATGATAGCCTTATTCTGTGACAATATGTCCTTTTCTAGATTGTCCTCTTTACTCACCTCTATTCAATAAGTAGTAGCTTCCTATTCTGTTTTCAATGTTCTCCTAGTAGAAAATGTATTTCTGTGAATTAAACTGCAGCATCGCATTTGATGTGTTAAAGTGGCCCTGTAACCACATGGTCACTTGTATACAAAGCCATACAAAACCATACCTGCAGTTTCACTTTACTTTACTTCCTAACTTTGCCCCATGTACATTTACTGCAGCAGGGCAGCCCTTAAACGCAAAGTCACATACCTGTTCATGATTTTTTTCAAGGGCTTTGTGGCGCACGCAGCCTAAGCCCCACTCCCACTGTGATTGGACCCGGGGATTGTTCGGAGAGAGGCCGAACGGCGGTTTGCCTTTATAAACAAGGCAGATCACCATTTTGCCTGTAAGAAAGATGGAGATCTTGTGTTCCTGCCAAGCAGCCTTTGATCGCCCCTGAGGTTAACCCCTCCCTGCCGGTGTCATTAGTGCTGTGACAGTGCATTTTTTTAGCACTGGTCACTGTATTGGTGTCACTGGTTCCCAAAAAGTGTCACTTAGTGTCAAATTTGTCTGCCGCAATGTCGAAGTCCCACTAAAAATCACCGATCGTAAAAAAATGTTTTAATAAAAAGTCCATAAATCTATCCCATAGTTTGAAGATGCTATAACTTTTGCACAAACCAATCAATATACCCTTACTGGGATTTGTTTTACCAAAATATGTAGCAGAATACCTATTGGTCTAATGCGATGAAGAAATTTGATTTTTTACATTTTTTTATTGGATATGTTTTATATCAGAAGGTTAAAATATTGTTTTTCTTTCAAAATTGTCGACCTTTATTTTGTTTATAGGTATAAAAAATTGAAACGACAGAGGTGATCAAACACCACCAAAATGAAAACTCTATTTGTGGGAAAAAAAGGACATTGATTTTCTTTGGGTATAGTATCGCACCACCACGCAATTGTCAATTAAAGCAACGTAGTGCAGTATCGCAAAAAAGAGCCTGGTCAGGAAGGGGGTAAAACCTTCCGGAGCTGAAGTGGTTAATGAACAGCCACTACTAGTAAATCAACCCCACAAAATAATCCTTGGGTGACCTGCAGAAGTGTACCATGTCTGTATATTGTCAGTATTTTATAAAAAAAATGAAAGTTCATTCTGTGCAACTAGCAACTAAGTAACTCGAGTACATAACATGATGCACAAAGCAACTTGCAAATAACCTTGAAAGTGTACTTTTCATATTAATGTAACACAGATGGCAGCCATAGACTCTTTTGTATATACTTTCCTATGAGGTTTCAAGCAAGACAAAAGACTCTGTAACAGTGTGAACACTCTTAAGCATGCTCTAAATTGAACCTGTCATGCTGGCTTGAAAAATGTTATTTTGATAGGGAAATTCATCTTCTGTCATTTATATCACCCAGAAAGGTGTGCTTTGTTATATTTCTCTTGGATATGGCAATAGATAAGCTCGGATTAGATGTATGCATGTATCTATGCATCAGAACTGCTGCCACATATAAGGACAAAGAAAAGATGGAAATCTACTTGTTTTTTTTTGTAAATTTTAATTGAAATTTACATCTTTGCATGTACACACTGTTTGAGAAAGAACAGCTAGAAATATTGGTCCTTAATTCAGGAGATGAGAAATGATACAAACTGGAAAGTTACATTTTTAAGTCTTAAAGAGGAAGTTTAGGCCCAGATTCTGAAAGGGCTTACGACAGCGCAACGCAATGTACGCCGTCGTAAGTCCTAATCTGGGCCGTCGTATCTATGCGACTGATTCTTAGAATCAGTTACACATAGATATCCATTAGATCCGACAGGCGTAAGGCTCTTACGCTGTCGGATCTGAAATGCAATTTTTTTTTCTGCTGCTAGGTGTCGTCTCCGTCGTTTTCACCGTTGTGTATGCAAATGAGCAAAATATGCGAATTCCCGAACGTACGCGTGGTCGACGCAGTGAAGTTACGATGTTTGTGTTTGATCTGCGACGCGTAAAGTTGCCCCTGCTATATGAGGCGCAACCAATGTTAAGTATGGCCGTCGTTCCCACGTCGAAATTTAAAAATGTACGTTGTTTGCGTAAGTCGTTCGTGAATGGGGCTGGACGCCATTTACGTTCACAACGAAACCAATGACGTCCTTGCGACGTCATTTAGCGCAATGCACGTCCGGAAATTTTAGGGACGGCGCATGCGCATTACATTCGGCGCGGGAACTAATTTAAATGCTCCACGCCCCCTACCCAGCTCATTTGAATTAGGCGGGCTTGCGCCGGGGGATTTACGCTACGCCGCCGCAACTTTACAGGCAAGTTCTTTGTGAATAAAGCACTTGCCTGTAAAACTTGCGGTGGCGTATCGTAAATGACATACGTTACGCTGCCGCAGTTTTACACCCAGATACGAGAATCTGGGCCAAAGTCTTCCTTTTTAATTGTACCTGCAGGTAACCCTATAGTAAGGCTTACCTTTAGGTACGGTAAATGTCTCCTAAACTTGCACTGTTTAGGATATATTTACTATATACGCTGCCACCGACGTCATTGGTTCATGCGCACTGAAGGAACGACCCATTTGTGCCATTTCTTCAGTACCTGTGCCGTGACTGGCAGCACCAGCGAGCATGCATGCGGAAGTGATGTCATTGCGCCTCTGGCTAATCATTGCGCCGAAGCCCATCAAACCGGAAGTAACTCCAGGAAAGATGTTGGCCATGGGATGGGAGAGCGGGCGGCACTGAGGGCTTTGTTCTAAGGTAAGTATTTCATAAGGAAATAGTATGCAATGCATACTAGCTCATTATGCCTTTGTCTTGCAGGTTTTTTTATCTTTTTTATTTTGGAGGTTTACAACCTCTTTACAAAATAGTATAAACTATAATATTCCTCTTTCATTTTCTAAACATATTGTTCATCAATAGGGATGAGCCGAACACCCCCGTTCGGTTCACACCAGAACCTTTGAACGGACCGACCGTTCGCGCGAACATTTAGAACCCCATTGACGTCTATGGGACATCTAAGTTCGAATTCAAAAGTGCTAATTTTAAAGCCTAATTTGCAAGTTATTGTCGTAAAACGTCTTTGAGAACCCAGGCCCTGCCCCAGGGAACATGTATCAATGGAAAAAAAGTTTTAAAAACGGTAGTTTTTTCTGGAGCAGTGATTTTAATGATGCTTAAATAAAAAAGAAAAAAAAAGAAAAATTCCTTTAAATATTGTACCTGCTGGGTATCTATAGTGCACACTGCAGAGGACACGGGCAGTACACACTACGTAGCTTTAGGCGCAATCTGCAGAGGACACGGGCAGTACACACCAAGTAGCTTTAGGTGCAAACTGCAGAGGACACAGGCAGTACACACCAAGTAGCTTTAGGTACAAACTACAGAGGACAAAGGCGGTACACACACCACGTAGCTTTATGGTGCACACTGCAGAGGACACAGGTAATACACCATGTGAGAATACTGCAGCTAGCATAATCACCTGCCTGCCAGTAAATTAGGAAGAGCTGATCTAGCTAAACTATACAGTGTATAAATATATATACAACACCTGGGATGCATATATATCCTCTACACACTTTAACTTTAACTAACTAGCCTGCCTGCCTGCCTGCCTGCCTGCTCTATCTACCTACTAAAAATGACACTCTCTCTCTCTTCTCTCTTTTAACCACCGCAACACACTACACAAGGCCGACCTGCAGGCGGCCTTTTATAGTGTGGGGCGTGTACTAAACCCCATCATCCCTATTCATCAATACATTTAGTGGCAGCTCCAACATTTTCCAATACACTTAATTTGCCCAAAAAAGGCCGGCAGCCAAGAAGAACTCTGGGTGAGGCCTAGCCAAGTGACACCACACCTTTGAAAAGAGCCTGCTGACCAAAAGAGGGGCCCCTCCCACCAGGGAAAAATTTTGCTTGTCCTGTTTATTTTCCGGCCAGCAGGATCATAAACTCCTGCTGAGAGAAAAAAATGTGTGCCTTGCTATTTGTCTTTCTGTCAGTAGGATCATAACCCCCTGATGACAGAATGTGTGTACTGTTAGTTGGTAATTAGTGGTAGGATATATATAGTGTGTTTTTCTCTGTTTTGCAGGTATGTTGAGAGTGGCGGCTCGCCCTGCTATCAACAGACAATATCTTCCAGTGGGTGGAGGACTTGCTTTGGGGGGAGGGGCTCTGGCCTTTTGTGTATGTTTTGCAATACTGTAGCCAGGATGTATATGTGGTGTACATATATGGTTTTTCAAAAAGATGCTTGTATATATTTTTCTACTACTATTTAGTTGTATTATAGCCTTGTCCCAGTTTGTTCCCTCTTCCCCTTTCAAAACTGAATCTCTATAGTATGCCCTTGCTCCTGGGCCCAGGAGAATCTTTTTGTGAATTCCCATTAGGGGGGGGGGTCATTGTAGCACCCCCTAGTGTTGCTAGTTTTCTAGAGTTAGATTGTTTGTGAGTTGAGTATAGGTACATTTGTGCAGGTTGGGCTGGCAGCCAAGCCTGTGTGTTTTTTCCTGGGTGTGGCAGAGGCAGCATCACTGAGACTTCCCCCTTACATCTGGAACTCACTAGAGACTTCCAGAAGAATGGAAAGGGAATTAAGCTGGATCTGCCTGGAGTATTTATGAGGGCCCAGACCAATCCCCAACAGATTGGCAAGGGGCAGGCAGGATGGAGTGTTGGCTGTCTGAGGCCTTTGAAGGGTGAAGAAGGGACCCTTTTAATGACACAGGCAGGGATCCTGACCAAGAGGCATGGGAGCAAAGAGAGGACAGCAGGAGGACACTGCCAGGCAAATCTCCAGGGAGGAAGACAGTCAGTCAGGAGAACTGAGAGGCAGCCTGAGAGGACAGGGAGAGAGCAACCTGGGGTAAATACAGGCAGTCAGGATGAGTGTGGTGGAATGGGCAGCAGAAAGGGGCAGCTGGAGGTAGGTGGGCTGGCAGTGCCTGAAGAGGTGGTGGTGGGAGCAGTAGCCACAGATAGAACAGCCATGTACTAGGACTTTCTTTGCTACACCAAAGGGGCCTGCAGTCCCTGCCTGTAAAAAGGCATTTGCTACTGGTCTAACTGAGCTTTGTGTTAAACTATTCAATTAGTGGCATCTGGTCCTGGATGCTGTAGTTCCATGAGTAAGAGTTGTGCTAGAGGCGAATGAGTAGATCTGCAGGAGACAGAGGATTGCAGGAGGCAGAAGAGTGTGTGTATACTGAATGTATATAGTTGTCCCTTAAGACTTTACTACACTAATCAAGTGGGCATCCCATATTCCCTATCCCCATACACTTTAAATCCCCAATTAAAACAAAAACCAAACAAATGCTCAGACTGTTTCCTGACCCTGTGTGCTGTGGAAAATGCAGTGTGCCTGGCTGTGATGGGTGGGGGATCCTGTTCACCAGCGGCTCCTATGGGGTAGCGCTACATATATGCAGAAGTTAATCCCTGTACAGATATCATTCCAAAAATATTTCAAAGACAGGGGCCTACGGATGCATACTATGAGTATTAAAAAATATCCACGTGGTTGTGGCTGCCTTTATGTGAGAACTGATCTCAAAGTGGGTGTGAAAGAGGACCTTGCTTATGGAGAATGTGATGATGCTGAAGCATTATAGGTGGAGCAGTAAATAGGTGTGCGTCAGGGGTCAAGTCCTGGGGAAAAAAGTGTGGGAACTCCCATCCAAGATCCACTCCCCCACCAAAAAAAATAATAATTATTTGCTCATATGCATAATTACTAAACCGCATGTTTTTTTTTTTTCAATCCACTGTACCTTAGTAATCCTTTATGTTACCGGCCGCTTCATGTATTTGGATTCATCGGGTAGCAAGTTCTTTCTAAATCCCGCGATAACTCTTGGCAGACCTCCGCAATGTCTCCTGGGAACAATGATAAAAGCTCCCAGGAGACATTGCGGCATCGAGGAAGTGACAGAGTACCCGCACACTACTTGATGAATCCATATACAGGAAGCAGCCAGTAACATAATGGATCACTAAGGTTCGCCTGCCCCTGACAGTAACTCGAGCTGGGCATTGCCGCTTAGTGAAGGATTGGCTCAGGCGGCTCGGCTGCTCTAGTCCTGCAAAGGGAACTGAGTTCCTGCTGTGAAAAAAGTGCATGAACTCCGTTCCCACGCGTTCCCGCAGGACTTGAGCCCTGGTGTGCGTACTTTAAAATTAATAATTGGAGTTTTTTACAGACTACCCAGCATCAATGAGGAGGTGGAGCCTTGGACAGATAGAAAAGGCTGCAAGGGCTGGGACAATGACAATAATGGGAGATTTTACCTACCCTGAAATTGACTGGAATATTGGCCCCACTGGAACAGTAAAAAGGAGGACATTTTATAAAACTATTATAGGACCTGTTAATCGTAAACCACATGGAGCTTAATACTAAGGTCCAAATAAGAGAACATCTGGGTAGCAGTGGCCATTAAATGATTTCAGTTAATGTAAGCTATAAACAATAAACATATACTGGAAAGATAAAAACACTTTAAAGAGAGCAAATTTTCCAAGGCTACTCTGGCAACCTCATGATAATGCCATGAAGAAAGGCAGCAACACAACTGGTAATTTCTGGTCCAGACTGAGGCAGTGGATCACTGTCACCACTCCACGAAGAGGACATGACAGAGGAGTCATGAGCAATGGTGGGATCAAGGGCTCTAGATGTTGCCCAGATGGGCAATATAGTTTGACCAAAGATCAGGCTGTGACTATGACAGGACAATAAAAAATCAGTCATTGTGTTCTCCTGCAATCAAGTAACTTAGGTTGATAATACTGTGATAATACTGTGCACTGCAGCAGAGCTGACTAGCTTTTTCTCTTTTTCTATAAAAATACTTGTGATGAATTTTTACTGCATACATAACTGGACTGGTCTTTCATATCTTTCTTCAAATCTGCGGTAATTATCACATGCTCTAGGACAATAATATTATCTTACTGCTTCTTTCTGGTCTTGAAGTAGATTTAGTCTTCTTTTTCTGGAATCCACTTTCATGAAGTGCTTTAAACCATTCTCTTAGTCGGTTAGCTATTTCCCTGAACTCCTGATCAGTGCAAACTGAAAGAAAAAAAAATATAAAGAAATAATATTTTTTTTATTTACATAACGTATTTGACTTAAACAATAATATTCACATTAAAAATAGTCAGGGTACTTTTACATCACAACTCGGCATATGTGTTTTGTGAGTTGCCACCAGTTGCAGTGTACTGTGTTAAATTCTTTCATATTAAATAGGCTGGAATACACCTTAGTACATGAAAAAAATAGGTGCTGTCTGAGTTTTTTCTCCAACACACAAGACACCATGCATTTGCTGCACTGCAGACCATTACAGAGCACATACATTTTGGAGGTGTGTTGGGGGCCATTTACAATAAATGACACTGTAGCACACATAACCTGTATTACTGTGCTTTGTGGTAATGTTAACATTTGTCACAACATGATTGCCTTGAATAGTCCCTAACATACAAATACAATTAGTATACTCCCTTTTAACAAATGCATGTGTCAGTTTACCATACATACCACTATGGAGTAGGCGCATTGTAAGTGCTATAAAGCATAAAGGTCATTCAAATATTAAACATTTATTTTAAATATTTTACATTTTTATACTTTCCACATAGGCATAATTTTAATTAAAAGTATGTGTAAGATTCTTGCTTACAGTATGTAGCAAATACTATTTTTTTTTTACCAAAAAGGATAAATACTAACATCTTCAAAATTAAAATAAACTGAAAACATAAATCATAATTCATACCTCAAACCAGGAAAATACAGATAAGCTTGAAAGGAAGAGAACAAGTAAAGTACTTCAGTTACTTTGAAAACTTGTGTGTCCTTTCTTCCTTTTGAGTAACTACTGTACATGGCATTTGGAAATCTCACCAAAGAAAAGTGAATGAATTGGTGTTTTCTTATAACTGATTTTTATGAAGCTTGCGCAATAATGCAGGTTATTAATATCCACATAGGACTCAGTACAAATATCATTGATCTGGAAAATCTAATCAATCTGTGGCTATAGCACCTGCTTGAATGTTACAGGAGTTTGTTAATAAGAATTGTATATATTTTTCATTTTAAAATACATAGCCCTATTGTATTGCAAAATCTATTATTGTTTGCTCCCTAACTTCAAAATGCGTCATTCAAAGATCTCAAAACCCAAAGTGTAAAATACAGTGAAAAGGTGACAAACTTACAAACAAAAACACACAAAGAAAAAAAAAATGCAGGAAAATTTGTAAAAAATAAATAAAAATCTTTGATGAAATGTCCTTCCCTTAGCTCTTTCTCTTAAACATTATAGACTATGCCAGAATGATAACTTTGGGGAAAAAAGGCTATGGCAAAAAAAAGTAGAATACTGCCCAGATCAGTTTTAAACTGTTTTAAATAAGCAACATGAGTTAAAAAAAACTATAGGAAGGAAGCATGAAAAAATAAATCAAATACATTTGTCACATTAAAAAAATTATTGGATGAAAAACAGGGAGATATTCTTACACATTTCTACTCAGCTTTACTTCTGTAAGCTTCTTATATCATTAATTAGATGCTGCAACAAGTCAGAAAGAGTCCACCTCATTTCCTGGCTTTAGGATGTCCAGCTTCATTTAGCTATTTCCTCCCCGACCTTACTTTCTATGGCCTACGTCATTCACTGGATTTTGGTTCTTTCAATCATGGAGACTCAGCATCACATGTATGCTTTATCTAGGGAAGACTACATGCAAAGGCAACCAGACTACATGCAAAGGCATGTGTATGCGTCGGCCGCCTAGTGATGACGCGGCGCACAGGATTAGGATAGAGGACGCAATGGCATCCCATACCATGGTAAGTTTACATAGTTCCCTCCTTACCAGATTCCGGCTTTTTCCTTTTCCCGCCCGTCTACTAATTATGATCAATAGGAGGTGGTGATTACCAGCTGAATCTGGGACCATAGATAGTATTTAAGGACGCCAGTTTAGCATCCATTCCTCTCCTAGCTCCTGAAGGAGTGGGAGCGTATGTATCCCTGTGAAATTGTTCCAGGTCTTTATTGTGGGTGGACTGAGCTCTTTTGGAGCATTGCCCTCTCTTAGACTGGTAAGTGTATTACTTCCACCAACTCTTCCTTTTTTTGTTGTTGGATTTTTTATATACACTTCTTTGGATTCTTGGATACTTATAGGCATATACCTATATATTCCCTTTTTAGTTGCATTACAGGACAGGAGTTTTCTTTGGATGCTGACCATAAAGGAATTTTTTTCTTCATTCCGCCCCCCATGGTTTTGGAGTTTGGGCAATCATCGGCCCTTACACGGTGTGTGTATTCCGTGGCTTCCTCTGCTTGGTTCGGGGGGTCCCATATTTGGGTCCTAGGTGCATTCTCTCTTCCAGGAAATTGTCCTGCACGCTCTTAATCCAATCCTTGGGCATGCAGTGACATACAGTATTATCTTCACAGTTTTTATGTCTGTTTTTTCTACTTTTGTATTTTGAATATATTGATGTATTGTAATAAATAATAATTTTTTATGACCTCAGTTGTCACATATTTTTGTTGCCTTAAAAATCCCACCCACATGGAGGTATTCAGTTCTTTAAAAGGCAACCAGTCTAAGAATGTCCACTCCTCTGGATGGAATTTTTCCAAATAGAAATGTAATTCAATTGAGAATCAGCACCACATCCCAGGAAAATGGACAATACAAAAGAAAAAAAAGGATGGACTTTGCAAGTGCTAATAAACCTCCCTTTACAATGACTAATCGTACACCATATAGAGTAAAAATATAATTTTAATTAATAGATAAATAATGTGTCTCATAAGACACCACACTAAAAGACATTGTGAAAGCATCCCCATACACTCCCCCTAGCCTCCAATGGGTATTTGAGCCTCTGATAAAAAAATACAGCATGGCTAGCAAAAGGGAAATCGGTCGAGGGAAAATATGAACCAAGGAGACACCCACAGCCCAACATGTTTTGCCTTGTCGGCTTCTTCAGGGATTCTAGTGGAGGGTAGATGGTTAAGTAGAGATGATTCAATATATACTTATTCTGGGGAACCCAATGAGGGTATAGACACACTTTCACCAAAGCTATTAGATATGAATCAGGTGTCTGCTACATATCGAGTGGGCAAGTACATCAGCCCAAAAGGGGGTTCCTCCCACATAAGCCAAAAGAGAGGTCAAATGCATAAAGATTAGCAATTGGACTAATACAATTTCATATTCAAAACACAGACACTAAGTTCTAGTCACATAGGTGTAAAATTGGCTCTATCATCAAAAAGTACCTCCAAACAGAGACCCATGGTTTATCAGCACTTGCAAAGTCCCACCTTTTTTCTCTTTTGTACTGTCCTCTGGATGGAAATCTACCCCACAAGACATTTTATACTTTGCATAACGCCCCTAAAAGCCAGCCCACTGCTTGCCCCAGGCCATTGGGCTTTTGAGAGGAGTGCTGAGGCAATCATTGGTGATGTTTTCAGGAAGCCCTGCCAGTCCCAACTACCAGCCTGCATTATTGTAGAGAAGCACAATGACCCACTGATGACATCACTGGGATATAAATTAGGAATGGAATGAAAAGGGAAATGTTTTATAAGAAAAAAATATTTAGCATGTTGGTAATAGGGGGATCCGGAAGGCAAAATATAGGCAGATAAAACTTCAGCTCAGATATAAAAAACAGCTAATTTTTAATGCAAGCAGCATATACTTGAATTTTACCCACTATCTCTTGCAGCCCCTGTACAGTGAGCTGCAACGTGAGAGGAAGAAGCAGTAAAAGGAAGCAGTCAGTTCATGTACTGACAAGAAGCATGATGGTAGGAAGCAATAGCAAAATGAACAAAAGGTGAGCTCATTACTGTGCTGTTTCTCCTTTCACTGTCCATTCACAGGCATTAAGTGGTAATGAGAGACAAAGGAAAGGAGATAGACCGACAGTCAAGAGAGAGAGAGAGAGAGAGAGAGAGAGAGAGAGAGAGAGAGAGAGAGAGAGAGAGAGAGAGAGAGAGGAGGAGAAAAGTGCCAAGATTGTCAAGTAATTAATAAAAATGCTCTTATTTTTCATAATATCCAAAGAAGCTTTTAAAGTACAATCAATAATAAAAAGAACACTAATACTACAAAGCAAAGTTTTACTTGTTGTATAAGAATGTATGCTGAATTTTCAGAGTACTGTCAGAACAACAGAATTTCAACCCTTATGCCGCGTACAGACGGTCGTTTTTTGCGATGAAAAAAAAACGACGTTTGATGTGATGAAAAAAACGACGTTTTTGAAACTTCATTTTCAAAAACGAGGTAGCATACAGACCATCGTTTTTTGAAAAATCTCTAGCAATGCGCGCTGACGTCCATCACGTACGACGGGACTATAAAGGGTAATTTGCATGCGGAAGACGCCCTCTTTTGCTGATATCGTGTTGCTGCGTGTTAGTAAAAGTTTGGTGAGAGACGATTCGTGCTTTTCAGTGTTTGTGCTTAAAATTTCGTTTTCTGTCGTACAGTTTGTGTATTTGTAGTCGGATCTGTGATACAGTGCTTGTATTTAGGACGTATTTGTTTTGCAAGTGCGTTCTTGTGTGCACGTTGCTGTTTTGCAGGTCGTTCTTCAGAGGCCTTTCTGTACTTCAGGGCAGAATTTTTAGTCCGATCTGATTTGACGACCGTTTTCTAGCCATGTTGCGGGTACGTTCTCGTCGCCGAGATCGTGCTGTGCATGTTGTTATGATGTGTGCTGCATCCCGGCTCCGGTCCTTGAGGAGGAGGAGAAGGACTTTGTGGGCCAAGAACTGGTTTCTTTGCAGGGACCAGTTCTCTCATATGCCTCTGCTGCGGGAGATCCAAGAAAATAACCCTGATGATTTCAGGAATTTTCTTCGGATGTCTGACCCCGTATTCCAGCAGCTTTTGGCTTCGGTGTCGCCATATATCACCAGGCAGGACACCAATATGCGGGAAGCCATAACTGCTGAGCAGCGGCTAGTTGCTACGTTGCGATACCTTGCAACAGGGAGAAGTCTGCAGGACTTGAAGTTCTCGACGGGCATCTCCCCCCAGTCTCTGGGCGTCATAATCCCGGAGACGTGTTCTGCCATAATCCAGGTTTTGCAGGAGGACTATATTAAGGTAAGTTCTGTCCTTTAAATGCATAGACTATGTTTCTTCTTTTGTTTTTTAAACAGTCCCTAATTAACCTTTTTTTAATAATATGCTGGTAATGTTACCTTTGTCTCCATGCATGTATTATTGTATTTTTTTTTGGTCCTACATGCATTTTTTATCTAGCCCACATGTCCATTTTGGGTTATTTTGTTAGTGGCAAACCCACCTAGCTTAGTCCCTATATCCCCCTTGATTTTTTTCCTCCATTGTAGTGCACGACCAACCCCCCCCCCCCCCAATGTTATTTTTGTAACTGTCTATTTGTATTAATTTGATGTTAAACCATCATTTTTTGGAGGTCACAAACTGATCTTGGGGGGGGGGCCCCCATCACACTTTTATGTTAATTTTTCTTACCATGAGAGGGTGTGATTAATCTGCTTAGTGATCCCTTAATATTGTTGTTTTTACAATAATACCTGAACTAATATTTTTTATTTTTAGGATCCAATAATCTTTGCTGATATTCTGTTAGTAATGTACTATCTTAAAAAAAAAATTCTGCTTTATTTACAGTTCCCCACAACACCACAGGAATGGCAGACTGTGGCAGCGGACTTCTCTCAGCGATGGAATTTTCCAAACTGTGGAGGAGCTATTGATGGCAAGCACGTCCGCATCGTGCCACCACCCCATTCTGGATCCCATTATTTCAACTACAAAGGGTTCCACAGTGTCGTACTGATGGCGGTGGTGTCTGCCAATTATGACTTTCTCTATGTTGATGTGGGGAAAAATGGGCGGATGTCAGACGGCGGGGTCTTTGCCGAGACCGAGTTTGCCCAACGGCTTCAGGCGGAGGACCTTGCATTGCCACGTGCGGAGGATAATGAAGAGGGGCTGCCCTTCGTTTTTATTGGTGATGAGGCATTTGCCTTGGGTCCCCACCTCATGAGGCCATTTCCCCAACGTGCCCTCACCCATGAGAGGAGGGTCTTTAATTATAGGCTGGCCAGAGCCAGAAGAGTGGTTGAAAATGCGTTTGGCATTATGGTCAGTCGATTTCGCTTGTTTTTAACCGCCATAAACATGGCAGAATATAAGTGGAACAATATTATTTTATGTTGTTGTATATTACATAACTTTCTACGAAGACATTCTTCAAATTATTTGACATTATTGCCTGATGAGGGAGTTGATGTCCCAGAGGCGGCCCATGAGGCAGGCCATCCAGGCTTGGCCCCCCGAAACGCACGTGCAGTGCGCCAGGCATATGTTGACTATTTTATGGGTAGGGGGGCCATTCCAATGCCTGATCTTTGGTGAATGAACATAATAAATATTTTATGCAAGAAACATTGTATTTTTTGTTCTTATTGTTTTGAATGTTTGTGTATTTTCTTTGTCTCCTAGGTTATCATAGTTGCATGTGTTTTGGATGGACTAAATATCCTTCCTCGTTCTATGTTCCCAGCCTAAATTTCACTTTTTTTTAGGTTTAATGTCATCATTGATCTAAAATAACAAGCCACAAATATATTGATCTGCATAATTTTTATTTTACATATTTTGTGAAACCAATTTTTCAGTCTCACATGTGTTTTTTGGTTGGTCGAACAAGTAAAATCACATATTTTTTTTTTTTTTTTGTTTTTTTTTATTTAACAATCAACATATAAAATCATATTTTTTCATTTTTTTGTATTTTTTTGATCAATCAACATATAAAATCTTATTTTTTCATTTTTTTGTATTTTTTTGATCAGTAAACATATAAAATCTTATTTTTTCATTTTTTTGTATTTTTTTGATCAGTAAACATATAAAATCTTATTTTTTCATTTTTTTGTATATTTTTGATCAGTAAACATATAAAATCTTATTTTTTCATTTTTTTGTATTTTTTTGATCAGTAAACATATAAAATCTTATTTTTTCATTTTTTTGTATTTTTTTGATCAGTAAACATATAAAATCTTTTTTTTTTTTTTATTTATTTTTTTGATCAGTAAACATATAAAATCTTATTTTTTCATTTTTTTGTATTTTTTTGATCAGTAAACATATAAAATCTTATTTTTTCATTTTTTTGTATTTTTTTGATCAGTAAACATATAAAATCTTTTTTTTTTTTTTTTTTTTTTTTTTTTAAATTCAAGAATGAGATGAAATCATTTTTTAATTTTTTTTTTGGTTTTTTTCACACCCTACCCAAAACATCCAGTAAATTTTTCAACTGGACCTCAACACTTTTTGCATTTTTTATTATTTTCCGGGCTGCTATCTGTAGGTCTTCATTCTTTTCCCGGCAGGACCAAATTTCGGCAATGAGGAGCTGGGCAGTGTCCCTGTCAATTGAGGAGCCAGCACGAGTTGCTCCTGAAATGTGCAAGCAAACCATGTATTACAAATATGTTTCTCCTACATCTACATTACCTGGGTATCTTTTGAATATGATACTTTACCAGATGTGGTGGCAGCTTCACATTCATCAAGATCCCTCGGGGGTGTGGCTTGTGAACTTGCGTCCTGCCTTGATGCTTCCTTTCGCCCTACGAGATTGAAGAAAGGGAAAACACAATGGAAAAATTTTAGATGAAACTTTAGCTCACAATTTTCAAACAAATAAATCCCTATGTGTATAAATCCTCTGCTGAGTATACTGTCCTTTTTGTGCATATTTTATATCGAAATTATTAAGATCTAATTAGGTAAACATGTACATAAATGTTTACAAATTGATGTCACATTAAACCCAATAAATTTTTTGAAACTGGAATATTTGGGAACACAGGAAATGGTCGTATGAGTCGTCGTTCGTTATAACATAAATCAGACAAATACGTTTTTATTTGTGGCTGATACAGTGATTGCACTACAATTTGTCCATGTGAAATAGGCATGTTGCAAATTATCGGGAATCTCGTCGTTTTATATTAGTTAAATTAACGAATGAACGACAACACATACGACAATTTTTAGTGCCCACACAAATACATTTCAACCTGAATGGAAAAGCACATGGCACAAAGAACAAACACCTAAAATTAGGGAACATAAAATTCACTTACTTTTTGCTCGAATCAATCTTTTTATTGCCCGAAGTTGCTCTGGCTCTCTTTTTTTCAGGTCTGACCACCTCTTTCTTATTTGTTCTTTTGACCTGCATTCACCAAATTTCTGCCGGAGCCTTCTGATTACTTTATCAGTAATGTCCGCCTTAACCTTATTGGGGTGCAGGTAAGGCCCGTGCTTCCCATCATAATCTTCATTAGTGAAGATGGTGACCATCTCTACCATCTCCTGGAATGCCATGTTTTTGGCCTTGTACCTCCGCCTGGATCTTCCTGTTGCCTGGGCCTGGCCTACCTCATGTCTTGAGCCTGACATTTTTTGCTGCTTGTCTTCCAACACCATAAATCACACCCACAAAAAAAGAACGAGAAAGGGGCGTGTAAAGGACGAGACGGAACGTCAGGGGCGGGGTATCATGCGTTGCGTCACACGTGCGCAGTGTTTAAAGGGATCCGACGTCATTGAAAGCGACGTATACAGTCTGAAGAAAAAGGCGGAAGTAAACGATCGTGAAATACGACGGTACGTAACTCTATTTTTGACATTTCTATTACTGAAGAGTGGATCAGTTTGTGGGCTAGATGATATGGTGTAAAACAGGGAAATGCAATTCTCGGACCTCCAGCTGGTGCGGAACTACAAGTCCCATGATGCATAGTGAAACTCTGACAGCCACAAGCATGACACCCAGAGGCAGAGGCATGATGGGACTTGTAGTTTTGCAACAGCTGTAGGTCCACTAATTGCAGATCCCTGGGGTAAAAGCTTGTTGTAGTAGTAGTGGCTTTACTGACACTTTGTTTTTTATTTAATTTTTACATACAGAAATTATGGACCCCTTCAAGGAGCCAGAATTTTTCACGGAGTTTATACAACGCTGGAAAGAACTTCCTGTGCTCTGGCAAACAAAAAGCAAAATAAACAAAAACAAAGATGCCAGGAAGCAAGCACTGGAGACCCTGCTTGCATTTGTTAGCCCAAGGCTCCCACACGCAACTACTGACACGGTCAAAAACAAAATTAATTCGATTAGGGGCACCTACAGGACCCAACGGTCACAAGTCCTGGCCTCTATGAGATCTGGAGCTGCAGCTGACAGCATCTACAAACCCAACCTGTGGTACTATGGTCAGATGCAGTTCATTGATGACCAGCTCGAAACACGGGCATCCGTGTCTACCCTTCCCCCAAGGAATCAGTCCAGTCTTCCCGGCAGCCAAGAGCAGGCTACATCTGATGAAGATCTAGACTTCATGGAGGACACAGATTGTGACCCATCGAGCCAGGTATTGCATTTTAATACTAATTAATGAAATGCAAAGTATAATAATGATTAGAAATGTAGGTTACAAGTGGTGTAAAATTTAGCTGAGTTGTCAAAACATTGGTAAAATAGCAATAGCCAATACGGCCAAAACAGAATGGGGACAAGATACATAAATGCAGAGGTCATAATGATTGTGGGTAATTTTATGTTACGCCATTAGGGGGGTAAACGCTAGACACCTGGAAGGGGTCACAGATATCTAACAAACTTTGTGTTCATTAACATTTTTTCTACTTTTCTTTAACTAAACAGACATTCCTAGCTTTGAGAAACGCACCCTACTTAGCAGGTTCAGTCAGCATCAACCCCCCCCCCCCCCACACAACTCCAGGGGGCAAATATCTGAAGCTGGGTAAGGGGCAACATAATTAGGGATGGCGGGCCTCATTTAAATCTATTTCCGCATTCACTTCGCATATGTCATGATTTGTAAAATGTGTGTGATTAATGAAGCCAAAAAATTAAATAAGATCCTTTTTTTTGTAGACACACACAGAGCAAAGCCAGGAGGAGGCAGGCCCCACAGGGAGCCAGGGTGAGGCAGAGGCCACTCGGAGCCAGGAGGTGGCAGGCCCAACAAGGAGACAGGGTGAGGCAGAGGCCACTCGGAGCCAGGAGGTGGCAGGCCCCAGTGGGATACAGGAGTCACGCAGGCGGGATTGCATCTCCCAGATCCCTCCTTTTCGCGCTCCAGGAAAAAGAACAAGGAGACTGATGCAAATGGAGGAGGAGACCCAGGCCATTCTCCGTCAAGCAGCTGCGGCCATCAGAGAACAACCATCTGAGGAAGAGGGATTCGCAGCGCTCATCGCAGCCAAGCTACAAAATCTAGAGCGGGCCCAGCGTGTGCGCTGCGAATACATCATATTCAAGGCCATAAGCATGGCCTCACTGGGCAACCTACATGAAAATATAGATCTTGGGCTGATTCCCACTCCTGTGCTTTCTGCTCTTCCTGCTCCTTCTCCTGCTCCTGATCCTTCTCCTACTCCTGCTCCTTCTCCTACTCCTGCTCCTTCTCCTACTCCTGCTCCTTCTCCTGCTCCTGATCCTTCTCCTCCTCTTCCTGAGCCTGCTCTGGTTCCTGCCACAAACTTGGCTCATGAAACCCAGCCCCCGAGGAGGCAGACTGCAGGGAAGGCTGCAGGGAAGGCTGCAGGGAAGGCTGCAGGGAAGGCTGCAGGGAAGCCTGCAGGGAAGCCTGCAGGGAAGCCTCAACCAAAGAGGAAGAAGTGAGGAGATGGTGCCCCTAATCCCAAAACATTGGCATTGCCAGCCTGGATTATTTGCTTGCTGGACCCTTGCCTTGCAAAATCCAAGCAGGGTCTCCTTCACTTTATTGCGGGCTTTTTTTTTTTTTTTTGATATGTTTTGGTTTGACAGATGTGTTTAAGTTTATTTTATTTATTTTATACATGAATAAATGTATTTGTTTGTTTCTGAAAAAAGTTCACATGTGTTTTTTTTAAACATATATAGAGATCATTAGTGAGGAGGCAAACACATTTCACCAAAAAAAAAAATAAAAAAAAATTAACAAGGGACAACAACCTCCTTGTGGGTAATTTGCATAATAAGATATTATGTTGTTGTGGTGACTTCACACACTCCAAAATAACAAACATTAAACATGGTATTCATTTGCTCAAATACATTAAACAACCCAAAATAAAAAAGGGACATGGAGATGTGCATAAACAAAAAAAAAAGAAAATTAACAAAAATAATTCAAAAACAAAAAAGGTTGTCAGAACTATGTAACAAGATGAGCCACAACAAACTAGGGTTTTAGTGTAGCATTTAAATGCATTGTGTCAAATGCTGCGCAGTCTTTTCTTCATTACTATTAAAACGAACGAATGTGCTGAAGCCATTCTGGACAGTAGATTTACCACAACAAGCGCTCCCGTCTCAGAAATTGCTTCTGAGCAGGCGCGGGTTTAAAACGTCGTTTTCAACGTCGTTTTGCCCACACACTATCATTTTAATTGACACAGAAAACGACGTTTTGAAAAACGACACAAAAAATTCGAGCATGTTCGAATTTTTTTTTGGTCGTTTTTCTCAAGACATAAAACGACGTTTTCCCCACACACGGTCATTTGAAATGACGTTTTTCAAAACGTCGTTTTTTTTCATCGCAAAAAACGACCGTCTGTACGCGGCATTAGGCTTCCAGTTGTTCACCCATTTAAAAACTGTTTTGTTTCTCTAGTTGGTGCACATGAATTCCGTTATTCAACTTTGCCTGACACACTGTCAAATTCTTACACACAGTTTTGTGATATACAGAACAAATAAAATGAATTATAGTACAAAGACTGTCAAATTGATTTTAAAAGAAGTCTACTGGATTAAAAAAAAAACAGTCTTTGTAGATCTAAAATATTTATTATACTTAGCTTTAAACTGAAGAAAAATATAAAATGTTAATATTTAAGAAAGCCTCTAGTTTGAGAGTGTAAATGTTTATCAGTTGCTACAGTCTAAGGCCTTTTTACATTATGAGGTAAGTTCATTCATTTTTGTAGCTCCTCTTTATGGGTTAGGATTATATTACCTAAAATTATATTTTGCAAATCTAAGCTTCCAGGATAGAGATCAATATAAATTCAGAACTGCATTTATTTTATTGCCTTCATACTATATAGTACATAATAATACTACAATACGTGGTAGCAACATTTGCACCTTTCTTAACAGTGCAAGCTTAACAGAAGGTGGAGAGACATATATAGCGGAAGGAGAGAATGGACCATAAATGCATTCAACCAAACAGAGATTGGGGTCCTCAAACTTTTTAAACAGGGGTCCGGTTCACTGTCCCTCAGACCGTTAGAGGGCCGGACTATAAAAAAAAACTATGAACAATTTCCTATGCACACTGCACATATGTTATTTTGAGCCCACCCTCACCGTCATTTCAAGCCATCATTGCAAGCCCACCCTCACTGTCATTCAGACCATCATTTCAAGCCCCCCCCTCACCACCATTTCAAATTCAAGCCATCATTTTAAGCCCCCCCTCACCATTGCAAGCCCCTCACGATCATTGCAACTAGACATGTGCACAGAAAAAAAAATCTTTTTTTTTTGTTCTGTTTCGTATCGTTCCGTAGGTTCGTTTCCGTTCGTTTTTCGTAAGACGCCCGTTTTCCTGTTCGTTCCCGTTCGTTTTTCGTACGACAACATTTTTTCGTATTCCGATAGTTTCGTATTTTCGTTACCGTTTTATTTTCGTACATGCGGGATGGTTCGTTATTCTGTTTAATTCATGTTTGTTACTTGTTAGACAATAATTTTCGTGAATTTTCGTCAATGATTTGCATTCTGTGTTTTGGATTCCTTTTTCTGTTCGTGTTTTCCGTCGTGTGTTCGTGTGACATCTATGACAATTTGTTGTGGATGTCATGTGGGCATGCGACTGAAGATACGAACAGAAAAAGGATTTTCGTCATTTTGTACTTTCGTAAATATATCGCGGGGATTCGCGGCACTTTCAACACGCGGCTCATCCATATTAATGATTGTTAAGCCCCATACACTTGGTCAGACTTTTTTAACAACAAACATAAAAACGATCGTTTTCCGTTCGTTCTCAGAAAATTTGTTCGTTTTTAAACTCCATCAGAAAACCATTTTTGGGTTCAAAAGTCTGGCCAACTGATCTCCCTTCAGATGAAAATCCACAGAAAAGTTTATTTGGCTTTACTGTACTACTCAGCACAAAATAGAAGCTGCTTTAGCTGCTACACTCACTGCCCATTCAAAAAAACGAAAATTACATCTATAATAAAAGATTTATATTCTGTATTTTGGGTCCTTTTTCTTTTGGTGTTTTCGGTCGTGTGTTCGTGTGACATCTGTGGCAAAAGATTTGCATTCTGTTGAATCCAAAATACAAACAGAAAAAAGGAATTCAAAATACAGGGTGCGGGACTTTTGTTGTGGATGTCGTGTGAGCATGCGACTGAGGGTGAGAACAGAGAAGGGATTCAAACAAGATACAGAGTGCGGGTCTTTTGTTGTGGATGTCGTGTGAACATACGGCTGAGGATACGAGCAGAGAGGGGATTCAAACAGGATACAGAATGCAAATCTTTTGTTATAGATGTAATTTTTGTTCTTTTGCCATTTTCGTTTTGTCGTATTTTCGTCAGATCGTTCGTTCGTATTTGCGGTTGTTCATTATGCGGCTCATTCGTAATCCTGTCGTTTTCGTATTTTGGTGCTTTATTTTTTTCGTATGTACACATTATTCTGCGGGTACGAAAATGAAAATTTTCGTATGAAAATAACATTCGTACGAATGGGAATGCACATATCTAATTGCAACCCTCCCCCTTAATCATTATAAGCCCCTCATTGCAAGCCCCCCCTCACAATCATTAATTGCAAACCGATTATGATCATTGCAAGCCCCCCCCCACCTCACCATCATCATTACATTATCATCATCATCCCCTCATTGCAAGCCCCCCTCGCCATCATCATTGTAAGCCCCCTCATTACAAGCCCCCCCTCACAATCATTAATTGCAAGCTGATCAAGATCATTGCAAGCCCCCCCCAATCATCATTACATCATCATCAGCCCCTCATTGCAACCCTCCCTCACCTTTGCAAGCCCCCCTCGCCATCATCATTGTAAGCCCCCTCATTGCAAGCCCCCCTCACAATCATTAATTGCAAGCCGATCAAGATCATTGCAAGCCCCCCCAATCATCATTACATCATCATCATCATCATCATCAGCCCCTCATTGCAACCCCCCCTCACCATTGCAAGCCCCTCATTGCAAGCCCCCCCCACCTTCATCATTACATCATCAGCCCCTCATTGCAAGCCCCCCACTATCATCATCATTACATCATCATTTCATCATCATCAGCCCCCCCCCCACCATCATCATCATTACATCATCATCAGCCCCCCCACCATCATCATCATCATTACATCATCATCAGCCCCCCCCCACCATCATCATCATTACATCATCATCAGCCCCCCTCACAATCGCAAGCCCCCCCTCCCTCCCTTCCTCACCATTGTAAGCCCCTCACAGCGTTTCTCCTTACTGTGCCAAACTGCTGTGACGGTGCCGCTGTGTCATGAAGCTCACAGTGTTGGCAACAGTTCTGGCACGCTGTGATAAATGTCCTGCCCTCCTCCTCCTAGACCAGCTTGTGTGATAGACAGAACACTCGCTCTATCACACAAGCTAGTCTAGGAGGAGGAGGGCGGGACATTTATCACAGTGCACCCGAACTGTTAACACTGTCATCTCCGTGACACAGTGGGATCGCTGTGTTACAACCTGCAGTGTAACCGGCGTTGCCTGTCAGGGTCGGGTGGGCCGGTTACAAATCCTCTGCGGGCTGCATGTGGCCCGCAGGCCGTAGTTTGAGGACCCCTGGTATAGAGTATACAACAGAATGATGGATAAACAATGCACTGAAAAAGGTGGGCACATTATTGAGGCTAATTAAGGGGTAATTTTTTTGAGAAGGTAATGGGATGTAACTGGGGAAATAATGGGGAGTAGTCTTCTTAAATGTTTAATTATCTAAGGATCTGTAGGCCACCCAGTATAAAGGGGAAGTGGAAATTGAGTTAACACAAGCCCCACACAAAAGTCTTTTTTTGTATGTTCAGAACTACTTTAGCGAATATTACTTAAATATTTTACAGTGCTGCACAGTCAACCAAAAATATGTGCTGTCAGTAGACCACTACAAGTGTTGTCAGTGTGGCATCTTCGTTGTGTCTCCTTCACTATAACATGTGATCTCTCCATTGGCCCATAGACCAGTGTTTTTCAACTCCAGTCCTCGAGGCGCACCAACAGGTCAGGTTTTCAGGCTTTCCATTATTTTGCACAGGTGATTTGATCAGTTTCACTGCCTTAGTAATTACCACAGCCGTTTCATCTAAAGGAAATCCTGAAAACATGACCTGTTGGGGCGCCTTGAGGACTGGAGTTGAGAAACACTGCCATAGACAGCACACATTTCCCTGAAAAACACATTCCAAACTGCAAACTAAGTCGAAGAAAAGTATGGTCTCCACACTAGCAAGGAGATGTGGTTTCTCTGTGAGAAGCTTCTAGACTATCCTCAGGACTGCCTCATGATAGGGTAAGAAAAGCAAAGTTCCAAATCAATGGGCAAAGATGAATGATCTCATAAAACAGGGCAGGTGACATACTGGAAATATTAAAACAAACATAGTGATCAGGCCAGGTGGAAAACACAATGCATAGTGGGTTTCCAGGAGACGAGGGTCATAAGCAGGGGTGTCACATTCACCTAAGCAATGCACCCCAGGTCTTTTGTCTGCTGCCCTGCCTTCTTTAGGCATCCTTCTACAGGCTGATCTTCCATCCAGCTGTGCATAAATAGTTCTAGCGCTGACTGTATTTGCTTATCTCCTATGTACATCATCACTGAGACCAATGAGGAGGTAATCTTTCAAAATAATTATTTCTACCACTGGCAGCAATGATAAGGCATTGTTGTGCCCGCTGATCACTAATGCTTGGGTGTTTTTAATCCCACTTGCCACCATTTTATGTGGTAAGTAGGTTACATACTCCTATAAAGAATGTTGTATGCCACATACTCCTGACCACGGCATTCTATATGCTATGCTACTCACAAAGGATAAAGCTGCTTTTAAGACCAATGCAGTCCTGAACTCCAGCTTGCAGTTGCTTACTCGTCCAGGGGTCTGTTTCTCCTATACATCATTTAATAAAGCCCTGGAGCCACCCACCACCTCCAAGAAGGTAAAATCAAATTTATTATTCAGCACTTTTACAAACACTCTGGCCCGGATTCACAAAGGACTTACGACGGCGTATCTCCACGTAAGCCATCGTAAGTCTGAATGTGCGCCGTCGTATCTTTGCGACTGATTCATAGAATCAGATACGCCTCACTGTTGCCAAGATACGAGCGGCGTAAGTCTCCTACGCAGTCGTATCTTGGGGTGCATATTTACGCTGGCCGCTAGGGGCGCTTCCGTATATTTCCACGTTGAATATGCAAATGAGGTAGATACGCCGATTCAGAAACATACTTGCGTCGGATTTAGCTACGTCGTTTACGTAAGGCGTCGGTCCAGCGTAACTTTACCCCTCATAAAGCAGGGGTAAGTCATGTTAGGTATGGACGTACGGAAACGTTGGAACAGCGTCATATTTTACGTCGTTTGCGTAAGTCGTACGTGAATGGGGATGGGCGTAGGTTACGTTCACGTCGACTAAGCATTTAGCCGGCGTAACTTAGGGAAAAAATTCGATGTGATACTGAGCATGCGCACGTTCGTTAGGCGTGTCATTTACGTGGGGTCACGATTCATTTCCATACAACACGCCCCCTACCAGCCTACTTTGAATTACGCAGGCTTACACCGGCCCATTTACGCTACACTGCCGTAACTTAAGGCGCAAGTTCTTTGTGAATACGGTACTCGCCTCTCTAAGTTACGGCGGCGTAGCGTATATGAGATACGCTACGTCAGCAGAAACTTAGGCCATTCTTTCTGAATCCGGGCCAAACACTCCACCCAGGATCCCCACTCAGAGGGAGGATTCTAGTTGGAGTGTCTGTATTTGTGCATATGCTGAACAAGAAGTTGATTTTAAAAATCAGAGTCTGCGCTAGTGGTCTGTAACTGGGAAACTAGCAAGATATCAATATATGGTAATTTCCCAAAACATCCAACAAATGTAGCACTTACCAATGAAAATAAATATATAATTACGGGTGCATCTAAAAAAAATAGATTATCATCAAAAAGTTAATTTATTTCAGTAACGCAATTCAAAAAGTAAAAATCATATATTATATAGATTCATTACACAGAGTGATATATCTCAAGCATGTATTTATTTTTATTTTGATGACTATGGCTTACAGCTAATGTAAACCCAAAATTCTGTATCTCAGAAAACTAGAATATTATGAAAAAGGTTTATTGAGCCTTTAAATGGTCTCTCAGTCTGGTTCAGTAGGCTACACAATCATAGAGGAAGACTGCTACCTTGACAGTTGTCCATAAGGCCATTGCTAAAGAAGCTGTCTGTTCACAGAGTGCTGTATCCAAGCATATCAATGAAAGTTGAATGGAAGAAAAAAGTGTGGTAGAAACAGGTGCACAAGCAACAGAGATAACCACAGACTTGAGAGGATTGTGAAGCAAAGGCCATTCAAGAATTTAGGGGGAGATTTACAAGGCTTGGACTACAGTTTGTGTCAGTGCTACAAGAGCCACCACACACACAGACATTTCCAGGACTGTCACATTCCTTTTGTCATAGAAATTTGTAAGCAATCATTGGCGCAAATGCTGGATGGGAGGATGTGTCTACATGTAGCTTTAAATACTTTTAAGTTGATACCACCTTTATACATTAAGGCCATTCTTTCTGTACTCTGTGGCTGCATCATTCAGGTCCCTGTCCACATTTGACCTCAGTGCTCTCCACTGTCCTTCACCCCTGTGTGGGGTTAGCATCATGAGATTGCATCCCTATAATTAAATTACATTATGCAGTTTTAAGATCTATTGGATGATGAGCCATTTGAGCAAGAAGTTCTGAGATATAGTCCTCCTATGTGTTTCTTGATTTTTAACAAAATGTATGCAATGTTAGTCTGTGACACCACCATAAAAAAAATATATGATCCTAGCCCTCAAACATCCCTGAAGAAGGAGATACTTTTACTCTGAAATGCATCGTAAAAATTAGGATCATATTCACAATGGTGTAATCTGATACCGATATTTACTCATTACATTTTAAATGTTTTCTTCTGTTTTTTTATATTTTCAAAAGAAATACTACTTTTCTATAGTACATACTTTGTTTATGCAATCAGTACCTTAAAAGTCCAACCACAGGGGTATTTAGTTTGGCTCATTCCTTGTGTCAAGCCACTCCTGAACCAGAGGCATCAGAAGTGTCTTACCTGGGCTAAGGAGAAAAAGGACTGGACTGTTGCTTAGTGATCCAAAGTCCTCTTTTCTAATGAAAGTCAATTTTGAATTTCATTTGGAAATCAAGGTCCCAGAGTCTGGAGAAAGAGTGGATAGGCACATAATCCAAGTTGCATGAGGTTTAGTGTGAAGTTGGGGAGCCATGTCATCTTCTGGTGTTGGTCGATTGTGTTGCATCAAGTCCAAAGTCAGTAGAGAATCTGTGGGGTATTGTCAAGAGGAAGATGAAAGACACCAGACCCAACAATGCAGACAAGCTAAAGGCCGCTTACAAAGCCACCTGGGTTTCCATAACAGCTCAGCAGTTCAATCAGGCTGTTCGCCTCCATGCCATACTGCATTGATGCAGTAATTCATGTAAAGGAAGCCCCAACCAAGTATCGAGAGCATACTATACTGTACATGGACATACTTTCAGCAAGCCAACATTTCTGTATTAAAAATAATATTTTTATTGGTCTTATGTAATATTCAAATATTCTGAGACACTGAATTTGGGTTTTCAATAGCTGTAAGCCATAATCATAAAAATTAAAAGAAAGATATGGTTGATATATATCACTCTGTGTGTAATGAATCTATATAATATATTAAGTTCACTTTTTGAATTGAATTACCAAAATAAATTATCTTTTTGATGATATTCAAATTTTGTTAGATGCACCTGTATATAATCACTCCTGGCATCCATAAATTGAATTGAGACAATATATACTGTACATTGAATACATTAAATAAAACCAAGTATTATACCTAAAAAGGCAGATTTACTAAAACTAATGCACACAGAACTTTTGCGTATATGACTCCTTGAACTCTAAAAAAGGTGTTTCCCCTCAGTGTCATAAATTCACACATTTTTCTTTGAAAATAGTGAAGTGATGGGTGACATGGAAAAACAAAAAAATCCAGAATTTGCTGAACTCCTTGATATCTTTATGGTAATATTAAAATAACATCACAGGCACAGCAGGAACAAAGGTGGTTATGACTATAAGGCCTTATAGGCTGAAACGCATCAACTGTTCTCATTTGCGTTTGTTCACTGTGGCTTGTCAATCAATATGATGATTTTTTAAGAGCAACGACCAGAGTGCGGATCATCTTTACCTCATAGCAGGAACAATAGATGGTAATGCGTTTCTCGCTAAAAACAGCGATGTCTCCAATGGGGTGACATGGATCACATTGACAGTTGGTGCAGCTGTGCATAATAACCAAACAGATTCTAACTTCAGCTTGTTCAATTCAACTTTGACAATAAAACCTAGAAGCTGATTGGTTATTATGCACAGCTGCACCACATTTTAGTAAACCTCCCCCATAGTGTCCATAACCAGTTCATAAATATATCAATTAAATTCAATAAATGAAATAGCACCATGTTGTCATACATATATGGGCTGATTTACTAAAACTTTAGTAAAGTGCAAAATCTGCTGCAGTTGTGCATGGTAACCAATCAGCTTTTAACTTTAGCTTGTTCAATTAAGCCTTGACAAAAAACCTGGACATTGACTGGTTTCTATGAAGAACTGCACTAGATTTTCTAGTCTCCAGCTTTAGTAAATCAACCCTATAGCGTACAACAGTTCATAAATAAATTAATTAAACAAATCCATTGAAGTGTGACATGTCATCCACCAACAGGGGTAAAAAGTGCACCATGACATCCAAACCCTGGATCTACAGAGAGCAGGAATAAAGCACACAGACACCTGAAGGTAGGTATTACGCTTACTTGAATTATTACCTCCCAGAGACAAATAGCACATTGGTTATTATCCCTGGGATGGATGGATCTCTCTGTGCCTCATATACACTGAAGCCCAATCCACAACAGCTCCCACACAGCAGCCCTTCATTTGCAGCCTTGCCTTAGTGTATATATGCCACTCAATACCACAATCGACATTAATTGAGCTTGCTGACGTCACATGCTGCTGTCCGGAGAGGCAGAAGCGACTTTGTAAGTCTTTCAGATGGTGTTTATATTTTGTTTATTTGGTTGGTTTTAACAATTAAAGATTTTAATGCTGCACTATGAAAGCCTCCTTATCCTACATGCGTATTTAGTTTATTTATTGTTTCAATTAACTTTAAGGATACCAAGATTGATTATATGATTTCATGTTTTCTGCATTGCACTGCATATTTGATTTAGTTGTTGGGTGCTGCATTTGTTTTGAATAAAGTTGATGATACCCTTTGTAAGTGGTGTACAGCTCCAGGACGTTGCTAAATACTCCATATGCTATGTATTAAATCGAATGAAACTACACTAAGCACATTTTTTTGAGCCCAGGATATATCCCATCAAATAATGTAAACACACAAAAAATCAGCTGCTGTGTGAAACTGTGAAACAATATGCTGTCAGGTGTGAACACCCTTGTGTCCTCTTCACTGTAACATGTGATCACCCATAGACAGCTTACAGTTTCAGAAACTAGCAAAAATTCATAAAAATCTGCAACAAACAAATGAGCATTAGTCGGGTTAAATACTGGTTTACTTTTTACAAACATCTTTGTATATCCAATTTGTAAAGTATGTGATTTTTTTAAATTAAACATGTTTACCATTAAATAAATATGGGTCATTAATGCAACAGAGAACTAACAACATAAATAAACAGACAGGGAGTATGACGGTCTCATTTATGCCATCGCTCTCAGTGTAGCACAATTTAATTTCATTTAATTCTAGCTTATATGAGAACAAAAATATTCAATTGACAGCACATATGTTTTGCAGGAAAGATAAGGTACCAGCAGATGGGGTTTTAGGCTGGGTTAAATAATATCTACTTGTCACTTTGACATTTTAACAGTATATACATATATATATATATCTATCTATATATATATCTATATATATATATATATATCTATATACATATATACATATATACATATATATATATATATATATATATATATATATATATATATATATATATATATATATATATATATATATATATATATAAACACATAGGGTTTCTTTAACCTTTAATGCCTAATCGTAAATTCACTGACAGTAATTTGGATCTATTAAAGCTATAATTTTACTTGAGAGACTGACAAATTAATATTTAATGAAAAAAGACAAGTACCAAAGGTTATAGAAGGTTACATAGTAATCAAAAAATGCATACTTAATTAGATGAATTCCTCTGCCAAGAAGTATTTTTATAATAACTAAAGGTATTTCTAGTATTCAAACCAATTTTTCTAGCTATAAAACAATGTTGAATGTGGAAAAGGATAGTGGGACTTTAAATGAAGCACATAGGTATATGAAGATACATTTATTGATGATAATAATAACAGCAATATTCAAATATATAATAGTAATCATAAAGCATGATGGAATCACTACGGTTGATATAAATACACACAAATATAATAGAATAAAAACAAATCATCACATAAAATAGGCAGTTGATATCTCATAACAAGTAGAAACACGGTACTAAACATCTCTATGGGTTACATGGATTTATCCAATCTTCAGGAGCATGCATGTGACTTGGAGCATGTAATATATGATAGTAGAAATATCTATATGGTCTGACCCTGCCAAGGAAAAGGGATTGGTAATGGTATATATCAGAATATTGCTGTTACTATGATCATCAATACATTTATCTTTATATTCCTATGTGCTTCACTTAAGGTCCCACCACCTTTTCCCCATTCATTTAGGCAGGGATGGAGGCACTGGACCTTACCATGTCACCACCTTATATAAAGTCCCAAACTGTTTTTGTTCCTTTTATATAAAACAATGTTCATACAAGTCAAATTTAAACTAGTAAAATCATTATATATTGTAATTAATAGTTAACAAAACCACATTTTACCAGGTATCTTTTTTGTTCAGAATATAGATCAGCAGTGGGCAGCCACCTAGAATTAGGAGACTTTTAACCACTTCAATACTGGGCACTTTCGCCCCCTTCCTGCCCAGGCCAAATTTTAGCTTTCAGCTCTGTCACACTTTGAATGACAATTGCACGGTCATGCAACACCGCACCCAAACACACATTTTACCACTATTCACCACTGGATTTTTTATTTTTTGCTAAACAAATGAAACATTATTTTTTTTTAATAAAAGTTTGTCTTTGTTTCTGTTATAAAATGTTGTAAATAAGTATGTTTTCTCTTTCACTGATGTGCACTGAAGAAGCTGCACTGATTGGGATGCACTAATATGCACCATTGGTGGGCACTGATATGCAACACTGATGGGCACTGATAGGTGGCACTGATGGGCACTGATAGGTGGCACTGATGGGCAGCCTTTAGGGACACTGATGGGTGGCAATGATGGACACTAATAGGCAGCAGTGATGAGGAGGCACTAGCAGGCATCACTGATGGGCACCAATTGGCATCACTGGTGGGCATCACAGGTGGGCACTGGTGGAAATTGCTGATAGGGCTGCACTGATAATCACTGCATTGATTATAAGTGCAGATCCCCCTGACAGGAGAGACGCTTATTGGCTCTTTTCTATTCACACACTGTCAGCGCGAATAGAGGAATAACGATAACTAGCACTTTCCAGTCACACTGTGAGTGGACACAGCTGATCTCGTGGTAAAGAGCCTATGTCATAGGCTCTTTACCACTTGCCACCCAGGCCAATTCTGACATTTCTCTCCTACATGTAAAAATCATAGTTTGTTTTCTAGAAAATTACATAGAACCCCCAAGCATTATATATGCTTTTTTTTAGCAGCGACCCTAGAGAATACAATGGCTTTTTATCTTGCACGGTATTTGTGCAGCAATTATTTGAACACGTTTAAAAAAAACATTTATAAAAACAAACAAAGGGCCAGATTCACAGAATAGATACGACGACGTATCTCCTGATACACCGTCGTATCTCTTGTCCTATCTATGCGGCTGATTCATAGAATCAGTTCCGCATAGATAGCCCTAAGATCCGACAGGTGTAATTGACTTACACCGTCGGATCTTAGGATGCAATACTTCGGCCGCCGCTGGTGGGATTTCGCGTCGTATTCCAGCGTCGGGTATGCAAATGAGGATTTACGGCGATCCACGAAGGTTTTCGCGTTCGTTATGTCGTCCTTAGTAATTTTTTCCCGTCGCAAAGTTACACCTGCTTTAACATGGCTTAACTTTAGTCGAGCCATGTTAAAGTATGGCCGTCGTTCCCGGGTCGAATTTCAATTTTTTTTTGTTTTGGTGTAAGACGTCCGGGAATACGAATGGACGCTACGCACGTCGCCATTCTAAAAAATGACGTCACATCGCGCAAAGCACGGCGGGAATTTCTAAACTGAGCATGCGCAGTACGTCTGGCGTGGGAGCGCGCCTAATTTAAATGGTACACGCCCCATTTGAATTGGGCGGGCTTGCACCGGACGTGTTTACGATACACCGCCGCAAGTTTACAGGTAAGTGCTTTGTGGATCAGGCACTTACACTGAAAACTTGCGGCGGTGTAACGTAAACGGGTTACGTTGCGCCGCCACAATTGTACGAGAATCTGGCCCAAAGTTTGCAGAATTTTAAGTTACGCTGAGTAAATAGATACCTAACATGTCACGCTTCAAAATTGCACAAACTCGTGGAATGGCGCCAAACTTTAGTTCTTAAAAATCCTATGACTAAGCATTGATATCCAATGCAAAACGCATCAGCTGTTTTTCCCACTGTGTGCTGATACTTGTAGTGCATTTTTCCTTTGCCCAATAAAGGGCACGTCTTTTTTAAGAAATTGGAGTGCGGCTGTCCATATCTTTCTTCTTTTGCATATCCCGTGCATTGCCGGCACCCATTGGTTCCTGAGTGGACATTGATTGTTCTAGTGTGCTCACCTGGAGCGGCAGCCTTCCTACCTTAAAAATCCTATAGGTGACGCTTTAAAGATTTTTACTGGTTACATGTTTTGAGTTAGAGAGGAGGTCTAGGCCTAGAATTATTGTTCTCACCCCAAAGTTTGCGACGATATCTCACATGTAAGGTTTGAACACCGTTTTCTTATGTGGGTGGGACTTACGTATGCATACAGGGACGAGGGAGCTTTAAATGTTTTCTTTTTTTATTTTACTTTTCTTTTTTTAGTTTGACACTTTAAAAAACAAATTCTGATCACTTTAATTCCCATTACAAAGAATGTAAACATTCCTTGTAATAGGAATATGGAATCGGCTCTCTTTACAGTGAGATATTGGGTCAATAAGACCCCACATCTCGCCTCTAGGCTGGGAAGCCTGAAATAAAAAAAAAAAACAATCTCGGTTTCCCAGCCGAGGCAGCACCATTTTTTTAATGTAGAGGTCGTGCATGACGTCATAACATCGCGCCCGGCCTCTGAACGATCATAGAGACTCCGGCAACCATCTGGTTTGCTGGAAATCTCTATGGTAAACATCCGGGGCTGGCAGATCCTGTCACTGACTCATTGATGGCAGCGGTGAGTCGATAGAAGCACAAGAGGGCGGCGGGAGGGGGGTTGTTACCTCTCGCCGCCCGTAAGAACAATCAAGCAGTGGAACAGCCGCTATGATCGTTCTTATGGTATAAGGAATAGCTGGCTGAAAAAGCCGATATCTGTATGATGCCTGTAGCAGGCATCATTCAGATATACCCGCACAAAATCAAGGACGTCATATAACGGCGGGCGGGAAGTTGTTACCAGGATCTGAGATGAGGCGTGTCGGAGGGACACACCACACCACCAATCGCCGCACTGTATGCCGGTGGAGCCACCCCCTGGCCATGATTTTTCTATTGGCTGGTGGGAAGTGGTTAATTAAGCTTTTGAGACCTCCTCCAAAGGGTTGTAAATAGGTTTTCTAATTTTGCTTAGCATTAGATAAAATCAGAAAGAATATTGTTTTTAGTTGCTTCATTACTGATAACACCACACCTGCTTTGGAGTGCTGATTGTACAAAAAGTAACCAATTAGACTCATGCATTATTATTACAGGCATTGTAAACATTTCTAACTGCACCTTGTGTTTTTCACCTAAACAATATGTGCATTGATCATGTAGTTTAATGGTGTCATTTTTAGACCTGTACACACAGCCTATTGTAAAGTACATCTTCATATTTCTGTGTCAACAATTTTAGTTTCTGTAAACATTTTAGGCGTTTGGCATGGCACTGCACAGGTTAACTCATTACCTCTGTCTGTATTGTGAGGATTGACATTTCCTGGGAATAAACTACATTCCACAATCCCTGAGTCTCTCAGTCTCAGTCTAGTGATATGCAGGTGAGAGCTACACAGGATGCTTGCCATGCAGATAGAAGATGTGTTTTTCATATATTAGCACTCCCATATTTGTGATGCAACACAGAGGAGATGGAGAGGCATGAACTGGATGCTGTGTGACCCAGAACAGGAAGTTGTGCTGTCCACTTGGCAGATTGGTACAGGGTAGCTGAAGCAATATATGAACATATGGGGAATCAATCAGCCATGACGCTGCAAACTACAACGTGAGCCCATCATTACAAGCTAAGTTAAACAAACAGCACAGGAAATATAACTGCACTAATACCTAGTTAAAATAATGAGAGTGTACAATACCTGTGAATTCTCATTAGCAGTGCACTAAATGCTTGTTAGTGTTAACCACTTCAGAATATCAGCCTTATCCACATAAAGTACCAGAACGTTTTTCTTTATCTCAGAGTATGTAATTTTAAGCATTTTGCTTTTGTAGTTTGTTCCAAAATATTTGCGTGGTGTGCGTTCCTTTTTTTGGCTTAAAAGAGGATTTAAAAAAAAGTACCTAGGTGGATGAAGCATCTGTTTTCTGATGCCTCCAAGATTGGGAATGGAGTGATCTAACATGGCCAATTGCTTGGTTCTCAAAACTCCCTGAGCAGAAAACTAGTAACTGCCAGTCAGCAGCTCTCTGTTCTGCCCGCCCCATGCTCACTGGAGCGCTGGGCCATTAAGGGGGCTCAATAAGAGGCTGAGTCAGCTGCCAGTCCAGGCATTTGGGCAGATCCTGACTCCATTGTTGCGATCTTGCCCTTGGACGACTCTGTGATGCCAGCAGACAGCGGACTTCACTGAGTGCAGAATGGGCGGTGGCGTCACAAGAGGGTGGGGGCTCCAGATGACATCACCGAGTGGCCCGCCCCATAGCTATATAAGTAATGGCACACGGCAGCCCTAGCATAACAGTGGGAGAGAGCATTGGGAGAACATCGGAGGAAGGACAGAGGGAGAAGACAGCGGAGAGGGGGGCAGCAGAGGGAGAAGACAGCAGAGAGAGGAGAACCAGCAGAGGGAGAAGACAGCAGAAAGAGAGGAGAATCGGCAGAGGGAGAAGACAGTGGAGACATCAGTGGAGGGGTAAGAAATGGGAAAAAGAGACGCTGGAGCTGCTTTAATAAGTATATAATACTTTGTCAAAAACCTGTGTACTGTTTTTATTTTTGACACTTTTTTGGGGGCGAATAAGTAGGGGTACAATGTACCCCATTCTCATTCACATTGGGTGGGGGGCCAGGATCTGGGAGTCCTCTTGACCTGCCGGGCTGTGTGCTCAGATAAGGGCCTGGTATGGTCCTTGTTTTATTGATTGCATGTAATATTCTAATTTTCTGAGATTGTGGATTGGGGGCTTTCATGAGCTGTAAGCCATAATCATCACAATTATGACAAATCATGGTTTGAACTAGGGTTGTCCCGATACCGATACTAGTATCGGTATCGGGACCGATACCAAGCATTTGCCCGAGTACTTGTACTCGGGCAAATGCTCCCGATGCTTCACCCAATACTTGTACTGTCGGCGGTGATCAGTGCGCGGGGAAGTTACAAGCACCGATCACCGCTGATTTTAAAGCAGCTAAAAGCCCCCGTGTATGCCGCCGTGTATCCCGTGTATGCCGCCGTGTATCCCGTGTATGCCGCCGTGTATCCCATGTATCCCGTGTATGCCGCCGTGTATCCCGCTGTGTTTCTCTCCCCTTCCGTGCTCCTCCTCCACTCCCTGGAAATGTCAGGATGGAGAGCGGGGTAGGAGCCGACTCCTTACTGCTCCGAATGGACAGAGTCAGTGATCACTGACTATGTCCATTCACATAACTGAAACATTGTAAACTTTGTTTACAAATGTTTCAGTTTATGAATGAAGAGAAGACGCTGTCTTTACTCCATTCAATTTCAGCACAGCTGATGCTGCTGAGAAAGGGACTGGGGAACACGTGTCCCTAGTCCCTTTCCCTGTCTCAAAGGGAAGATGTCAGAGGTCTGTTAAGACCCCTGATATCTCACCAAAGCCCCCCCTAACAGGGCTGAAAAAATTAATAAAAAAATAAAGACTAAAAAAACAAAAGAATAAAAAAAATGATTGTAGAAAATAAAAAAAATAAAGAAAAAACACACTGACACTGTCAACCCTCCCCCCCTTAAAAAAAAGGAAGCATTATAAATAAAAAAAATGTAAAAAATTAAAAACAAATTGTTAAAGATAAAAAATAAAAAAAACATACTGACACATGTGCCGCTGTCACATGAGATTAAAAAAAAGTATCGGTATTCGGTATCGGCGAGTACTTGAAAAAAAGTATCGGTACTTGTACTCGGTCTTAAAAAAGTGGTATCGGGACAACCCTAGTTTGAACTATTTTGCTTTGCATGTAATGAGTCTATCTAATATATTAGTTTCACCTTTTAAGTTAAATTAGTGAAATAACTGAACTTTTGCACCATATTAAAATTTTTCAAGTTACACCTGTATTATTAACTAAGTTAGTGAGTATTCCTGCTGAAAGAAAATGTTTTTTCACATAAAATTTCCTTACAAATCTGTTGAGCTCTACATACAGTATGTATTACATTTGATAATAGCCCCTTGTAGTCATTGCCGATCCTGACCTCCCTGGGGCCCTAAGCACAATGACCTGGCACATTAAAGCGGGGGGTGCTGACGACAGTGACATGTCACATTAAAGAAAGTTGAGAAGCTGTCGGAAATGACATCTTACATTAAATTGAGAAGCGGGGGATGCTGACTTCTTACCTCTTCTCCCATGCAGCCAGTGAGTTGAGAAGCGGGGCGAAAATTACTTCTCACCAGGCGGGGCCACTAGTAATTTGGGGGGCCCTTTGTAGCTTTGCGGGGCCCTAAGCGGCTTGCATAGTGAGCCTATAGGGTGGATCGGCCCTGCTTGTAGTGCATATGTAAATCTAAGACTTTCATTTTTTAATCATTTAAAACTATTAGGCCTCATGTGCACTGGATGTTTTTGGACGTTTTTACAGCAGCTGTTTTTGGCTTCAGACTATTTTTTACAGTCAACAAACTCATCATGTTATCCTATGTGTCCCTGCACACAAAGGCTGTTATCAGCGTTTTTTGGCTTAAAAAAACCCCCAAAACTAGTGGGTTCTGAGAGGAGTTTTTCAGCTGTTTTCAGCTCAAAAACGAGGCTCACCAGAGTTTAGCGTTTTTGATCCATTAAAAAATTATATATTAAAAAAAAAAAAAAAAACGCTAAACATCACTAACGCGGAAAAACACTAAAAACGCTAATAAACGCTATTGCAAAAACATTAAAAAACTCACTGCAAAGCTACAGGCGTTTTTATAACGTTATTTTAATGTCCAGTGTGCATGAGGCCTGAATGTTTAAGCCCTTCACTTCTTTGACTGAGGAATTTCACATACCTAACCACCACTTCCTTCATGTTCTGCAATTCTGATGCCGCATACACACCATCACTTTATGTGATGAAAAAAAACGACATTTTCTCTCTAGTAAAAAACAACGTTTTTGAAACTTCAATTTTCAAAGATGAAGTTGCCTACACACCATCGTTTTTCTCACAATGTTCTAGCAAAGCGAGGTTACGTTCCACCACGTTTTTCCATTGAAGCTCACTTCATAAGTAGCTTCTGGGCATGCGCGGATGAAAAAACGTCGTTTTAAACTACGTTTTTGCTACACACGGTCAATTTCTGTGAAGTAAAAGTTGACGTTTTGAAAAACGACACATAAAATTGAAGCATGCTTCAATTTTTTTTGGTTGTTTTTTAGAAGACATAAAACGACGTTTCCCCCCACACACGGTCAATTAAAGTGACGTTTTTAAAAACTTCATTTTTTTTCATCACATAAAACGACCGTGTGTACGCGGCATCAGACTTTATTCGTAAAACCTGCCCAAAAAAAGTCTAATAGATTTCGACCATCCTTGATAGACAAACTACTCAATCAGCAACAGTACTCGAATACAGACATCTATAGCCCACTAAATTCCCTCTTTATGAAACCGTTACACCACTCCTCAGTTTAATCTTGGAGTAAAGATTTATCTGGAGAGGTTGCCCTAGACAATATTCTGCAAGGCTATGCTATTACACAAAAACTGGTAACAAATGAATCCTGGAGAGAAACTTCTTCACTAAATATTAAACCTCCTCATGGCACTTGTCCTTGGTGCTCAGTCTCGAGACCATCTTTATTTCACCGTCTCTGGACATGTTCATCCATCTCAGACTACTGGGATTGAGTGATAACATTTATCTTCAGAATAACCAACTACCTAAGGACCCCTTGCTTCTCCTGTTTGGATTTCCAAAGATGTGGCATCTTTCCAATGGACTTCAAACCTTAACCACTTAAGACCCGGACCAAAATGCAGGTAAAGGACCCGGACAGTTTTTGCGATTCGGCACTGCGTCGCTTTAACTGACAATTGCGCGGTCGTGCGACGTGGCTCCCAAACAAAATTGACGTCCTTTTTTTCCCACAAATAGAGCTTTCTTTTGGTGGTATTTGATCAACTCTGTGGTTTTTATTTTTTGCGCTATAAACAAAAATAGAGTGACAATTTTGAAAAAAATTCAATATTTTTTCCTTTTTGCTATAATAAATATCCCCCAAAAAATATATAAAAAACGTTTTTTTCCCCTCAGTTTAGGCCGATACGTATTCTTCTACCTATTTTTGGTAAAAAAAAATCACAATAAGCGTTTATCGATTGGTTTGCGCAAAATTTATAGTGTTTACAAAATAGGGGATAGTTTTATTGCATTTTTATTAATAATTATTTTTTTACTACTAATGGCAGCGATCAGCGATTTTTTTCATGACTGCGACATTATGGCGGACACATCGGACAATTTTGACACATTTTTGGCACAATTGTCATTTTCACAGCAAAAAATGCTATAAAAATGCATTGTTTACTGTGAAAATGACAATTGCAGTTTGGGAGTTAACCACTAGGGGGCGCTGAAGGGGTTAAGTGTGACCTCATATGTGTTTATAACTGTAGGGGGGCGGGGCTAGACGTGTGACATCATTGATCGCGTTTCCCTATATCAGGGAACACACGATCAATGACAGCGCCACAGTGAAGAACGGGGAAGCTGTGTTTACACACAGCTCTCCTCGTTCTTCAGCTCTGGGGACCGATCGCGGGACTCCAGCGGCGATCAGGTCCGTGGGTCCCGCGGCCGTGGTCACGGAGCTTCGCGACCCACGGCTGGGCACTTAAAGAGGACGTACAGGTACGTGCTTATGCCCAGCCGTGCCAATCTGCAGATGTATATGTGCAGGAGGCGGTCCTTAAGTGGTTAAAGTTCCAAAACAACTACCAGTGGACACTCATATCTCTTCTAGTTGCTTGTAGCATCATCTTTAAGCATTGGATTTCCTCAGCAACGCCCATCATCTCTGAAATCAAGAGAGCTCTTAAAACACTTCTATTCAGAGAAAAAATAGACACCATACTGCATAATTACATGTGTATCAAACCCTTTGAATCCAGGTGGAGCTCCTTCACTGACAAGAGCATAACGGCTTCTGAGGAATCCTCACTACAGACTCCATTCATGTTTGCATCTACTGTAGTGGTATTATGACCCATACAGAAAACTCTCCATAGTTAACAAGAATATGTTCTCTACTAGGTTATCTGGTCACCCATTTATATTGGTATACGAAATGGTAAATACTGCGCTGTCTGATAATGTGAAATAAAAATTGACTAATAAGCTGATGTGGCTAGTAATGTGAGATATACACAATAAAAACAATATAGAAAATAAAGAAGCTGCACTGCAATAGAGTGTACTCTAAATGATGACCGTGTACACCTAGATTCAAATGTGCCTAATAACACTAATGAAACATGAGTGAAAAAAAAACACATCAAATAATGAAATTGAAGTGCAACACAGTTCATTACTTTCTTTTACCTCCTATTCTTTCTTTATCCATCCATGTTTACACCTATAAACATTTTGAAAATGTAACGGGAGGGAGTAATTTGTACAGGGGCGGACTGACCATTCGGTCATTCGGGCAGTGACCGAGGGCCCCAGTCCACTAGGGGGCCCCATCAGGGTTGCCAGCCTTAGAAAAATCAGGGACAGATTGTAAAAATCTGTGTATTTTTACATCTGTCCCTGAATTGTCTGACACCAACATAATTTTGAAGTGAGATTTCGGAGGCAATAGCTGCTCCACCCCTCCACTACCTCCTCAGCCAATGGGAACATGGTGCACACGCCCCCTTCCCCCGCGCGGCTTCTTTGAATACAGAGCAGGAGATTGCCGACAGCTGGAGGAGAGGGAGGCAGGGACGCAGCATGGAGTGTGGGATGGACTTCAGGCTGATGCAAGGTAAGTTAAATGTCGTTTTATCAGTGCTTTCTCTGGTGAGGGGGAGGGGGAGGTTGTGTTTACTCTAGCAAAGCTCCTGTCTCTGAGGCAGTTCGATCGTTTTTCTGTGTGTGAGAAGTGCACTTCTCCTGGAGGAAGCATGTTCTGAACTTCTGCCCCAATCTCTGCTACATCTCCCTACAGATTACCTGCCCAACAAAACACAGGCTAAGCCTCCTCTCCTGTATTACCACCGAATGTGTCTGTATACTGCTGGGGAACTACAAGTCCCAGCATGCCAGGAGATGGGGGCAGCAGCAGTGTGTTCAATTAGGCTGATTTCTAGATGAAAAGTGTGTATACTGTGTGTGAATGTATATGCTTACTGTGTCTGTGTGTATACTGTGTGTATACTGTGTGTGTGTCTGTATACTTTGTGTGTGTGTCTGTATACTGTGTGTGCGTGTGTGTGTCCGTGTTTGTATATTGTGTCTGTATACTGTGTGTTTGTATATTGTGTCTGTGCCTGTATATTGTGTCTGTATACTGGGTTTGTATACTGTGTCTGTATACTGTGTGTGTCCGTGTCTGTATACTAGACATGTGCATTCGTTTTCGTCCAAATGCATTTTCGTCCGAATTTCAGGTATTTTCGTTATCGTTTAAGCACAGAAAACGAAAACCGAAAGATCCGACATAAAAAATGCTTTATTTTCGTTTTCGTTTTCTGGTCGAATGTGCCTAACCTTAACTATTAGTCCAATAGTGTTCTACATAGAGAGAAAAGATTCGACATAGAGAGAAAAGATTCGACATAGAGAGACCTGAAGAGTCAATTTTTTTTTTTTTTTTTTAAGATTCTATCGACCTGGGTCCTGTCCCAGGGGACATGTATCAATGCAAAAAAAGTTAAAAAAACGTCAGTTTTTTGGGAGCAGTGAATTTAATAATGCTAATAGTGAAACAATAAAAGTGAAATATTACTTTAAATTTCATACCTAGGGGGGGTGTAAAGTTAGCATGTGAAATAGCGCATGTTTCCAGTACTTAGAACTGTCCCTGCACAAAGTGTCATTTCTGAAAGGAAAAAAGTAATTTAAAACCGGCTTTGCGGCTATAATAAATTCTCGGCTCTGGCAATTCAGAGCGAATCCATTTATAAAAAAAAATAAAAAATAGCGTGGGGGTACCCCCAAATTCCATTACCAGGACCTTTAGGTCTGGAATGGATATTAAGGGGAACCCCGCCATCAATTTAAAAAAAAATGACGTGGGGTTCCCCCCAAATATCCATTCCAGACCCTTCAGGTCTGGTGTGGATTTTAAGGGGAACTCCACCCCAAATTTTTTTAAAAAATGGCGTGGAGTTCCCCCAAAAATTCACACCAAACCCCTTATCCGAGCACGTTAACCTGGCCGGCCGCAGAAAAGAGGGAGGGACAGAGTGCGCCCCCCCTCTCCTGAACCGTACCAGGCCACATGCCCTCAACATGGGCAAAAAACCCTATTCGACAGACACCAAAAGCCTTCAATGACAGATTCGACATAGAGAGAAAAGATTCGACATAGAGAGACATGAAGAGTCAACATTTTTTTTTTATTTTTTTTTTAAAGATTCTATCGAATCTTTTTTTTTTTTTTTAGAACATTCGACAGACACCATAAGCCTTCAATGACAGATTCGACCTTAATTTGGATTTTCGGACAAATGCATTTTTTTAACGAAAAACGAAATAAATAAAAACGAATTTCGGGAGTAACTAAATAAATAAATTTTTTGGACGAAAACGAAACTAAATATTTCAGTGTGCACATGTCTACTGTATACTGTGTGTCCGTGTTTGTATATTGTGTCTGTATACTGTGTGTGTGTGTCCGTGTTTGTATATTGTGTCTGTATACTGTGTCCGTGTCTGTATATTGTGTCTGTATACTGTGTGTCCGTGTTTGTATATTGTGTCTGTATACTGTGTGTGTGTCCGTGTTTGTATATTGTGTCTGTATACTGTGTGTGTGTGTCCGTGTTTGTATATTGTGTCTGTATACTGTGTCCGTGTCTGTATATTGTGTCTGTATACTGTGTGTCCGTGTTTGTATATTGTGTCTGTATACTGTGTGTGTGTCCGTGTTTGTATATTGTGTCTGTATACTGTGTTTGTATACTGTGTGTTTGTCTGTGTGCATACTGTGTCTGCATACTGTGTCTGTGTCTGTATATTGTATCTGTATACTGTCTCTGTATACTGTGTGTGTGTCCGTGTTTGTATATTGTGTCTGTATACTGTGCGTGTCTGTATATTGTGTCTGTATACTGTGTGTGTGTGTCCGTATATCTCTGTATACGTGTGTATCTGTGTCTGTATACTGTGTGTGTCCATGTTTGTATACTGTGTGTATGTTCGTGTTTGTATATTGTGTCTGTATACCCGGATTCACAAAGCACTTGCACCGACGTATCTCGAGATACGCTGCGTAAGTGCAAATATGCGCCGTCGTATCTGTGCGCCGTACCCACAAACTAAGATACGCCTAAAAACAGGCTTCATCCGACCGACGTAACTTGCCTACGCCGGCGTAGAGTGGGCGCATATTTACGCTGGACGCATTTGGCACTCCTATTGATTTTCTATTCAAAAATGCAAAAGAGGGAGATGCGCGTCTATCGAATCTTTTTTTTTTTTTTTAGAACATTCGACAGACACCATAAGCCTTCAATGACAGATTCGACCTTAATTTGGATTTTCGGACAAATGCATTTTTTTAACGAAAAAGGAAATAAATAAAAACGAATTTCGGGAGTAACTAAATAAATAAATTTTTTGGACGAAAACGAAACTAAATATTTCAGTGTGCACATGTCTACTGTATACTGTGTGTCCGTGTTTGTATATTGTGTCTGTATACTGTGTGTGTGTGTCCGTGTTTGTATATTGTGTCTGTATACTGTGTCCGTGTCTGTATATTGTGTCTGTATACTGTGTGTCCGTGTTTGTATATTGTGTCTGTATACTGTGTGTGTGTCCGTGTTTGTATATTGTGTCTGTATACTGTGTGTGTGTGTCCGTGTTTGTATATTGTGTCTGTATACTGTGTCCGTGTCTGTATATTGTGTCTGTATACTGTGTGTCCGTGTTTGTATATTGTGTCTGTATACTGTGTGTGTGTCCGTGTTTGTATATTGTGTCTGTATACTGTGTTTGTATACTGTGTGTTTGTCTGTGTGCATACTGTGTCTGCATACTGTGTCTGTGTCTGTATATTGTATCTGTATACTGTCTCTGTATACTGTGTGTGTGTCCGTGTTTGTATATTGTGTCTGTATACTGTGCGTGTCTGTATATTGTGTCTGTATACTGTGTGTGTGTGTCCGTATATCTCTGTATACGTGTGTATCTGTGTCTGTATACTGTGTGTGTCCATGTTTGTATACTGTGTGTATGTTCGTGTTTGTATATTGTGTCTGTATACCCGGATTCACAAAGCACTTGCACCGACGTATCTCGAGATACGCTGCGTAAGTGCAAATATGCGCCGTCGTATCTGTGCGCCGTACCCACAAACTAAGATACGCCTAAAAACAGGCTTCATCCGACCGACGTAACTTGCCTACGCCGGCGTAGAGTGGGCGCATATTTACGCTGGACGCATTTGGCACTCCTATTGATTTTCTATTCAAAAATGCAAAAGAGGGAGATGCGCGTAAGTTGTACATCCGGCGTAAAGTTAAGCCCCATAAAGCAGGTGTAACTCAGCAGCAGACATGGAAAGGTCTGCACCAGGGAACTCAAGCCCGCGTTTTTCACATTGGACGTGAATATGACTAGGCGTAGGTTACATTCACACCGTAGGCAGTGATCCGGCGTATCTTAGGCAGTTGTTCCGATGTGATTGTGAGCATGCGCATGCACTCAGAGGCAAGTTATGAGACAAGAGCGCTCGTTCTGGTAAAACTAGCATAATAATGGAATCGTAATGGAAATAGCACATTCATCACGCTATAACAGACTGAAAAGCGCGAATCCTCTCTCACCAAACTTTTACTAACACAAAATCAGCAAAAGCAGCCCCAAGGGTGGCGCCATCCGAATGGTACTTCCCCTTTATAGTGCCGTCGTACACGCTGTACGTCACCGCGCTTTTCTAGAGTATTTTTTTTTCACGATCGTGTGTGGGCAAGGCCGGCTTAACAATAATCGGGTTGAAAAAAACGTTGTTTTTTCTAGACCATTAAAAATGGTCGTGTATACGCGGGAATTAGCCTCAGCTCTAAAAACGCCCAACAAGACAAATCCCATTCATTTCAATAGCCCCTGTTCACATCTGAGAGTTTTGTCATCTGAAGCAAAATGTCTGATGCTCAAAAAAGTACAGGAACTTATTTTTTTGTCAGATTACAGCATTCTTTTAATGCAAAGCAAATTAAATAGTATGTTTATCACATCAATGTAAACTTGTAGGTATATCTCTTATGCCACACACTTCTTAGTCTGCTATTTTCTTTATATATATATTTCAGCTTGTCTTTTGAAGTTTTTCTATTTCATCTTGCCAGCAGGTAATTTTTTTTTTTTTAACCACTTCAGACGTCACCAAAAGGAAAAACACGAAACTTGCTCACGTTTTGCTTGCTTATAGCGTCTCTACTATGGTTTCGCATCATTTGTGGTTCACCTTTAATTCACTTTAGCTTTCCTATTTTTGTTTTCTCTTTTTTTTTCTCCTTTTTTTAACTTTCTCTTCTTTTTTTCACACTCTTAGGGCCAAATCCACAAAGACCCGGCGTAACGGCGAAATTCTAATTTAAGTTACACTGCCTTAAAATTTCTACCTAAGTGCCCGATCCACAAAGCACTTACCTAGAAATTTCTGGCCGTGTAACTTAAATTCCGCCGGCGCAAGGCGTTCCTCATTTCATGGGGGCGATTCCCATTTAAATGAGGCGCACTCCCGCGCCGGCCATACTGCGCATGCTCGTGACGTCATTTTCCCGATGTGCATAGCGCGAAATTACGTTACACCGGGCTTTGTGGATTGCGACGGGTCAATAAAGTTGCGTCTAAAAAAAAAAAAGATACGGCGCGAAAAAAAAATTCAAATTCGAAAAAAAAAAACGCGTCGCTAGACAGAAGGGTCTGCTTTTACATGGTGTACTAACTTTACACCATGTAAAAGCAGCCCTAATTTTGCGTATGCAACTTAATACTTACGGAGAAAAAACGAAGCAGAAAAGCTTCGTGGATCTCCGTAAGTGCTAATTTGCATACCCAAGGCGGCATTTCGACACAAAATGCCTCCAGCGGCGGATGCGGTCCTAAGATCCGGCAGTGTAATTCAATTACACATGCCGGATCTTCTCCCTAACTATGGAAAACTGATTCTGTGGATCAGTTCCATAGTTAGGACCAGGGATACGACGGAGTAACAGCAGTTACTCCGTCGTATTTCTTTTGAGGATTTGGCCCTTAATTTTTATTTTCCTTACTTCTCTCCTTCCAGTCGTAAATTTACAAATACAAGAGAATCAAAAATATATCCATTTACAAACATTTAAGGGAAAAAAAATAAAAAATATCAGAAGTCTACTCAATTTTATCCCTCAATACCTCCCCCCTCCCCCTGCTACCTCACCGTTACATCGCTTATGACCGTATTTTATTACTCCTTCCTACATTGGCCCCTATCGGATCTTCACCCTAGGGTCACTAAAGGATTTTTTTTTTAAGCTAAATAGCTTTCTTTACCTTACTGCAGTCCTGGTTTCATGTCCTCATTGTTCGTTTTTGCTCTGATGTTGCTGTAATCCTTCTCTGTTCTGAACAGTCTGTTTCCTAATGAAAAAGTCATGGGAGCTTTCTCTGTGTGGTCACTAATCAAGGAGGTGTGATTACTGTTTGTCTAAAACCCCTCAACACCAATCAGTTTCGTTTTACAAACCATCACTGCCCTGTATTTGCTCTTTTTCTCTGTTCATCACAGAAGCATGAAACAGCATGCCAAAACGAAACTGAAACTGTAGGTACATTATATGATTGATTTGTATCTATTTTTAACCATTTTTAAAAGGAATCAGTTAACTTTTATGTCTCTATACCCTGTAAACAGTCATTTCAGCAAAAAAAAATTTCCTTTACAACTCCTTTAAATTTTCCGCATAGCTCCATGATTCCTTAAATTCCTTCCAATGTTCCCATTTCTCTTTTTGAGCTATTTTACCCTCCTCTAGACTACTCCTTAGGCCTTCCATGTTATACGTCTCTTCTACCGAGTCGATCCACTCCCATATAGATGGGCTTTCTACCTCCTGCCATTTTTTGGGAATTAACCTTTTAGCTGTATTTAGCAGATGTGGTACTAGAGATTCCTTAAAAGATTTTGCCGCTTCCTCCCCTCCATGGAAAAGTACAGTCCACGGGTCATTCTTTATTTCCTTCCTGGTGATGACTTTTATAAATCCTAAAAAAAATCCCAATATTTTTTAACTTTTGGACATTTCCACCATAAGTGGGCCATTGTACCAGGGGACTTACAGCCCCGCCAGCAGTCAGCTGACTGGCCCTCTTTAAATTTACACAATTTGTCTGGCGTTATATACCAGCCTGTTATACACTTATAATTATAATTGTGATCTTATCCTTCTGTGTTCCTCATTCCCATTCCCATTTTTTGATTAATGGAGGCATCTCCAGTTCGTCCACTGCTAGTAGTATCTTGTAAAGCCTAGATATAATTCCTTTAGGTTTATCTGTAATACATACAGTGGGTGACTGCGATATTGTGTCAATCTCGCTCCCTTTCTCGGCGAGATTGAGCACCTACGAGCCCCATCGCGGGAGCCAGCGCCAAGCTGGCTTGCCGCGATAGAGACAAAGCCGTCATAGAAGCGACGGGAGATCCGACTTGGATTCCCGCCAATTCTACACGTGTGCGGCGTTTGGTATGAATCCTGAGGGGGAAGTCCCCGCCGGATTTTAACTAAAAATCCGGCATGGGTTCCCCCCTCAGGAGCATACCGGGCCCTTAGGTCTGGTATGGGTTGTAAGAAGACCCCCCTACGCCGAAATAACAGCGTAGGGGAGTCCCCCTACAATCCATACCAGACCCGTATCCAAAGCACGCTACCCAGCCGGCCAGGAAAGGAGTGGGGACGAGCGAGCGCCCCCCCCCTCCTGAGCCGTACCAGGCTGCATGCCCTCAACATGGGGGGGTTGGGTGCTCTGGGGCAGGGGGGCGCACTGCGGGGTCCCCCCACCCCAGAGCACCCTGTCCCCATGTTGATGAGGACAGGGCCCCTTCCCGACAACCCTGGCCGTTGGTTGTCGGGGTATGCGGGCGGGAGGCTTATCGGAATCTGGGAGCCCCATTTAATAAGGGGGCCCCCAGATACCGGCCCCTACCCTAAGTGAACGAGTATGGGGTACATCGTACCCCTACCCATTCACCTGCAAGAAAAGTGGTATAAACACAAATAAAAAAACACAGGGTATTAAAATATTTTATTAGTCTGCTCCGGAGGCCGCCCCCTGTCTTCTTTAGCTCTTTTCACCAGGGGGGGGGCTTCTACTTTGACGTCTTCGAGTGGGGGCCGCTCTTCTTCGCCGCCGTCTGGTTCTCTTCCACCGCCGGGGGGGGGGGGTCGCTTTTATAAAAGCGCCCACCCCCCGGCGGGTTTCCTCCGACGTCTTCGGCGGGGGGTGGTGTGCTTCTCAGGGGGGGCTTCTTCTTCCGCTATCCGGGGGGGTCTTCTCCGCTATCCGGGGGGTCTTCTCCACTCTCCGGGGGTCTTCTGCTATGTTCGCCGCTCTCCGCTGTTGACTCGGCGCACCCCGGTTCTTCCTCCCGCTGTCCGGTGCCTTCTCCTTCAGCGCTGAACGTCTTCATCTTCTTCTTCTTCCGTGCTGTGACGTCTTCTTCTTCTTCCGGGCTGTGACGTTGTCTTCTTCTTCTCCCGATGTTGACACGCCGGCTCTTCTCGCTGCAATGACAGGTGCGCGGCTTGCATCGGACTTATATAGGCCTCACAGTCCCATCATGCTCCGGTACCTACCCATGTGGGTAGGTATCACATGTGTAGGTACGGAGCCTATATAAGTCCGATGCAAGCCGCGCACCTGTCATTGCAGCGAGAAGAGCCGGCGTGTCAACATCGGGAGAAGAAGAAGACGACGTCACAGCCCGGAAGAAGAAGACGTCACAGCACGGAAGAAGAAGAAGATGAAGACGTTCAGCACTGAAGGAGAAGGCACCGGACAGCGGGAGGAAGAACCGGGGTGCGTCGAGTCAACAGCGGAGAGCGGCGAACATAGCAGAAGACCCCCGGAGAGTGGAGAAGACCCCCTGGATAGCGGAGAAGACCCCCCCGGATAGCGGAAGAAGAAGCCCCCCCTGAGAAGCACACCACCCCCCGCCAAAGACGTCGGAGGAAACCCGCCGGGGGGTGGGCGCTTTTATAAAAGCGACCCCCCCCCGGCGGTGGAAGAGAACCAGACGGCGGCGAAGAAGAGCGGCCCCCACCTGAAGACGTCAAAGAAGAAGCCCCCCCCTGGTGAAAAGAGCTAAAGAAGACAGGGGGCGGCCTCCGGAGCAGACTAATAAAATATTTTAATACCCTGTGTTTTTTTATTTGTGTTTATACCACTTTTCTTGCAGGTGAATGGGTAGGGGTACGATGTACCCCATACTCATTCACTTAGGGTGGGGGGCCGGTATCTGGGGGCCCCCTTATTAAAGGGGGCTCCCAGATTCCGATAAGCCTCCCACCCGCATACCCCGACAACCAACGGCCAGGGTTGTCGGGAAGGGGCCCTGTCCTCATCAACATGGGGACAGGGTGCTCTGGGGTGGGGGGGCCCCGCAGTGCGCCCCCCTGCCCCAGAGCACCCAACCCCCCCATGTTGAGGGCATGCAGCCTGGTACGGCTCAGGAGGGGGGGGGGGGGCGCTCGCTTGTCCCCACTCCTTTCCTGGCCGGCCGGGTAGCGTGCTTTGGATACGGGTCTGGTATGGATTGTAGGGGGACCCCCCTACGCCGTTATTTCGGCATAGGGGGGTCTCCTTACAACCCATACCAGACTTAAGGGCCCGGTATGCTCCCAAGGGGGGAACCCATGCCGGATTTTTAGTTAAAATCCGGCGGGGACTTCCCCCCTCAGGATTCATACCAAACGCCGCACACGTGTAGAATTGGCGGGAATCCAAGTCGGATCTCCCGTCGCTTCTATGACGCGCTTGCTGGGATGTGCTTTTACTATTCCAGTGAGTGCGAGATGTCGGCACCCTGTCGCCGAGAATCAGCGCGATGCCGTCGTGCTAAAAACACATTCTCGGCGGCAGGCACTGTAATCTTTCCAATGCTGAAAGCTGGTCCCCAGACCTTAATGGTTGGGGTAACTTTTGAACAAAGTGGCTTAGCTGTCGGTGTCTCCATTCATCTATTACCATTAAATCTTCATTGTGTTTTAATTCCTGTAGTGTTATTAATTTCCCTTTTTAAATTATATCCCTTAGCTGTGCTTTATCTTTTTTGATCCAATTCCCACCTACTGTATTTTTTCCTGGTGCAAAATATTTGTTTTCCTTTAAATCAATGAGAGGTGAGTTGTATTCCTTATCAATTTGTTTATGTAATGTGTCCCATATTTTTAGTGCGTTCCGTTACCTCGTGAGTGTTCTCATCTAGTGCTCGAAACTGAGGGGGGTTCCAAATTATACTTCCTAGTTCAACCTTAGACAGTGCATTTTCTAACTTTACCCATCTTTTTTCCTGGTTGTCTCTGGCCCACTCCACAACCCTAGACAGCACCGCCGCTTCATAGTATTTTCTGATGTCCGGGACCGCAAGTCCCCCATACTTTTTTTCTTGTTTTAAGACCAGGAAGGAAATTCTGTGTTTTTTATTCTTCCAAATATAATTCATTATCAAGTTTTTAAGTATTCTAAAGTAGGGTTTTGGCAATGCTTTTCTCAGGGTACAACAAGAAACAGTGTGGGTTATCTACTAAAACTGGAGAGTGCAAAATATGGTGCAGCTGTGCATAGACACCAATCAGCTTCCAGGTTTTATTGCCTAAGCTTAAAGTGGATGTAAACCCTAACATATACCCAGTGAAGTGAATAGCCTCAGATGATACACAGAGATGAAACAAATCTTCCTACATAAGTTTTGCATGCATATCTGCTGTCTTCAGGTATCTACATTCTTTAGAAAGTGCACATCATGTTAGAAATCTTTTTTTCTGTTTCAGCAGTGGGTGTGGGTGTGGAGTCTGGGCATACACTGTGTGAGAGCTAAATGGAGGAAAGGCACACACCCCCATTCCACATAGGCAGAGGAATAAAGAAACTTGCATAGCTGCAGTCTGAATAGACAGGGTCTCTGCTTATCTATCTGGAAGTACCCTCCCCGACACACATTTCCAGCTGCTGTGTCAGAGAACTTGTCAGAAGTAATCATGCTGTTAACAGAGGAACAAAGCAGAAGAAAGACACCAGACATAGAGCTTAGTTGTATAGTTGGGTAGAACTCTGCTTTAAGGTTAAGGACATGACTTATGTTCTTAAAACTATTTTTATCAATAGTAAAAAAAAAAAAATAATTGCTTAAATATTAACTTTACTCAAAAACAAAAATTATGAAAATAAAGCTGGAAGAGTCTATTAAAATACATCTCATGAGACAGACAGATAAAACCATATATATGGGACTGTTAGTATTTTACTGAGCTTTGCGTTTTTGTTTTTTTTTCATGCTGAAAAATAATCGTGTGTACGCGGCATCAAGCCCTGTACACACGGGCCAGAATCTCGTCAGGAAAAAAAACGTATTTTTCCTGATGAGATTCTTGGCAAGAATCTCTTGCCACCCGAGTGTATAGACACTCCATTCAAAAGAACCGTGGTTCTTTTGAATGGCAAGAAGGCGGTGACCTCATCAAGTACGACGAGCATGTGCTCGTCACATTCTATGCCGTCGCCACCATCTTGCTGCACCCTACCTATGCCTAGGAAGCTACCACACATGCGTCAAAGTCATTTTGAGCATGCACGTGTTTCCACTGCGACAGGTAAGTATACACACTCTCGGGTTTCTCGGCAGGAAAACACTGCCGAGAATCACAACGAGAAAATAGAGAGCAGGTTCTCTATTTTTCTTGTCGAGATTTTAGGCAGTTTTCTTGACAAGAAACTTGAAAGCCTCGTACACACACATTATACTTGACAAGAAAGCTCTGCCAGCAGAAGTGTTCTTGCTGGTTCTTGCCGAGTAAACCGAGCGTGTGTATGAGGCTTGTGCCTATTCAAATTTGTATTGGCCCTTAAGGCTAGGCTCACATCTCAAAATTGGCAAAATCAGCAAGTGTCATTTTCAGATGTGTGGATATATCTTGTAACTCTGATCTTCTCCTTTGCTTTTCTCATATTCAAATACATTGTATACATTGTCCATGGTTCCATCAATAAATCAACAAATAAACAAACTAGATTTTCTCTGCCGTCTATCAGGCTCATTGTCAATTTAATGCATACTGTGCAGCTGTAGGAATAACAGTAAAAAATGTGATGTGCGTTTAAATATCAGACAGACACTGCTCTATATTACATCTCAGAGGGTATACCATTATTTTACACGACTAAACATATTTGTGTTTAGAGACTTATTTTGTAAATGTAGCAGTGCATATGACAAGTAAAATGAGAGGTAGTCACTTTCTAAGATGTCTTAGTCGCTAATGAGGTGTGATTAATGAAAGACAAGACTCTGAATTATAAAAGCAGAAAGGTCGTGTAAAGAATTGTTAATTCTGTTCAGCATAAATATAATCAAGGCAGAAAAAGTATCTTCCAATACTTAATGTTTTTCAAAGCATTGAGAGGAAAAAAAATCGAAAACACTTAGAAAGATAATATTGTCATCGGAATTGGTAAAGTGATTACTGATTTAAACAGAACAATGTCATAATCATAATCTTACATCTTCTGATTGGCAGACCACTGCCACACACCATAAGATACACAGCTAAATGGTGTAACTAGTTTAACCTAAATTTAATTGAATGCCACTTCCTTATTCAAAGTTTTCGTTTCACTATTTCCCTAGATGTAATCTTTAAGCACTGTACATCAGTTAGTCTAGGTGGGTAATTTTTTTATTTTGTATAATATATATATATATATAACATAAAATCATTATTTCATTAATTTTCTGGATTATTAGACAAAAACAGCTACAGATCAAGTAGACCTGAAAAGACCATGCAGCTCTCCCTGGGAGACTGGAAGACATATTTAATCCTCTCCGTGGGCTAGATTCAGATAGGTTAGCGGATCTTTAGATCCGCGTAACCTATCTGATTTACGATCCGCCGGCGCAAGTTTTTGAGGCAAGTGCTTTATTCAGAAAGCACTTGCCTCTAAAGTTGCGGCGGCGTATCGTAAATCCCCCGGCGGAATTCAAATTCCGCGGCTAGGGGGCATGTAGAATTTAAATCAGGCGCCTCCCCGCGCCGAACGAACTGCGCATGCGCCGTGCGCTAAATTTCCCAGCGTGCATTGCTCCAAATGACCTTGCTAGGACGTCATTGGTTTCGACGTGAACGTAAATTATGTCCATCCGTATTCGCGACCGACTTACGCAAACGACATAAAAAATAAAAAATTTGACCCGGGAACGACGGCCATACTTAACATAGGATACGCCGCATATAGCAGGGGTAACTATACGCCGGAAAAAGCCGAACGCAAACGACGTAAAAAAAAAGCGCCGGGCGGTCGTTCGTTTCTGAATCCTCATTTGCATATTCGCGTATACAAACGGAAGCGCCACCTAGCGGCCAGCGTGAGATTGCAGCCGCTGTGGCTTGAATCCTGCTCATTTTGCGAGACAACACTAGCAAACCGAGTCAGGAATTTTAAAAATACAGTGCTCATATTGCAAAACGCTCGTTAACCGTGTTACTCGCAATCCAAAGTTCCACTGTACTATTTTTCGAAAAATTTGTCTGACAGGAAATATCCTTTAAGTCATAATGGCTTTATAAATGAAACCCTCTGTCCTCTCTCCCTAATCTTATTTAAAATACGGATCCCATTGTTAAAAGCATAAGATGCAACCCATAGAATAAATGAGATTGATAAATGAACGCACTGATAAACTTGGCCTATTTGCAAATTACATAATACTAATAGTCCGTGAACCAGTTCTTTCCCTAACTGAAATAAAGAACATTCTTAACTTGTTTGATTACTTTTCCTACTATAAAATTAAACTCAGACACTCTTAAATGTAAAAAAAGCCACACTCCTCCAAATTAGACCAACAGTCCTGTTAATAAACTTTAAAGCTATGTAATGAGAGGTAGGACCCTTAAAAAAAAAAAAAGATCTTAAAGTGGAGGTTCACCCAAAAAATACATTTTTAACATTACATTCAGCCTAGTTGTCCTAATGACAATCGGCTGTTTTTTTTTTTTTTTTTTGTACATACCGTATTTTTACCGCCGCTTCCGGGTATGTCTTCTGCAGGACTGGGCATCCTAATTGATTGACAGGCTTCCGACCGTCGCATACTGCGCGTCACGAGTTGCCGAAAGAAGCCGAACGTCGGTACGCAGGCGCCGTATAGAGCTGCACCGACGTTCGGCTTCTTTCGGCAACTCGTGACGCGCTGTATGCGACGGTCGGAAGCCTGTCAATCAGATAGGAATGCCCAGTCCCGCAGAAGACATACCCGGAAGCGGCGGTGAAAATACGGTATGTACGGGGAAAAAAAACAGCCGATTGTCATTAGGACAACTCGGCTGAATGTAATGTTAAAAATGTATTTTTGGGTGAACCCCCGCTTTAAGCGAGAGGTAAGATAAAGAGTGATGTGTAGAACGATTCCTATGAAATCTTTGTATTCACACATCAGTGCCTGGATCACCCACCACATCCTTGCTGGGTTTAGCCAGAAACAGCAGTGAAGGTACTGAGTTGATATTTTGTGAGTAACCTTCTACAGGGTAAGCTTTGCAGATGAGGTGTTGTATCCTGAAAATGTTATTATAAAGTATAATGAAAATTACATGACATTTTCACTTGGCTACTCTAAAGAATGCACACATTAATGGGCTGCGCTGAAGAAGATAAGCTGCACTTTGAAAGAAGCTTTAACTCTGTTTTCCTTAAATTCCTGTATTATGCATACCACACTTGAACACATTCAGACTTTTCAAAGTCTGTCTAAAGAAAAGGTTTTCAGCCAAAACCTTACAAATGGGTTTTGTTAAAGTTTAGTCATGCTCACAGTTCTTATATTTGTATTGTAACCATGGATTATATTTTGTTGTAACAAATTAAATCAGTTTTCACAAAGAATGCATTATTGGTTACATAGATCACTATCTATAAGGCATCCCACTTTAATATAAAACATGCAGATTAAGAAAAATAATTCAAAACAGCCCATGAGACAAAGTCAGCTATTGGGTTGTAACATTACTTGAAAACTTTGTTTCTGGCTTTATTCCACATCAGTACATTTTGTTCCTGTTATAAACTTTTGCCCCCTATTTTTAAAGGGTCCGTTCTCCTAAAATGTATATTTAAATTATGAGTTAACCCTAGTGGTCTGGATATTTAAAAAAATTACTATAAGGTAAAAATCATCTTCCATATGAAGATTTAATTTACACTACTTGTAGCCAGAAGCTGAAGTACAGTGGATATAAAAAGTCTACACACCGATGTTAAAATGGCAGGTTTCTTTGATGTAAAACAATTGAGACAACAATAAATAATTTCAGAACTTTTTCCACCTTTAATGTGACCTATAAACTGTACAACTCAGTTGAACAACAAACTGAAATATTTTAGGTGGTGAGAAGTAAATAAATAAATAAATAAATAATATGGTTGCATAAGTGTGCACACCCTTAAACTAATACTTTGTTGAAGCACCTTTTTATTGTATAACAGCACTCTGCCCTTTTGGGTATAAGTCTATTAGCATGGCACAGCTTAAATTGGCAACAATTGCCCACTCTTCTTTGCCATAAACACTCCAAATCTGTCAGATTGCGAGGGCATCTCCTGTGCACAGCCCTCTTCTGATCACCCCCCAGATTTTCAATGGGATTCAGGTCTGGGCTCTAGCTGGGCCATTCCAAAACTTGAATCTTCTTCTGGCGAAGCCATTCCTTTGTTGATTTGGATGTAAGCTTTGGGTCGTTGTCATGCTAAAAGATGAAGTTCCTCTTCGTGTTCAGCTTTCTAACAGAAGCCTAAAGATTTTGTGCCAATATTGACTGGTATTTGGAACTGTTCATAATTCCCTCTACCTTGACTAAGGCCCCTGTTCCAGTTAAAGACAAACAGCCCCAAAGCATGATGCTGCCACCACCATGCTTCACGTTGGGGATGGTGTTCTTTTGGTGCTGTCCAGTGTTCTTTTTGCACCCAACATATGAATTTTTTGGAACTTATGAATGTGAAACTTTTGGAATTATGAATAAAAAGTTCAGCCTTGGTTTCATCAGACCATAACACATTTTCACACATGCTTTTCGGAGACTTCAGATGCGTTTTTGCAATTTTTTTCTGAGTTTGGGATGTTTTTATTTGTAAGAAAAAACTTCCACCCTGCCACTCTACCCCATAGCCAGGCCCGTCGGAACAGGACAGGCAAAGCAAGCAACTGCTGGGGGCCCCCGAGCTGGCCAGGGGCCCCCAGCAGCCACTTGCTATAAGTGCTGCAGCCTGTAGTGTAGGCTGACCAGACATCCCCGGAGGACGTTTGTCCCCGCTTTGCAGGGTCGGGGAAGTCCGGTCACTGACAGATCGAGAGAACAGACTGATTCTGCCATCCGTAGGACAGGAGAATCAGTCTGCACATTACGGGCTGGTGGCTGCAGCTGAGTGGAGTGAGTGTCTCTGACAATCCTCTCACACAGCCCAGCGAGTTCACTCCCCCCTCCCAGCATCGAACATGAGACACCACAGCTCCTCCTCCTGTCTCACCTATCACGATGTACAGCTGTGTGCAGGAGAGAGAGGGGGAGATGTGCGCGGGAGATATGAAGAACTGCAGAGACCTGACTGCTACACATTCCAAGCTGTGTGTATGATGTCTGAGCCACCAGCTTCCAGCCTCGTCCATCCAATGAGTGAGCTCTGCATTTACACTTTGTTCAGTGAACTGTACTTTACACTCTGCATTTACACATTTACACTTTGTTCAGTGAACTGTCCCTATCTCCTTCCCTCCTCTATCTATCACCCCCCCTTGTTGTTCCATTTAGAACTTTTATGCAGCAAATACTTGTTGTTTGATTTTTTTTTTTTTTTTTTTAAATCAGTACACCAGTAAAAATATATATATGATCCAGTTCCCTCCAAGTGGATGGGAGAATTCTCCCACTTTTCACCAATGGCTGAACAATCAGGGTTTCGGTCCTACCCCTGTAATTGACAGCGCTGGTCTCTGTCTCTATGGCAGAACAATTAGGACACAGTGCTGGTTATGTTATGGGGCTGATAGGCACATGTGCAGAGCGCAAGTACAATTGGCTATAGACAGGCTATGTCTGTGTTAAGGATGAACTCTGGCGTGTTCGCATATAACACGTGCAGAGCCCGCCAGGAAGTGTGCACGACGCTGTGCTAATCACAGCCAGGGAGATATTGTCCCGATGCTCGGCTGCAGGGATCGTGAAATGTCTTCCTGGCTGTTATTAGCGCAGCACCGTGCACACTTCCTAGCGGGCTCTGCGCGTGTTCTATGCGAACACGCCAGAGCTCATCCTTAGTCTGTGTACTGTTGGGAACATTTCCATTTACTTCCTGTCACAAGGATGCAACAGGAAGTGAAAGGAACTCATAAAGTGAGGGAAATTCCCCTCTAGGGGCTCATTCGCATGTGCAGTATCCCATGAAAAGCAATCCACTTTGAATCATTCTTCATAGTGCATTTGGCAGGTGACGAGGTGTTATGTCACTTTCTCACTGCTTGATTTAACCCCGTAAATGCCGCACTAGTGTGCTGCAATCACATGCATTGCATTCAGTTGTGGGGCAGTTGCGGCACTCCCCCTTAGACTTGCATTGGTTGGTAACACCCACCTAATGTGACATGCTATTTAATTTTTGCCATGGCATTGGTACAGCTCTGAGCGGACAGACTAGCAGGCTCAAGGGCCTGGTTTTACCATCCCCCAGCTGCACATGTGAATGAAGCCTTAAGCCCTTTTCACATGGGTCCAGAGAAGAGCAGGCAGATGACATATTTGTGACCGCTTAGTATCTATGCTGTGGTTCTTGTAGGCTTTGCGTGCGGGGAGGGTTGGGGGGGCCTCCATGTCCAATTTGCTTGGGGCCCCCAAATTCCTTCAAACGGCCCTGCCCATAGCCCAGACATATGAAGAATGTGGGAGATAGTTGTCATATGTACCACACAGCCAGTACTTGCCAGATATTTCTGCAGCTCCTTTAATGTTGCTGCATGACTTTTGGCAGCTCCCTGACCAGTTTTCTTCTCATAGTTTTATCAATTTTGGAGAGACATCCAGTTCTTGGTAATGTCACTGTTGTGCCATATTTTCTCCACTTGATGATGACTGTCATCATAGTATATCTAATGCCTTGGTAATTCTTTTGTACACTTCTTCTGATTGATACATTTTTAACAATGAGATCCCTCTGATGCTTTGGAAGCTCTATGTGGACCATGGCTTTTGCTGTAGGATGCGACTAAGAAAATGTCAGGAAAGACGTACTAGAACAGCTGAACTTTATTTGGGGTTAATCAGAGGCACTTTAAATGATGGCAGGTGTGTACTAACTCCTATTTAACATGAGTTTAAATGTGATTGCTTAATTTTGAACACAGCTGCATCACAAGTTATAAGAGGGTGTGCACACTTATGCAACCACTTTTTTATTTTTACTTCCCCCCTAAAATAATTATTTTTCAATTTAGTTGTATAGATTCTAGGTCAAATTAAAGGTTGTAAAGGTTCTGAAATAATCCATCATTGTCTCATTTGTTTTACATCACAGAAACATGACATTTTAACAGGGGTGTATAGACTTTTTATATCCACTGCGTTTGAGGTAGCTCTTTATGCTTTCTGAGCCATTTTACTGCTACACTGTGAAAAGTCTGAATAATATATGGTGATTTGATCTCCCACTGTTCAGGTTTATTCCTAACACACATCAGCAGTGGTAAACATCCCATCACTGTCATATTCCATAGGAATTTATGTTTAGAAAAAAAATTAAATCTTACTTAAAAGACAAGTTCACCTTTAAAAAATAAAAATAAAAAACATTTACATCTTTTTGCAAGTAAAAAAATGTGCATTTATTATTATTGTTTTAATGAGTGAGTGAGTGAGTGAGTGAAGAACTTATATAGCGCAGCACATGCGAATTAAATCGCCTCTGGGCGCTCGTTGTTCCTGTCTCCTTTGATATCAAAAGAGATGAGTTTTGATCTTTCTTCTAAAGGCCAAGTGATTCTCCTCCAACCGAATGCTGGTTGGTAAAGCATTCCATAGTCTGGGGCCTTGGAGCGCAAATCTTCGCTCTCCTTTGGACTTGTATTTGGCTTTGGGTATCTGGAGCAGATTTTGGTTGGTGGATCGCAGAACGCGATTGGGGTTGTAAGCTTTTATTTTTTCGCATAGATACTGGGGGGTCTTCCCATGGATGCACTTATGTGAGCCTGCAAAGCATTGCACACATGATCAGCAGATCACAGATGCAATGCAGGACTCCTGCAGACTGTCAGTGTAAGCTATCTGCTAGTGCCTTATACAAACAGGCAGTTACACGCTCTGTGAATGAATGATGTGGCTGGGTGGGCAGAGCCTTTACTTTTTCAAATTAAGACAGCAGGCACAGAGAGAAGATACTCTGACTCAGAGGGGGCCCAGTGGAAGGTGCAACAGTAACATGTTACACCCTAAATGTGATTGTAACATGTTATAAAATGGGAACCTATCCTTTAAAAATCCTAGTATGCAACACAAAATGCTACAAAAACATTTAACATTATAGTAGATGAAACCCAAATCATTAAATTCTCATACAAACTTTCTATAATAATGGTATTTCAAAACTTTTTTTAAACAAATTTTATTAAAATAATACCTGGTGTTACAGTAATCACATAATCCCAGTCAGTCTTCCAGGATTTACAGTATTCCTAGGACCTCCACTACCATCAGGTCTTCCAGAATTTCCAGAGCCCACATCAGTCTGCATGTGCTAATAGCACTGGTCGTGTCCTCTGACCAGAAGTGTATTTGTGTCTTATTGCCAGCTTCCTGAGAACTGAAGAGCCAGTTGCCTGTTCATTGATGAACTATATTGACCTGACCACTCTCCTGCTTGATGCTCACCAAGACCCCTGCCTGGACTATTCTTGTCATGCAGCCTGCCAAGACCTTTGCCCATATCTAACTATTGTCCTGCACCCTTGCCTTGTGAACAGTATGGGCATAGCTCTCTCGTCCCAGCCTCCCATTGGTGGAACCATCCTGACGGCCATGACCTGTTCCCAGTTTTCAGCAAAAGACTGGTGGCCACAAGGGTCTTAGGGCCATCATCCCTCTGAGGTGCTCTAGTGAAGACCAACTATGACTAAACCCCACACACTTCAGGTAAACCTGTGCCATTTGCCAGGGGGCATCATAACAGTAAGACACAGCCATGCACCTAGCTACTAGAGGCAGTTCCCTATTTGATTAATTCTTAAAACAGATTTCTGAACTCAAGACTTCTATTGAGAATTATTTTAGTTAGGGAACCACATCCAATTCTTTGTTCAGTTCATCTGCATCTGTTGCCAGTCCTGTTGTTCCTTCTGCCTCAGTTTAATCTGCCTCACCTATGTCCAAGGTACAACTTCTAGAAAGGAGAACTGAATTTTGAAACTGACATTTTTGACAGCATCTCCTCCCAGTTTGAGGCACTGACCAAACTTTACAATGACCCTTGAGTTGTCACTGCAGAGTCTGCTCTAGGTAACCTTCATCAGGGCTGCAACTTATGGAAGAGTACATTTCTGACTTTCAGAGTGTGTTTGCTCAAATGAATGATGTTGCCCTCAAGCAACAGTTCCACCTCAGCCTCTTGAAACAATTAAAGAATGAACTAGCTTGAGTTGGAATTCCGGGTTACATTTAATGGGCTAACTCAACTAGCTAACCAGATCAACCATATTTTCAGAGGGCAAAATCAGGAGAAAATGGGAATTTGCAGCTCCTCCAGATTTACCACCTAACCTCCTGATTCTAGCATGGAGAATACACTATTCAGTCCCAGGGAGTGTAAGGGACTTAATGAAATTGTTGGAAAAGCAGTTTAACCACTTGAGGCCCGCGCTATAGCCGAAATGAAGGCTACAGCACGGACCTGAAAATCCAACAGGACGTCAATTGACGTCCGCCCCTTTCCTCGTTCCTTGGACACAGCCAATCACAGATCGCCGTGAACGGCCAATCGAAGTGGCCGTTTGGTAGGCTATCTGTGCGGCCAATGAGAGATGATCTCATATGTAAACATATGAGATCATTTCTCATTGCTGGCTCTCGCAGAGACAGCGTGCTGTCAGGGAGAGAGGAGACCGATCTGTGTCTCTTGTACATAGGGACACAGATCGGTCACCTCCCCCAGTCACCCCCCTTCCCCCACAGTTAGAACACTAAGCAGGGTACACATTTAACCCCTTCCTCACCCCCTAGTGTTAACTCCTTCAATGCCAGTCACATTTATACAGTAACTAGTGCATATTTATAGCACTGATCGCAGTATAAATGTGAATGGTGCCAAAAATGTGTCAAAAGTGTCCGATGTGTCCGCCATAATGTCGCAGTCCCAATAAAAATGGCAGATCCCCGCCATTATTATTTAAAAAAATAATAATAAAAAATAGTCGCTTATTGCGTTTTTTTTTTTTTTACCAAAAATATGTAGAAAGAATACGTATCGGCCTAGACTGAAAAAAATGTTTTTTTTTTTTTTTTTTAAATTGGGATATTTATTACAGCAACAAGTAAAAAATATTGTATTTTTTTTCAAAATTGTCGTTCTTTTTTGTTTATAGCGCAAAAAATAAAAACCGCAGAGGTGATCAAATACCACCAAAAGAAAGCTCTACTTGTAGGGAAAAAAGGACGTCAATTTTGTTTGGGAGCCATGTCGCACAACCGCGCAATTGTCAGTTAAAACGACGCAGTGCCGGAAGCTGAAATTTCACCTGGGCAGGAGGGGGGTATATGTGCCCAGTAAGCAAGTGGTTAAACTTAAAAAGGGTAGGGGGTTTTTCACTGTCAGAGCTGTATGGGTGTGGAACTCCGTTCCACAACTGGTGGTGTCAACTGGAAGTATAGATCGTTTCAAAAGCCTCTTACATGGCTATCTTCACGAACACAGTTTACAGGGATATGGGAAATGTTTTTTGACATGAACACACACAGGTTGAATTGGATGGACTGTTGTCTTTTTTTTTTTTTCAACCTTACCAACTATGGACCAGATTCAGAGAGAACTTACGCTGTTGATATGCCACGTAAGTTCTAAGATGCACCGTCGTATCTATGCGCCATATTCTTGAAACCAGATACGCCTGAATTCTGGCTCCATTGCTTCCGTTGATTTACGTGTCGAATATGTAAATGACCTAGATACGCCGATTCACAAACGTACTTGCACCCGTCGCAGTAAGCTACGCCGTTTACGCAAGGTGTACGTCCGGCGTAAGTTTACCCCTCATAAAGCAGGGGTATGTCATGTTAAGGTATGGGCGCGGGAACAGCGTCATATTTTATGTCGTTTACGTAAGTCGTACGTGAATGGGGCTGGGCGTAGGTTACGTTCATGTCGTACGCATTGAGCCCTTGTATCTTAGGGAGTATATGCAACGTGATTCTGAGCATGTGCGCGCATGCGCCGTTCGATCGGCCATTCATTTACATGGGGTCATGGTTAATTTCAATACATCACGCCCACTACCTGCCTACTTTGAATTAGGCGGGCTTACGCCGGCCCATTTACGTTACGCCGGCGCAAATATGGGAGTGAGTGCTTTGTGAATACTCAGCTTGCCTCTCAATGTTACGTCGGCGTAGCGCATATGAGGTGCGCTACGCCGGCACAAAGCTACGCCAATGTACCTGAATCTGGCCCTATGTAACTATGTTTGTAACTATTTGAAAACAAATTGAAGTGAAGGGGGAAATAAGAGCTTAATTTAGGAGATCAGAGGGTGTTACAAAGAGGTAGAATACAAAGAATGAAACAATTTAATTAAACATAGATTTCAGAGCCATTAAATACTGAATGTGTCTGGATTATTTTTGGAGAATAAGGATATTGTTTAGTGTCACTCTAAAGTTTTAAGAGAACATTGTGATCTCAAACATAGAGGCAAAATTCTAAGAAAAATCTGCACAACGTAGAATGTTAGAGGAAAATGTATCTAGTCATAAATGCACTTGTTAATAACAAAGCATGGACATTATTTGAACTAACTGGATGTGTTGATTATCAGCTCGATTGCTTTTAACTCAAAGGATCTGTCATACTCTATTAGCCGTGTGCTTCTTCTTAGCTCCATGCCAGTGACTCAACAATGAGTGTATTAAGTCCTACAACTGCATCACCATTCTATAGTGCTTGATAGATTTGTGAAACAGAGATTGATTGCTGTGTCATGATGACATCAGCAGTTCTTCACTCTGAAAGTAATCTATCTGCAGTTTGCGCCTAAAGAAAGAAAATAACAAATGGATCATCTTTTTATTGTGCCTGGGCCACGGCTTCAAATAAATTCATGAAAACCCACCAGGGAATAGTCGATATATCTTTTTATTTTTCAAGTTTGACAGTAGCTGCAAAACTATTTTTTTTTCATTTGTATATTTTTCCACCTGAGTTGAAAGTTTAATCAATATTGGTGAATTATTTACATTATCACAGCAGGGAGTTTTATTTATTCTAGGATAAGCAGTATAAGGCAGTAGAGTGTACTGTTGTACAGGGTGCTGCTTGTCATGCTGAAAAATGAAAATACTCGATGAGTGTCATTTACTATCAAGATGTTAAAAAAAAAAAAAATCAAAGATGGTCAAGATATTTTCAAAATATATGTCTACTTTAAGTTCATCTGCACCAAATTTTGTTTTTTTCTCAAATATTGCCAAGCTGCCCACACAGGAAGCGCATCATTAGACATAATACACTTTAATTATAGCTATACAGTTTCATCCACTGCTATTATCCAAACAATGATTACTGACCATTTACTGAAAAATACTATCTACTCTATACTGGACTGATAGATTACTTTAGCAAAGTAAACTGACATCTGAACAGACAGGTAAAGCTGAGCACAACATATATGGTTTACAGTTATATACATCTTTTCAAAGGAGGAGGAAGTTGCAATCAGTTTAAAGTAGAACCAAGAGAGACAAGATATACAAGTAAAAACTAATTTGTATCCTTAATATCCGCTTAGAGTTCATCTTTAATACTTATAAGCAAACTTGACAGTCCGGACATGTAGTGTCTGTAAAAGCCCTGCATTAACCACTAGAGGCCCGCGCTATAGCCAAATGACGGCTACAGCGCGGACCCCAATTGCCGGAAGGATGTCAATAAATGTCCTTCCCTTTGCACGCGCCCCCTTCAGGGCACGCACGGCGAGCGCTGTGATCACCGGTCCCGGCCCCTTACCACATGATCAGCTTTCGGCCAATGACAGCTGATCGCGTGATGTAAACAATGCTCAGGAATCGTTTTTTTTCTCCTCGCACTGACAGTGTGAGGATAAAAAAAAGCCAATCACCGGCTCCTGCATAGGAGACATTGGTCCCCAGTGGAAGAGGCGCATCAGCCTCATTAGTGCATACCAATGCCACCTGCCAGTGCCCACAGTGACCACCAGTGCCACCTGTCAGTGCCAATCAGTACCGCCTATCAGTGCCCACCACTGCCACCTATCAATGCCCACCTGTGGTGCCAGTCAGTGCCTCATCAGTGCCACCTAGCAGTGCTGCATATCAGTCTCACCTACCAGTGCTGATCAGTGTCCATCACTGCCACCTATCATTGCCCATCACTGCCACCTATCAGTTCCACCTATAAATGCCACCTATTAGTGCCAATTCTCAGTGCTCACCAGTGCCACCTATCAATGCCCTTCAGTGCCACCCATCAGTGCCACCTCTCAGTGTCACCTCTCAGTGCCCACCAAAGCTGCCTCTCAGTGCCCACCATTGCTGCCTATCAGGGCCCACCTGTGCCGCCTTAACGGTGCCCACCAGTGCCGCCTATCAGTGCCCACCAGTGCAGCCCATCAGAACCCATCAGTGCAGCCTATCGGTGCCCATCAAAAACTGTCTTTTTTATTTATTTTTTTACAAAAAGGTGATCAAATACCACCAAACGAAAGCTCTTTTTGTGGGATAACAATTATAAAAAAAATTCATTTGGGTACAGTGTTGTATGACCGCACAATTGTCAAGTAAATAGTGAGAGTGCTGAAAGCTGAAAATTGATCTGGGCAGAAGGGGGGTTTAAGTCCCATGTAAGCAAGTGGTTAATCTACCAGCATGTAAGAAAAAAAACTACCAAGTCAGTAAAACAGTCCACAAAATTGTAATGTTATCTCTTTTAGTGCAAAGCATCGTTCACTTCTTTCATTGAAGAACTACCTACCAAAAGTTTCAATGCGGTAATCAGGGCTCAAGTCCTGCGGGAACGTGTGGGAACGGAGTTCCTGCACTTTTTTCACAGCAGGAACTCAGTTCCCTTTGCAGGACTAGAGCAGCCAAGAGCAGCCGAGCCGCCCGAGCCAATCCTTCACTATGTGGCGATGACCAGCTCGAGTCACTGTCAGGGGCAGGCAAACCTTAGTAATCCTTTATGTTTCTGTCCCCTTCATGTATATGGATTCATCGGGTAGTGTGTGGGTATTGCATCACTTCCTAGATGCCGCAATGTCTCCTGGGAGCTTTTGTCATTGTTCCCAGGAGACATTGCGGAGGTCTTCCGCGAGTTATCGCGGGATTTAGAAAGAACTTGCTTCTTTCTAAATTCCGCTATAACTGGCGGCAGCCCTCCGCAATGTCTCCTGGGAACAATGACAAAAGCTCCCAGGAGACATTGCGGCATCGAGGAAGTGACGGAATACCCGCACGCTACCCGATGAATCCATATACAGAAAGTGGCCAGTAACATAAAGGATTACTAAGGTACAGTTAAATCGGGGAAAAAAAAAACATGCGGTTTAGTAATTATGCATATGAGCGTATAATTTTTTTTTTTTTGGTGGAGGAGTGGATCTTGGGTGGGAGTTCCCACACTTTTTTCCCCAGGACTGGACCCCTGGCGGTAATCATTCACAGTAATGTGATTGCCCCAACCCCGGAGCGCCTAAGATACTGGTTGATGCTCTTAAGAAGAAATAGAATAGCCCAGTAGTTGCAATCAATGCTCAAAATCAGAATCAACATATGCTTTTATTTCTCTTAATTTCTAACAGTAAGATTAGGAGCAAATGAGTTCAGAGATTGTAAACAGTGAACTTATCGATAGTGATGATGGGGTGGGTATTACCGCGCTTACCACAAGAGTGGGGGGAAGGGAAAAGGAAGGGGTACAGCTGCTGCACTAAATAGTGTATCAAACCAGGAACAAATGAAGAATAAAGGGGTAGTGCTGCACTGTGAATAGGGAGTGGGATAACGTGCAGAGGAAGTGTAGCCAATCCTTATATATGGAAAAAAATGGAAAATAGAGTCTGGCTACTAATCATGAGTAGCAATAATAAAAAATGATACTGGTATACCATACAAATAAATATCATCAAAATAAACGTGCTACAATGCAGCCAAAGCTAGCTGAAGAAATGTGAAATACAGAGTGACAGTGCTGGTGTCATATAGTGAAATAAATAATAACAAACGTACTGATACACAATAAAGTGTACAGCGTGCGAAGCACACCAGTGACTGTAATAAACTAGGTTAAATGTCCATGCAGCAGATAAGTATAAACATAGCAGCAGGCAAAATCCAAAATAAAAGTGCTGGTGTAGATGCCAAAGTGACGTGACAAAAGGGGTTGATTTCCTGTGTTTTCTTCAGAGTAAGTGAGGATGTCCCCTTACCTTACTGCTGTAAGGTAACAGCATAAAAACCCAGGTACACTTTTCTGGTCTTATCCACATAAGGTGTCATCAAAATGGACTGTAATTGGAAAAAAATAGATCCCTCTCGGTAGTCACGTCCAAACCGTGACAGTGACTCGCACCCAGGGAGATGAAAGTGCCAATAGTGCAGTATCGTTTTAAAATTGGGTTTATTCAAACAAAATAATACACTAGGTACTCACATTGTTGTGATAAAAGCAGGCATATAAAAACAGGGCGTTCGCCAACGTCACCTCCGGTACCTCTTGGTAGACTCTATGTAATACTCTTACGCGTATTCGTCACTTCTCGTAACTTCTTCAGGAGTGAACTTATCGATAGTGTTTTTATATTTTATTATTTTATCATCTCAACTCCCTCCAATTGTTTAGTGAACAGTCTTAGCAGTCTCTGCCAGGAGGTCTATATATGGTCTGTGGACCTTGAGTTGAATACAGCCGATGTATATCAAATACTGTACATGGTCATTGCTTTGTACTATTTAACAGTAGTTAATATTTTTGGCAACAGTCCATTTTATTACAATTACTAAAACATATTATCTTACCTCTTTTTTTATTTTTATTTACACTTCTTGATTTGCTTGAAGAACATGGACAGTGTCCCTCACATTTCACTGTTATTTGTTTACCCAAGATGCAGGCTTGATATTCTAATTTACACTAAAAAGTGAAAAACAAATCAGATAATTAGATTGCAGGTAGAGATGAAAGACCAACTAAACAAAACCACATTTCCCATACAATTGCAAAGATGGCCATACACAGTTCGAATCTCAGCCAATACAGCAGGGACCGTGCAAGATTCGAACCATGTATGTGCAGGTTGATTGTATCGATCAACTTGGGTACAACCAGCCTTGATTCAATTCGTAATTCCTACCGAGGAGCTATTGTGTTTTCCTGGCTCTCCCCGCCAGGAAAACACAATAGCTCCACAGGAGGAATTAGGAATCAAATTGAGTGATTTTCTTTTGCTTCATATATAGCCAGCTTAAGAAAAAGAAAGACAAATATATTATGGGGCTTTTTAGTGATATGAGCATGATTCCTTGATAACGCAGTAAGAACAGAATGGTTGGCAGTCGTTTATGGTAAAAAGTCACTAATTTTAAAAATATATTTTTCATATTTTTTTTTCAGGCATCATGTTCACAATTTAAGGAGAACTCAATGCTAAACATAAAAACAAAAAACAAAAAAACCCATAGTTCCAACAATAAATATCACAGTATAAAAAAAACTCAAAACAATTAAACGCTATAAAACACACTTCAAATAAAATCAACATTCGGGCCTTTTGGGATTAATGTTCTTAAATGATAATTCCATAATTTTTTGGTCTGAATAAACTACTAGATCACCAACCCTCCACTTTGTTCCTACTTTTTGTTTTGCTAAAAAATGTAATTCACTTGGATACACCCACATTATTAACAACACAGGGTCAGACTTTAAATTAAAGATTGCTTGTTTGCGTGGGGAGGTACTGATGAAGGTTAGCAGAAGTTTATAGATCTGTTAATAATAATAACTTAGAATTTACCACTACCTACAGCAAGCAGTTATGGATTGAAGATTTCCATAATGGTTAATACTAAGACCCCTTTCACACTGGGGTGGGTGTTGACGGTAAAACACTGCTAGTTTTAGCGGTGCTTTACCATAATTTTTAAAGGCGTTTTCGGGCGCTAGCAGGCCACATTTATCCCCGGATTGTGGCCGAAGAAAAGGTTAAATGTCATTGTGTAGCGCAGCTGCTGAAGTGCTTTGCAGGCGCATCGGCAGCGGTGCCCATTTATTTCAATGGGCAGGAGCGGTGAAGGAGCGGTGTATACAGCGCATCTTCACCGCTCTAACAATTACTTTTTTTAGCATCCTGCCAGCGCAGCATCCCAGTGTGAAAGCACTCAGGCTTTCACACTGGGACTGCAGGGGAGGTGTTTTTAAGGCGTTTATCAGGGGCTATTTTTAGCCAAAAAGCTGCTGAAAAACGTCTCACTTTGAAAGGGGTCTTAAAGTATAGAATGAATTGCTCTAAAAAAGAAGTCTATATACACAATCTGAAGGTCTTAAACAGACCTTTTTGGAAAACAACTAAAGTTTGGAAAAGGCCTTTAGTGGAAAAGGCCTTTAATTCTAAGTTACATTGTTAAAGGAAACACCTATTGGAAGATAAGAGAAATGAGAGTAAGGGTAAGAAAAATGTAGAGTGTGTTCTCTCTTACTGTAAAAATAAATAAAAAATTATCAATATCATCAGGAACTAAAAGGCCCCCCTTTAAGAGAAAATGTACCTCCTGTACCATTTTTTTTTAAAAGGGTATCAAACGGCGTTTGGCGTGCTATGGGGACCTCATTTTCATCCGTGCCTCACGGCAGGTGGAGGGGTCAGTTTGGGGTCCTCCCCTATGTCCCCCATGTGCTCCACAGTGGCCATCTTCTGACAGCCCTATGTTCCCCCAGCGTTGGAGTGAGTTTGCTGGGGTTTTTTTTTCGGGGGGGGGGGAGCTCATAGGAGGACCTGTGTTGGCCATCTGACTTGTTACCTATCAGGTGTGCCCAATTATAGCATGATACTTATACTACTAGATGGACTCTTTGGGATTCTTTGCAGATCCCAGACAGCCACCACAAGGAACAGATCCCTACTGGTATCTAGATGAAAGTAAGTAATGCCTGACACTTTAGGGCCTCTTACTAGAGCTCTGTTTCCTTGTATACATAATTTTTACTTAATTTATTTAATTACTTATCTTGGACCTTCCCTCTAATGGATTCCTTCAGGACAACCTGTTATTTCTTTACTTAATAGCCCAGCAGGTATCCCATTTCTTGACCCTCACACTATCTCTTTTTTTTTTACCATTCACACTCCAATACATTCTAGTCCCCACTTTTTTCATCATGCATTTTTGCAAATTTTTTTCATTCCATTTTCTCCTTACACTTTTGTCTCAGTCAACCACACTCACACTTTTCCACACTTCATTTCACTCATCACAGTCACATTTCACATGCACCATCTCTTCACTTACATTCTTCTCTGCACCCCACATTCACCTATCTCGATACTCTACTGGGTTTCTTTATTAATTATATTTTCCATTGCAAATTTTTACTGTTTGCTATGACATTTAATTATGGCTTCAATTATTTTTCCCATATATTTTAGTCTATCATTATATTAGTACTACATTTCTCCAACTATTTTTGCATACTATTTTTTACTTTATATTATTACTTCTACAGCTTGGGGTGCCCCCCTTTTCAGTTCCAGTCTTTGATGTCCACCATTTTGGTCTTTTGGGTCTCTCCCTCCGGATCCCCCCTCGCCCCTCCACGCGTGGGGTATCAGTGCGGCCCCCCCAGGCTCGGAGCCCTTTTTTGGTCTGCCCACTCAGCCAAGCTTTTTCCATCTCAGCTCCCCCGCCTCCACGGGGGTCGTGCTGTGTTTTGGCGGCAATCACATGGTTCCCAGTCGGTCCACAGTCGCAGCACATGGGAAAGTGCTTTTACCCTTTCTTTTAGCCGTTAAAGGGTAAATATATTCATTATTCACAATATTGTCAATATGGTAGATGTTTCTCTGTTGAGAGTGTTTTTGCTTGTTTTTTAACAATCTCACATATACAATGTATTTCATTCTAGAGCATCTCCTTCCTACCCCCTGAAGATGACCGCCCTCTACAAGGTCGAAACGCATTAGAGTTTTCTAATATGTATCATGTTCATTATGTGTACCATTGTTATAACATTATGCCATGCTTTTGCAGGTTTGCCCCTACGGCCTAATCAACATAGTGTTTATCTTGTATGTACATGTTTTTATTGCCATTACTTGACTGTGTTTTGGTTAAAAAATACATCAGATACGTTTCCTTGTGAGACATATAAAACTACATTAAAACTTTTGTATTAACTAAATAATATCTATTTATCTATTTTTTGCTGCAATACAAAGCCCCCCGGGGTAAATTTCCTTTCTCTTCTGCAACAATTTGGGGGTGTGCAGCACTTTGCCCACTTTTTAGTATCGCTTTTTTTTTGCTAAAAGTTTTAATATTAGAAGCCCAAGGTGGAGGTTGTATTCTTTATGTCATTATAGAAGCAGTGGTGTAATTCCTGTTAAGTCCATGCAGCCAGCTAACAGTACTGACCAGATGGAGTGAATATGAAGTGTGCAGAGAAAATATTACCTAGACTGAATGTACTGGGGAAACCCATAATGAGGTTTGGATAATGCAGACCACCTGTGTGGGAGCTGGATTGTAGTGCGATAACTTGTAGCTAGAGGATCAGGAGTTAAACTGTATGTTAAACCACAGTGGAGCAGTCGCAGCAGTATCTTTTATTGAGGTGATTGGGGGAAATGGAACACCTAAATTCTAAGGGGAACAGACTATGTATGCAAATAACTAAGCTATGATTATAGTGGCAGTTCCCTACAGGGTGTACTGCGCTTTATCTTTTTGTAGTTGCTCGTTTCTCTTTTGAAGCTGCCACAAAAATAACCATTGTCAGAGTCTAGAGGTAATGGTGACAACATCCCTCCATCATGTGACTGTATTTGGGTCTAACAATTGGCTGCTAGGCATTTTGCCAAAATTAACATTGCGCTGGAGTATAGGTGTTGGTGTCATTGTGCTTGAATGGACAAAGTGGCAGTGTCTCCTTAAGTAAAAAAAAAAAAACAATATACTGTAATTGGTTGTTCAAAGTGCTGCAACTAGCTACATTGTATTGGTGTTTGCTTACATTTAACACAAGACAAATATGTTTCTGCTGCTCAGCACTAAAATAGCAAGCAATAAAAGCTCTAACACACAAATCAGGACCTGAGCTGTCAAACTGACAGCAGGCAGCTACACATGTGAACCCAGCAGGAAAAAAAATCAGGATATACCTGGTGCTTAACTGGTCAAATAAACTTGAAATGCTAGACTGCACAGCATGTGCAATGAGAATTTAAAGATATTTTTGTAATAATACACTTTTACTTTTCAAGTCACAGACCTTGACCCACAACAGTAAAAAACATGACTGTTTTGCAAAATAAAAATATGATAAATGTGAACAGCACACAAGCCACTGTATCATTTTGAAATAAAAGTATTTGATTTTCCATTTCAATCTGTAGCCTTCTTTGATTTTCTAAAATTGCTTAAAAAAAGCATTTTTGTGTGCATTTTATTTATTTACCAATTACCCTCTCATAAGCATATAATGCAGAATCCCAGCATCTAGATCTTTAACCCTTTGTTAGGACAGGTAGTGTTCAAATATAGTTTACTTGTGATAATGATAGCTACCAGCATGGTACAGACAGGGTCACCTATGGTAAATATTACAACCGATCACCAAAAAAAGTGAAACATTCTTCCTTGCAGTGGGACTGCCCTTGCACTGCAAGGGTACGTGCTTGTTCAGGTCTAGGGCACTAGAAACAGCTGTTTTTACTTTACTTATCCTCCACTCTTCCATCAGTCCATGCTCTCCAGTTCTCCCCTACCCAGTGATGGTGGACTGTTCGACACCCTCCTGTCAATTGCAGGGCTATGGGCTCTGCAATGTATTTGATGATGTGAGGGGACGTGAAACCACTTGAGCATAGGGGAGAAGAGGCTGCAGGGACTGGTCTAGCAGCATGAAGTGAGTGAGTAAGTAAAGGTTCATTTTAGGATCCCAAAAACAAAAACTAGTTTTTAATTTATTTAGTATGAGGCCAAATGGAGAATTTTTCTTTAACAATCCAAAAAATGTGTTGCACTGTGAATATACTCAAAAAAACATGTATTCAACTAATTAAAATCATGTAATGCTCATACACTGATGAGAATAAAGTAATATAAGTGCAACAAAAAAATGCCTCCATATATACATATAAAGCTGCAAACATGTGTATTCATAAATTATATTTTTCAACAAAGTGCCAAGTAAGGTTTACAGATGGAATATTTTCAATTAAAGTGACAATTATTCTGTGCAAAGCATAAAAAACTCAAATAATGTTCATTCAAAATGCCAAATCTTTAAATGTGTACATTTTGTTTTGCACTTATACAGTATCACTTTATTCTTATCAGTGTATGAGCACTACATGATTTTGATTATTTGAATACACGTTTTTTTAAGTATATTCACAGAGCAAAACTTTTTTTGATTGTTATGGTTTAGTATTGGGATGTGCAATACAGTGAGTGCAGGCATTTATTAATCATTAATCAGTGATTTTAGATCATGACACTTATCGCAGATTATTTTCTGTGTTTAGAACTTATTTTTCCTAGGATTTCCACCTTAACTCCCCAGCCCCCTCCATACAACAGAGAAAAACCTCAGTTTTGGAGTTTTCAGAAAAAAAACAAGCAAAATTTAAGATTTTTTTAAGCTATGCTATGTGTATGAAAACATGTAACAAATATAAAATAAGTGCTATCCCTGGCTGTAACGGTGGAAATACACATTAAAAGCTTTACCAAAAAAACTGTTTACTGATCTGAATAGCTAAACCTCAAATTACACAAAGCTTAATGAATAAGATAAATTACAACCCTACTATACCTGCTCTGTTCTGACAGGACCAAGTAAAGATTTAATTAGAGAGACAGTAAAGGCTTCTGTTTTGTACTCCCTTTAGAAAAAAACTGAATTCTCTGCAAAAGCAATTTTATGAGTGTATACTGTTTTAACCTCCCTGACGGTATGATTATGTCAGATTTTTGATGCTCAAAACTGCATGGAAATTTGGCATTTTATATTGAAGGCCTGTAATTCTTAAGAATAACAAACTTAAATGGGTTCAAATAAGAGTCTAGTAGACATCCTGGGTATAAAATCATAAATTATAATATAAATAACTATAAATAATTATAACAAATAATAATAATAAAATGTATTCAATAATGTAATTAAATCAAAAACACAGAAATTTGCTCAGTTGCAGAATTGTAGCTGTCATTACTGTCAGTGTTTGATGATGAATTTCCCCACAAGTCACTATTGCTCAATTCTGCAAGTAATTCTAATTCATTATCACTGTTTTCTAGCTGGTCTAAAACCGCTTTTGACGTAAAGGGACACTTTTTGGTTGCTATGGACAATCTCAAGTTTCCAGTAAGAAAGAACAGTATATATAATATAAAACTGCATGCAGGGCACTGGTCAAAGCACTAGGAACGAAAGGGAGATGAAATAATTTGATACAGTAATGTAATCTGTAAGATTACAGTGTACTGTATGCATTAGGTGTTCGAAGGAAATTAAGCCCGGCACTGTGATAGATCGAGCAGAGTACACAGCCCGCCGTTACAGTGGGAGGACATCACAGGATCCTGGGGAAAAGGTAAGTAACTTGGCCTGGATCCTGCGATGCAATCCCGAGTGTGGCTCGGGGTTACCGCTTTTAGTAATGTAAATTCTCCTCCTGAGCCACACACGAGAATTTCCCTAGGGAGGTTAAATAACAATTTGTAAATTAAAGATTTTATATTAATTAAAATGTGCCCCTTACATTTTTTTTCCTATTTCAACAGTACTCCATTAGGATGATTTACTAAATGATTTGAAAATATTCACACAATAAAATGTGTGAACATCTATTCCTTTTTCTTTTCTGAATTCTTTATTTAGTCAGTTTAAAGTGAGATAAATAAAATATCCAGTCTTACATATCAAAATGCAAAGCAAGTACAGAAGGTAAAGCAAAGCATAGATTTTCTTTTCATATCACTGGATCACTGAGGTGAATCTTCACATATTTTATTGTGTAAGCATTCTCCAATCCTTTAGTAATCAGTCTATATGTACAGGACTTACCAGAATCCCAAAACATAAATAGTACATATTTTAATAGGAATCAATTTATTTCTAAAACGTACATTTTATTTCTCAGTCAAACAATAATTTCAAGTCTTCTCTGATGTTGAACAAATATTCTCTGATGTTTATACAGTGTCTATGGTGTACATTCTTTACTTCTAAATGTAAAAAAAAAAGACCCACCCAAATTCAAAATAGGATTTGTATAATGCTATTCAATCAAACTCAGCATTTAAAAAAAAAATGTTCAGTAGATCCAGAGATAAAGGATGCTAATGCTATATGCAAAACATTTCCAGTAGAAGACTTGTTGGGCCCAGCTCTTTTCATTCCCAAAACTTCCCTAAAGGTCGATAAGGTCTCCCAACACATTAAAGGTCAAATAGAGAGATTTCTGAGATTGAGTGGAATAGGGCCACATTCAGGTATAAAGTATTTACATATTTGATTGTTTTCAGCAATCCCATTATCTGTTGCGCTAAATATTAGATTGTCAGTCTCAGTCTGGAAATATTTTGCTAATTTTTGCATATTCATTTTATAATCCTACTTTAACCTTTTCCATGATTTCTTTCATGCTATGGCTAAACATGTCCTCCTGTCTTAGGGATTCTGATTAGAAATGGCAAAGGTTACCATTATAATGTGCTGATTTATGTGGAAATAACACATCCAGCTTAATAAGCCTGCTTAAAATGTGCTAGCATCAGAATCTAAAATTCCACACTATAGGACTTAAAAGCTGACATTCACTGATTACATTTCTGATTATTAATCAACTTCAATTTCTGTAATTATATAAAGTCTGTTGCCATTTGTAAAACATAAATGCAGTAACATACTTAAAAAAAGATGAGCTTTAATAATTTTGCTTCTTCATGAATTTGATTTTATTGCTTCTTAAACACAGTAGTGCTGACGGATTACAATAGGGATGACTTAGCTCTAGATTCACTTTGCAAGGGAATTATCCATCCATTCAGTGAATGAGGCGAAGCTCTGCTAATTTCCATAATCAAATAATATGAAAGTAAAAATATTTTTGTATGGATATTTTATTATGTTTTAATAGTTTTATTATCATTTTTTAATAATTCTAAATATAATTTTAGAAAGTTGCATACATTATAATTTTTATGTATGTGCATCAAAAATATATAAATTGATGTTTAAGTTTTAGAAAGGTAGTTGATTGTTGTTGTCAATAGGTTGTAGTCCCATTACAATCAATGTGCTAACTAGATGTATTTGAGGGAATGGTAGACCGGCTGGAGTGATTCTAGGTATCGGCTTGACGGTGACCCCTCCTACCTTTGCAAAAGTCCATTCTCAACATAACAAGTTAGGTAGGTGTGGCTTGTGATGTCATCACGCTGGGCAGAATTACTGCAGGACATACAGAGATTGCTGCTTGGCAACAATAGTGATTGGAGATACACTATGAGGCTGTTTTTTTTTCTAAATTGTGAGTTTTTATTTTATTGCTTCACTAAAAAAAATATATACAGTGAGCGCACAATGAGGTCTCTTTATATCCCCCCTATGAGTTATACTATACCTATATCATTGGTGAGAAACTGGAAGAGTAAGGACCTGGCTGCTGAGGGAGAGTCCTGAGGAGGTTGAATCTAATCCTGGTTTTGACCGTTTATTAAGATTGAGGTCCATCCTAATAGGTGAGAACGCATATGAAGAAGACTGTTATTTGGGGCTTGTTTATTAATGTGGACTTTGTGATGTAAGATTTCTCATGTTTTTTTTGTTTTGTTTTTTGCACAAGCTATATTCATTATTAGATAGTAATTCATTTGTTTTCCACTGCATGGCTATTCGAACACTGTATGTTTCTTTGCATGTGTGACATAATTTCGCAGAAATAATTTTTTGATATCATCTACTATTTATCTATTTTTACACTGGAAATATTTTTTACTGTTTGTTTATTTATATAGAAGGAGGAACATGGTTAAGTAAGGGGTCACATGGTATAAGAAGGAGCAATGCAGAATAATATTTGTATTCATTTATTATTAATATATTATTCTTACTATTATACCGCTCAGTGCTGCCTATCAGTGTCACCTACCAGTGCCAACCAGTGTCCATCAGTGCCATCCATTGGTGTCCATTAGTGCTACCTATCAGTGCCACCTATCAGCGCACTTCAGTGCCACCTATCAGTGCCACCCATCAGTGCCACCTCTCAGTGCCCATTGGTGCCACCTCATCAGTGTCCAATAAGTGCCCATCAGTGGAGCAGCATCAGCGCACATCAATGAAGGAGAAAATGACTAGTTTTCAACATTTTATAACAAACTATGTTATAACTTTTTTTTTTCTTTTTTTTTGCAAACAAAACAGCAAGTGATTAAATACCACCAAAAGAAAGCTCTATTTGTGTGAAAAAAATGATAAAACTGTAATTTGGGTACAGTGTTGCATGACCGTGCAATTGTCATTCAAAGTGCGACAGCGCTGAAAGCTGAAAATTGGCATGGGCAGGAAGGGGGTTTAATTGCCCAGGAGGCAAGTGGTTAAACATTTGTTTTAAAAATCAGTAAACTCACAAATACATATGAAACAAAAAAAAACCTCACAAATACAAAATGTATGCAAAACCAATAGATTTGTATATGTTGCATTCATATAGGCCAATGTGTGAATAAACATATCATTTTATAATCATCTAGTGCCTAGTGAATTTCAAAATAATGTAATAAATTATATTCTCATTTTGTATATCATAATCAGACATAATTCTAGGAAGTGTGGTGATAAAGTAATGTTTTCTTCAATGTTACTTCATTTGGCTTAGATGACTGAAATTATCAAAGAATGGCATGGAATCAGCTGACATGTCATCTGAATTCATGGTGTTTTGTTTCAAATACAGAAATACATATTTATCAATAGAAGTATTATTCTATGTCCCTAGTTATTGTTTTTAATGGCACATTTACTCAACTAGCTAGTTGTTTTGGTGAAATCCATCGCAACACATTTTGGGAAGATGTCTAGATAAAAAATGGTATCCAAAAAAATCTTACACCTGTGCCGGATGAGCAGGACCTCATAGGAGTCTCAGTAGACTAGCATTTCAAACATCAGGGGGGAATCCTTCGCATCCGTGGGGTGAAAAGAATGGGGCACTAGTCACTTTAGTATGTTAATGAGAGTTTATTACACTACAATAAATTCAGGAGAGATCGTTTGGGCACAGGACGTTGCGGGACGTCTCTTCCAGCAACAGTCAAATCATGCTATGGGCCTTTAAGCCAACACCAGCATTTTTTACTAGTAGACTAATGAACACAACAACATAACACATGTACCTCTTAGGACCAGCTGCCAGAACTTCCTGCCATGTCTATCCATCACAGTATGTATCCAGCTCTCTGATACTGTTCAGCAGGGAAGCCTCTTCCAAGATATAGGCAGTCATCTTTCACTTTTTCTGAATTTACCCTCCAGCAAGTCAGCATACATTCCCTAGAGCCTGGCTTAAACCCATTTTCAGTAAAGGCTCTTCCTAAGCAGCACGCCTAGGAGATACAGATTTCCAGCAAGAACCCTTCTCTAAGTGTGCACCAAAGGCAATAAACCTAGTGATCTGTCAGAGAGACATACGGTGCATATTCACAACTGAACAATATCTACCAGGGAGACTCCCAAACAACAACAAGATGCAAACAATATCCTGAGCCTGCGGTAAAACCAACGCATACAGAAACAATACCACCCAGATGCCAACTAAATTTGCACTAAGGATACTAAAGATTAAGGCAGGGTTCCTACAACTGTGAATATTTGTAACCATACTAATTCTAATAAACAAACTAACAGAAGTTAACGATTGGTGAAAAATATCAGTACATTAATGGGAAAGTTTGTTGCAGTGCATTATCACAGACAGTCTGACTGAACTTTTAAATATAAATGCAGTTTTTGTAAAAAAGCTGTTGTCGCAAAATGTAAGCTGTTTTTTTTTTAAAAGAGCATTGTCAACGTCTTAGCAATGTATATTAATCCTATGTTTTTAAATTCTAAAATATGTATGACCCTGAAAACAGCGTGAAGAATAATAACTATACAGAGTTTTTTTTTACAGATACTTTAGAGGCATAATTGTGCATTCTAGCTATATGTTTAATGAATAATTGAAGCTCTCAACTTGTTAATACAGTAAATGGCTGATTCTGATCACTCCATGTAAGCAACATATCCTGGGATTTGTAAGAAGTCAATCTTACTTTAGTTTTTGTGTCAAATTAACTAGTTGGAGAACTTGAAAACTCCCAGCTTGTTACAATGCTAAAATAATGAATCTCATTGAGACATGCGTTACTGTGTACCCAAGGGGTGCAGAGTTGGAGGTTGGGTAATCAAAACAGTTTTATTTTGAATGACGAGAAACCATGCAGCAGTTGACAGTGGAACTCTGTTCAATTAAACAAGGCAGCAAATAACGAGTTGGCAATGTTGGACTTGATTCCCTTAGAAAAGGAAATAAAGGGGGGAATTTCTTACTTGAAGTGCATTTCAGAGAAAAAATATGCATTACATCTCTGCAATACTTTTTTCGCCATGATTTATGTCAGCAGTGGGAGGGCTTTACATTTACACTTCTAAGTGCTATAGCAGCTGGGAATGCATGCAAAATTTTACAAGCCAACTGTCGGTTTTCAGATGGAAGTGCGCTGGTGGCTGTACAGCTACGCAATTTCTTCCAAGGGCCTCTGGAATGGCTGCATGCCCTGAAAGACGCCTCCCCCACCTGCTATGTTTTCTGGGCTCAGCTGCCTATCTGTGGGCTTGAGAACTGCAGGACAGGTAGAGGGATGAGAGATAAGTGAACCTCTGTTTACTATCTCTCCTATCTAGCATGAATCCAGAAGATACTTGGATTTTGTCATTTCTAGTTTCAGCTGTCACTTTCCCTGGCCAGGGAAAAAGCAAATGGAGCATGGGCTGTGCTATATTAGTTTCAGAGCCGAATCGCAAAATTGGGCCTGGTACTTTAGCAACAAAATGGTCGGTGGCTGAAGTGGTTAAATATGAGATCTGGGGTAAAAAAGATCTCAGATCTCATATTTACACTTAACTGCGAAAAAAAAAATGGCCCATCATTATCGGAAACCAGACCGCCTGCTGAAGAAGAGGATACCTGGGCTATGGCAGCTAGCTTCTGCCATAACACAGATATAAATCAACAAAAAATTGACCACATCCCGATAGGGTTGCTGCTGCATAGATCTAGGTATCCTATGAGTAGTCACTCCACCTATATGGGGTTACTGCCGTAGCCAAAACATGCATACAAAAATAGCTATCATACAGTGAGATTCCAAGATGCAGAGAAACCCTGAAGATAAAATAAGCTGCTAAGGCAGTAAAGGACTATACTAATATTTATGGAAAAAATATAAACTTTAATAATAGGTTTAGAAAATCCCTACATCAATAAAATGCCAGCAAGAGAGCTACCAATAGCCAATCACAAAGAACGGGCTACTAAATGCCAGGCAGTGTTGCACCAGCAAACAACCAAAGTTTGCTATGTACATGCAGACAAATAACCTGTAAGGACATAGACTAACATAAAACAAAAATAACAAAGACAGTCCGGACGCTTAGATGTCCGCACTTGTTGGGGTCCCCAACGGTAAATCACTGCGTGACTGCATTAAATAATAATGATGTATGAATATAGGGGACAAGCCAACAAGTGCGTCCCCGTGGGGATAATAAGGAGATGGCAGTTATATAATGAGGGTATTGGGGCTGTGATACTGTCAACACCATGGAAGCGCCACCTAGCGGCCAGCGTAAATATGCAGCCTAAGATACGACGATGTAAGATACTTACGCTGGTCGGATCTTAGGGAAATCTATGCGTAACTGATTCTACGAATCAGTCGCATAGATACGACCCCGCCACTCAGAGTTACGACAGCGACAGAGATACGCTGTCGTAACTCCTATCTGACTCCAGGCCTTTGACATTAAACTTGCTATGATTTACAAACATGCAAATACAGATACTACTTATTAGTTAAAGAAAACATTTAAATGTCAGAATCACAGTTACAGCGCCAAGCCTAGATGCTTCTGAAACCATCTGTATTTTGAAGTCTTTTAAAACTGCTTGCTAAAATCTAGCCTCAACAAAAATCACTTTTTAGTTTGTGACTTTGCATGAGAAGTGAGAAGGAAACTTTCTTTGAAGCAACTGTTATAAATAAAAGCATTGAATGTTTTCTAAATAAGAATAACTGCACAGCTGTAGGTTCAGTGTATCAAAAACAACCATATGGGATGCCCATCTCACAGCCGTCAATGTGTTCGCAATCTATTGCACATACAGAAGCTTTAGTTCTAAAACTAGATGGGGAACAAACATTTTGGAACATTTTTTTTCAGTTTAACCACTTAAGACCATTATGCAGGTTAAGGACCTTGCCCCTTTTTGCGATTACGCACTGCGTCGCTTTAACTGACAATTGCGCGGTCGTGCGACGTGGCGTCCTTTTTTTCCCACAAATAAAGCTTTCTTTTGGTGGTATTTTATCACCTCTGTGGTTTTTATTTTTTACGCTATAAACAAAAATAGAGCGACAATTTTGAAAAAAATGCAATATCTTTTACTTTTTGCTATAATAAATATCCCCAAAAAATATATAATTTTTTTTTCTCAGTTTAGGCCGATACGTATAAAAATAGGTAAAAAAAATAGCAATAAGCGTTTATTGATTGGTTAGCGCAAAAGTTATAGTGTTTACAAAATAGGGGATAATTTTATGGCATTTTTATTAATATATATTTTTTACTAGTAATGGCGTCGATCAGCGTTTTTTTTCGTGACTGCGACATTATGGCGGACACATCGGACACTTTTGACACATTTTTGGGACCATTGTCATTTTCCCAGCGAAAAGTGCTATAAAAATGCACTGATTACTGTGAAAATGACAATGGTAGTGCATGGGTTAACCACTAGGTGGCGCTAAGGGGTTAAGTGTGCCCTAAGGGAGTGATTCTTACTGTAGGGGGCTTAGCTGTAGGCGTGACATCACTGATCGTCGTTCCCTATATCAGGGAACAGACGATCAGTGTCACTGCCACACAGAAGAACAGGGAAGGTGTGTTTACACACACCTCTCCTCGTTCTTCAGCTCCTGTGACCTGATCATGGCAAATCGACAGCGATCTGGTCCGCGTGTCCCGCAGGCAGGGTCACGGAGCTTCGGACCCATGGCTGGGCTCTTAAAGGCGACGTCCAGGTACGTGCCTGTGCCATTCCTGCGATGTATAGTGGCGTTAGGCGGTCCTTAAGTGGTTTAAAGAAAAAAAAATTGTGTGAGTTGGAAAATCTCATTGTAATGCCCCGTACACATGATCGGAAATTCTGACAGCAAATGTCAGATGTGAGCTTTTGAACAGAAATTCAGACCGTGTGTATGCTCCATCAGACTTTTGCTGTCGGAATTTCCCCCAACAAAAGATTAAGAGCTGGTTCTCAAATTTTCCGATCATCTGTAGCAATTCCGACACGCAAAATTCCGACGCATGCTCGGAAACAATTCGACGCATGCTCGGAAGCACTGAACTTCATTTTCTCAGCTCGTCGTGGTGTTGTAAGTCACCGCGTTCTTGACGGTCGAAAGTTCAGGGAACTTTTGGGTGACTGTGTTTGCAAGCTGAGCTTGAGCGGAATTCCGTCGGAAAAAACATCCAAGGTTTTTCCGACGGAAAATCCGATCATGTGTACGTGGCATTAGTGTCATGCGCAACATATATTTTTAAAAACACTTTCTTTGTTTTAAATATAACTGTTGCATTTTTTATACAACAGAAATGCAAACGCTTCTTCATATTACTTTCTTGCTAAGACAAACAAAAATGTGAGGGTTATATACAAAAATAAATAGATGTCTTCATTGTTTATATCATTATTTGTAAAGGAAATGCAAGAAAATAAATATTTTGTGAAAAATATAGCTAATGCTTGTTAGTTTCATCAAGCTTCACCTGCTGCTTTATGTGCAATGATTTAAAAAGCATGTATCCTAAAAACAAAAGTAAATTAAAATACATAAAGCACAAACATTTCAACACTTTATTTTATGCATACACAACAAGCCTAAAATATGTGTTATAAAGTGATTTATCCTTTACAATATTACTGTTGCATTTACTGATAATACTGTGAAGGTTTGAGTTCTTTAAAAGTAAATCCGTCATGAAAGAAATATAGGGGGCTGCCATTGCTGGACTCCTTCGGTTGATTGCCTGAATGTTATGGCTTCAGTTTTATCTGAGTGATTGACTGAACAAGTACTCAGAAATGTCACTTCAAATGCTTTCATCTGCATTCTTCTTGAAAGCTCAGTTGGCAAAAGACAGCAGGCACGACAAGCATGGCACTTGCATTTTCAGAAGAGGTCAGCAATGGTAGTCACCACTGGTAGAACTAGGACACTCTGCAGATAGCAATGATCTAGTGCACCTGAAAAGGGGTGTACATGTCCCCATTGCACTTACAGTAGCGGGGGCTTAAAGGTACCTGAATAAATAGTACCTAAGTATACCCAGTATACCAACTTCCAGACCACCCACTGTATAAATTACATAGTTACATAGTTGGTGAGGTTGAAAAAGACACAAGTCCATCTAGTCCAACCTGTGTGTATATTTTTATGTCAGTATTACATTGTATATCCCTGTATATTTGGTCGTTCAGGTGCCTATCTAATACATTAGGACTTTGACGTTATATATATAAAGTTAATTGATATTTTCCTATATATGTGTTACTTTCTACAGTTGTCTTTACCTCTCAAATCTGTACCGAGATAGTCCAGTTGCCTCCTCTGTTCAGAAATTTGGTTTGAAGATCAAATAACTCAGATTTCTATATCAGCATATAGTACAGATTAAACACACTTAAACCCCGTACCCTTTGGGAGCCCCTAGCAGGAGCGTTCACATGTCCGCTGCACATGGCCAGTGGGCGCAATCGCGATAGTGTGCGTGAGTGCCAGCAATGGGATTTGTGTATGTAAACACACAAATCCATGTTCTGTCAGGGGAGAGGAGACATATCGTTTGTTCCTACTAGGAAAGAACGGCGATATGTCTCCTCCCCCAGTCAGTCGCACCCCCCTGCAGTTAGAAACACCAACGAGGGAACACATTTAACCCCTTGTTCGCCCCTAGTGTTAACCCTTTCCCTGCCAGTGACTTTTACACAGTAATCATTGTATTTTTATAGCTCTCATCGCTGTATACATGTCAATGGTTCCAAAAATGTGTCAAAAGTGTCCGATCTGTCCGCCGTAATGTCGCAGTCCCAATATAAATTGCAGATCGCCATTACTAGTAAAAAAAAAAAAATGCCATAAGTCTATCCCCTATTTTGTAGATGCTATAACTTTTGCGCAAACCGATCAATATACGATTATTGCAATTTTTTTTAACCAAAAAAATGTAGAAGAATACATATTAACCTAAACTGATGAATAAATGTGTTTAAAAAAAAAACATTGCAGATAGTTATTACAGCAAACAGTAAAAAATATTGTTATCGTTTTACAAAATTGTTGCTCTTTTTTTGTTTTTAGCGCAAACAATAAAAACCGCAGGAGGTTATCAAATACCACCAAAATAAAGCTCTATTTGTGGGGGAAAAATACGCTAATTTCATTCGGGTACAGTATCGCACGACTGCGCAATTGTTAGTTAAAGCGACACAGTGCCAAATTTTAAAAAGTGCTCCAGACAGGAAGGGGGTAAAATCTTCCGGGGCTGAATCAGTTAAATAAGGTGAAGCTACATTTATTGTGACTAGTCAAAGCATGCGCATGAGAAAAAAAAGCAGGCTTTTCCTTTGCACATGATTAGCTATTCAAAGTGAACACAGCTTTGCCCTATTTAACAATATTTACGTGGCTAAGAGAACATCCTCTGTTTCTTTAGTAAATCCACTCTTATAGATCCAGTGTGTGCCAGTTAAACTGCTGTTGTACCACAGCTTACAAAGCAATTCAAAGGTGCTAAACATCATGCAAAGATTGATTTTAGGGCTTTAGAAGTTCAAAATTAGTTTAAATAAAATCCTACCTGAGATAAATATGAATGTCCATCAGACCCACATACAGGATTTGTATAAGCAACTGGACATTGCTTGCAACTCGACGTAAGAGGAACACCTCTCCAGTACTTATACGTTAATCCAGCTTCTTTCATGCTGTAATAAAATAATATCGGTTAGATCTACCTATAAAAGGAAACAAATGGCAAATCCATACTTTAGCTGAAATTTCCATATAAAATGCTGCATTTTAAACACTAGCCACTAGAAGTTAGTCACATTGAATTTAAATGTTGCTAGCCACCATGTTGAATATGACAAACTACTGCTATATATGACATGACCTGGATAAATGAAAACTTTCTTAGACAATTCTAAACACTTATACATTTTTTAATATGCTTATATTAATAATCAATATATACATATAATATTACTTTATTAAAGTAACCAATCAGAAACACATGTCTGGTTATGGAAACAGCCCTCTTTCTGACTTTCCAGCAGCATGCTACTTTTAGGATACTTACAGTACAGTACATCATTTGGATTGAAGCTGAACAGCTTAATGAGAATGTATTACAATTTTTTGTTTAGATTTTGTTTAGATTTTATTTATTTAAATATTACAGTCAGCATGGGAAATTACAATGTATTCACCTCAAGACCGGAGACTTTCACCTCCTTCCTGCCCAGGCAATTTTTCAGTTTTTGGCAGTGTCACACAAATTTTTTTTGCTATAGAAACGAAAAAAATACCCGAAAAAAAAGTTTCTCTTAGGCCTCGTACACACGATAGGTTAACCAGAGGACAACGGTCTGATGGACCGTTTTCATCGGTCAAAACCGATCGTGTGTGGGCCCCAAAGGTTATTTAACCATTGGTTAAAAAAAGCCAACTTGCTTTAAACTTAACCGATGGATTCCTAACCGATGGGAAAAAAACGATCGTTAGTAGGCACAACCATCGGTTAAAAATCCACGCATTCTCAAAATCAAGTCGACGCATGCTTGGAAGCATTGAACTTAATTTTTTTCAGCACGTCGTTGTGTTTTACGTCACCGCGTTCTGACACGAATGTTTTTTTAACCGATGGTGTGTAGGCGCGATGAACCTTCAGTCAGCTTCATCGGTTAACCGATGACAACGATCCATCAGACCGTTCTCATCGGATGGACTGATCGTGTGTACGAGGCTTAAGATTCTCTTATAAAAGTTGGCAAAACTTTCCAATGGATGCATTCTCCCAGAATGACGCTTGTCCTGAACAACCACATATGCACAGTCCTCAAGAGGAAAGGAGTTAAAAAAACTAAAATTTTTAGTTAGGCAAATTAACATTTAGCATTTTCATTTTCAACAAAATATTGGAGCTTTTACTTCCTTACCACATTTACTTGTCTATTATTTTCTAAGTAGCTGGAAAGTCTATGGTTTACAGAGCTCAATAGCAAAAGCTGAAAATACTGAGCAGTAACTAGCCCCTTTCCTGTTTTATACAGTTGGCTTCCTGTGAAATTTCAATTATAAACAAGGAGCAAGCAGTGTATACTGTGCTGTTTTTAGAAAACCTCTAATGCTCTGTTAATGGGTGCATGTATTTGTTCAATGTTTATTTGTAAAACAAAGATGTTTTAGAAATAGTAAAAACATTTTTTTAAAGCATTAAAATGTATCTAAAAAGCATCTTAAAATATATTTCAGTGCACCAATAATGCTATTTTTTTTAGGATTAACAGCCTATGTATATTAGTTTTATTGTTATTAATATTATTTTTATATTACATAGCATACATAGTTTACTAAAAAACATTTTAGCAGGCATTAGATACTTCAAGTTTTGTGGATATTTTAAAGACACAGAAACATCTTTTTAGAAGTACCAAAGGACATATAAATATCACTGAATGAAAAACTTGGATCCCAAAATGTTAAAACACTGTGTTCTATAACAACTCCTTAACTAAAGTTTGAACTAAGGAAGCTTGTTTTGCATGCCAACATACACATAGGAGTATATTTATAATGAAGTAAATCTGGCATTTACCAAATATTTGTTGCAGGGGAATCTTCCTGGTCATGCTCTTTGTGATTGATGAGGGTCTAAATTGCTGGATGATGTGACTGACAATGGATTTACTTGGTGAGACTTTTTTTGAGGGTATTATTTTTTAAGAAAGAACTTATCTTAATTTACTGTATCCTATTTTGTGGATGAGTAGTGGTCAAGGAAATAGGCCCTTGTAGCCATCAACATGGGGACAAGGTACTTTTCCAAGTGTTCTCCTCTTAGTAAGGCACCCCCCATTTTGATGGCATGTGGCCTGGTATGGTTTGGGGGAAGCAAGCACATGCTGGTCCTTCCTCTTCCTGACCTATCAGACTACATGCTAGGTTTGGTATAGACTTTGGGGGAAAACAGATGTGTTTTTGTTAATTTTTTGGAGTTGCCCTTTAAAATAGACATTGTCAAGGATAAGGGTCCTGGTATGGATTTTAGGGGTGGAGCCCCCATGATATTTTATTATTTGTAAATTTTGCTGTAGGATGTATTACATCAAAATATTTTTTTTTAAATAAACAGTAATAGCCAAGTGCAAAGAAATCTGTGGTTAAATTAGGAGTCCATAATCATGCTCAACATCTGTTAAAGTGGATGTAAACCCTCCATACACCCAGTGAAGTGAACAGCTTCAGATGATACACTGAGATGAAACAAATCCCCCTACATAGGTTTTACATGTATATCTGCTGTCTTTACATTTATATACTGTTTAGAATGTTCAGATTGTGTTAGGAAATTTTTTCTTCCTGTTTAACACAGAGTGTGATGTCTGGGCATACAGCCAAGATAGTGAAAATTGCTGATTGGAGGAAAGGCACACACCCCCTCTCCACATAGGCAGAGACCCTAAGGCCCCGTACACACGATAGAATCTATCCGCAGATAAATCCCATCGAATGGGTTTCTGCGGATAGATTCTATGGTGTGTACACTCCGGCGGATATTTATCCGCGGATATTTCCGAATTCCAGCAGATAAATATTTGTCGACATGCACAGAATATCTATCTGCTGGAATCGGATCCCACGGATGGATCCGCTCGTCTGTACAGACTCACCGGATCCATCCGTCCAAAGGGATTCCCCGCACGCGTCGTAATGATTTGACGCATGCGTGGAATTCCTTATATGACAGCGTCGCGCCCGTCGCCGCATCATAATAGCGGCGACGGCGCGACACGTCATCGCCAGAGGATTTCAGCGCGGATTTCAATGCGATGGTGTGTACACGCCATCGCATAGAAATCTGCTGAAATCCTCGAGAGGATTTATCCGCGGATACGGTCCGCTGGACCGTATCTGCGGATAAATCCTCTTGTGTGTATGGGGCCTAAGAGGTGTTTTGTAACAGGGCCAGCTCCCTGTTAATCTATTTTAGCAACCTCCCCTGGCAGAAATTTATGGCTGCTTTTATCTGATGTGTCAGAGAATTTGTCAGGAGTTATCAGACTGATAACAGAGGAACGGTTCAGGAGAGAGCTGTGGGACTTAGCTCTTTAAAGAGAGATAACAAAATAATGCAGATGCATGAGCACAGCTCAAATTTCACAAGATGGGTTTACATCCACTTTAAGTAAAATCACTTGCAAAGTCTCAATTCTATAATATTGTTGGCATTAAAACAGGTACAGCTCCAAGCACACTAAAAAACATAAAGGAACAATGTTAACTTCAGAAAGAAGTCAGCTTCACTTACATTGGGATTGTGAACTGAGTGGTGTTTTAAACAGAGTACTTGTGTTTGCTGAGATATATTGAGTGCTTGATGACTGTTTTTGGTAAATGTGTTTTCTTCTTTGCAGTATTTTACCTGTCTCCTTTTAAAACAGCTTTTTATTTCATTTTATATCACTTTTTTTTTAAAACAATGTTTTTTTCCCCCATCCTTTCAGTCTTCCAATTATAGCCAGCTCTTCAATTCACATTTGAGCTTGCCCACATTGGGATTGTGAACTAAGTGAGATCTGTATGTGCAGAGTTTAAAACACAACAAGTCTTCAAACCTGTACATTTGAATTTTCCAGTAAGTAGTATAAATATTGTGACTGGGATTATGAGTGCTAGCATGGTTAATTGTTTTGTCCAGTGCAGATCGTGACACATGTTTACAATAATGGAGCACCAGCTCCAGAATGAAGATTGCAGTGACAGATGTGAGCAGATTGTCCATGTAGAAATCTGGGGATCTGGATCTGATCTGGACGAATGAATTGCAATATTACGGACAACTCTGAAAGAAGTGTTCTGATCACTAAACAGGGAATTATTGGGGTGGATGTAGAGGGTGAAGGGGAAAGCCAGAATGATCAGATAGAAAGCTGGAACCCATATTCTTATCAGATGGATTTTTCCTGATAGACTACGATATGCCCGAACCTGGATCACTGAAGAAAACCACGCTATGCTCAGCCATCCCACTCCATCCTGCACGGATCTGATGTGGTGCCAGCTTTACAGGACTTGCTGTGACTTGCAGTCCCACTTTCATCTCTTCAGCCCAGCAACCGGATTTGAATGCAACTTACCTGTTCTCCATGTGAGTGGATGTTGTTGTTTATTAAATTATTCTTATGATACATACTCAGAGGCGCCCCTCTTCTTGTTTTTTTCCTAGTATACCGGAACCGGCTTTTGGTTTTCTTGGTGGCTGCCCTGACTGATACCCTGCCATATAGTTCTATGTGTGCATATATATGTGTATATACACACCTTCTTACCTTTGCCCTTGGACTATTGGGTACCACTACTTGAGGTACCTGTGCTGTGCACCTTTTTTACTTGTTTAGAATTCCAGAGATATGCCCAGCACAATAGGAAGGTTGGAAGCTTTGGTGCATAAAAAGCACTATGATTTAACTGGTACTGCTCACATGAGTGGGCTGTAAATATTCTAGGATATGCTCTCTTTTGAGAGGGTAAAACAAAAAAGGTGGTGATATCTGTCTCTATGTTAAAAGTGATCTAAAAGTGAGCACGAAAGAGCACATTATTGTTGAAAAGTATGATGGTGCTGAGGCATTATGGGTGGAGTTGCATGTGAGTGTGCATACTGCAAAGATAAATAATGGAATCTGTTACAGGCCCCCTCAGTGTTAATGAGGAGGTAGAAATTCAGCGATTTAAACATAAAATAGGCTGCAAGGGCTGGGACGGTGGTAATAATGGAAGATTTTAACTACCCTGCCTTTGGCTAGTGTAATGGCAAAAGGGCTAATGTTCTGCTGGACCTGGTAATCTCAAACAATACAACAATACAGTGTTAAATACAAATGTCCATAAAAAAAAAAACATCTGCATAGTAGTGACCATAACATGGTTTTATTTAATTTAAGTTGAAAACAACCACTGCATATTGGAAAGATAAAAAAACCTTATTTGAAGATAGCACATTTTTCAATGCGGAGAACAGCTCTTTAAAGAATTAGACTGGGAGGGAATATTGTCATCAAAAACACAGAACAGAAATAGGAATGTTTTAAATCACCTATATGTAAACACCGCAAAATACATTCCCAAGGGCCATATGTTTAAAAGGCTAAAACTAAAACCTATGTGACTCACATCCAGTGTTAAAAAAGAAAAAGAAAAAGGAATTTAATAATGTAAAATTGAAAGCTACAAAGAAAATAACAAATTATGTAAAATCAAAATAGCAAAAATTCTAAATGAAAGACAGGTTTCAGAGGAGATTAAAAAAGCCCCACGGAAATCCTTTAAATAAAAAAAAATAAAAAAATTTGCTATAAATATAAAAGACAACTCAGAGTTGGCGACTGGCGACCAAGGGAAGGTAAATGTATTAACCACTTCCAGCCCTGCCTGGTGATGGGTTCCTGGTAAAAGTAATCTATACTAGTTCTATAGTCATCAAATCATTGTTATGGGGCATGAAAGGGGCCCCCTCCTGCCACCACCCCCTGCCTTTCTGGCTCTCCTATTCCACTGGGTATCTTGGGACACCCATAGACATGGAGAAATATCAGTTCCTCCCCTCCTCTTCCAGGTTCAGTTATTGGTTTACTGGATGTTACCGGCCAGGCAGGCATCTGCTCAAACCATTCTTGGTTTGATCAGGTGCTTTGGAGGGCAGCGGAGGGATCAGGATCTTATAGACCCCTGAACTCTCAATAAACCTGTCACTGTTCCAGCTATCACCAAGAATGTTGTTTATCCCTTGTGTTAGTAATAAAGTTAAAGAGAAAAATGGAAGAAACAGTGTAAAAAAAAAAATTTGAAAGAAAATAAATTTTAAAATGTAAAAAAAAAAAATCACATCTAACTAAACTAGTAACCTGTAAAGGCTGTTAAAGCATGTGGACTTTTAAATCTTGACGTGTTTGGTATGTGTTTACTCTGCACAACATAATCTTTTATATTTTATCAAAATTGTGTATTATATTTTGTTTGTGTGCATTAACCACTTAACCCCCGGACCATATTGCTGCCCAAAGACCAGAGCACTTTTTGCGATTCGGGACAGCGCCGCTTTAACTGACAATTGAGTGGTCGTGCGACGTGGCTCCCAAACAAAATTGGCGTCCTTTTTTTCCCACAAATTGAGCTTTCTTTTGGTGGTATTTGATCACATCTGCGGTTTTTATTTTTTGCGCTATAAACAAAAATAGAGCGACAATTTTGAAAAAAATTAATATTTTTTACTTTTTGCTATAATAAATATCCCCCAAAAATATATAAAAAAACATTTTTTCCTCAGTTTAGGGCGATACGTATTCTTATATAAGCGTTTATTGATTGGTTTGCGCAAAAGTTATAGCGTTTACAAAATAGGGGGTATTTTTATGGCATTTTTATTAATATATTTTTTTTACTAGTAATGGCGGCGATCAGTGTTTTTTTTTTCGTTACTGCGACATTATGGCGGACACTTCGGACACTTTTGACACATTTTTGGGACCATTGGCATTTTTATAGCGATCAGTGCTATAAAAATGCATTGGATTACTATAAAAATGCCACTGGCAATGAAGGGGTTAACACTAGGGGGTGGGGAAGGGGTTAAGTATGTTCCCTGGGTGTGTTCTTACTGTGGGGGGGGTGGCCTCACTAGGGGAAACACTGATCCTCTGTTCATACATTGTATGAACAGAAGATCAGCATTTCCCCCGCTGACAGGACCGAGAGCTGTGTGTTTACACACACAGCTCCCGGTCCCCGCTCTGTAACGAGCAATCGCGGGTGCCCGGCGGCGATCGAGCCCGCTGGGCACACGCACGGGAGTCGGGAGGAGAGCCCAGGAGAGCCGACCTGCCGCCGTAGAATGATGGCGGTTGGTCGGCAAGTAGTTAAAATAAATTTAAGTGTATTTTTTTCTGAAAAATGTAATTTGATAAATGGCTGTATAAGGAACACGTGACAAAAAAAAATGCTACAAAACCATTATATTCCTCAGGGCCCCTGCTTTTAGATAATATACAGTATAATGTTTGGGGGCCTTAAGTAATTTTGAATGTAGATTTTTACATATATGTGAAAAGTTTATAAATTGCACTGGGAAAAAAACGGTTAAATACCTTCTTCAGCTTGGTGTATACAAAGAAAAACGCGGAGTCAGCTCCATAATAGGGATAGCATTGTCACAGCCTCAAAATAATCAAAATGCTGTAGCTCATGCCGCGTACACACGATCAGTCCATCCGATGAGAACGGATCGATGGACCGTTTTCATCGATTAACTGATGAAGCTGACTTATGGTCCGTCGCGCCTACACACCATCTGTTAAAAAAACAATCGTGTCAGAACGCGGTGACGTAAAACACAACGACGTGCTGAAAAATACGAAGTTCAATGCTTCCAAGCATGCATCGACTTGATTCTGAGCATGCGTGGATTTTTAAATCGGTGGTCATGCCTACTAACGATCGTTTTTTTCCTATCGGTTAGGAATCCATCGGTTAAATTTAATACAAGTTGGCTTTTTTTTAACCGATGGTTAAATAACCGATGGCGCCCACACACGATCGGTTTTGACCGATGAAAACGGTCCATCAGACCATTCTCATCGGTTTAACCAATCGGCATCAAAGTTTATATGATCCAGAAACAGTTAGAAAAAAGGTGTATAATGCACCTGGATCGGATGGCTTACATCCATGTGTCCTCAAAGAATGGAGCACTGTTATTTTGAAGCCACTGTTTAATTTTTTAGAGACTTTTTAAACTACTGCATGATACCAGTGGATTGACACATGGAAAATGTGGTGTCAATATTTAAAAAGCGCTCAAAGTCTTTACAAAGTAAGTAAAGACCTGTTAGCTCATCTTCTATAGTTGGGGAGATTATCAACACTTTGATAAAAGACCATATACATGAGTTTTTGCTAGAAAGCAATATACTTAGTGATAACCATTGCATGGTATGGATGCACAAAGTTGACAAACAAATCTGATCTCTGAAAGAAGCACAAAAACATAGGAATCAAAAGCATGCATTTCTGAATATGCAGTGAAAAGCTTTGTAATTTATTTCACATCAGCATATACATATTATGATTATTGTTATATCAGTCATATTTAAACACCATATGTCACAAAAACAGTGTAATTCTCACATGGAGGACTTTACGTCTTTAGCAGAACAAAGGTAAATCATGAAGTGCCAGAATGCTCATTAGTTTCTATAGCAATAAGAATTCTCAGCAGGTGTGATATTGCAATAAAAACAGTATGGCTATCATTTTCAATGCACCCCTTGGGAGATTATACAGGTATGAGCAAAACCAATAGAATATAGCAGAATGTTGGTGCTATTTGTTGGAGCATTATGTAAATATTAATTAAACCTTTTTCATTGGAGGACCCCCAGGGAACACTTGTATTGAATCTTCACATGTATTGACCTTTTTAAGTTAAAAAGGAAGATAACTAGATGTTAAAATGTAAAGGTCTGTGCCTATGCAATTAATAAAATACCCAACTGATCTTATTTTTGCTAAGCAAACGTTAAAATGTATGTATGTGGGGGCATGTCTGGCCAGCTCAGTGGATGTTTGGCAAAACTCTGCCTGGACCCCTGCTCTTCAGTGGCTACATACCAGCTATTCAGTGAACCAGCACATTTACCCAGGGCCGATCCGCCCTATAGGCTCACTATGCAAGCCGCTTAGGGCCCCGCAAAGCTGCGGAGGGCCCCCCAAATTACTAGAGGCCCTGCCTGATGAGAAGTCATTGTTGGCCCTCCACCCCGCTTCTCAACTCGCTGGCTGCATGGGAAAAGGGGTAAGAAGTAGAGCTGCACGATTCTGGCCAAAATGAGAATCACAATTTTTTTGCTTAGAATGAAGATCACGATTCTCTCACGATTCTCACGGCGTAGAATCTTTTACATTTATACCAAAAAAATGGTCTAACTTTACTGGCTAGTTTTTTTTTTTTAATTCATTAAAGTAATTTTTTCCAAAAAAACTGCATTTAAAAAGACTGCTGCACAAATACAGTGCAACATAAAATATTGCAACAACCGCCATTTTATTCTCTAGGGTCTCTACTAAAAAATGATATATTTGGGGGTTCTAAGTAATTTTCTAGCAAAAAAAATAATGATTTTAACTTGAAAAGAGCTGTCAGAAAAAGGTTTGGTGTTTAAGTGGTTAAACGTTCCCTAATTTACATTCAGAAGTTTATTCCTATGATGTGATACAATGTTTAGACTTAACTTTCCACTGATAAAGAATGTTTTCAAAACTTGGCAGGCTGCCCAGACTTGGCAGATTGCCCAGACTTTGACTTTTGGCTGAGAGCAGACAGGAAATTCTTTGCATACCAAAGTGCAGAGAGAAAATTATTTTCATGTCAAAGATCATGAAACCCTGTGTCAAGAATTGCAACGGGAAAAAGATCGCGATAACGATTCTTGACGATTAATCATGCAGCTCTAGTAAGAAGTCAGCACCCCCCGCTTCTCACTTTAATGTAAGATGTCATTTCCAACAGCAGAACACCCCCTTTCCACGCTTAATGTGATATGTCACTGTCAGCAGCGCCCACCCCCCCCCGCTATTCAACTTTAATGTGACATGTCATTTTCGGCAGCCCCCCCCCCCAGCTTCTCAACTTTAATGTGACATGTCATTTTGCTTGGTCATGATTGGTACTGCATTTACCATGTTTGTGACCCATCTGCAACCCTTCACAACCAGGTTCAAGCAGCGAAAACTGACCAAGCAGCCACAAAAACTCACAGGGCCGGATTCAGATAGGTTAGCGGATCTTTAGATCCGCGTAACCTATCTGATTTGCGATCCGCCGCCACAAGTTTTTGAGGCGAGTGCTTAATTCAGAAAGCACTTACCTCAAAACTTGCGGCGGCGTATCGTAAATCCCCCGGCGAAATTCAAATTCCGCGGCTAGGGGGAGTGTACTATTCAAATCAGGCTCGGCCCCGTGCCGATCGAACAGCGCATGCGCCGTCCGGAAATTTTCCCAGCGTGCATTGCTCCAAATGACGTCGCAAGAACGTCATTGGTTTCGACGTTTACGTAAATTACGTCCGGCCATATTCGCAAACGACTTACGCAAACGACGTAAAAAATTCAAAGTTCGTCAGGGGAACGACGGCCATACTTAACATTGGCTGCGCCTCATAGACCCAGGGGTAATTATACGCCGGAAAAAGCCGAACGCAAACGATGTAAAAAAAAAGCGCCGGGCGGTCGTTCGTTTCTGAATCAACATAACTCCTCATTTGAATATTCCTCGCGTATACAAACGGAAGCGCCACCTAGCGGACAGCGTAAAATTGCAGGCTAAGATCCGACGGTGTAAGTCACTTACACCTGTCTGATCTTAGGGAGATCTATGCTGAACCTGATTCTATGAATCAGGCGCATAGATCCGACCGACGGAACTCAGAGATACGACGGCATATCAGGAGATACACCGTCGTATCTCTTTGTGAATTTTTACCCAGCGGTAGGTCCTGAGTGCAGCCAAGATGGCACTTGCAACTCACAGGGCTCCACGTTGCACCTCTCCTCAGCCAGCAGCCTGGGACTCGGATAGCTCCCAGCTTCTCCCCTCTTTAAAGCAGCTGACAGGGAGTCTACACATCCCTACCTACCCACCACTAGCAGCCCAGCTAAATCTAGGGCACAGAGAGAGGAACAATCTTTTGCTACTCTACTGTTCCCTTCGCCTTCTCTACTGCCACAGTGACCCAGCAGTCCTTCCCTGCCTCTGACCAACCCATTTCAGAGCAAACAATGAACTGCATGCTAATATCATTGCGGTAGACACTTCATGCTGATTTAACTGCAGTAGTTACCACTATCTCCACTACTATACAAGATCCAGAGAAGCATATCTGCCATATTGAATCCAAGATGGGCAATCTATTTTCTGCGCACAATGACCTTGTGGATGCCCATTCTGACAATGACTCAGAATTGCAGCAACTAAAATTAAAACTGGCGGACTAGAGGACCGGTCACACCGGAGCAACATTAAAATCAGGGGTATCCTGGACACAATTGCTAAAGCCGATCTGGTTCCCTACCTCCAACAACATATGCAGGCTCTGCTGCATTCGATAACAGACCTGAAATTGGCTATAGATACAGTAGGTGTTTGTGATATTGTGCTTTTAGCACGACAGCGTCGCGCTGATACTCGGCGACAGGGTGCCGAGATCTCGCCGACATCTCACACTCACTGGAATAGTGACAGCACATCCCAGCAAGCGTGTCATAGAAGCGACGGGAGATCCGACTTGGATTCCCGCCAATTCTACACGTGTGCGGCGTTTGTTATGAATCCTGAGGGGGAAGTCCCCGCCGGATTTTAAATAAAAATCCGGCATGGGTCCCCCCCTCAGGAGCATACCGGGCCCTTAGGTCTGTTATGGGTTGTAAGGAGAGCCCCCCTACGCCGAAAAAAAACGGCGTAGGGGGTCCCCCTACAATCCATACCAGACCCGTATCCAAAGCACGCTACCCGGCCAGCCAGGAAGGGAGTGGGGACTAGCGAGCGCCCCCCCCCTCCTGAGCCGTACCAGGCTGCATGCCCTCAACATGGGGGGGTTGGGTGCTCTGGGGCAGGGGGGCGCACTGCAGCCCCCCCACCTCAGAGCACCCTGTCCCCATGTTGATGAGGACAGGGCCCCTTCCCGACAACCCTGGCCGTTGGTTGTCGGGGTATGCGGGCGGGAGGCTTATCGGAATCTGGGAGCCCCCTTTAATAAGGGGGCCCCCAGATACCGGCCCCCCCACCCTAAGTGAATGAGTATGGGGTACATCGTACCCCTACCCATTCACCTGCAAGAAAAGTGGTAAAAACACAAATAAACCACACAGTGTATTAAAATATTTTATTTTTCTGCTCCGGAGGCCGCCCCCTGTCTTCTTTATTAGCTCTTTTACCAGGGGGGGCTTCTTCTTTGACGTCTTCGGGTGGGTGGGGGCCGCCGTCTGGTTCTCTTCCACCGCCGGGGGGGGGGTGGCTTTTAAAAAAGCCACCACCCCCCCGGCGGGTTTCCTCCGGCGTCTTCGGCGGGGCTCTTCTTCTTCCGCTATCCCGACGGGTCTTCTCAACTCTCCGGGGTTCTCCTTCTGTCTTCGCCGCTCTCCGTTGTTGACTCGGCGCACCCCGGTTCTTCGTCTCGCTGTCCGGTGTCTTCTTCCGTGCTGTACGTCTTCTCCTTCCGTGCTGTGATGAGTTCTTCTTCCGTGCTGTGACGTCATGTTCTTCACTTCTCTCCTTCTCCCGATGTTGACACGCCGGTCCTCCTCGCTGAAATGACGGATGCGCGCCTTGCATCGGACCTATATAGGCCTCACAGTCCCATCATGCTCTGTACCTACCCATGTGATACCTACCACGTGGGTAGGTATCACATGGGTAGGTACAGAGCATGATGGGACTGTGAGGCCTATATAGGTCCGATGCAAGGCGCGCATCCGTCATTTCAGCGAGGAGGACCGGCGTGTCAACATCGGGAGAAGGAGAGAAGTGAAGAACATGACGTCACAGCACGGAAGAAGAACTCATCACAGCACGGAAGGAGAAGACGTACAGCACGGAAGAAGACACCGGACAGCGAGACGAAGAACCGGGGTGCGCCGAGTCAACAACGGAGAGCGGCGAAGACAGAAGGAGAACCCCGGAGAGTTGAGAAGACCCGTCGGGATAGCGGAAGAAGAAGAGCCCCGCCGAAGACGCCGGAGGAAACCCGCCGGGGGGGTGGGGGCTTTTTTAAAAGCCACCCCCCCCCGGCGGTGGAAGAGAACCAGACGGCGGCCCCCACCCACCCGAAGACGTCAAAGAAGAAGCCCCCCCTGGTAAAAGAGCTAATAAAGAAGACAGGGGGCGGCCTCCGGAGCAGAAAAATAAAATATTTTAATACACTGTGTGGTTTATTTGTGTTTTTACCACTTTTCTTGCAGGTGAATGGGTAGGGGTACGATGTACCCCATACTCATTCACTTAGGGTGGGGGGGCCGGTATCTGGGGGCCCCCTTATTAAAGGGGGCTCCCAGATTCCGATAAGCCTCCCGCCCGCATACCCCGACAACCAACGGCCAGGGTTGTCGGGAAGGGGCCCTGTCCTCATCAACATGGGGACAGGGTGCTCTGAGGTGGGGGGGCCGCAGTTTGCCCCCCTGCCCCAGAGCACCCAACCCCCCCATGTTGAGGGCATGCAGCCTGGTACGGCTCAGGAGGGGGGGGGGCGCTCGCTAGTCCCCACTCCCTTCCTGGCTGGCCGGGTAGCGTGCTTTGGATACGGGTCTGGTATGGATTGTAGGGGGACCCCCTACGCCGTTTTTTTCGGCGTAGGGGGGGCTCTCCTTACAACCCATAACAGACCTAAGGGCCCGGTATGCTCCTGAGGGGGGGACCCATGCCGGATTTTTATTTAAAATCCGGCGGGGACTTCCCCCTCAGGATTCATAACAAACGCCGCACACGTGTAGAATTGGCGGGAATCCAAGTCGGATCTCCCGTCGCTTCTATGACGGCTCTGTCTCCATCGCGGCAAGCCAGCTCGGCGCTGGCTCCCGCGATGGGGCTCGTAGCTGCTCAATCTCGCCGAGAAAGAGAGCGAGATTGACACAAAATCGGGTTCACCTACTGTAGCGCCCACAGAATTCGAAGCCCCAATAATTGTGTGCAACCACGCCTCAAGACGTGTTTGCTTGCATCCATTTCTTTCACGTGAATGTTAGTGATGTTAGCAGCCAGACACAACCTGACACTACCAGATACCCTTTCAGGCGTCAAACTTTATGCTGCCCTCTCCCAACTAACGCTGCTCAACAGAAAGAAATTGACAACCATTACCAAGGCTCTTCACAACCACAGGATTAGCCACCAATGGGGCTTTCAATGAAATTGTTGGTCACTCATCATGGCAGATCTTTCACTATCTGGAGCCTAGAATCCGATCTCCAACTTATAAGAGAATGGAAAATCCTCCCATCTAATTTAAACTGACCATCTGCTCATTCTCCACACCTCATGGACACCAAATTGTCACAACCAGGTTAGTGGCCTTCCAACATGACAACACATCGCACTATGGGCCAGATTCAGAGAGACTTACAACGGCGTATCAGTAGATATGTAAATGAGCAAGATACGCCGATTCAAAAACGTACGTACGCCCGTTGCAGTAAGCTACGCCATTTACGTAAGACATACGTAAGATAAAACACCTCTGTAGGTGGTGTAGCCCATGCAAAGTATGGAGGTCAGAACTGCCGTCAGATTTTACTTCGTTTACATAAGTCGTACGTGAATGGGGCTGTGCGTAAGTTAGGTTCACGTCATACGCATTGAGCCGTCGTATCGTAGGGAGTATTTGTGACGTGATTCTGAGCATGTGCGCGCATGCTCCGTACCAACGGCCATTCATTTACATGGGGCCACGGTTACTTTACATGTAACACGCCCACTACCTGCCTGATTTGAATTAGGCAGGCTTACGCCGGCCCATTTTCGCTAAGCAGACGTAACTTAGGGAGCAAGTGCTTTGTGAATACTGGCCTTGCCTCACTATGTTACGTCGGCGTAGTGGAAATGGGATACTCTACGCTGGCCAAAATATGAGCCCAGGTACGTGAATATAGCCCTATGTGTTAAAATAAATCCGCTCAAGTATATTTAAAAACACCAGTAACAGCAAAAGTATTTGGTATTGGACTAGGTATGGTTGAAGGCGATCAGTGGACAGCTGCCTCTACTAATTGCTTCCACCTAAGTGGAGCAAGAACGTGTTGCCTGGAAACAATGTGACATCGCACTAGCCTCAGCCTACCTCCGCTGGAGTACTGCAGCCTTTTTCATATGTGCCTATTGTTTGAACATTACTGTTGCCCCAGATTAGCTTGCTTTTCTTTGTTACCCCCTCAAGTTACCCCCAGGTTTGCATTACCAATTACTGCTCATTGCTCTTGTCTTCCTGCTTTTTTATATATTTTTTTGTTCTGTTTTCCACTACGCCCGTACACTTCTTCAGTCGCAGATTCATGATTACAGTGCATCATCTTATCTAGTACATTCCATTTATTGCTGACTGTGCAGCTACAAAAGCACTGCACTCACTGAACTTATATTTCCTAGTTCCACAGAAAAACTATTTGCCTTTCTCAACCTCTACCTGGACGCTGAACCCTCCTGTTATATTTGAGTGCCTCCCTACCTTTCACCGCTCCACTACTGGATAATGGCATTTAAAATCCCATACTATCTATAAAAGGGTGAATTGAGAGTATGGCTGTTTATGTTCATGTTGCTGTGTTTGATAGTGGGTGTTTTGGTAGTAGGAGTTGTGTTGATTCTTCATCTAATCACAGATAGATAGGCATTACTGTAAACTGTAACATTTATTTCAAAAAATGTCATCGTTAATTTGTTTTCAACAAATACAAATGACCACTGGGAACTCAAACATATGAAAATGCGTTCAGTTTAATGGATTGTTTACCACCACCACAAATAGATTCGGATCCACTATTCGGATTCCTAACACGCAAACGTTACTTGCTCAACCAATAATAAATGACATACAACATGTAACTAACTGACTGAAGTTGTTATAAGGGAAGAAACATGAGTGGAAAGAAAATAGTTTCTTTAAATTTGCTGTCTACCACAAGTAAGGCCCCTTTTAGCACCTAAATACCGCCTGAAAAAATCCTGTCCTGCAGTTTCAATGTGAAAGCCCGAGGCTGCTATACCGCCACCACACATCGCGCCCCAGTGTGAAAGGGGCATTAATAAAAAAAATTATATTTTAATAAAATAGCACCAGGATCATTTAATAAACCAAAGAACCATGTGCAAAAGTGAAATCTGAGCAATAAGAAATTAGAATTCAGATTTTAATAATCTTTTTTAACCACTTCCGGACCGCCACAGCAATTTGAAGAAGGATATCTTTGTTATGGCAGCGGCTAGCTGCCATAACCCCGATATCCTCTTCTTTAGCGGGCGGTTTCTGATAATAGTGGTCTCTGCAGCGGATTTGCCACAAGAACACTTTTATCGGCGGCGGGAGAGGGCCCCTCTCCTGCCACTCTCTCGTGCCCTCCACCGCTTACCGGAGCCACCGGCAGTGGCGGAGGCGATCGTGTCCTGTCTCCTGCTTGGTATGGAGAAGAGTGAGGGGAAGATGGCCCCTACCTGTCTTCATACCATCGCAGGGCAGAAGCGACGTCAAAACGCCACTTCCACCCATAGCTCTTTGACACCAAATCTCATATTTAAGCGGTCCGGCCATGCTTTTTTCCTATTACAAGGGATGTTTACATTCCTTGTAATATGAATAAAAGTGACACCATTTTTTTAAAAACAGTGTAAAAAAAGGTAAAATAAATAAGAAAATAAATATTTAAATGTGCCCCGTCGAGTTTGCGCGCAGAAGCAAACGCATACGTGAGCAGTGCCCGCACATGAAAACTGTGTTTAAACCACACATGGGAGGTATCGTCGCGATCAGAAGAGTGGGAGCAATAATTCTAGCCCTAGATCTCCTCTGTAACTCAAAACATGCAACCTGTAGAATTTTGTATACGTCACCTATTAAGATTTTTAATGGTAAAGTTTGTCGCCATTCCATGGGCGCAATTTTGAAGCGTGACATGTTGGGTATCAATTTACTCGGCGTAACATTATCTTCCACAATATAAAACAATGTGCACTAACTTTACTGTTGTCTTATCTTTTAATTAAAAAGAAGTGTGCTTGTAAGACCGCTGCGCAAATACGGTGTAACAGAAAGTATTGCAACAACCGCCATTTTATTCTCTAGTGTGTTAGAAAAAAAATTATAATGTTTGGGGGTTCTAAGTAACAGTTTTTAACTTGTAAACAACAAATCTCAGAAAGAGGCTCGGTCCCAATTGGTTAAGTATGCTGAAATTTAATTGGTTATTATGGGTTACTAAACGTTACACGGGATCATTGCCTTTCACAATTTTTAACAATTAATAAAATCACTTGAATCTTATATTGTTTAACAAAAAAAATTCAATTTTTGAGAACATTTACACTGCTGAGAATTCACAGCCAATGATTGACTGATATAATCAAGAGGAAATAAAAATGCAATTTGTTCTTGTGGAATCCCCTGCAGCTTAATGCTTTCATTAGTGTACAACTCTCAAAGCTTTCATATTGTTTTATATGTGTGGACCACCTTGTATTTAAGTTAAAGACAAATCCTTTAAAACCCATTGAAAATTAGACTGTTTAAAACATTCAATTCAAATTCAATTACTGCTCTCAGCAAGGATTTTTTCATGTGAAATAGAAATTATACTTAATTTCTTCTATTTACATATTCAAAGCCTAATACACATTCCATTAATTCCAAGTTTTAGCTAATGTCTTTTTGAGAAGATATTAAATGCTAGACATGTGCACAGAAATTTTTTTCGTTTGTTTTTGTTCTGTTTCGTATCGTTCCGTAGGTTCGTTTCCGTTCGTTTTTCGTAAGACGTCCGTTTTCCTGTTCGTTCCCGTTCGTTTTTCGTACGACGTGATTTTTTCGTATTCCGATCGTTTCATATTTTGGTTACCGTTTTATTTTCGTACATGCGGGATGGTTCGTTATTCTGTTTAATTCATGTTCGTTACTTGTTAGACAATAATTTTCGTGAATTTTCGTCGTTTTGTACTTTCGTAAATATATCGCGGGATTCGCGGCACTTTCAACACGCGGCTCATCCATATTAACTATTGTTAAGCCCCATACACTTGGTCAGACTTTTTTAACAACAAACATAAAAACAATCGTTTTACCCAACGTTCGTTCGTTTTTAAACTCCATCAGAAAACCATTTTTGGGTTCCAGGTTCAAAAGTCTGGCCAACTGATCTCTCCCTTCAGACGAAAATCCACAGAAAAGTTTATTTGGCTTTACTGTACTACTCAGCACAAAAGAGAAGCTGCTTCACTAACTACACTCACTGTCCATTCAAAAAAACGAAAATTACATCTTATAACAAAAGATTTGTATTCTGTATTTTGAAACCAAATTACAAACAGAAAAAAGGAATTCAGAATACAGAATACAAATCTTTTGTTATAGATGTCATATGAACATACAAACAGAAAAAATATTCAAACAAAATACAGAATGAAAATCTTTTGTTAGATGTCATATGAACATACGACTGAAAATCAAAATACGAACAGAACAAGGATTCAAACAAAATACAGAATGCAAGTCTTTTTCGTTCTTTTGCTGCTTTTGTTTTGTCGTATTTTCGTCGGATCATTCGTTCGTATGTGCGGTTGTTCGTTATGCGGCTCATTCGTAATCCTGTCGTTTTCGTATTTTGGTGCTTTAATTTTTTCGTATGTACACATTATTCTGCGGGTACGAAAATGAACATTTTCGTACGAAAATAACATTCGTACGAACGGGAATGCACATATCTATTAAATGCCCACAAATGTTCATAAATGTGGCACATGGTAATTATCATATGTTTATATAGCACCATGTACATCCTTGCTTTAAAAATAATTATTATAAAACCATATATTTAGAATTAAAGTTTTATTCTAAATATATTCTACTTATTATAACAGACCCATTTAAAAAAAAAAATAACTAATATGCACATTTGACCTGAAAACTCTTTACATATCAAAAATAAATACTGTCTAGGATTCTATTTCTGTAAATAGTCAGTGAACTAAAAAAAATAACCTTTCTAAAATGTACCACTTAATACCAAATTTTCTAACTATGTGTGCATGAAAAACAGTTTAAATTTATTATCAAAAGGATCGTAACAGAATTAATAGATTGATTAGTAAAGGTTTTATAAATAGTTTCTTCCAGCTTTTTTGGTGCTGGTGCTGTTGAAGTGGTATACAGTGCCATTGAGACCATCTCTTTTATAGTTCAACATGGTTGTCTTCTAGAAAAATTGATTTCGAGATGAATATTATAATTTAACTATATCAGTTACCCATTTAAACTAAAAAAAAAAATGCCATAAAAGCTCTATCACATTCTGAAAAATCCTGGAAAGTGCAAATGTGCTTTTAAATTTTAAATTGATCTCTCAGTAGCTGAAAAAAATAGCAACGTCTTGAAAAATGACAGTTAATGTTGAACTAATAAAGCGAAATGCAAAACTGAATTGGGTCTTTGAGAATAATATGACAAAGAATAACTGAATAAAATCTGTTTTTATCTCTTCTTCTCTACAATTGCTATATCAAACAATTCAGTCAAACAATTAAGTTATGTTTTATTATTTGACCTATGTCTACATGCAGCTAATTTTCTTCAACCTACCGACTCTCATTTTTTTCTTTAACATAAAAATACCTAGTATAAATATTGATTTTTGGGAGGTAAATGTTATTTAGAATTTTATTTGCTCTACAATGCAATGATCTTGCCTTGTGAGTCAGGGATTCACTTTAATTTGAATACAACAGATATTAAAACTAGATGTCAATCCAAACTCTTGTTGCTACCCTTATCATGCCTTCTCTTATATCAGTGTATAAATTGTGTAGCTCATGGGCGGATGACAAGTTGTCTTCACTGTACCATGTTTTCTTGACTCTAATGCCCTGTACACACAGTGGATTTTTTCATCAGATATCCGATGAAGCTGACTTTTATCAGTCTTGCCTACACACCATCGGTTAAAAATCCGATTGTGTCCAACGCGGTGATGTAAAACACAACAACGTGCGGAGAAGAATGAAGTTAAATGTTTCCGAGCATGTGTTGACTTGATTCTGAGCATGCGTGGATTTTTGACCGATGGATTTCCCCACAGACGATCGTTTTTTTTCTATCGGTTTTTTAACCATACGAAAAATTTAAAACATGTTTTATTTTTTTTCACCAATGGGAAAAAATTCTGATGGGGCCCACACATGATCGGTTCTTACGATGAAAATGGTCCATCGGTCTGTTTTCATCGGAGGAACCGATCATGTGTATAGGGCATAACAGTTTTTGTAGAGTTGGAGAGAAGCATTTATGTCCAATACTTTGGGTCTTAGTATGATTAATGATTTATCAGAATGAACTGTTCTGTCACATGGGACTGCAGCCTTCCCAACTAAAAAGCGAAAGTTATATAAAGGAAAACAAAAAGAATACAGGAATACTTTTGATTTATAGCAATTCTACATGTTCAGTTAAATAGGTTTATATTGAAAGAAAATAGGTTTAATAGTTTAATATAAGGGATAGAGATGTCTACAACAGCCAAATAATATTAATTGGGATATTGATATTGAATAACTTGTAAGAAAATAAATGGCTTCACATCCAGGAATTCTGATTGCCTTTTATTGTTTAAAGTGATAACACTAACATAAAAGGCAATTGGAATTCCTGGGTGTGCAGCCATTTCTTTTCTTACTAGTTTCCCATGAAGCGGGCCAGGGCTGGAACTCTACGAGACATTCCACCTTAGGTTATCATCATACACCTGGAGCAGAGGCTCTTTTTTTGTATGTTAATATTGAATAAAATCTTCCTATGATGACGTCAGTTATGCTTTTATTTCTGCACTTGTCAAGTAAACATACAGCTAGATTCCAAATGTTCAATTCTGATACATTTTTGCATTTGCATTTTTGCTACATAAACATAGGGTTACATTGGGTGGCCCCTAATTTAATATGTATTGGGTACCCTTTTCAAAGCAAACTAAAATATTTAATATTAATAATTAAAGTGGATGTAAACCCAATTCCTGAAATTTGAGCTGGGCACATATATCTGCAGTATTTTGTTATCTCTCTACAAAGAGCTATGTCCCATAACTCTCTCCTGAACCGTTCCTCTGTTATCAGCCTGGTAACTCCTGACACATCAGATAAAAGCAGCATGAAATTTCTGTCGGGGGAGGTTTCTAAAACAGATTAGCAGGGAGCTGGCCCTGTTACAAAACACCTCTGAGAGTCTATGATGAGAAGGGGTGTGTGCCTTTCCTCCAATCAGCAATTTTAGCTATCTTGGTTGTATGCCCAGACATCACACTCTGTGTTAAACAGGAAGAGAAAATTTCCTAACACAATCTGAACTTTCTAAACAGTATATACATGTGAAGACAGCAGATACACATGTAAAACTTATGTAGGGAGATTTGGTTCATCTCTGTGTATCATCTAAAGGCTGTTCACTTCACTGTGTGTATGGAGGGTTTATATCCACTTTAAGGACTGTATGGCGAACCAAATTTATACACACTTTCAGATGGGGAGCATATAGCAATGATCATGCGAAAAATGCTTTACCAAAACAACAACTAATTTAAAACATATTATGACTAATATGACTTTAGTAAATAGGATAGGAACACAATTTCTGATCTGTTCTTTGTTCATTGCCATTGCTTTCTTTACCATCTTACTGAATTACTGAAGATAAACTGACACATAAAATAAAACAAATAAAAAGAAAGACTTGCTGTCCCTTTTATTGCCAATCTCACTAAAGAAACCCAACGTATCTCCATATTTGAACTTTCATGGTTGGGCCGCCTTGCCTCTTTCAAAATGTTCAAAAACTTTACCGATCCCAATCAAACGAGGATACCTGATGGCCCTAAACTCCCTACTTAAACACTTCATCCGGAAATCCACACGACCCAGATGTACACACATACACACACAACTCATAAAACTTAGAAACACAGGAGGCAAGGGCATGATTGATATCCAAGATTACTTTATAGCAACACATCTTACCCAACTCTAACATTGAATCTCCCCATCCCGTGAAATCCCATGGAGAGATATAGAATCAACTTTCAGCTCTGATGGCTCCCTCTATAACTCTCTTCTAATTGATATATGGCGCACGTACATTTAAAAAAATCTTCCTCTCACAAGTCAGGATTCACTGATGGCATGGAGAGCATTTCATGCTTCCACCACGTCTTCAGCCTCATACACACGACCGAGAATCTCGTCAGGAAATACCCGTTCTTTTCCCTGACGAGATTCTTGGCAAGAAACTCTTGCCGCCCGAGTGTACTGACTTTTGTTTCAAAAGAACCGCGGTTCTCTTGAAAGAAAAGAACGCAGTTCTTCGCGCATTTTGAGCATGCGCTCGTCACATTTGATGCCGTTGCCACCATCTTGCTTCACACTACCTATGCCGTGGAAGCTACCGCGCATGCGTCAAAGTAATTTTGAGCATGCGCGGGTTTCCATGGCGACAGGTAAGTATACACACTCTCAGGTTTCTCTTCGGGAAACCGGCCGATAAGAATCTTGACGAGATAAAAGAGAGCAGGTTCTCTTTTTTTCTCGTCGAGATTCTGGCCAGATTTCCAGACGAGAAACCTGAATGCCTCATACACACGAACGGGAATCTTGGCAAGAAGCAGTTTTCTTGCTGTTTTTTGCCGAGAAACCTGGTCGTGTGTACGAGGCCTTCTCCTCACAAAACCTTACTCCCCATCACACTTACAACCATAGAATCTACCATCCCCAATATAAAAGTGGTCCGGCAAAGGGATCATCTCCCTTACTAACTTATTTTCCCAAAGATCTCTCAAGCCTTTCTCCAAACTCTAATAGGAGTTCCAAATCCCTTCCACTGATCACTACCTCTATATACAACTCTCTCATTTCCTCAACTCACTAGCTTCCCCTGAAATATATATTTCCACACAAGTATGGCAATTCCTTCAAGACACATCATCTAACACGAAAGTCGTCTCCCTCTTTTACAATTTTTTTTCAGAATAAGTCTCCCTTTCGTAAGCCCACTCCATACACTAAATGGGAAGCTGACTGAAAGTGGAGGTTCACCCTAAAACAATTATCTAACATTACATCCAGCATCCAGCATACTGCCGACATGAACAGTATGCTAGTATATATTTTGTTCTCCATACATACCGTTATATTTTTTTTTTCCCCGGCTTCCGGCTTCTGATTCCCGCAGGACTGGGCGTTCCTATTTAGGAGGTAGATGATTGACGTCTGGTGAAAAACTTCCCAAGGCGCATAAGGCGCGTCACCAGTTTTCCGTAAATAGCCAACCTGCGAGTCGACGGCGCCTGCGCCCGCCGTGTAGAGCTAACTGCGCAGGCTTCATATAGAGCCGACTCGCAGGTCGGCTATTTACGGAAAACTGGTGACGCGCCTTATGCACCATGGGAAGTTTTTCACCTGACGTCAATCATCTACCTCCTGAATAGGAACGCCCAGTCCCGCGGGAATCAGAACCCGGAAGCCGGAGGGAAAATGACAAAATAACGGTATGTACGGAGAAAAAAAATACCAGCATACTGTTCATGTCGGCAGTATGATGGATGTAATGTTAGATAATTGTTTTAGGGTGAACCTCCACTTTAAGAGAAACTTTCACTCTCAAACTGTGGCAGCTTGCCTTTAGGACAATCTCCCAATCCTCCAGGTGTGTAAACCATTGGGAATTGTCACAAAAGATTGCCCTTAGGTGGTACTTTACACCTTAAAGAATCTCAAAATTTCTCCCATCTCAATCTCCCTTATGCTGGAGAGACTGTGGCTCAGTGGGCCAACTTATGCATATTTTCTGGACCTGCAAAAGCCTGACAAGCTTCTGGAACAAAATGTTTTCCATAATCCTGGATATCACTGGGACTCTTGCAGCTCCCTCTCCAGCATTGGCAATCCTAAACTTAGGTGTAGATTGATTTCCGCCGAATTGCAGAACAATTGTTACCCATCTGCTGTTAGCGGCCAAATCGCTCATAACCAGATGATGGGAAACAATTCTATCACCCAATATGTCTGAGGTACTAGACATAGTGAAGCAGAATTTTGTGTATGAAGGCTTGCTTGCCAATAAGCATGGTGGCAGGAAGGTCTTTGACTAATGCTGGAATTTGTTGCAGTCATGGATTAAAAATCGCTAAATGTAACTAATATTTTGATATGTCAAAATATATGTCACTCATTTTCAAAAATGAAGTTGCCTACCCTCTTTATACAATTGTTATACAATTTCTAATATAACGTCTCAGTCAGACCTAATCTGAAACTGTATTCCCTGTTGATGTTATGTTTGCTTTTTGTTTTTGTTTGCCCATTACATTCCAAAGATGAATTGTGCTTCTAATCACATGCTAAATTCTATTTCTACAACCCCCTTTCGGGACTTGTTCCTTATTTCATTTTCATGTTGTATTTCTACAAAATATTTCAAACAATAAAAAGGAATAAAACTAAAAAGTAGAACTAATACAACCAAATCTAAGAACTGGAAAGCTGCCATATATTAACCACTTCCCGACCGCCTCATGTAGATATACGTCGGCAGAATGGCACGGACAGGCACATCAACATACCTGTACGTGCCTGCCTAGACGTGGGTCGGGGGTCCGATCGGGACCCCCCCGCGCGCTACACGCGGCGGTCGGGTTCCCTCGGGGAGCGATCCGGGACGACGGCGCGGCTATTTGTTTATAGCCGCTCCGTCGCGATCGCTCCCCGGGGCTGAAGAACGGGGAGAGCCGTATGTAAACACGGCTTCCCCGTGCTTCACTATGGCGCTGCATCGATCGAGTGATCCCCTTTATAGGGGAGACTCGATCGATGACGTCATTCCTACAGTCACGCCCCCCTACAGTTGTAAACACACACTAAATCCTACAGCGCCACCTGTGGTTAACTCCCAAACTGCAACTGTCATTTTCACAAAAAAGAATGCAATTTAAATGCATTTTTTGCTGTGAAAATGACAATGGTCCCAAAAATGTGTCAAAATTGTCCAAAGTGTCCGCCAAAATGTCTCAGTCACGAAAAAAATCGCTGATCGCCGCCATTAGTAGTAAAAAAATGCAATAAAACTATCCCCTATTTTGTAAACGCTATAAATTTTGCGCAAACCAATCGATAAACGCTTATTGTGATTTTTTTTACCAAAAATAGGTAGAAGAATACGTATCGGCCTAAACTGAGGAAAACATTTTTTTTTATATATGTTTTTGGGGGATATTTATTATAGCAAAAAGTAAAAAAATATTGCATTTTTTCCAAAATTGTCGCTTTATTTTTGTTTATAGCGCAAAAAATAAAAACTGCAGAGGTGATCAAATACCACCAAAAGAAAGCTCTATTTGTGGGGAAAAAAGGACGCCAATTTTGTTTGGGAGCCACGTCGTACGACCGCGCAATTGTCTGTTAAAGCGATGCAGTCCTGAACTGTAAAAACACCTTGGGTCTTTAGGCAGCATATTGGTCCGGGGCTTAAGTGGTTAAATCATTGTTCGTGGGTTTTAGATATAACATCCATTTAGCTTTTAGACCACCTCCTGCTCATTTTACTGCTCTGTTTCCATGTGATATTTTGTCATGTGCAGGTTTTAAATTCATTCAAAGTCAAGTTACAATATATAAAAGTTTAAAACAATTATACAACAATTGAACACAGATTAATAGCAAAGTATATTAAACTAGCGTATATTAAAATATATATTACTTTTGGTATGGGCCTATTCGATTCCAAAGTTTTGACATTAGACAACAGAAGGGCAGCTCACCAATTCTCAGCTATTTGCTGCTTTTTTATGTTACAACCTGGCAGTCAGACCTCTGAATTATCATCAGTCATGGAAATTTTTCAGGTTCAGATGGGTCCAAGTGACAATAAAAGCACTTGAATGATTATCTCATGTACATGAATATAATGGGTACATAAAGGTATCCATATATGGAGAGACAGCCAACACTTGTTGCAGATTGGCAAGACCACAGCTAAGAAAGTGAGGATTTCAGGGACTGTGATGCATTTTCTCGAACCGTATATTAGCTGAACACGTTTAAAAAAAGTCAAAGATCAAAGAAGTTTGATCAAAGAATCAGTTCTTATAAACAATATATTTTATTATTACATACTTACTTACAGTATACAGTACTTTTACAATGCCCACAGTGAATTCATATTATATTTGCATATAAATTCATCCTACATATGTACAGTATGTGGATGGTCAGATTTTTTATTTATTAGCTATGAATCAATGTGTAGGTGTCTGAAAAAAAAAACGCCCAGGCATGTCATACTCACATAAAATATGACCAATTGAAAAAAAACATCTAGCTGAGAACACACTGTATCTTAAGAAAGCTGCAGTTATTGTACCCAGTATAAGTTCACCCAATAAATGTATCAGTTTGAACTCAGAGACAGCTGTCATTTCCTGGGATAATTCAGCAGGATCTTTTCTTTTACAGATATAAAATATAATTATAGGTATGTCATTCACTTTACATGCCCCTAAGCATGCAGTGATAGCGTTTGCTTATATACCAAAAATATTTTCAAAAATAGGCAACAAACTGACTGACACTATTGTTAATATCAAATAACACTCTGAGTATATTTTAGTACACTATCCAGGATGACATATTTCTATTTAATATGACTGTCATACTCATATTTTAATTTCACTGGCTCACTCATACAATATTTTTTATGACTTTGTTTTCTTCTCATGGTTCAAGAGTCATCATTGCATATAAAATTGAATTGACCAATTTTAAATTAGATGTGTTTTTGATATCTGGCATGATAATAGGTTTTTGGCTGCTGTTACAATTTTGTAATATTGTTTATTTTATGTGTATCATCTTCACAGTCAGTAAAATCTTGAAAAGCTTTGGGATGAGACTTCCTCTTTGTAGTGTAAATCCAAATCTTCCCTATGTATGAAACCAATAACAAATCAGCCTTTAAAACTAAATAAAAGTTTTTCTTTTTAATCTTTTACATCTACACTTGCTACAGCAATGGTGGTCATTTCCATAGGATATGAAGAACATATTGTACAGATACTAGAAAATCTAAAACACATGTAATGCCTAAAATTGAATATTTCCAGCAATGACACATATTCATAATAGAATGGATGCTCTGAATAATTTTTTGTGGATTAATTTCTAAAGGCAAAAAATACAAGATTAGAATTCTTCTCAGTTACTAGAATATATCATACAGACTTTTCATCAATATGCCCTTAGGTTTACATATAGAGCAAACCATCTTCACCTTGTGAATAGAAATTGTAATACTGTTATACTTATATAGCATCTCAGGTTGACTGACAATCTAGGCTGCAGAATTAGACATAGATTAAGCATTATTAAAGGCATTTTTTATTTTATTAAAGAAACAAACATGTTACACTCACTTGTTCTGTTTTTATTGGGGGGGGGGGGCAGAATTTATGGTTAATGCAGAATCCCTGAGACCAACATATTAAATATCATGACTGGGCTCTTTATGACGCTGTCATTCACAGGCAGCCTGGTCTCCCCTGCTGACCTGCCCAAGCCGGGCACGGCATGTTACATTTTATGGTGAAAATATTGAGTTGGAAATGGTTGTAAACAGTTTTGTAAGCATTGCATATCTGCCAGTGACTACTTTATGCACCACAAGACCTAGTATGTCTTCTTTGGAGCCGAAGCATTGACAGCTGATCAAACATAATGTCACCTAATGAGGAACCTTGAAAAAGTAAGTGTATTTGTCAATAAGAAAAACTGTACATGAGTAATAAAATGTAATTCATTTTTATTTAGAGAAAGTGCTGACATTAAGGCAGCAAGGTAAGACAAGGTTTATGAAAAAAGCTATCATACAAAAGGCAGTTAAAACAAATAAATATATGTGGTTGTCCTGTAGGGGAGAGCTTTTTATCTGACTTTGCATGAAAAGAAACACATTTTAAAGTGGTTCTAAAGCCTTAAGGTTTTTTACTTTAATGCATTCTATGCTGCAGCTGCTCCACAGATTACCCTTTTCCTTACCTGAGCACATCCGATCCAGTGATGTGCACATGCGCAGCAGCCCCTGCCGCTGTCTCTCTCCTCATTGGACAGACTCATAACAGTGGGAGCGATTGGCTCCTGCTGCTGTCAAACAAAACCAGTGACAGGGGAGCGGGGGTGGGGCCGAGTCCCACTGTCTGTGTCAATAGACTGAGCAGCAGGGCACGGGAGAGACAATGCATGGGTGCCCCTTGGGGTACTCGATGAAGAACAGAATTTGTAAATTCGAAAATCCAACTAACTTACTAATAATAACTAACTATTAAATTAGAGGTATTGTGAATTCCTTTAAAATGTGGCTGTTCGTGAACATAACGAATACAAATTTATTTGAAGTTGCAAATAATCTCAAATAACGAATGCCACATTTGAACGGATGTAACGTAGCAAATTAATAATAAATAATAATAATAAAATGTTTTTATTATTATTATTATTATTTATTATTAATTTGTTACGTTCAATTCGTTTAGACACGGCATTCGTTATTTCGTATAATTCGTAACTACGGGTAAATTCTTATTCGTTACAATTACTAATAGCCAAATTTGAAAGGAAATTTCAATGGCCCGAATTCACATACATCGGCGCATATTTATGCCGGCGTAGCGTATCGAATATACGCTACGCCAACGCAGCGCACAGAGGCAAGCACAGTATTCACAAAGCACTCGCCCCCAAATCTACGCTGGGTTTCCTCGGTGCAAGCCAGCGTAGGTGAAAGAGGGAGTGAGCCATGCTAATGAGACGTGACCCCATATAAATGATGGACTGAGCGTCATAAAGATACGAATAACGTACGGTGAATGCGCCGTCCCGTGGACGCATCCCAGTGCGCATGCGCAGAATCAAATCGGAACTACTCCCTAAGATACGCCGGATCACTGCCTACGACGTGAACGTAACCTACGCCCAGCCCTATTCAAGTACTACGTAAACGGCGTAAAATACGGCGCTCTGTTCCCTGGTCCATACCTTTGCCTGAGTTGCGCCTCATATATGTGGAATAACTTTACGCCGAACGTACGCCTTATGTAAACCGCGTATATTATGCGCCAGGCGCCAACTACGTTCGTGAATCGGAGTATCTCCCTCATTTGCATATGTGCATAGAAAATCAATGGGAGCACCCCTTGCGGCCAGCGTAAATATGCGCCCACGATACGCCGGCATAGGAAAGTTACGTCGGTCGTATGCAGCCTATTTTCAGGCGTATCTAGTTTTGTGGGCACGGCCCATAGAATACGACGGCGCATAGATAGACTTACGCGGGGTATCTCGAGATACGTCGGCGTAAGTGCTTTGTGAATCCGGGCCTATATCTATAATTTAATAGTTAGTAATAATTAAGTTATTATTAGTTAGTTATTATTTCAGATTTTCAAATTCTTGGGTTTTCACATTTTCGAATTTCGAATTTATGAATTTTCTAATTTACAGAACGAAATTAATTGCACATGTCTAATTAAGTATTCAATAATGTGATTAATAAAGAGGAACAAGGCATTATTTAGATTTAATCTGGTTTACAAGAGCAGCTAATTTACAGTATATATAAACTTTGCTCTCCTATCTGTGAAAGCGAAAGTAGATTGTACTTTTTGGCATTTAACAATCATCTCTTTAAATGTCTGCAAATCTTTGTCAGTGAGCTTAAAGAACAATTCTACTTTTAGTTTCAAACTATACGGCACAGCACAAATGCGTGCCGTATATGCATTTTCTTTCTTAATACACCTATATTTAACCTAATATGTTTCACCTTTGTAGCTATGTCCTCGGTCAACGCAGCTAATGGTTGGATCAGTGGGGCCATTCTCTAGTTAATTTCAGCTTAACAAAAGAAGGGATTTTATTTGTTTCTGGTTCACAGAAGCATAATCCTTAACAATTCTATGTATCTCACTAAATACCTCTGATTATTGCTTATAAACCCTAAATTAGACTAAAAAATATATGTTATCATACTGTTAGCTTGTATCATGACATACAGACATCCAGAAACATGACATTGTTGCTCAATACAGCCAAAAATGTCCTGACAATCTCAGGTCTGCGGGAGTCTATTGTTTCCCCACTGCCACCACCACCATAAGCCGGTACTTGCATTGACTTTTTACTCTTCCTTCCTGCCAAGCTGTATTGAACCTAATACTGGCCATATGTAGCTTGCATTTGTCTGATTCCTGCTGAATTGGCTGAAATTTGAGCTGTGAGTTACCTTGGTGGTACCCTAAAGCACACCCCTTCCGTACCTAACTAATCCCTGCAGCACCTCTATTATTATTATTATACAGGATTTATACAGTGCAAACAGTTTACTCAGCGCTTTACAATATAAAAGGGAGACATTACAGTTATAATGCAATAAAATACAAGAGGATTATGAGGGCCCTGCTCAGAAGAGCTTACAATCTAATAGGGTGGGGCAGGTGGTACAAAAGATTGTAACCATGGGGAATGAGCTGATGCAAGTGGTAAAAGATTAGTTGGAGATGTGATAGGCTTTCCTGAAGAGATGAGTTTTCAGTGATCGCCTGAAGGTACAAGAGTAGGGGATAGCCGGACAGGTTAAAGGTAGCGAGTTCCAGAGGATGGGAGAGGCTCTGGAGAAATCCTGGAGATGAGCATGGGAGGAGGAGATGAGAGAGTTTGAAAGTAGGAGGTCTTGAGAAAAGCGGAGAGGATGGTTTGGGTGATGTTTGGAGACAAGATTGGTGATGTAGCTTGGGGCAGAGTTGTGAATGGCTTTGTATGTTGTGGTTAGTATTTTGAATTTAATTTGCTGGGTGATTGTGAGCCAGTGTAGGGATTGTAGGAGAGGGTTGGCAGACACTAAGCGGTTGGTAAGGTGAATAAGTCTGGCAGCAGCATTCATGATAGATTGAAGAGGGGATAGCCTATGTAGAGGCAGGCCAATGAGAAGGGAGTTGCAATAGTCAAGCAAGAGATAACAAGGGAGTGAAAGAGGAGCTTGGTGGTTCCATTTGTTAAAAAGGGGCGGATTTTAGAGATGCTACTGAGGTGAACTCTACCAACTTTTGACAACAATTGGACTTGAGGCTGAAATGACAAGTCAGAGTCTAGGTATACACTTAGTACCCTGGCGTGAGGGGAGGGACTGATGGTTGCATTGTTTTGATGGAAAAGTCACAGAAGGGGGCACAGGGGGCTATTAGTTTTAGAGAGGTTTAAAGGCAACATTGAAGAAGCGCTGTGATAGATAGGCAGAAAACCAGAATAGAGCAGGGAATGTAGTTTATTGAGAAGGAGTGGGTGGTTAACAATATCAAAGGCCGCAGAGAGGTCAAGTAGTAGGAGAATGGAGTACTGGCTTGTGGTTTTAGCAGTTAGTAAATTGTTAGTGAGTTTTAGTAAGGCAGTTTCTGTGGAGTGCTGCGAGTGAAAGCCAGACTTTAAGGGGTCAAGAAGGTTATTTTCACTGAGGTAGGAGCTACGGTTGTAGACACAGGCCCAGATTCTCAAAGGAGTTACGACGGCGTATCTCCAGATACGCCGTCGTAACTCTGAGTGCGGGCCGTCGCAACTCGGCGCCTGATTCATAGAATCAGATACGCCTCACAGTTGCCTAGATACGAGCGGCGTAAGTCTCCTACTGTAGGTGACCACGATATTGTGTCAATCTCGCTCCCTTTCTCGGCGAGATTGACCACCTATGAGCCCCATCGCGGGAGCCAGCGCCGAGCTGGCTTGCTGCGATAGAGACAAAGCCGTCATAGAAGCGACGGGGATCCGACTTGGATTCCCGCCAATTCTAGCGTCAGCATTTGGTATGCATTCCTGAGAGGGAGAACTCCACACCAATTTTTAAATAAAAAAACCGACATGGGTTCCCCCCCAGGAGCATACCAGGCCCTTAGGTCTGGTATGGGTTGTAAGGAGACCCCCCCTACGCCGAAAAACCGACGTAGGGGGTCCCCCTACAATCCATACCAGACCCGTATCCAAAGCACGCTACCCGGCTGGCCAGGAAAGGAGTGGGGACGAGCGAGCGCCCCCCCCCTCCTGAGCCATACCAGGCCGCATGCCCTCAACATGGGGGGGTTGGGTGCTCTGGGGCAGGGGGGCGCACTGCGGGGCCCCCCACCCCAGAGCACCCTGTCCCCATGTTGATAAGGACAGGGCCTCTTCCCGACAACCCTGGCCGTTGGTTGTCGGGGTCTGCGGGCGGGGGGCTTATCGGAATCTGGGAGCCCACTCAAATAAGGGGGCCCCAGGTACCGGCCCCCCACCCTAAGTGAATGGATATGGGGTACATCGTACCCCTACCCATTCACCTGGAGGCAAAGTGTTAAAGTTAATAAAAAAAACGACACAGGGTTTTTAAAATAATTTATTAGTCTGCTCCGGAGGCCCCCCTGTCTTCTTTAGCTCTTTTAGCAGGGGGGGCTTCTTCTTCTGCTCTCCGGGGGGTCTTCTGCTCTCCGGGGGGTCTTCTCCGCTTTCCGGGGGTTCTTCTCCGCTTTCCGGGGGTCTTCTCCGCTCTCGGGGGGTCTTCTTCTATCTTCGCCGCTCTCCGCTGTTGACTCGGCGCACCCCGGTTCTTCTCGCACTGTCCGGTGCCTTCTCCTCCTTCAGGGCTGAGCGCCGCTATCTTCGTGTGTTAGCTCAATTACTAGCAGGTGGCCAGCCCGGCTCTTCTGTGACGTCGTCTTCTTCTTCTCTTCTCTTCTTCTCCCTTCTTCCGATGTTGACCCGACGTCTCTTCTCGCTGCAATGACAGGTGCGCGGCATGCATCCGACTTATATAGGCCTCACAGTCCCATCATGCTCCGGTACCTACAGACGTGGTACCTACCCACGTGGGTAGGTACTGGAGCATGATGGGACTGTGAGGCCTATATAAGTTGGATGAAGGGAGAAGAAGAGAAGAGAAGAAGACGTCACAAAACAGCGGCCTGAAGGAGAAGGCACCGGACAGCGGGAGGAAGAACCGGGGTGCGCCGAGTCAACAGCGGAGAGCGGCGAAGATAGAAGAAGAACCCCGGAAAGCAGAGAAGACCCACGGGAAGTGGAGAAGACCCCCCGGAGAGCAGAAGACCCCCCGGAGAGCGGAAGAAGAAGCCCCCCCTGCTAAAAGAGCTTAAGAAGACAGGGGGGCTCCGGAGCAGACTAATAAATTATTTTAAAAACCCTGTGTCGTTTTTTTTATTAACTTTAACACTTTGCCTCCAGGTGAATGGGTAGGGCTACGATGTACCCCATATCCATTCACTTAGGGTGGGGGGCCGGTATCTAAAAAATTGGCATGGAGTTCTCCCTCTCAGGAATGCATACCAAATGCCGACGCTAGAATTGGCGGGAATCCAAGTCGGATCCCCGTCGCTTCTATGACGGGCTCGCTGGAATGTGCTTTGTCTATTCCAGCGAGTGCGAGATGTCGGCACCATGTCGCCGAGAATTAGCGCGATGCTGTCATGCTAGAAATACATTCTCGGCAACATCTACTGTACACCGTCGTATCTTACGGAGCATATTTACGCTGGCCGCTAGGCGGCGCTTCTGTATATTTCCGCATTGAATATGCTAATTAGCTAGATACGCCGATTCACAAATGTACGTGCGCCCGGCGTAGCAAGATACGTCGTTTACGTAAGACATACGCCGGCGCAAAGTTACCCCTCATAAAGCAGGCTAAGTCATGTTAGGTATGGACGTCGGAAACGTACGAACAGCGTCGTCTTTTACGTTGTTTGCGTAAGTCGTCCGTGAATGGGGCTGGATGTAAGTTGCGTTCACGTCGAAAGCATCGACTATTTGCGGCGTAATTTTGAGCATGCGCACTGGGATACGTTCACGGACGGCGCATGCACCGTTCGTTAAAAACGTCAATCACGTCGGGTCACGTTTCATTAGCATAAAACACACCCACACTAGCCTACTTTGAATTACGCCAGTTTACACCGGCACAGTTACACTACGCCACCGTAACTTTGGGCGCAAGTTCTTTGAGAATACGGGACCTGCCTCACTAAGTTACGGCGGCGTAGTGTATCTGAGATACGCTACGCCTGCCTATAGATAGGCGCGTCTACGAGAATCTGGGCCTAAGCGTTCTAGAAGTTTAGAGGTGAATGGGATCAATGAGATGGGTCTTAAGTTGTTCAGATTAATGGGGTCAAGTGAGGGCTTTTTAAGTATTGGAGATCTGCGCATGTTTTAGAGGGAAGGTGCCACTAGCATAGGATAGAAGAAGATGGTGACCATAGTAGTTGTGAGGGAACAGGATCCAAGGGACAATTGGTTAGGTGGGCATCTGATTGGTTAAATGGGCTTCAGCAGTAGTCAATTCAAAAGAGGAGAGTGTTGAATGTGCTGTTAGACAAGATTGTTACCTCACTCTCTACACTTATTCTCCCACTGATCCTGACCCCCCTGCAAAATGATCCTTCCCTGCAGGTTGCAGCTTCCCTCCTCTGCCCCAGTATATGAATGAATGGGAGCCTCTATGCAGAGACTTAAATCCATTCATACAGTAATGCCGCGTACATACGATCGGTCAATCTGATGAGAACGGTCTGATGGACCGTTTTCATCAGACCAAACCGATCGTGTGTAGGCCCCATCAGTTATTTATCCATCGGTTAAAAAATGTGAAACTTGTTTTAAAATTAACCGATGGATACCTAACTGATCGCTTGTAGACACGTCCATCGGTTAAAAATCCACGCATGCTCAGACTAAATTAGGGGACGGGAGCGCTCGTTCTGGTAAAACTAGCGTTCGTTATGGAGATAGCGCATTCATCACGCTGTTACAGACATAAAAGCACAAAACGTCTTTTACTAACACAAAATCAGCTAAAGCAGCCCCAAGGGTGGCGCCATTGGATTTGAACTTCCCCTTTATAGTGCCGTTGTACGTGGTTTACGTGACCGCATTCTGACACAATCAGTTTTTTAACCGATGGTGTGTAGGCACGACTGACCATCAGTCAGCTTCGTCTGTTAACTGATGGAAAAATCCATCAGACCATTCTCATCGGATTGACCGATCGTGTGTACAGGGCATTAGTATTGCAGCTGAGCCTGCTGAGAAAGGAACTAAACTCTCTTCAATCTCTTTCTCTGTCTGAAAAAAATAGACATTAGAGGTCTGTTTAGACCCCTGATGTCTCTCCACAGACCCCCCTCCCCCCAAATAAAACAGAAAACAAAAAAATGAGCATTTTCATTCGATCATATCCGATCCACCAGACGGATGGAAAATAGGACCACCATCCGCCTGTTTATGCAGGCATGATTTGATAGCGGCGGATGTCAGCGGACATGTCAGCTCTGGCATCCACCACTTCATAGGGGGGAATGGAAGGTCCGATTAGGTCTGCCTGAAAAAACAAACAAACAGGCAGACCTGATGGGATAGCCTTAAGGGTAGATTTAGACATGTGGCTAAATCGCCATTGCCTCTGAAGCCTAAGGCCCCGTACACACGGCCGAGGAACTCGACGTGCCAAACACATCGAGTTCCTCGGCCAGTTCAGCCCTGAAGCCGCCGAGGAGCTCGGCGGGCCGAGAGCTCCCATAGAACAACGAGGAAATAGAGAACATGTTCTCTATTTCCTCGTCGAGCTCCTCGTCGGCTTCCTCGGCCGAAAGTGTACACACGGCCGGGTTTCTCGGCAGAATTCAGCCAGAAACTCGGTCGGAAGCTGAATTCTGCCGAGGAAACTGGTCGTGTGTACGGGGCCTAAGGCTACATTCCAAAGGCTACTGACAGTCTGTGAGGAAGCGATGCAATGCCTCCTCACCACCTGTTTTAATCCTATTTTTGCAGACAAATGCTCAGCAACTGTATGCATTGCATGCAGTTGTGGGGCATTTGCAGTGCTTCCCCATTAATTTGACTGGGTAGCGTTCGGCAGGCAGCATCGCTACTAGTCAGGTCAACTTTGCCATGGGGGCAAAGCATTGCAGCCCCAACATGTAAACACCCCCGTCCGTTGCCTATTGCAGCATGAGCGGTGTGGTTGGTGGATGCCAGAAACGCAGCTCAATCATGCATTTTTGTGCCCCCCGCCCCCACAACCATATGTCAGAACAAAGCATTGTTCACGTGGAGATCACTACTACAGGGCTGTGTTCATCTGCAGAGGGATGCACAGGCATTCTGTGCATCCCCATGCAGGCAGTCCTGTTGATTTCAATTGGGACACAGCAGCTGCAAGAGAATGCACAGGTATTCCGTGCATTCCCATTTATGTCAATTGAGACACAGCAGCTGCAAGGACACAGCCACTGCGCCCAACTTGACATCCATGTGGGTGTGTTTGCCTAAACCCATACTGTCTGCTTTTTGGGTCGACGCACCTACACCCGCATGGATGTCAGATCTGTCCTTGCAGCTGCTGTGTCCCAATTGACAGGAATAGGACTGCCTGCACAGGGATGCACAGAATACCTGTACATCTCTGTTCAGGTAAACATGACCCTTCATGGGTGTATGTATTAGCAAACCCCACTAAACGAGGCCTTAGTAGGAATTTAGCAGGAAATTCATAAGTTATATTGTCTTTATGTATGCAAATAAGGATTTTAGTGTTATTTTTAGTGAAAATAGTGATTTGATAAACATTTGCACAAATATCGCGGGGCCTTAAAAATCAGTAGTATTCTACAGGACATGTGCTTTCAGAAATTTTGTTTACAAATTCTTAAAGCTGTGAGGAAAAAATTAAAACATTCAGATATTTAGAGAAATTTGGATATTTACACTTTTGCGTTTGTTCAATTTTCACCATTTTGCAAAAAAGTGCAATTTAAACGTTACAGATATTTGTTATTTATTAACTCAATACAGGTTAAGCTTTTATATTTGGTAGGAATTAAGGAATATTTGCTGTGTTTTTATTTGCTAATAGGGGTTTTAGTGTATTTTTAGCAAAAATATTGTTTTTATACACAAATATCGTGGGTCCTTTATAATCAGTTGCACCTTCTTTTTATTCTACTGGTCCTGTACTTTCAAAAAATATATGGTTTGGGGGGGGGGGGGGGGGGGGCTTTTATGAACTCTGAAAGCTATAAGTGAAAAATAATAAAGCAAAGGAAAAATTGCAAAAATGGTTCAGCCAGCTGAGTTTAAAGTGAAGCACAAAGCGTGGCAGCAAAAAGGTTAAATGTCCTCTTAGCAGTTAAAATAGATACCAGTGATGCATTATAATAAGAAATATAGTCATTGTGATAAACACAATGGTAAGTAATTTAGCCTTTTTCTGTGGACATTAAATGAAATTGCCCAATTTTACAATTATGTTTCCTTAAATCGTTGCAGTCTGTGGTTTACCACCTGTTCTATTCATAATCTTTAATATATATTTCAGTTACATTCATTTTTTTGATACATATTTTTGTGCAGCAACAATTTTTTTTTTAAAAGCCATAGGCATTACTGAATCTAAGAATAAAAAAGGTTATATAATTAAAAAAAATACTGATGTGTATGAACAGCAGCGACAAAACTATGAGATATCTCAGTAAGACAAAAATATATGTATACCAAAGTCGTGCTTTGTTGAAAGTGAACTACAACATGTTATCAAAGGTAATCCAATTTGTGATAAAATAAGTGAATAAATAATATTGAATAAATAACTACAGTATATATATGACAATAAACAAATATATAAATTAATATAAGAGTCTCTACAAGATGAAAGTGAAAGTGAACTCTTGAATCCACCGGTGACTTCTCACAATTTAGAAAAAAAGTTCCAACAGGGTAAATGTTCCAAGATAATCCACCATCAAGGGAATTGGAGTGTTCATGAAATAGCCACTCTGGGAGTGGAAACTCTTACCAGAAACTGTGGACCTAATTTATGAGCGAGGTCGTGAGTTCTTGCAGATATAGCCCTCTGCAAGGTCAGATGTTTTGCCTCGTCCCGGGAGCTCCCTGGTAACCACCGAAGGTCTTCCACGACCCCCCGCTTGCATCAAAATCACATCTGGGGATCTCCATCAGCTGCACCTATTTGTGCATATCATCGATGCACTGCAGAATGAGTAGGTGCAGGAGATCCCCAGATGTTATTTTGATGCAAGCTGGGTATCGTGGAGGACCTTCGGTAGTTACCAGGGAGCTCTCGGGAAGAGGTGAAATATCCCTGGTGTGGTGAAGTGCTGTGGCCTGGAGACATCATAGGAGTGCTGGAGCTGAGATATCATCTGTATATATGCCTTGTTTGCTGATTCCATCATGCAGCTTGGCAGTTGGTGAGTGCATAGTGGTGCTGGTTGAGGACAAGCTTGGTGCTGTAAAACTAATTGGTTGTGGAAGCTAAGAATCAAGACACAACCATTGTTCTAAGTGTATTTTATTGATCTTTTGCTTAATGATTACCTGCACTATTTTACCCTGGTGGAAGATAATTACTGAATATATTAGTTTTACACAGTGGACTGGACATCTATTTTATTTTATTTTTTATTTAGTAGAATTATTATTATCTCCTCTTGTTGCTAAATGATTGTACACTTTAAATGAGTAGCTGCTAAGAAAATACAGGTTCTAAATTTTGGTGCTGCTTGTTTACTTGTTTACCATGTTTTTATTGTACAGGTCCTCTGCTTTTAGAAAGTGTATAGTTTGAGTTGTATTTTACACATTTTCAAAGCTGTAAGTAAAAAAATTGTGAAATAATAAAAAATAGCAAAAATGGTCCAGCCACCTGAGGTGAGATCAGGTCTTGAACAAGCAGCTCAATGTACATTGTGCAAATCCATTTATTTTATTGTATGTCTCTTCTGCAATAACGATCATGCCTATTCACATTTTTTTTTATTCCACTTTAAGTGCCTCCCTAGTCACAAGATTTTATTACTGAACCTTTATAAGAAGTTTTGGAGAGCAGAGAGCAAATACGATTTCAAACTCGTTCATTCCTCAAAGGCTAGAGGTTTTACTTCCTGGACAATGGTTCAATGTCACAATACGTGAAGTTCAAGAGCCAGACTTGTACGACAGTCATTAAACATGGTAAATCCTTACCCTATCCTATGTAGTTTTTCTATATTTGAAAAGAAAGTGGAAGAGAATAAGAGGTTTGGTTTTACAATATATAACAGAAAAGAAATATATGTGCAACACACTACTCATTTCAAGTTTTAAACAGATGCTTTATTGCAAAATTGCTAATTTATTGCAAAGTATCCTACAAAAATAGCAATAGCAGCTATAAAATCATATTACTGCTGAGGGACTGCATATATAATAAAAATATCATTATATTTCCATTGGATTTAAATTAATATTGAGTAGCCACTGGTTATCCTGGGTGAGTGACAGAGTAAGTGATCCAACATTGTAAAAAAGGAGATTTAATGAAATTGCAGAATAAATTACATTTTGTGAGTAACTTATAGCACAATTACAAGTGGAAAGACAGAAATTAGTAACAAAGGGCAAATTGGACTTGCCATAAGGACCTGTGCCAAGATATTTTAGATCCCATTTGTTTCAAAGTAAGTGACACCGAACTGTGGTTTAGAGACTTAACTCAAAAATGCATCTTCTATTTCTTTCAGCCTTCTCCAAATTCTTTTTTCTCCTGCTTCTGCGATTTGACTTCTTGTTAGAGGGTGGTTAGGTTTGTTCTTTATGGTCCCATTGTATGTAGGAACTAATCCACCCTCTCTTGCCTGCTTCTGAGATGACTATTGGCTATGGAACATGCAATCGGTAGTTAGCATAGAACACTGCACATGACCGCAACTAATGTCCACTGCTCGTTTAAAGGAAGTGAGAGAAAAAAGGTGAAGTTCGGGTGGGCATTACAAAGAGGCAAAATAACCCAGTAAGAAACAATTTCATTAAAAAATATATTACAGGGCCATTAGGTAGTGAATGTGTATAGATTATTTTTGGAAAAAAAGGATAATGTTTATCGACTAAAACCCTTAGTAAATAAGTAATGTTGTGCTTTAGTTGAGGTTTTTTTATTTTATCCTTAAAAAAAAGACCCCACAGGCTTGTACCCATGCTTTGGCTGATATGCTTTTTGGGCATGGCAAAAATAAAACAGAATGTTGCATTCAGCAGATGGAGTCACTGCTGAACATGGTCCTGTCAAGTGAATGGGGCAAGGCCACAACCATTATACAACCATTGAAAGAATGCAGCTGATCATGTTGGGGGGGGGGGAGGTGGCAATGCCAATGCAGCGTAAAGAGCTCATCACAAGTGCCGCAAAATCTCTGATACCTATTCTGTGGAAGAGCACAAATCCCCCTTCCATTCGAGATTGGCTCAAAAAAGTGTCTGACACATGTTATATGGAAGATAATTCGGCACAAAATTCAGACAACGTGGAATCTTACCACAACACATGGTCTGCGTGGCTCGCTTTCAAGGCCTCCCCAGAGTATGACTCACTGTCAACCCCCTGAAATACTCATTAACTAGCGGATGCCAAGGTCCCGGGTACTGACCAGAACTGCCCGAATAGATACTATAATCCTGCAGCAGTCACCAACTGCTTCCCCTTACCACACCCACATCTTCCCTTCTTTTTTTTCTCCCCTCTTTTCTTTTTTCTCCAAAGCTCTATAGACTACATGTTGTGCCATGTTTAAACGGCACCCTTCAATAATAGTGTTGAATGTTAAATCTTACCTTAATAATAGTAACTGCCCAGTGCCTTCATGGGCAAACAGGTAAACACAATTTGCCTCGCATTTGTTTTGACATGGGATGGACCTTTATAGGTGTACCAATAGAATCAAATGTAATGTTTTCTTTACACTGTCATTCTATGTAACACTGCATGACATGTCTATTTTATATTGCCTTATGTATCGCAATTTTTGGCCTTAATAAACTTTTGATGTTTAAAAAAAAAAGAGCTCATCACAATTTATATTTTTTATTTGTGCCAATTTTATTGAAATGTCACAAGTTCTATTGGCTTCTATGTAGTGGAATTCAGTGGAATGTTTCACATCAAGCTGTGCTGAAAAATGTACCACATGCTGTACCCTTTTTCAGTGCACACCAACACGGTAGTATTGGGATTGCGCTGGACAAGCTATTTACTGTTTCAAAAAACATTATAGAGAAGCAAAACCAAACACCTATTTATATGCAAGGTACGAAGACATGATCTACCTCAGCTTTTGTTGTAAAGCCATTTCTTAGTGAATCAATCTTTCAGACATTCTCTTTTATTAATACTGTCAGTGCTAAATTAATCCATGCTGATTGAAACTATACCAAACAATACTCCATTCAGACCATCCTAGTGACCTTGGAAATATGGTAAATTGAATGATATCAATAAGACTACTTATATCTCAATTGTATCTTTAGTCGCTACAACAGAACTTGCCAGGTTTTTGAAAGGATATACATTTTAAAACATGTTTTCCGATTTACTGCATAGTTGTAAGAATCATAGAAAGCAGAATCCCACTGAGGAGGATAGTTTAAGGCATTGAAGAATTTGCTTTTCATCAGTAAGCAAACAGCTTTTATGAAGTCTTTCATGCAGCCAGCAGGTGGAGCTCCAGGGTCTTTTCTTTACTCCTCTACTCTCTCTACTGTGGTATACATACGGTAGATACATTTGAAATGTACACACACATAGTTTACCAGTTAGAAACACATTCATATACAGTACCTTAATTTCTAATTTGATTGATGGCAGCAACATGTCTCAAAAAGGTTTGGACAGGGCAACAAAAAGCTGGCAAAGTACAACCTCAATTTCAAAAATTGTGACAGGGCCATGTTTACCACTGTGTAGCACCCCTCTTCTTTTAACAACACTCTGTAAATGTCTGGGAACCAAGGAGAGCAATTAGTGAAGTTTGCAGGGAAAAATGGGCCCCATTCACAAAAGTAGATTGCATGTGGTAATGGGGTGTTTTGCCAAATACCACATGCAATCCTGAAAATGTCAATTCACTATTGCTTTATGCAGTATTTGACGCAGAAAGAAAAAAATATTGATAAATAATGCAAAAAATATGAGTGAAACTCAATTTACAAAAGAAAAAAAATGCATGTGGTAAATAAGCTGTGGTCTCGGCATGTGTGGTCCCCACCAATGTGGGGACAAGGTGCTTTGGGGGATGAAAGCAACCCCCCATGTTAAGGGCATGTGGTCTGGTATGGTTCAGGAGGAGCTCCCCTCCCTCCCCTCTTTCCTGACCTGCTGGGCTGCAAACTTGGTTAAGGGTCTGGTATGGATTTTGAGGGAGCCCTATGCCATTTTAACATTTTTTTTTTACAGCTGATGACTCATCGGTTGTTAAGGACGTTGTTAACAATCATGTTTACTGGTTGTTAATGATAGCGGCAGCTACCCGCTCCTATTCTGCTATTTACAAGTTTTGTAAAGGACACCGGCTGCTGCTGACAGAACACTACAACCATATACTGCATGACTTCAGAAAATAATGCATGCAGTATTTTAGTAGCATTTTTTTGTAAATGCCAAAAAATGTCTGGATCATGTTCAGATAAGGCTTCTCCATTGCATAATATAACTTGTATTTTTGAATATCATGACGAACTGTGTTCACAAACAGTGATTTTTTAAAGCATTCCTGAGCCCATGCAGTGATGTTCATCACAGAACAGCGTAACTATAGGGGTCGCTGCAGTTGCACTTGTGACTGGGCCCTGTCGTTCGGCTGCTGTGGGGGGGGCAAGACCCGGCATTTCTCCTGCACCTCTGGCTGTCCATTTAACATTTATGTGGTGGGGGCAGGTGGAAGGTTGCAATCGGTAGCTGTATGGTGCCCGCGACCCCCGGGATCTCCCTGGTGCTTGTAGTTCCCTCTCTGAATATATACAGTGGAGAGGGGAGGGGCCTCTGACCTAGGCATGTATCGGCTTCACTCTTCAGTGAGTCGCTCTGCTTCTACACTGTTGCTGATACATGGCCAGGTCAGAGGCCCCTCACCTCTCCAGCCAGTGAATATAGTCGGAGAGAGAACTACAAGCCCCAGGGAGATCCCACCGCCCGTGGACACCGTACAGCTGCCGATCGCTGCCTGCTCCCTTCCCCCAGGTAGGGGGGGTACAGAGATGTGCTGGGGGTCCAACGGAGACCGGCCAGGTACATGGGAAACAGGGGAAGGAGGGTGACAGGGGACCCTGATATAAGGGGGGCTCTCTTGGTCCTCTAAAGTAAGTGGGACTCTCTGGGGACCCGGATGTAAAGGGGGCTCTCTGGGGACCCTAAAGTAAGGGGGCCCTCTGCGGAACCTAAAGTAAGGGGGGCTCTCTGGGGACCTTAAAGTAAAGGGGCCCTCTGGGGATCCAGACGTAAGGAGGGACCCTAATGTAAAGGGGGCTCTCTGGGGACCCTGATGTAAGAGGGGCTCTCTGGGGACCCTGATGTAAAGGGGGCTCTCTGGTGACCCTGATGTAAAAGGGGGCTCTCTGGGGATCCTGATGTAAGGGGGAGCTCTCTCAGGACCCTGATGTATGGGGGAGCTCTCTGGGGACCCTGATGTAAGGAGGGGCTCTCTCAGGACCCTGATGTATGGGGGGGCTCTCTGGGGACCCTGAAGTAAGGGGGGACTCTCTGGGGGTCCTAAAGTAGGGGGGATCCACACTCATATATGTAACAATATATATATATATATATATCTATATATATAAAACTCAACGTGTGTATGTATGTATGTTCCAGCATCACGTCCAAACGGCTAAAGATATTAACATGAAACTTGGCACACATGTTACTTATATGTCAGCAACAAACATAGGATAGGTGGTTTAACCCTTACCCACCCCCATTTGCCATGGTCGGGGTTTTCCTTTAAAGTCCCATTCAACTCTATGGGAAATACATGTTACTTCATAACTTCCAAACGGCTGTACATATTTCGATAACACTTGGTCACATGTTACTTATATGTCCACTTAAACTATAGGATAGTTAATTTATCCCTTAACTACCCCCATTTGTGAGGGTCAGGGTTTTTGTTTAAAGTCCCATGCAAATCAATGGGAAATGTATGTTCCCACATAACTTCTGTACGCCTGGAGATATTTCAATAATACCTGGTACACATATTACTTATATGCCAAATAAAAATATATGACAGTTAAATTAACCCTTACCTACACCCTTATATAAAAGATGGGTATATTTATATTACTATGATTTTCCTCCCCAAAAGGTTAAGATAGGAAGACCGGGCAACGCCGGGTATTCAGCTAGTCTATATATATAAAACTCAACGTGTGTGTGTATGTATGTATGTTCCAGCATCACGTCCAAACGGCTAAAGATATTAACATGAAACTTGGCACACATGTTACTTATATGTCAGCAACAAACATAGGATAGGTGGTTTAACCCTTACCCACCCCCATTTGCCATGGTCGGGGTTTTTCTTTAAAGTCCCATTCAAATCTATGGGAAATACATGTTACTTCATAACTTCCAAATGGCTAAACATATTAACATGAAACTTGGCACACATGTTACTTATATGTCAGCAACAAACATAGGATAGGTGGTTTAACCCTTACCCACCCCCATTTGCCATGGTCAGGGTTTTTCTTTAAAGTCCCATTCAACTCTATGGGAAATACATGTTACTTCATAACTTCCAAACGGCTGTACATATTTCGATAACACTTGGTCACATGTTACTTATATGTCCACTTAAACTATAGGATAGTTAATTTATCCCTTAACTACCCCCATTTGTGAGGGTCAGGGTTTTTGTTTAAAGTCCCATGCAAATCAATGGGAAATGTATGTTCCCACATAACTTCTGTACGCCTGGAGATATTTCAATAATACCTGGTACACATATTACTTATATGCCAAATAAAAATATATGACAGTTAAATTAACCCTTACCTAAACCCTTATATAAAAGATGGGTATATTTATATTACTATGATTTTCCTCTCCAAAAGGTTAAGACAGGAAGACCGGGCAACGCCGGGTATTCAGCTAGTATATATATATATATATATATATATATATATATATATATATATATATATATATATATATATATATATATATATATATATATATATATAAATATTCACACACACATATATGTTATATACATCTGTATGTATGCCTGCCCAAGCATATGACTTTTACTTTGCTGCTATGGGCTCTAGCCCATGATCTTTTGTAGACCTAGCAATGCCCCTGGTGGGGGCCCTTCAATGCTTTCTTGCACTGGGGCCCTGAAGATTCCAGTTACACCTCTGTCACAGAATCCTACATTTCAGCCTTATCTCCTGTGAACAGAGATTTCTCCAGATTCTCTTAATCTTTTTTATATACTGTAAATGATGATATATTTAACGTCTTTGCAATTTTACGTTGACAAACATTATTCTGAAATTGTTCTACAGTTTTTAGATGCAGCTTTTCAGATTGGTAAACCTCTGCCTGACTTCTTTATGTCTGAGACACTCATAACCAATAATGTTACCGATCTGTTGTCAATTAAACTCATTAGTTGCAGATATTCTTTCAGCTCTTGCTTGTTAGTACCACATACTTTAGCAGCTATTTGTTGCCCTGTCTCAAATTTTGAGACACGTTGCTGCCCTCAATTTCAAAATTAACCTATTTCTTTTTCTTTAAAATTTAACATTTTCTCAGTTTAAAAACATTTGCTATGTTTAATATTTTTTATTGTGAATAAAATATGGGTTTATGAGATTTGCAAGTCATTGCATACTATTGTTAGGTATATTTTACACAGCTTCCCCCCAACTTTTGTGAAATTGGGTTTGTAGAAGTCTTCACTTGCTTCTGGGTCTCATGTCGAGCCGCTTCCTTGCTACATTCTGAACACAGGAGGTTGGCCGCTCAGCGCAGGCATCATTCAGAGAATGCTTAGCATTTTCTGAATGAATGCAAATTGTTCTCCGATTGGACGAGGCAGTGGGCATGAGGTTATCATCCCACCTTTCTACCTTGTCCAGTCAGAGAATGCAATGTTTTTTTCGGAGAAAGGAAGAGGTATAACTAGGGTTGTCCCAATACCACTTTTTTAGGACTGAGTACAAGTACTGATACTTTTTTTCATGTACTCGCCGATACCGATTACCGATACTTTTTTTTAAATGTGTCCCCAAATGCAGCCATGTGTCCCCAAATGCAGCCTTGTCCCCAAATGAAGCCTTTTCCCCAAAGGCAGCCTTGTCCCCAAATGCAGCCTTGTCCACAAATGCAGCCTTGTCCACAAATGCAGGCATGTCCCCAAATGCAGCCATGTCCCCAAATGCAGCCATGTCCCCAAATGCAGCCTTGTCCCCAAAGAGAAAGCCAAGCCTTCCCCCGCCGCCGTTGTCGCCGTCTAGTTGATCAGCGCGGGGAACATTACAGCTTTCATCTGAATAGCTGTGTGTTCCCCACCGCGCCTCGTCATATATAGCCCCTCCCCCTTGTCTGGGCACTTTGATAGACAGATCACCCATCCAATCCTGGGATGGATGATCTGTCTATCAAAGTGCCCGGACAAGGGGGGGGCTACATATATGACGAGGCGCGGCGGGGAACACACAGCTATTCAAATGAAAGCTGTAATGTTCCCTGCGCTGATCAACTAGGCGGCGGCGGCAGGGGGGAGGGCATGGCTTTCTCTTTGGGGACTAGACAGCGGCAGCGGCAGCAGCTCTCCGCCCCCCTCTCCATCCGCTCTCCGTCCCCTCTTCACCCCTGTCCACCCCCTCTCCACCCCCTCTCTGAAAAAAAGAAAAGTATCGGTGAAGCATCGGGAGCATTTGTGCAAGTACAAGTACACGCTACGATTTTAATTTTTTTTACGTCGTTTGCGTAAGTCGTCCGCGAATAGGGCTGGACGGAATTTACGCAATGCACTGGGATATGTACAAAACGTCAATCACGTCAGGTCATCACACATTAATATAAAACACGCCCCCTTCCACATTTGAATTATGCGCACTTACACTGGCCCCATTTACGCTACGCCGCCGTAATTTACGAAGGAAGTGCTTTGTGAATACTGCACTTGCTCCTGTAAGTTGCGGCGGCGTAGCGTAAATACGACACGCTGCGCCGCCATTAAAATGCGTGCCCCTACCTGAATCTAGCCCTCTATATTTACTTATACTTTAACTCAACAAACAGATCTGGCTACTAGAGATTTAAAAAAAAAATTGGATTAAGGATGTATTCACATGAACTGTGGTAAAATAAATGGTTGAGCTACGCTTTTACAGTCCCCTTAAACCACAGTGGTGGCCAGACAGAGTTTTACACATGCTGCTTTGCTTTAGATGTGCACCAAAATTATACCCTGTGTGGTATTTAGTGTGCAGTACCACCTCTGGACTCCGACCCATTCAAGTGCAATACACAAGGTTTTAGTGAGGTGATGTGGGATTTTCAGGTTCAAAACAGGCTGTAAGGGGAGACATATAAACTTTCCTTGACCATCTGTAAAGCGATCCATCGCGTATTGTTTTTTAAAAGTATGGCAAAGGCCGCCACAAGCTTTAACGAGCCATAAAGGAACAGTCAATCCAAAAGCAATCCATTTAAATTTAAATGGAGCCTGTGTAAACCATGTACCCCTATCCTCTTATATCTCTTGAGGACTATGAGCTAGATTCATAAAGGAGTTACGTCGGCGTATCTCCAGATACGCCGTCGTAACTCCGAATGCGGGCCGTCGCATCTCGGCGCCTGATTCATAGAATCAGATACTCCTCAATGTTGCCTAGATACGAGCGGCGTAAGTCTCCTACGCTGTTGTATCTTAGGGTGCATATTTACGCTGGCCGCTAGGTGGCGCTTCCATTGATTTCCACGTAGAATATGCAAATGAGCTAGATACGCCGATTCAGAAACGACGGCGCATTGTTTTACGTCGTAAAGTTACCCCTGCTATATGAGGTGTAGCCAATGTTAAGTATGGATGTCGGGACAGTGTAAAATTTTGCGTCGTTTGCATAAGTCCATCGCGAATAGGGCTGTGCGTAAGTTACGTTCACGTCGAAAGCATTAACTATTTGCGGCGTGATTTCGAGCATGCGCACTGGGATACTTTCACGGACGGCGCATGCGCCGTTCGTTAAAAGTGTCAATTACGTGGTGTCACGATTAATTAGCATACAACACACCCCCTACCAGTCTATTTTGAATTAGGCGGGCTTACGCCGGCCCATATACGCTACGCCGCCGTAACTTTGGGCGCAAATTCTTTCAGAATACGGGACTCGCCTCTCAAAGTTACGGCGGCATAGCGTATATGAGATACGCTAAGCCCGCCTAAAGATAGGAGATTCTTACTGAATCTAGCCGTATGTTTGCAAAATGTCCTTTCTATAGTTCCAGTTACAGACCTTCTTCACTATGGTCACAGCCACTCTGCTCTCTGTGTTGCTGACAGTGGTTACTTATACTGTATGTGAAGATCAGAGGAATGTCCCTTGATCTGCACAGAAGGTCATTTTCAACAACTTCTTAGGTAAAAAAAAAATAATAATAATAATAATAATAAAAATAAATATATATATATATATATATATATATATATATATATATATATATAAAATAGCACTCTAATGCTTATTGATGAAAAAGGTAAATCCATTCAATAAAATAAAGCACAAACAGCGCTAATCATTAGGTGGCGTAATCGCTACCACCATGAAATCCAAGGTAGATGTAGAACAGCAGATGAAAATTTTTCCAAGAAAGAGTGTTTAAAAAGAAGAATGTAGCAGAGTGCACCTTCCACTAAAATCCTCTTAATCCACCACTGTGAACACTCGCCCCGTCGGGGTTCAAACTCACCACAATGAAATAAATGATAAGCCTTTCAATGAATCAAACTTCATTGACCATGGACCTCTGCAGACAGCATCTATCAAGGAGCCACTTATGATAAGTAGGGATGAGCCGAACATACCCGGGTTCGGTTCGCATCAGAACGTTCGAACAGACCGCGGGTTCGCGCGAACATTTAGAACCCCATTGAAGTCTATGGGACTCGAACGTTCGAATTCAAAAACGATCATTTTAAAGACCAATATTCAATTTAATGTTGGTAAACGTCTTTCAGAACCCGGGTCTTGCCCCAGGGAACATGTATCAATCGAAAAAAATATTTTAAAAACGGACGTTTTTGCGGAGCAGCGATTTTAATGATGTTTAAAGTGAAAAAAAAAAATGAAAAATTCCTTCAAATATCACACCTGCTGTGTGTCTCTAGTAGTGGCACATGTTTAGAAATGTCCCTGCACAACATTAAATTATTATAAGAACAAAGTAATTTAATACTGGTTGCGCACGTGCTGTCTGGGAACAATATCTCGATTATTTTAGGGGTGGTGGGGGGGTGGCATTATCTTTTTGGAAAAGCAAAATTGTAGAAAAAAGGGCACCCCTCAAACATACTGTAATTGTAGCGCAACAAAGAGCCACGTGCAAAGTATTGCATCAAAAATTGTTATTAGGCGCCCTTGTTACAAAGGGGCATAAAAATGTGTCCGTAGGCGCAACATAACACTGCAACCCCTCCCAATATCTGTAATTGGAGCGCAACAAGGAGCCACGTGCAAAGTATTGCATCAAAAATTGTTATTAGGCGCCCTTGTTACACAGGGGCATAAAAATGTGTCCGTAGGCGCAACATAACACTGCAACCCCTCCCAATATCTGTAATTGGAGCGCAACAAGGAGCCACGTGCAAAGTATTGCATCAAAAATTGTTATTAGGCGCCCCTGTTACACAGGGGCACAAAAATTGTGCCTTAGGCCACGTGCAAAGTATTGCATCAAAAATTGTTATTAGACGCCCCTGTTACACAGGGGCACAAAAATTGTGCCTTAGGCCTTAGGCCACATTCAAAGTATTGCATCAAAAATTGTTATTAGACACCCCTGTTACACAGGGGCAGAAAAATTAGGCCTTAGGCCACGTGCAAAGTATTGCATCCAAAATTGATATTAGGCGCAACATAACACTGCAACCCCTCCCAATATCTGTAATTGGAGCGCAACAAGGAGCCACGTGCAAAGTATTGCATCAAAAATTGTTATTAGGCGCCCTTGTTACACAGGGGCATAAAAATGTGTCCGTAGGCGCAACATAACACTGCAACCCCTCCCAATATCTGTAATTGGAGCGCAACAAGGAGCCACGTGCAAAGTATTGCATCAAAAATTGTTATTAGGCGCCCCTGTTACACAGGGGCACAAAAATTGTGCCTTAGGCCACGTGCAAAGTATTGCATCAAAAATTGTTATTAGACGCCCCTGTTACACAGGGGCACAAAAATTGTGCCTTAGGCCTTAGGCCACATGCAAAGTATTGCATCAAAAATTGTTATTAGACACCCCTGTTACACAGGGGCAGAAAAATTAGGCCTTAGGCCTTAGGCCACGTGCAAAGTATTGCATCCAAAATTGATATTAGGCGCAACATAACACTGCAACCCCTCCCAATATCTGTAATTGGAGCGCAACAAGGAGCCACGTGCAAAGTATTGCATCAAAAATTGTTATTAGGCGCCCTTGTTACACAGGGGCATAAAAATGTGTCCGTAGGCGCAACATAACACTGCAACCCCTCCCAATATCTGTAATTGGAGCGCAACAAGGAGCCACATGCAAAGTATTGCATCAAAAATTGTTATTAGGCGCCCCTGTTACACAGGGGCACAAAAATTGTGCCTTAGGCCACGTGCAAAGTATTGCATCAAAAATTGTTATTAGACGCCCCTGTTACACAGGGGCACAAAAATTGTGCCTTAGGCCTTAGGCCACATGCAAAGTATTGCATAAAAAATTGTTATTAGACACCCCTGTTACACAGGGGCAGAAAAATTAGGCCTTAGGCCTTAGGCCACGTGCAAAGTATTGCATCCAAAATTGATATTAGGCGCAACATAACACTGCAACCCCTCCCAATATCTGTAATTGGAGCGCAACAAGGAGCCACGTGCAAAGTATTGCATCAAAAATTGTTATTAGACGCCCGTTACACAGGGGCACAAAAATTAGGCCTTAGGCCACGTGCAAAGTATTGCATCAAAAATTGTTATTAGGCGCCCCTGTTAAACAGGGGCAGAAAAATTAGGCCTTAGGCACTGGTGGCGGAGCACAGAAAAACAAAATTTCTTACTAGCTAACAGCATGAAAAGTGAGGAGGAGAAGGATATTCCATCAGCAGCACAACAGGACAGTCACTCAGCATCAGCAGTCTCAAAGGGATCTGATATTTCAACACAAAATTCTTATTCAGTAACATCAGCATCAGGTGCTTGGTAGCCGGTGTTGATCCAAGCCTGATTCATTTTGATGAAGGTCAGTCGATCAACAGAGTCGGTGGAGAGGCGTACCCTGTGATCGGTCACAAAGCCTCCAGCAGCACTGAATGTACGTTCTGAAAGAACACTGGATGCAGGGCAAGCCAGTAGCTCAATTGCGTACTGTGCAAGCTCTGGCCAGTGATCCATCCTCAAGACCCAGTAAGCCAGAGGATTTTTCGTGGGGAAGGTGTCCAAGTCGGATCTTGCCGCTAGGTATTCCCGGACCATGTAAACCAGACGCTGGCGATGGTTGCTGGAACCGGTCAGACCTTGGGGCTGCGGACTAAAAAATTGTCTGAACGCATCGCTCAGACGGCCACCTTCTCCACCGCTCCTTCTCTGACTCACCGAAGCCTCAGCAAGACGTTGTCCAGGGCCAGGTTTTGGTAATCCCCCCGGTTCTGGGAACGCATTGCACAGACCCTTCTGCAAGGCCTCCCGCAGTAGTTTCATTTTCTGCTCCCTCTGCGATGGCAACATAAGATCCGTTACCTTACTCTTGTAGCGTGGATCAAGGAGAGTTGCCAGCCAGTAATGATCCCTCTCCTTGATAGCACGTACACGAGGATCCTTACGCAGGCTTTGCAGAATCAGGGAGGCCATGCAGCGTAGGTTTGCAGAGGCATTCGGGGCACAGTCCTCTGGGTCACTGAGGACGACAGGATCCTCAGCCACCTCATCCCAGCCACGTAAAAGTCCACGTGTTCCTTGGGACTGTAAATGATCCCTTGAAGACTGCTGCTGTTGATGCTGAGTGCTAGGCTCCACCTCCATGCTGCTGATACAATCCTCCTCCTCCTCCTCCTCTTCCTCATCCTCCTCCTCCTCTTCCTGTGTTCCAGGTGGGCAAGCAGGAACAGTGTCTGGATAAAGGGGGCCTTGAGAGGTAAGGAAGTCCTCCTCTTCCTCCCTCTGTTCTGCCTCAAGGGCCCTGTCCATTATTCCACGTAGGGTGTGCTCCAACATGTGAATAAGCGGGACAGTCTCACTGATGCATGCACTGTCACTGCTCACCATCCTCGTGGCCTCCTCAAATGGTGACAGGACAGTGCATGCATCCCTGATCAAGGCCCACTGGCGTGGTGAAAAAAAACCAAGCTCCCCTGAGCCAGTTCTGCTGCCATATTGGCACAGGTACTCATTGATGGCCCTCTGCTGCGTGTGCAGCCGCTGCAGCATGGCCAACGTAGAGTTCCATCTGGTGGGCATGTCACAGATTAGGCGGTTCTTGGGCAGGTTGTATTCCCTCTGGAGGTCTGTCAGCCGAGCAGTGGCATTATATGACCTCCGGAAATGCACACAGACTTTCCTGGCCTGCCTCAGGACATCCTGTAAGCCAGGGTACCTGCCCAAGAACCGCTGCACCACCAAATTGAGAACATGCGCAAAACAGGGCACATGGGTGAGTTTTCCACGTCGCAGGGCAGAGAGGAGGTTGGTGCCATTATCGCTGACCACCATTCCAGGCTTCAGCTGGCGTGGCGTCAACCACCTCTGAGCCTGCCCCTGCAGAGCTGAAAGAACCTCTTCCCCAGTGTGGCTCCTGTCTCCCAAGCACACCAGCTCTAGGACCGCATGGCATCTCTTGGCCTGCATTCCTGCGTAGCCCGTCGTACGCCTACGGAGCACGGCTGGTTCTGAGCCAACATCACCACAGGAAGAGGCCACAGAGGAAGAAGAAGAGGAGGGGTTGGAGGAGAGAGGTGTGTCACAAGCAGTTGTAGTGTTTTGGAGGCGTGGTGGTGGAACAACCTCCAAAACTACTGTGCCTTGACCTGCGTCCTTCCCAGCTGCCAGCAGAGTCACCCAATGGGCCGTAAAAGACAGGTAACGTCCCTGTCCATGCCTGCTGGACCATGAGTCAGCGGTAAGATGCACCTTACCACTGACCGCCCTGTCCAGCGAGGTATGGACATTGCCTTCCACATGCCGGTAGAGAGCCGGAATCGCCTTCCGTGAAAAAAAGTGGCGTTTGGGTACTTGCCACTGAGGTACTGCACATTCCACAAACTCACGGAAGGGGGCAGAATCTACCAACTGAAAAGGTAGCAGTTGAAGTGCTAGCAATTTTGCTAAGCTAGCATTCAACCGCTGGGCATGTGGATGGCTGGGAGCGTACTTCTTTCGGCGCTGCAGCAGCTGGGGCAGGGAAATTTGTCTGGTAATATCAGTAGATTGGCCGGATGTACTACCACTACTACGTTGTGACACACCTATTTCTACACCTTCGGTGCAGGCTGCAGAGAGGACTAGGGGTCTAGTGGGGTTTGAGGTCACAGAAGGGCAAGGGGAGGACCGCTTTGGTCTTTGGTGTGGGTCTTTCTGGTATGCCTGCCAACGAGCTGCATGGCAGGTCGACATATGTCTGGACAAGCATGTGGTGCCCAAGCGGGTGATGTTTTGGCCACGCGAGATACGCTTGAGACATATGTTGCAAACAGCAAAGGTAGCATCTGATGGACAGGTTTCAAAAAAGGCCCACACCAAAGAACTTTTGCTGTACCGTTGAGACACAGCAGCGCCACGTAATGCAGTTGGTGTACTGCCCTTAAGCTGACCCCTGGAGGGCTTCCTGCCTCTTTGAAGATGTGCCTGTGCCTCGTCCTCTTCCTCCTCCTCCTCTCTCCTACCAGGCACCCAGGTAGAGTCAATGACCTCATCATCCCCTCCCTCCTCATCATCACTGGCGACAACCTGGCAGTATGCTCCAGCTGGGGGAACATCACTCCCAGATTGTTGTCCCTCTCGGCCACCCCCTCTCCCTGGGCTCACATCAATGCCTTCCTCTATCAGTGTTCCGTCATCGGAGTCTTCAAAACGCTGTGCATCTTCAGCTAGCATGTACCCAACACTGTGTTGAAACAGTTCGGGGGACTCCTCAGGAGGACACGGTGGGACTAGGGAAGGATTGTGTGATCCCATTGTGCAGAGGGTAGAGGACGCCGTGGCAGCTGCTTTGCCAGACAAACTATAATCAGTCTGTGTGAGAGAGGATGAGGAGGATGAGGACGGCTTGGTCATCCACTCAACTAATTTCTCAGCATGTTGAGGCTCAACACGGCCAGCTCCCGAAAAGAAGGACGAGCGGCCACGGCCACGTGCTGAAGAGGATGCACCACATCCATCACCAGCGTTACCTCTAGATGCAGAGCCTGCTTGCCCTCGTGACTCTCTGCCTCTCTTTGTCCTTCCAGCCATAGTTATGCGTTCAGGTGTTATGTAACAAAATAGTCGCTGTCACACCAACTGCGTTCAGATGGTATTAAACAGCAACCACACAGTAAGAGCGACTTGGCTCAAGTGTAAAGTAACAAAATAGTCGCAGTCACACCAACTGCCTTTAGTTGCTATTAAGCAGCACGCACGCAGTAATAGCAACTTGGCTCAAGTGTAAAGTAACAAAATAGTCGCTGTCACACCAACTGCGTTCAGATGGTATTAAACAGCAACCACACAGTAAGAGCGACTTGGCTCAAGTGTAAAGTAACAAAATAGTCGCTGTCACACCAACTGCGTTCAGATGGTATTAAACAGCAACCACACAGTAAGAGCGACTTGGCTCAAGTGTAAAGTAACAAAATAGTCGCAGTCACACCAACTGCGTTCAGATGGTATTAAACAGCAACCACACAGTAAGAGCGACTTGGCTCAAGTGTAAAGTAACAAAATAGTCGCTGTCACACCAACTGCGTTCAGATGGTATTAAACAGCAACCACACAGTAAGAGCGACTTGGCTCAAGTGTAAAGTAACAAAATAGTCGCTGTCACACCAACTGCCTTCAGATGGTATTAAACAGCAACCACACAGTAAGAGCGACTTGGCTCAAGTGTAAAGTAACAAAATAGTCGCAGTCACACCAACTGCCTTTAGTTGCTATTAAGCAGCACGCACGCAGTAATAGCGACTTGGCTCAAGTGTAAAGTAACAAAATAGTCGCTGTCACACCAACTGCGTTCAGATGGTATTAAACAGCAACCACACAGTAAGAGCGACTTGGCTCAAGTGTAAAGTAACAAAATAGTCGCTGTCACACCAACTGCGTTCAGATGGTATTAAACAGCAACCACACAGTAAGAGCGACTTGGCTCAAGTGTAAAGTAACAAAATAGTCGCAGTCACACCAACTGCCTTTAGTTGCTATTAAGCAGCACGCACGCAGTAATAGCGACTTGGCTCAAGTGTAAAGTAACAAAATAGTCGCTGTCACACCAACTGCGTTCAGATGGTATTAAACAGCAACCACACAGTAAGAGCGACTTGGCTCAAGTGTAAAGTAACAAAATAGTCGCAGTCACACCAACTGCCTTTAGTTGCTATTAAGCAGCACGCACGCAGTAATAGCGACTTGGCTCAAGTGTAAAGTAACAAAATAGTCGCTGTCACACCAACTGCGTTCAGATGGTATTAAACAGCAACCACACAGTAAGAGCGACTTGGCTCAAGTGTAAAGTAACAAAATAGTCGCTGTCACACCAACTGCGTTCAGATGGTATTAAACAGCAACCACACAGTAAGAGCGACTTGGCTCAAGTGTAAAGTAACAAAATAGTCGCTGTCACACCAACTGCGTTCAGATGGTATTAAACAGCAACCACACAGTAAGAGCGACTTGGCTCAAGTGTAAAGTAACAAAATAGTCGCAGTCACACCAACTGCCTTTAGTTGCTATTAAGCAGCACGCACGCAGTAATAGCGACTGCGGTCAAATGCGATTTAACAGCACGCACGCAGTGACACCAACTGCCTTTAGTTGCTATTAAACAGCACGCACGCAGTAATAGCGACTGCGGTCAAATGCGATTTAACAGCACGCACTCTGTGACACCAACTGCCTTTAGTTGCTATTAAACAGCACGCACGCAGTAATAGCGACTGCGGTCAAATGTGATTTAACAGCACGCACGCAGTGACACCAACTGCCTTTAGTTGCTATTAAACAGCACGCACGCAGTAATAGCGACTGCGGTCAAATGCGATTTAACAGCACGCACTCAGTGACACCAACTGCCTTTAGTTGCTATTAAACAGCACGCACGCAGTAATAGCGACTGCGGTCAAATGCGATTTAACAGCACGCACGCAGTGACACCAACTGCCTTTAGTTGCTATTAAACAGCACGCACGCAGTAATAGCGACTGCGGTCAAATGCGATTTAACAGCACGCACTCAGTGACACCAACTGCCTTTAGTTGCTATTAAACAGCACGCACGCAGTAATAGCGACTGCGGTCAAATGCGATTTAACAGCACGCACTCAGTGACACCAACTGCCTTTAGTTGCTATTAAACAGCACGCACGCAGTAATAGCGACTGCGGTCAAATGCGATTTAACAGCACGCACGCAGTGACACCAACTGCCTTTAGTTGCTATTAAACAGCACGCACGCAGTAATAGCGACTGCGGTCAAATGCGATTTAACAGCACGCACTCAGTGACACCAACTGCCTTTAGTTGCTATTAAACAGCACGCACGCAGTAATAGCGACTGCGGTCAAATGCGATTTAACAGCACGCACGCAGTGACACCAACTGCCTTTAGTTGCTATTAAACAGCACGCACGCAGTAATAGCGACTGCGGTCAAATGCGATTTAACAGCACGCACGCAGTGACACCAACTGCCTTTAGTTGCTATTAAACAGCACGCACGCAGTAATAGCGACTGCGGTCAAATGCGATTTAACAGCACGCACGCAGTGACACCAACTGCCTTTAGTTGCTATTAAACAGCACGCACGCAGTAATAGCGACTGCGGTCAAATGCGATTTAACAGCACGCACTCAGTGACACCAACTGCCTTTAGTTGCTATTAAACAGCACGCACGCAGTAATAGCGACTGCGGTCAAATGCGATTTAACAGCACGCACGCAGTGACACCAACTGCCTTTAGTTGCTATTAAAAAGCACGCACGCAGTAATAGCGACTGCGTTTCTGTGCAATTCAATAGCCCAGTTGCATTAACAGCGACTGCGCTTCTGTGCAAATAAATTGCACACGTGCAGTAACAGGTAATGCGTCTGTGTGTGCAATTAACTAGCACACGTTAAATAACACAGAATAATTATATTTAAAGTAAATCCCTAATGCAGGCAATACAACACGTTAGAGCGCTGCATGTAGAACAATCTCCTGCCTGACAGATAATAATAGATAAACTAGCTGAGCTGTACAGTTTATAAATATATTGACAACACCTAAGGATGTGAATATATTCTCTACAAACTGTACTTTTAACTATACTGACTACACTTCCTACTCTATCTATCTATCTATCTATCTATCTATCTGGTTAAGACACTGTGTCTCTATCTCTCTCTGTCTGACTGACTGATCTTCTCTAGAACCGCCAACACACTACACTAGGCAGCCGTGCAGGCTGCCTTTTATAGTGGGGGGCGTGTACTAATCCCCCTGAGCCATAATTGGCCAAAGCCACCCTGGCTTTGGCCAATTATGGCTCTTCGTTTTTTGAGCGCTGTGATTGGCCAAGCATGCGGGACATACAGCATGCTTGGCCAATCATCAGCGCTCAACGCCCCAGTGAATTATGGGACGTTTTGTGTCATTCGAATTTGGCGCGAACGACCCGTTTTGTTCGATTTTCGACGAACGATCGAACGACCGATGTTCGATTCGAACATACGTTCGAATCGAACGCGGAGCTCATCCCTAATGATAAGGAACCTCAGGTGAGACAAGTAAAAACAGAAGAAGCCACCACAGCTCCTTTTATATTCATATCTATATATATGATATATGTTATTTTTCTATGTTTTTATCAGATATGTATGTTTAGATTGTGTTGCAATTCTACTTTGTCTGATAATTTATTCTATGATGAATTTTAAGATTGAACATTCGTCATTGCCAGCTATGGTATGATGAATGCTGTTTCTGCGGTATCCAGTTTATAAGTATCAATTGCATTAATTTGCTTTTTATAAACTTGCTTTTTTGAGCAGGCTGGCTGAATTTAAACTAAGTATGGGCCATTATGTGCTATATGTGCCATTAATGTTGAATAGATAATACCCAGAAATGTATGTGTATAACTTGTTCGGTTGTATATGTCTGATCCCTTTCCCCGCTCGTAGTAAGAATCATCCCGGACACACATTACCATGACGTGACGTGCACTCATTGTCACGCCTGGTGATCAGTGATTGGTTGCGGCGGAGTGGAGGGGCGGATTATGTTGAGCCAAATCAGTCGCGTAGCCATGCCCTCCGTAGAAGTCAGCGAATGACGAAACTAGTCAGGGCGCTGGCTACACGACACGCTGAAAAGATTCCTGCGCTCCACTGAAGCTGGACTAGGAAGCTTTGTTTCTGCCTGGTATCCTATCGGTGGTGTGAGCAGGAAATACGGACCGCATATGGATCTGGTGACTTTCCAAATGTTCATTTGAATGTACGTTCAATGTATAGGGAAGCCTGATGTGATGGGTCTTGAGGGTTTATGTTAATTAAAAACTGGATTACGCTATGGTGGCTTCTTCTGTTTTTACTTGTCTCACCTGAGGTTCCTTATCATAAGTGGCTCCTTGATAGATGCTGTCTGCAGAGGTCCATGGTCAATGAAGTTTGATTCACTGAAAGGCTTATCATTTATTTAATTGTGGTGAGTTTGAACCCCGACGGGGCGAGTGTTCACAAGTGGTGGATTGAGAGGATTTTGGTGGAAGGCGCACGCTGCTACATTCTTCTTTTTAATCACTCCTTCTTGGACATTTTTTCATCTGCTGTTCTACATCTACCTTGGATTTCATGGTGGTAGCGATTACGCCACCTAATGATTAGCTCTGTTTGTGCTTTATTTTATTGAACGGATATACCTTTTTCATCAATAAGCTTTAGAGTGCTATTTTGTATATGTTTTCTTTTTTAAACAGCTGCTTCCGTTTAGGTTGTCTGTTATTTAATCAGCAGATATTTTTATATTTATATTGTTATTTTTTACTCTTTGTTTATGCATTGGTATTTATATCCAGGTGGCGCTAAGCAGTGTATATTAGGCCTTCTTATACACTATTGCAATATATATATATATATATATATATATATATATATATATATATATATATATATATATATATATATATATATATATATATATATATATATATATATATATATATATATATATATTTTAACCATTGTATATATTTAACACCTTATTAACCCTAATTAATCTTCCTCCTTAAACTAATATTATGTGACAGCCCTATTCCCCTTCATTTGTAAATGTTTTAATTTTTTTTAAATATCCCTCTTTTGTTGTTTGTTTTGGTAGAATCACATTCAAAATGTAAAAATACAAGTCTTTCTAGAATTCACTTACTGATGTAACTGATGAAATTAGACTTCCTTTCATTTATGGTTAGATGGAGACCCATGCAGACAATGAACATGGATAAGTTTCAAAGGGAATGGCGGGGTGGGGGGAATGGTGTGGTAAGTTTATAACTGGCATGAATAAAATATATTTTCTTGAACAGCTGTGGAATGAAAATGCATGAATCAGCTAAAACTGAATCATCCTAGTTGAATTCTCATGGTCAATCACTCGCAAATCCTGCCTATGGGATTTTTTTGCATCTCAGCGCTGCTGTTCTCCTTTTTCAGTCATGTCCTGTCTATATGCACATGCTCAAGAGTTGGATTCACATCATAGCTTTGGACCTACTTCCTGATATTACAACAGTGGACCATGTGTGCTGGAACAGCTGCTTGTAGATTCCACCAGAGGGCACACGCAGGAACACAATTGGAATATAGTTGTCACCCCCTAACAAGAAGTGCCTTGATGGGTGTATCACAAAAAAAATTAAAGCTTCAGCAGAGACTGAAACCATTTTTTTAAAATAATCCAACCCAGGCTTCCTTTAAACTGGGTCTTTATGCTGGTTACTAAAGACTGGGAGATGTTTCAAAAGCTCAGTCACTGTGCTTGGAACACGCAGCGTGCGTATTCTCAGTACAGACACCTCAGAAATCCATGGAAGCATATGTGTGGCAGATGGGCGTTAAAGCCCACCCTCTTTACCATCGCACATATGCATTACAGATGTTGTAAACCTTCGTGTTTTTTCACCTTAATGCAGCCTATGCATTAAGGTGAAAAAACACCTTGCAGTCACCGCCCACCCCCCCAGCCCCCGTTTTACTTACCTTAGCCCCGAATCTCCGTGTGCACGATCCCGCGTTGCTTTCCCCCTGGTCTTGTCGGCTATTCATTGGATGATTGATAGCAACACAGCTATCAATCACATCCAATGATGCGACCACCGGGGGGGGCCGGGCCGAGACATTCAATTGGCGTCTATGGATGCCGATTGTATGGCACAGGAGTGTGCCTGCAAGCTAACCCCCTTGGGAGAGCACTTCCCAGAGGGGGTTAGCTCTTGTATGGAGGAGCCGCGAGAGCCACCATGGGACTCCAGAAGATGAGGAACGGGCCACTCTGTGCAAAACGAACTGCACAGTGGAGGTAAGTATAACATGTTTGTTTTTGTTTTGTTTTTTATAATCTGCAAACCTTTAGTACCCCTTCAAGTGGGCAGCAAGAGCTTAACATGTTGATGCCTATTTCATTATTTATTGATTGGGTTTAGATCTACTTAAATCACCAATTCCAGATAGAGTTATTTAAAAAAATTAGGTCAGCCATGGTTAAAATAAATAAAATGCAGCTGTTTCTGCAATATTCACCCCATAATATGTCTCTTCAGGAGCCAGTTAACATTTACATCTAGTAGAGAAAAATAACATCCAAAATGTTTCCATTGTAAGTTCCACTTCTTAAAATAGCAGCATGGATTCAAGGACTGATGCTGAGTTGTGACTGTTTTGACGTAAACCTTACAAAATAACTACATAACATACATATTTAAGTCATCAGAATGAAATCGAAATCATCACATACCTGTGGGTAAGTCTTCTGTGACTGACACACACTGCAGTTTCCTGATTCTGGGCAATGCATACTTTATGCCGATTGCATTTCATTTTTAAACATGGATCTTTTGCTGGATCCAGAGCTGAAAAAATAAACATTTAATAAATATTATATTGTGGTGTTTGATCTCTAGAGTCTTGGCAACAATAAAACCATGTTTCTACATTAATAAGGTATCTACAGTATAGTAAATTAATTATATTTAACATTTTAACTGAAAAAAAATATATAACACATTTCATACATTCTGAATGTACTATAAAGAAAGGAAGACATGGAATAATAAAGATACAACAACTATACCTGTACATTATGTCTCATATGTTTATTATGTTTACTATTTGTGTAGCAGAATGTACACAGTGTTCCAAGCACACATAGAAAAGCTTTGCAAAAATGGAACCAGCAATGCAATCTTCATATTCATTTGTTTGTTCTTTGTTGTTTTCCAAACCTTTTGCCCAGGGACTCTTAAGCCTTGTAATTATTTACAGATCATGCTACCAGTATTGCTTCCCTAATATGCTCTGATTTACTAATGTTAAAATATTCCTTGTATGCTTTACCATTTATATAGGGTCATTTATGGACATGCAAGTAATTATGCCATGATTAATATTATTATAAAGTGATATTAAAGTTTTTTTTTTTTTTTCTTGTTTAAAAATAACAAATATGTTATACTTACCTGCTCTGTGCAGTGGTTTTGAACAGAGCAGCCCAGATACTCTTCTCCTTGGGTGCCTTGCTGGCACTCCTGGCCCCTCCCTCCTGCCAAATGCCCCCACAGCAAGCAACTTGCTATGGGGGCACCCAAACCAAAGCGCTGCTCTGTGTGCCCATTCAGACATGAAGCCATGGCTTGGCCCAGGCCCCTCTCTCTCCTCATTGGCTCACTGACTTAGGTTGACAGCAGTGGAAGCCAATGGCGCCCGCTGCTGTCTCAATCAATGAGGAGGGAGGGTCCCGCACATTTGAGATATCACTGGATAGAGATGGGCCCAAGTAAGTATTAGAGGGGTTGAGGGGGGCTGCTGCACACAGAAGGTTTTTTATGTTAATAGAAAACATTATAGAATGCATTAGCATAAAAAGAAAACCTTCTGCCTTTAGAACCACTTTAATGCATATATTAAAGTAGAAGTTCTGCCTAAAACTAACCAACTCTAAATCTACTGGCAGTCACATTCTAAGACAAATGTATTTAACCCTGTAAAGCAAAAATAGCTATACTTACTTTTTCTGCAGCCGATCCGGCCTGGTCTCCAGCATCAGATGCAGTGCGTAAGAGACAGCTGACAATGGCTGGGAAATGCCTGGGAAGTGATGTCATCCAAAGACTTACTATGGGGCCTCCATTTTTGGCTGCCTCTCCTGCACAGAGAAGCCGCCGCTGATAGCTCATCATGGGACTAGACTGGATGGGATGTAGACAAGGTATGTATAGCGATTTTTTCTTTACATGTTTAGATAGATTAGTCTTAGAATGTGGCTGTGAGTGGATTTAGAGTTCGTTAGTTTTTAGGCAGAACTTATACTTCAATTTCTTTTTCACCATACCTGCAGTGCTCTCTAGCAATTTCTAGATAGGGATTACTACTTTTATTTATAATCTGTAATTCCAGTCGAAACCTAGCTAAGCTTAAATAAATTTACACCCCCTTCTGAGCCTATCTACCCTGTAAAGGGAAAGATTCCTATACTTACCTATTTGGAAGTCACATGGTCTGGTCACATGATCTCTCCAGTGGTGGTTTCAGTGTAGAGAAAAAAAGTAGCAACAAAAGCTGCAGAGCCTGGGCCATGACATCATCCATAGGCTTACTATGGGGCAGCTGTTGTCTCTCCTCTACACCAAAACTGGCACTGGGAGCTGATCATGTGACCAGACCGAAGCATTCTATATAAGTATACACATCTTTCCTTTCACATGGTACATAGAATAAGCTTAGAATAGGGGTGGGAGCAGGTTTAGGCTTCTTTAGGGTTTGACTGAAAATAACACTTTAAAGTAACAAATCTTCATTTTTAAAATTATAATAATAAAAACATGTTATACTTACCTGCTCTGCACAATGGTTTAGCACAGAGCAGCTTGATCAATTTCTTCTAGGGTTCCCGTATCGGTGCTTCAGGATTCTCTTTGGTGAGTGCCCCTATAGAAAGCTGCTGTCTATGGGGGCACCCGTGTGGGTTTGCTCCCAAGCCTCTGTGTCTGTGTCCATTGACACAGACCAGGCAGCTCGGCACCATGCGCCCCGCTTCCTCGTCACAGCATTTGATTGAGAGCAGCAGGAGCCAGTGGCCAAAAAAAGGTATGCAGTCCCTATTAATTCTATACAAGACCCTTATTCAGGCATGAAAGTAGGGACGAGATTTTACCCCAACCACCCCAAACCATACCAAGCCACCTGCCCTCAAAATAGGAGGTACCTTTTGGGGGGGCATGCAAATAACTTTTTCCCCAAGTTGGTGAGGACAAGGGCCTCTTCTCAACAACCCTGACCCAGTGACAGTGGGGGTCTGTGGGCAGAGGGCTTATCAGAATCTGGAAGCTTCCTTTGACAATAAGGGGGCCCGCAGATACCACCTCCTCATGTGAATGAGTAAGGGGTACAGATCTAGGGAAAAATCAAGCCTTTGTGTTCCACTGCCCAGGCCCTTCTATTGGGCCTATAATGAGATGAGCAGCTTCATTGACCGACAGATAGGCAGAAGGGCTGGGCTGAATTGATACACATCAAAATGGAGCATCTTTACAAAAAACTAAAAAAAAGAACAAATGGATCCAGGACACCAATAATGCATTGATAAAAGAACTATTGGCTTGATATGTTGATAAAGATAAGAAAAGAATAATCCAAAAAAAAAAACAATCACAACCTGTAATATTATTGTAAGGAACTAGCAGGCTTTTTTGAATTATACAACAAACAATATTATAGTAAAATACAATTTTCCCATTGCAGACAAGACGACAAAGTAATATCTAAAATGGCTTTAAAAAATAACCTGCAATATCTTTAAATCATAGCAAAACTGTATTTTAGGAATGTGATGACAAAATGGTTTCTAATTATAGAAGAATGCTGATACTATAAGCAACTGTCTAGAGACACTTTTGATGAAGATGTGTATGTATACACCATACTTTAAAGTTTATCAACCCTGTAGTACAGGGACTCCTGACTATTCCCAAGATCTTTCAGAACCTAGATAATTCCTCTAGAAATTTAAACTCACTTAAATTAAAGCAAGTAGCATGTGTTAAGTTTCCCCAAATGCATTTCAGTAACAGCATTCTAGATGTTTTAACAGTACAAGGGATATTGAAGAATGACAACCGACAACTGTTTTAATTTTTCAGGCAGTCTTCCTTATCACTACCCACTCATTAGTATTAGCACTCAGTTTGCCGCTGGTGCACTTGTTAATGGCCCTGCTTTTTATTGTGTTAGTCATAATCACTTCCACTCTTCTTATTTTAAACAGAAGTTAAATATATTTATAGCCATGTGGTAGACTGTGTCTGACCGACGTACTGCAAAAGTAACAGTTTATTCACACCAATGAGGTGTGAATGTGGACCCTGGTGAGAAAGGAATGTGTGTGATTGGGATCTATTGAACTTGCAGTGAAAATTGTTGTCTGAGAGGTTGCACTTTCATGCTACATTCACTCTAAGGCCCTTTTCACACTGGGGCGGGAGGCGCGGTGGCGGTATAGCGCCGCTCAAAATAGTGGCGCTATACCGTCGGAATTGCTGCGGGATTCGGCCGCTAGCGGTGCAGTATTAACCCCCGCTAGCGACCATTAAAGGGTTAATACCGCCCGTAATGCGACCTCCGCAGAGGCGCATTGCGGGCGGTATTACTGCGGCTTCCCATTGTTTTAAATGAGAAGGAGCGGTGAAGGAGCGGTATACATACCTCTCCTCTCACCACTCCAAAGATGCTACTTGCAGGAGATTTTTTTCTCTCCTGCCAACGCATCGCCTCAGTGTGAAAGCCCTCGAGCTTTCACATTGAGAAGGCTGGGCACAAGTTTTTCAGGCGGTATTTAGGTGCTATTTTTAGCGCTGTACCGCCTGAAAAACTCCTCGGTGTGAAAGGGGTCTAAGGGGCATAATTCTCCAACAGTGAAAGCACAGTGAAAGCAGCTCTTTTTATAATAGTCTCAGAAGAACTGAGACTTTTTTTATTACATCTATTTTACTTTTGAAAATCTAAAAACCAAGACACGTATACAAAAAAAATCCTTTTGACATGTTCTAAGAGATACATGACATCATCCCATTTCATTACTGTACTTGTACAATTCAACAGCTACTCAACTGCACAAGTATATCCAAAAATTAAGCCTAATAAGCTGACACTCATTGGCAGGTATCTTACTGTAACTGTCTCAATAAATATTCCAATTACACACCTTCCTGGAGAACGGCCAATAAGAAAAAAGGGTGCTGAAGCGATCACCAGCAGAAAAGTGCCTGACGAAGAGGTCCTGTGTGACTTCAAAATGTTGCTATTTTTGTGATGGTTTCTTTGCAATAAATCTTTTGGACGTTTTTTATACGATCCTCGGTGTGCTGGCGAATATATTTACATCTTACTGTAACTGACATCTTATTTATTAAACATGCAAAAGACAAGCTCACTGTTGAAGTATAATACAGGGAACGCAGCAATTTGTCTCAATAATCAGAAAATATGCTTATGCATATCGATTGTAAGCATAGATGGTAAACTCAAAAGCAAGTTTATAGCACTGAGACTTGTACACACCCACATGACAAATATGGCTTAATCGCACGCAGCTGGTAGCTAAGGTAAATTCATTGGATGACATTCCAAAACTTGAACTATACTGTTTAAGAACCTTACCACAATAATTCTAAATCAATTAGATATTATGAAGGAAATGTATAATTATCAATGTATGTACATTGATTTATATTACCTAACAGCCTCAATTAATGATGAAACTATATTAGCAATTTGTAAAGACGATTATTTGTTCTTTTATCATCTACATTGTTAGTTCTTTCTTTCTTGAAAGTATTCTGCAGACTCCCAAAAAGAGAAGCACCTTTTGAGTCAATTGCACAACGAGTGATAAGCATGTCATGTATGGGACATACATGACCATCTGTAAAATGCCATGTATGGGACATACATGACCATCTCTAAGCATCAGTCTTCTTTTTAGAAAACATATGTAATTTATGACCTTATTATGAAAATGCTAGGATTTGTGCTAATCCAGAGGCGGCCTTTATGCTTCCACAACACAGGTGTTTCTTTATTGTGAATGTCAAAGCAAGCCCTTGCACAATATTTGTTTAAACATGGGAGGATATGGTAGTCACCTGTCTGGGGTGAAAAAGCACTAGGCTAGAAGCTTGTGGGTAGTTTTGACTGTATCAAATGATTGGTATAGTGTGACATTTCTCTATGGGGCTCCTAGGGATGGAAATGGAAATGGAAAGAATGAGAATGAAAAGGGGGCATTAATTAGTGCCCACAACATGGGGAGAGTGGCTGGCAAAATAAATAAAAAATAAATAAATAAATTAAATTTACAGTAAACGTTATTATATGTCTGTTTAAAAAAAAAAAAAAAAAATGGAGTCCTGTCAGCTTCACTATGGCTGTCAGGTATAATTTGGGCGGGCAGAAGCCTGGTTTTGGGCGGCAAAAACGTGTTTTTGAGCGGGAAGGCTGAAGTCACGTTTTTCCCGGTCTTTTCAAGTCACGTTTTTCCCGGTCTTTTTCAAGTCACGTTTTTCCCGGTCTTTTTGGGGCTATATAAGCCCAGCACCCCGAGGCATTAACCAGCTGTAACCTGGATCAGCGTGGTGTGCTCCCCCCCCCTCGTACCTTGGAGTCATGGAGTCATTGGTCCGGAAGATCCTGGAGCGTGCGGCAGCTGAAGGCGGCGAGGAATGGCTGAGGAGATGCGTGTCTGAACCCGAGGCGGAGTTCCCTCTCGTTCCCGAGGAAGAAGAAGACACAGCGGGTCTTTCTGAGGTAACTCAGGACCCTCTCCCTCTGCAGCCATCTTTTCTCCCCCACAGGTCTCCTAGGAGCCAGCCGCCTGAGCGCCCGGCGAAAGCATCGGTGTCCCGGACGGAAGAGGAAGCCAGCATGAGCTCAGCCAGCGTCACACCTCGCAGCAGTCTCCGGATCCAGAAGAAGAAGCAGAAGAGGTCGGCCTCTCCCTCTCCTGTGCGCGTCACTGCAGGGCGGGGTAGAGCCCGTCAATCACAAGCAGAAGAGAGGCCTTTTTTATTTCCTTTGCAGGTTCCATCTTCATTGGAGGACTCCTCAGCGTCACTAGTCTCCAGGCAGAATAGGCTGGATGAGGTGATGGCTCAGCGTCATTCAGAAGCATCTGTACAAGCCTCAAGCTCTCAGAACAGCGCGTGCAGTACTACAATTTCACCACAGGTGGCAGCAGCGTCCTCTGTAGATGGTGAGTCTGCTGGCCATTCAATGCTAAATCAATTATTAAATTCTATTAACAAATTGCAAGATGTCATTAGTAGCCAATTAAATTCACAAGTGTCCCCAGCTAATGTGTGGTCTAATCAGGTTAACCCTTCGCTGATCCCTAGCATTTCTAACATTAATTCTTTGCAGGATCCCGTTTGTTCTTTGCCAGTCCCTGCGCAAGTCCCTGAAATTTGTTTTAAAGAACCCTTGCCATGCGATATTTCTCCGTTAGGTTTTCATCTGTCAACTAATATTAAAGAGAAAATTTGGAAGGGTGATTTTATTGATTTATTAACTTTACTTCCTGGCAAAGAATTTTCTGGGAAGTTTGATAAAAAATTAGATGAGGTTACTGATGATAGGCGTCGCACGGTCCCAAAATTTTTTTATAATTGGCTTCAAGCTTTTTGTATTTTTTCTGCTATTATGGGAGAAAAATTCCCTGATAAATGTAGCGGTTTATTTCAACATTTGGAAAATATTTTGGAAGCCTATCGGAATTTTGGCGGATATGGTTGGTTCAATTATGATGAATCTTTCCGCCAAAAAATGTCGGTTTACCCCAACTTGAAGTGGGGTATGAAAGACGTAGGCTTATGGCTAAATTTAATTCTTCCTCAAAAACCGGCTTTTGCAAGACAATCGCCGGCAAGTCAAAATAGTTCAATTAAGAAAGGTCTTTGTTACGCTTTCAATGAGTCCCAGTGCAAGTGGTCGACCTCGTGCCGTTACAAGCATGAGTGCTCCTTTTGTTTTGGGACCCATCCAGTCACAAAGTGTTTCAAAAGAAATTATCCACATTCACAACACAGGGATAATTCCAAAAGCTTGCACGCCGGTGAAGCTGGAAAGAATGCACCCTTGGCTAATGCTGTTCCCAGACAGGGAGAAGGCGGAGGCCTTAATTGAAGGTTTTTCCTTAGGTTTTAAACTACCAGTGTTTTCAGGTGTCGGTTGTACCATGGTAAGCAATTTAAAATCCGTTTTGATGCATAGCCAGGTAGTGAGGGAGAAATTGATAAAGGAGATAGCTGCCGGTAGGGTTGCTGGTCCTTTTGTTTCTCCTCCCTTTAAAAATTTTCGCATTTCTCCTTTGGGTGTTGTGCCCAAAAAGGAGCCTGGCTCATATCGCTTGATACATCACCTTTCGTATCCCAAAGGTGATTCATTAAACGATGAGATTGATGGCTCCTTGGCCTCCGTTTCGTATGCAAGTTTTGATGACGCAATACGACTCATTAAAAAATTCGGTAAGGGGGCCTTGTTAGCAAAGTCTGATATCAAATCTGCGTTCAGATTATTGCCTATTTCCCCTGAATCCTTTAGCTCATTGGGTTTTTGTTTTGAAGAAAAGTTTTTCTTTGATATGTGCCTACCCATGGGTTGCTCACTATCGTGTAGTTATTTTGAAATGTTTGCCACGTTTTTGCAATGGGTCATCACCCACGAGTCGGGTTGCGACGGCGTCATCCATTACCTAGATGATTATCTTTTTATTGGACCGCCAAATTCTCCCGTTTGTTTTTTATTATTGAAATTATTTTTAAATATCTCGCAATATTTCGGCGTTCCTATTGCCACTGAAAAAACGGTTTTGCCAGTTACAGTTATAGAGTTTTTGGGTATCTCCATTGATACCATGTTATGTCAGTATCAACTTCCTTTAACTAAAATAAATAAAATTCAAAGTTTGATTTTTCTTTTTCTAAGAAGAAGGAAGGTCCTGTTAAAAGAACTTCAGTCCTTTTTGGGATTATTGGCTTTTGCAACCAGGGTCATGCCGGTTGGCAGGATTTTTTCCAGACGGTTGTCTTTGGCAATGTCTGGATTAAAATCTCCTTTTTCTCATATTCGCATCACTTCCGAGCTGAAAGATGATCTTTTGGTTTGGTCTCAGTTTTTGGAAGATTACAATGGTCGTACCTTTTTTCAAGAAGATTTTATTTTTTCAGCGGATATGGACCTTTACACTGACGCAGCGGGTGCACATGGCTTTGCTGCAATTTGGAGCACCCACTGGTGCTGTGGTAGTTGGCCTCCTTTTTGGGTGGCCAATAAGGCAACCAAGAATATAGTCCTACTTGAATTATTCCCTATAGTGGTAGCCTTTGAACTGTGGGGGAATATTTTTGCAAATAAAAGAATTTTGGTTCATTCAGACAATAAAGGTGTTATTTTTGCACTAAATTGTCTTTCTTCAAAATCCATTTTGGTGATAAAGTTACTGAGATATTTTGTTTTATTATGTCTAAAACTTAATATCTGGGTTAAAGCGAAGCATGTAGCTGGGAAAAGTAATCTGATAGCGGATGCACTGTCTCGTTTCCAGATTGCTCGTTTCAGACAACTCTTTCCGGAAGCGGACCCAGTGGGCTACACTTGCCCGAGTCATTTATGGGATTTGATATAACTCCTGTTATATCAGCCATTAGAAGCTCTATTGCCCCCAAGACATGGATCGATTATTCGGTTGCATGGAGGAAGTGGCTGTTGTTTCATGAGGAAGTAGGTTTATTTGGTTTTTCCCCTACGGAACAGACAGTCCTGGCATTTCTTTGTTCTCTTATGCAACAAAGTTTATCCTATCACTACATCAACAAGAGTTTGGCTGGGATTTCTTTTTTCCTGAAGTTGCATAATTTGCCGGCCTGTAACAGCTTCTTTTCAGTACGTCAGGTCCTAAAGGGTTATAGAAGGCAGACATTTACACCAGATACGCGTAGGCCCATTTCCATAGAGCTTTTAAGGAATATTTGTTTAGCTACAAGTAAAGTTTGTTGTTCAGAATTTGAATCCTTACTATTCCAGACAGCTTTCGTGTTAATTTTCTTTGCAGCTCTCCGCATATCGGAGCTAGTTCCAAACAATAAAAAAGGTAATTCTGGTTTGCAAGTAGGGGAAGTTTGCATCTCGCAAGGGAAAGTACAAGTTTTTGTCAACAAGTCAAAAACTGATATTTTTGGCAGAGGGCATTGGCTTACCCTGCATGCCTGCGGTGATCCTATTATTTGCCCTTATATAGTTTTATCCAAGTATTTTTCAGTTAGGCCTTCATGTGCAGGTAATTTTTTGGTTCATCTTGATTTTTCTCCATTGACAAAGTTTCAATTTTCTACCATATTTCGGCGCTGTTTGGTTTCTTTAAATCTTGGTCATTTAAAATTTTCCCCTCATTCTTTCCGTATTGGAGCTGCCACGGAAGCTGCTAGAATGGGTCTTAACGATTCTGTTATTAAAAGTCTGGGTAGATGGGAATCTAAGAGATTTAGTATATATATTCGCCCTAATCTATCTGTTTGATTCTAGGTTCAATATCTTCCGTCTGGATAATTGGACATTCATTTGTTCACTGGGCTCACAAAAGGGCAGGTCAACGTTGCTACTCTACTAATCTTTCTTTACCCTCTGATTCTTTTAAAATCTTCTGGAAAGGTATTCGTGGCCTCCGGTGGAACAATCTTTTTCAGCATATTTCTTTGCTTTCTAATGTTTTGCCTTACCCGGATATTTTAATAATTCACCTAGGAGGGAACGATGTAGGTAAATGTTCAACGTTGGACCTAATTTTAATGATAAAAAATGACTTGCAACGTATTCATTTATTTTTTCCAGGTACCAGAATAATTTTTTCAGAGATGATTCCTCGTTTGATCTGGTTATCTTTGTCAGAGAAAAAATCTTTGGAGAAGATACGTAAACGAGTTAATCATTCAATTGAAAAATTCATGCCTGTGTTGGGCAGTTTTTCCTATAGGCATACTGAATTGGAGGGTGGCTTATCTGGCCTTTACAGGCCAGATGGTGTTCACCTATCTGATATAGGTTTAGATATTTGTAATATGGATTTTCAAAACATGATAGAAATGGCCACGGTGGTGGGGTAGGCCGCTTTTGTTAGCGGACAAAAGCGGCTGGTGGGGACTTGTATTTATTTATTATTTATGGTATTCGCTCGAGTTTTATGACTGAGCGAGATCTTGAGAGAGAATTTTAAGTTTGGAAAGTTATTTTAAGAAGTTGAATATTGAAAGTTTTATTTATTAAGAAGTTAAATTATTAATTGGATTATTTATTTATTTATATATATTTATATATTTACCAATAAAGGTGCCGCGGCCATTTCTATTACCAAAAAAGAAAATGAATAAAAAATAATTATTATCAATAAAATTATTTAAATACACTTTGGTATGTTGAGTTTTTATTTATAGGTATTAGTTATATTTATTTGGTACAGCCTACATTCCCATGAAAAGGGGGCATTAATTAGTGCCCACAACATGGGGAGAGTGGCTGGCAAAATAAATAAAAAATAAATAAATAAATTAAATTTACAGTAAACGTTATTATATGTCTGTTTAAAAAAAAAAAAAAAAAATGGAGTCCTGTCAGCTTCACTATGGCTGTCAGGTATAATTTGGGCGGGCAGAAGCCTGGTTTTGGGCGGCAAAAACGTGTTTTTGAGCGGGAAGGCTGAAGTCACGTTTTTCCCGGTCTTTTCAAGTCACGTTTTTCCCGGTCTTTTTCAAGTCACGTTTTTCCCGGTCTTTTTGGGGCTATATAAGCCCAGCACCCCGAGGCATTAACCAGCTGTAACCTGGATCAGCGTGGTGTGCTCCCCCTTCCCTCCCACCCTGTCGCAGCACCTGTTATGTATCATGTCACCCTTGAAGTCAAGGGGGGACTTGTATTTATTTATTATTTATGGTATTCGCTCGAGTTTTATGACTGAGCGAGATCTTGAGAGAGAATTTTAAAGTTTGGAAAGTTATTTTAAGAAGTTGAATATTGAAAGTTTTATTTATTAAGAAGTTAAATTATTAATTGGATTATTTATTTATTTATATATATTTATATATTTACCAATAAAGGTGCCGCGGCCATTTCTATTACCAAAAAAGAAAATGAATAAAAAATAATTATTATCAATAAAATTATTTAAATACACTTTGGTATGTTGAGTTTTTATTTATAGGTATTAGTTATATTTATTTGGTACAGCCTACATTCCCATGCCAAGCCATAGGATATGGTACAGATACACATTTTTATAAAAAAAAAAGAAGGTACTAGCAAACATTGACATACAAGGGGCCAGATTCTCAGAGGAGATACGACGGTGTATCTCCAGATACGCCGTCATATCTCTGAGTCCGGCCGGTCGTATCTATGCGCCTGATTCATAGAATCCGTTACGCATAGATTTCCCTTAGATTGAAAGGCGTAGGTCTCTTATGCCGTCGGATCGTAACTGCATATTTACGCTGGCCGCTAGGGGCGTGTATGCTGATTTACGAAATATGTAAATCAGCTAGATACGCAAATTCACGAACGTACGCTCGGCCGATGCAGTACAGTTACGCCGTTTACGTTAGGCTTTTCCCGGCGTAAAGTTACCCCTGCTATATGGTGGCGTAAGTGCGGCGTACCAATGTTAAGTGTGGCCGTCGTTCCCGCAACGAAATTGGAAAATTTTACATTGTTAGCGTAACTCGTCCGTGAATGGGGCTGGACGTAATTTGCACACTGGGAGATTTCCACAGGCGGTGCATGCGCCGTTCGTGAAAAGCGTCAATCACGTCGGGTCACATAACATTAACATAAAACACGCCCCCCTGTCCCACATTTGAATTAGGCGGGCTTACGCCAGTCGATTTATGCTACGCCGCCGCAACTTACGGAGCAAGTGCTTTGAGAATACAGCACTTGCCCGTCTAAGTTGCGAAGGCGGAACGTAAATCGGATACGTTACGCCCGCGCAAAGATACGCGGATGTACGAGAATCTGGCCCAATGCGTTTTGGGTATCATGTAAAAATGTCCCTTTATCAAGAATAAAATACAAAAGGTGTGTGTCCTATAACAGTAGGTATGGTAACACAGTTGTGTAAATACATAATTGTTTCCTAACAAATTCCAAAAAACATTTAAAGTGATACTAAAAACACACTATAAATCATTCCTTCTCTTTCTATATGTGGAGGACGGCACTATAATTATTTTAATAATAAAAAATAATAAATAAAAAATGTACAGTAAGTACCCTTTTTCCTAATCAATACACAGCTGTTACGTGACCCAACTCGTTCCCAGCCTGTCGGTAGGAAAAGAGTAGCAGGAGGAGCCTCTAGTCCTGTTATTGGTCACATGTTCAGAATAAAATAATAATAATAAAAAAAACAGCCTTTGAGATACAGAGTTTAATGAAATAATTAATATCAATACACTGTTTTAAATTTCATACAAGTATATATTTGAAATTAAATCTTTATTATTTTGGCAACAACATGGTATGGGTCGATTTCATAGGCTGTGTCATGCCCCTCCAGCCTGTGTCTTAGAATAACATGGAGGTGAGGCCACAATTATTCAAGATGTAATATCCTACCCTCATTGGTTTTACCTGATTGGTTGGCATGGAGAAGGGGGGAGGGAGTGGGCTGTCATTAATTACCACTGTGTAATGTCCACATATGTGGCTCTATAGTCAAATGGGCTGCTTAGGTGTGATAGGGAGGAAATGCTGGGGCTAGAAAATACACTGAAAAGTGGGGACCTGGACAGTGGGGACTGCAGTGGGGACCTGGACAGAAGATGTAGATAGAGAACAGCAGGATCAACCAGGTATTTTCAGAGTACAGATTGCAGAAAATGAATCCCATAGTGACTGAGTTAGTATGCACAGCATGTAATACACCATGTATTAATAGTTGTTAATGGTGTGGGTTTAATGACACTCTAAGACATGATTTCAATTAGCCAATTTCAAAAAATCAGCTTCCTGATGTACTTTTTTTGAACATAGGCAACTGAAGTCATGTTTTTAATTTGAGTCATGTTTTTAATTTCAAGAATTGTTTAACAAAATGTATGGCCCTGATGAAGAGGAATTTGTGCTTGACCCGCAAAACATGTTGGCTGTCAATTTCTAAAATACCTTTTCATTGTGAAAAATACAAATGAATATCTTGGCAAATCCCTATGGCTTGGCGCTCTCACCCTTTATCTTCATACCTGTCTATGTAAGGACAGCTTCATTTTATATTTAACGAACAAAGGTAAAGGAAAGTGATTGTGCGTAGACACAAACGACTTTGAAAAAAATCATACAAAATATAAAACCTGACTGTTGGTTAGATACTGGAATAATTCACAAGGGATTGTGGATACATTTTTCATTTTCTATTTATTTCACAAATACACATGAATCACACTTAATCAAAGCATAACTATATTTTTTCATAAAATCAATGATGTAGATATTTTATTTTGCAAGTGTAAAAATATGCAGATGTCACAACACGAATACAAAATATCCCAATGCATGTAATCCTTGTTATAAATACATATGCTATTAAATATTAATCTTTTAATCTTAGCAAGAGCAAAGAAAATGGTTATTATCTTTCTGAATGTAATTGCATATTCACTAGACTTATTCATGCATAAAAGAAGAAGAAGTGACCCCTAATGTCACCCTAGTTCAATATTTTATTCGTTTTAAAATAAAGCAGTTTTTAGATAAAAATAGTATAATTATTCTTACTTATCAAATTTACTTTTTTTCCTTCTCAGGTAGTCTTTGCCTGCAATAACAACTCAAGCATCTCTCAAAACAGGGGGGAAATTAATTAAAAACATCTGAGACAAGTTATATTTCAACTCCTGACTGTTGCCTATGGCAACCAATCAGCTTCTTTCTTTAATTTTTTTCACACAGCTTAGAAAATTAAAATGTAAAAGCTGTTTGACTTCAGTCCACGTTAGAAAAAAAATAAACACTTTTTATTAATCCCCCATTGTGTACATACTATTAGTGAAGCAGAATGTAGGTTTAGATGCAGTTGCTAGTAGTGAGAAAAAAAATAGTTTTACTTGTATACTGTAGTGTCAATGTATTACATACTACTTTATTATATGGTACTCATAACAGCATTGACAAAGACAGTAGTTTCTGTTAAAGCGGAGTTCCGGCCACAATTTCACTTTTTATATATAAATACCCCTGTAATACACAAGCTTAATGTATTCTAGTAAAGTTAGTTGGTAAACTAAGGTCCGTTTTGTTAGGTTGTTACCGCATTTAGACACTTTATAAAATAGAAATTGACTGGGGTCATCTTAAGTGTGGGCATCATGAAGCCAGACTGTATGACTTCCTGGATTTCAGCCTTGCAGATCTCGCACATGCTCAGTGCTGCACAAGCAGTGTAATAGGTTTCAGATCAGGTTTCAGCACCTGTACTGTCCAAGTCACATGATTCTTCGAGACTGGGGAGTGCACAGACTCCTGGAAAGTTACACCCACTACATTCCCAGGAGTCTGTGCGGTGTAGGTTAGGAAGCTTAAGCACCTAGGTGCAGGAAGAGGGAAGATTAACTATTCTGCCTAGCAACAACACTTTGAAGGCATCTAAAAAATTGTTTTTTTCTTAAAGGACTAATGACATTTTTTTAAAAACTACTGATGTAATGTTATATGTATGGGTGGAACTCCACTTTAAAGCGCATTTAATGTGACCCAGCACCTAAGCAATATCACTGGTGCACAGCACACTGGACTTACAGACACACTGTTTGGTGTTAACAACTACAGAAGCAATTGGCTGGAACTTCAAATTCAGTGGACCTTATTGTCTACTGGACATAGCCTTAGCAACTTCAACCTACGATAAGACTGCAGTCCCCCTATAGTATGGGCTTCTAATAAGATCATCTGATATTAGATTTATTTTCCAACAGTAGTGGTGCTTTCTGATATGAATCTATGATTCTGTTAACTTAGCTATGATTGAGGGAAGCATTTGGAGCATATGTGAATATATGGAAGCTATAAATTTAAATATGTAGGCTTAATTCACACAGCTAACACACCAAATATTCTCACCAAAAGTGACAGTTATTTTAAGCTTAGTCCAATGAAATTTGAAAACTGTAGTCATATACTGTAGATTAAAGAAATTTCTTCTTGTATTACATCTTTGTTAATTGTCTTAAGCTGCAATAGATGGGTTGAAATTTGTCCAGTTCAGCAGGAACAGGATGAATTTTGATCCATCTATGGCCATTCCTGTTCCAGAGAAGTTAATCTAAAAATTGGCTTCTCTCGAACACGCCTGCTGGAAAATTTTCCCTTGATCAGCGCATGCAGCCACTGATTCGTTTATTCTGACAGCAGAGGAGTCATTGGTGTCAGAATACCAGTCTGACAGACTTTTTCCATCGGAAAACATGTTCTCTTTTACTCCGATGGAATTCCGTCAGAATTCCGATGTGAGTTTGGTCGACCAAAGCCAGTCCGTGTGTATGGGGCATAAGAGTTATCCTGGGAAAAAGGTGTCTCCACTGAAGCTTTATCACTAATCCTTGTTTCCACAACAACCCAAAATGTTCAAAATCCAATTGTCACAGGGACAGAAAGTGAGGTGAAATCTTCTGAACAGGGGCACAGACAGCAAAGCCAATGTTACAGAGGCGTTAACACTTCCCTATGCTATCAAAAAAATGGAAAATCATTTTTTTGACTGGAGTTACACTTAAAAAATATACCTGTTCCGAGCTACATACAAATTCAACTTATGCACCGTACACACGATTGGAATTTCCGATGGAAAAAGTCCAGCGGACTTTTTCATCGGAAATTCCGACCATGCGTATGCCCCATCAGACTTTTTTCATCGGAAATTCTGAGGAATTTCGTCAGAGTTTAGATAGAGAACATGTTCTCTTTTACTCCTATGGAATTCCATCGGAATTCCGATGTGATTTTGGCTGGTCAAAAGTCTGAAGGTGTGTATGGGGCATAAGTCTTAAATCGTGTTTGTAACCTGGGGACTGCCTGTTATTTGGAAGGTGATTGTCTTGGTTAGATTCCATAACTATGACACATGCACAGATACACATTTTAGACCAGATTTTCATAAGTCAATAAGAGTAGCAGCTGCCAAAACAGAGAACCAGGAAGAAAGCAACACAAATATAGGGTAAAGAATATACAAACTCCATGTAAGTGATATGATGTTAACTCTGGATACAAAAAGCTGCAAAGCAATTATGCCACTTAACAAGACCACCTTTAACTTCATGGCAGTAAACTGCCAATACAATTCATAGTGAAATCAGAAAGTCTACTCAATTCTAATTATTCAAGGTATATAAAATTTCACCATAGCATCACTGATGCTATGCTAGAATCATGCTAACAGTGAATGGATAGCATGCAAGTTTGTTCCAAACTTCTTAAATGCAAATTTGATTAAGACATCATTACTGCCATGACATGGCTAATAAACACCTAATACCAGGTTTGATCTACAGTGCCATAGAACATGTAAACAATAAAGCATCCTGTTAGCTAAACTTTTGTCATCCTAGGGCAATTAATTATTACAACAAGATTACTATGCAGACATGATCCTGTAAATTACATGGATTAGTCAATGTGTTGACTGTTTTGGAACTGAATAATAAGTTGTTAAAAATCTCCTACAGACAGGTGATCTTTGGAATAATACAATTTAAAAGTGCCAAGGCAGAGCGGAATCCATTAAAATCCAGACTGAAAGTCTCCAGTTTTGAGAACATTATGAGAGATTCAAGTAAATTGCCGTACCATAATTGCAGCAGTCAGACCTCAGTGTCAAGAATTGAAAAGAGGGCAGTTGTGAAACATTAATCAAAAACAGGCTTTTGTCGATCACCTCTCAATCAGAGAAGTTTGACACAGTAAGAAAATAAGAGTGTTTGCTGGAGGTATTATGGAAAGGTGAATCAGATCACAGAATGCTTTCCATTTGATGGCCAGCCCTTACAAATTTGCCATGGCTGTTAAAATGATATGAATCCTTGTCTACATTGAAGGTAATGCTGCAATAGCAGATTTAGAAGACCAGGTGAGCAAATATGAGGAGGAATCTTTCTTATGGCAGGCAGTTTAAAGAGGAACTGCAGTCTGCTCACTTAATTTGTAATAAAAATATCTTTGCCATTTTGAAGCTTCCCTCCAACCACATATTATTTAATATATAATGTAATTCTGTACTTGCAAAATATGCTACAGAAATCTCCCTCCACGGAGTCTGGTTGCATCCATTTTAACTGTGGGAAGCTGAAGCTGCTGCCTGTTCACTTCCTGGGTTCACACAGACACGTCTACAACTCTGCAGCTCTCATTGGCCCTCTTATGACTCAGCCCACCTCCCTTCCTGGCAAACTATCACAAGAGTAAGAGCTGTGCATGATGTTATAAGCCTAGGCTTTTTTACCAGACAAGAAACAGGAAGTGGGCTGTATAAGGTATTTACTGGCATAAAAAAAAAAAGTTTTACTATCCAAAGTTAAAACAAGGGCAGAAGGTTTAATAGATGGAAAGTTGAAAAAATTACTGAAATTCCACTTTAAGTTAATTTGTTTCTTTTACACCAAGGCTTTTCTGCTGTTAGATCTCAGCACAGGAGTTTATAGTTTCAATGCTTTTTACATCTGATAAGGTAAGAACATATTTTTAGGGGCTCACTTGTGCAACTCTAAATTGGTAACCTGTAAAGGAGCTTAGGGCCAGATTCACATAGGAGAGCGGCGGCGTAATGTATCATAGATACGTTACACCGCCGCAATTTTTCATCGCAAGTGCCTGATTCACCAAGCACTTGCGATGAAAACCTACGCCGGCGGCCTCCGGCGCAAGGCGGGCCAATTTAAATAGGCGTGTGCCATTTAAATTAGGCGCGCTCCCGCGCCGGACCTACCGCGCATGCTCCGTTTCCGAACTCCCGTCGTGCATTGCGCGCCGTGACGTCATTTTTTCGAACGGCGACGCGCGTAGCGTAGTTCCGTATTCCCGGACGGCTTACGCAAACTACGTTGATTTTTAAATTTCGACGCGGGAACGACGGCCATACTTTAGACAGCAATACACTTGCTGACTAAAGTTAGGGCAGCTAAAACGACGACTAACTTTGCGACGGGAAACTAGACTAGCGGCGACGTAGCGAACGCGAAAATCCGCCGTGAATCGCCGTAACTCCTAATTTGCATACCCGACGCTGGTTTGCGACGCGAACTCCCCCCAGCGGCGGCCGCAGTATTGCATCCTAAGATCCGACAGTGTAAAACAATTACAGCTGTCGGATCTTCTGGCTATCTATGCGTAACTGATTCTATGAATCAGTCGCATAGATAGAAACAGAGATACGACGGCGTATGAGCAGATACGCCGTCGTATCTCCACTGTGAATCTGGCCCTTAAAGCGTCACTTATGGAAAATTATAAGCACCATAGTTTGCCGCCATTCCACAAGCAGACGCAATTTTAAAGCGTGGAATGTTATGTATCTATTTACTTGGCGTAACATCATCTTTCACAATATACAATACAATTGAGGTAAATACTGAGCAAATGCTGTGTGATGTAATTTTTTCTTAGCAATGTAGGTCCAGTTATCTCAAGATCACAAGAATGCCATTGTGATCAAAGATTTTCTGCAACGGGTCCAAAGCCCTAGGGTCTCCATCTTAGGCACCAATAAAAATTCAATGACATAGTAAAATACAAAAGAAGTTTATTATAATAGATTAAAAGCCAGATTATATATAAAATTGCATAAATACAACAGATACATATTCTATAAGAAAAACAAGAACTGGAAGAAGAACAGAGAGATCTCCATCCATCATTAAAACATTGAAACCCAAGGGGGATCCCTACAGGTTTCAACTCGCTGAGTCTTCTTCAGGGGGTTCTTTTAAACAATGTAATGGATAGATTGATGTATTGGTTGGAACCAAATGTATGCAGACACCACCAGATAGCTTAGCGTCCTGGAAGTGATTCAAGGGACAATGGCTTGATGGGTAAAATAGACCATGTGTGTCTAGACAGAAGGGATGTATATAACGTTGCTGGAAAAAGATTGTAGAGGAAAAGGCAGTAGTGGAAGCCAAAAAGAATGTGGCAGATTTATCCCAATAAACCATTCCAACCAAACATATTGAACATTCTGAACAGACAAGAAAAATGCTGCTGAAGAAAGGTTGTAGAGGAAAGGGCAGTAGGTGAAGCCAGAAAGGATGTGACAAATGTATTTCAAAATACAATTCCAACCAAACACACTGAATGTCCTGAACACACTGGAAGGTCCCAATGTGTGTATATACGATTTTACATTTTAAAAAGTTTTTTATTTTATTTTTTATTTTACCCTTTAACTTAGTGAATGAGGTGAAGCTCTGCTGACTTCCATCATCTATATACTGTATGTGAAAGATTTTTTTTTTCCTTCAAGCAAAGCGATTTTTTCCCACATTCACTAAGGTAACAGAAAATTCCCTTTCAAAGGGAACAACTTATTTACCTTCAGTAAAGCACTAACTGTAATAAATATTTCACTTCATAGGACAAGTTTATGTTAGCCCACCATCTGTCTTATCAATGCAGAACTTGCTGTAGGTGTATATGACTAAGGAGGACTGTTAGGTGTGAGACAGTTACCTGCATTTTTGGCATCTACAAGAAGGAATATAGATTATGTTAAGAAGTGACTTATTTTTAAAGCAAAATTCCAAGCATTGTTTTTAAACTGCAGTATAAACATAAATTAACCACTTAAGACCCGGACCATTATGCAGGTTAAGGACCTTGCCCCTTTTTGCGATTCGGCACTGCACCGCTTTAACTGACAATTGCACGGTCGTGCGACGTGGCTCCAAAACAAAATTGGCGTCCTTTTTTTCCCACAAATAGAGCTTTCTTTTGATGCTATTTGATCACCTCTGCGGTTTTTATTTTTTGCGCTATAAACAAAAATAGAGCGACAATTTTGAAAAAATGCAATATTTTTTAACTTTTTGCTATAATAAATATCCCCCCCAAATATATAAAAAAAACTTTTTTTTCCCTCAGTTTAAGCCGATACGTATTCTTCTACATATTTGTGGTAAAAAAAAAATCGCAATAAGCGTTTATCGATTGGTTTGTGCAAAATGTATAGCGTTTACAAAATAGGGGATCGTTTTATTGCATTTTTTTTTCTACTAATGGCAGCGATCAGCGATTTTTTTCATGACTGCGACATTATGGCGGACACATCGGACAATTTTACCACATTTTTGGGACCATTGTCATTTTCACAACAAAAAGTGCTATAAAAATGCACTGTTTACTGTGAAAATTACAATTGCAGTTTAGGAGTTAACCACTAGGAGGCACTGTTGGGGTTAAGTGTGACTTAATATGTGTTTCTAACTGTAGGGGGGCGGGGCTGGACGTGTGATGTCATTGATCATCTTTCCCTATATCAGGGAACAGACGATAAATGACACTGCCACAGTGAAGAACAGGGAAGGTGTGTTTACACACACCTCTCCCCGTTCTTCAGCTCCGGTGACCGACGCGGGACACCGGCGGCGATCGGGTCCACGGGTCCCGCGGACGCGGTCACAGAGCTTAGGACCGGGTCACGAGCGCGCAACCCCGCGACTGGGCTTAAAGAGACACATACAGGTACGTGATTGTGCCCAGCCGTGCCATTCTGCCGACGTATATCGGCGTGAAGGGGTCCTTAAGTGGTTAAGATGTGTATACCACTTCAAGTATGGTTGTATCTTGTACATTTTTACACTTTCATTGAGGCCTGGGATTATAGCTTTCATTTTTTTTAAACTCTACAAATATGATGCTGCATTATCTTTTGTCTGCTGTCTTCTCCCCATGCCCATTACCAGAACACTTTGTTTTCTGTGAACTATTGCACCCATGTTGCAATCTGAAGATGAACAAAATTTCAAAAATCTACTTTCACTTTTCTTTACAAGTTTTTAAAATGGAAGATCCAGGTTAAACCTCAGGCTATTGTGTATGCAAATATGGGAGGATCAAGGGTCCAATAACATTTCATCTGATTGGGTTTACTCATATCTGGTAGTTTTATTACAGAAAGTTTCCTACCAAACAGAGGTAAAAAATGTCAGACCACTTAGCCTAGATTCACACTGCTGTGATTCAGCACATTGGCATTCTGTATGGCTCAAATCAAACTTAATTGAAACACATCTGCACCAAAACGCATCCACGCCAAAATGGGGCAGGACCTTTTTTTAGCTGTACTGGAATCAGATTTCATAGGTGTTCACACCCATGCGATCCGACTCAGGCAAGCACATTGGGCCAGATTCTCAGAGACTTACGTCGGGCGTATCAGTAGATACGCTGTCGTAAGTCCGAATCTGCGCCGTCGTATATTTAAGTGTATTCTGGAAACCAGATACGCTTTAATTTGGCTAAGATAGATTTGACTAAGATAGTAAGTCTCCTACGCCGTCGTATCATAGGGTGCATATTTACGCTGGCCGCTAGGTGGCGCTTCCGTTGTTTTCCATGTTGAATATGCAAATGAGCAAAATACGCCGATTCACAAATGTACGTACGCCCGTCGCAATTAGTTACGCCGTTTACGTAAGACATACGCCGGCGTAAAGATAAAGCAGGTCTCTAGGTGGCGTAGCCCATGCAAAGTATGGACATCGGAACAAGCGTATCTTTTTACGTCGTTTGCGTTAGTCGTACGCGAATAGGGCTGTGCGTAAGTTACGTTCACGTCATAGGCAGTGTTCGACGTATCTTAGGCATTCTCTCCGACGCATGTGCATTGGGATACGTCCACGGACGGCGCATGCGCCGTACGTTCAAAACGTCATTTATGTGGGGTCATGCTTTATTTGCATAAAACACGTCCACCTCTTCCCAATTTGAATTAGGCGTGCTTACACCGGCACATTTACGCTACGCCGCCGTAACTTAGGACGCAAGTGCTTTGTGAATACAGCACTTGCCTCTCTAAGTTGCAGCGGCGTAGCGTAAATACGATACGCTACGCCCGTCCACACTTACGTCGGGGTACGTGAATCTAGGCCATTGTGTTCTGTCACCTGTATTTAGGGTGTCCCTAACTTTTGTTGACACCCAAAGCCGATCATATGAACACAATGCAACTGCTATGCGATCCGGGGAAACACAACAAATGTTATGCATTTCCTGCATTGTATGAGTATGAACCAGGGCTTAAGTTATTCTATTAAATGGATATAAGCTAAGCAGCAAGTGTTTGTTTTTGTCAAAGCTTAATTGAACAAGCTGAAGTTAGAAACTGATGGGCTATCACAGCCCTCAAAAAATCCACTCGCCTGCTCGCATTTTGCGAGGAAGGGCTGCCTGGGAGCCGGGGGGCGAGCACCACCGGCAGACTGTGTGTAATGGGAGTCCTTCTCCCAGTGACCGTGGAGGGGGAAGAGAGAGAGCCATCCGGATGTTTAGAGTGCAGTGCGGGGAACAGAGGATAACAGTTTTCATTTTAATTGCCGTGTTCCCCGCCGCTCGCTGTCAGATCCAGCCCCGCCTTTGTGACAGGTGATCTGTCAAACAAAGTTCCCCCGGCCAGGGTGCGGGGCTGATAATGACATTTAGCGGTGGGAACACGGCAATTAAAATGAAAGCTGTTATCACTGTGTTCCCCCTGCTGTGCTCTGATCACCTGGGCGGCTCTCCTGTTCCTCTCCTTCCTTGCACAGGTAGGCTGCATAGTGGGCACAGACTGCATTTGGTAAACACAGGCTGAATGGTGGACACAGGCTGCATTTGGTGGACACGGGCTGCATGTGGTGGACACGGGCTGAATGTGGTGGACACAGGCTGCATGGTAAAAACTGGCTGCATGTGGCGGACACAGGCTGCATTTGGTGGACACGGGCTGCATGGTAAACACAGGCTGCATGTGGTGGACACGGGCTGCATGTGGTGGACACGGGCTGCATGTGGTGGAAAAGGGCTGCATGTGGTGGACAAGGGCTGCATTTGGTGGACACGGGCTGCATTTGGTGGACACGGGCTGCATTCGATGGACACGGGCTGCATGGTGGACACGGGCTGCATTTGGTGGACACGGGCTGCATGATGAACTTGGGCTGCATGGTGGACACGGGCTGCATTTTGTGAACACGGGCTGCGTTTGGTGGACACGGGCTGCATTTGGTAGACACAGGCTGCATGGTGAACACGGGCTGCATTTGGTGGACACAGGCTGCATTTGGTGGACACGGGCTGCATGGTGAACACGGGCTGCATTTGGTGGACATGGGCTGCATGTTGAACACCGGCTGCATTTGGTGAACACGGGCTGCATTTGGTGGACACAAGGCTGCATTGGTGGGCATAGGCAGCCTGCATTGGTGGGCACGGATACAGTTGTTGTTAATATTTATTTTTATAACTTAATTCTGCATAAAACATTTAAGTGTCATTTCATGAGATAATTTATGAGGGCGTGTTTAGGGGCGAAATTAGGGGTGAGGGGGGGGGGCTGGGTGGGGCAACTGGTGGCAAGTAACCCTTGAGGCCTGGCTAGTAGCTCGGGACTTGAAATTTTTAGCCCTGGGCTATCATATATAGCTGCACCAGATTTTGCACTCTCCAGTATTAGCAAATCAACCCCTTTTGATAACAAAGAACGTGAACCGGCTGCCACAGTAAAAAAAAAAAAAGAATACTTTTCTGCAATGAGGCCTACAAATGGCAGAATTCTAAATATTAGTGTGAAGATTACAGTAAATTAAAACATATAAACCAAAGGCATGCACATGCATCTTTAACAACAGCCCATCTACTTTATAGAATGGTGTCGGGAGGAGATGTATGTATCTCAAGCAGTTTATCTGGAATAATTTTTTTAGTTTCTGAAGTTTACAGTGTTCTGGAGCAAATGCCATTTGTGGCCTTTGTTTTTGTTATTAACTAAGATTATACATCAGACAGGAGGCTCATATCTTATGCATTAATCCTTCTTTATTAATGCTCACAGCAGAAGTGTAAAACCTTTAACGAATGTAATAAAAGAAAAAACTGGTAGAACCACACCTCCCAGCAGTCCCATGGCCTAAACCACTCCCATTCTAGTCTCTATAAATGGACTGCTCTCACTAGAATCTTCCTCTTTCTTTCTGCTCACGGCGGAGCATAAGATAAGTATACCAGATTATTAGATATTGATATTATTATTATATATATTATATATTTCTATATCTATTGTGGTGCGATTTTGAAGAAATCCCATATCTTCTTGATACCAAAGCTTTTTTCCAAGCTCTTTTTACCTTTAGTGTACTGTACCTTACACCTCTTTATCCTTAGCATTTTTCTGTGCCTCTCTATATTTCTCCTTACCTCCGTTCCGCTGGGACCGCTGCTATTGTCAGATCTGTCAGCGATCTACGCACCCCTCCCTCCCTCTTCCTTCTCCTATGCGGCGCGCCATCTTGGGCAATCTCCCCCTTCTCTCCCCTCCATAGGACGAACGCGCGTCGCCAAGTAGGCGGAGCCTCCCCTCGCTCTACTCCTGCAGAGCCGCCCCCGCCGTCCTATCGCTTTGCGCGCTGGACCCGGGAGACGTGCTCTCTCACACCTTCCAACCAATAGACGCCTGGGGGCCGTAGTCTCGCGAGACTTCGCCCCCAGAGCGCAATCGCTCCCAGGCTCTCCTCCCGTCGCGTGCCAGTCGGCGCTGGTGACCGGAGGGAGAGCCTGGTATAGTCTGTTCACTGCACATCTTCTCCTGGGAATTTAATTCCCATCCTTACCCTGTGCCCACATTCTACTACCCCAAAAATTCTCACAGAACCTTTAGGTGTGCCTGCCTGCCATACATTATTTTCCCAGATATCTGCAAAACTTTCTGTGCATTATTAACCCTTGCACCGCTGCCTCTACTCTTTCATTACCATGACTGAAGAGGGCTCCCCCTCCCCCATAGGGCAGGAATTGGTCCTGGAACCTACTCACCTTCTCAGTACTTCCCAATTACAGGACCTTATTAACCAGTCTGTCCAAGCAGCACTAGCAGTAACTGCCGCTTCTGGACCTTCCCAATCCAACTATCCCCCTGTGCCCGTACCACTCGGCACAGAACCGGCCACAAAGAGGGGAAAATCCTCCTATAAAAGGAAGAACGTGGTGACGGTTTATGACTCCCCGGCAGGGGAAGCTAACAATATGCTGCGAGCAGATCCTTCCACGGACTGCCACCCCACGCATCCTACAGACCCTTTTCAACCTCTGAGCCTCAGAGAGTCAATAAAAAGGCATGGTTCCGCTAAGAGAGCCAAACCAGACTCTTACATCATAGAGTCAGACGACGATTCATCCGCCGAGTCGGATAAATCAGAGGTCTCAGGGTCTGATTGTTATGAGGAAGAGGATGCGGGGGCTTCGGCAATCCTCCCGGATGCCAACCCTGACAACCAGGGCAAGGACGTATTAGACGCCATGGGGGAACCCCTTTTCAACCCAGACACTATCTCACATCCCCGCTCGGGGGACTGGTCTCCCCTGCCCCATGTGTCCCAATATGTAGAGCTCTGGGCACGGAGACCATTGGATAAATCCAATCGCAACAAACTTAGAGCGGAGTGCCCCCGCCCGCATATCCCTATGAAAGCGGTTGTCACACCTACAGTGGACCCTATACTAATGAAATACCTGCTTAAAACAGGAAAGATGCCTAAGAAAGGGATTGATCGGTCCTTCACAAATATCCAGGATCGTATCCTGGACCTGTTCGGGCCCCTGACCAAAATTCTGAATCTGGCGGAACAATCCGCAACAACCGGCCAAGGGGTTGATCTAACTCAACTGCGCGGTTGGGCCCAAAGAGCCATATGCCTTACGGGCAACGCCAACACCGCCTGTTCAGTCGAGCGCAGGCGCTCAATTCTCATGCGCCTCGACCCGCAGCTGGCCCATCTAGCAGAGTCCGAGCCAGGCCCCTCAGCAGAGGGCATGCTTTTTGGCGAGTCCTTAATAAAGGACATTAATAAATTTGTTGGCATGTTCAACAGCCTGGACAAGGCACAAACATCCCTGAAGAAAACCAACAATGCCAGAGTTTTTCCCCGGGCCGGCAGAAACAGGGGCCGTTCTGCCGGCCGATACAACACGGGCAGACCCTTTCAGAGGTCTTCTGCCCAAACACACTATAACCAGGCTCCCGCCCACTATACCACCACCGTGCAACCGGCACCATTCTTCCCTCCCCGTGGAAGACCCTGGAGAGGACGCGGCCAAAGAGGATACCCTCGTTCACGCCCGTATTCCGGTGAGTACCACTCTCATTCCCTTTCCCCTCATACCGGTGGGAGGCCGCCTAATGTTTTTTACGCACGCCTGGTCTGCGATTACGGCAGATCCCTGGGTTCTGAACACGGTAACGGGTTTCCAAATAGACCTAGTTTCCCCACCGACTCTGGGGATTATACCACCCCCTATCCATTTTTCAGAACAAAATGTGACCCTTATAGACACCGAACTTCGGGAATTGTTAGCCAAACATGCGGTCACCGAAGTCGTCACCCCGTCCCCGTCTCCGGGCTTCCTCAGCAACCTCTTCCTGGTCAAGAAGAAGGGGGGGGGTTATCGCCCGGTCATAAATCTCCGGGACTTGAACCAACATGTCGCCTATCGGCATTTCAAGATGGAAGGCATTCACTGCCTCCGGGACCTACTCACCCCCGGAGACTGGTTAGTGAAGGTAGACCTAAAGGACGCCTACCTCACGGTTCCCATGCATCCAGATTCTCAATAGTGTTGCTCACGAATATTCGCATTGCGAATATTCGACTCGAATATAGCATATTCGAGAAATCGCGCTATATTTCGAAATTCGCGGTGAATATTCGCAATTCCGAATATTCGATTTTTTACAATTTTTTTTTTGAATCAGATCACATCCTAGATATCTCCATCGACGTCTAAAAGCATTGCTGGTATCATTAGAGACCCTGGGCCGAGTAGCTGAAGCGTTCATTGAATTTTCCAGAAAGATCGCAATGCGATTATTCGGCAAACGCAATATCGCGCGATTATTTTCCTCGCCCCGATCTTCCGCATCAGAGCGATTTTTACAGTTTCATTTTTAAAACAGATCACATCCTAGTGATCTCCATAGACGTCTGAAAGCATTGCTGGTATGATTAGAGCCATTGGGCCGAGTAGCTGAAGCGATCATTTTATATTGCCGAATATTCGCAATGCGAATATTCGGCAATAGGAATATTGCGCGATTATTTGCTCCGCCCTTTTGCATCAGAGCCAATCAGAGTTCTCCTTCCACACTCGTCACAGGTTAGCAACCAATAGGAACCTGCCTGCATGGACATTATATAAGCTCACTCCCAGCACCATTTCATTGCAGATTCAGAAGCTTGCTATAGAGTGTGGAGGCTGTTTCTGTGTTCCTGGTTTCCTGGTTTCCTGTGTCTTTGTTCTTGATTGATTTAGATCATCACCAGCATTGCTATTTAGTGATTCCAGTGGATCTTTTCCAGTATATCAACTGCTTTTTTCAAAGCAATAGACCCAAGAGCTTTTTTCAAAGCTACGTTTTGTGCTGTTTTGTGCTGTTTTTTTCATTTGTGTTACTGTTTGATCCTGCAATCCTCCCTGTTCAGTTATATTTGCAAGAGATTTCAGAACACATATTGATCTGAGCTTTATAAAAGAGCTTTTCTAAAAGCTAAGTTTTGTTCATCTTGTGTTACTGTCAGATCTTGCAGGTTCACTGTTCAGTGATATTTGATAGGCATCTCAGTTCAAATTTTGTTTAGTTTTCCCTAAAGAGCTTTTATAAAAGCTAAGTTTTGTGTTCAGTTTAGTTAAATTTTGTGTAGTAAGTGTACACACTGTTAGTGTACATTTATTTCATCTAGCTTAGCTTAGTGTGTGTTTAGTGTCTGTGTTTTGTGTTTAAAAAAAAAAAAAAAAAAAAAGTTAGTGTTTGTTTAGTGCTTTTTTTTTTTTTTCTTTAATTTTGTAGTCCTTGTCTGGTGTACTACTTTTCTTATAGTTTAGTAGCTGTCTGTGTACGTCTTTGTCTGCGTGCCTGTCTTGTAAAAAAAACACAAAAACACATTTTGTTCACATTTTCCCCCCCAATAAAGTTTAACCCCCCCACACACATATCAGCAATTATGAGCGGCATCCGTGGCCGTGGCAGTAGGGGTAGGGGAGTTACTCCCAGTGCTGGATCGCTGCCAGCACGGGGTACCTCTCGTGCCCCTACTAGTGGTAGAGGATCGGGTGCAAGGGGAGTACGCCTGATCCGGGAGTTCTTCCCATCGGGCAGCCGCCCGATATTGCCATCTCAGGCTCAAGTAGTGGTGGACTACATGGGGCACAGCAGTGCCACTGAGTCGTCGGTCCCGACTCACAGTAGTACCACCATTACACCGTTGCCTGTACTACCCCCCCCCAGCCCCCAAGAGTCCAGCATCTTACTGTTCGACAGCGACAGTGATAGGGATCTCTTGGGGGAGGCCATGCATCAGGCAGACCTCCAGCTCTGTCCTGATGGTCAGGACCTTTTTGAAGGGATGGATGAGGAGGATGGGATACCTGCTGGCAGTATCCCAGAGACATCCCTTCAAACTGGTGCTGCTGTTTTGGTGCAGGAAACAGCAGCACCTAGTCAGACCCAGGCGTGGGTGAGGGGACAGCGGAGCCAGGCTAGAGGCTCCATGTCACGTGGTTCCCTCAGACCAACACATCTCAGCCCTTGGTCTGACATCTCTGGGGGCGAAGAGGGTGACCCATCATGGTTGCCATCTGACGCGTCGGCTCACTACGTCAGTGACGACGGGGAAGGTAGGCACCCTGGTGAAACGGTGCGCCAGGTCACCACCAGGGAGACCATCGTCAGGGTCTCCACTGGTGATGGCAGCAGGAGGTGTCAGGAGGAGGAGCAGCAGCAGCAGCAGCAGCAGCAGGCAGCTCCACCTGTGCGCACCGAATCCCAGCAGGTGCAAGTAAGCGTCACCCCATCTGACAGGAGGGCGGTGCTGAAGTCACCTGTCTGGAATTTCTTTACCCTGGTGGCAGACAACCCTACCGTGGCCATCTGCCGGATTTGTAAAGTGAGGGTGAAGAGAGGGAAGTGTTTGGCTCGGGTGGGTACCACAGCCCTGAACCAGCACCTCAGGATAAACCACTGGGCGTTGTATGAGGAGATGAAGCGTGGTGGTGGTAGCAGCGCCACCACCACAAGTGAGCAGGGTACAGCAGCCCCTGCCACATCTTCATCTGTTTCCAGCAGGTCATGCCCCCCCGCTCCCTCTAGTAGAGGTACTGGTACCGGCAGCCAGACCTCTACTTCCACAGCACCCTCCACGTCTGTGTCCCGCACTGCCGTCCGGCGCCAGGCGTCGATTTCAGACGCCTTTGACCGCACCACTCCCTTCCCCCCTGGAGACCGACGTGTGCGTTCCCTCAATGGGCTCCTGGCAAGGGTTATTGCCCAACATCTGCTGCCCTTCAACATAGTTGACAGCAACCCCTTCAGGCAGATGTTGGAGCAGGCCCAACCCCAATGGCGTGTCCCCAGCCGCCATTTCTTTGCCAGGACTGGTGTCCCTGCCCTACACCAGCACATTGTTCAGAATGTAACCCTGTCGCTGGATCACGCTGTCAGCGACAGGGTTCATCTGACAATGGATGGCTGGACCAGCAGGCATGGGCAGGGACGCTACATCAGCTTCACGGCCCATTGGGTTTCCCTCCGAGGCGTCGGTGAGGGATCGTCGGCAACCGATCTTGTGGTGCCGCCCCGGGGTGTCCAGGGGAGAACTGCTGGTCTCCCTCAAGCCACTGTCTCCGCAGCTGCTGAGCCTCCCAGCAAGCGCCCCCGTAGCTACTCAAGTGTGGGGCACGTGCGCTGTCAGGCCGTGCTCCAGCTTGTTAGTTTAGGGGACCGGAGACACACTGCAGAAGAAGTGCTGAAAGCACTTCAAGCTCAGGTCCAGAAGTGGCTGACACCCCGAAGGCTCCAGCCAGGTATGGTTGTCTGCGATAACGGCAGCAACCTACTCGCCGCCCTCCATGCTGGCAGTCTGACGCACGTGCCCTGTCTGGCACATGTCCTCAACCTGGTGGTGCAGAAGTTCCTGCGCACTTATCCAGGGTTGAGTGACATTGTGGCAAAGGCGCGTAGGATTGCCAGCCACTTCAGGCGCTCCCCAACCGCTACCGCGTCCCTGTCCAAATTGCAGCGGAAGTACAATCTGCCCCTTCACAGGCTGATTGTGGACAGTGTGACGCGGTGGAACTCCACCCTCCACATGCTGAAGAGGTTGTGGGAGCAGCAAAGGGCGGTGAGGGAGTACCTGATGGAACTAGGCACTCAGAGGGCTTCACCACAACTCCCTTTCATCGCCTGTGCGCAGTGGGGGCAGATAAACCAGGTCTGCCAAGTGTTGTCCTCCTTCGAGCAGGCGACCAAGATGGTCAGCAGTGAGCAAATTGGCCTCAATAGCGTGCTGCCAATACTGTTCATGCTGGAGAGGACACTAGATCGCCTGCTCGAGGCTGGGGAGAGTGCCTTGGTGGAGCAGGAGGAGTCAGCAATGCTCCACCGAGACCAGGGCCAGGACCAGGAGGAGGAGGAGGAGGAGGAGGATGATGATGAAGAGGAGGAGGAGGTGGTTGCTGGTGTCGTCCCGGAGTCAGGGCCTGGTCAGGAGGGAGAGCCGGTGTTGGGGGCACCGATAGTCCGGGGGTTGGGCATGTCTGAGTTTGACCAGCAGCGCCTCAGGGAAGAAGAGTCGCACCTCATTCACCTGGCCAGCATTGAGGAGTCACAGCGGGCTGTGCTCTTCCCCATGGCTGCCCACATGCTCAGATGCCTCAGGAGGGACCCCCGGGTTAAGACCATCAAGACGAGGGATGATTTCTGGATGGCCACCCTTTTGGATCCCAGGTGCAAGGGGAAACTGGAGCAGTTCATCCCAGCCAGCCGGAGGCAGCACCGGATGGAGGAACTGCAGGCAGCCATTGTCAGACGGTTGGAGCAGGCAACTCCCCGGCCTCCAGTTGTCCCCCCTCATCTCACCCAGCAGGTGGCTGCACCCAGCTGCAGCCGAGCAGGGGACCTAATGGAAGAGATGAGGATGTTCTTCCAAACCGAGCGACCCAGTACCACCACCAGCAGCAGCAGCAGCAGTCACCACCAGCGGCTGGCCCACATGGTGGCAGACTACATGGCGTCCGTCGGTGCTTCTGACAGTATGAGCACCGACGACCCCATGGAGTACTGGGTTGCCAGATTGGACACCTGCCGCGAGCTCGCTCAGTATGCGCTGGAGTTATTGTCTTGCCCCCCCTCCAGCGTACTATCTGAGCGGACATTCAGCGCGGCAGGTGGGGTGGTCACGGACAAGAGGACCCGTCTGTCCACAGAGTCCGTGGACAGACTCACATTCATAAAGATGAATGAGTCCTGGATCGGCGGTGACTTTCTGGCACCCGTCGTCGGTTCAGGGCGCTGAAGGGTCCCTTGCCATGCATTCCCTGATGAAGCCCCGGACCTGATGTATTTACAGTGCTGAATATAACTATTTCAACATCAGAGAAAATCAATGTTAATATTTGGTACAGTAGGCTTTCTTTGCAATTACAGCGGTCAAAAATTTCTTGTAGTTTTACACCAGCTTTGCACACACTGGAGGAGGGATTTTGGCCCACTCCTCCACACAGATCTTCTCTACATCAGTCATGTTTCTGGGCTATCGCTGAGAAACACGGAGTTTGAGCTCCCTCAAAAGATTCTCTATTGGGTTTAGGTCTGGAGACTGGCTAGGCCACGCCAGAACCTTGATATGCTCCTTACAGAGCCAATCCTTGGTTATCCTGGCTGTGTGCTTTGGGTCATTCTCATGTTGGAAGACCCAGCCTCGACCCATCTTCAAAGCTCTAACTCAGGGAAGGAGGTTGTTGCCCAAAATCTTGCAATACATGGCCCCGGTCATCCTCTCCTTAATACAGTGCAGTCACCCTGTCCCATGTGCAGAAAAACACCACCAAAGCATGATGCTACCACCCCCATGCTTCACATTAGGGATGGCGTTCTTGGCATGGTACTCATCATTATTCTTCCTCCGAACACGGTTAGTGAAATTATGATCAAAAAATTATATTATAGTCTCATCTGACCACATGATTTTCTCCCATGACTCCTTTGGATCAGTCAAGACAATTATGTCAGCAGTTATTTCACACCCTATATACTCTTATTAAGACTGCTGTACATCATGGCAACTCCTGCCCATGTGATATGACTCTGTATCAACTACTACTGTTAATACTACTACTGCTGCTTCTGCTGCTGCTGCTGCCCAGTCAAGACACCTATGTCAGCAGTTATTTGACACTCTATATACTCCTATTCCTACTGCTGTTCATCATGGCACCTCCTGCCCATGTGATATGACTCTGTATCAACTACTACTGTTAATACTACTGCTGCTTCTGCTGCTGCTGCCCAGTCAATACACCTATGTCAGCAGTTATTTGACACTCTATATACTCCTATTCCTACTGCTGTTCATGATGGCACCTCCTGCCCATGTGATATGACTCTGTATCAACTACTACTGTTAATACTACTGCTGCTTCTGCTGCTGCTGCCCAGTCAAGACACCTATGTCAGCAGTTATTTGACACTCTATATACTCCTATTCCTACTGCTGTTCATCATGGCACCTCCTGCCCATGTGATATGACTCTGTATCAACTACTACTGTTAATACTACTGCTGCTTCTGCTGCTGCTGCCCAGTCAAGACACCTATGTCAGCAGTTATTTGACACTCTATATACTCCTATTCCTACTGCTGTTCATGATGGCACCTCCTGCCCATGTGATATGACTCTGTATCAACTACTACTGTTAATACTACTGCTGCTTCTGCTGCTGCTGCCCAGTCAATACACCTATGTCAGCAGTTATTTGACACTCTATATACTCCTATTCCTACTGCTGTTCATGATGGCACCTCCTGCCCATGTGATATGACTCTGTATCAACTACTACTGTTAATACTACTACTGCTGCTTCTGCTGCCCAGTCAAGACACCTATGTCAGCAGTTATTTCACACCCTATATACTCTTATTAAGACTGCTGTTCATCATGGCACCTCTTGCCCGAGTGATTTGACACTGTATTGTCAATGTCTACTACTACTATTACAGCTCAGTCAAGACACCTGTGTCCCAATTTTTTGGTACACTATTGACTACTATGACCACTACTGATGCTGTAAAGTATTCCCCAAGTGTTTTTATGCTATGTATTACTATTACCACTACTGCTTGTAAATCATGCCTGTGTGATACTTAGTGGGAATGCTTTAATAAGCATTCCTAGTATGGATACCCGTAAATGTATTAATCTTAATTAGTGTGAATGCTTTAATAAACATTTCCAGTATTGATATCCGTAAATTTAGTAATCTTATTATTCCTTAAGTTTTTTGGTTCTGCGTAACTTCGGCATACTTTCAACTATTGAGACCATTCAACTGTAAAAATGTTCGTCTCGTTCAGCTAATGATGGGACTTCTTCAAGTTTTTTTCTACTTTTTACACTTTTATAAATTTTAAGCTTTTAGACCCTTTTTTTAAACATTGAAGTCAATGAGAACATCCTTTTCCCCTTTGAATTCACATGCCATGCCAAAAGTTTCAGCTACTTCATACTTTCACTTACAGACACTGAAAAAACTTTAAAGCGGTCACAAAATATTTAGCTATCCGGCTATGACTTTTCAAATCGTTATCGTTTACAATTTTTTGGTGAAAACGCAATTTACGTTTTGCGAATTTTTCACAAAAATGCAATAGGTTATAATGTAATCCTATGGAGGGGATTTAGAGTCTGTCAGGTGACCTTAACATTGGAGATCTTTGTAATTAAAAATATCTTTACAAAAAGGGGAAACAAATTGGTCTCACGCCCACAAGATCTACTTTTCATACACAATTTTTAGATCAAAACGTAGCTATGCTTGTCTGGTTTATGGCAATGTGACCAATTCTGCGATACGTATTTTAGTTTTAATTATTGGAGCAACAGCCAGAAATTATGTCTCATAGACTCTCATGTGAAATTATCTAAAAAATGTTGCTGCAGAACTCACAAAGACGCTCTTTTCTAAATCGCAGAAATGGCCACATTTTTAAGTTTATCTACATAAATTTCATATCGATGCGTTTACAAGGGCCGTGTATTTCAAACGGTGTAGTCGTTGTATCAATTGCATGTACGTTTGAGGATTTATTAAGCTTTGTTTGGAGGCTTAAATCATGTATTAGATCTGTGAATTAAAAGCGTTTGTAATGTTATTTCTTTCCATAAATAACTTTCCTGACCTCAGTGCAATATTCCTCCTCACTGACCTGGGGGGGAGGGGAAACCTATTGAGGGGGGAGGGGCGACCAGGAAGTCAGCATACTCTATACTTTGCAGATAGAGAAAGAAGCTGTGTGTCCTAAAGATAGTGTAGTGGTTATGGTGAATGTCTTTGGCAAGGGGCTCACCAATTAAGCTATTCAGCATTCCCACTCGCATTTTCCTCAGGAAATGCATTGTCTAGTTATATTATATTTTAATACTCCTGCTGCTGCCTCCATGCTGAGTAAAGCTTCATGACCTTTCTGGCACAGCGGATCCACCAACAGCCTCCGCTACAAGCTACCAGACCGGACTACCAGACCGGATCTAAACAGCAAGTGTAACTATAACAATGAACCTTATGTTAAACCCTGTTTTGCGGCATTTATACTGCAACCATTGGGCTGACTGCAAGAGCTCATCTGCATTCTCTCTCTTTCTTGCTCTCCCTCTCTCTCTCTTTGTATATATATATATATATATTGTTGCTTTTGTTATGTTCATTTTTCAACAGTTTATTTTGTGTTCGTCGTGTCTGTGTCGTGTGCTTTAGTTTGTCCTAGGTTAATGTTAAATAAAATAATAGTATAAAATGTTTTTGCTTATTATGAAGTTAAATGTGTTGATGTTGATTTGTTTGATGTGAAGTTAGATGTGTTGAAAAACCTACAACTCTATCTCAAAAAGAAATGAAACATTTCCAAAAAATAAGTTTTTTTAATACAAAAATAAATTTAAATATAGCTCTCAATCCGTTTTTGAATGCGGTGCATATCCGCAATCTGACCCGATAGCTGCTGCTCTAGCAGAGCATTTTGTTGGTTGAGGTAGCTCATCTTACGCTGGTTCTGAAGGATCTTCTGGTGCGTCTTTTCAATGAGTATATTTTGCCTCTTCAGATCTCTTGATGCTTTTAGGATATAATAAAAAAACATTTGGATTTCAAATAACGTTACCAAATAAATAAATATTTTTTTTTGCTTATTAATCAATCATTATCATGTGTATACACTTGTTATGTGTCTAACACATCCCGGGAGTGCAGAATTATTAGGCAAATGAGTATTTGGACCACATCATCCTCTTTATGCATGTTGTCTTACTCCAAGCTGTATAGGCTCGAAAGCCTACTACAGATTAGGCATATTAGGTAATGTACATCTCTGTAATGAGAAGGTGTGTGGTCTAATGACATCAACACTCTATATCAGGTGTGCATAATTATTAGTCAATTTCCTTTTCTTTGGCAAAATTGGCCAAAAGAAGGATTTGACAGACTCTGAAAAGTCCAAAATAGAGAGATATCTAGCAGAGGGATGCAGCACTCTTAAAGTTGCAAAGCTTCTGAAGCGTGATCATCAAACAAAAGAAGCGTGTGGAAAAACAAAGGTGCAAAATAACTGCCCATGAACTGAGAAAAGTTAAGCGTGCAGCTGCCAAGATGCCACTTGCCACAAGATTGGCCATATTTCAGAGCTGCAACATCACTGGGGTGCCCAAAAGCACAAGGTGTGCAATACCCAGAGACATGGCCAAGGTAAGAAAGGCTGAAAGACGATGACCACTGAACAAGACACACAAGCTGCAACGTCAAGACTGTGCCAATAAATATCTCAAGAAAGATTTTTCTAAGGTTTTATGGACTGCTGAAATGAGAGTGAGTCTTGATGGGCCAGATGGAAGAGCCCGTGGCTGGATTGGTAAAGGGCAGGGAGCTCCAGTCCGACTCAGACGCCAGCAAGGTGGTGGTGGAGTACTGGTTTGGGCTGGTATCATCAAAGATGAGCTTGTGGGGCCTTTTCGGATTGAGGATGGAGTCAAGCTCAACTCCCAGTCCTACTGCCAGATTATGGAAGAGACCTTCTTCAAGCAGTGGTACAGGAAAAAGTCACCATCCTTCAAGAAAAACATGATTTTCATGCAGGACAATGCTCCATCACACGTGTCAAAGTACTCCACAGCGTGGCTGGCAAGAAAGGGTATTAAATAAAAAAAAGTAATGACATGGCCTCCTTGTTCACCTGATCTGAACCCCATTGAGAACCTGTGGTCCATCATCAAATGTGGGATTTACAAGGAGGGAAAACAGTACACCTCTCTGAACAGTGTCTGGCAGGCTGTGGTTGCTGCTGCACGCAATGTTGATGGTGAACAGATCAAAACACTGACAGAATCCATGGATGTCAGGCTTTTGAGTGTCCTTGCAAAGAAAGGTGGCTATATTGGTCACTGATTTGTTTTTGTTTTGTTTTTAAATGTCAGAAATGTGTATTTGTGAATGTTGAGATGTTATATTGGTTTCACTGTTAAAAATAAATCATTGAAATGGCTATCTATTTATTTTTTGGTTAAGTTGCCTAATAATTCTGCACAGTAATAGTAGTCACCTGCACACACAGATATCCCCCGAAAATAACTAACACTAAAAACAAACTAAAAACTACTTCCAAAAAAATTCAGCTTTGATATTAATGAGTTTTTGGGGTTCATTGAGAACATGGTTGTTGTTCAATAATAAAATGAATCCTCAAAAAATACAACTTGCCTAATAATTATGCACTACCTGTATACTTCTAGCATCAATACCATATTATGGTTATACAATCTGACAGGTGCGCTTTATATGTTGTCCATTTTTATATCTACATTTTGTTGTTGAAATGTTATTAATCATTGTGCACATATTTACCTTCCTGAATGAGGCTCACAGGACCGCTCTCTTCCTCCTGCTCTTCTGCTTGAGAAGTTGGGGTGGTGGGGGGGGGAAGCTCCTCAGCTTGCTCCTCAACAGGAGCTGGGGTTGGGGAGTGGGAGGGCCCTGGCTGCTCCTCCTCATCCATGTCCTCCTCTGCCGCATCCTCCTCTGCCGCATCCTCCTCCTCCTCCTCATCGGCCTGGCGCCTTCTGCGCTTGGCGCGGACAACTGGCATTGGAGCTCCTATAATAACACAATGTTCATATATTATAAAAATGTTTTCTAATGACGTATGCAAATTCTGTGTACTGTGCTGTATTGTATATGAATACAAATTGATTTATATAGACAGTTAACCAATGGGACAATGTTATATTAAAGGGTCTTGTGGGCACTACAGGGGACTGAGCGTGAGCTGGGATGCAACCATGTTAAAATGAGCTGTTTTTGTCTCCTTTGTTTTGTTCAGACCATCTCATGTTAAAAAAAGGGCCTGATGGAGCACACGGGATTACTATAACAACCCCACTCCTAACACAGGAATTTAGTGGTAATCTATATATATAAAACTCAACGTGTGTGTGTGCATAAATGTATGTATGTATGTATGTATGTATGTATGTTCCAGCATCACGTACAAACGGCTAAAGATATTTATATGAAACTTGGCACACAGGTTACTTATATGTCAGCCACAAACATAGGATAGGTGGTTTAAACCTTACCCACCCCCACTTGCCATGGTCGGGGTTTTTCTTTAAAGTCCCATGCAAAGCAATGGGAAAATTATGTTCCCACATAACTTCTGTGTTCCTGTCTGCTGCCCCATGTCTTTTTTCAACAGTACTATGAATACCTTGGCCGGTGGTGATATATGTTAGCACAACATGGCATCTTGGTTAACAACATCTGACCTTACATGAATTACATATGACCTTACATAACTGTCACCAAAGGAGCTGCGGTGGCTCCACGCGATTGCCACTGCACTGACAACTGATTCACCTCTGCAGCTAGGGGTTCGGATCCCGCTCTCGGCTACCTGTGAATTGAGTTTGGTGGTCTCAGCCCCGCCACTGGTGGGTGTGCTATGCGAGGTTGGGTTGGGAGGACCCCCTCACACCCGCCATTGCCAACCGGGGCATGGAGAAAGGTGGCAGATTGCCTCTGGGGGAGGCCTCCCAACTCCTGCAGGCCGGCTCCTCTCTCTTTCGAGTTCACGCACAAAATACACTTTTTTAAAAAAAAACATAACTGTCAACAATAACTTACCTGGATGATATTTAGCCCGAAGACGTCTGACATTACCCATTTGGCGCCTCTTGAGGTCAGACCACTTCTTAACAATGGCCTTGTGGTCATGTTGGCCGCCAAAGTCAGCGATTAGGGCGCTGACCACAGCCCTTTTCTGTGGCTGCCGCCGCAGGTCATCATATCCTGTTTCCAGGAACTTCTGCAAGATGAAGAACAAAGTATATTGTAATACTTCTGTTGACAGCCTTATGGATATATGACGTAAATGTATGCTATTCAACAATTGGAAGCATTCTCGCCTTATTAATCAATGACAGGGGTAACATGAAAGATTTTATATCCTGCCATTTCGGTCGCCACCTTTTTTGCATAAATATAGCAGCCATTATCATTTGCATAATTATGAATATATTATTAACAACACAGGATACACGTATAGGGGAGATATGCGTTGCTAACTCTTTTCCCTGTCAGGAGCCTAACGCCCCGGGGGGTCAGAGACGGGACCTTTTTCGGAGGACCACTGACGTATGTACCAGTCGCAGTTTTTTGTGATGTCACTCTTTAGGTGTGTGCACATTTTTCACTGCATCCGGGTGGAGTTTTTGGGTTGTGTTTTGCACGCCACAGGCTTTTCAACAGGAAAAAAACAGCTGGAGGCAGAATGGTTGCAAAACACTACGTGTTTGTTACTTAACTCTGGGTTTCAAGACCAGTCCACCTCCAGCTGTTGCAAAACTACTACTCCCATCAGCCACGGTCTGTCAGTGCATGCTAAGAATTTTACTTTTGCTGCATTTAGGGTGCCACAGTTTAGAGACCCGTGCATAAAGGCCTGAAAAATGGGGGCCTGCAGAACTTACAATACTAGAAGTGCCAGCATTCCCAGGCATGCTGGAAGTTGTAGTTCTGCAACATCTAAAGGGCAATATGTATTCGAACGTCCTTGGGCCTTGAGGACACTGAAGTCAGGACGTTCGCATACGTCCTATGTCCAAAAAAATTTTAAATTCATTATGCTAAATAACAAGGAAAAGTGCCAATATACACATTTGCCAACCAGGGTGTCTGCAGCTGTCCAGGCATGCTGGGACTTGTAGTTTTGTAAAAGCAGGAGACACATTTTTTGTGAAATACTAATATATGATCATATATACTAACTTTTAAACTAGACTTAAATGCTGGGCTGGGCTGGGACTTGTAGTTTTGTAAAAGCAGGAGACACATTTTTGGTTAAATACTAATATCTGATCATATATACTAACTTTTAAACTAGACTTAAATGCAGTTGAAGATGATGAAATAACAGTGGTCAAAATACTTACACAAATCAGCAACTTTTCCTCAGACTTAGTGAAATTGCTTCCAACCATGTTGCTGTGTGATTGCGCTGCGATCATAAGTTGGAAACTGGCAAGGCTCCAGGAAATGGTCGCGTGTTGTTCGCGTGTTGATTGCGCTGCTTGGACCGAGATGGGTCCATATGGCTTCTGCTGTATGGACCACAGTAACTCTTTTCCCTGTCAGAAGCCTAGGAGCCTAACGCCCCGGGGGGTCAGAGACGGGACCTTTTCGGAGGACCACTGACGTATGCAACCGTCGCAGTTTTTTGTGATGTCACTCTTTAGGTGTGTGCAAATTTTTCCTTGCACCGGGTGGAGTTTTTGGGTTGTGTTTTGCACGCCACAGGCTTTTCAACAGAAAATAACCAGCTGGAGGCAGAATGGTTGCAAAACACTACGGGTTTGTTACCTAACTCTGGGTTTCAAGACCAGTCCACCTCCAGCTGTTGCAAAACTACTACTCCCATCAGCCACGGTCTTTCAGTGCATGCTAAGAATTTTACTTTTGCTGCATCTAGGGTGCCACAGTTTAGAGACCCGTGCATAAAGGCCTGAAAAATGTGGGCCTGCAGAACTTACAATACTAGAAGTGCCAGCATTCCCAGGCATGCTGGAAGTTGTAGTTCTGCAACATCTAAAGGGCAATATGTATTCGAACGTCCTTGGGCCTTGAGGACACTGAAGTCAGGACGTTCGCATACGTCCTATGTCCAAAAAAATTTTAAATTCATTATGCTAAATAACAAGGAAAAGTGCCTAAATACACATTTGACAACCAGGGTGTCTGCAGCTGTCCAGGCATGCTGGGACTTGTAGTTTTGTAAAAGCAGGAGACACATTTTTGGTTAAATACTAATATCTGATCATATATACTAACTTTTAAACTAGACTTAAATGCAGTTGAAGATGATGAAATAACAGTGGTCAAAATACTTACACAAATCAGCAACTTTTCCTCAGACTTTGAGAAATTGCTTCCCACCATGTTGCTGTAATATTGGGAAACTGGCAAGGCTCCAGGAAATGGTCGCGTGTTGTTCGCGCAATTGCGCATGCGCGATCGAAAAATCGCAATCGCAATATGTATTTTGGTTAAAATATCATACATATTCGATTTCAGAGTGCTGCTACAGCAGTTTTCAAAATATCTGCAATAAATTTCGCATTCGCATGTTGCGATATTTCGATAAAATATCAGGAATATTCTGAGCCAATCAGAGCGCTCCTCCAGCATATCTCGAAATTGCGCAATAAATATCGCATTCGCATGTTGCGATATTTCGATAAAATATCAGGAATATTCTGAGCCAATCAGAGCGCTCCTCCAGCATATCTCGAAATTGCGCAATAAATATCGCATTCGCATGTTGCGATATTTCGATAAAATATCACGAATATTCTGAGCCAATCAGAGCGCTCCTCCAGCATATCTCGAAATTGCGCAATAAATATCGCATTCGCATGTTGCGATATTTCGATAAAATATCACGAATATTCTGAGCCAATCAGAGCGCTCCTCCAGCATATCTCGAAATTGCGCAATAAATATCGCATTCGCATGTTGCGATATTTCGATAAAATATCACGAATATTCTAAGCCAATCAGAGCGCTCCTACCGCAGTTATTAAAAAATCGCAATTATTTTCGCATTCGCAATAGCGAAAAATCGCATTCAATTAATTTCGATAAAATATCACGAATATTCGAATTTAGCGAATATATCTCGAATATTCGAATATATATTCGAGATATATCGCGAAATCGAATATGGCATATTCTGCTCAACACTAATTCTCAACATCTCCTCCGCTTCAGATGGTGGGGTCGCATCTGGCAATTTACGTGCCTACCGTTCGGCCTGTCCTCAGCCCCGTGGTGCTTTACCAAGCTCCTGAAACCGGTCGTGGCAGCGCTGAGGAGCAGGGGAGTTCGTCTGATCATTTACCTGGACGATCTCCTCATAATGACTTACTCCAGGAATCTGGCGCATCGTCACATGAACTGGACCATCGACCTGTTACAAAGCCTGGGCTTCGTAATCAACCGAGAAAAATCGGTTCTCGTCCCTGCACAGGAGATGGAATTTCTGGGTTTCTCAATAGACACCCAACTCGCTATCCTGCGACTTCCCAGCGAGAAATTGGCTCTAATCCGAAAAGAGATCAGGGCGGTTCTGCGCAAGGGTTCCCTATCCCTACGCATTCTAGCACGCATAGTCGGCCTACTAGCTGCATCCATCCAGGCCATCTTCCCGGCTCCCTTACATTACCGGGCCCTCCAGAGGTTAAAAATCTTACACCTGCGACGGGGCCTCCGCTACGCGGACGAAGTGTCCCTATCCCCAGAAGCTCAGGTCGAGTTACGCTGGTGGCTCCGCCACGCCACCAAGTGGAACGGCCGGACAATTTTCAATGCACAACCAGATGTAGTCATCGAGTCGGACGCGAGCCGACATGGCTGGGGCGCCCGCTTGGGGCTATTGTCCACAGGAGGGATCTGGTCCAGGGAGGAATCCCTGTTACATATCAACGCTTTGGAACTCTCAGCGGCTCTCTTCGCCATTCAGAGTTTCCTGGCAACACGGACCAACTGTTGCGTATTATTACGCATGGACAATATTTCAGCGGTTCAATACATCAACCGCCTGGGAGGTACCAGATCCAAGATTCTAGCAGACATCTCCGCGGAGATTTGGCATTTCTGTCTGTCTCGAGACATCTCTCTGCTAGCAGAATACATCCCGGGGGTCTCCAACACAGTAGCAGACTGGAACTCTCGATATCTGGTAGACTCCAGCGACTGGGGTTTGGACCGTTCGGTTTTCACCCAGATAAATTTACTTTGGGGACCTTTGGGCATAGACCTTTTCGCCTCTCGCCTCAACCACCAACTGCCCCACTTCTTCAGCTGGAGACCGGACCCAGGGTCCTCGGCAGTGGACGCTTTCCGCCACTCTTGGACAGGGGGTACACATTATGCGTTTCCCCCGTTCTCAATGATCCCCAGGGTCCTTCGGCAAATCGCCAATCAGAGAGCAACGGTGGTTCTGATCACACAGTGGTGGCCAGCTCAACCTTGGTTCCCTCTGCTGCTGGACTCGATCATCGACCATCCCAGAGTCCTTCCCCAGTTCCCTCGTATCCTGTTACACCCGACCAAGGGCATTCACCCCTTGGTGGAAGAAGGCAATCTGATGCTCCTAGCATGGCTGGTCTCTGGATGCCAGACCCGGGTGACGGCCTTTCAAGCTCGGCTAGAGACCTCCTCACCATGGCCTGGGCCCCGGGGACTCGGTCGGCATACCGATCAGCCTGGCAACTCTGGGTACGTTGGTGTGACCAACGGCAAGCTGATCCCTTGCGTGCCCCTATAACCATCATTGCGAACTACTTGGCGGAGTCTTTTTCCTCCGGCAAGGCTTACAGTTCCATCAATGCTTACAGGTCGGCCATATCGGCCTATCACTATCCAGTGGATTCCAGGCCTGTCGGCAAACACCCCCTGATCTGCAGACTCCTGCGAGGTATCAGGTTCAAACGACCCCCGCGGCCTAAGTATCAGTCCACTTGGGACGTTTCCAGGGTCCTTGTCATGCTCTCGGGCTGGGAAGACAACGAGTCGCTGTCTCTTAAGATGCTGTCATTCAAACTTACTATCCTGCTTTGTCTGATTTCTATAAAGCGCGTCTCCGATGTTAGAGCCTTGGACATCTCTAGGCGCCAATTTTCACCTCAAGGCGTCAAGTTCACGATAGTCCGCAGGACGAAGACCGGCCTGCACTCGGTTTTTTATCCCTTTTTCCCTACACACCCACGACTCTGTGTGGTTAGATGCCTACAAGCATACGAAGCTAGCACCGCGGACCTACGTAGTCCGGGCTCCTCTCAACTATTAGTTTCTTACATCAGACCTCATCATCCGGTCACAACCGCCACTCTAGCGCGCTGGGTTAGGTCCACCATGGCGTTGGCGGGTATAGACATCACGCTGTTTGGAGCACACTCGGCCAGAGGGGCCATGGCTACCAAGGTGATGGCGACCGGAGGCTCACTCTCTGAGCTGTTAATGGCGGCTGATTGGTCTTCTGAATCAGTCTTCCGCTTTTTCTATTTCAGACCGGAGGATCATGTTGCCATGTCTGTTTTATGATGTTTGATTGCTATGTAATGTTTTGATTTTTTCTTGGTATATATATATATTTATGCCGTGTTAGCTTTGAACTTGCATAAGATATGAGCCTCCTGTCTGATGTATAATTCGAGATTTTCCTAGCTTGTGACGGAAAATATTGATTATATGAAGACAGGAGGCGAGTATCTTCCCTCCCTTCCCAACCCTTTCATGTTTTGGGTCTTCTATTTCAGGCTACTGATTTTTTCGTTTACCTGGAGTCGTTCGTTCGGTTGACCTATGGTTAGGGTGATGTTCCCCTGTTCGGTTCAATCAACAAGTGCTGTGGGTCGACACAGTCGGGGCCTACGACCTTCCTCCTTTGAAAGTCTTCGGTTACAAATCGTGGGCCGGCTGGCCGAAGAGTCGGTAATCGGAGATTAGGAAACGACACCTCGTACTCATGCAAAGAAAGAGGAAGATTCTAGTGAGAGCAGTCCATTTATAGAGACTAGAATGGGAGTGGTTTAGGCCATGGGACTGCTGGGAGGTGTGGTTCTACCAGTTTTTTCTTTTATTACATTCGTTAAAGGTTTTACACTTCTGCTGTGAGCATTAATAAAGAAGGATTAATGCATAAGATACTCGCCTCCTGTCTTCATATAATCAATATTTTCCGTCACAAGCTAGGAAAATCTCGAATTGTTTTGTCTTACTTTCCCTCCACATTTTTAATTGAACATGGAAAAAGCTGACCAATTGACACAGGGACACAACCTGTTCTTTTGTAGAAAAAACTGATCCAAAATCTTTTTAGTAACATTTCCTAACTCATCTTTATGGTGTGGACATTGCACTCTAGCTTGCCTTTTGCTTTTTTCTGCTAGCTGTGCAACACTCATTCCTAAAAGGCCTCATCTACACTGGACGTTTTTACAGCTGCTTCTAGGTCAGTGTTTCTCAAACTTTTTTGTCTTGCTACACACCAAAAAGATCTTAAAATATCCATGGCACACCAGAAAAGATTTACATTTTTTTTGTGTCGAAGAACGTATTTATTTTTTACATACATATTAAATTTTACATTAAATGTGAAGGCACTGCGCCAACTGATTTGTGGCAGTTAATTGGGGCTAAAGTCTTTTTTTTTCATAAGCGGATGAAAAATACAGAATCCATCTGGGCCAAGTGTTGAGGCAGACTCCTATAGCCAGATTCACAAATAGTTACGCCGGCGTATCAGTAGATACACCGTCGTAACTCGGAATCTAAGCCATCGTAAGTTTAAGTGTATTCTCAAACTGAGATACACTTAAACCTAGCTAAGATACGACAGCCTGCGCAGTCGTACCTTAGGGTGCAATATTTAGGCTGGCCGCTAGCTGGCGCTTCCGTTGAGTTCGGCGCAGTATATGTAAATGCCTAGATACGCCGATTCACAAACGTACGTGCGCCCGTCGCAGTAAAGATACGCCATTTACGTAAGGCGTTTTCTGGCGTAAAGTTATTCCATCAAATAGCTGGTGTAGTCAATGTTAAGTATGGCCGTCGTTCCCGCATCGAAATTTGAAAATTTTACGTTGTTTGCGTAAGTCGTCCGTGAATAGGGCTGGATGTAATTTACGTTCACGTCAAAACCAATACGTCCTTGCGGCGTACTTTGGAGCAATGCACACTGGGATATGTACATGGACGGCGCATGCGCCGTTCGTAAAAAACGTCAATCACGTCGCATCACCCCCCATTAACATAAAACACGCCCCCTCATCCTCATTTGAATTAGGCGTGCTTACGCCGGCCCCATTTACGCTACGCCGCCGTAAGTTAGGAGGCAAGTACTTTGTGAATACAGTACTTGCCTCTCTGACTTAAGGCGGTGTAGCGTAAATACGATACGCTACGCCGCCTTAAAGATACGCGCCCCTACCTGAATCTGGCTATTAATCTTAAGTTAACACTGTAGTGTAGACAAAAGAGAAAAAGGTCTCTAATGCCGCGTACAGACAATCAGACATTCCGACAACATAACCGTGGATTTTTTTCTGGCGGATTGTTAGCTCAAACTTGTGTTGCATACACACGGTCACACAAATGTTGTCGGAAATTCCAAACGTCAAGAATGTGGTGACGTACAATGCGTATGACGAGCCGAGAAAAATAAAGTTCGATTCCGAGCATGCATGGATTTTTGTGCGTTGGAATTGCATACAAGCGATTGGAATTTCCGGCAAAAACTTTTGTTGTCGGAAAAATTGAGAACCAGTTCTCAAACATTTGTTGTCGGAAATTCCGACAGCAAATTTCCGATGGAGCATACACATCGCCAGAATATCCGACCAAAAGCTCACATCGAACATTTTTTGGTCGGAATTTCTGATCGAGTGTACGCGGCATAAGACACTAAGACAGTGTAATAGTATCTCACAACATTTATTAAAATAATCAACTCACATAAGGGAGGAAGTATACAGGCACATCATAAAATAAGTGCTTCTGTGGCGCTGGTGAAGTTGGTACAGAGGTTGGTACACAAGTACAGTGTTCGAAGAGATTGAGAAAGGAGCATTTTGGAGAGTTAAAAAAATGTCCAGTATGCATGAGGTGTAATGTTGACTTTTCTTAGAGAGTGTCCTTGGATTTTTTGTTTTCTTTGCATGTGTTACATTTTTCATGTTTTTATCTGTACTGTTTTAATTTTTTCCCATTTTACTCAAGTATTGTTTGCCTGATTTACATTTGTGCTTACAAGACAATAGAGGGATGCTAATACTTAAACAGGAGAAGGCTAATTATTTTGGTCAGTTTTGGAAACCACCAAATGTCGTCATGTTGCTTTATCTAACCCTTTGTTGATGTGTTATAGGTAAATGCATTCTGTGTTAAAAAAAAAAAAAAGCGATACTCTATTTCTTACACTTGTGCTGACAGCTCTGCAATGAAAGAAACCACAGCTGAGCTGTCTGTGGCAATAACTCATGATCTGATTCAACAAGCTTCCTTCTCTCTTTTCACCAGCATCCTCCAGTTCTGTAAAAAGTATACTTGGGAGACAAGAATGCAATATAGAGGTTTTCAAGGGCAAGAAATTTGTTGTTTAGCTGTGGCCTGGTCGCAATGTCTATTCCATAGTTATTGCACATCAAAATTACATTTAATTCTTAGGCAGAAAATATACTACTAAAATGCAACACATTGGGGCTGTAATACAATGAGACCCTGTATAGTTATGTAATGATAGAGGGGTATAGCCTCAGGCAAATGTGATTATGTTTCTATGTACTAGTATCAAGTTATTAAATTAAATACAACACATTTAAAGTTCTTTAGAGGCATTCTGCTTGTGCACATGAATTATTTAACCCAAACATCAAATGTATTCAACATATGTAAATAATTCATTTTATGTTAAGTAACTCTCTAGCAATTCCTGGTGATATACAATTTTAAAATGCTCATAAGTGCAGGCCAGTTGTATTATATTATCTGAATAAAAAAATGTATTTTTTTTTTTCATTTGAACTTTAAAAACGTATATATCATGCTCAAAGTGCACCTTTGCCAAGACTATGGACATTAAAATATTTATATAATCTTAGCCCACAATCACTCTCCTGTGTTTTGGCCTGGCAATGTGTAGATGGATAAAAATCAGTGGTGGGGTCCCAGAGATTTGCTGCATGAGGCAGTCCCAATAAAAGTACGGTAATGAAAGGCTGCCGACTTTGACAACTAACTGCAGCATCTCTCATGTAATTGCTATGTGGTGATTACCTGCATGCGATCTGCCATAGATGCAGTCTGCACTCAGGGCTGATTACTCAACGATAATTGCCACATAGGGATTGCCTGCAAAACCTGTAGGGGACAGAAGTCTCCCATTCCTTTCAATAGGGTAGCTAACCGGCCTAGACCCCACTCTAGGCCGGTTGGCTGCCCTATTGAAAGGAATGGGATTTAGATGCCCTATTGAAAGGATGTTGATGCGATTTTCTCGCATCTACATCCTGCCAAGCCAAAACACAAGTGTGACTGTAGAGTAAAAGTATATCTAAAGTCAAAACTTTTCTTTTACATTTTACATAGAGTGAAGGATGATTTGTTGCCATCCTGTACTAAAGAACTAAAAAAAACACTCTATTGAAAGATTTACTCTTTTAGGTTGCTAGGAAAATTAGGTTTTTCTATCTTTTTAGATCTTAAAAAGGTTGAACATCCATTTAACTACATCTCACTGGTTGCAACTGCTTGAATGTAAAACTTTGGTTCTTTAATGGTTTCCTTAATAAATATATGCTTTCTGCATTTTAACTGGTAAAATTCAGTGCTTAACTGTTGCTGTCACTTGTCATTTTATTCTTTGAAACTGAAATGTTACAGCTTGCACCATAAAAATACAACCAGCATGTAACACAAAAGCTGAACTTTTAAAACCTAGAATCTAAAATAGCCAGGATTTATAACCGCAAGACATTAGTTTAAGCTGCACTTTTAGACTGATCCATCCCCAGATGCAGCATACAATTATGTTGTAAATTGATGTCAATTGGAATAATTGCTAGCATACCACATCATGGCCTGGTGTGAATTGGGCTGGCATGTGAGAGCATTGCTAAGTAAAATCTTTTTTTCCCAAATTGTTTTAAATTGTGTCTTGTTATTCTTGTCCCACTTTTTTTTTCTAATTTCTAAAGCTCGGTACAATTGGTCTTGCAATTACAACATCTACCCTTTAGAAAAATGTCAAGACTGTGCTATACTTTTCACATTTCCAGGTAACAGTTTTAGGCCATTTTCATAAAATAGTCATGTGTTTTTTTATACATAAGCCAGATGTAGGTAAAGACATTTTAGTGGTAGTAATAAAGAAAGTGTAACTCTTAATTTGTACCAAAACTACAACTCATAGCATGAAATAGAAAAGCTTGGCTTAAAGATTTAGACCAGGGGCCTATACACTTGTTTAACTGCTTGCCGACCGCGCACCGCCATTCTACGTCGGCAAGCTGGCTCTCCTGGGCGAGAGCACGTCATTCTACGTCGGCTCTTTCAGCCGCCACTAGGGGCGCGCGCGCAGCCAGAGGCGCGTGCGCACGCCCCCCACCGGAGGCGCGTGCGTGCGCCCCCCGCTCGCCCCTGACTCCCGTGCGTGTGCCCGGCAGGCGCGATCGCCGCCGGGCACACGCGATCGCTCGTTACAGAGCGGGGACCGGGAGCTGTGTGTGTAAACACACAGCTCCCGGTCCTGTCAGCAGGGGAAATGCTGATCTTCTGTTCATACAATGTATGAACAGAGGATCAGTGTTTCCCCTAGTGAGGCCACCCCCCCCCCCACAGTAAGAACACACCCAGGCATACTTAACCCCTTCCCCGCCCCTAGTGTTAACCCCTTCACTGCCAGTGGCATTTTTATAGTAATCCAATGCATTTTTATAGCACTGCCAATGGTCCCAAAAATGTGTCAGAAGTGTCCGAAGTGTCCGCCATAATGTCGCAATACCGAAAAAAAATCGCTGATCGCCGCCATTACTAGTAAAAAAAAAATATTAATAAAAATGACATAAAAATACCCCCTATTTTGTAAACGCTATAACTTTTGCGCAAACCAATCATAAACGCTTATTGTGATTTTTTTTAACGAAAAATAGGTAGAAGAATACGTATCGGCCTAAACTGAGGAAAAAAAATGTTTTTTTATATATTTTTGGGGGATATTTATTATGGCAAAAAGTAAAAAATATTCATTTTTTTCATAATTGTCGCTCTATTTTTGTTTATAGCGCAAAAATTAAAACCGCAGAGGTGATCAAATACCACCTCTATTTGTGGGAAAAAAAGGACGCCAATTTTGTTTGGGAGCCACGTCGCACGACCGCGCAATTGTCTGTTAAAGCGACGCAGTCCCGAATCGCAAAAAGTACTCTGGTCTTTGGGCAGCAATATGGTCCGGGGGTGAAGTGGTTAAAGGAGGGCCACATTGTACATTAAAAATATTTGAGGGCTGAAAAAAAAAACAGTTTTAGGGTAAATTCACACTAGAACATAAAGTTGCCTGAGTGCTTTACCTCTCCGGCCAATGTCTATTCCTGACTGCGGTAGGGGCAATGTGGTGTGTGACTAAGCTCATCACACAGCTCCCTATTTTTCAGGTGTACAGAAGTACACTTCATTAATGTCACTCTACAGCAACACGATGCACCTCGCTGTTGTATAGTGTCATGTGGTTCTGTATAGTGTGCTGCGATAAAATGCAACATGCTACATTTTAGCACAGCTGCATTGCAGTGTGAATCACACACAGAAAACAATTGTTTTCTGTGTGTGCTTGGGATGACAGGTGTTTTACAATGCAGTAATGAATAATTGTAATGCATGAATTTGTTCTTATAACTGAATGAATAATATTGAAATATATGAAGAAGTTTTACTTGGAGATTGCTGTAATCAGCATGATATGATTCAGAACAACAAAAAAACTAAGAACTCCAGTAAAACAAAGCAAGGAAAGGCAAAAAAATCATAAGCCCATCAGAGTCCCCATCAAAGTCTTCCCCTATATCAGAGTCCCCATAATAGTCCCCCATTACATCAGGGACCCTAGCAGAGTTCCCCCAACAAGATCCTGGTCCCTCTAAACGTGAATGAGTATGGGGTACATTATACCCCTACTCATTCACCAAAAAAATGTAAAAAATTAATAAAAACAGAGACGGTTTTTGAAAAATCCTTTAAAACAACAAAAAAAATAAAACAATGTCCCCCAAGCTAAATCCAGCTTTAAACACAATGAACGCTGCCACCGCTGACCCAGAATAAAAAAGGAGGTCTGCATTTGACACTGACTCTCGCCATCTGACAGCTCCATCACCAAATAAACTAAGGGGTAGGGCCACCCGATGATGTCACTGGGTGGCACTGCTGTGATGTCAAAAACTGTGCACTTTCCCCCCCTTTCCTGGCCTGCCAGGCTGCAAACTCGGATAAAGGTCTGGTATAGATTTTGGGTGTGGGGACCACACACTTTTTTTTTATTTTGGCATGGGGCTCCCCTTAAAATTCATACCAGTCCCCAAGGGCCCGTTATGGATTGGGGGGCTATCACACAGTTTTTCTTTCTCAAATTATAATTGCCGGCAATTCTTTCGTTTACATTAAGCTGTCAGCAGGAAACCCCACTGACAGCTGAGTCAGCGGTTGTTAAGGATGCATTGGTCAGCTTGCTGGCTTATTCCTTAACAACCAGCTAAACTGCTAAGTGCCGGCAAAACACTCGCACACAAAGGGGAAACATGCCAACAAAAATAACTCATATTGAGTGTTTTTTTTACAGCATTTGTCCAGCTTTTTTTCAGGTTCTAGTGTGCATGGAGCCTTAACATTAAAACACCTTATTCACTAGGGAATAGCTTTTAGTCCTTTAGTAAATGAGTCCCAGTGTGTGTGGTCAGACAGGCCAGCTAACATGAAGATTTTAGGAGGTCACTGATCCTCATTCCCTTCATAATATCCATACCCATATTTCTATCATGACACGTTCCTTTAAATTTATTGACAAATCTATGTCATACTAGCAACTCACCCTCCATAGAATCACCAAGACAGCAGACAGAACACTCACCTGCTCCACTGACATCACTTACACTTTGCTCCATCATTGCTCCCTTGTTGGCAAGCAAGCCTGCAGCATTTTGGCCAGCAAAGTATTGATGTCATTGAAGAGCAGGAAGAGCAAGGAAGTACTCTCTTTAGCAATCCTGTAGGTGGCAAATTGCTCTCGGCTACAGGCTCCTGAGTGTGACATGACCCAAAAATGGCAGATGTGAGAGATCTGAATTACGCACCCCACACCCATCCTTTTCTCTCTAGTCTGAAAACTGTACTGTAACTCAAGTACCATTATACAAATTACATGAAGTCATAAAACAAGAAGTATATTAGGGCTTTTAATATTCATATCAGACACGAACAAAGGGAATTACAACACACTAAGCTACAGCCCCTTTAATGATTATCACTATAGCTTTTATTTTATTTTTTCAATTGCTTGTCACTTTCCATTTAAAGCAGACCATTTTCCATTACAGCAGAGATAATTGTTCTCTGTTACTATTCTTCTGTGATCATCATTTCACTCCTGAAGTTGTACTTAGCAATGGGGATTGACTTTACAATTACATTAACATAAACCTGCATCTTCTTTTGTATGCTCCCTGCTTCATGCATTGATAGAGTCACTGATCTGGAAAGAGGAAGCTCCTGTAAACATCAAAACTTGGGACTGAACTGTAGATAATAATATCTGGCCCATGCATACTGCCATGATTTATAATCTTACATGTCATTTTCTTCTTGACCTTTTCTATTCATTGCAACCTCATGCCTCTCAAGTGTCCCTGAATTATCATGTTATATTAATTGCCAACATATCTTCAGAGAGATTGCTCGCAAACTCAACTCTCATTCTGCAAATTAGTTCTTACATTTTCTCTTTCTCTCTGCCACCTTCAGCAAGACCTTTTGCCTCCTATTATCCTTATGTTTCATTCGATCAGTCACAAATATTCCTCCAGTAGGTTTTATCTTAAACACTCAACTTGGAGAAAATGAATTTCAGCCCATGGATGAGTGAGTGTTTTGAATAAAGTCTTAGTTCATAAAATGAACATAAATCATAGCTTCAGGTCAATATGTTTTGCCACACAAAGTAAACCACACATACAAAATTACAGAGTTTTAAAGAAATTAAAATAAATCTGTGAGAACTAAAATTTAAAAATATAGAATTTGCTATTGCTGACTTTAAATCTGCAGACTCCGGAGTCATCATCCTAATCATGGCTTTATTATTCCATGATTCAGTGACTAGGAACAAGCAGGTAGGGTGGACTTTAAAAGTTTAATTTTCCTGGGGTGCATGCTATTTAGTAAAGCAAGGGTCATGGTGATATCCATAAAGACTACACATGTGATATGCAGCTCCAGTCACGAAATACAAAGTTCCAAAGGTGCTAGGGTAATGCCATTTCCTTTCTTCATGAATCATACAAAGATAACTCATTTGTCTAGACTTTGGATTGACCAGTGGAACTCATTGGCACTTTAGAAGTTGGCTAGATTTCAACATGTATGAAAATGTTGAATAAACTACACATAATCATAACACAGTTGTACAAATGAATATTGCATTTTTTCTGCTGTGTTTTACATGTCCTCGGTTGACAGTTGTGCTGGATAGCCTCGCTTCACAAATTGTCCATACCTTTTCTCCCATTGTTTTAGAAGTTTATAGAAGTTTATAGAACCACATAATTTTCTCCCACTATGAATTTTAAAATGAAAAAAAAAAAAAAATAATCTAAATATCACAGCGCCCCAATCAAAAAGTTGTCAGGTAAAAGGTTAACATACCATAGTGGGATTATAATATGCAGATACAATAACACATCAGAGAAGTGTACTGTACAAGAAGCCATTTGTAAAAACGTCTGGCTATGGACCCTATGAGATCTATCACAGTGTCAAATAAATGGAAACACCAACCAAAACAATGTATTTGCTTTGGGTAGAGTTGAGCAGCATTGTGTCTTCCCTGACGTCTGAGAACTTGGCAGTGAAATCTCTGTCCCATCATGATGTAGCTAAGATATGCATGACATGGTAAGCCTGGTTGAGAAGCTAGGCAACTTGATGGCATTGACCTGTGGACACATTACACATTCTTGTGCGTTGTTTTATGAGTACACAAGTATGAACTTCACAAGGGTGTATCAGAAACACCAAGGCCAGTAACAGCAAGAAAGACCTAAAGGAGGAGTGAGCCTTTCTCTATCAAAACAGAGAAATTGTTTGTGTTGATTTTTAAATCAAAGTCAGTAATTAGCAACACTGATCACCAGAACATTTTCAAGATTGTACATTTATATTTCACATACAGTATCCATAAACAATATATGGGTGCATAAAGGCTTGCATGACCTTCGTTTTAACAAACAGGAATGCCGCGTACACACCATCACTTTATGTGATGAAAAAAAACGACACTTTCTGTGAAGTAAAAAATGACGTTTTTGAAACTTCAATTTTCAAAGACGAAGTTGCCTACACACCATCGTTTTCTCACAATGATCTTGCAAAGTGAGGTTACGTTCCACCACGTTTTTCCATTGAAGCTCGCTTCATAAGTAGCTTCTGGGCATGCGTGGATGAAAAAACGTCTTTGAAAACGACGTTTTTTGCTACACACTGTCAATTTCTGTGAAGTAAAAAGTGCACTTTTGAAAAACGACACATAAAATTGAAGCATGCTTCAATTTTTTTTGGTCGTTTTTTACAAGACATAAAACGACGTTTTCCCCCACACACAGTCAATTAAAGTGACGTTTTTAAAAACGTCATTTTTTTTCATCACATAAAGTGATGGTGTGTACGCGGCAGAAGACTGGCAGTCGTTGTTTTTTTGTGTATTACCATATTGTGCCGCTATTGAAATCAAATGATTGAAATGATTCTAGTTATTATCTACCCTTAATCATCATTGACTGATTATTTCTTCTGATTTTCCAGAAACATTGATTTTATTTACAAGACTGCAATGTATATAGCGCTTATTCATAAATCTCACTTATATAGAACATCTGTTCAAATCAGCGTTTATAGAAATAGATAAGTACGTTATAGACACTGTGAAGGTCATGTAAAATGTGAATGTTACCTGAAACATCTCTAGCTCAACCCTTTGTAAGAAGCTAAAGCACAATAACCACATCCTGCCATATTAATGAACACTTTAGCTTATCACAGTATGTTCATGAGATTTACATTAATGTGCAGTAGTGTGGTCACTATTCCTGTTCTGTTTTATAAATCTATTACAATGGATAACATGTTTACTTGTTTTACAACTACTATGAAGCATTGGAATCCTTAGCATTAGCTCAGAAACAAATTTCTGTTTAAATGTTTACTGTAAACCTTTTAACAGATATTGGGGGGTTTATTTACTAAAGAAAAATAGGCTGCTCATGTAGTAAATGTAATTTTCTTTGCAACAGGATTTTCTTTGCTTTTAAATGAGGTACGCTCTGCTGACTTCCATCATCCAATCATGTGCAAGTTAAATTATTTCGATTTACCGTATTTGCCGGCGTATAAGACGACTGGGCGTATAAGACGACCCCCTAATTTTCCAGCTAAAATTTTGGTTTTGGGATATACTCGCTGTATAAGATGCCTCACTGTGCCATTGCATACCTCACTGTGCCATTGCATGGCTCACTGTGCCATTGCATGCCGCAACAATCCCATACCTTATCCCTGTAATGCAGAGTCAGTCAGACTGCGGGCGTCCATTATTCAAAAGCCGCCGCCTCCTCCTCGTGCTGTTCCGTGATAGGCGGAACACTCAGTTTCCCAGCAGCGCCTGTGTTCGGTGATCCACCTATCACAGATGTCCTCTCGTCCGAGGATGAGAAGACAATCGTGATAGGCGGAACACCGAACAGAGGCTCTGCTGGGAAACTGAGTGTTCCGCTTATCACGGAACAGCACAAGGAGGAGGTGCAGCATTTGAATAATGGATGCCCGAAGTCTGACTGAGACAGGTACCGGCATATAAGAGTACCCCCGAGTTTTGAGGCAAGTTAAGTACAAAAGGTCGTCTTATACGCCAGAAAATACGGTACATTTTCCTTGAATGTGATTTGGTATTCTTTGAAAAGTGAATGTTAATTTCCTTTGCAAGTGGAGAATGCTTTAATCCTTTTGTAAGTCAACCCCATTTTGTCACCTTGAAAATTCAGTGCAAAGTGACAGTCTCTAAGATCGCTGCCTTCCAACCCAATTATACTCATCATTTGTGACTCTGTTGGAGTCCTTTTGAAATACTTGGTGACTCTGGATATTGAGGAGCATGCAACTACTTCTGAGGATGCAATTCACGGGCCTGAACAGACAATCACAAGGCTCGGACGCTGTCAGGGGTGGGCTTCCATTAACCCTTACGTACGCTCCAACAACATTGAACATGGTGTTTTCACAAGGTTTCAGTTCCAACTACAACAGAGAAGAAGAGCTGTGGGGAAGATGAGCATAGCTGGTAAGGGGGAAGAGATCAGTGGTTTCCCCAATAATTTAATGGTAAGCAGAATGAGGTCAAAGGTGCACTTATTAGGTACATTGCACCATTTAGCGCAAAATTTCTCTCACCTCTTGGGATGTTTTTGATCCTGAAAACTCAGTGAATGGTACCCTGAAAGCGTCACTCTCTGAGAAGGATAGAGTTTAGCAAATGTGCTGTCATCTGCCATTTCTAAAATAGGTATAGAAATTTTGAGAGGGCAGATGAGACTCCATGAAATCTGATCCAGCATAATATTAAATGTCAGCAAGCATAATGGAGAGTCAATAAACCAGTGGAGAATCACATAAAGTAGAGAGATGGCCAACACACCATTGTAACATGCCGGGGTGCAGAATAAGCACAAAAATAACACAGATAACCTTTATAAGTGTAGTTAATTAATGTTGACATGTTGGTTAGGTGCAGCCTGCCTTTCTTAAGACAAAATTCCTAATGATAACACAAGTTTCAAAAGTCAAAAGCCGATAAAATACATAAAAGTGCAAATATAACAAAATACAGCACTGTATCAGTGGACATAGGGGGTAATCCACAAAGATCCGGCGTAACGTAAATTTTCCCAATTAAGTTACATTGCCTTAAAATGTCTACCTAAGTGCCCGATCCACAAAGCACTTACCTAGAAATTTTTGGCGGTGTAACTTAAATTCCGCCGGCGCAAGGCGTTCCTCTTTTAATGGAGGCTATTCCCATTTAAATTAGGTGCGCTCCCACGCCGGCCGTACTGCGCATGCTCGTGACGTCATTTTCCCGACGTGCATAGTGTGAAATTACGTTACGCCAAGCTTTGTGGATCGCGACGGGTCAATAAAGTTGCGTCGGGAAAAAAAAAAGATACGGCGAAAAAAAAAAAATTCAAAACAAAAAAAAAATTGCGTCGCTGGACAGAAGGGTCTGCTTTTACATGGTGTAAACAGTTTACACTTTGTAAAAGCAGCCCTAATTTTGCGTTTGCAAACTAAAACTTACGGAGAAAAAACGAAGCTGAAAAGCTTTGTGGATCTCCGTAAGTGCTAATTTGCATACCCGAGGCGACATTTCGACACAAAATGCCCCCAGCGGCGGATGCGGTACTGCATCCTAAGATCCCGCAGTGTAAGTCCCTTACACATGTCGGATCTTCTGCCTAACTATGGAAAACTGATTCTGTGGATCAGTTCCATAGTTAGAAACAGGGATACGACGGCGTAACAGCAGTTACGCCGGCATATCCCTTTTGAGGATCTGGCCCATAGAGAACACTGATAAAAAACAAACTACTAACCACTCCCAGTCCACATTGGATGGTTGAGACACAAACATGAACTCCAATAAACATGGGTGTGTAGCACAGTGGGAGAAGTCAGCCTGAGATAGATTGAGACTGCAAAAAGAAAAAAGGCAGACGACCATAGGGAGGAATCCACATTTAAACTAACAAAAGCAACAAACATGCTGCCAAAAGTACAGTTTGAAAAGTGACATAAACAGAAAAATCTCACAGTATTCATAAGACCCAGCAGAGGAAAATATACAGACAGTTATAAAGAAACAACACTCAAAGTCGCCATAAAAAGTACCCAAAAAAGAGTAACCATAGAAGTAATATGAAAAACACTGTGTAAAAGGTAGCTACCTGTAGATATCCAAGAGGTGAAAACCCAAATCTCATGGGTATTGTAAGACAAACTTGTCATTTGGTAAGTTCTATTGCTTAAAGTGTAACTTCACCTTTACAGAAAAACTGTCTGGTGAACTTACACTGCCACCCCCCCCCCCCAGTCCCACTATACCAGAAGAGTCCCACAATCACCCGCTGCAACACATCGGGTCTCTACTTTACCGGTCCAGGGATATGAAATCCTGCGGCTTTCTCTCCTCTTCTCCAGCACTGACAGGACAGGCTAGGCGGGTCCTGGTAAGAATGGCTCCTATATGTACCTTTACGAGGTACCTTTAGGAGATTATTTCAAATCCCCTGACCGGTGAATCCGCGACCCGATGTGTCACAGTGGGTGACTGTGGGACTCCAGATCAGCGGAACAGAGGGGATGAAGTAGTCAATGTAAGTTCACCTTACAGATTTTCTGCAAAGGTGAACTTACCCTTTAAGGATTGCACCTGGTGGTGGAGGAAGCGTTCAGTGTCATTTGAAGGACAAGGAAATATGGTTTTAAAAGCACATGGATGTACTGTGTTAGGACTGATTTTGGACATTTCAATTCAATTCTGCCATTTTTTTCCACAGATTTATATGCCATTTGCACATGGGAAGTGTTTTATTCAGGTTTGATTTATTATATGAGGTTGTTATTTCGAATTGTTATTTATGAGCTATTGTTGTTTAAGTGTAGGCCAAAACCTATAACATCTGTATGAAATACATAAATGAAAACTGTTTTACCAGTCGAGACAGTTAAAGGGATACTAAACCTACAATATTTAATTGTCTAGATGCCATCTATTTATGTATAAACATCATAGAAATAAGCATCTTACTGTATAACCTAAGTACCTATTGCCACCTACCACCTATTGCCACATCTACTAAGCATGCTCCAGTTTTAGTTGCAGTTGACCATTCTGTTCAGCAGTCACATGCCGTTTCTCAGGTCTTCCCTGTCCTCATGGTAAGATCTGAGGCCCCGTACACACGACAGAGGAACTCGACGTGCTTGGCACGTCGAGTTCCTCGTCGAGTTTTGGGATGAAGCCGCCGAGGAGCTCGGCGGGCCGCCTTCTCCCATAGAACAACGAGAAAATAGAGAACATGTTCTCTATTTTCTCGTCGAGCTCCTCGGCGGCTCCATCGAGCCAAAACTGTACAGACGACAGAGTTTCTCGGCAGAATGCGGGTTTTGACCGAGTTTCTCGGTGAATTCTGCCGAGAAACTCTGTCGTGTGTACGGGGCCTGAGAGAGGAGTTTCTACTCCTGAAACTTGAGCATGCTCAATAGATGTGGCAATAGGTGGTTTACACAATCTCAGGGACAAAGACAAGCAAGGAACAGGGAACAGCAGAATCAACCAGGTATTCTCCAAAGGCAAAGTGAGCATGCAAAATGAATGCTCTAGTCGCAAAGTGAACATGCACACAGTGTAATATAGCATGTATTGACTAAAAAAAAAAATAGCTGCCAGAAATGCATCTAGCTCATAAGTCCTGTTGTAGGCTGGCAACACACAGTATTTTTGTGTAATGAGTGGAGTCGCCTAGTGCTAGTCCCTTGTGTTAGTGTCAACTGTCCTAGTTGAAATTTTCCATCCTCTGTTGCCCCAACACTAACAATCTTCTGGTGCTGTAGGGGTTAATACAGCCGATAGACCTGTCATAGGCACTCATCAAAAGGGCGCTGCCTTTTTTATGGAAGCTATACTATATACTTCCATCAATGAAAAGCGATGGAGGCATGAGTGTCCGCTCCATAGGGCAAAGGGGGGCAATTTACCCCCCCTGGAAAATTGAGAAGGTGTTGAAGAGTCTCGCGGCTGTGGGCTGTCTGAGCAGTCCCAGGCCAGATGTCACACAGACACAGCGAGCAGAGTGAAGCCGCCTCCCCCTCCAGTGTTTATGTGTACACAGGGGGAGGGAACCTGCTGTGCCCATGCCGTGCTGATGGCTGATCTGAGGTACTGAATTGGATGGGGGAGGGGGGTCTGTCTGTGCTGAAGGGGGGGTTTGTGCTGAATGGGGGTCCATCTGTGCTGAAGGGGGGGGTCTGTGCTGAATGGGGGGATGTGCTGAAGGGGGGTCCATCTGTGCTGAATGGAGGAGTTTGTGCAGAATGGGGGATCTGTGCTGAAGGGGGGGTCTGTGCTGAAGGGGGGGTCCATCTGTGCTGAAGGGGGTCTGTACATTCTCTAGGCTATATTTATATGGGCATAGAGTGAAGCTGAATTATTATTGTTTTAGCTGCGCTATTTGGCCGCTAGCAGGGTGCTTTTAACCCCTGCTAGCGTTTGAAGAAAGGGTTAAATGTGACTGTGTATCGCCACTGCGGAAGCGCCCCCCCCCCCTGAAAAAATTTCAGCGGACGCCCATGGATGAAGGAGGTGGACCGTCCTCTTTTCATAGAGTGCTTTTCTATACTATAGTATGGCTTCTATGAATAGAAAAGGGGGGCGGAAAGGGTGGGCATAGTTGTCACTCTCGACAAGTGCCTATGGCACATCCAACAGCTGTATTAACTGCACAACACCAGAAGATTACCTCTGCAGGGGTAAGGGGAACAGAGGACAGAAGAGTTTACCTAGGACAGCTGGCACCAGCACAAGGGACACTTATCAATAAATACAAATACTATCCCCTGTGCTGATTAAAAAACTAAAAACTAAATTTAAAATAATAAATAAATAAATGTATTTATAAATAAAATTAATTTTGACTGAACATAGGCTTTACAGAGAAAATAGGAGATTACTTGATAGTCTTTACATACACTTATATAGGTAGATTAAGTATAAGGAATATGAAATAATGAAATATTGTTATTGCTACTCCATTTTAGATTTAAGGTTCCATTTTGTATAACATAGGTCTCTTAAGAGACATTGCAATATGTACTTTATTCTTGTTTTTCTTCTACCATTTAAGCTTTGTGGTTTTTGTCATAGATACAAATAGATTATGTGTTAGACGGCTAGCTGAAACTTGTGAACTTGTTTCCCTTTTCTCTGAACATGTAAAAAAGGGGGAACTTCTGTATGTGTATATAAACTCTATGACAAATATAGCAAGTTGCAATTTTTAATACAGCATATCGTGTCTGTGTTTTAATTGACCAACCGGTGAGGGGGTTATACATCCACCTGTCCAAGGTCCAGCCTAGGCAACGGAACCAGAACCGAACCTTACATTCAGTAAGAGTTAGGCCGACTTATCAGTAGATAAGCCGACCTAACTCAGAATCTACGCCGACTTATGTTTAAGCGTATGCTCAAACAGAGATACGCTTAAACATATCTAAGATACGACGGCTTGCGCCGTCCTATCTTAGATTGCAATATTTTGGATGGCCGCTAGGTGGCGCTTCCATTGCGGTCGGCGTAGAATATTTAAATGAGGAGATACGCCGATTCTCGAAACGTACGCCTGGCCAACGCAGTACTTTCATGCCGTTTACGTAAGAGATAGGCTCTATTGGAATAGTAATGTCAAGTATGGCCGCCGTTCCCGCGTCAAAATTCGAATTTTTTACGTTGTTTGCGTAAGTCGTCCGTGAATCTGGATTTATGTCGTTTACGTCCACGTCAAAATCAATAGGCCCGTGCGGCATACTTAGCCGCAATGCACACTGGGAAATGTAGGCGCCCGGCGCATGCGCAGTAGGGAAAAACGTAAAAAACGTGAGGTCAAGCGCCATTAACATAAAACACGCCCCCCTCAAACACATTTGAATTAGGCTACGCCGACGTAACTTAGCAGGCAAGTACATTGCGAATCATGTACTTGCCTCGCTAACTTACGGCGGCGTAGCTTAAATTCCTTAAGCTACGCTGCCGCAAATTTACACCAACGTACCTGAATCTAGCTATGAATGTCTAATAGATGTGGGTCCTGTCTGGTTTAAATCTACCAGGAAACAGGAGTTGGAGTGTGTGATTCATTTACCAGTCTGTATCATCTGATCTTCTTAGCTCCCCTGCTCCTGAGCCATTTTTAAACTGCTGTTTTGCTTGGAGCTCATCACCTGCTTGCTACAGCTGGTACATATTCATATGTAATATTTTTACATTTAACTGATCCAATTAAATAAAATCCATATGCTTAAAATGTTATATTTCAGTTTTGAGTAGAAGGAATATACAAAACACTCTATGTATATTTCCATTAATATACCCTGTCATACTTATTTCATTTATTCACACACGTATTCATACAAGGTATTATTTATTATATACAAGTTAATCTCTGCATAAGTCATCCACCTTGGCAGTGCTATTTATTTTAAAATGCCATGGAATTCCATTACACTCACATGGAGTACCTGAATCCCAGATGTTACAGAGATCTAAACCCTGCAGCAGTCCATATATGATTCTGTTCAGCCATCAATGATTCCCATGCATCAGAGATTTTACAATTTTCTCTACATCAGTTGCCAGTATTATAAGATCCCCAAGCAATGCAGAAGATTGGAACGTCATTTTTAATACTATCTTTCCCTAGGAGGTGCTCAGTTATCCAGTGCTACATTTGTAAGAACACTGCATGGAGACTTTAACTGGAACTAATCCTTAAGGTTTGTTTTCTTTCATAGATGGAAAAGGTTGTTTTCTTAAACACATTATGAACATAAAGCTAGTTCCAAATTTAAGTAAAACCTGACATGACACAATCATGTGAGCTGCCATTCCTGACCTGCTTCTGAAATGGCAGTCGACTGTATCTAGTTTAACCGCTTGCCACCCAGCCGCCGCAGTTATACTGCGACAGGTTGGCTCGGCTGCGCAAATCATCACAGATGTACATTGGGCTTGTAAACAGCGATCTGTGGGCCCATTAGCTAGTGGGTCTGGTAGACTCGATGTCCGCCGGCCGCCTGCGATGGTTCCCTGCAGTGACAGAATGGGGATCTGCTATAGTAAACAAGGCAGATCTATGTTTTGACAGGGGATAACACATAGATCCTGTCTTTAGCAGGAAGACGGATCTGTGTGTTGTCCCAGGCAGCCCATCCCCCCACACAGTTAGAAACACACTAAGGGAACACATTTAACCCCTTGATCGCCCCTGATGTAAACCCCTTCACTGCCAGTATCGTTAGTACAATGTCATTGCATATTTTTAGCACTGATCACTGTAATAATGCCACTGGTTCCCAAAAATTGTGAGCTAGGTGTTCATTCTGTCCGCCGCAATGTCTTTCCCCTATTTTGTAGACGCTATAACTTTTGTGCAAACTAATCAATATACGCTTATTGTTTTTTTTGTTTACCAAAAATATGTAGCAGAATACATATTGGTCTAAATTTATGAAGACATTTTTTTATTGGGTATGTTTTATAGCAGAAAATAAAAAATAATGTATTTTTTGCAATATTGACAATATTTTTTTGATTATAGCCAAAACAATGAAAACTGCAGAGGTGAACACATAAGACCAAAATAAAGATCTATGGGCCTGATTCTCAAAAGAGATACGCAGACTTAACTGCTGTTCAGCCTGCGTATCCCTGTGCCTAACTTTGGAAACGATTCTCAAAAGGCTTTTTCCAAAGTTAGGCAGAAAATCTGACATGTGTAAGACACTTACACGGTCAGATTTTAGGATGCAGTACCGCATCCGCCACTGGGGGCATTTCTCATTGAAATGCAGCTTTGCGTATGCAAATGAGGACTTAAGCAGATTTTCAAAGCATTTCAGCACTGTGATTTCTGCGTAAGCTCCGAATTTGCCTGCGCAAAACTAGGGCTGGTTTTATATTATATTAATGTGGAAAGTTAGTCGCGCCTTGCATCCCATTTATATAGGCATCACCGTCCCATCATGCTCCGGCAGGTACCCACGTGGTGGGTGCCTACCCACGTGCACCCACCACGTGGGTACCTACCGGAGCATGATAGGACGGTGATGCCTATATAAATGGGATGCAAGGCGCGCTTCCATCATTACAGCGACAACAGGCGACGAGTCAACATCGGAAGAGAGAAGAACAGAAGACCCTGACGTCACAGAAGACCGCGCCGGCTGCCTGTTACTAATTGAGCTAACACACAAAGATAGCAGGCAGCCAGCGCTGAAGAAGAAGGCACCGGAGAGCTGCAGAAGAACCGGGGTTCGCCGAGTCAACAGCGGAAGAGGGGAGAAGATGGAAGAAGCCCCCCGGAGTCCGGAGAAGCCCCCCCGGAGAGCGGAGAAGACCCCCGGAGAGTGGAAGACCCCCGGAGAGTGGAAGACCCCCGGAGAGCGGAAGAAGAAGCCCCCCCTGGTAATTGAGCTAATAACGAAGACAGGGGGGGCATCCGGAGCAGAATAATAAATTATTTTAAAAAGCCTTGTGTTGTGTGTTTACTAACTTTTACTTTTTGCCTCCAGGTGAATGGATAGGGGTACGATGTACCCCATATCCATTCACTTAGGGTGGGGGGCCGGTATCTGGGGGCCCCCTTATTAAAGGGGACTCCCAGATTCCGATAAGCCCCCGCCCGCAGACCCCGACAACCAATGGCAAGGGTTGTCGGGAAGAGGTCCTGTCCTCATCAACATGGGGACAGGGTGCTCTGGGGTGGGGGGGCCCGCAGTGCGCCCCCCTGCCCCAGAGCACCCAACCCCCCCATGTTGAGGGCATGCGGCCTGGCACGGCTCAGGAGGGGGGGGGGGCGCTCGCTCGTCCCCACTCCCTTCCTGACCGGCCGGGTAGTGTGCTTTGGATACGGGTCTGGTATGGATTGTAGGGGGACCCCCTACGTCAATTTTTCGGCATGGGGGGGGTCTCCTTACGACCCATACCAGACCTAAGGGCCTGGTATGCTCCTGGGGGGGGGAACCCATGCCGTTTTTTTCTTTGAAAATTGGCATGGAGTTCTCCCTCTCAGGAATGCATGCTGAGCGACGCTGTAATTTTTTTTTTTAATTATTTGTTTTCCCGGCGTGTCTTTTTTTTTCACCCGTCGCAACTTTAGTGTCCCGTCGAAATTCTCAAAGCCGCCCGGCGTTAATTACGTTCGCGCGCTGCACGTCGGGAAAATTACGTCACACGCATGCGCAGTACGGCCGGCGCGGGAGCGCGCCTCATTTAAATTTTAAACGCCCCCAGGAGAGGAGGACCGCCTTACGACGGCGGCACTTAAGTTACACGGCCTGAAATTTCTACCTAAGTGCTTTGACGATCAGGCACTTAGGTAGAAATTTTAAGTCAGTGTAACTTAACTGCTGAAATTTAAGTTACGCAGACTTTTTGAGAATTTGGCCCTATATGTGGGAAAAAAATAATATACATTTCATTTGGGTACAGCGTAGCACAACCACACAATTATCAGTGAAAAAAACGCAGTGCTGTATTGCAAAAAATGACCTGGTCAGGAAGTGGGTAAATCCTTCTGGGCTGAAGTGGTTAGTCACTTTCCGACCAGTGACGTACCCGCACACAGTGCTGGACTTTCAGTAGTTATCCAGGGATGATGACGGTTTTTAGAGATCACTCACCAGCTGCTTGATTACTATTACAAGCAGTGGGAGGGCACGCCACCCCTCCCCCTTGCGACTCTTTGGGGCTCTCCCGTCCCACCGGGAGACCCGATCGTCAAGCCGACGCGTCTGATGGCAGGCCAGACAGCCAAACAATGCTGGGATCAGCTTTGATCGGCTGTTCATAATAGTACCCCAGAAGGAATAACATGACATCCCTTTCGGTTTACTCGGAAACCATTGGCACCATTTTCTGAGAACCAAAAGCATTCAGAAACACTGATCTTGGTGTTTTGAAGAGTTTAGCTCCAATACTGTGTTATTTTATCTTATAGCTAATAAAGTTAAAAAAAATCTATTATTAACCACTACCGCTCCCCCCTCCTCCAAGTCTCCAAATGCCATTTTTATGCTGCTGTGATCCAACTTCTAGTTGGAGGGTGGCTGAGTTCATCCTCTATGGGCCCACTGTACATAGGGGCATAGCCACCCTCTCTTGCATGCTCCGGAGATAGACTAGGGATGTGTAGTATTACATGGAGCAGTACACATGATATTTAATGTGCACTGCTTGTTCCAATCAAACTAAAGTGATGGGAAAATGAGAGGTTTGAGGGCTCAGAGAGAATGTTAGAAGAAAGCAGAAAACACAGATGGAAAGCATTTCATGAAAAATTGATTACAGGACCATTAAGTAGTGGATGTGTATGGATGATCTTTGGAGAATAAGGATATCGTTTAGTGTCACTTTAATAAATGCTTAACAAAGGATATGAATGCTGAATTATATCGGGATTTGACCAGGTTCACAGTAATTCACACAAATGCAATTTGGGAATTATACTTGTTCTTATTAATTAGGAGTTAAATAGTACCATCATCTCTTGGTATTCTGGCTCAGGTTCTGAATACAAATGAGGGTGAAAATACAGATAACAAAAATACATAAATTGTTCCCTATGACAAATACAAGCTTCACAAAAGTGTACACAAAAGCATAAAGATGCATGAGAATGGCCCTCAAATGTAAGATTTATGTACGATTTATTGTCACAGCATGCCCCTCCATTTTATAATATCACAATTGCAATAGCCGTACTTGTAAAATCTCCTTTCATGTTGTGAGTGTTGCCTGTCTGGTGGCCATCTCTTTCCACAACTTCCTGGATTCCCTTCATGCTTTGCAGCATGCCCTCTACTGTTTACTCCAGCCAATTTTCAGCGTTCAGCACTGTGGCACTTTAAACGATAATTGCGCTGTCATGCCACACTGTACCCATATGAAATTTCTCATCTTTTTTTCTACCCGCGCCTTGTCAGCCCGAATGGAGGAAAGCCGATTACGTGATAAAGTTGTTATTCTGCTATATGGCGGGCGGGAAGTGGTTAAAGCAATACATAACCCACAGTACCTTGCTACCTGCAAACAGTGATTCCTGTACTGAATCCGCCTCCTCAAACTCCTCCTCTCAGCACCTCTGTAGTTCAGAAGGCAGGCTCTGTGAAATGTGTGACACAGCAGTGCCTATTCACAGTACATAGTGAATACATGCCACAGAATTCAAGGAAGTTAATGTGTGAGGATCTTCACAAAGTATGGGGTAGATTCATAAAGAAGTTACGCTGGCGTATCTATTGATACGCCGCGTAACTTCTAGGATGCTCCGGCGTATCTTTTTTCTGTATTCAGAAAACAAGATACGCCGGAATTTGGCTAAGATCCGACTGGCGTAAGTCACTTACGCCGTCATATCTTAGTTGCATATTTACGCTGGCCGCTAGGTGGCGCTTCCATCGATTTACGCAAGGAATATGCAAATTAGGTAGATACGCCGATTCAGAAACGTACGTCCGCCCGGCGCATTTTTTTACGTCGTTTACGTTAGGCTTTTTCCGGCGTAAAGTTACCCCTGCTATATGAGGCGTATCCTATGTTAAGTATGGACGTCGGGCCAGCGTCGAATTTTCCGTTGATTACGTCGTTTGCGTAAGTCATTCGCGAATAGGGCTGTGTGTAATTTACGTTCAAATCGAAAGCATTGGCTTTTTGCGGGTTAATTTGGAGCATGCGCACTGGGTTACGTTCACGGACGGCGCATGCGCCGTTAGTCAAAAACGTCATTTACGTGGGGTCATGTTTTATTTGCATAAAACACGCCCACCTCTTCACAATTTGAATTAGGCGCGCTTACGCCGGCAGATTTATGCTACGCCGCCGTAACTTAGGGCGCAGGTTCTTGGTGAATACAGAACCTGCCTCACTAAGTTACGGCGGCGTAGCGTATCTGAAATACGCTATGCCCGCACAAAGTTACGGCGGGCTATCTGAATCTAGCCCTAAGTTTACAAACTTCAAGAGGTGACCAAATACCACCTAAAGAAAGCTCTATTTGTGGAAAAAAGGACAAACATTTTATTTGGTTACAGTGTTGCATGACCTTGCAATTATCAGTAAAAATATCACAAAAGATGGCCTGGTCATGAAGGGGGGTAAATATTCCAGAGCAGAAGTGGTTATATGTTTTTACATCTATACTAACTAAAGTGTTTGTATAGCAAAAAAAATAAAAAATTCTGTTGTGGTTAGCTTAGCAAAGGATTAGAAGCTTTGTCAAGTTTTTATTGCTACATGTGTCCTCTCTAAGTAGATTCACCCTTTCTATTTTTTTCTGGTGACCATTGATAGTAGGACTGAAAATTATGGGAAATACTAATTATACAATTGTTACCAGAAGAAGAGTTTTCAAATTTGCCAAATAGCCAACGTTCAGACCAAATCTCATATCGGTCTGAAACCAAACCTCATCCTATTGGTGACACCTTTCTCTATTTGCATGGATGCTCATATGCTTTGTGGTATGTACAAAGTAAACAAGCAGTCCCATTCATACACACATATAAAATAATCAATGAATCATCGTTTATAGGTTTTGATGAAATCCAACCGGTCTGCATCTAGGGACTTTGTAAGGATTTGGCTTCATTAATTATTTTTCAAATCATCATTCAATATTAAAATGGTTTACCAATTCCCACCCGCTGGCTGTCATATTACGTCCTTGACTTTGTGCAGGGATATCTGCAGCTACAGGCATCATTCAGATATTGGCTTTTTCAGCCAGTGATTCCCTACACCATAAGAATGATCATGCTGTCCTGCCGCTTGATCGTTCTTACGGGCGGCGAGAGGGGACGTCCCCCCTCCCACCACCCTCCGGTGCTTCTACCGACTCACCGATACGATCGATGAGTCGGAGACAGGATCCCCCAGCCCTGGATGTTTACTATAGATTTCCGGTGGACCAGATGGTTGCCAGAGTCTCTATGATCGTCGAAGGCCGGGCGCGATGTTATGATGTCACTCCCGGCCTCTACATTCAATTTTTTAATTCAGGCTTCCCAGCCTAGAGGTGAGATGTGAGGTCTTATTGACCCCAATATCTCACTGTAAAGAGGACCAATCATGCCATATTCCTATTACAAGGGTTGTTTACATTCCTTGTAATAAGAATAAATGCGATCAAACATTTTTTTTGTGTCAAACTAATTTTTTTTTAGCAAAATTAACAATAAAAAAAAAAAAAAATTTAAAGCGCCCTGTCTCTGTGTGCGAGCACGCAGAAGCAAATGCATACGTCATTTTTTTTAAAGCGTCACCTATGGGGATTTTTAAGTACCGAAGTTTGGCGCCATTCCACTAGCGTGTGCAATTTTTAAGCGTGACATGTTAAGTATCTATTTACTTGCCCTAACTTCATCTTTCTTATTATACAAAACATTGAGCCAACTTTACTGTTTTTTTTTAAAGCTCAAAAAAAAAAACGTTCGAAAAATTGCTGCACATATACCATGTGGGATGAAAAGTTGCAACGGCCCCCATTGTATTCTCTAGGGTCTCTAGAGTCTTTGGTAAAAAAACATAAATACAAATGTTGCTATATATAATGTTTGGGGGTTCTATGTAATTTTCTAGCAAAAAAAAATATGATTTTTACATGTAGGAGAGAAATGTCAGAATTGGCCTGGGTGGCAAGCGGTTAATGAATATGGCAAATGTGAGCAGGATATGCCCTAAATGGAAACTGGCAGATTAATAACATTGATACTAAGGCTAATTGTTTGCAAATCCTGCTATCTATACAGTAGTAGGCATGAAGAAAACCAGACTTGCAAAAAGATGCCGACATTCTAAAAGCATGAGCAGTCTTGTAAGGTTGATTTACATATCTGTGTCCTTTTACTATGATTCAATATACATTCACATTAAAAAAAAATATTGTAGGTCTGTAGGTCCCTACTGTGGATCATTCCTTGGATGAGCACACAACCTGTGAATGCTATGATATTCAATAAGCATTTTTACCCAACACAGTAAGCACCCTAATGCCGCGTACACACCATCACTTTATGTGATGAAAAAAAACAACGTTTTAAAGGAGTTCTCTAAGCTAAAACGTTTAATCCCCGCTGTGCCCGGGCTGTAAAACTATACAAAATAAACTTTCACTTACCTGCCTACGATCCCCCGTTGTTCCGATATCGCCGTCCCGTTCTCCGGTCCCGGTCTCTTCCACTTCCTGCGGGTCGGTGACTCACAGTGCGCTCAGCCTATCAGCGGGCGCGACGGGACATTGCTGCGGCCGCTGATAGGCTGAGCGCACTGTGAGTCACCGACCCGCAGGAAGTGGAACAGACCGGGACCGGAGAACGGGACGGCGATATCGGAACAACGGGGGATCGTAGGCAGGTAAGTGAAAGTTTATTTTGTATAGTTTTACAGCCCGGGCACAGCGGGGGTTAAAAGTTTTAGCTTGGAGAACTCCTTTAAATCATGAAATAAAACTACGTTTTTGAAACTTCATTTTCAAAAACAACGTTGCCTACACACCATCGTTTTTTCAAAATGCTCTAGCAAAGCACGGTTACATTCAACACTCATTTCCATTGAAGCTAGCTTCATAACTTGCTTCTGAGCATGCGCGGGTTTTAAACGTCGTTTTGCCCACACACTATCATTTTAATTGACACAAAAAATTACGTTTTGAAAAACGACACAAAAAATTGAAGCATGCTTAAATTTTTTTTGTCGTTTTTTACAAGACATAAAACAACGTTTTCCCCCACACACGGTCATTTTAATTGACGTTTTTCAAAACGTCGTTTTTTTCATCACATAAAGTGATGGTGTGTACGCGGCATGAAAGTACAACTTATGCCCTGTACACACGATCAGAGTTTCCGTCGGAATAAACTCTGACAGCTTTTTCCGACGGAATTCCGTTCAAGCTGTCTTGCATACACACGGACACACCAAATTCCAACCGTCAACATCACGATGAGCCTAGAAAAATTAAGTTCAATGCTTCCAAGCATGCGTCAAATTGTTTCTGAGCATGCATGTTTTTTTCTCCGTCGGAGTTCCATACAGACGGACATAATTTCCTATAGAATTTTTTTTGCGTCGGGAAAAAAAGAGAACATGTTCTCTTTCTAACTCCGTTTGAATTTCCGACGGAAAAAGTCCAATGGGGCATACACACGGTCGGAATATCCAATTAAAAAATTCCATCGGACTTTTTCCATTGGAAATTCTGATCGTGTGTACGAGGCATAATGTTTTCCTTTGGGGTTCGCCTAACTAGGAGAGGAGGAAATGTATCCATACAGATACATAACAGTCATCATACATACATGAAATCAAAGTGTTGAGGCTCAAAAGCTGTAACAATTGTTTTTTGTTATAATTACCACTATTTCCATCAATGACAGCTAAAAGTAGTGATCACTAAGTCAAATAACACATGCAGTAAAGCTGTTTGTTAATACCCTGAAGGTATCAATGCCAAAATACTGCTATTTTCATATATACAGTATGTAATATGTAATTAAGCACTTGTTTTCAATATATTATAAAGCAGATGGCTTGTGTAATTGTCATTAGTACAATTTGTTAGAGGTAACTTAATTTTTTTCTTCCAACCTTTAACTCAGCTAATTAAATAAATTACTTATATTCTAGTTCTATTCAGTTACATTTACAATCAAAGGTTTTCCACAAAAAAAAAAATGCACAAAAAATGCACAAAATAATCAAATGTAAATAAGCAATGAGCATTCATATGATCAATAGTAATTTGTTTTGTACATTTGGACACATTTAATTTTCCTAATCCTGTTACAAGTTTGAGTTATGGCTTCCTTCTAGAAAATGCTAGTTGTTTGGCTGTTTTTCTGATTTACTGGCTGCAATGCTTTCACTGACTAGAACACGTTGAATGTCCTTATCTGCATACTTGTGCCATGCCAATAATGCAAAGTATAGTAGCAAGATGCTCAGTCTGGCAGGTAAGCCAATTGCATTTTTAAAAGGAAGGATCAGTAACGTCAACATTCATGTTTGCACCGTTACAGGAGTGGGCTGATTGATAGGCTAAAACTTGTGAACCAGCAGTGGCAATGCAGATTGCCATAGACCCTGCAACAATTTTGTTCACCCCAGTGTAGTTCAAGCAGACATAGCTTACATGGCTGTCGCAATGCTGCTTGGAAATGAGTAGCAGTGCAGCAATGTTGCCACACCATAACAGGAAGCTATCTTAAAGTGGTTGTAAACCCACTTTTTGTACTTTTACCTACAGGTAAGCCTATAACAAGGCTTACCTGTAGGTAAGGAGAATATCTCCTAAACCTGCACGGTTTAGGAGATATTCCCCTCGCAATGCGCCGCTGCGCATGTGCAGGGTGGATCTACGGCGAAAGGACAGGCAGCCGCCGGACCTTGCCGAGTTTTAAATCTCCCGCGCGCACGCGCGGGAGTGACGTCATCGCCACTCCAGCCAATCACAGCGCTGGAGCGGCGATACCCGGAAGACACGCCGAGGCAAGATGAAATCTCGCTCGGCGTGAACCAGGTAAGTGCTACGCACCTCGTTCTGAGGTAAGTATTTCATAATGAGCTAATATGCGGTGCATATTAGCTCATTATGACTTTTCCCTTACAGGAGGAAAAAAAAAAAAAATGTCATGCGGGTTTACAACCGCTTTAACTGAACTTTACTGGCAGAATCAACACGTTTTTGTAGGACTTTGCAGGGGGCCAAGAGAAAACTGCAAGTGGAGATGCAACGCTGCAGCACATTTTTTGTTTGTTTGTCTACAGGAGACGATAGTAGATAGTAAACAATGAGTGGTGTGAAATGTACTATGGATAAGGCTACCTAAAAACTTATAAACCTATTCCAGATTCTCGCCTTTTGGGGAGAATAGGCATTTAATGCTAAACCTCTACTGAATGTAGGAAAAAATAAATGAATAAAAAATGCTACAAATGTAGCGCCTGTGTACTTTCAGTACAGGTGCTATCCTAAATTTAGAGGGGGATGAGAGAGTTAGTTAGCTCTCATCCAGGTAATTTGTGTAAATTGAGCCTCTGTTTCAGCTGGGCTCTATTGTGTGTTCATTCTGCATTCCTGAGGTGCTTTTCCACCCCGGGGCGACAGGTGGTGCCGGTTGAGTCTAGGTGGGAGTGCCTCTTGCCAGCAGCCAATGAGGAGGGGTTTTCCCTCGCGGGGCATGCTGGGGGAGGATACTTTAGGAACAGACGCCATTCTGGCGGGGGTTTCGTTTTCTTCTGGTTCCGGGTGCGGCACCCACCTTCAGGGTGACCACACATCACGGGCGCGAGCGATATGGCCGACCAGGCCGGGGCGCACGTGCTACGCGGTGTTCTTAGTTCCGGGACCCTGATGGCCCGGAGCAACTGAAGCTATGGTGGGGCCCCAGCAAATCGGCTGGGTCTCCAAATTATGAGAAGAGATCACAAGCGAGTTGTGCTGTTCGGTGGGGAGTCAGTCTGAGGAGAGCCAGAGAGGCAGGCGATCCAACAGGGCCTAGACAATCCACTGGGGATCAAGGTGACCGGACACTGAGAGGTTGGATGTCAGCAACCTGTCAGTCGGTGACCAAGTGAGAGCTACCTGAGGGAGATTCAGGCACTAAATTCACTGGGGAAGATTCACTTCATAATTCTACGTACGGGGGAAGGGCCGGTGGCAGAGGTTCTTCCCTGATATTCATTTGCACCAGGTCTGTGGCAGAGACTTGTTTTTCTTCCCAGTGCTCCAAGTGATACCCTGGCTGCCAGGTCAGTGTGAGAGGCCTGTCCAGGTACACTATACCCCCTCGGCTGGAGGGGCGACGAAAGTAGAGTGTCATTTTGAAGCAGGACTGCTTCTGTTCTGTTGGGTCTGAATCTGCTATTCTTCCTCCTCACCCATCTTTGATCTGTTTACCTCCAGTTTACTGTTTGCCGTGTTGGGCAGTAATAAAAGCACAAGAAAGACACCTGCTGTTTGGACATTCTGTCATTGCTACTCTCATCAACTACCCTAGACGTCAGAGCCATAGAGGTAACACGCCATCCCAATCTATAACCAGCGGCTCCTGCGGGGGTAGCGCTACACAAAAAAAAATATATATATATATATATATATATATATATATATATATATATATATATATAAAAATATGTTTGTAAATATATAAAAAAAAGCAGCTACCACCCCACTGTGCTATCACTACTATACCATAAAATGTTTTAAACTATTCAAGTAGTGAAGCGCTTTCAATCTCTTAATCTTTTCTTACTGTGACATATACTGATTGTATGTCATGCTTTAGCTTTTCACAGTAACTGCTACAGATCGCGTTAAGCTTGGCCTTATCCATAACAAATTTTTTCAGCATTTTTGCACTATACATTTGTATTGAACATTTCATGATAAAAGCTGATATATGATTCTAATGCCCTGTACACACGATCGGTTCATCCGATGAAAACGGTCTGATGGATTTATTCATCAGATATCTGATGAAGCTGACTTTCATCAGTCTTGCCTACACACCATTAGTTAAAAAACCGATCGTGTCAGAACGCGGTGGCGTAAAACACAACGACCTGCTGAGAAAAATTAGGTTCAATGCTTCCAAGCATGCGTCGACTTGATTCTGAGCATGCGTGGATTTTTAAGCGATGGACGTGCCCACAGACGATCAGTTTTTTCTATCGTTTTTTTAACCATCAGATAATTTTAAAACAAGTTCCTAGTTTTTCCACCGATGGACGAACCGATCGTGTACGCGGCATTAGCCCTTAGCTCATCGGTTATTTGTTATGGATCGGCCACTAGGGGGTGCTTATTGTACTGTGTGATGATGTTCATGTTGTATGGTTTACATGATTTTAATCTTTAGGGGCCAGATTCACAGAAGAAGTACGCCGGCTTATCTACTGATACACCGGAGTACTTTCAAATTTGCAGCGTCGTATCTTTAGTTTGAATCCTCAAACCAAGATACGGTGCAACGTCATTTCGCGCAAAGCACGGCGGGAAATTTCGAAACTGAGCATGCGCATTTCAATCGGCGCGGGGACGCGCTTCATTTAAATTAATCACGCCCCCTACCCGCCCAATTTGAAATACGCGCCGAGAAATACACTACGGCGCTGTAACTTACGGCGCAAAATCTTCCTGGATTCGACTTAGAGCCAGGTAAGATACGGCGGCGTAGCGTATCTCTGATACGCTGCGCCAGGGCAATTCTTTGTGAATCTAGCCCTAGGAGTTTAACAGACAACCTCAGTAAAGTCTCTTCTTTTTTTTTCTTGTCTTTGTGTCATGTTCTTGCATTGGATATTGAGATGTGGTGTAGGATCTATCCACTGAAACCTGCTGTTTTTCCTAAAAAATTCTTCAGATCCCCACTTGATCATCAATCATTTAGATTTAGACTGAAATTATTTTAGATAAATAGCTGTAAAACATTGTCAAAAATACCAGCTTAAGAACATAATTTAAAGCAAAAAAAAAAAAATATATATATATATATATATATATATATATATATATATATATATATATATATATATATATATATATATATATATTTTCCATCCTTTGATTTTTTCAACCAGGAAATAGATTTTTATTGAAAGCGGCAGCTATGACTTCTATTTTCATATTGTGCTTTTCATTTCTTCATTTTCTGTCAGATTTACAGAACAAAACCCCCTCTTCAAACACAGGGATAGCAGGGACTAATAGTCAATGACATAGATTTTAGATAAGCCTTCTATATATAAATGTACTATTTTCTAATAAAAAAAAACTAAGTTCAAGAAGAACCTGGAGGTAAGTGTAACTGTGCAAAAAATAATATGACACACGTTTCCCCTTACTAATATTCAAAGTTTAGAATTCTATTGTATCCAACTATAACGTAACATCAGACCTTGAACAGTATAAAAACTTGGCTTGTTGAATCAATAGAAAATATATTCCAGGTAAAAATCTTTAGCTGGCTTGATTTAAAAATAAAATGCCCAGAAATATTAAGGATTTGGATTTAACAGTGAAAAAAAGCTGACATTATAATATGCTCATACTTATTTTAATAAAAACATAAATGCTATAATAGAAAAATATACATTTAATGATTTTACAATTCATAAACCCAAACTCAGATGTAACTTCTATGTGGAAACATGAGTCTGTCTTTTCACAACTGGACATGTTATCTTTAGGTGGTCCCTGACATCACCAAGGCACATAATATTTAGGAAACGTAATGCTGCAGAAAGCTGTAAGAGACTGTAGACATGCATTAGGAGATGGTGAGAGACTATACAGTATAGACCTGAGATTCATTAAATGAGATTGCTGTAGATAACTGTTATTATTGCCCCTTTACAAATCAATGCTCCCACAATTGTGCTCCCTAAAGTCACCTTAGAATTTACTTGTGCCATGATTGATATTTTTCTCAGCAAGATCTAATATATCAAATCTGAGGGGAAAAATATAAAAAGAGTAAAAAAGATTGACAGCACAAAAAGTAAGATAGTATAAAATAAATAAATAACGGATTTAAAGCAGACCTTGAAGTAAAATGTAAGGCACGCTTACACTGTCTATGGCTCCACCCCATTATAAATAACCTACTATTAGTAAATGTAAAATGAAAAAAAGTTAGTGTATATACTTCTGCTTGTGATGCCTAGGCGAGAATGACATCACACTTCTTTCAGCTAGATTCCAGAGAATACACAGCAGTTGAAATCTTGGAGTGTCTCTTGTGAGAGTCGGCCTGCTCTGCTTTCCCTAAGAATCATTCTAAAAAGATGGTGATGGAAAAAAGGGTAAGGTAAGCATGGATCTAATGTTACAGCTACTACCAGTAGGTGATTTGTAAAGGGTGTGGGGAGAAGCAATCTCGGAGAGGGCCTTGCATTTTACTTACAAGGTCCACTTTAACTACTAAATTTTATTCTACAGAATATTTTCCTTTACTGGCTTAATTAGGCATACTTTTTTTGAAGCCGATCCTACATGATCCCACACTGAGCTGTCAGTGGTGGCTTTGCTGTGCAGGCAAATGCAGAGGAGGCAGCCGACAACGGAAGCCCCATAGTAACGCTATGGGTGACATCACTCCCCATTCATTTCACAGCTGTTGTTGGCTGTGTCCTCTTCATTGCTTCCGCCGCTGGGGACCGGATGGGATTGGCTTCAAAAAAGGTATGTATACTAATTTCTTCTTTACAGGGCTAGATAGGTTAGTATTAGATCTTGGATGTTTGTAGATGCAGGGATTTTAGTGTTAGGATGGACTTCTACTTTAACCGCTTAACGCCCGCCGCACGACTATTTACGTCCACAGAATGGCACGTACAGACAGAAGGGCGTATATATACGTCCTTGCCTTCTAGCGGGTCGGGGGTCCGATCGGGACCCCCTCCGCTGCGTGCGGCGGGCGGCTTACCTGCGGGAGCGATCCAACTCGAGGGGACGGCTGTTCTTTTCTGTCTGCCCCCTCGTGATCGCTCCCAGCCAATCCCGCGAGCCTCCGCCATGTCACTTCCTCTGCCTGTAAAATGTAAACATAGGCAGAGGAAGTGATGCAGCTCTCATCTCGGCGGTTTGAAAATATGAGAGAAGACTCTCACAGTAAGTCGCACCAACACTACACTGACACCACACACATAGGCACACTTAACCCCTTCCGATCACCCCACCCCCCTGTCACACTGTCACTGAATGCAGTGATCAGATATATACTGATCACTGCATTTAGTGTCAGTGTGATAGTTAGTATGACAGCCAGTTAGTGTTAGGTCCAGGGTAGCCCCGTACCCCCCCAATAAAGTTTTAACCCCTTGATCGCCGCCCTAGTTAACCCTTTCACTCCCTATTGCCAGTGTCACTAAGCGATCATTTTTCTGATCGCTGTATTAGTGTCACTGTTGCCGCTAGGAAGCTAAACTTTTAGTTTATTAAATTTTTCTAACAAAAAGTAAAAAATATAGATTTTTTTTCAAAAATGTCGCTCTATTTTTGTTTATAGCGCAAAAAATAAAAATCGCAGAGGCAATAAAATACCATAAAAAAAGCTCTATTTGTGGGAAGAAAAGGATGCAAATTTTGTTTGGGAGCCACGTCGCACGACCGCGCAATTGTCTGTTAAAGCGACGCAGTGCCGAATTGTAAAAACGCCTCTGGGCATTTAGCAGCATATTGGTCCGGGGCTTAAGTGGTTAACTAGGTACCTACTTAAGCCAGTAAAGAAAATATTCTGTAGACTACTTAAATGAAAACTGAAAATAATGAAAAGTATGGTCTAAAGAGGCCCCAAGGTGCCACAAACTAGAGTAAACCACAACTGCGGTTAGGGAAAGATTTCAATGCACTTCTCTATGCAATGTGATTTTCAGTACTGGACCCCAGGTGTCACTCTAATCAGAGAAAAAGAGTTTGGGGGTTCACTACATCATCTCTCTCACATATAGGAATGCATTGAGCTACTAAGGGAGGAGATATTACAACATACCTTCAACCCCTAGCCTTAAAAGTTTACGGTGAACGTGAGTGAAGCAGAACTGCGTTAAGCAAAAGATTTCAATACACTTCTCTATGTGAAGTGATTTTCAGTACTGGACCCCAGGCATCACTCTAATCAGAGAAAAAGAGTTTGGGGGTTCACTACATCATATCACTCACATATAGGAATGCATTGAGCTACAAAGGGAGGAGGTATTACAACATACCTTTAACCCTTATGCCGCGTACACACAATCATTTTTCGGCATGAAAAAAAACGAAGTTTTCCGGCATGTAGAAAAAACAAAGTTTTTCAACTTCATTATTAAAACGACGTTGCCCACACACCATAGTTTTTAAAAAATGCTCTAGCAAAGCGCAGTGACATACAACACTTACGCCTTTGGGCTGCTTTAGCTGATTCCTTGTTAGTAAAAGACGATTCGCGCTTTTCTGTCTGTTACAGCGTGATGAATGTGCTTACTCCATTATGAACGGTAGTTTTTACCAGAACAAGTGCTCCCGTCTCATAACTTGCTTCTGAGCATGCGCAGGTTTTTAACGTTGTTTTAACCCACACATGATCATTTTTACAACCCGAAAAAACGTCATTGTTTAAAAAATGCAGCATGTTCGAAAAAAAAAAATGTAGTTTTTCAGAACCCGAAAAATGATGTGAAGCCCACACATGATCATTTTTTAAAAACAATGTTTTTTTCATGCCGAAAAACGATCGTGTGTACGCGGCATCAGCCTAAAAAAGGTATAGCGAACATGTTCAGTATATTAGGCCGGGAGGCCGTATAGTATTAACAACAAATGTCAAGCATGTAGCATATGAGAATACTGCATGCAGGTAGCATATACTTGAGAGAAGCAACTGAAGATTAATTGGTTTAAGAGTGTATGTCCCTTTAGGATATGCCACAACTGTTATATGAAACCATAATAACTAATCCCAAGCAGAGCAGTAGTGTAAACTTGAACCAGGTTCAAAGACAGTACTTAGTTAATACAATATGTGAACAGGGTAATTGTAGAGCAATAAATGTAACGTAGTAACGGTACTTATCCGGTTGCAGAGAGGAGAGTTCTTCAAACATTAGCAGAGTATTGTAGCAGCAATGGGATTCTGTAATGGATGGTCTCCAAGTGGTGAATATCTTAGGGTGTCCCCAGAGCAATGGCAGTAAGCATGGCAGCGTGAATCCAGATAGATGACACTTAGTAGCGTTAGTTGTAGCCCAATGCTGGCATGGTTCCTGTGTGCGATGGCCCTCAGCTGAGGGGAAATACCACCAGTAGTTTGGTGCAGCGTGGATAATAGAACAGAGTGTAGTAAACACGCTGTTCTGTTTATAGGAGAGAGGCACGTGTGCCGATTAGAGCGTTGATTACACTCGGCACTTCTGCATTCCACGCTGGAACACACGCGGCGCCGGGTGATGACGTCAGTGGGAGCTCGCCGTATGCGTTCCATTGTGGAACGCAACACGGCGACGAAAGCGCTGTTTATACAAGGGCTGTACAAAAGGCCTGGTACACACGATCAGATTATCAGACACATTTTTTTGTTGCTACATGCTAGTCTCATTTTGAAAAAGTGAAGAGGTTACTCAACATATGAAAATTCACGTACGACTGAATTCAACTTCAGAAGTGATGTAATGTGTTAAATTGTTTTGTATGTGTTCTTTTGTTTATGAGCATGCGTAGTCTTGCTCTTATTTTTTTCTTTGGACGGAAACTGTACTAATCAAACGAAAATCGGACGTTGTGTTCACATACGACAAAAATTTTAAAGCCTGCACATCCAGTTTCTCATCCAAAAATTCGGAATCAGCTGTTGAAAGCACCATACTAACAATCAGAAAATTGGCAGATCGGACGAAATTTTATTTCCAATTTTCTGATCGTGTGTACGGGCCTTTAGGGTTTCAGTGTTAGGGTATTTTATTTTTCTGTCCTTGCATAGGAGATCAAAAGCATTAGTAACATCATAGTAGTATTTACCAAGAGAGAAAAAAAAACATTATAAAAAACTTTGAGTGTCGGGATTGAAAAAGCAGTTTGAAGCATATGGTTAGAGATAGGGAAATTAATGGATAAAATAGTATTTCTTAACTTTCGGTTCAATTAAATCACACATACCCATGGCTTGACAAGTCTAAGGCCTCGTACACATGACCGTTTTCCTCGGCAGAATCCATCAAGAAACTTGGTGGCAGAGCTTTTTTGCCGAGGAAAACGGTCGTGTGTATGTTTTTCGTTGAGAAAACTGTTGTGGAACTCGGCGAGAAAAAAAGAGAACAAGTTCTCTTTTTCCTCGTCGGGAGTTTCAATTTCCTTGTAGTGTTTCTCGTCAGGCTGGTTTACGATGAGAAACACGTTCGTGTGTATGCTTAGAAACCTGCGCATGCTCAGAATAAAGTATGAAATGGGAGCGTGCCTTCTGTAAAAGTAGGGTTTGTAATGGAGATAGCACGTTCGTTACACTGTAACAGACTGAAAATTGTGAATCGTCTCTCACCAAACTTTTACTTAACACGCAGTAACATGAGATTAGCAAAAGTAGCCCCAAGGGTGGCGCCAGTGGAATCAAGGAATGGGGGGCTGTTGGGGTGCTTGCCAATAATTATAACAAAAATAGTAACTAGCAATCAATATTATAAAGTGCAATGTGCTCACTGATAATGAATAAATTAATGCTAACCAATAATCCTGATGGCTATAACAAGACTACTGTCACTAGTGATTACCTAGTCACATATCGTTATGTACTCCTTGTCTTTTATGGATAACGCTTTCTCACACTTTGATTTAAAAAGTACACCCCACTTATTAGATTAGCGCCTAATTTGAGTTTAAAGGATGGGTTCACTTTTAGTAATATGTCACTTGTTACACCTGTATTTAAGGTGTAACATGCTACCAAAGAGCACCTGCCCGCACCCTTTCAATACACTGCTGTGACAGCATCATTCATTCACAGCGATATGTGACCACAAATACTGTCTGCCACGTGGCAGATGGCTTATAGTTCTCAATGATCTGTGAGGGCGCTGCTGAGCACTCTTGTAGTTTATTGATCTTCCCACTATCCAGTAACTGCCCGTATGGGAAGTAAGGGGCAGACAGCTATACTGAGATTCTGGAAGAATGTCTTCTGGACAGCCGCACTCCAAATAAAATTGTCTTTATTGTAAAATCCAACACAGCACTACAAGTCACAGCACACTGGAAACTGACGCGTTTCATACTATAGCTATGATTAAACACTAAGTACAGTGTGACATACTTCCTTTTTTTTTACTTGTACTTGCATTGCCTGCACCCGTGGTTTCTGTGAGCAGGAGCACCTTTGAAGATGACCACACCTGAGCGGCTTCCCTTTCTGTATACTGAGATTCTGCAGGAGCCTGGCATCGAACCCGTGATCTATTGGTTTGCAGGCTCCAAAAAATCAATATTTTGTTTTCACCTGCATAAATATGTGCATGTATTATCATTATACGAAAAAAGAGGAAAGGTCTGGTGTCCCCAGTAACACACTTCCATCCCTGTTACATATAGTCAAAACAAAAGGATTCGCCGCCAGTAAAGATAACAGTAATTGTATAGTATATAATTGATTCAAGTAAAATTGTTTACATGCGTAAAGTAAAATTGTTACATACATAGATAACACCAACAATTGCCAATTGAAACGATACATAAACAATAAATATTAGTACACAAGTATAATAGTGGACAGAGTACACGGGCATCGTACTACCCGACTAGCCTAGTTTCGCAAGATCCAGCTCTTCAGGGATGTGTAACACTGTACCTAGGATGAAAAAGTATATATGTTTGGCAATCTGGCACAGTATTAGTTGTAAAGGCACAGGGCAGGAGGGGTTGTGGGTCCCCATACTCACTACTGAGCTTGACCATGGCTACAAGTGTGCGGCCCCAAGACGGCAGCAGCAGGTGCCTCACCCGGGAGCTGAGGGGACGGAGTCAGAAAGGGACCCCCTTCAGGGGCCAAACAGAGAGCAGGCATGGCATAGGTATAGTGATGAGACCTCATTGGTCCATAAAAAGTAGTGGGCTGTGAACATAAGTATGTTTTATCAGACATCTAAAGTAGTAAAGTAGAATCAATCAATATTAGCATAGAATTATGTCTGAATGAAAGGCCTGGGCCAAAAATGGTAGCGAGATGGTTAGAAACATGAGATATCAGAGGGATACTAGCAGATGACAGGATAGAAGAGAAAGGTGAACTGTGATTGTGTGTTTTTTCTGTGTGATAAAAATCAAAAGACTATTGTTTTCCTGCTGTATGACCAGCAGTGTCTGCCCAGCACTAGGCTGTGCCAGATCCCTAGATAGGTTCCTGTGTGGTGAAGATAGATGCCCCAAGTGGCCAGGGTTTATTTTATGTTTGATTTTGTTTATGCTGTTTGGATGCTTGCACTTGTTTCCAGCAAGATGGAAGAATAAACCAAAATCTTTGTTTTCAACCGTCTTCGACTGCCTGTCTGTATAAATTCAGTGTGTGGTGAACCCATCCAAGGGGTCACACACCCTGCTACCGAGCTAACCCCTTACACATGGTGGAGTGCCGCGGGCAATTAAAGTAAACCCAAAATGGAGGAGATACTGAAACAGCTGGCTTTGGCAAATGCAAATCAACAACAGACGAATGCAGGTTTGCAGCGGAGCATTGCAGCTCAAAAACAGAGCCTTGCAGCTCAACAACAGATTTACCAAGAGAGCATGGCAGCTCAAAAACAGGCTCACGCAGCTCAACAACAGGCTCACCAAGAGAGCATGGCAGCTCAACAACAGGTTCACCAAGAGAGCCTTGCAGCTCACCGAGAGAGCATTGCAGGCTTGAAACAGAGACACCAGTAGCAAATGGAGGCCATCGTGAAACAGCTTCAGAGACAGCGGACCAAGGCTGGGAGTCAGGCCAGTAACATACCGACTTTTCAGGTACGACACTTATTGCCAAAGATGAATGCGGATGAGGACCCTGAGATGTTTCTGACCACGTTTGAGAGAGCAGCGGAAAGAGAGTTGGCCAAAAGACCAGTGGGCTGGACTAGTGGCCCCCCTATTATCTGGAGAAGTCCAAAAGGCATATTTCGATTTGGAGCTTGCAGACGCAAAAAAACTATGTTCGATTAAAAGAGGAAATATTGGCACGTTTCTGTGTAACCCTGGATGTCTGTGCTCAGCGGGTCCACAATTGGAGTTATCAACAGAGGAAGCCACCTCGGTCGCGGATGTATGACCTCATCCATTTGGCTAGGAAATGGCTGCAGCCAGAAACTCTGTCCGGACCAAATATTTTGGAGCGAGTAGTCATAGAAAAAATTCTTAGGTCTCTTCCTAACACCCTGCAGAAATGGGTGATGGTGGTCCGGAAACCGCAGACAAACTTGTACACCTGGTCGAAAGGTACCTAACAACTGAGAATTTGTCCTCTTCCACTAGAGACGCACAGACTTTTCACCCCAAGACCAGACCCTCCCCACCTATAGGTAAGACTGCATCAAGGGATGGGGGTGGAGAGAGGGACCAAGGAGCAACTAGAGGAATTATCGGGACTACTGCTAATGTTTGGCAAGAGCGGCCTGGAAGACCCATCCCACAGGAGAGGACCAAAAGGTTGATTTGTTACTGTTGCCGGGAAGAGGGACATGTAGCAGCGGTTTGCCCAGCGGGTAATGAACCCATGCAGTGTGACTATCTGATAGAGAGACGACAGTCCCTTTTTGCAACCACAGGGAAATGAGAAACCTTTATATATAGAATGTGCTTAGATGGTAAAAATGTTGTGGTATTGTTGGATTCAGGTAGCCTGGTCACCTTAGTGAAAAGTGATCGAGTGGTGGGAAAAACCTTACATCCTAGGAAAATGGCTGTAGTGTGTGTACATGGGGACACTCGAGAATATCCAGTGACTACGGTTTCCTTTGAAACCTCCCTCAGTAAATTGTGTCACCAGGTGGGTTTAGTTCCCAAACTGCCACATGACTCCATTGTGGGAAGGGATTTCCCAAAATTCTGGGAACTCTGGGACTGCCCAGATTCCCCAGTAGGTGGTTCTTCTGAGTCTGAACTATCTACTCCAGAAACCTATAACTGTGAGAATTCTCCTGAGTTTCCATTCTCAGTATTAGCAGGGGAAACACCAGTTCCTAGGGAGGAGCCTGCTACCTCAGAAGAGGAGCAGCGGCCGATAGGGTTTAATTGACCTCGAGGTGCACAGAGAAAACTTTGTCACTGAGCAATTGAGGGACCCCACATTGCTAAGAGCCCGGGAGAATGTAGTGAAGATAGATGTGGAGTTAGTTAACCCTGACGAGAGGGTTGCCCTCCCTTACTTCATTATTGAAAGGGACCTGTTATATCGGTGCTTAAACCGTACCGCAAGATGGTTTTGGAACTGGCCCATGGGCACATTCTTGGGGGACATTTGGGAGCGGAAAAAACCCGGGAGAGGATCACCCAGAGGTTTTATTGGCCTTGGGTCACTAAAGAAGTGGAATTGTACTGCTCTTCCTGTCCAGTGTGTCAGATTACTGCACCCATGCCACATTTCCGCAGTCCGTTAGTACCCCTGCCCATTATCGAGGTCCCTTTTGAGAGGATCGCCATGGACTTGGTTGGCCCCTTACTGGACTTCACGGGGTGAAGTCCAGTAGAGGGCACCAGCACATCTTGGTAATAATGGACTATGCCACCCGGTACCCAGAAGCGATTCCTCTCCGAAACACCTCTGCTAAAACAATTGCCAAAGAGTTATTTCAGGTTTTCAGCCGTGTGGGTCTTCCTAAGGAAGTCCTAACTGACCAGGGCACCCCGTTTATGTCTAGGGTGACCAAAGAACTTTGTAAACTCCTGAAAGTGACCCAATTACGTACATCAGTATATCACCCTCAGACAGACGGGTTTGTGGAAAGGTTTAATAAAACCTTAAAACAAAATGTTGAGGAAGGTGGTGGATAAAGACGGAAAGAATTGGGATTATCTGCTTCCTTATCTGATGTTTGCAATAAGAGAGGTTCCCCAATCGTCCACAAGGTTCTCTCCGTTTGAGCTACTGTATGGGAGGCACCCCCGGGGCCTACTGGACATTGCCAAGGAAACATGGGAGAGTGAGAGTTCCCCTCATCGAAGTGTGATTGAACATGTGGCCCAAATGCAAGACAGAATTGCCCAAGTGATGCCGATTGTGAAGGAACATTTAGCCCAAGCCCAATTGGCTCAACAAAGGATTTACAATCGTGGGGCCCAGGTCCGTTCCTTTGCACCTGGTGATAGGGTGTTGGTGTTGGTCCCCACGGTCGAAAGTAAATTCCTAGCCAAATGGCAGGGTCCATACGAAGTGTTGGAAAAAATAGGAGTGGTGAATTATAAAATTAGCCAACCGGGAAGACGAAAACTTGAGCAGCTCTATCACGTGAACTTGCTGAAACCATGGAAGGATAGAGAGTCCTTGGTCGCTAAGACTACCCGATTTTTTGCTCCATTTAACCTGGCTGTCCCTGAAGTTGGGATAGCGGATACTCTATCCAAAACCCAGAAACAGGAGGTTAAAGAATTTGTGCTCAGTAATAAGGAGAAGTTTTCAGACCTGCCAGGTTGGGTCTCCGGAGTTGAACATGACATTATCACCACACCAGGGGATAAGGTCACGTTGAAGCCTTATAGAATTCCAGAAGCCCGGCGAGAGGCAATTCCCAAGGAAGTAAAACAAATGCTTGAGCTGGGGGTGATAAAAGAGTCAAATAGTGATTGGTCAAGTCCCATTGTCTTAGTGCCCAAACCAGATGGAAGTTGGCGGTTTTGTAATGACTTTCGCCGCCTGAATCAAATCACTAAGTTTGACACCTATCCCATGCCCCGCATAGATGAACTGATTGATCGCCTAGGCACTGCCCGATACATGACAACGTTAGACCTGACCAAGGGTTATTGGCAAATTCCTCTCTCGGAGTCGGCCAGGGAAAAAACAGCATTTGTAACTCCAGACGGATCTTTCCAATATCGGAGGATGCCTTTTGGGTTACAAAATGCTCCCACCACATTCCAACGCACCATGGAATGCTGCATACCTCGATGATATTGTCATCCACAGTGAGTATTGGGAATCACACTTGCCAAAAGTTCAAGCTGTGTTGGATTCCATCTGGAAAGCCGGGTTTACAGCCAATCCAAAAAAACGTACCCTTGGGCTAGAAGAGGCGAAGTATCTGGGGTATACCATTGGAAGAGGTCGAATCAAGCCCCAAATAAATAAAGTTGAGGCTATTCAGGATTGGCCACGTCCCACCAACAAGAAACAAGTTTGTGCATTTTTGGGGATCGCGGGCTACTATCGCCGCTTTATCCCCCATTTTGCCTCACAGGCTGTTCCCCTGACCAATTTGATCAAAGGGAAGGAGTCTGTAATGACCAAATGGACTCCCGAAGCAGAAACAGCTTTTCAGGCTTTAAAACAGGCCTTATGCAGTCAGCCAGTTTTAAATTTGCCTGATGTTTCACGGGACTTCGTGGTTCAGACAGATGTGTCAAATGTGGGCTTAGGAGCTGTACTGTCTCAGATTATCAAGGGGGAGGAACACCCTGTTATGTACCTCAGCCGAAAGTTGAAAGCCCATGAAGAGAATTATGCCACCATTGAGAAAGAATGTTTGGCGGTGAAATGGGCTTTGGATTCTCTCCGGTACTACCTCGTGGGTAGACAGTTTGAACTGGTGACGGATCATGCCCCATTGAAGTGGATGGCACAGAACAAAGAGACCAATAGAAGAATAAATAGCTGGTTCCTGGTCCTCCAGGAATTTCGTTTTTTTTGGTAACACATCGCCCCGGTGCTAAAATGGGGAATGCAGATGGGTTGTTTCCCCGAGTGCATGCCTGCCTGGCAACCTGTGTCCCAACCCTAGGGTTGAAACAAGAGGGGGGGGTATGTGACAGGAAGTCAGGTAAATCTGTGGGTGTTGTCACAGACGGGACATACATTTCTGCCTTGTTTAGACAATACACCAATTGTTATTAGGCGTCGGCTGCAAATGTAGCCAGAAAAGGCTAAAGGCCGTTGGAAAACTTCAGCTGTCAATCCTTTAGTGATCCTTTAAGGCCTCTATAAGTAGTCCAGAGGATTACCACTAATTTGCTGCATCCTGAGACTTTGTGAGTAAGGAGAAGCAGTGTACTGAAAGTCTTCTGAGGAGGTGAGGAGAGGATTGATTTTTCTGTTTGATAAAAATCAAAAGACTATTGTTTTCCTGCTGTATGACCAGCAGTGTCTGCCCAGCACTAGGCTGTGCCAGATTCCTAGATAGGTTCCTGTGTGGTGAAGATAGACGCCCCAAGTGGCCAGGGTTTATTTTATGTTTGATTTTGTTTATGCTGTTTGGATGCTTGCACTTGTTTCCAGCAAGATGGAAGAATAAACCCAAATCTTTGTTTTTAACCGTCTTCGACTGCCTGTCTGTATAAATTCAGTGTGTGGTAAACCCATCCAAGGGGTCACACACCCGCTACCGAGCTAACCCCTTACAGTATATATATTGTGTATATATATATATATATATATATATATACACACACATATATATATATACATACACACACACATACACATACACACACGCGCAATTTTTTTATTTTTGAGGCGGGTGGGGAATCTTGGGAGAATTCCTACACTTTTTTTCCCAGGACTTGACCCCTGATGACACATATTAGCTGGGGCATCAAATTCTTTAATTTTTAGTTAGAATCCTGTAAAGGATCTATTGAAAATAGAGTTTACAATTTGCAGAACAGGTTGCATTAATGGAGCATGAGGGCCAGTTTCTGCAATCTGAACTGCAAATTACAGCACACAGAATAGATTGCACTTTTTTCCTGCCTATGGCTACTGCCTGTGACAGCTCTAAAAGTGTTGCATGATACAAAACAGGTTAGTTGGAACACATGGCTATATATCACTTGGGAGGTAAAGAGTCAGCAGCTTCATGCTCTTAGCAGTTGTTCATGACAAAGGGGTTTTCTTTTAATGTACAATCCGTGGAAGGCCAACATGCCTAATTGCCAAGTATTCAGTTAACAGATGAGTACTAGAATAAATGTAAACATTGTTAAGCTGCAGCAGCTAAAAATAATAAAGAATGTTTGTGCAAAACAGCATGTGCAAGGAAAGTGCAAATTGTGATATGAAGATTTATTGCTTTATTTTAGGTATATACATTTTTAATTGTTCATCAGTTAAATTGTTTTTGTCTCATGGTTCTTGACACTGGGTTTTCAGCACTAAAGTCAAAATAAAATAGTTCCCGTAAATGTTCCTAACCTCTGACCTATCCCTAAGAATTAAAGTATAACTGAAGAAAAATCTTTCTTCAGTTTTGGATAGAGTGGAGATGGATTAGGTCTCTATTGCTATCTGTGTCCCCATTAGGAAGATTCACTATCTCTTTTTGTCCTGTGACCATTGTTACCAAAAATGAAAGAAAATATCACATTTTGAGTGGGCAGAAAACAAAATTTGCCTTCAGGTCTACTCTAAGCAGGTCCTAACAGCTAAAGTGAGTGGTTGCATATTTGCGTGCAATAGCGCCCATAGAGCTGTGCTGAGAGGGTGCCCCCTGCGCACTCTGGGCACAGTGACCTGCAGCTCATGGAAAACTCCTGATTGCTGCTAGCGATTAGGAGTTTTCTGATCATGTGACCATCGTGACAGCCAATCACGGCAGTCACATGATCACAAGCCCCGCCCCACCTCCCGAAATTCCAAACCCGTTAAAGGACCGATGAGATTCAGTGCCAAGGGGTTAAAACTGAAATATCACGACAGTCTCTTGGCCCGCCCTACCTCCCGGAATTCTAAACCCCTTTAATGTCCAGCGGGAGTAAGCCCCAAGGGGTTAAAACTGAAATGAAAGGCACAATATTTGTGTATAGATTACATTACATTACAAATACCCTTTTTCCCCCTTTTATTATTAATTATTTATTTTTATTATAAGTGATCACATTCCCTCTGTTCTCAGCTGCATAAGAGCTTGGGGAGGAGAAGCAACAGCACACTGAGCTTACTAGTGAGAGGCTATGCAGAGGGGGCATATCAAGACAAGTCTGATTATAGGAGGAGAACAGGCTGAGTTTCCAGCATAGCTAAAGAACTGACCACGGTGTGCTCTCCTGCTTAGTGTAGTACGTTTTTAATAGGAAAGCAGGACTGGCAGGATCACCATGGATTTCACACAAAAGAAGCATTACAAAGAAAACAGGATACATTCTTATACAAGTACATGGTACAACAGGTACATATCAGCAATATGAAATGCTGGGGTAACAAACACTTGGTACACACTAGTGGTTTTATTTTGCTCCACCCAGTGGGCTGAATAAAAAAAAAAAGAAGCTTAGGAGTCTGATGTTAGTACAGCCATTTCCCCTCCTAAGCTATTTGGTTTTGAGAGGGGGAATCCCCCACCGCCACCCCTCTCTGGAACACACTGGTCAGTGCTGACTATTTTTGGTCACGCACCTTCGACAGAAACCAGACATTTGGCCCGACTTATGTTGGACTGGCTGCGGTTTCTATTGAACCAGCCAATGCCGTCCGATGTTTGGCCCGTGTGTACAGCCCTTTAATTTCCCCCCTACCCAAATCTAGCACCTAACTAATAAGATTAAATCTTAACTCCTAAACTACACTATCACTTAAAGTTAAGGGCCTGTTCACACATAAATGTGCATCAAAATGCATAGTAAATGCTATGCAGTTTTATGCACACTGATGCACATTTTAACGCCATAAAATTGCTTTGCATTTTGCTGATTATTTCCTCTGCTGTCACCTTCTTTTCCTGTTTGTGGGTTGAGATAAGGAGTAAGGGAGAAAAATGGAGAGAGACAGAGACAAACACATTTTTGTTTTGTAGAGGTATTGACCAATGGGATGTCTAGCACAACAGCCCAATTCATTGTGATTGCTCTACGTATATTGAGGAGGAAGGGGATGAGGTGATTGGGGCAAGCCAAACAATGCTATTGAGTGCACCCACTGCTCACACAACGTGAAAGTAAAGGGCAATTTTTTACCTTATACCAGGATTTACAATTTCACTCAACTATTTCTTTAAATCCTAATACTGAAAAATCTCACTAGCCAGCTTTCCATGGCACACTCTCTAATTCCTCTCTTAAGCCTTGTACACACGATTTGATTTTCCGCAGACAAAGCATCTGACTTTTGTCCGAAGGGCATTGGCCAGGAACTTGTCTTGCATACAAATGGCACACAATTGTCAGGTAACAAACAAGAACATGGTGACGCACTACATTTTCCGGCTCTTTAGCGCCACCCTTTGGGCACCTTCTGCTAATGTTGTCTTTAGTCTCGTACACACTGGAGAGCTTTTGGCCGGGAAAACCGGACGTGTGTATGCTTCCTCGCAGTTTTCCCGACAGGAAAACAGCTGGGAATACCGGCTGGAAAATAGAGAACCTGCTCTCTATTTTCCCGACAGGAATCACCGCCATTTTTTTTTTTTTTTTACCAGATCTACTACTTACCTATGGGAAACACAGCGAGACAGTGCCCATGGGCCATACACACGGCCAAGATTCCTTTTTTTTTTTCAAAATTGTCGCTCTATTTTTGTTTATAGTACAAAAAAAGGTGATCAAATACCAAAAGAAAGCTCTATTTGTTTGGGAAAAAAAGGATGTCAATTTTGTTTGGGAGCCACGTCGCAGGACAGCGCAATTAATACAAACGAAATAACTGCGCTAACCAAATAATAAAAAAATATTGTGCATCAATAAAGATCAAAGGCAGCAGTTTGATGAGATAAGCATGAACAACATAATATAAATAAAAACAGCGCTAATGCAGGAAACCAGCCACCACGATTAGCACCGGAATCAAAAAGAATAAAGTCTTTATATCCCAAACCTAAATGAATAGTAGGGAAAAATAAATAAAGTCCCAATTTGTTGAGTAAATCACATCAGAGCCCACAGACAGGATAAAACAGCACCACCGTGATAACGACTTCTGTGAAGAAACCACCACCTTATGGAAAGCCGCTTACCAGAACAACCAGATTCATAAGCATTAAGCATGAACTCCATCCATGGGTTAGGACACCGGACTGCAGGGATTCCAACGAGCAGATATCCAAAGATAAGCTCAATTGCTCATAGAAAAAGGTCCCAGTTCATAGGTATAGAAGAAAAACGGACCATAGTGTAATTCCGTAAAAAAATAATAATAAAAAACAAAGAAGAATCGTACTTACAAACATGTAAAGTTTAAAAGCATGTAAAACAAATGCCGGCCGGCACTATAGGAGCCCTTCCTCCTTCTGTTGAGCGCGGTAACGTCAGTTTACGCTGTTCCAGACGCGTTTCGTCATCAACAGACGTTCTCAATGGGGATGGGTGATGCACTGAATCACCGCATTATAACCAGACCTTGTTCTGACGTGCAAGGAAGAGGCTGACTGAAACCGCCATGATAGCTTTGGGAAAAAGCAGCGCTCCAGGCTATGACAATGCCAGAACTACTCGCCATCAAACAAAATAGACTTACCTAATATAACAAAAAGGCAATAGTGAGTTAGTACTGAAAAAAAGAGTAGATTACTCCTTAAAAAGGACGTGTTTTCAAACGCGATCCCTTAACAAGAATTATGCAACCAAAAATGTAATATTCCCAGACTACCACGGATCATCATAGGAGCTATATCTAGCAACCAACTACCCCTGCTGGAAAAATTTAATAAATGCCTGTATATGTTGTCTCATACAGACTAAGATTAAATCTGCACAGGCTGATACAACTCCGCCTCATACAGGTGGGGGGATATTAGAACTAACGGACAATCTTCATACTACTGTGTGGGTGATGAAACCTCTTGAATAAACTAAGTAGTTATATAGTAAAATTAAAAAAAACACAAAAAAAATGTGGCCCATAGATTACCCAATGTGAAACCAATCACGATGTGGTTGGGTGACTAAATATATGAAGTGAAAATAAAAATACAAATACAAATATAAAAATGTAAATAGATTACTTATGAATAGTAACCCTTAAGAAGTGAAAAGATGTATGAATATGAAGTGAAAAAATAAATAAAATGAAAGATCATAAGTCCACAAACAATTGGATTAGTGAAAAAATATTTTGTATGATTATGCGTGCAAAAACTGTCCATAATAAAAAGGGCCCATCCTTGCATGACACAACAGGTGCACAAAAAAATTAAATTAAATGAAGTAAATTAAAGGACATCAGGCATTATTAATAAATGCATTCGCATCAGTAACAATGTTTAGGCCGTACGGGTATAGGTCTTAAGACAGTGTATCCAAGCCATTTCAAGCTTGGATATCTCCCTAACAAAAGAACTCCCCCTCCAATGAGGCCTAAACTTGTCTATTCCATGAAACGGATCTCGATTATGAACTGTGAGATAATGTTTAGATACTGAGTGGTTTTTAAACCCTGTAATGATGTTCGTGATGTGCTCGTTTAGACGAACCTGGAGTGGATGTTTAGTTTGGCCCACATACTGCAGGCCACAAGGGCACTGCAGCATGTAGACTACCCCCTCGGTAGCACAAGTAATAAAAGGTTTAATACTGTGTTGTTTTTGGGTGGCAATCGATCTAAACACCGTAGTCCTTCTACCAGTGCAGGAATTAAGGGAACATACCCTACATCATCTGCACTTATAGTAACCAGTAAGTTGATCAAAAAAAAAAAACTAGTGGTCACCGGGGGGTTCAAGACGTTAGGTGATATACGGTCCCGTAAGGATGTTATCCCCTTAAAAATGACCCTCGGCTTCTTAGGTAGGATGTTTTTGCAAAACAGTATCATTAGTTGCAATATGCCAATGTTTGTTGATCAGCTGTTTAATGCCCCTATGTTGAATAGAGTAGGATGTAACAAATGGAACACCCAAAGGAAACTGGTCACGATCCCCGGGTCCCCTTTCAATCAGTAGGTCCTCCCTCACAGTACTTTTTACAGACTCCAACGTGTCCCTAAGGAACTCACTCTCATAACCCTTTTCAAGGAAGCGGTTTGTCAGTACCTCTGATTGCTCCAAGAACTCACAGGGATCAGAACAGTTCCTCCGAAGTCTCAAATACTGGCTCTTAGGAACCGCCCTGAGCCAGGAGCTATGATGACAACTGCTCACTGGGATGAAAGAGTTCCTATCCGTAACCCTAAAGAAGGTGGAGGTAGAAAAATGATTGTTTTTAATCTGTATTTTGAGATCCAAATAATGAATCTCTGACTGGCTGGCCTCAAACTTGAGTTGAATACCTCTCTGGTTGGAATTTAGGAGGAGGATGTAATCAATATACTTTGCCAAACAGGTCGAATTTATTATGATTTTGCTTGGTTTTGCAGCAGCCTCTAATTATTTTTGGTTCGAGGGATGTTTCTATAAGCAAGGAACAGGCGTGGCTATGGGGGCTAAATATGCCCCTGGCCTAGCCAATCTTTTTATAGCCAAATGGGAGGAGGATGTCATCTATTTGAAAAATATACCTCAAGTAGCCCTTTGGGCAAGGTATATTGACGACATCCTCCTCCTATGCGATGGCCCTTTAGTTGGTTTAGAGGAATTTATTACTAGTCTAAATTCCAACCAGAGAGGTATTCAACTCAAGTTTGAGGCCAGCCAGTCAGAGATTCATTATTTGGATCTCAAAATACAGATTAAAAACGATCATTTTTCTACCTCCACCTTCTTTAAGGTTACGGATAGGAACTCTTTCATCCCAGTGAGCAGTTGTCATCATAGCTCCTGGCTCAGGGCGGTTCCTAAGAGCCAGTATTTGAGACTTCGGAGGAACTGTTCTGATCCCCGTGAGTTCTTGGAGCAATCAGAGGTACTGACAAACCGCTTCCTTGAAAAGGGTTATGAGAGTGAGTTCCTTAGGGACACGTTGGAGTCTGTAAAAAGTACTGTGAGGGAGGGCCTACTGATTGAAAGGGGACCCGGGGATCGTGACCAGTTTCCTTTGGGTGTTCCATTTGTTACGTCCTACTCTATTCAACATAGGGGCATTAAACAGCTGATCAACAAACATTGGCATATTGCAACTAATGATACTGTTTTGAAAAACATCCTACCTGAGAAGCCGAGGGTCATTTTTAAGGGGGTAACGTCCTTACAGGACCGTATATCACCTAACGTCTTGAACCCCCCGGTGACCACTAGTTTTTTTTTTTATCAACTTACTGGTTACTATAAGTGCAGACGATGTAGGGTATGTCAGACTGACCCCTAGATGGATCGTACTGGGGTACATACTGACATGGGGGGATTATACTGGGGGACAGACTGACCTGGGAAATGGGAGGACTGTACTAGGTAACAGAATGACTTGGGGTGTGGGATTATATTAGGGGACATACTGGGTAATCACAGTGTGCACAAAAACAACCTAACCTCCCCACACAGATCAGTCTGTCACAGTGTACAAACCCCCCCCCAGATCAGCGAAACATAGTGTGCACCCCCCCCCAGATCAGCAAGTCACAGTGTGCAACCCCCCAGATCAGCAAGTCACAGTGTGCAACTCCCCCAGATCAGCAAATCAGTGTGTACAGCCACAACCTCCTCCCCTAGATCAGCGAGTGACAGTGTGCATAACCACAATTCTTCTCTCCCCCCCCCCAAGATCAGGCACTCACTCCCCCATCCATATTTACACACAGTATGTGGCATGTGTAATTTCTTCATGAGGAGCTTGTGTCTGTGTAGATTCCCCACCCCTCTCCCTCGTCTGCTCTCATGTGTAGAGCAGAGAGGGTTCTAAACAGCCGCTGACAAAGCAGAGCAGCCAGCAAGTGACCAGCGCAGGTTGAAGAACTCTGTATTAAAAAAAGACCTAGCGGTCAGCATCGTGGGTTTCAGTGCAGCTGCTTTGGGCCCCCAACAACGATTGGGCCCAGGGCAGCTGCCCTCATTTGCCCTGCGTTAAAGACGGCCCTGACTGTCCCCAGCCAGCGGAGTGCTTCCTTACATCTCAGGTGTCATTGTCCCCAGCCAGCGGAGTGCTTCCTTACATCTCATGTGTCACTGCCCCCAGCGGAGTGCTTCCTTACATCTCAGGTGTCAATGTCCCCAGCGGAGTGCTTCCTTACATCTCAGGTGTCACTGTCCCCAGCGGAGTGCTTCCTTACATCTCAGGTGTCACTGTCCCCAACAGAGTGCCTCCTTACATCTCATGTGTCACTGCCCCCAGCGGAGTGCTTCCTTACATCTCAGGTGTCACTGTCCCCAGCGGAGTGCTTCTTTACATCTCAGGTGTCACTGTCCCCAGCGGAGTGCTTCCTTACATCTCAGGTGTCACTGTCCCCAACAGAGTGTCTCCTTACATCTCAGGTGTCACTGTCCCCAGCGGAGTGCTTCCTTACATTTTAGGTGTCAATGTCCCCAGTGGAGTGCTTCCTTACATCTCAGGTGTCACTGCCCCCAGCGGAGTGCTTCCTTACATCTCAGGTGTCACTGTCCCCAGCGGAGTGCTTCCTTACATCTCAGGTGTCACTGTCCCCAGCGGAGTGCTTCCTTACATCTCAGGTGTCACTGTCCCCAGCGGAGTGCTTCCTTACATCTCAGGTGTCCCCCCCCCATTAGAGCCCTTCTATATCCCAGCAGGCAGCAGTAGTGTCTCCGCTGCCATTACTGAAGACTGAGGGGGAACAAATTAGAGGCAACCATTTTCCAGGCTATGTTAGTGCAGGGGGCGGCCGCGAAAGCCGAGAAGTCGGGAGCGGCCTGGCCTCGGTGGCCTTGTGGGAAATCCGGCCCTGTCCTTAGGGACATGTTGGAGTCTGTAAAAAGCACTGTGAGGGAGGACCTACTGATTGAAAGGGGACCCGCGGATCGTGAACAGTTTCCTTTGGGTGTTCCATTTGTTACGTCCTACTCTATTCAACATAGGGGCATTAAACAGCTGATCAACAAACATTGGCATATTGCAACTAATGATACTGTTTTGAAAAACATCCTACCTGAGAAACCGAGGGTCATTTTTAAGGGGGTAACGTCCTTACGGGACCGTATATCACCTAACGTCTTGAACCCCCCGGTGACCACTAGGGTTTTTTTGATCAACTTACTGGTTACTATCAGTGCAGACGATGTAGGGTATGTTCCCTTAATTCCTGCACTGGTAGAAGTGTGGTGTTTAGATCGATGGCCACCCAAAAACAACACAGTATTAAATCTTTTATTACTTGTGCTACTGAGGGGGTAGTCTACATGCTGCAGTATGTGGGCCGGACTAAACGTCCACTCCAGGTTCGTCTAAACGAACACATTACGAACATCATCACAGGGTTTAAAAACCACTCAGTATCTAAACAGTATCTCACAGTTAATAATCAAGATCAAGATCCGTCTAACACCCTGTTTCTTGGAATAGACAAGTTTAGGCCTCATTGGAGGGGGAGTTCTTTGGTTAGGGAGATATCCAAGCAGACCTATACCCGGTACGGCCTAAACATTGATACTGATGTGAATGCATTTATTAATAATGCCTGATGTCCTTTAATTTACTTAATTTAATTACATTTTGTTGTGCACCTGTTGTGTCATGCAAGGATTGTCTCTTTTCATTATGGACAGTTTTTGCACGCATAATCATACAAAATATGTTTTCGTTAATCCAATGTTTGTGGACTTATGATCTTTCGTTTTATTTATTTTTTCACTTGAGATTTTTCACTTAATTAATATTTAATAATTATAGTTCATACATCTTTATTATGTACATACTCAAATTTTTTTTTTTGTGAGATTGTTAGCACATGTTGAAATAAGGGGATTTTTAATATGCCCTTTTTTCACTTCTTAAGGGTTACTATTCATAAGTAATCTATTTACATTTTTATTTTTTTATTTTTATTTTCACTTCATATATTTAGTCACCCAACCACATTGTGATTGATTTCACATTGGGTAATCTATGAGCCACATTTTTTTTTATGTTTTTATTTTTTATTTAATTTTACTATATAGCAACTTAGTTTTATTCAAGAGGTTTCATCACCCACACAGTTTTTTATAATTTTTTTTAGGGAATTACACTATGGTCCGTTTTTCTTCTATACCTATGAACTGGGACCTTTTTCTATGAGCAATTGAGCTTACCTTCGGATATCTGCTCGTTGGAATCCCTGCAGTCCGGTGTCCTAACCGTGGATGGAGTTCATGCTTAATGCTTATGAATCTGGTTGTTCTGGTAAGCGGCTTTCCATAAGGTGGTGGTTTCTTCACAGAAGTCGTTATCACGGTGGTGCTGTTTTATCCTGTCTGTGGGCTCTGACATTTGGGACTTTATTTATTTTTCCCTACTATTCATTTAGGTTTGGGATATAAAGACTTTATTCCTATTAGGACCGCGCAATTGTCAGTTAAAGCGACGCAATCGCAAAAAGTGCTCTGGTCTTTGGCCAGCCAAATGGTGTGGGGCTTAAGTGGTTAACGAAACCTACACTCTATCCCTTAACCCCGTAATCCATTACCTAAAAGAGGATCTTCACCCTAGAAAGAAAAAAAAAGAAAAGTCAAAAGCTACAAATACTGTAGCTGCTGACCTTTAATAAAAGGAAACTAACCTGTCCAGGGATTCAGTGTCGTCCTCACCTAGGTCGGTTCTTCACCGGCATGCTTACTGTGGGAAGCCGGATCTGACTCCTTGTGGCTTCCCACGCATTGTGAATGGCCCTAAATGTCACATGTACTGAGCGCAATGATTAATATTCACGCTCAAATTTTTTTTTTATCAGAATGTATTTTTTTTCAAGTCCTGTACCTTTTTCTGAAACAGAACACTTATGCCCCATACACACGATCGGAATTTCCGTTGGGATAAACCCAGACGGATTTTTATGACGGAATTCCTTTCAAGCTGTCTTGCATACATACTGTCACACCTAATTCCGACCATCCAAAACGCGGTGACGTACAACACTACGACGAGCCAAGAAAATTAAGTTCAATGCTTCCGAGCATGCGTCCACTTGATTATGAGCATGCATGTTTTTTTCTCCGTCAGAGTTCCATACAGACAAATGGAATTTCCAATATACATTTTTTTCATCGAAAAAGGAGAGAACATGTTCTCTTTCTAAGTCCGTCGGAATTTCCGATGAAAAAATTACGTCTGACATTTTCCATCGGAAATTCCGATTGTGTGTACAAGGCATAACAGTATCGTATGTGATGTCTTTCAAAGCTACCTTTACATGTGGCAACATGAACTTTTCAAGAACTGGTAAAAATATAGTTAACTCATCATTAGGTGTTTCTTCTTGCAGTAGCATGCTAATTGTGCTCCACCAGAGCTCTTTGTGAGATCAGCAGAAACAATTTTCATTCCCAGTTCTCCTCAATCTGTTTGTGACTCAGCATGAGTAATTTAGTACCCAAACTCATTACAGCTCCAGTAGTTTTCTGTGCATACATCTTTCCTTATTTAGAGGTTTATTTCATATTTTAAAATGAAATAGCTTGTGATGAACGATCATATGATTTCAAACCTCATTTAATGAAAGTCCACATGGTCCTATATTTCCTTGCTTAGTGGCATCAAGCTTCCCAGAGACATTAATGGGGCACATACAGTAATAAGGTAAATTTACAAAAAAAAAAAAAAAAACACGTCACAATTTTTTTTTTTTTACTTTGCACTGTGAATTTTCACTTAGCTTAGTTAATGAAGTGAGACTAAGTGATGGTTTGCTTTGGAAAGAATACCCAATCGTGTGCTGGGAAAACATAAAAAAACAAACATATTTGCTCACACATGATTGGATGACTGAAGTAAGCATAAGTTCACCTCATGTCCTAGGGTAAGTGGCCGAGGGAGCATCTAAGCTCACTTATTGGTGTCTGTGTCTTTTTGCTAATTTTTACAACAGCTGCTGGCTGCTATGTAGTCACTAACTATGTTAATGACGTTTTTCTTCAAGGTAGGCTGTGTGCAGAAAACTATATGTATTGGAAAAGTTAAATTTTTTACAAGATTGTGCTGAGGTTTGTACTGGTCTGTTAGACCTTTGCTTGAAACATATTTAAATTAAATCATGAATAAAGAATATTTTGTGGGTACAAGGACTGTTGTATTTGTTACCGTATACAGAGTAGGTAGGCTCTAAACAGTTATAAGCCCCTCCCACTGTTAACACAATTTTGCAACTTTCTTCAGATGACTGTACCTGGACTAAAAAAATAAGTGACATCATCTAGAAAATTCCCCCTCCCTCACTCCTAAGTAACTTTTTTTAGCAATACAACAGGTTAATCATAAACAACAGAGGGGAGGGACCCAAATACTGGACTGTATTCTAGGAAACTTTAGGACATTTTACTGGTAAGTCAAAGATTATATTTTCTTAGTTGTACAGTACAGAGGACATTATTTCTAGTCTTTATCTCTTTGAGATTCAAAAACAGTCGAACTAAGGGGTAGTCAACACAGCAAACAAATACCAACAGGCACACATCACAAAACTGGGTTTCAACCTTGCAAATCTGAGAAACAGATCCTGAAACAACCAAGAAGCACTAACAAATCTGGCAGAGTACACAAGGAAGGGAGTAACCTTATACCAATGAATCAAATAGGGATAGGGAAGAAGAGGAAAGGAAACACCAAGACACAGGGAAAGGGAGGGCAATGGGCAGGGAAAGGGAAGGGTAGGACAAGATACACAAGGAAAAGCACTCACATTGGCCACATCCGTATACAGCAGAAACAAGGAAAAAACACAATCACTAGAGTGAATAGTGGTCGGACTTTGAGGCAAGACGGAAGTATGTATAAAATATATTATTTATTACAAAAGTAGAAAAATACAACATTGATGAAAAGTAAGTAAAACCATCTAGATGAATAATTCATTAATAATACACAAATCCTTTTAAGTCGCCATCTTGCCTCAAAGTCCGACCACTATTCACTCTAGTGATTGTGTTTTTTCCTTGTTTCTAACCCTATACCAAAGACTAGTGGTCTCCAAACTGTGACCTGTAAGCCAGATGTAGCACTCGGATTGCCTTTATCTGGCCTGTGAGGCACTGTTACTCCAACTTAAATGAGGCCCCATTCCTCCCACGTACACCATTAATAAGGCACCATTCATTTCTTTGAAACCAACACAGGGCCACTATTCTTCCCACTGTCACAAACGATAGTGCATATTTCCTTCTACTGACACCAACAATAGGGCACTCTTCCTCCCACTAATATCAATGATGGGGCACAATTCCTCCTCCCATTGACCACAGGCACTATGTATGGAAGAAAAATAAATTGGTTTTGCTGATTGCCCACTGCAAAACACAGATAGCATTGATGAGGAGGAAAGATGGGAAGTGCAAGTAGGCATCCCAAATGTCCAATGAAGACATAAAACTTGGCTTATTCAATACAGAACTTTTTAACCCACAGGAATAGGTTGTGAATGTTCCGATTCAAAATTGAAAGTATTCCTCCATCTGCCGGTGGTCGGTGTGTCCGGTGAGTTTATCATACAAAGTGGGGTTTAGGAGTAGGGAGGAAGCCATTTCCGGGAACTTCTACCCTGTGAGTCTACTTCAGCTGACTATAGCCGATTTCTGAATCGAGCTTGCCTTTTGGTAAGCGGCTTTGATACTTGGTGGTGGGTTTTTACTTAAGTGTGGAACATCTGTGAAGTCACTGGTGTGAAGTTTTGGAGTACAAATTTCAAGCACTGACTATTTGTGTACACATTAAATAGTGTACACTTGGACTATATACATATAGCTTAATATTTTGGTTTCAGTGGACTTTATGCTTGGTTCAGTGGCGCAGCTTTAACACTTTTCTATTTGCTTTTGTGTTATCGCACGCAAGCTGCCGCCTTCCCTATAAATCAAATTAATTCAATTTACTTTTCTGAGCATTTTTAATGTTCTGATTGTTATTAATTTGTAATTAGCGCAGTTTTTACTTTTTTCCTATTCCTCCATCTGGTTTTGGAACTGTGAACAGCTTCAAGTAGAAACCCTGAAAGCATTCCTCATGTAGTACAGAGGCAATGACCTACTGCAGCGTGAACTGCCTGAAAACTGCAACATAATCAACCCAATTTTCTGGGAAGCAAGGCAAATCTGAGAGCATGAAGCAAGGAGGCGGCAGTGTTACAAGATACAATTTAAATACCCTGAACGACATTCGGAGATTTCCTGGAACTAGAAGGCTAAAGGGTCAACGACAACAACAAACAACCCCCCACGTGTGGCTGTGCCCTATCACTGAGGAGAAGGTTTGGAGCCTGACTTGGATTGTTTGAAGTGAAAGTTTGTTCCAGATTTAGACTTGGAACTGAATGCCTGAATTTTTCATAACCTCAGGAGTAAAAGATATACCTGGAGAAGTCTAAACCTTCTTTTTCTGGGAGAGGAGTGTACTTCTACCCATTGTGATCTCCTTAATGTACTTAGGAAGGAAGAACCAAACAGACTTTCTCTTTAAAGGGTAGATGTTTCTTGCATGGGAGCTTTGCAGACAAATATTTGCACTAAGAACTCCTCCCTATATGAACAGATCGGGGGTTGTCCTGGAGATCTGGTGAAGTACATTTGCCTAGCTGTTCATGCAGTAGCATGAGGACACAGGTTAAAACTCTAGTGGATGATAAAAGGAAGATCTGTTAAGATAGAGCTATGGCCTTGGGCCATGTGCTTAGTCAGCAAGAGTGTGGAAAACTGCCATAAAAACAACCACTGATTGCAGAGTGGAGCCTGTTAAGGAAAGTAGGGCCTTATAGTGGTCCTACCTTTTGTAAACTGGGTCCTTAAAGACAGAATTATCCTTTACAGGGATTGCGTCTTGTTAAAAGATGGCAAGGTCCACTACAGGAATGACCCATTTTTGCATGAAGCTACCATCATTAAGGTATTGCTGCTTGATATGATATTGCAGTGTCCTGTATTGTATGCAACACTGTATCCTGGCCTAGGCCAGCACGGAAAGAGTCCCCGCTGGCTTGCACCACACTGTTAGTGTAACGCAAGCTGCTTCTAATTTTGACTGTCCTATCATCCTGGACCACAAACCTTCATCAATGTGCTATATGTTTTCTGCTGCACCATTGGCATGGTTATATCTTCTAAGTCCTCTCCAAAAAATTATCAGAAATTTGTGCTTAAAGTAGAACTATAGACAACACTTTTTTTTTCATTTTGGATAGAGTAGGGGAGGGTTATAGCCCCTGTCAGTTTATTTTTTACCCTCCCTGTCCCATTGCAGAGATTTCCCTTCACTTCCTGCCCCATAGTCAAACAGGAAGTGAGAGGACATCTATGCAAATTAAGGGAATCCAATGCCCCCCCCCCCCCAGGCCCTAAGAACTAGTATCCCCACTCGAAAATTTCAGAGCAGGTCTTAAACTGAAAGGGGTGTGGCATTGACAGGAAGGGGTGGATCATGTTTAAATTAGGGAGTGCACGAGTTTAGTCAGGCCTAGGGTGCCAAAAAAACGAAATACACTACTAATTGTATGTCTAAGCAAATCAGTTATTGGCTAGAGTTGTGCATATTGGGTTCACAGATCAAGTCAGTTCAAGAGTACAAGAGGATTCAAAAGCAGATTTCAGGTAGGATTGTAGTATTCACAGTTAGGTTTGGGTGTAGGTCTGAACTGTAAAACCAGACATAGGCAGGCCTTTACTATAGGTGTCATTCAGCAGGAAGTGCAGAAGTTTACTGCTCTCATCTACTTGTGCCAGGACTCCTAATGCTACTTTGAATCTTTTTGGTGATTTCCCACAGACAATTTTCATCAGTCATCAAAGCTTGCAATATATGTGAAGTTTAGGATCATAGTCTGTTTGCTGCCTGGAAGCCTGATGAATCCTTCATGCACGGTTCTAAAGAGTGATAGAGGAGCAAAGCTTTGCAATGACTAAGATGTTCCTTGCTCCAGGGGTTCCAGCCTGCTTTTCTAATACTTTTTCATCATGACAAATATATTAAAGAATATTAGTCTTCTATTTTTAAAAATAACTTTAACATGAGCTTTTAAGTATGCAGCACTTAACATTTTCTACTTCAAAACTACTTGTTTTACAATGAGCAAGACTGCTACAAAGGTAATCCAAGCATTTGTTATTCTGCTGAAGATGTTATAAAAACAAGGTAAGATTTACCTGATTATAATTCTAAACTTCAATGAAAGCAACATAAGGATTGCAGGACAAAAGTATTTGTCTGCCTTCAATAAAAAAAAGTGGAATCATGTTTTTTTTTAACCTAAAGCTGTTTATTAAATACAATAAAGCACATCACAGAATCAAAGATTGTGTAGCCTAATTTGATAAACTAGAACAAACTGAAAATTAAAATGTTATAAATAGCATAGATTTATGTCACATAGATTCCGAAATGGCTTTTATATGTTAAGGTGATCATCATAAAATACTCAGCATTGTAAAAAAGAAACACAGACAGTGAAAACCCTTACATTGGTGGTCAGTGATATGTCTCTTGTAATTGGTGGTCAGTGGAGAAATGCCCTCTTACATTTGTGGTCACTGACAGAATTTACATCTTACATTGGTGGTTAGTAGGAGAAGACCCCCACTACACTGGGAAGTCAGTGTACTCAGAAAAAGGCTACTTATATTGGAGGTCAGTAGTAAGAAAGCTTCTAACATTGAGGAACAGTGGAAAGAATGTTTCTTACATTAAATATCTTTTGGAATAATTCCTGATTATTGTCAATGGTAACAATTCCAGGAGTTATAAATCGCTTAAGGACCCCCTAGTGATCACCAATGAAACCCTAGAGTTCCAATGAACTTTGGTTTAGAAATACTGTTGCAACCAGTTACATGAAATTAATTAAAAACATAATAAAGATACACTTCAATCTAACATAAAATGTCTGAAGTGACTAATTTTCCTCCTAACATTCACCTTTTTCAGTCAGATTAATGTAGATTTAAATGCTAACTGGATACACTGTGTAACATTAACAATTGACTTTTATATTAAAGTGTTACAATTGGAGAGATTTCGCTTCACTTCCTGTCCCATAGCCAAAACAGGAAGTGAGAGGAAATTCCTTCAAAGTGAGGGAATTCAGGGCTCACCAGAACTAGTGTCCCCATTTGAAAATGTCCCCTCTATTCTTGTTCCAATTTTGCCCCAAAATATAGGCTTTTCTTTTACTTGCACTTTCCATGATGCCGGTTACAGCACAAATATAGAAGGTTAATCTCTCATGCCGCGTACACACGACGTGAAAGATGCAATTTTTTTAAATGATAATGAAAAATGATTGTGTGTAGGCTCCAGAGCATTTTTCTCGACGTGAAAAATGGGCATTAAAAATTTAGAACATGCTCTAATTTTTATCGTCGTTTTTCACTATGTGAAAAACAGTCGTGTGTAGGCTTTAATGACTGGAAAAAACGTGCATGCTCAGAAGCAAGTTATGAGACGGGAGCACTCATTCTGTTAAAACTAGTGTTCGGAATGGAGATAGCACATTCGTCACGCTGTAACAGACTGAAAAAGCACAAAGACTGAAAAGCGCGAGTCGTCTCTCATCAAACTTTTACTAACACAAAATCAGCAAAAGCAGCCCCAAGGGTGGCGCCATCCGAATGGAACCTCCCCTTTATAGTGCCATCGTACGTGTTGTACGTCACCGCACTTTGCTCAAGCATTTTTTTTCACAATCGTGTGTATGCAAGGCAGGCTTGACAAGTATCACGTCGAGAAAAAGATTGTTTTTTCTAGGACATTAAAAACGGTCGTGTCTACGTGAAATCAGAGTTGCTGATCTCTTCCTCAGTGTCGCTGATCTCTTCCAGCCTCTTTCAGGCACTTCCTGTCTACACGTACTTGCTCCAGTGTCATCTGCATTATGAATGGCTTCCTGTTAGGTAACATGACAGATCATGCCCATGCAATGTGATGATACAGCCACTTATAGTCTTCATCAGCCTGAACAAGGATCTTTTTGGCAGTATTGCCAGGTATTATTTTAATGAAAGCCTCATATTGATAAAGATTAAAAACAACCTTGGAAATTACATCAAGGCTTATATGAATGCAATTATTATTACATGAAATAAATGTTATTAATATTACATTAAGGCATATATGAGATTTTAGTTATTGGTCTTAACTCATTAATGTCCTATGATGGTCAAAACCTTTATTAAACTTTTCATCTATGGTTAAAGTAACTCACTATCATAACTACAGATACTGGTACATGATAGAGATGTTGTACAGATCAGACTTATAGGTCTAAAGTCCTACTCAAAAGCTCTGTAATAAGTCAGATGAATCACAATATGGAACTATACAAACTTTTTTACTTTAGGAAGGGTGGCCATAGATTTTTTTTTCTTTGGCAATGCAGTCCCCCAGGGAGCTAGCTACCTTTAGTTCTGCAGGCCCCAGCTACATCACAAACCTCATCTGCAGATATCGCCCAAACCTCCTGCTCTCTAGCTCCCTTGTTGCTTCTTCCCATGCTTGCCTCCAGAACTTATCCAGAGCTTCTCCCATCCTCTGAAACTCCCTTCCCCAGTATGTCTGGTGAGCCCCTACCCTGTCCACCTACCCTGTTTAGGTAATCCCTGAAAACTCACATAATTCTCATAAGAAATATACTCAAGTCACCTCCATCAGATCATCCCCTGCAGCTATTACCTTTTGCACCACCTCTCCCTCGCATTAGATTGTAAGCCACATGAGCAGGGCCCCCTATTCCTTCTGTCTTGAACTGTATTGTTATTGTGCTGTACAGGTGGTCCCCTACTTACAAACAACTCCTATTTACAAATGGAGGGAGACAACAGGAAGCGAGAGGAAATCTACCCCTAGGAAGGGAAATTCTCTCCTGTAATAGTTAATATGGAAAAAATGTGTCTCCACTGATGCTTTATCACCAATCCTTGTTACCCTAATCATTTTCAAAATCCAATTGTCATTGGGACAGAAAGTGAGGTGAAATCTTCTGAACGGGGGGCACAGACAGCAAAACAAATGTTACAGGGGTGATAACCCTTTCCTTTGCTTTCAAAAAGCTTAAAACTCGATTTTTTTGGGCTGGAGCCACACTTAAAAAATGTACCTGTTCCAACATACAAACAGATTCAACTTAATAACAAGCCTACAGTCCCTATCTTGTTTGTAAACCGGGGACCGCCTGTACTACATTGTAAAGCACTGCATAAACTGCTGGCATTACATAAATCCTGTATAATAATACATTTTTTTACAATAGCTATTGCTTATCCCAAGGTCAGGATAGGGTCGAGCATTTATGCTTGCTCTCTTATTGCCTTCTTCAAAGAAATAACATGCGTTTATTGGTGGTTTGTGCATGCATGTTAATAAGATAATTGGTAAAAACCTAGCTCATTTAGCAGTCAAATGTGGTCATATGTCTCACTGCCCTTTTTTGTCTATCAGCCAGGATCGAAAGCTAAAAGATATTGTGTCAAAACTACTCACCTTTCTTTATTTATTGTATCTCAAAAAAGCAAGTACACCCCTCACATTTTTGTAAATATTTTATTATATCTTTTCATGTGACAGCACTGAAGAAATGACACTTTGCTACAATGTAAAGTAGTGAGTGTACAGCTTGTATAACAGTGTAAATTTGCTCTCCCCTCAAAATAACTCAACACACGAAATAGGGCCAGATTCAGAAACAACTTACGACGGCGTATCTCCATATATGCCGTCGTAAGTCTGAGTGTGAGGCGTCGTATCTTGGCGCCTGATTCAAAGAATCAGATACGCCTCACGGTTGCCAAGATATGAGCGACGTAAGTCTCCTACGCCGTCGTATCTTGGGGTGCATATTTCCGCTGGCCGCTAGGTGGCGCTTCCGTTGATTTCCGCATCGAATATGCAAATGACCTAGATACGCCGATTCACAAACATAGCTCCGTCCAGCACATCTATATACGCCGTTTACATAAGGCGTCGGTCCGGTGTAACTTTACCCCTCATAAAGCAGGGGTAAGTCATGTTAGGTATGGACGTCGGAAAAGCGTCGTATTTTACGTCGTTTGCGTAAGTCGTCCGTGAATGGGGATGGGCGTAGGTTACGTTCACGTCTACTAAACATTGAGACGGCGTAATTTACGGACACACACACCTCTCCCCGTTCTTCAGCTCGGGTATTTGTGTCATTGCACGATAAGTCCTTTGGGCATCCGTTTCGGTTGAGAACTTTTTATATCCATTTCCATTGACCTATCAAGTTTCACCATAATACCACATTGGGACTTTTATTATTTGCACTGTTCACTTTGTGTTCCATATAGACCATCAGTGTCTTCTTATTATATCACTTAGCGCTACTTTTTTGTTTATTATGTTTTACCGGACAGTCAGAAATAATTGTATTTGTCAGTGAAAAACAAGAAATAGCAGTGGGAGTTCTGACACAGTACCTGTGATCATGGCAGCGCCCTGTGGCGTACCTTTCAAAGCAACTGCCCACTGTAGCTCAGGGTTGGCCACCTTGCCTGTGGGCCATCACAGCAACAGCCCTCCTGGTGGCCGAAGCTGACAAGTTGTTGCTGAGTCAGGAAACCTGTCCGAGTCCCACAGCAAGTACAGGAACTGATAGATTACAAGGGAAACCACTGGTTCACTAAAGCCTCATACACACGACCGAGGAACTCGACGGGCGAAACACATCGTTTTCCTTGTCGAGTTCCTTGTTAGGCTGTCGAGGAAATAGAGAACTTGCTCTTTTTGGCTCGTCGAGTTTCTCGACAGTTTCCTCGACGAAAATGTACACACGACCGGTTTCCTCGGCAAAAAAAATCTCCCAGCAAGTTCCTTGCTGGTTTTTGCCGAGAAATTTGGTCGTGTGTACGAGGCTTAACAGCTGAATGATCAAAAACCAGTTAAAATTCTGAAACCAGCCAATCTGCTTCCCCTCCCCCCTCACAAGGGTCCCCAACACATGATTGTCTCCAGGTAATAAATAAAGTCAATGCAGACTTGAAAGACAGCCCCTTTGGGAAAGCCAGCTGCTGAGTACTTCACTGATGGCAGCAGCTTTTTAAAAGATGGAGTCCTCTATGCAGGTTATGCAGTTGTCACACAGGAGACAGTGATTGATAATTTAAGCAGATAAAGGAATTGCAAAAGATAAACTGCTAAAGATACAGGAAGTTTTTGCAAACAGTATATGCTATGCTAGCTTTATTTATATTAAGATGGTGAAAGAAATTAGCTTTTGCAAGAGGAAGTATATTGTGACGTAACTGCAAGTTATATTTATGCTCATGGTGGACGCATTCAGGTACCTAGCATTAGCTGGAGCTGGGTGTGACACCGGCCGGTGTGAAATAAAAGTTTGTATTCCTTTGGAGTCTGTGTTCGGAAGTCAATCCTGATTATCTCCTGCTTTAGTATGTATACATTTTATGGGGAAGTTACTTGTAAGCCATTGAATAATCATAAGATATGCAGGCAGCTATCATTTTCAGAAAGAGAGATCAATAATAGTAGCCTACATATTTCAGTCAATGAAGGTTTCCTCTAAGTACGTCAATAATTAAAAGAGAAAAGCTGGCAACGCTGGTAGTGGGAGCCATAAAAAAATAGAAACGGAGGAAAGGATTGTGCAGAGAACACATTTCAAAAGGGCTACAGCTTAGCAACAAACCTCAGAACTTGAATTCTTATAAAACATGCATATTCCAATAAAGGTGTCAGCAGCTTTGAGACTTACGAAGTTCAGCACTATATCAAATAAATGTAAGAGGACTAATAAATCACAACATGAAAATTAAGCAGGTAATATGTCTATAGGATACTGCTTGTCTTGGAACTTTGGCTCATTGCTTTAGGACATTATGCTGTAGCTGGCCTTATATTATACGCTGCAATTTGCCCAACTTCAAAGTAATTGTTTCCTGCTGGACATCACCTCTATAATCAGTCCTGAGTCATTGAAATTCACCCAGAACATTCTATATTTAAATCTTTGCTTTCCTGGAAAATCTATTTGATCAGATTTGTGCTTAATATTAATTAAAGTATATTTACAAAAAAAGTATACAAACACACCTGCATTCAAATATTATCTTCCTTAGGGGATATAGCTAAATGAACCCAGCTGCTGCATAAAGATGTACCCATAGTACATCAAATAGCATTTATCCTAATGTGAGAGGTATGAGAAGCAGTGCCACTTTAAAATTATCGCTCATCGCACCGATTTGACCCCATACATAAAAAAGAAGGTCTTGATGCGCTTTAGAAAACACTTCAAGATTAGATTATGCTGCTTCTCATGTCTTATGCCTCGTACACACGACCGGTTTTCCTGGCAGGAAAACTGCCATGAGAGATTTTGGCTTGGGAATCCCGGCCATGTGTATGCTCCATCGCAGTTTTCCCAGCTTTGAGACTTACGAAGTTCAGCACTATATCAAATAAATGTAAGAGGACTAATAAATCACAACATGAAAATTAAGCAGGTAATATGTCTATAGGATACTGCTTGTCTTGGAACTTTGGCTCATTGCTTTAGGACATTATGCTGTAGCTGGCCTTATATTATACGCTGCAATTTGCCCAACTTTAAAGTAATTGTTTCCTGCTGGACATCACCTCTATAATCAGTCCTGAGTCATTGAAATTCACCCAGAACATTCTATATTTAAATCTTTGCTTTCCTGGAAAATCTATTTGATCAGATTTGTGCTTAATATTAATTAAAGTATATTTACAAAAAAAGTATACAAACACACCTGCACTCAAATATTATCTTCCTTAGGGGATATAGCTAAATGAACCCAGCTGCTGCATAAAGATGTACCCATAGTACATCAAATAGCATTTATCCTAATGTGAGAGGTATGAGAAGCAGTGCCACTTTAAAATTATCGCTCATCGCACCGATTTGACCCCATACATAAAAAAGAAGGTCTTGATGCGCTTTAGAAAACACTTCAAGATTAGATTATGCTGCTTCTCATGTCTTATGCCTCGTACACACGACCGGTTTTCCTGGCAGGAAAACTGTCATGAGAGATTTTGGCTTGGGAATCCCGGCCATGTGTATGCTCCATCGCAGTTTTCCCGACAGGAAAGCCTGCGGTAATCCCAGCAGGAAAAAAAGAGAACATGTTTAAGCTGCAATTTCCCTATGGGGAAAACCTGCGGTGGAGCAAACACACAGCTTGGTTTGCCAACCAAAGCTCTCATGGCAGTTTTCCTGTCAGGAAACCCGGCCGTGTGTAGGGGGTGAAGCCTCGTACACACGCTCGTTTTTCACAACAAGAAAACTGCTGGGAGAGCTTTTTGCTGAGAAAACCGTTCGTGTGTATGGTTTCTTGTCGAGAAAACTGTTGTGAATCTCGACGAGAAAAAAAGAGAACCTGGTCTCTATTTTCTCGTCGGGAGCAGGGCCGGATTCCAGACAAGGCCAACAAGGCCAGGCCTCGGGGCGGCAGTGGGTGCAGGTGCGGCACTGCGGCTGAGAGGAGAGGACACTTTTACTTTCCCCTGTCATGCGGATGGTGAGAGGAGAAAAAACAGAGGGAAGAGGAGGTGAGATAGTTCTTGGCAGCAGCAACTGCCCCTCCCAGTTCTCAATGTCATTTTGTCATTCATTTTCGGCAGCAACACCCCCCCCCGGCTTCTCAGTGTCCTGACGAAGAAGAAAAAGTCCCCCGGCGGATAATGCCCCCCCCTGCTGTACTGCGCAGGCGGGGGCGGCATTGAAGGACCTGGCCTTGGGGCGGCAAAGGGAGTAAATCCTGGCCTGGTTGGAGTCTCAATTTTCTCGTCGTGATTCCAGTCGGGCTGGTTTACGATGAGAAAAACGTTTGTGTGTATGCTTTTCCGAGTCTTAAAAACCCACGCATGATCAGAATCAAGTATGAGACGGGAGCGCACCTTCTGGTAAAACAAACGTTCGTAATGGAGATAGCACATTCGTCACGCTGTAACAGATTGAGAAGCACGAAGACTGAATCGTCTCTTACCAAACTTTTAACATGTAACATGTGTTCTACCTCACCACGTTTAAGAACGACGAGATTTTTTCTCGAGAGTGTGTATGCAAGAAAAGCTAGACAAGAATCCCGTCAAGCTTGACAAGAATCCCGATGAGAAAAACTTTTTTTTTTATGACGGGATTCTCGGCTGTGTGTACGAGGCTAAAAAGTTACAAAGCAGGTTCTCAGTTTTCCCCTCAGTTTTCCGGGCAGACTTTTTACTGCCGGGAAAACTGATCGTGTATACAAGGCATTAGAATAAAATACATTTAAACCCAAGAACAAAAATGTATATATTTCTGCTTACCAGTCAATAGATGTGAAGGCTGCTTTATTTTTCTATTTATTTTTCTATTTAGACCTCCAGTTGTTGTGAAACTACAAGTCCCACCATGCCTCTGTCTGTGGGAGTCATGCTGGTAACTGTAATGCCATGTACACACGATCAGACATTCCGACAACAAAACTCTGGAATTTTTTCTGACGGATGTTGGCTCAAACTTGTCTTGCATACACACAGTCACACAAATGTTGTCGGAAATGTCGAAAAGTCAAGAACGCGGTGACGGAAAGACGTATGACGAGCCGAGAAAAATTAAGTTCAATAGCCAGTGCAGCTCTTCTGCTTGATTCCGAGCATGCGTGTACACACACAATCGGAATTTCCGACAACAAAACTTGTTGTCGGAAAATACACCTGGATGGATCTTATCCAGAGAATGTTTGAAAAAGGCACACTCTCTGCTTTATAAAAATATATCTATGTGTTTATCTTGATATATATGTCAAAATGCAGTGGCCACAGTGGTGCAGAAATAAACCTGAGACCATTTATCTTCCCAAAACAACAAGGTATGTAGGCTAAAATTAATGGTAAGTACACAGTTGCTATCAGCGCCAATGTGCTCTTATTTGTGTTTGCACTAGTGGAAAGTGAGGCAGACTGTAATAGCAAGAAAGCTGTTCATGAAGAAAATGTCTGGCTCAGAGTATAATTGATAAAGATCTTTAAATTAAGCCAAAGCTGTTCTTGCATGACAGGTTCACTGCAGACTTTTGCTGGGAAAAAAACAACCAAATGGTATTAGAAAGGAAAAAAAACAGCAGTATGTTTGTTTGTTCTCTTTCACATACCTGTAAATAATAATCTCACATTAAACATTGCTTCTTGTTTTAATATCAATCCCTAAATCAAAAATAAATAGCAAAAAAGCAAAAAAAACCTCTTACGCTGGCCATTCATGTATCGCATTTTTGGCTGATTCCTGCAAAGTCATCCAAAATGTCTCTTCTATTGGCACCACCTGACTCAACAAAAGTCTGTTTTAAATCACCTTTTTATTCAGAGTAGCCAGGCAGAAAATTCTCAACTTTGTAGTGTCTGCATTCAATCAGATCCAGGTACTGACAGCCACAGGTGCCGCTGTTTAGTGCAGATGGGGGGATCAAAGTAATTTGGGGGAAGAGAAGTAATTTCTCTTGTGCATCCAATGTGAATGAATTAGAGAAATCTTAACATGTATGACCAGCTTTTACCAGATTTTAAATTGTGGTGTCACTGCTGGGGCCTAGTCTAAGGCCTCGTACACACAATTGGATATCCGTTAGACCAACCTGTGGATTTTGGTCCGAAGGGCATTGGCAGGGAGCTTGTTCTGCATACACACGGCCCAACATTTTCAGCCAACATTCACGAAACTATGTCGTTTTTATGCTCTTTAGCGCCACCCTTTGGGCAACTTCTGCTAATGTTGTCTGATAGTTAGCATTGGTTCGGAGCATGCGTTTTTGTACTTTGGATTTTAGTCCGAGGGACTTGTGTACACACGAACGGATAATCCGACGTAACACATTTATTGTCATAGAAAGAGGCCTAGGCCTTTTACGCCTAGAAAGTGGCGTAGATGAAGAGTACACTGCGTGGGTCATAAAAATAAAGCATAACACATAAAATACAGCCAACGTGATCCCCAGGAGGTAGGGAGTTGACTAAGGAAAGAGTATGGACTTTAGTGTTGGACTTCATTGGTTTTTCTATGGGGCCTCATCACACTTAGCTACCTTCCTGGTCTCTACTGTTGATGCAGTTAATGCATACTGAGTTCATTTTGACATGAATGATATTTGGAAGGTAAGAGGGTTCCATTTTTTTGTCAAGGAACATAGAAACATAATATCGTTTGCTTTTCAATTACAGGTCATTGCTTTATGTATGCACTAGAATACACATAGTACAAGGTTTGTTTTTTGGTTACCGGTGCCTTTGCTCTCCCTGACTCTTCTGTGACACAAAGAAAAATTCACTGAAATTCATGCTGAGCTGATAGCAGGTTTTTTCAGCTCAGCATGAGGAAAAGAAGCTGTGATTTTCAATTAAGAAAATAACATTGCATTAAACAGTTTGTTTCACCTTGCCCTTACACAGTATAACCCTAACAGTAACCAGTGCCTAAATATATTTCAAGCTGTCTAGGCAATGAGAAACTAAAGAAGGTGAGGATGGTGCTGATGATGACAGTCAAAATTAACATGAAGGTGAAAAACTATTCATTTAGAGAGAGTAAATAAGCTCTCCAGACATGGCAAGTACCGTAATATATATATATATATATATATATATATATATATATATATATATATATATATATATGCATTCCTGTATATGCATATACATCATGCATATACATCAATGAGCCACAAAATTTACAGGGCAAAATTTACAGGGCAAAATATTGAAGGTTGTATTTTTATCCTACCTTGATCAAATGGTCTTCCTGGATTCCAAGTGCGGAAGTAATCATCCTAAAAGATAAACAATAAACGCATAATCAATCAACATAAAAACACCTTTATTATGAGGTATTATGAGGTAGGTAAAACATGCAGTACATCAACAAGCATATGTATAAAAGCAAAAATGATACAAACCTCTACTTCCTGAGTGGGCAAGCAAGCAAAATAGATAAGAAAGTAAATGACAGTGAGAACAATACAATATAAAATACCCTTTAATATAAAGTGTTTTTCTTTCTTTTGCTGGTTAATTTTCTATTAGTCACACTGAATGTCAAACTGTTTCACTGTGTATTTTGATAGGGTGGCGATAGGAAGAAAATAGCACATAATAACATACTTAAATAAGATATCATTGATTATGCCTTGTTTCATAGAGGAAAATTTGCAACAATGGAATTCTACAAGAAAACATTGAACAATATAGCCAACAAGCTGCAGGAGACTGTGATTAAACGAACAAGGTATGTAATTTTACTGGTACAACTTTAATCATTTTAGCCACAGTTGCTCTTACACCCATGGAGTGTAGAAAATGATTGCTTCTATAGCTCAAAGACATGCTAGAACAAAGATATCTGCAAACATCTAGTGCTTGCACATTTCATTTAACTGGCCATTCTGGTTAACTGACCTAACTATGACAAGTCATAAGACATATTCGTATATAGACATACAACTACTCTTGTATCGCAGAATAATACTTTCTGTGACAAATCGTGTGTATGATGCTACTTTTTAGAGGGTAGTTAATAATATATCATAAAAAAACTAAAGACAGCTTTGACATTGATGTGACTTGAAATGAAAACGGACAAGAAGTAACATGAAATGCATACATTTTATTATATTAAAAATGTAGGGAATACTAAAACGTGTAAGGAAGGGTCTTCTTCCAAATGATGATTCCTGCAGGTTATAGTCAGCAACAATGTATACCACCTTGGATGCTCTCTCAGGGATTATGTAAAAAAATTATGCAGTAGCAAACCTATCGGACCAGAGGATAATGCCGCGTACACACGATCGGTTCGTCTGATGAAAACGGTCTGGTGGACCGTTTATCAGATGAACCGATTGTGTGTGCCCCATCATTTTTTTTCCCATTGGTGAAAAAACTTAGAACCTGTTTTAAAATTATCTGATGGTTAAAAAAACGATAGAAAAAAACTATCGCATGTGGGGAAATCCATTGGTTAAAACTCAACGCATTCTCAGAATCAAGTCGACGCATGCTCGGAAGCATTGAACTTAATTTTTCTCAGCACGTCCTTGTGTTTTATGTCACCGTGTTCTGACACAATTGTTTTTTTAACTGATGGTGTGTAGGCAAGACTGATGAAAGTCAGCTTCATCGGATATCTGATGGAAAAATCCATCAGACGTTTTCATCGGATGAACCGATCGTGTGTACAGGGCATTAGAGAAGATATGATCCACTCCCCTTTGCTGTACTATACATAGGGGTTGATTTATTATAGGCAAATAGACTGTGCACTCTGCAAGTGCAGTTGCTCCAGAGCTTAGTAAATTAGGTACTGCTTCACTTTACAAAGAGTACCCAATCACGAGCAAAGAAAAAACAAAAATTTTGCTTGCACATGATTGGATGATGGAAGTCAGCAGGGCTTCTGCTCATTTACTAAGCTCTGGAACAACTTGTTCTCAAGAGTACAATTGCACTTTGCAAAGTGCACATTGTATTTGCCTTTAATTTATCAACCCCACCGATCCACAGAGAACCAAGATCCAAAAAAATAAGTTATGTCTTGTACACACGGAATTTCCGATGGAAAAAGTCAGAAGGGATTTTTTTATCGCATATTCCGATCGTGTGTGTGCCCCATCTGAGTTTTTCAATCGGAAATTCTGACAGACTTAGAAAGAGAACAATTCCATTCGTCTGTATGGAACTCCGATGGAGAAAAAAAACATGCATGGTCAGAATCAAGTCGACACATGCTCGGAAGCATTGAACTTCACTTTTCTTGGCTCGTCGTAGTGTTGTATGTCACCGCATTTGGATGGTCGGAATTTAGTGTGACAGTGTGTATGCAAGACAGCTTGAACGGAATTCCATCAGAAAAATCCGTCGGAGTTTATCCCAACGGAAATTCCGATTGTGTGTACGGGGCATTAGGTAACACTTCTGAAACAAACATTGCATCCTCAAATACAGGTAAACAATTGCTGGTAAAAATACAAATTCACAATAGAGCATCAAAACAATTCAGAGTGAAGTCAATGCACATCTTTACATCATCCTGGGTCATCCAATTAACTGTGGTTTGATCTTAGATGACAGCATCCCACCTTTATTAGAATGATTTACTAAAGACGTTCTTTCTTACACTTAGCCCAGCTAACCTACATTTGCTTCAAGTATCATATCTTATTTTATTGCACCTTATTAGTTGTTTGTTATAAATACAGGTCCTCTAGGATAACAGACTTTTGTTTTTTTTGTTTTTTTTTTCCAAGAAATGTATTGGGTTTTATGCAAGCAGACTTTTGTGTGATGACAAGATCTTTTTTTGTGTATCAAATTACTAAAGCGCTGCTATGTGTGCTAAATAAACCATTACTGAAACACTCAGAACGGCTGCACCATTTAAAACAGTGATCAAATTAAAAATTGAGAAAAATTATGTGCTTATTTCACAATATTTGTGACAATGAAAAATAAAGTGATAAATAAGTATTAAAATTGACAATAATAGTCCCATATAAATAAAGTAAAATCCTTGTGTGGACTTTATGCTTCTTTGAGTGCCTCTTCAGGATAAAAATCTTCAGTGATATGTGACACCACCTCCATCATCAGGTGAATTAACCGCTCACCTTAGGGAGCGACCCCAATGGGTCTAGTCATGCCTTTAAGCTTAGATGTTCCTAGCGGGGAAATGTTGCTGCATATGGTCTCTTTACAGCCCCTTTGATGAAAAGCACCGGATATTCTCTGGAGTGGCTCAGAGTAAAAGAAAGGCTTTCATCGTGAAGAATTGTATATACAAATGGATTTATTTAAAATAAATAATTGCCCACTCACATAATAATCATCTTTTATAGAGCAGAAATATCCTAAAATCTTCCAAGGCTCTCCTCCTCATTGCTACTTTCCCCTTAAAAGTCACACGATCTGTGACGCAACACGTCAGAAGGAGTCGGTGACATCACTTCCGGTGTTGTGGGTACCCGGTAGTAGCGGTGAGGAGGATAGCCTCGTAAGATTTTACTTTATTTATATGGGACAATTGTCAATAATAATAATTATTTATCACTTATCACGTTCTGGCTGTTCACGTTTAATTTTCATGGTGAATCTATTTTAATTTTTTATTGTCACAAATATTGTGGAATAAGCACACAATTCTTTTGACCAACCAGAAGCACTGTTTCATTTTAAACTGCACTACAGAAATCAAAGCTAAACACTACTTGTTTGCTATATTTTACAGAAATGTTATAGTTAACAGTTTTACCTAAGTGAAACCCAAAGTGCAAACTGTATTTATAAAATGTATGATACTATGTGCACTGGGATAACAGGAAGTATTTTTACATATGCTTACCAAGTGTCATTGCTATACATTTTGAACTGAAAAACAGCTGATTTATGGTTCTGCCCCTCTGTTAAATACTATGGGCCAGATTCACAGAAAAAGTACGCCAGAGTATCTGCTGATACCCCGGCGTACTTTCAAATTTGTCACGTCGTATCTTGATTTGGAATCCTCAAACCAAGATACAACGGCTTTTGGCATTGATCCGACAGGCGTATGTCTTCGTACGCCTTCGGATCGTAGGTGTAATTCTTCGGCGCCCGCTGGGTGAAGTTTGCGTAATTTTCCGCATCGGGTATGCAAATTAGCAGTTTACGGCGATCCACAAAGGTACGCACGTTCGTCGCATTCTCTTACGTTGTTGCTAGTCGGCTTTTCCCATCGTAAAGTTACGAGTGCTATTTAGGTGGTGTAAAATTAGACCATCCATGTTAAAGTATGGCCCTCGTTCCCGCGTCAATTTTTTTTTTTTTTTTTTGCGTAAGACGTCCGGGAATACGAAAGAACGTAACGCACGTCGCCGTTCAAAAAACACGTCGGGGCGCCGTAATTTCGTGCAAAGCACGGCGGGAAATTTCCAAACGGAGCATGCGCAGAACGTTCGGCGCGGGAACGCGCCTAATTTAAATGATAAACGCCCCATTTGAATTAGGTGGGCTTGCGCCGGACGCAAGTTTACAGGCAAGTGCTTTGTGAATCAAGCACTTGCGCTGAAAAGTTGCGGCGGTGTAACGTAAATCACATACGTTACGCCGCCGGAATTCTATGTGAATTTGGCCCTATTTGCTTTTTACACCCTAAGTGAAAACGACTCCTTTTCAATCATCCTTCCAAGAGTTGCCAACAACAGCAAAAAAATTAGAGCTTTCACACGGTTGACCCAGTAATTTTGGTCCCATTATCTAATATACTTTTGACCCACTATACACACATTGTATGCATAACTTTGAGTCTCATTTCTGAATAGATGGATGAACATGCAATAAATGGAATGCAAAAAGTTTTGGTGAATTCTGAAACAAGCTTTATCTAAAAAAAAAATCACAAAAACTACACATACTAGACAAATTACATAATGACTATTTTATTTGAATGCATTGCTATGATTTTTCACATTCTACAACATAACTTTCAAAAGGTTTACATATTTTTAAGGCTTGAAAGTCCCAATAGTGCTTTGTAAATCTCATGTTGATGTAACAACAGCCATGAAAGCTATGGGTCCTATTTCAAAAATAGTTTCAACTACAACACACATATACAAATTAGTTTGCTTAACACATTACATGCAAATATTACCATTTGGTATAACAATTAAACAGTTGTAGACACCCACAGTGTTAAAGTTAATGTACATATACAAATTCAATAAGACAATAAGCTAAGCATTGACTTGATCAATTCTATAACACATGCATGCAGGGTATGTAATCCATGATGATATATGTTTTCCCTCTTTTACCCCCTTCTTGCCCAGGCAAATTTTCAGCTTTCAGAGCAACATTGTACCCAAAATATTTTTTTATCATTTTGTTCACACAACTAGAGCTTTCTTTTATGCCTTGTACACACGGTCGGACTTTTGACCATGTAAAAGTCCGCCGTGAGCCTGTCTTAAATCCGACAGAAAGATAGAGAACAGGTTCTCCATCTAAGGTCCGTGGGACTTTCAGCAAAAAAAGTCAGATGGAGGCTACACACGGCCGGACTTTCCGAGAAAAAAAGCCCGTCTGACTTTTTTCTTGGAAAGTCCGGCCATGTGTACGAGGCATTAGTGGCATTTAATCATCATTTTTATTTCTTTGCTAAAGTAACGAAAAAAGACCAACATTTGGGGAAAAAAGTTTTCCTTTGTCGAAAATCAATAAGCTTGCTTCATAAATGTAGACCAAAATGTAGTCTGCTACATTTATTTGGTGAAAATAACCCAAATCAGTATTTATTATTTAGTCAGTAGGAAAGTTATACAGTCCACAAACTTAGGTATATATCTGAAAATTGATCAGTCTTGATGTACTGACACCTTATCTAATTTCTTAAGGCCCAAAAATGTCAGGACAGTACAGATATAACCAAAATGGTTCCCTTTCTAGGAAGTAGACAGTCTAAGGTATTTAGTAATAGTAAATGTTTTGTCTTTGTTCTTTTTGTTTTTTTAATGTTTTTTTCTTTTTTACATACTGTCACCAGTGCAGTACAGCATCAAATAACTAGTGTGGCGGTGATCAGGGATGCTGACTGGTGACTGTACCGAAAAAAAAAATATAATTTATATTTTCTTTTTTACATTTTGACTAGAGCAATATAATGTTACCATAATATGGGAAGTGATCAGTATTTTACTGAATGAAATTGATTCATTCAGTTTGTTTTGTTGTGATTAGCTGTGATTGGCCACAGCTGATCACATGGCACAGGTGGGCTGTGATTGGCCCAGTTTGTACCATGTGGGCCGGTGCAGTAATCAGTCATTGGCAGTGACAGATGGAACCGCAGCGTGGCCCTGTGGGCGTGCGTGGGGTGCAATCCAAGAAGACTACATATTGCATCCACCCAGATCGACGGCTGGGCGAGAAGTAGTTAAATATAGATATTTTGAGCATGGTCTGTGATGCTTTTTTTTATTTGAACCAACACCCCCCCCCCCCTCTTTGAGACCCAAACAGTGCTAATGCAAAACGTTTTAGCAGAATGTTAGGTACGACAATCTGAGGAAGAAAAAATTCAACAAACAAATTAAATTAAATTAAACAGTAATTAAACTGGTATGTTTAGTAAGACCTGGAAGGGAGAGGGCTATGACTGGGAGAGGGAGCAACAGTCACAGAGTTGAGGGGGGTTCAGAAAACTGTTGGATAGGGATTTAGAAAACCGAGGTCCACATTTAGTCAATTATCTTTTGTGTCAAACAGAGTTATAATTCTTAGTTCAATAGTTTTCATTTCCTGAGTAGTTTTATTATTTATTTTATAAAAAAAATAACAATAACCCTGAACTTATGGATAACAAGCAGCTTGCACACAATACTGGCAGCAAAAGGTTACATGATGTTTTTTTATAACAATTACCCATTGGGTGAATCTAGGATGACGTGATGTCACCATCCACTGATGTCAGCTATCTTGTTGGTTGTAAACATCTGTTTTTATATATTGATTCACATGCAAGCTTTTTCTTCTGTATGGTGAGTGTGTATTTTGGAATCTGTTTTAAATACCCCCCTTTTTTGAACATACTGCACCATGAAATGTCTATCTGCTTTGTTGATATTATATATCTGGCAGAGTTTCTGTCTCATGGAATCTATCTGATGTGGAAGGAATTCTTTTGACGTTTCATATCGGAGTGACCTGCAGTGATCTGATTTGTGAAGAGTGCCAGGGACCACTTTATAGGGTGTTCCACAGTTTACGGTAAGAGACAGAATGTTCATATCCGCTGGTGGAGGATTCCTCACAAGATTTCTTGTTCACCATTTGGAATCACAATATCTGGACTCTTATCATTATGAACTTTATACTTTATATTCTCCTTTAACCACTTACCGCCCCCAATATAGCAAAATGATGTCGGCAAAGTGGTTGTGTTATCTTGACCGGACGGCGTATGACGCGGTCAGGATAACAAGCTACTGTGTGCCCCTGGCAATTGTTGCTGCGGCATGTCAGTCTGACACACTGCAACTCCGATCTAGGTAGAGTCTCTTACAATAACGGCTGATCACGATGTAAACAGGAAGAGCCGTTGCTCGGCTTTTCCTCACTCGCACCTGACAGACGAGAGTAGAGGAGAGCTGATTGGCTGCTCTCCTGACGGGGCGTCCTGCGCTGATTGTTTATCAGCGCAGCCCCCCCTTGGATGCCCGCCCAGGACCACCAGGATGCTGCCAGGGCCACCAGGGATGGACACCACACTGGACCACTAGGTATGCCATAATAGACCGCCAGGGAAATACCAATCAGGGCCCAGGCAGCTGCCAATAGGTGCCCAGGCAGCTGCCAATGAAAAATGCCTGCCAGTGCCACCAGTGATGCTCTTCAGTGAAATATATAAGTGCCAGCCATCAGTGCCACTTTCCAGTGCCTATCAGTGACGCCTATCAGTGCCCAGCAGTGCCTTCTATCAGTGCCACCCATAAGTACCCATCATTGCAGCCTTTCAGTGCCCATCAGTTTCACCTATTAGTGCCAATCAGTGCAGCTTATCAGTGACCATCAGTGAAGGTGAAAACGTACTTACAGTAAAACCTTGGTTTGCGAGCATAATTCGTTCCAGAAACATGCTTGTAATCCAAAGCACTTGTATATCAAAGCATTTTTTTTACAGGGTATAAAAGAGAAGACAGGCACCTCTAAGTGTAGTAATAAGTTGTTAAATGTTGTACCTTCATTAAATGTAACAATATTGCTACACTTAGAGGCTTCTCTCTTCTCTTTTATACTCAGTTGTGACATGACGCTACTCTTATATCAAGACATCGCTTGTATGTCAAGGCAAAATGTATTAAAACATTTTGCTTGTCTTGCAAATTGCTCTCAAACCAAGTTACTCTCAAACCAAGGTTTTACTGTATTTACAAACGTTATAACAAAAACAAAGAAAAATATATTTTTTTCAAAATGTTCAGTCTTTTTTTTATTTGCTTAGCAAAAAATAAAAACTGCAGAGGTGATAAAATACCACCAAAAGAGATCTCTATTTGTGGAAAAATGTATTTTGAACAGTGTAGCATGACTGCGCAATTGTCATTTAAAAAGTGAAAGCACTCAATGCTGAAAATTGGCTTGAGCAGGAAGGTGAACAAGTGACCTGAATTGAAGTGGTTAAAACACCCCTTTTTTAGAGCTGCACCTTTTGTGTTTATATTATTATTTATTTTGTTATGCCCGCAGGCTGGATTAAACCAATCTATTATTGTTTGTCCAGGTTTAGTTCAGCCTCCTTTCATTTAATTGTCAAATATATAGATATCCTTCTAGCCACGAGGTTGCAATTAAACCATCAAGAAACTTGGTGGCAGAGCTTTTTTACTGAGGAAAACGGTCGCGTGTATGTTTTTCGTCGAGAAAACTGTCGTGGAACTCGACGAGAAAAAAAGTTCTCTTTTTCCTCATCAGGAGTCTCAATTTCCTTGTCCTGTTTGTTGTCGGGCTGGTTTACGACGAGAAACGCGTTTGTGTGTATGCTTAGAAACCCGTGCATGCTCAGAATAATGTATGAGATGGGAGCGTGACTTTGGAAAAAGTAGGGTTTGTAATGGAGTTAGCACATTTGTCACGCTGTAACAGACTGAAAAGTGCGAATCGTCTCTCACCAAACTTTTACCTAACACGCAGTAACATGAGATTAGCAAAAGCAGCCCCAAGGGTGGCGCCAGTGGAATCGAACTTCCCCTTTATAGTGCTGTCGTACGTGTTGTACGTCACCGCGTTTGAGAACAACAAGATTTTGTCTTGACAGTGTGTACGCAAAGAAAGCTTGTCAAGATTCTCGACAAGCCTGACAAGGAACTCGTTGAGGAAAACAATGTTTCATTTACGACGAGTTCCTCGGTCGTGTGTACGAGGCCTAACTCCTTCAGCATACAGATACGAAGCATACCAAAGGTATTTGTAGTTACCTTATAGCTTCTAAGCATAAGCAGTACAGGTGATTTATAAATTCTGCAAACCATGACAGCTGTGCTTTCAATAAATCCTTCTAAGTATACTTACACACAATAACGTATTTCTTAGTGTGTTCTAGAGACTAAAATAAAAGAATTCAATCACATTCTTTCTAAAGCCTGGTTAGAGATATGTTTTAGTAATTATAGTACATAGAAATTTAGAGCAGATGTAACATTAATTTCTTCTCATTCCCTAAGGAAAGCTATCTGGAGTACTGTGAACATTTCCATGAATATTTAATTAAGAATGGTGAACAAATCAAAGCTACAGCACCTATGAAAATTCTGCATTTCCTGACTAAGCAAAATTGATCATGACCTATATACAGCACTCTACTGCAAACATTACGATACATTTTTCTCTTAGTTTCCACTATTACAGAAAATCTTCTAATACTAACGTATGGTTTGATTCACAGAGGCCAGTATTTTGTGTTTTACTAATGCAAATAGTGCAGTAAACATCTGCCTCTACCTGCGAATAAAAACAAGTGCTATTATCAATTGCTGTATGCAGTACATTAGACATAAATTACTAGGTGCCCCTGTCCTGTATTAACAATGGTATATGCACTGATGAACTGATCAATTTACTTTACAATTCCATACACAGAAAAATCTTTGCTATTAACATAAATATGATAAAACAATCAATTTAACCACTTGCTTACTGGGCACTTACCCCCCCCCCTCCCTTCCTGCCCAGACCAATTTTCAGCTTTCAGCGCTGATGCACTTTAAATGACAATTGCGCGGTCATACAACACTGTACCCAAACCATTTTTTTCCCACAAATAGAGCTTTCTTTTGGTGGTATTTGATCACCTCTGCGGTTTTTATTTTTTGTTAAAAATAATTAAAAAGACAGAATTCATTTTGTTATTATTATTTTTTTTTTTAGATTTTGTTATAAAATTTTGCAAACAGGTAATTTTTCTCCTTCATTGATGTACGCTGATGAGGCTACACTGATGGGCACTGATCGGCTGCACTGATATGCACCGATGGGCTGCACTGATGGGCTGCACTGATGGGCACCGATGAGGCAGCACTGGTGGGCACTGATAGGCGGCACTAGTGGGCACTGAGAGATGACGCTGAGAGGTGGCACTGATAGGCGGCACTGGTGGGCACTGAGAAATGGCACTAATAGGTGGCATTGATAGGTGGCACTGATAGTTGGCAGTGATGGGCACTGATAGGTAGCAGTGATGGGCATTGATGGGTGGCACAGATGGGCACTAATGGGTGGCAATAATGGGTACTGATCAGCACTGGTAGGTTACACTGATAGGCAGCACTGCTAGGTGGCACTGATTGGCACCAATGGTGGGCATTGATAGGTGGCACTTGTGGGCATTGATAGTTGGCACTTGTGGGCATTGATAGGTCGCACTGGTGGGCACTGTGAACACTGGCAGGTGGCGCTGGCACAAATTTATTTTAATAAAATGATTTTAAGATTATTTATCTAAAGATTTCTATTTAAGATACATTAATAATTGTGTTTATTCAGCATGAAATGGAGCTTAGTCATGTAGCATGAGGCTGTATATTCTGCAATATTTTCATTTTTGGTAACCTTATTCAATGAATTCAAGCTCTGCAATCTGAGATAACATGCACTGCATTGATACATTCATGCAATTTCACAGTTACCATGAAATAAAGCAAAGTTCAGGAATATTCCTTTATTCCATTGTTTTGCAAATCTATGTACACTGAAAACTGTATGATTGAATCGGTTCTCATATTGATGTTTTACTAACCTGTTAGCTTACTATTCTAAATAGGAAATCTTCATTTTATTTGCAAATATTAAAGATTCTAACTTCAAGCAAGAATAAGTCTTTACCTTAAAGGAGCACCTGTCATTTCAGATCCATCATGGCAGCGTCTGTTAGCGGACATCCACTCACCTGCTGCTGCCACGTCCCTCACCTTGTTGTGCCACTGCCGCATCACCAGTCGTCCCATTAAGGTGAATGGAACTGTTGGTCAACAGTGGGTCTAAGGAGGGGCCGCTGCAGGACAGAGATGACAGTTGCTCTTTAAAAATTATGATTTCAATCGATTTGATTTAAATCAAGCATTTTAACTAGTGATTTAAATTGACTTGATTTAAATTAAAGCCACCCTGTTAGTTCACAGCTCACAATATGTAGCAATACCCAAATTAATAGAAAACATACATTTATAGAAGGTATAGATTGTTATCCAGCTTAAAAATTCCCTAGAAACTGCCCAGAAATGTTCTGACTGTGGAAAACATATATTACACTTGCAAAGTAGTCATTCAACATGGACTCCTTATAAAGATTAATGCCGCTAGGCAGTTCTGTAACCATTCAAGGTACAAACAGCAACTATTTAATATAGTATATTAATATAGGATTCAATGGAAATCTGTGCAAAGTTGTATATGAAGTTCTAAGTTTCCTATACTGATTAACCACTTGGACTGAGCCTCTTTCTGAGATTTGTTGTTTATAAGTTAGAAACAAGTTTACTTAGAACCCCAAAACATTATACATTTTTTTTTCCGAAACACCCTAGAGAATAAAATGGCGGTCGTTGCAATACTTTATGTCACACCGTATTTGAGCAGCAGTCTTACAAGCAAACTTTTTGTGGAAAAAAATACACTTTTTCGAATTAAAATATAAGACAACAGTAAAATAATTAGCCCAATTTTTTTTTATTTTGTGAAAGATAATGTTACGCCGAATAAATTGATATCCAACATGTCACGCTTCAAAATTGCGCCCGCTTGTGGGATGGCGACAAATTTTTACCCTTAAAAATCTCCATACCTCACGTATGGTTTTCATATGCGGGCGCTGCTCACGTATACATTCGCTTCTGCACGTGAGCTTGGCGGGACGGGGCGCGTTTACATTTTTTATAATTTTTTTAGGCACTGTGGACACTGGCAGGTGTCATGGGAGAGAGGTGGGAGGGGGGCGATAACGGTGATCTACAGCAGAGACCACCATTATCGGAAACTGGACCGACGGCTGAAGATGAGGATACCTGGGTTATGGCAGCTAGCTGCTGCTATAACAGAGATATCCCTCATCAGATCCGACAGGTGTAATTGTTTTACACTGTCAGATCTTAGGATGCAGTACCGCGGCCGCCGCTGGGGGGAGTTTGCTTCGTAAACCAGCGTTGGGTATGCAAATTAGGAGTTACGGCGATTCACAACGGATTTTCGCCGCTAGTCTAGTTTCCCGTCGCAATTTTAGTCGTCGTTTGACCTGCCTTAACTTTACACAGCAATCGTATTGCTGTATAAAGTATGGCCGTCGTTCCCGCATCGAAATTTTAAAATGAACGTCGTTTGCGTAAGCCGTCCGGGAATACGGAATTACGCTACGCGTGTCGCCGGTCGAAAAAATTACGTCACAGCGCGCAAAGCACAATGGGAATTGCTAAACTGAGCATGCGCAGTAGGTCCGGCGCGGGAGCGCGCCAAATTTAAATGGCACACGCCCATTTGAATTGGCCCGCCTTGCGCCGGAGGCCGCCGGCGTAGGTTTTCATCGCAAGTGCTTGGTGAATCAGGCACTTGTGATGAAAACTTGCGGCGGTGTAACGTATCTATGATACGTTACGCCGCCGCTCACCTACATGAATCTGGCCCTTAGTGTCTTCATTTTCTGTCTACATTGTTTTGGAAAATCAACAGGGGTACGATGTTCATTAATATGGGGGAGGGGGCAATGTCTAATCGCGTACACACGATCGGTTAAACCGATGAGAATGGTCTAATGGACCGTTTTCATCGGTCAAAACCGATCGTGTGTGGGCCCCATCGGTTATTTATCCAAAGGTTAAAAAAAAGCAATCTTGTTTTAAATTTAACCAATGGATTTCTAACCGATGGGAAAAAAACGATCGTTAATAGGCACAACCATCGGTTAAAAATCCACGCATGCTCAGAATCAAGTCGACGCATGCTTGGAAGCATTGAACTTCATTTTTTTTAGCATGTCGTTGTGTTTTACGTCACTGCGTTCTGACACGATCGTTTTTTTAACCGATGGTGTGTAGGCACGACGGACCATGAGTCAGCTTCATCGGTTAACAGATGAAAATGGTCCATCGGTCCGTTCTCATCGGATGGACCGATTGTGTGTACGCGGCATAAGAGTTTTTAGAGTTGGCATACAGATTCTTCCAATTAGTCCTCACACACCTCACATCCACCAGGCTATGATTGGGGGGGGGGGTCATTTGCACATTTGCTGGGCATTTGTATTTCCCTGACGGCTTCTTTTTTGCATAAAATATAGCATGGGGACCTCAAGCTGTTTTTTTACTAAGAAAGCCAAGCGGACATTTACTAGCAATCTAAATGGCATTTTTTTTTCCATTGTAAATGTCACATTGGATGTATATTGTGTAAATTGTATAGGTTTGCCACTACACAGGCAGGTTTAGGGTACCCTAAACTGCCCCTGCCCATTGGAATGCATGGGCACGGGTGGTTTTAAATCGCAGCTAAAACGGTAATTTGCCACTAAAACAAGCAACGCTTTACCACTAACGTGGTGCGGCTGCAGTGTGAAAGTAGCCTTAGTGGTATGTTCATGAGTGAGTGTACGTGATAGATGTTTTCTTCATGATATTAGCACTGGTGTTAAAATATGCATTGGTACTTTTATCCTCTATTTTAAGTTTAAGAGCACAAAAAAAGTTAAGCAATGACATGAATGATTATTTAGTTTACAGAACCATTAATAGTTTATATTGTAGCTTCTTGGTAAATATGCATTCCTACTGTACTACCAGCATCATTTACACTCTGCTCATAAAAAAATGTTTCTCTAGCCAATCATGCAACACTGATTAACTAATTTTCTTAAACTAAATTGTATATTTCCATCCAGTCTTCCATAATTTAGGTTCATTAAGGCCAATCATGCAGCTGCTCAGAACATAACTATATCACATATGCAAGAAGTTTACATCTACCTTACACAAGTTTTTGCACTTGCTGTGCTATTGTGCCTTTAAGGAGTACAGGGCTACCTCAAAAACATGCCTGTTCTTATTTTTTTTCTATGCTATATATACTGTATGCCCAATTTTGGGAACTTAGATTTAAGGACCACACTTTAGGACCACACTTTAGAGCAGTGACTTCACACATCAGCGTGGCTTCACATTTACTTGCAAAAGTATGCAAGAAAAACACCTAGAAAAACAGAAATAGAAATGGGCGCACACCTAGTGCATTACCAGAGATAATTTAATAATAAGATTTTTTTGTGTAAAAGTGGGTACTCACAAAATGCAACTGACAAAAGGCCATAAACACAGTGCATGGACATGCACAGAACACAGGGTACAGCTAACGAGTTTTGGTGGCACACCCCCTTCCTCAGAGCTAGCCTAGCTCTGTCATTTTCAAATGTTTAGCACAATTGCTTGTTATCTGGGTTCTAGTCATTTTCAAACGTTTAGCACAATTGCTTGTTATCTGGGTTCTAGTCCTCTGCTGTCAGACACATGTTAAAAAAAAAAAAAAAAAAAACTTCAGAATACGGAGGAAAAATAGATGACTGATATCATGTATTTGAACTCAAATATTCATTATTTTTGTACCACAACATGTTGTGGGCAATCTAGGGATGATATGTCAATCACAGCCGGTTTCATACCCTTCCAATCTGTGTCTATTGTTTGTATGTAATTTGACTTACAGGGAGGTGATGCCGCCATCAATTAACATCCTACCCTTCATAGGGCCAGATTCAGAACGGAGATACGACGGCGTATCTCCGGATACGCCATTGTATCTCTGAGTGTGCGTGGTCGTAACTATGCGTCTGATTCAGAGAATCAGTTACGCATAGATTTCCCTAAGATCCGACCAGCCTAAGTCTCTTACACCGTCGTATCTTAGGCTGCATATTTACGCTGGTCGCTAGGTGGCGCTTCCGTATAGTTGCGCAATGAATATGCTAATTAGGTAGATACGCCGATTCAGAAACGTACGTCCGGCCGGCGCTTTTTTTTCCGTCGTTTACGTTAGGCTTTTTTTGGCGTAAAGTTACCCCTGCTATATGAGGCATAGCTAATGTTAAGTATGGACGCCGTTCCCGCGTAGAGTTTTGAACATTTTAAGTTGTTTGCGTAAGTCGTTCGCGAATAGGGCTGTACGTAAGTTACGTTCACATCTAAAGCAATGATGACTTGCGGCGTAATTTCGAGCATGCGCACTGGGATTTTTTCACGAACGGCGCATGCGCCGTTCGTAAAATACGTCAAATACATGGGGTCACAGTGAATTTACATAAAACACGCCCACATCATCCCCATTTGAATTAGGCGGGCTTACGCCGACACACATACGTTACGCCGCCGTAACTAAGGGCAAAAGTTCTTTCTGCATACGGAACCTGCGCCCTAAGTTACGGCGGCGTACCGTATCTGCAATACGTTACGCCGCGCCGACAGATACTGCAATGTATCTGAATCCGGCCCATAGTGTAGAGCTCTTTAGTGGGCATGGAAAAGGAGGAAGGGAGTGGACTGTCATTTAACTGGAGTGTATACATACACATGTGTGACTCTATAGTCACGTGGGCTGAACAGATAAGAAAAAAAGAGGAAATGAACAGCTTAGAAGGGAACTGAAGCCGGACATTGCTTAGTAGATATGGCAACTGTTGGTCTACACAATCTTAGGCTGCAACAGGGACACAAACAAGGTGGGAGGTACAGTGAACAGCAGGATCATACAGAAAATAATTCCCATAGTGACTGAAAGAGTATGAACAGCATGTAATACAGCATGTACTGAGAGTTTTTAATGATGTGGGTTTAATGACCTATTAACAATATATGTATAGCTATCACTATGGATCATAAGAAGAAAACATAGAAAGGTTGCAAAATATTTTTTAAATGAGAAATAGCAAAAATGAAAATAAAAAGTTTATGAAAAAAGATTATAATGTGACATTGTAAGCATTTTGAAAAAAAAAAAAGCTAGAACTGAAAAGAGTAAGCACAGCATAGAAATGAATAATAGAAAACAGGTCAGGGATAGATGTGTACAGGGCAAGCTACAATGGAAACAATATGATGAAGTGCAGTGTGGGTCCTTGAGGTTGCTATTGTTTCATTCCTTATTATCACTGCATAACTCTACGATGTGCTAGCAACACAGCTTGTATAAGTCAATGCATTTCTATGAATCAAAAGCTTAGGAATAATGTATTGGAAGTCAGTATTTTAAAGGACACTGATTATTAAACTAAATTAACTACACATGTGGGTAATATATGCAATATGTTCTCTACATACTGTTTTATATCATTTTTTTTTTATCATCCTAGTTCCTTCCTGATTTATTTTGTCAAGATACTGGTGGATCTTGACATCTCACACATACAGAGAATATGGGAATATGGATGGACTGTTTCACAACTTGGGCTCATGGTTTGGTCCGCTTATATTCATTAATAATGTTAAAAATGTACAGAAAACATTATTATAATTATATTATTAATGTTATTATTATTATAATACAGGATTGATATACATTATATATCTTAATATACAGGATATACAGTAAATACATTGGTAAACGTAACAGTCTCTTGGAGGAGAGATTAGAAACTGATGGAACTACATCACCTTATATATCAGCAAAAATAGACAGGCACCCCTCCAAATTATTAAATTCAGGTTTCTCTAGACATTTTTCAAAGGTTGTATGAGTCTGGCATGGGGATACTTGAAAGAACTACTCCATTAAAAACCTTTAGGATGAATTGGAATGCCAATGATGTGCCAGACTTTGTCATCCAACAGCAATACCTGAACTCACAAATATTACCATAGACTCCAACGTTTTGTGGAAACCTTGGAGGAATAGAGACTGCTATAATTGCAAAGGGGGGGGGGGTGTTGGATAGGGCAATACCATATTAAATGCTTATAGTTTGAGAATGGGAACTCTGACTAGCTCTTAATTGACTTTCTGTAAAAATGTCCAAAGCCATTAAAGCGGGGGTTTACCCTAAAAACAATTTTCTAACATTACATTCAGCTCAGTCTCGACATTGACAGTATGACAATTTTTTTTTTTTTGCTGTACATACCTTGTATAGCTATATTCTTAGCCGGCTTCCGGGTAGTGATTCCCGCGGGAGTGGGCGTTCCTATGCAGCAGTTAGTGATTGATGTGATGACAAAAACTCCCCCACCCGTCGCATAAGGAGCGTCACGAGTTGCCGAAAGAAGCCAAACGTCGATGCGCAGGCTTCTTTCGGCAACTCGTGACACTCCTTATGCGACGGGGGGGTAGTTTTTGTCATCAAGTCAATCACTAACTGCTGCATAGAAACGCCCACTCCCGCGGGACTTACTACCAGGAATCCGGCTAAGAAAATAGCTATACGAGGTATGTACAGCAAAAAATAAATAAAAAAATCGGCATACTGTCAATGTCGAGACTGAGCTCAATGTTAGAAAATTGTTTTTAGGGTGAACCCCCGCTTTAAGTCTGCATAACAGCTTTGCAGCTAAACATTTTACAAGTTAAACAATGCAAGACGCAGTCTTTTGCTCTTGACAGGTTTTCTTTAAAAACACTTAACCAACTTAAGTAATAGAGCATTGTAGGAGGTGATCATTTTTCAAACATATACTGTTGCTATTGCCTAGTACACACGTACGGGTTTACCCGCCGGCAAACCCGAGGGGGAAACCAAGAACCTGCTCGGTTACTTTGTCCCCCTACACACGGCAGGGTTTCCTGACAGGAAAACTGCCATGAGAGCATTGGTTGGGAAACCCGCCTATGTGTATGCTCCACCGCAGTCTTTTCCCATAGGAAAACTGCCGTCTTAAAAAAACGCCAGGAATCCCGGCGGAAAAAAGAGAGCTGATTCTCTTTTTTTTTTTAGGCAGTTTTCCTGTCGGGAAAACTGCGATGGAGCATACACACGGCCGGGATTCCCGGCCAAAAGCTCTCATGGCAGTTTTCCCGACGGGATACCCGTACGTGTGTACGAGGCATTAGACCTTTCTGTTTTAAACCTGTGCTAAAAGCTGCATTGTGTGATAAGGCAGGTAAACTGGTTTCTTAGGGCCAGATTCACGTAGCCCGGGCGCAGCGTAACTTAACCGATTTAGGTTACAGCGCCACAAATTTTATGGCTAAGTGCCCGATCCACAAAGCACTTACCTGGAAATTTGCGGCGTTGTATCCTAAATCCGTCCGGCGCAAGGCGGGCCAATTCAAATGGGGCGGGTACCATTTAAATTAGGCGCGCTCCTGCGCCGGACGTACTGCGCATGCTCCCAATGCAAATTTCCCGACGTGCTTTGCGCGAAATTACGACGCGCCGACGTTTTGTGAATCGCGACATGAAAAAAAGACTTGCGCCATTCTTGCGCCGGGAAAAAAAATTAATAAAAAAAAAATTCAAAAGCGACGCGGGAAAGACGGGTATACTTTTACATGGTGTACTAATTTTACACTTTGTAAAAGGTGCCCTATCTTTGCGACGGCAAACTAACACTTGCGGCGACGTAACGACGGGAAAACGTTTTGTGGATCGCCCTAACTGCTAATTTGCATACCCAACGCTAGTTTACGACGCGAACTCCCCCCAGCGGCGGCCGCGGTACTGCATCCTAAGATCCGACAGTGTAAAACTATTACACCTGTCGGATCTTAGGGATATCTATGCGTAACTGATTCTATGAATTAGTCGCATAGATAGAAACAGGGATACGACGGCGTATCAGCAGATTTTGTGAATCTGGCCCTTAGTTCTTATAGTATTGTGCCTGAAGATAAACCTGAGCTACCTTGAAGGCTTGCATTGTTGGAACAAAACGTAGCCACTAAATGGTATTATTTAACTTTACAATATGCTGCTTCTAATGACTACTATTCTTATACAAAGTTAGTTGAAGGTCACCCAATACTAGTAATTTCTGCATGTTTTACTGTATGTAAGCTGTAGGTGTACAAGCCTAAAGCCTGACCCTGGACTCCCCAGCCCCCCTTTCTTGTTTGCTTTCTCCCCTTTTGAAGCACCCTGGCAACATTAATTTAAAAAATAAAAATAAAGCTCTACACTGACCTTTTTCCAACTATGTTTGGTTCAATGACATCACAGGTCCTTTTAGTCTTTTTATTTTTTTCACCAGCAGTGATGGATCCTAAATGCTGCAGAAAATGGTGCCATACAATGTTGTGGCTCTGCTCTCTGCAGCATTTCTCGTATATATCCAGCGTAAGGGATGGACCCTTGATATCCTTGTAGTCAGAAAAAGAACAGAAGCTGGGTAAGTATAGAATCTGAAGCTGTTGCTTTTTTTTTTAAAGACTGCACTGAGGCATCTAATGTTGCCATCTGAACCTAAGCTGTGCTTGAGCTTTCAATTGTTCAGGACTGGAATTTTGGTCTCTTTCACTGCTAAAATACATCTTTACCAAAAGTTTGTCCTTTTTTTTTTTTTTTTGAGGATATACCTGTGTCCTCTAAAAAAAATTATATTCAGTTTTTAGCTGTCTGTTCCATTGGGAGATGTCTTGTTGCATTCTGTCTTTGAGACACAATGGGAAGTAGTAGGAAATCTATCCAAAATAAGGAAGAAAACATTTTTAGATAGTTGTCATCAGAACAACTCTCCCAATCGAAGATTTCCCCTCTATTCCAGTTCTGTTAAATCTTAAATATCCCATCACCTTCTGTCAGGTTAACAATGGTCACCAGGAAAAATAGAGAGGTTAACTCTTTCCATTAAAGTCACAGTGATCAATAAAAATCTCTCATAAGTTCTGACCCTTACACACTGTACTCAACCCCCCCCCCCCAAAAAAAAAACTTGGGATCCTTCCAGTAACAAACTTCCTGTCCCAAGGTGACAATACTCCCTTAATTGAGGAACTTTTCACACTATGACAGGACTACATAATACCCCCCTGCTTCAGATCTCCATTACATAGGGGGGGAAATTGTATAAGTCCCAGGGGGAACTGAGAACAATGCTAGCTAAAAACAATCACCACATTCTGCATCCAGGAGGTTATCCTGGAAATTGTTCAGGAGCAGGAAGTTATCAAAAGACTTTTGACATGATCAACAGGTATTTTTTTATAGTTATTTAATATATACAGTACTGTATAAAAAAAAAAAAAAAACACTTCCAATGCTATACACTATTGAACATAACAAAAGGGGTTTAAATATACTAATGCTGAATGGTCGAGAGAAAGTTTTGATACAAACAACTTTACATTTTAGAAATGTAAAATATTTATTTGGTAAGGATAACTGCCTAATGGTAGTCTGAATTAGTCAAAAACAAATTACCTCTAGCGGTACTGTGAATAATGTTAGGTTTTTTAATGAAATAGGAATTTGTAATAGTATATTTCAAAGTCAAACTTGCAGTTTAGGTATGTTTATTAGATCCATAGATATTTAATTCTACATGTTGGATACTGCTGAAATGGAAACACAAGGATCTACCAAATTTTCCCATTATTCAAACTAAAGTGATTACATTCTAAAGTTCAATCACTAAAATCCTTTACAACAGGATATTGCAGTTCCAATAATAAAATTAAATTCCAATCCAGCTTTCTGGAACATATGCACTATTATACTAATTAAACAGCGGCACAGGTGTGCCTCAGTAACTTGCCAGATTTACTTATTTTTGATCTTTTTTATATCTTGTACAGCATATTTTCCCTGTGATTGTCTAAGCAAGCATCATTTTGTGCACATTTGACAGAGCTGTTTCAGGGTATCATTACTGAACAAAGCACAGACAACGCTGTTACAGGCACAGACTACAGGGAGCTTTTCTGTGTTTTATTTATTTATTTATTTTTATTTTGGCATCTTTTTGTAATTCCTTTTCTTAATACTGTGTATGAAATGCAAATAGCTTCTCAGTTATAAAAGACGCTTTGGAATTTAGATTGTGAGAAATGGCAGCAATTATCTCAAACAATTCAGTTCAGTGTACAGTATAAAAAATATCAAATAGAGAATAATAATCATGTTCCTATTGAGGACTTAAAGGAGATCTTCATAAAAAATACATCTTGAAATATATACTTTTATTAAATCCTACATTGCAGAGATTCACCAGTCATTTAAGTTGCCTATGAACCCAATTACTAAAATCTCATATAAGGGCTAACATTTAATGTCCCTTGAAAATTCTAGTTTTATTATTTTTATGTTAACTAAATTTAGATTTCAAGCTTTTGTAAAAATAACACATGGTGAACCTGCCATGAAGTTGCTTGTTCAGAAACTTCCTGTTATAGAATGATATGCTCTATGTCTATCTCCCTATTTTGCTCACGTGTTGTCACTCTGTTACTTTCAAAATAAGTTTACTAGAACTCTTCAAATTCAGATATAGTTAGAATTGATGAATCTTAATATAATTCTCAGAAAGCCACCACAATACTAGTAGAGGGGGGGGACACCATAAACACACCCATTACAAATTAACTGTCTAATGCTAAATGTGTTACATGTGTTTCTTTCCTTCAAGCACTGCACACTTATAAAGTTCTCCAATGATCTAAGCACAAACCTTTTTATTTGGAGTCTATAACTAGAAGCTTTTGGGTGTACTCCTTTTTATGAATTCAAAAATCATAATTACAGATATAAAATTATGGCTAGGGTCGCACATGTCCAGTTGCGGTTTGCAGTCAGGAGGTGCGATTTTGTTCAATGGTTCAGGTGCGATTCAGGTGCAAATTTCTACTTGAATTCACACCTAAACTGGACCAAAAATCGCACAGGACCGATTTTAGAAATAGCCCCACACATATGTGAACCGGCTCCATTGAACGCCAGTGTAATTAACATGTTATGCGAATCGTATGCATTTAAAAACCCATCCGATTTGCATTTATGTGAACAGAGCCTAAAGCCTTGTGCAAAATAGATCACAGAAGGAAGTGGCCTTACCATGGCTCTCCAAATAGAAAAAAAATGCAGTGCCCTTGTAACATGTATTGAATTACACTGAAATCACAAACTAAGATATTTACCTTCGAAGATATTTTCTTTAAACTGCAAACTCCCCCCCCCCCATTTGTTTGTAGTTCAAATTGGGAGAGCAGGGAAAGTGTATAAACGGACCAGTAAACTGCAATGTATTGCTTATTTGTCTTTGGGTTTCAACAATTATTGTATTTATCGGTGTATAACACATACCTTAATTTTAAGAGGGAAGTTTCAGGAAAAAAACTACAATTTTAAATAAAGAACTTTGAAGCAAAATAAGGGTCAGTGCCCATCAATGCAGCCTTATCAGTGCCCATCTGCAGCATCACCAGTGCCCATCAATGCAGTTTCTCTATTGCCCTTCAGTGCCAATCTGCAGTCTCGCCATTGCCTATCAATGCAGCCTTATCAGTGCCCATCTGTAGCCTCGCCACTACCTATCCATGCAGACTCATTACTGAACATCTGCAGCCTTGCCATTGCCCATCAATACAGCCTTATTAGTTCCCATCTGCAACCTCACCAGTGCTTATCTGCAGTCTCGTATTGGCCATCATTGCAGCCAGCTCAGTGCCCATCTGTAGCCTCACCAGTGCCCGTTAATGCTACCTGCTCAGTGCCAGATTAGACAGAGCCGGATCTCCTGTGCAGTCGGCTTGGCTCACAGTCACACCTTGTCCCGCCTCTTGGCCAGCCTCCTATGATGGATATTACACCAGTCCAATGCTGAGACATGTGACGTCAATGCTAGGAGCCGTCCAGGAGGCAGGACTGGTCATGATTGCGAGCCCAGCCAAGCTGAGCCGAGTACACAGGAGATCCGGCTCTGTCTAATCTGGCGGCTCTCGCCCCCTCCTTCCCCTCCAAGGCAGCCTATATTGGCGTATAACATTTGCCCCCTATTTTCAGGAGGGAAAAGTGGGTGTTATATGCGGATAAATACGGTACTTGCAAAGCCAATGAATCCCAGGACTTTCCACCATTAAATTGTTCCTCGTAGTTGGAAACTACTGAAAGCAAACACAGGCTAACGTTGAATCAAAAAACACATTCAATGTCTAATTTTTTAGAACTGAAAATTATTGAGTGTCATCAGCATTTGTATTGTACCATTGCATTTGTTTTGCTCTTGAATAACAATAGCCCGCTCATGCTATGGGAAAATTGATTTTTCAAATGCATTTATAAAAAATAAGAACTTCTCATTCACGCTACTGAATGTTAAAAATAAACACAATTTCAGTGAGCTAAATGAAAATCCTTACTCCCTTAGTAAGCAATTCTTATATTTGTTATGTCAATGTAGCAGTATAATTCTATATGAAACTTAAGCCATAGGAAACTAAAATGTAATAATTGAACAACAAAAATGTGACGTGATATAAACATCATATTGTGAAGTACAGTACATCCAACTTTATGTATCAGGTCACCCATCACCATTCATAACTTGAGTTTGATGTCACAAGGTGCTTTTAGCATTGCATCTTACGTAAATTAAACAGGCAGCATTTAATGTGATTTGTCACACACGCAACGATTTGCAGCAGCTACATATTAACTCACTTTAGCATTTCAGTTGCTAGGAAAAATTGAACCACAGTCAATGAAAAGACTGTGTTGCTGCTTTTCCAACAATTTATAACTGAGTTGCTGGGTGATTGACTTTTTGCAGCATTTGGACATAGCTGCAAAATCACCTGTGTAGGTAGCTACAGTATCTATGTTATTAGAGTATAACAAAAGGCTACTGTGCCAAATCCAAATCCATTTACTATGTGATAGACAATGCTCACCAAGTAAACAAAAGCTTTCATTACCTTCAACAGCTGAGCCACATCTCCTCCAAGACAGTGCAGTGCAGTTGTTGTTATTCCAAAATGCAATGGGCAGGATTAGGTGTGGCCACATGCTGATTGGCAAGATACAGGCTTGTAAATCAGCAGTACTGTAACAATGCTGATAGACTCTCCCCCCAGCAAGATTTTTAAATACTGCTGTGTTACCTGAATGTTGTATGTTGAGATTTATCTGATTATATATATTATATAATTTGAGTCATTATACTGCAGCAGGTCGGCAAGATCCTGTGAACTGTCATAGCTGCACGCCGGTCCCTTTTAGCGAGATAGCAGGCACGCACGCTGCATGGCGGGGGTGCCTATGCTTGTGACCAAGCGATTGCAGATGCGAGAGCAGAACAGGGACATGTGTGTGTAAACACACAAATCCCTGTTCTGTTTTGTGAGGAGAGACAGAGCAGGAGTTCCTAATAGCTAGGAATCACGATCTGTCATTTCCTCTAGGTCAGTCTCTCCCCCCACAGTTATAAACACACCTAGGGAACACAATTAACCGTTTTATCAGCCCCTAGTGTTAACCCCTTCCCTGGCCATGACATTTTATACAGTAATCAGTGCATTTTTATAGCACTGATCGCTGTAAAAATGCCAATGGTCCCAAAAATGTGTCAAAAGTGTCCGATGTGTCTGCCATAATCTCGCAGTCCCGAAAAAAATCGCAGATCGCCTGCCATTACTAGTAACAATAAAACTTTTGCGCAAACCAATCAATATATGTTTATTACAATTTTTATTACCAAAAATATGTAGAAGAATACATATCAGTCTAAACTGGAAAAAAAATTGCTTTTTTTAAAAAAAAAAATTGGGGATATTTATTATAGCAAAAAGTTAAAAATAAAAATCGCAGAGATGATCAAATACCACCAAAAGAAAGCTCTATTTGTGGGGAAAAAAGGACATAAATTTTGTTTGGGTACAGCGTTGCACGACTGCGCAATTGTCAGTTAAAGCGATGCAGTGCTGAATTCGCAAAAATTGGCCCGGTCATTGAGCAGCCAATTCTTCCGGGGCTAAAGTGGTTAATATCTCTCAGATATGATTTGGGTTAATGAGAGTTCTTTGAACATGCGTGAAAGCTTTAACACAATAACAAAAATGTATTGGTAAGTAGTAAAAAGGTCTAAACTAATACACATCAACCTATCTATTGTATAGAAAAAGGGAGAAAATCATAGGTTTAATGAAGGAATACAGAGTATAATACTCAAAATATTAATATAAAAACAGCAAGACAAACAAAACAACCTGTAGGACAAGTATGTTACAAATAAGTACTAGTAAATGTCCTGATATTTACTAGTAGTTTAGATTGAGGGCCCCCTGTAGGGGTTGCTTCTTCTTACCCATCTCTGTTTAAGACATAAACCAGGGGTAGGGTACCTATGGCCTGCGGGTTGCCAGCACACATGACAAATTCACGTGTACCCGGCCTTCTTGGGATAACAACCGAACCGACTAAGAAGCCACTCAGCTGTTATCCCAAGCAGCGGGAGAAGACGTACCCCCTCCCGCCGCCTCCCGCAGCTCGCCTGGGCTCTCCCGACCCCAGATCCTTCCATAAAGAGTACCTGTCACTGTCCATTACTGTCACAAGGGATGTTTACATTCCTTCTGACAGCAATAAAAGTGATCAGAAATTGAAAGGAACATAAAAAAAAAAAAAAAATAAGAAAAAAAAATTAAGCACCCCATCCCTCCATGTTCACGTGCAGAAGCAAACGCATACATACATATGTAAGGTGATCAAACCACACATGTGTGGTATCTCCGCGATACCTAAAACAAGAGCAATAATTCTAGCACAAGACCTACTCTATAACTCTAAACTGGTAAACTTTCGAAATGTTTAAATCATCGCCTATGGAGATTTTAAAGTACCGTTGTTTTTCGTTATTCCACGACTGTGTGCAATTTTAAAGCATAACATGAGAGGGGCTGTGTAATGTAACGGGGTCCAGAGGTACAGGGGCTGTGTAATGTAAAGGGGTCCAGAGGTGTGGGGACTGTGTAATGTAAAGGGGTCCAGAGGTGTGGGGACTGTGTAATGTAAAGGGGTCCAGATTTTTATGTTAAAGTGGATGTAAACCCAACATTTTTTTTTTTGATGACACAATGTAGAGAATACAATTTCCTATCATCTGTGCCCAGTCTTGCCACACAGAATTAATCCAGCGCTGAGCAATCCTCTTTTTATTGTTCAGTGAAATAAAACAGACTTCCAGATAAAGACAAAAGTCCTTGCTTTGAGTGACAGGTTATTTTCATATCTCGTGCACTAGCTTTCAGACATGCACAGCTTCTTGTCTATGTATATTCTGATGGCTGTTTACACTGAACTGTGGATCACCCCATATTTTGAAAACATTTACTCAAAACACAGGAAAGACAGCCAATCCTGGGAGAGCTGGACGGGAGAGGAGAGGAGGAGAGGGGAGGGGGTGTGAATTGTGCACTTTACAGAAGCTGTGCATGTTTGCAAGCTAGTGCACAAGATATGTAAATAACCTGTCACTCAAGCAAGGACTTTGGTCTTTATCACATACATTAAATCCAGCCCTTAAGTGGAAAAAGGTTGCCGACCCCTGACTAATATAGACCTATCTCTCATGGACTTGCATGGGGCTATACCGATTTTTGGAACTATCTCACCCCTCTCCTACATCTAGGCATATCTCATCCTAGGATTGGACAATTTTCCCATCCCCTAGATTTAGCATAATTCATCCCCTGTGTCCCTGATATTTGTACTGGCTGGAGTTCTTGTCTGGGTTTCTTAGATCTACAAGCCTGAGGTCTCATCGAGACTGCTCAGAACCGTCTGTGACATCCCTCCTACGGTGTATCGACCTTTTCAAGCTCGATTGACCTAGTGGGTATATGCTCATCTGGGTTCAATCCCTTTGGTAAGCCTTATAACATACTGTATGGTGGTGGATCTTCTATCAACTTTCCCTAATTAGTCACTATTAGAATGTGTTCATTCACTTAAAAATTGGACTATTTATGGACTTGGTTTATACATTCTTCACAAGTCTTTTCACTATGGTGGTTACATGTGGTGATGACTACAACCACTTATTATAATGTTTGATATTTGTTATTAGATATTTGTCATATATTTAGCGCTGCACTTTCTTCTACCCATCTTCAGCCTTGCCCATCATTGGAGCATGATCAGTGCCCATCTGCAGCCTTCCTCATCATTGCAGCCCGATCAGTGCCCATCTGCAGCCTCGCCAGTGCCCATCATTGCAGAATGATCAGTGCCCATATGCAGCCTTCTCCATCATTGTACCATATTCAGTGCCCATCTGCAGCCTCATTGCAGCATAATAAGTGCCAATCTGCAGTCTCATCATTGCCTATCTGCAGTCTTGCTCATCATTGCAGCCTCATCAGTGCCCATCTGCAGTCTTGCTAATCATTACAGCATGATCAGTGCCCACCTGAACCCTTATTATTGGCGAAATAGACAGAGCCGAATCTCCTGTGTACTTGGCTCGGCTCACAGTTACAGTCGCGCCCCCTGTCCCGGCTCCTATGATGAACATAACACCGGTCCAATGGTGGGACGTCAGGCTAGGAGGCGGGGCTTGGCGTGACTGCTATCTATTTCTGTCTATTTCAGCGGCGCTCATTCCCTCCTTCCCCTCCGAGGCAGCCGATCGGTGTATAACACGCACACACGATTTCCCCCTGATTTTAAGGGGGAAAAAGTGCATGTTATACACTGATAAATATTTTAATTACTTCAGTCCTGTATAGTCTACGATATGGCATTTAATTTAGGTGTTGTTCTTTCTCACATATAGCTTTATGACTAGTAAATAACAGAGCATTGTCTGTGGCACACACACATCTTCAGTCCATCCTAACATTCCTGCACTTCAAAAGAAACTGGTGAATCAATTAGGTTCTCAAACTAAAGCCTGACAATCTTGTTCCCATAGATGTGTACATATAACTATATTAACACATAAAAAATACTAATTAACACTAATACTTGTTACTTATTTAAAAATATATAAAAATGTATTTATAGTTGCTAATGGAGACATAAACTCGTCATAAGGCAATAGCTGTAATGCAAGCGACACTGCCTACATGGCCTATATGAGAGTGGCTACTCTGCACTGAATTTTTAAGCAGTGCAACATTGTTACCATATCATGAGAGAAATTGCATTAGTTCCTGCAGCACATATTTTTTTTAAATATGAGACAATAGTTCTATTTTAAAGCGGAGCTCCACCCAAAAGGGGAAGTCTGCTTGTTTGCATCCCCCCCCCCCCCCCCCACTGCCACATTTGGCACTTTTGTGATGGGAAACAGGTACCTGGTTTTGACAGGTACCTGCTCCCACTTCAAGCCAGATTGCCACACAGTCTTCTGCAACACATCACAGGTCGGGCATGCACAGTAGGAAATCAGTTGTGAAGGCTTCACTGTTGGTTACCCTGGCGCCTGCACCCCAAGCCGATTGAAGAACTGGCTTGGTTGAGAACATTGCTGGATCCCTGGACAGGTGAGTGTCCTTATATTAAAAGTCAGTAGCTACAGTATTTGACTTTTAATCTGTTGAGCGGAGACTGGTGCTCCTCTTTAATGCAGTTGTTGATGACCTTAGTACATTTGATTTGTGATTTATAGCTCACAGACAAGTGTTATTACCAGCCAAAGCAATGTTTATGTTATATAACTGTAGCTAGCTGGAAATGAACAAGGGCAAAGATTGCTCTCACTGCTACAAAGTGTGGCATTTCTGTTCTCTGTTACCCTGTAATCAACCTGTATGTTGTCAGGCAAGCATCAAAGCATGTTATTTACTAAAACAGTGCTATATAGGTTGTAGAAAATTCTGTGTTTTGGATGTTAGTTGTACAATCTGATGTCCTATAACAAGAACACACCTAATGCCTTGTACACACGATCGGATTTTCCAATGGAAAAAGTCAGACTGACTTTTTCCATCGGATATTCCAATCATGTGTAGCCCCATCTGAGTTTTTTCATCGGATATTCAGAGGAATTCCGTCAGAATTTAGATATAGAATTTAGATATTTATTCTACTCCAATGGAATTCCGATGTGATTTAGCCAAGCAAAAAAACCTGATCGTGTGTACAGGGCATAACAGTAGCAAAGAGATGTTGTTGCGGTTGTGGCAGGGTCAGGTGGCCTGCTGTCATCCAGATGATGAGGAACTATAGAAATACATAGCTGAGAGATGTAGTATATTAACAGATGATTATGCACAGCTAGTATTAGAATCAGGACCACTATGTGTCTCATCTGTCCTCATTTCCATTATTTTTTATCAACAATTTAACTTTTTTCTTTAACTAGCTTAATTTCCACTTTTTCAAGAGTGTTTATTGATCTTCCTCACACAGAGCTTGGTAATAATGTACAAAATCACAAAAGAAAGCAGAGTCTAAAAATAAGTCTTTATTTTAAACGTCTCCAGAACAATATTACTAAATCAAAAGTCACACAAAAACCGCAGGAATGTGAGCAATAAATTCACCCTCCTGTCATAATCAATACATTTCTAGTACAGCCTTCAAGAAATCTAGTAGAGGCACTGTTGGGTTTTTGTGACAGCAAAGAAATGCATCATAGTGACTCACAGATCTGTCACACGTTAACTTCCTACAGCTTCTGCTTTCGTTATAGTACTGCCACTCAAATTGATTCTACTGCAGATGAAAATATCGAAAAGACTGCTTCATAAATACTGCTTCATGTGTCCTTATGTAGGAGACAAATAGTGTATTACTGCTATAGGTTTAATATATCACTTGTAAACTTACCTTATACATCAAAGCTATTATCATTTAGATTAAATCAGACTCACAACATACAGGGAGTGCAGAATTATTAGGCAAATGAGTAATTGGACCACATCATGCTCTTTATGCATGTTGTCTTACTCCAAGCTGTATAGGCTCGAAAGCCTACTACCAATTAAGCATATTAAGTGATGTACATCTCTGTAATGAGAAGGTGTGTGGTCTAATGACATCAACACTCTATATCAGGTGTGCATAATTATTAGTCTACTTCCTTTCCTTTGGCAAAATGGGCCAAAAGAAGGACTTGAGAGACTCTGAAAAGTCCAAAATAGAGAGATATCTAGCAGAGGGATGCAGCACTCTTAAAATTGCAAATCTTCTGAAGCGTGATCATCGAAAAATCAAGCGTTTCATTCAAAATAGTCAACAGGGTCAAAAGAAGCGTGTGGAAAAAACAAGGCGCAAAATAACTGACCATGAACTGAGAAAAGTCAAGCGTGCAGCTGCCAAGATGCCACTTGCCACCAGATTGGCCATATTTCAGAGCTGCAACATCACTGGGGTGCCCAAAAGCAAAAGGTGTGCAATACCCAGAGACATGGCCAAGGTAAGAAAGGCTGAAAGACGACGACCACTGAACAAGACACACAAGCTGCAACGTCAAGACTGTGCCAATAAATATCTCAAGAATGATTTTTCTAAGGTTTTATGGACTGCTGAAATGAGAGTGAGTCTTGATGGGCCAGATGGAAGAGCCCGTGGCTGGATTGGTAAAGGGCAGAGAGCTCCAGTCCGACTCAGACGCCAGCAAGGTGGTGGTGGAGTACTGGTTTGGGCTGGTATCATCAAAGATGAGCTTGTGGGGCCTTTTCGGATTGAGGATGGAGTCAAGCTCAACTCCCAGTCCTACTGCCAGATTATGGAAGACACCTTCTTCAAGCAGTGGTACAGGAAGAAGTCTGCATCCTTCAAGAAAAACATGATTTTAATGCAGGACAATGCTCCATCACACGTGTCAAAGTACTCCACAGCGTGGCTGGCAAGAAAGGGTATTAAAGAAAAAAAACTAATGACATGGCCTCCTTGTTCACCTGATCTGAACCCCATTGAGAACCTGTGGTCCATCATCAAATGTGAGATTTACAAGGAGGGAAAACAGTACACCTCTCTGAACAGTGTCTGGGAGGCTGCGGTTGCTGCTGCACGCAATGATGATGGTGAACAGATCAAAACACTGACAGAATCCATGGATGTCAGGCTTTTGAGTGTCCTTGCAAAGAAAGGTGGCTATATTGGTCACTGATTTGTTTTTGTTTTGTTTTTGAATGTCAGAAATGTATATTTGTGAATGTTGAGATGTTATATTGGTTTCACTGTTAAAAATAAATAATTGAAATGGGTATAAATTAATTTTTTTGTTAAGTTGCCTAATAATTCTGCACAGTAATAGTAGTCACCTGCACACACAGATATCCCCCTAAAATAGCTAACACTAAAAACAAACTAAAAACTACTTCCAAAAATATTCAGCTTTGATATTAATGAGTTTTTGGGGTTCATTGAGAACATGGTTGTTGTTCAATAATAAAATTAATCCTCAAAAATACAACTTGCCTAATAATTCTGCACTACCTGTATATAAAGTGAGTTTTTAAGTTAAGTTAGCATATTTTAAAACAACATCCATATATAGGTAATTCTATATTATTAAGGCCCCGTACACACCATAGAATCCATCCGCAGATAAATCCCAGCAAATGGGTTTCTGCGGATAGATCCTATGGTGTGTACACGCCAGCGGATCTGTTTCCGCGGATATATCTCCCCTGGGATGGATTCCAGCAGATCGAATATTTGCTGACATGCAGAACATATCCATCTGCTGGAGTCCATCCCAACGGATGGATCCGCTGGTCTGTACAGACTCACCGGATCCATCCGTCCGAAGGGATCCCCCGCATGCGTCGTAATGATTCGACGCATGCGTGGAATTCCTTATATGACAGCGTCGCGCACGTCGCCACGTCATAATCGCGGCGACGGCGCGACACGTCATCGCCAGAGGATTTCGGCGCGGATTTCAATGCGATGGTGTGTACACTCCATCGCATGAAAATCCGCCGAAATCTTCGAGAGGATTTATCCGCGGAAACGGTCCGCTGGACCGTATTCGCGGATAAATTCTATCGTGTGTATGGGGCCTTAGAGTTATAGCTAAAAAAATATAAAAATGTCCCTTACTTTCTTTTTATTCCTTTACTTGGTTACTTTACTCTTGCATCCATGGACATATGAGAATGACTAGGATGAACAAACGATACAAGACCAACTGCCTCCCTGTGGAATTTAAAGGTTGATGTTTTTTTTAAGAACACAGGCTGATTCTTTATTGTATGTTAGTTCCCTATATATCAACTGCATTTATTTAGAGATCAAAAGGAACATGTGGATGGTTTTATTTATCATGTTGGATGTCTATCACTTACAAAAGCCAGGCTTTCTTGCAGACTGTAAAAAGGTGTTCCAGTCTTCAGTCTACGATGACATGCAATGTTTTGCAATGCATTTATTCAGCATATCATTAGACAGAAGTGCAGATGTATAAAGATGATTGAAATATATGTGTAGAGAAAAATACATCTGACTAATTATATGTATTTTAAATGGGTAGCTTTTGAAAGAAAAGTATTCATCTGTCCCTGGGAATTTAAAATGTAATGTCCAACATTTGAATACAACTAGATTTTTTATTTATTTTCATTACTCTTGCAAATGCTTGGGTATTCAAAGTGGCAACAGGTTTACTTGTAGCATGGCATGATGGCAAAATGAACCCTAGGTTTGCTAAGTTAACAGCCTCCGTTGAAAAATAAACCCGACTGTATTCAAAGGGGTTTGAGAATTTACAATTGGCAATGTAAATGTTAATTAAGCTAGGTGTATCTGTGTTTAAATTATACATTAATGTGGTACCAGCAGATTGGAGAAAAGCCAATGTAGTACCAATATTTAAAAAGGGCCCAAAGTGCATCCCTGGGAATTACAGACCAGTTAGCCTAACATCAATAGTATGCAATCTCTTGAAGGGGGGTGATAAGGGATTATATACAAGATTTTAGTGATGAAAACAGTATCATCATTAGCAGTAATCAGCATGGATTCATGAAGAATCGTTCTTGCCAAACCAATCTATGAACCTTCTATTGAGGAGGTGAGTTGCCATCTAGATAAAGAAAGGCCTGTAGATGTGGTGTATCTGGATTTTGCAAAAGCATTTGACAGTTCCCCATAAACATTTACTGTAGAAAATAAGGTCCATTCGCATGGACCATAGGGTGAGTACATGGATTGAAAACTGGCTACAAGGGCGAGTTCAGAGGGTGGTGAGAAATGGGGAGTACACAGAAGGGTCAGTGGTGGGAAGTGGGGTCCACCAGGGTTCTGTGTTGGGACCAATCCTGTTTAATGTGTTCATAAATGACCTGGAGGATGGGGTAAACAGTTCAATCTCCGTATTTGTGCACAATACTAAGCTAAGCAGGGCAATAACTTCTCTGCAGGATGTGGAAACCTTGCAATAAGATCTGAACAAATTAATGGGGTGAGGAACTACATGGCAAATAAGGTTTAATGTAGAAATTTTTTAAATAATGCATTCGGTTGACAAAAATATGAATGCAATCTACTCACTAGGGGGAGAACCTATGGGGGAATCTAGGATGGAAAAGGACCTGGGGGTCCTAGTAGATGATAGGTTCAGCAATTGCATGCAATGCCAAGCTGCTGCCAACAAATCAAACAGAATATTAGCATGCATTAAAAAAGGAACTAGCTCCATAGATAAAGCGATAATTCCCCCACTCTACAAGACTTTGGTCTGACCGCACCTAGAGTATGCTGTTCAGTTCTGGGCACCAGTCCTCAGAAAGGATGTACTGGAAATGGAGAAAGTACAAAGAAGGGCAACAAAGCTAATAAAGGGACTGGAGGATATTAGTTATGAAGAAAGGTTGCGAGAACTGAACTTATTCTCTCTGTAGAAGAGACGCCTAAGAGGGGATATGATTTTAATTTACAAATAACATACTGGTGACTCCACAATAGGGTTAAAAAAATGCAGATGGGAGTTTAACAAGACACATGGCCACTCATTAAAATTAGAAGAAAAGAGGTTTAATCTTAAACTACGTAGAGGGTTCTTTACTGTAAGAGCGGCAAGGATGTGGAATTTTCTTCCACAGGCGGTAGTCTCAGCGGGGAGCAACGATAGTTTAAAAAAACTATTAGAAAAAGGACCTGAATGGCCACAACATACAGGGATATACACAGTAATTCTGACATATAATCACACACATAGGTTGGACTTGTGTCTTATTTCAACCTCACCTACTATGTAACCTACTATGTAACTACTGTATGTGCAAACAAAACTTCTTTTTTATAATCTACATTGCTCATGATTGGGAATTCACATAAGCTGTAAAGATAACAGTGCAGCGCTATAGCATAACAAATCCATAATTTGAACTTAAAAAAAATTAGGCTTTGGTGCCCAACAGTAACGTTTTACACTATGTGAGTATTCTCTATGTCTTATCTTAGAGCAAATTCGGTAGTTTATTCCATATTGGCTCTGGCGGAAGAAGCAAACAGGTTGATGGGAGACCTTAACTCCTTAGGCACTGTCTGATCATCTGTAATACAGGGTTCAATACAGTACATTCTGGTAAGGAGCTGCAACATTCTTTTGGTTGAGGTGCACTGTTCACCATTTTTTATTGCTATCACTGACTTTTCTTCAAGCATGAGGTGTACTTTATTCCAGATTGTGAAGGCTTCTTATTCCGTTTTCGCTTTTTCACTTATTGTCTGTGTACTCTATGTGTTGTTTCCTGTTAACACGTTGGACTAACACGTTTTTTTTTATGTTCTTCTTTATGTCATTGGAAATATTTATGCACATATTTCTTCACGTATTTATGGATTTTTTGTGCTATAGCACTGCTGTTATTTATACATATATGTGAGTTTTAAGTACCTGAACGTATAGTGCTGGTAGTTATTTTTTTCGGATATGTTAATTGAACCTGAGCGCAGTGAATTTCCTTTTTTTAAGGTTATTCACTAAGTTACTGTTTTCTTTGCTAAAAGAGCATTCTACTCCTTTAGCAAATCTCACTAGGGTTTATTTATAAAAGCCTCATATTAAAAACTATTTTCTAGTAGTCCAGCTACAGGACCTCAATGGGATGGAATGCGGACCACTAAGAGGACACCATTTGTGATGTACTAACATCCAGAGCTATGGATATGCCCATTTTACCATTTGTGGTCAAAATGTTCCTATTGTAGCACAGCTTGAGGCTGCCACTGGTAAACCCTTTAACCCCACCTATAAATATATATGGAGTTCCATTAAAGATTCTATGAAATGCAATCCTTCCACACCCTGATATAAAACAATACATGTTTATACTGAACCTGCTCAAAATTGGAGGGCTTGGAGTCCTGGATCTTTCTATGGCTCACATATCCATACCAATTATATAATGCTGCCATTTTAAAGCCCTTTAGTTCACAGCAGGAAGAAATGGAGCTTCATACACACAAATTCCACCAGTATCCCCAACTGCGACATGCCCTAAAATTCCAGGTTCAAAATGATCCCCTTTAGTATGTGTCAGGCATGCTTTTTAAAGGATATTATTCTTGCCACTCACTTCCACACCCCTGCCATGTAAAATCAGGTTGGAAGGAACCTACTTTTCCCCTATTCCTCCAGATGTTCCTCCAGAACTATACTATCAAACTGTTCAGGGCTTTAGCCTTATTTTTTAATAGTCATTTTTACTATAGCTTTTAGATCTGTTATGGCTTATGCATTCATTGGCTAATTCAGCCCTATTTCCGCTTGATTAAAAACAATCTGGTGTAGCAGCCATAACTACCTAAAAAGCCCCTTTTCACGTTGAAATTAACCAAAATTGAATACTGTATTTAAGCTAAGCTAAATGTAAAGACAAAAACAAAATAATATGTTACTCCAACATTTCATATTCCTGATATGTGTCTGTTGTATCATGTACCTGTATTAAAAAGTATCCTGTTCTCTTTGCATTGATTTGCATCCCTGCTTCCCTATTTCAGTCTGACCACACTAAGCATGAGAGCACATCTATCTCAACATGGTCAGCTTAAAGGCATTTCCCAATCACCTAATTTTAAATTAATGTTTGTTTTCTATGTTGCCCTTATCACATTAAAAAGGGCTTTATTCAATCTGTACAGTATTTAAAAAAAAAACATAATTTTCTTTCATAAATGCCCCCATGGCAGTACCCAGTTCCCCCTGCCCTATTTTTGACAACAGCTTGAGACAGTAAAAATGGCTTGAATTATGTATCAAGATTTGTCTCATAGACTTTAAAAGGATTCACCACTAGGTTTGGTTTTTCAAATATCAAATGGTTTTAGGGTTTAAAAAAAAACCACAAACCAAATTCGGGCAGATTGGCACATCCATAATTGCCACTTGTGCCTGCATGAAAACACAACATAACTGCTTCCATATCACTGTCACTTCTCATAAATGAGTATTGTATATATCTTGCAAATCTTGGTAACATTACTGTAAATTGAAAGTGCCATTTTAGTGAAAGCTAAATCATTTACTTTAAGGCCATTATTTTGACATAAATCTGACATGTTTCATTATAGCTGTAAACTGATAGAAAAACAGCGTCTGTTAAAAAATGTATATACACATTTTTCAGAATTAATGTTTGCTGCAAAATGTAGCTGGTTATGTGCTTACCTTACATAGATTATATTTGCTATATATCTTCATCTGACAATAAACATACTATATATATTACATTTGGGAAGAAACAGCATTTGACTTTTAGTTTTGTGTTTTTACTTTTTTCTTCTTGTTAAAATCTAGAGAATTAAAGAGAAGCCAGTGTTACAAGTTTGAACTAAGGGTATTTTTATTGTGACAAATAAGCAACAATATATAAAAGCACAAACTGCAAATTATGATATTTTAAAAATGTAACACCAGAAGAATGAGCACAAATATAATGGGCAAAGGCTGTCAGGCAACAGAGTGAGAACAATTTGTTAAACTCTCTAAATGGAATCACTAACTAGGAGTTTGCACCTGATACCCTCCACATTTGGCTTGACTGTATTTCTCTGTCTTAGAACTGGATTCTCTCTAATCATCTGGCTAGCAGTATAAGTGCTTTGGACTGTTATTTCTGTTAAACAAAAATAATGTATGCCCCCCAATCTCCTCAAAGGTCCATAGTCCTTGGTAAAACTAACAATTATCCACTAGAATAAAAACCCTGCTTTATGGGCTACTATAGACCAATGCACAAAATGTTTTTTGAAGTTGACTATATTTGTCCAAATAAAAAACTACCGTAGTTAGAGCTGTCTCTCATTAAAAAAATCTATTTATTCATACAACACACCATGGTAAGTTAAAACATAGTAGACTACTGGATGTCTAATCCTATATAATTATATATGTCCTAATCTTTTTACAGTATATATTATAGTTTTATATGGAAAAATAACAACTTTTTATAGTCCAAGGAAATAAACCTTTAATGGATGCCCAAAATTAACCTTATTGCGCTCCTTATTGAGGTATACAGTACCATGTGCTTAAAACTCTAAGCATAAGTAGGCATAAACATAAGTAAACATTATGTTAGTGATACTATGGACTTGTTTACACATGTGTCAATGTTCATGTAGTATTTATTCTGCATTTTTAAAGCCTCATGAGCACCCGTCGATGCCTGCCATGAATATTACAATGGAACCACACAGTGTGCTGGAGCGGTAGCGCTCTGTTGTGTCGCTTTCATCAGACATTGACACTTGTCAACCGCTTCCATTGATTTCAATGGTTAACGCTCTATAACAGCACCTTAACGGCACCTAGAATATTTATGGTGTGTTAGTGAATCAAATATGAAGTGTTAGCTGGGCATTGGAGGAGAGACAGAGGAAGCTCCAGTATCCCAGAATGCAAAGGGAAATAATAGAGAACTAGGACAGAGCAGTTCCAGACACTACTAGTTTATACAGAGCTACCATGTGGTAACATAATTTGCTTCTGTGTGCAGGTGTTCCATCAGATTATGTGACCCGTCAGAATTGGTAACGGAAGTGACATTCCATCGCCGCCATCTTGCTATACCCCGCACTCCTCCATAGTAATGATACACCGAGAAGGGGGCAAGCGGAAATCGTGTTATACCCACCGGAGTTTTGCATGTTATAGTTATTTTTAACAGGAAACTGAACATATATGCTTAAATACAGTAGTTGGAAATCCGACGGACTGTTTAGATTATTAAATTTTAAAAGCAGTGGCAAACTGACCTCACAGGTTTGCTAATATGACAGAACACCTCTGATTTTAAAATTCAACATGTAAACAGTCAGTCGGATTTGCAAATACCGTATTTAAGCACATATGCTCCGTTTTGTGTTAAAAATAACTGTGAAATGCAAAACTCTGGTGGGTGTACCAAGATGTCTGCTCGCCCCCTTCTCAGTATATCATTACTATGGAGGAGTGTGCGGTGTAGCAAGATGGCAGCGACGAAACATCACTTCCGTTACCAATTCTGACGGGTCGCCATATCTGAAGGAACCCCGGCAAAACTTCAAACCGGCCAGCATAATGACAGTGCCAGGCAGGAGCAGTGGTATTGAGCATTATTACCGGTGGCAAAGCTTTTTGTGCCAGCAAAGCTGAGCTGGACAAAGCCAAGTGTCAAAGAGATCAAAGTATACAAATCCATCTTGCAGAGAATTTGCACAACCTAACCATGCCTCAAAGTAGATAATTTCCTCTACATCACTTCCTCTTTAGTACATCCCACTAGAAAAGCAACACATTCTTGAAGTGTTTTCAAAGATTCATAAACATCACGAAAACATGTCATAAACACATCACAAATGCCATAGGAGCATTAATAAACATTGCTTCATTCTTCATAATTGACACACGTGTGAACGACCCCTATAGGTGGCACTCCTTGTTCCACTAAGGAGCTAATTCAAAATGATAGTTTTATTCAAAGAATCTGCTAAAATAGAAACCATTCCATAGATTTTTGGTCACACCAGTATTTAAGGGTATACTTGGTGGGTGAAGTGGTATTAGCCAATAGCTGTTTATGTTTCAAAAAAGGTTTTAAAACAAAGGCAGAGTATTTATAATAGCTTAAATGTCATATTGTCAGCAATCTGTAACTGAAAATCACACCGATATCAGAACAACAGCCTCTAAGGAAAAGATGATATTGACTATATGCCAGGGCTCAAAATTTCAAGTCCTGAGCTACTAGCCAGGCCTCAAGGGTTACTCGCCACCAGTTGCCCTACCCAACCCCTACCATGCCCCGCCCGAATAAATTATCGAATAAAATGACACTTACATTTTTTATGCAGAATTAAGTTATAAAAATAAATATTAACAACTTTATGTGTGTCCCCATTGCAGCTATGTGTCCCCAATTTAGCTATGTGTCCCCAATTCAGCCTGTGTCCCCAATGCAGCTATGTGTCTGCCAGTGCAGCCTGTGCTCACCAATGCAGCCTGTGTCACCAGTGCAGCCACGTGTCTGCCAGTGCAGCCACGTGTCCGCCAGTGTAGCCATGTGTTCCCAATTCAGCCTGTGTCCCCAATGCAGCTATGTGTTGCTAGTGCTTGACTAAGTATACAGTAAATATTCAAAACAACATACGTCCATTTAGTATACATTTCATTTAGAAAGTACATTTCAGTTTGCTCCACCAACAGACAAAGCTATGATCTTCCACAGTCATTCAAGATCTCAAAAACAGCTTGCTCCCTTCTACAGTGAATACATGCTTGCCATCCAAGATACATGAGGGGTTACCTCCTTTAGTGTACAGGCCACAGTCTGTCCACCTTCAGTAATATATCTGAGGGGTATTACCAGGCAGACAACACGCAAAGGTGTGACTTCCTTAAAGCGGGGGTTCACCCTTAGAGGGCACTTTTTCCCCTTAGATTCCTGCTCGTTTTCTCTAGGGGAATCGGCTATTTGTTTTAAAATATGTGCAGTACTTACCCGTTTACGAGACGCATCCTCTCCGTCGCTTCCGGGTATGGGCTGCGGGAATGGGCGTTCCTTCTTGATTGACAGTCTTCCAAAAGGCTTCCGACGGTCGCATCCATCGCGTCACGATTTTCCGAAAGAAGCCGAACGTCGGTGCGCAGGCGCAGTATAGAGCCGCACCGACATTCGGCTTCTTTCGGCTACGAGTGACGCGATGGATGCGACCGTCGGAAGCCTCTCGGAAGACTGTCAATCAAGAAGGAACGCCCGCTCCCGAAGACCCATACCCGGAAGCGACGGAAGAAGATGCATCTCGAAAACGGGTAAGTACAGCTCATATTTTAATACAAATAGCCGATTCCCCTAGACCGAACGAGCAGGAATCTAAGGGGAGAAAAAAAAAATTTAACAAATGGGTGAACTCCCGCTTTAAGCACTTTTGAAAGCGTGAAACGTGTCAGTTCCTAAATTCCGCTGTTTGCTGTGGCTTGTATTTTTTTGGATTATTACCTCTTTTTTAAATAAAGGCATTGCTTTTTGAGTGTGGCTGTCCAGAATTTTCTCTTCAACTAACTGCTTATGCTTAGCCTGCATCTGTTGTTCCTATCCTGAGGAGACACTACATTTACAGGCATCCTTCCTAGAGCGGCATTCCTTTTCCCCCATGTTTCTGAACTTTAAACATTCATGAGCTATTAAAAAATGATCAGGTAGATCACGACTAAAACCTGTTTTAGCTGTTTAGGATTTTTTTTAATTCAATTCCTCCTAAATGGAGGAACTTGTAGGATCTGGTGCAAGTACCCTAATTAGTTGATGCAATGCAGTACAGTGACTTTCTTCCTATTGTTTCCTTAGTATTTTGCTTAAAGAGTATGTAAACCAAATCCAACCCAAAAAATGATATATTGCAACTTACCTACCCTTAGATGTTTTGGCTGCATTGTTTTTTGTTTTTTCAAGAATTTTTCACCAGGTAATTTTACCAGTATCACACTTCCTGTTCTAGGGTGGCACAGTTCACACACCCTACTATATCAGGACAACAACTCTAAAAAAAAAATGGGCAATGTTCTGTAGTCGTAATGTAAATGATAACTTCCTGTGCTCTCTGTTGTGCTGCAGTCTTATTAGCAGACAGAATTTCTAGTAAGATAAACTGAGGCCTCGTACACACGACCGAGGAACTCGTCGGGCAAAACACATTGTTTTCCTCGTCAAGTTCCTTGTTAAGCTTGAACTCGACAAGCTTGCTTTGCGTACACACTGTCAAGACGAAATCTCCTCGTTCTCAAACGCGGTGACATACAACACATACAACGGCAGGGGAAGTTCGATTCCACTGGCACAACTCTTGGGGCTGGTTTTGCTAATCTCATGTGTTTGCGTGTTAAGTAAAAGTTTGTTAAGGGACGATTTGCACTTTTCAGTCTGTTACAGCTTGAAAAATGTGTTATCTCCATTACAAATGCTACTTTTCCTCCCGTCTCATACTTTATTCTGAGCAAGCACGGGTTTCTTAGCATACACACGCTTGAGTTTCTCGTCCAAAACCAGCCAGACGAGGAACACGATGAGCAAATTCAGACTCCCGTCGAGGAAAAAGAGAATATGCTCTCTTTTTTGCTTGTCGAGTTCCTCTACAGTTTCCTCGATGAAAAACGTGCACATGACCGATTTCCTCGGCAAAAAAGCTCTCCCACCAAGTTTCTTGATGGATTCTGCCGAGGAAACCGGTCGTGTGTATGAGGCCTTACAAACAAATGTAACCAAACACTTTCAATCCAAAATTTAAGGACTGTAGTGACCAGGGATAATAGCAGTGTACAGATTTAAAAAGCCTCTTCTCTGTCACTCACTGCATACCTTTAAAACAGCTATAGGAATGTGTACATGTGACCTGCATAACTGTATTCCTTATGCTAAACAATCAGTTGTTAGCTATAGGGAAAGTTGGGTGCTAACACATGAATAGAATTCCCTTGGGTAGCATAAATAGGAGGAAAGCTGCAATTAATAATTTTGAATGTTCTGTGTTGTTTGAATGACCTTACCAAGTTCTCTTAGGAAACTCAGACAATTTACTTTGAACTAAGGTACCTTTAAGATGGCTGAGCTATTTATTTAACTTTGAAATACATCTTTGCAGTTTTGAGCATTATAATTACATTTCAACACAAGTGTAAAATCTGTCTCCTGCTGATATCTGGTTCATATGACAGAAGGACAACAGAGCATTAGTAATTTAAAATTGAAATTATCTCTGTGCTGCAAATTATGTTTTAAATATAATTTTGGTATAAAACACATCATGACATGTTAGTTGGAGGAAAACGGAGGCTACAGATTAATATCCAGTGTTGTTTTCTTTTATATCCCAAGCTAACAATAACTTATACTTATTCAAATTGAAAGTATGAAACTGTTAATTTTCTATAAAACACTAAAATTTACAATTGGCAATAAGCAAAACGTACCTGTACATTATTATAGTCCGTTATTGGCATCTCCTGTATTTGTATACAAATGTGTATTAGTCTGTTGGCACCTTAATCATTGGCGTTGGCAATGCTTATCCTTTTTACCTAACCAATGTACACCATAATTAGTTAACCACGAACATCATGTCCCTGTATTCAAGGTAGGATGACAATACATATTGGGATCCTTACTTTTGGTGTGGCGGCATCAGCATAAAAGTTTGTAGTAGCTTTTCACATTCAAATTGATACAATCTGCAATGCTGAGGCTGTTTTGCTGCTTATCCAAGCAGCTTCTTCAGTGCTAATGAGTTTTAGGAACATAACAATTATTTATAGCCACAACGGCTATAAATGCTGGAGCATGTTTCTGATGGTCAATAGAACTGATAAAGTGGCTTAGATAAGCAGCGAAACATCATTACCATTAACACAAGTCCAGTTAAATGTGATGAACCTCTATTAGCTGTACCATGTTCTGGACAAATAAGAACCTTCACAGACACACTAGGAAAGGAAATTTGCAAATGCAAAGTGCCAAAGGATGCCAACTCCTTCACTGACATCCAACTATCATGTGGAGGATTTCCCCTCGATTCCTGTTTTGGGGACAACCTAAAATTTAGGGTTCTCTTTTACCTTTGCTTTTGATAATAACAGTAAAAATGACTAATAGGGATAGTGACTCTTCCTCACAGGGGCACAGACAGCAATGACTATCGGACAGATATTCTAACCCCTCCTCACTCTATACAAAACGAAAAAATAAAAGTATTGCTTTTAGTTGTACTTTAAGGCAAGGTGCTCTGTTCAGGAAGCTAGTAACACTCTACTAGCCCCTTAAAAGATTCTTAATCACTGGATCTAAAATAAGGTATGTAATGAAAATGTAAGGGAGAGAATTAGGCAAAATAATGTAACCATTGCAACTACGTGATCCCTGTTGTTTTACTAATTCCCTCCAGCATTCTCTGGAATTGTTAGGCCGTGTACACACAATCGGCCCATCCGATGAGAATGGTCTGATGGACCGTTTTCATCGGTCCAAACCGATCGTGTGTGGGCCCCATCGGTTAGTTAACCTTCGGTCAAAAAAATAGAAACCTGCTTTAAAATTGAACCGATGGACGCCTAACCGATAGGTCAAACCAATCGTTAGTATGCAAAAGCATTAGTTAAAAACCCACTCATGCTCAGAATCAAGTCGACGCATGCTTGGAAGCATTGAACTTCTTTTTTTTCAGCACGTCGTTGTGTTTTACGTCACCGCGTTCTGACACGATCGGTTAATTAACCAATGGTGTGTAGGCGCGACGGACCATCAGTCAGCTTCATCGGTTAACCGATGAGAACGGTCCTTCGGACCGTTCTCATCGGATGGACTGATCGTGTGTACCCAGCCTTACACTTCTGTTACAATTGTCACAACTTCAGGTTAGATTGCACAAAACGAAAATGCACAAATGGTTATGCTTTTTTTTAAATAAACCTCAGTAAGTTTATCCTGATTTTTTTTTAGGAAAAAATATATTTTTTAAACAGCATGAAACTCAAATTCGCATTTATGTATCTAAAAGGTGTAATTTTCCAGATAATATACCCAGTCTATTACTATGTGATTTGATGATTTAGAGAAAAATATGTGATAAAGGAAAACAAAAATTCCAAACAAAGCTATATATATTAAATAATTTTCTTTTTCATATGTCACAAGGACCTATTCATATGGTAGAAGACCTTTACCATATTTACAATAAAAGCGCCAGGAGTGTGTGGGTTTTATGAACAAGAGATAAATAATACTCACTTTTACACTCTTTGTATTGCCAGAAATTGAGTCACTGCCCACACATTTATCCTTCTGTCAGATCACAGCTGTTGTCTTGATAAGCCAATAGATACATTGGCAAAAGAGACATTATACATGACTATCAGGCTTAAAGAAAGTAATCTTATGCATTATAAATAGTAGAAAAATATTGGCGGTGTCAGGGAGTGTGTTTTTATTAAATTATTTTATATTGTGTTAGTAAAAGAAAGTTCTTTAACCACTTCAAAACCGCACGCCGTCATATGACGTTCAAAAAGGGGATCTCTTATCCCAGGTGGACGTCATATGACGTCCTGTACTTTGTGCAGTGATATCTGAATGATGCCTGCACCTAGAGGCATCATTCAGATATCATTTTGTTCCGGCGGTGATCCTGCACACCATAAGAATGATCATAGCAGCGAGAGATGATCGCTGTGCGCCGGATGGGAGGCATAGAGATGACTGGTGACCAGATGGTCACCAGTCATCTCTATGACCGTCGGAGGCCCGGGGTCGTGATGTGATGACGTCATGCCCGGGTACCCGTAAGTAAACAAACCGCAATTGCGGCTAGTAAGAATGAGATCTGTGAATTTTCTTTCACAATCTCAATCTTTACAGCCTGGAGGAGAGATGTGGGATCTTATTAATCTCTTCTTAAAGGGGACCTGTCACACACTATTCCTATTACAATGGATGTTTACAATGGAAAAAAAAGAAATAAAAAAAAGTGTAAGAAGCGCTCAGAAGCAAACGCACACGTAAGTCCCGCCCACGTATGTAAACGTCGTTCAAACCACACATGTGAGGTGTTGCCGCGTGCGTTAGAGCGTGTGCAACAATTCTAGCACTAGACCTCCTCTGTAACTCTAAACTGGTAACCTGTAAAAATTTTAAAGCATCGCCTATGGAGATTTTTAAGTAACTCATTCCATGAGTGTGCACAATTTTAAAGCATGACATGTTAGGTATCTATTTACTTGACGTAACATCATCTTTCATATTTTACAAAAAAACTGGGCTAACTTTACTGTTTTGTTATTTTTTAATTCACGAAACCATTTTTTTACAAAAAAAAGGCATTTTAAAAATTATTGCGCAAATACCGTGCAAGATAAAAAGTTGCAATGACCGCCATTTTATTTCCTAGGGTGTCTGCTAAAAAAAACATATATAATGTTTGGGGGTTCTGAGTAATTTTCTAGCAAAAGAATGATGATTTTTACATGTAGGAGAGAAGTGCCAGAATAGGCCCGGTATGGAGGTGGGTTTTAAAGCCCTGTATTGAAGTGGTTAAATTATTGCAGTTTAAAAAAAATCCTTTAGTAAGCTGTGCTTCCTTTAGTTGGCCACTGGCTGCCTATCAGGCCTATCAGGTTGCACAGGGGTTAACTGTTGTCACAAGGCTGGCTGATAATGCTTTTTATTGTGAGGCAGTGGCTTAATGTTTATAAAAGTAACCTTTTTATAGCCAAACAGTATTATAAAGTGATTATTTGTTTACATAGTTGCTCCCCCAAAACAATGAACTTGTCACTATTCAAATGCAACAAAAATGGGTGCAGAGGGATTATATCATGTTCCTTGTATGACCATATAACATGGAATAAAGTGAACATGTGCATAAAGTGCAATATTTACCTTATGTCAGACAATTAATCATATAATAAAGTGAGCATGTGCATAAAGTGCAACAAAGAAAAAAAACATATATAATATGAGAGTGATCAAAAATCATTAATCAAATTATATTTTATAAGTCCATAATATCCAATATTGGGTCTTGATTAGTGGACCCACAACGAAAGCAAGGGGGAATTCCTTTACCATATATGTTGAAAGCCACCCAATGGGCTCAGAATTAAAAGCTGTTACCAGATGGATGTGACCTCTTTATTTAAAAAGAAGGTTTATTGCGCTTTTGGGAAATCCTGGGTTGGAAACCCTAGTTTACCAGATGAATCCTCCAGATGACCCGGAAGGGACATGACCGGAAGCGCCTCGACGTATGTTTCGTAATCAATACGTCATCAGGAAGCGTACCGATCACTAAGCATGCTCGACTTATATGGCTAGGAAGTGGCTGTGATTGGTGGAGCATCAAATCTCTGCCCTCCACACCCAAAATATGTTTTAAACGGCTATTCATGCAAGATAATACACTCTGCATTAAGATGATCGTAATGGGAAAATAGGACTGTATGCAAACCTAATTCATTTTTATTTTTAGGAGAATGGAATAATTTTCATTCATTGGTCAGAAAACAGTTAAGGTCCAACTCAATGTTCATGCCAGCTGGTTGCATTGGGCCCAATGAATATAACCACTGGGTTTCGTTCTTGGAAACTTGTTTAAGATGTGTACCACTCCAATGTTTGGATATCTTATCTATCCCATAAAATGTTATTACTTTGGAATCCATATTGTAAAACATTCTAAAATGTTTGGATATACTATGTTTGGCTTAATTTTGTCAGCCTGCAACAAGGAGTGCTGCTAAAGCAGATCTTGCTGTTAAAAGGTGAGGCCTGCTTTTATGGTAGGCCCCTTCCACATTTTAGAAAAGCAGCATAAAAATGAAAGAAAAATCTGCGGTGAAGGGTGGTGAGATAGTTTAGTTACCTTTCCCCTGCTTTCAGCCACAGTGTCTAGGTGAGAGTGACACCAACCTACTTCCAGCAAGATCTTGGGAGACTATAGTACTCAAAATCTGACTCTCCCAGCAGTGTCTTCACATCATGGAAGCCAGGGGAGAGTTATCCCCTGTGCCCCTGGCTCCTTCTCTTAGTGCCAACAAAAGAAGCTGCTTCCTATCATGGCACAACTGCAAGCTCGATCACAAACTGCACTGCCTGTGTTCATAGACGCAGACAGCCATGCTCGGCCCCGCTGCAGATGGGCATAGCACTGGATCGAGTGAGGACTCAGGTAAGTATTAGGGGGAGGTGAGGGGGCAATACTTTTACCTAAACATTTTTTACTTTTATTTGCAAGGAATGCATGAGGGGGAAAAAATATTGGCTTTTGAACCACTTTAAGTATCTATTTTATCTTCACTCTGACCCACTTTTTAAAAAAAGTATGCTCCTTTTTAGTAAGAAGGGGGGGGGGGCACTTACAAGCAGACCTTGCCTAAAGTGGGAAGCAACTTTGCAATAGCTTCACAAAATATATTTTTTAGGATATTACAATACAAATATTAAAGTGGAGTTCCACTCAAAAATAGGAACTTCCGCTTAACCGTCCCCTCCCCCCTCCGGTGCCACATCTGGCACCTTTCAGGAGGGAGGGGGGAACAGGGACCTGTTTTTGACAGGTACCATTCACCACTTCTGGGCGATGGGGCCGCATCCCTGTCTTCCGGAAGTTTGGCCCCCTCCTCCTTCCTCCCCCGCTTCACTGACGGGTTCCCTTACCAGGAATGGTGGCGGCTGCAACCGTCAGATGATCCGAAAATCAGCTGGGGTGCCGACATTGTGGTCTTCCTGGATAGGTATGTGTCCATATATTAAAAGTCAGCAGCTGCAGTATTTGTAGGTGCTGACTTTTAACTTTCTGTGAGGGGGCTGGACCTCCTCTTTCAGTTGCTTTGTGAAATGCTAGAATGGATATTAACTACCGTATCTGTAAAAACTGCTGGAGCATATATACAAATTTTGGTTCTGTATAGCTAAATATAGTCATTTATAAGTGCACTTTTATTTTACGTCAGAGCAATTTTTATTGTACATACATTTCTTGCATTAAATAAATGGAACCCCAGGCTTAACCAACGCCAGTGAATGCCTGCTAGGAAACAAGAGACTAATCTCTTCTGGCCCTGGAATCAGAATCTGTATTGCACTCTACACAGGTTTGAAATTTTGCATTGGTTGGGTAGCGGGCTTACTTATAGTTATAAAATCTATTTTGAGAGAGTGTAGAACACTTAAAGTGCTGCCTCAGGTCACACAAAAAAGCAAAACACTCCTGTACTTCTGTTATGTCTTATCACAGTAATACCAGCTAGCATTCTAAATAAAGCAATTAAATATTTAAAAGATGCTCATTTCCATAAGACTTATTCCTGCAGCACTGCAGCAAAATTGTGTAGTCATATAATACAACACTCTATTGAAAATAGTAAATACAGTTTAATTGACTATGACAATTCCTTAAATCTCAATTTTTTTTTTGTGTGAAGACCCCACATTTTTTGAGAGAGTGTTAGGTTGTACTACCTATATACTGTATATGTAACAAATGATGGCCTTAAAATATATATATATATATATATATATATATATATATATATATATATATATATATATATATATATATATATATATATATATATATATATATATATATATATGTATATATATATATATGTATATATATATATACACATATAAGTAAAATGGTAATTTGCCATGTTATTCTTTCTAAACTGCATAAAATTAAAGTTGCAAATACAAATTGTAAATACACCAGATGTTATCACTACACTGTGTATATTGTTGTCTGCTGATTTTATATTTGTAATATCTTTTAATACTTGGTTAAGCAACCCTTTATCTAACACCCTTTATCTGACACTGTAATACAGTATTATGGGACTATGTCCATCAACAAAATAATGTTCTGTTATGTATTTCTGTTTTTACAATTTTTATCTATCAAAATGCTCCTGTATTCGCTGTAAAAACGAAAAAGCTAAATCTCACAGTGTTAGTAGAGGAAGTGCATGATAAAACAATAAAATTCAAAGTTTGTCATTGCACTGCACCATTGTACACCCAATTGTGTCCCCTTTTTCATTTTAGGACAACTTTCTTATGTCTTTTTTTTATGTATGTTTTTTTTCTTTATCTTTAATAAAACATTTGAACAAGAAAATTCAAAGCTGCCCCATTTATATAACATCATTATTAGCCCTTCTATAGCAGCGGAACACTAATTTGTGTTGCAATACAAGCTTTCTAGTAATACAGAAGTAACAATATAGGACACTTAGCAACTCATAGGTTAGTTGGTTCAGTTATAAGATAAATATTGGGGCATCCAGATTGGTAAAGTACAGTGGAATCTTGGATTATGAGCATAATCGATTCTAGGAGAATGCTTGTAATCCAAAGCACTCTCATACCAAAGCGAGTTTCCTCATACAAGTCAATGGAAATCAAGATAATTTGTTACGCATTGACTTCTATGGCATGCAATACCGCATGTGGCCAAAGGTGGGGGGGGCGCCTGAGAGCCTCGGAAATACTCAGGGACAGTTTGGCTTGGAAACTCTCAGAAAAGGTCGGAAACACTCGGGAACAGAACAATTGTGACACAGAACATAACCACAAACACATTGTTTATGATTTGTTTCTAAAATATTTACTATTTCTGTCAATTAAATGTTCACACAAACCACTTACTACTCTGTACTTTTAGCACTTATGTCATTGCCAGCTTCATGATGGTGGCATCCACGTCAGGGTTTACAGCCTTCTTCCTGTAATCTTGTCCAGCACTGTCTGTCTAGTAATTCCTCATAGACCTGAATGGAACCAAACCCATAGACCTGAATGGTCCCATTCAAGCCTATAGGAAGTTACTGCACAACGATGCATGAGATTTCAGGAAGAAGGTTGAAACACTGGAGGAGGCTACTGTTGTCTGGAGGAAATACAAAGGCATAAGTGGTTAGAACTTCCACCTAGCAGCATTAGGGTTGCCAGTTTGATTCCCAACCATGGCACTACTTGCATGGAGTGTGCATTTTCTCCCTGTGCCTGCGTGGGTTTCCGCTGAGTACTCCGGTTTCCTCCCATGCTCCAATGACATGCTGGTAGGTAAATTGGCCCTAGCATGTGATTGTATGAATTTGCTTTAGGGGCCTTAGTTTGTAAGCTCCTTGGGGGCAGGGACTGATGTGAATGTACAATTTATATGTAAAGCACTGCGTAGATTGTTGGAGCTTTATAAATACCTGATTTTTTTGTATTTTTTTTTTATAAAAGTGTGTGTGTGGTTGGTGGACAGGAGTTGAGGCCTAAATGGGGTTAGGAGACTGGGGGAGGGGGCTGGAGCATTATTTATAAGATTAACTTGTTTTTAAAGCAGTATTCAACCCAAAGGCATGCATTTATTATATTGCAAATTACCATTTCCTAGACATATTATCTGCATTAGCTTTTTTTTTTTTAGGCTTTCATTCTTCTATTTTCAGCTGATAATCCAGCCAGTAAGTCTATTGTTTTTCAAAAGAACAAGCTCTCTTCCAGATGTATCAGTTACAGGGAGACAAATATTTTACCACTGACAAGGGTGCTTACAATGTTCAGCTTTAATTTATGTATGTAAAATCTTTATACCAAAAGGAAAAAAAACTGCTGTAACTGCTTATAATGTATTAGCTGGAGTTCAGCTTCAATTTGTATGGCCCCGTACACACGACCAGTTTCCTCGGCAGAATTCAGCTTCCGACCGAGTTTCTGGCTGAATTCTGCCGAGAAACCCGGCCGTGTGTACACTTTCGGCCGAGGAAGCCGACGAGGACCTCGGCGAGGAAATAGAGAACATGTTCTCTATTTCCTCGTTGTTCTATGGGAGAACTCGGCCCGCCGAGGTCCTCGGCGGCTCCAGGACTGAACTGGCCGAGGAACTCGATGTGTTTGGCACGTCGAGTTCCTCGGCCGTGTGTACGGGGCCTTAGTGTTTCTGAATCTGCTAGAACCCATAACGCTCCCCGCCTGCAAACTAACAATGCTGCTGTCTGAAGAAGCCTCCTGTGCTCCTTCATTCAGAGTGGAGGCACCATAATACAGGAGGTGTGTTACTGGCCAGATTTCCAGGTGAAAATGAGGGAGAAAAGCCTATGAAAAGAAAAAAGATTCAGCCATCACATCTAATGATCAGTTAATGGACAAAGGTGGATGAAATAAAGAAAGATTCAGGTACATAAAGTGGTTGTAAATTCGAACTAAGCAAACATATCTGTAGTGTTTACTTGTCTCTCTCTCCAAAGCTCTAAGTGTTGTTTCTCTCTAGTGCTTCGTTCCTCTGTTATCAGCATGAGTCACTTCTGAGAAGTTCTCTGACATACAAGATAACATGAGCTAAAAATTTGTTTTGGGGAGGGAGCTTAGAGGGAAATAAGCACTGAGCTTGTCTAGACTACAGCTCTGCATGTTCCTTTGTCCTTCTGACTATGTGGAGAGGTGGGTGTGTCTCTTTTCTCCAATCAACTCTCACACAGTGTAAGTGCAGACTCTCCACCCTTCCCTATGTACTGCTGAAAGATGAAGAAAGATTTTAAGCACAATCTGCACTTTTGAAAGGGTGTATAATGAGGAAGACAGCAGATATGTAAAACTTATGTAGAGAGATTTGTTTCATCTCTTTGTATCATCTGAGGCTATTCACTTCACTGGGTATATGTGAGGGTTTATATCCACTTTACGGTAGCTGTATCTAAATATATATATATATATATGTCGTTATTTGTAAGAAATACAGAACTGCAATAAAAACATTTTTTCTTATATCTGCCTGAGTTTTGGGTAAAAGAAAATAGACATTTGCAAAAATCTCAATATAAACACCTAAATTGTTATAGAAATGTAGTCAAAAAAAATATTAGTTTGTATTCCATCCTATTCAGACTAGTAGAATTTGCTCATGTGGAGATAAAAGCCTCTACGGATGCTGTCTATTTCAGATTAGTGCTGAAAACAAACTGTTTGGGCTGCTGAAATATGGTAAAACTGACAACCTACAACCCTTTAGTTTTCATTAATGTAATACTTGCAGTAAATGTTATATCACAATTTTATTAGTATCTGTATTTAATAAGCTATGACAGGAGAATGAAAGCTGATTTGGATCATTACAAATGCGTGTTTGTGATTTGTTTTCTTTTAAGCTAAAACCCTATAAATACCATTTTGTCTTCTTTTCATTTACTGAATCAGTTTCTGATATTTTTCTAGTATTTTTATGACCAGTAACACTAATCAGAAGCAAATTTATGGTGATACATTAAATATATTTTACCAAATGTGCCCTTCCTGCAACAAAATATTTAAAACAAAAAGTTAAAAAGGAGGCAATATAAAAGCTGCATGAGATAAAATAAGAAACACAGCTTTCATATAACTTTGTTTACCGCTTCTAGTGCACTTCAAAAGCTACCAAGCAGTATGTGTTCCTCAATAAGGTGAACCAAAAAAAACTGTTCACACCTCCACACCACAGTCTTAAAAAAACACATACAAAAAGATCACATGTTTGTGGCGCCCTTCAAACTATGGAGTGGTCAATCACTTGATCACACCAGGACCTGCAATTCAATTTCACTGGTTATTTTGACCACTTACGTTGCGTAAAATATTATGGAATTTTGGATTGGTATGGGCATATTCCAGGGATAATCACCAATATAGGAGTAAAGTCAAACAGCTTAAGGCCCCGTACACACGACCAAACATGTATGCTGAAACTGGTCCACGGACCAGTTTCAGCATACATGTTCAGAAACTCATTGACCTTTTATACACACACACACACACAATAATTACAAACAAACAGATCACAGGTGAGGATGGTAACCATAGCCATTCAAACCCCCTTTGTGTCAACTTGTGTGTATGTTATCAGGCCAAAATCACCAGGGTAAGTAAACTTTGGATCAGGGTGTTTTTGGTAGTTTCTGTTTTTATTATGATTTAAAAAGCGTAAACGCAGTTGATTGATAATAAATGGCTTCAGCCAAACACAAACCATTAATGAAAGAAAAGTTTTTGCGTTAGTCTTATTCTCACAAAAATGGCCAAGACATCATAAATTCTGTCAGGGTATGTAAACTTATGAGCACAAATGTATATACATCTATATATATATATATATATATATATATATATATATATATATATATATATATATATATATATATATATCTATATATATATATCTATATATATATATAGATATATATATATAGATGTATATACAGAACTATATATATATATAGATATATATATATAGATGTATATACAGAACTTGTTTCCAAAATGCATCAGGCTTGTCTATATGTTCATTTGCAAAGTTCAAACACTGATTTTTGTGGTGAGGACGTAGAAGAGGTTTTCTTCTGATGACTCTTCCATGAAGACCATATTTGTACAAGTATCTCTTTATAGTGGAATAGTATACCACAACTCCAGTGCTTTTCTCACAATCCTATGAGCTGTCTGTTTTTCTTGGTCTTCCAGAACTTGCTTTAACTTCCACTGTTCCTGATGACTGCCATTTCTTAATTTTATTCCGAACAGAGGATATTCACATCTGAAAATGCTTTGCTATCATCTTATAGCCTTCTCCAGCTTTGTGAGCGTCAACTATTTTCAGTTTCAGACAACTGCTTAGAAGAACCCATGGTGCTGATTGTTGGGGCAAGGTCAGATGAGTCTGGGCATTTAAAACCTTTGAGATTGACATCACCTGGTCTTCCCAGACGATGATTGAGAACAATCCATGACACTGGCAGGTCTCAGCTTTGCAAAGGGGGCAAAAATCTCAGCCACCGTACACCATACAAAGCCCAGTGTGTAAAGTGATAGCAGCCTCAGCCTAACTCCATTCAGGCCACCCACCTCAATAGGGGACCTCAATGACTACGCTCCGTGAGTGGAGCAAAACATGTCGGGAGCGTGGCCTGTACAGAGATTGGCTGAGGCTACTATCACTTATTATACGCTGGGCTTGTATGGTGTGCAGTGGCTGAGATTTTTCTCTATTTATTCTGTGAATTACATAGAGTCAGGGCGGACTCCTTTGCCTGACCTGCACCCTCAGTGGAACACCCTGAATGTGGGACATGGGCGGTGACCCTAAAGTCGGTTTCTGCTCCATGTGTGGCCAGATTAAATCTCCTTTAAAATGGGATGCAGTTCAAGAAGCACAATTATATTAAAAGTTGACAGATAGCCCCAATAATTTCAATTGTTATGTTTACCACATATAATGCAAGTTTAACTTGATTCATTTCAGTTCTGCTGGAGGGATATTCAGTGTAAGCGCTCCTGTTTCCATGCCATTGATTTTACAACCTGACAACGTGCTATAAAGCTCATTCAGTCCATGTAAATTAGGTAGGAATACTAAAAACTGACACTTTAAATTCCCTAGAACCATTTTAAATCCAGGTATATCATTCCTTACAGATGAGTGCCACCAAGGCCTACATTTACTGTTAGTACGTATAATGATTTGATTTTCAAACACAGGGCTTTTCCACACCAGTGGCACTTGAAAACACATGCACATCAATGTGCATTGGTGAGTGTTATTCATTCAGAAAAACAGTTCTTTAGACACATTAAAAACGCTAAAAGGCTTAGTCTCAAACAGTGCAGGAAACAAGGTAACAAGCGCAAATTGCAGTAACCAAAAACAACCAGTTAAAATTCACTTAAATCTGATAGACAATGGACTTCAATTGGCTGCAATTAATGGCACATTTTAGTATTTACACCATTTTTATTAAAAAGTTCATAAAAAGTTCTTCTATAACAAAAAATTTCATTTATTTAATTTTGGTGCCAAGGTTTTGTGTTTATGTTTATTCCTGAAGCTAGAATGAAAGATACCTTCTGAGGGTTGAATCCCAAATGCATTGTGCTTTCTCTAAAACAAAAAAGAAACAGGAGAGTTTAACCAGTTTTAAATAATGGGGAATTTTTTTGTGACTGTAAAATTTGAACAAATACAATTTTTTGTTTGATCAGAAATGTTACTGGAAACATTTACATCATTGATGTTAGGGCTAGAGACAGATGATTATTTTGTTTACTGGCTTTTATTAAAAATTGCAAGATTACTACATAATTTCTGAACCAAAGCTGCAGCACATATTCCCTACAGCACAGAAAGACCCACAATGGACACATTCCTGATGAAAGCTTTTTAGGACATAAACAATACATTTAGAGCCAGTGACCTCAAGCAGCCTCTACTCAAAATGGTAAATTAAGACGAATGACCTCAAAGGACAGAGGAATATGAGGGTAAGTCCTTTTCTTCTGTCATACACACGGATTATAAAAAAAAGTGGCAGCTAAAGTGGCATTCCAATTAAAGTGGTATTAAAGGTTTGATAAAAAAAATAACAAACACGTCATACTTACCTTCGCTGTGCAGCTCATTTTGCAGAGTGGCACCAATCCTCATCTTCTGGGGTCCCACGGCGGCTGTCTCGGCTCCTCCCCACATCAGCTAAACCACTGGAAAGCGTTTTTCCAAGGGGGTTACCTTGCGGGCGCGCTCCCAAGTCCTGTATTCGCTGTCCAACTACAGGACTCGGCCCCGCCCCGACCCTCTTGTCATTGGAGTTGATTGACAGCAGCGCGAGCCAACAATGGCTGCGCTGCTATCAATCTATCCAATTAAGAGCCGAGAAGAGCCGAGAGGTCCAGGCGGAGAAGCCAGAGCGTTCTCGGCGCGGGACTTTCGAGGGTTCAGGTAAGTAAATGGGGGGCTGGGGGGCCTGTAAGCATCGGATGTTTTTTCACCTTAATGCATAGGATGCATTAAGGTGAAAAAACACAAAGCTTTACAACCCCTTTAAAGACCAATCTCTTCTCCATCAGTGAGGCTATCCTATAACACATGGCACCTTTGCAGGTAAACATAAAACCAGAGGTCAACAAATTTCTAAGGTGAATAATAAGGTCTCCTGGGATTTTTACAATTACCCTATGTATATCCAAAATATGGTTCACTGTTTCTATGGACTGCATCACAAATGCAGAAACATGATCCAGGTGTAATACCCTATGAAATTCGGGGGCTTTTTCAGTGTTACAAACTCAATAAACTCAAGTTAAAACAATTCAATGATTTTTGACTAAAAGGCAAGCCTCCGCTGTAAATTACGGTTAGCTAATTTGATTTTCTATAGAGGATTTACATGCTACGGGTTTACAGAAAATTTGAGAAAAAATACTTGTATTTACTTTTACTAAGTAAAAAAAAAATAAAGAACATTTTCAAACTGAATCTTCCTGGTGAAGAGTGCAGATCTACACCTAGTATCCAACTGTCCTCCACAGAAGAGTCAACCATAAGTGAATAAAAGAAGGTAGCCAGTTTGTGAAGAGTACCCAATCAGGGGAAAAAAAATATTTTTTGCTTGCTTGCTTGTGATTGGAGGAAGGAAGTCAGAAGACCTTTACCTCCATCACATACCTGGGAAATGTCTGTCTTTTGTCTGGAGACTTTGGCTTCTTGTACTGATTAGCTCCAGGTCTATAATTTCCAGCCCCACTTTCAGCTGATTGAGAGCAGTGACAGCAGTGACATTGCCCTGTGCCAGGAGCAAAAAGACCTGGCAGTGCAGATGCAGATATTTCAAGCAAATTAAGTAAAACAATGATGTAGGGGAACATAGTGCCATTATTCCCCAGTTGACTAATTCATGCTCTATTTTGAGATTAGTGTCGGAAGCATAAGTTCCAATAGCTGATTGATTCCTTTTTGTTTTCAGGAAGTCAGAGCACGCCAGCTGTTGTATAATGGTAGCTCTCTATGTTGTTTCTTTAAGCCTTGCCAGTTTTGGATGGCAGGGAGCGGGACACTGAATTGGGTGATGAGCTGGTAGGAGATAGAGAAATAGCTATTAATACAAGCAAACTCTTGTCAAGGCTGGAGCAGAGTACCAGTGCAGGCAAGCATATAACATTATGCTCCCTGGCTGTCTATTTTAAAGCTTTACCGATACAGAAAGCCTCTGCTTTTAGTGAAGCGCTGGGAGGTTTTAGAACTAGAGTATGCTCTCTGTATATCAAAGAACAAGAGGAAGCTGGACGGCCGTACTCTGGTGCAACACCTTTATTATGCTCTCTGTGTAGTTCCACATTTTTCATTTACTACCAGTTTAGTGCTATAGTGCCATGTGTGAGCCAAAGTCAGCACTGTTTGTTTAGAGGACCATATCACTATATATATATTTTTTATATTTTGTATTACATAGGTTTGCATTAACAGAGAATAAACATATCACATATCAATAAATCACATTGCATTCTGGTTCCTCAAGGAAGCATCTCAATGCATACTATAAAAAAAGCAAACTCCTGTACCATACAACCTTGCATAAAAAAAGAGTACCACAAGTTACTGGCTATGCACATGGTGAATGCGGCAAGACTCTAGAAGAAATAGAAAAATTGATTCACATCATCTACCAAGAGCGAATACAAAAATGTATGCATACATGGTCATGTTGGATTCATTTCAAAACCACTGAGTGTTTTCATTCTTACGTTCCTTCAACAGGCACCCATTTACTTTGGCTGAAGACAAATACCGCCCATTCCAGGCAGGTGTGTTAAAACAGGGAGTGGGTCTTACCCCTGCCATTTAACCTTTCCCTTTATTTCCCTCCTGCCTAGCCCTCCCCCCTGTTTTTACCTTTCCTTTTTTTTCTTCTTCCCCTTTCCCTCTCTCTTTCTTAGGTCTCTCTCAATTTCTATGCCCCACTACAGGAAACGTAAGACCCCCCATAAAATATACCCAGTTGGGATAGTATTATTTTACCTTGGAAGAAACTTGTATCTTTTTTGTTCTTCTCTGCTGAATTATTGTGTTACATACAAAAACCCTTTGTAAGCTTCAGTTTAAATTACTGTATTGTCTCTTACTAGTATGCCCCATGACTCATTAGCAATCTGTTTTCCATAATGTCCACGTGTGTCATGGTCTCTATATGAAACAATGCGATTTTTGTAATGTTTGTATTACTTTTATTGCTCTCAATAAATACGTTTGTGGAAAAAAAAGCACACAATATATCTCAAACCCCAAAAATTAGGTCGCAATTGCCCCCAACTTCTATCAAAGAAAAAACATTATACATGAATTCATATCTATTTCAAATAATCACCCAATTACACCCCATTCTGCATCTACTATTCTTTTACATTGCTATTAAAAGTTAAAGATATGTTTAACCATATATTCCAAATTGTATACCATTTCTGAGGGGCTTCTCCTCATTCATACATTAATTTTTCAAATTTGTTCACGAACAACTCGGTTCACGAACAGAAAGGTTCATAAAAATATGCTCCGGTTCACGAACTCCGCCTCGGTTCACGAACAGGAGCCGCGGCCATTTTAATGCTATTTCCAGGCTGTCACATGGTCGTGACTTCCTGTAGGAAGATCGTTGAGAGAAGAAGACACACAGAAAGAAGTACTGTGAGTACTCAGCAAACATTTTAAGTGATCTTTGGATTTTTGGTGTGCTTTTTAGCACATACAGTACTGTACTGTACTACAGTACTGTCCTTGCTGTATTGTACAGTTCACTGGACACCCAATATGGCTCCCAAGAAGCATAGTGGAAAGAAGAAAGTGGGGAGCAGCAATGAAGGTGACAAGAACAGCAATGCAGGTGACAATGTGGAAAGTGGAAATGCAAGTGATAATGTGCAAAGTGGAAATGCAAGTGATAATGTGCAAAGTGGAAATGCAAGTGACAATGTGCAAAGTGGAAATGCAAGTGACAATGTGCAAAGTGGAAATGCAGGTGACAAGAATGTGCAGCGCAAGCATGGTAGCAAAAAGAAAGTGCAGAGCAGTAGTAAAGGTGACAGCAAGGTTGTGAAGAAAATTTACATTACTATACTGTACTAATGTGTATTGTAATTTGTTTCATATTTTTGTGCTTCAAAAACCCCCAAAAAAAGGTCAGCACGGATTAACCGGATTTACATTGAACCCTATGGGAAAATGTGCCTCGGTTCGCGACCAATTCGGTTCACGACCAGAGTCAGTTCACGAATTAAGTTTGTGAACCGAGGTATCACTGTATTTGATTGACTACTAAGAGGACGTACAGGCTGCAATTGGCTTACGCACCAAAAATAGCACTTAATGTTTTACATACAGCTGAATCAGTTTATTATTAATTGCTGGTGATGCTGCTAAATCTCATCTGTCATAAACATGCAAGCAAACTGTCACTTCCTTTAAACCTGCAATGACCTGCAATAGAGCACCACATATCTTAACCTGCAATAAATGAGGCCTTTTGGTGCTTGAGATCTCAATACTCAAATTAAAGGGAAGTTTCATATCCTGGAATACTGACCTGCCCTTTGCGCTGTCCTTCACCACACCCTTATGCCGCGTACACACGATCGGTCAAACCGATGAGAACGGTCTGATGGACCATTTTCATCGGTTAACCGATGAAGCTGACTGATGGTCAGTCGTGCCTACACACCATTGGTTAAAAAAACGATTGTGTCAGAACGCGGTGACGTAAAACATGCTAAGTTCAATGCTTCCAAGCATGCGTCGACTTGATTCTGAGCATGCCTGGATTTTTAACCGATGGACGTGCCTACAAACGATCCTTTTTTTTTCTATCGCTTAGGTATCCATCGGTTAAATTTAAAACAAGATTGCTTTTTTTTAACCTATGGATAAATAACCGATGGGGCCCACACACGATCGGTTTGGTCCGATGAAAACGGTCCATCAGACCGTTCTCATCGGTTTGACCAATCCTGTGTACGTGGCACTGGCACCAGAAAGTTCACAAGAATGTTCAATCACCAAACTAAGAAAATTGTCTTGCAAAGTCAACAGCCTATTTCTTTAGTAAATCAACCCGCTAGTGTTTAAATCTCTCTGAATCAATATCCAGCAAGAGCCTCTGAATGAAGACAGGGACAGAGAACTAAAAAAGAAAACAAAAAACAAAGTCACATGGATAATTCAGACAATTCAGCATCACAGTCTGAGCCACAGATTCAGTAGCAGACAGTTACTCGAGCATACATATTGTAGAACTGGAAGACATCCCAAAAAAATGTATATATTGAAGCTTACCGGTCCCCTAAATGTGATGGCTGCAATTGTTTTCTTTTTTAAGGCTTTTTTCATTTATTTTACCTGGTCATCTGGCTCAGCAATGCAGTTCTTAGGTCTTAGGGTGTATCCTATCTGAATGGAAAAATAATAGAGACACATTTGGACAGCAGCACTGTCAATCTGGGGAGAGCATAGTGTTAGGCCTTGTACACACGATCGGTTTGTCTGATTAATACGGACCGATGGACCGTTTTCATCATACAAACCGATCGTGTGTGGGCCCCATCGGTTTGTTTCCCATCGGTGAAAAAAAATAGAACATGTTTTAAATTTTTCTATGGATAAAAAAACGGTAGAATAAAACAATCGTCTGTGTGGAACTCCATCGGTCAAAAATCCACACATGCTCAGAATCAAGTCGATGCATGCTCGGAAGCATTGAACTTCATTTTTCTTAACACGTCGTAATGTTTTACGTCACCGCGTTGGACATGGTCAGATTTTTGACTGATGGTGTGTAGGCAAGACTGATGAAAGTCAACTTCATCGGATATCCGACAAAAAAATCCATCGGATTAGATTCCATCAGATATCCGATCTTGTGTACAAGGCATCAGGTACACTGGATGGATTTAGATTTAAAAGTATTTAACTAATAAAGTACTGTTAAGCCAAACTCCAGATAACAAGTTTTAAGCAGTTACAGTAACAATTTCTTTCCTTTAAATATTGGATACAAGTTTTAAAAAAAATGAATAGGTGTCCACTGTAAGCATCCCTATCAGTTTTTAATGGTTTATCTAAGCCCTCTAACTGTCATTTCTCTTGGACAGCTTGGTCTGTTAAAGGAAATTGAAAGATAACAGACTAACTAGTTTGATTAGCAGGTAAAAATAAGGAACAAAAAAAGAAAACAAATGTAGCAGCTACATCTAAGGGCCCATTCATACCTGAGCATTTTGTAGCCTGAAGCCTGAAGCTATAAAACGCTAGAGGGGAAAAAATCCATTATTCTCAATGGAGATGGTTCACATCTCCACTCCAAAACGCCTGAAGCTGAACGCCTGAAGCTCAAACAAGTTCTGGACCCTTTTTTGTCGCTCGAATTGGGCTGATTTGGGCGTTTTTGAACATTTGCATTCCCATAGAAACTAATGGAAACGCTCGATTCAAGCGTTTTTACGGGCGTTTTGTCGCTTTAATCTGTTCTGTGAAATAGAATATTCACCCAGGAAGAAGATAAAAAAAATCTACAAACATAGCAACAAATCATGAAAGAGATGATAATTTTTCCTATTGGCTAAAAGGAAAAACGACAAACTTCAAAAATGTCGAACAACGCTGTATGCAAACATGCAAATACGTGCGAATACGCGCGACAAAACACCAGGAAAAACGCTCAAAAACGCTACGCTCAGGGGGCCTAAGAATTACCAAGCTACAATATAATATATTTTAGTTTTTGGATTTGATACCAATAAAGTAAGTTAGCCTGAAAGAAACGCATTGGAAACAAAGACACTAAACAGCATGACACTGTACACACGGGTTACCTCACACTGAGACTGGGTAACTGGAAGGAGGAAGGCCATAAACTCAGCATTCTTTTTTCACATATGCTAATTGAATAGATCATTTAGGAACTTAAAGTGGAACTTTAGTTGGAAAATTAAGAGCTTCTAGATCACTTTAGGCTGGCCCCTTTTGATGGTATAGCTATGTAAAACATAAAAAAAAAGTGTCTATACCGTTTAAAATCCAGTAAAAATTGTAGGCGCTGCTGAGATTACAGAGGCTGATCTGCTGATAGCCTTAAAGTGAAATTAAACCCTTCTATTATTTAGAGCTAATGAAGCTGCTTCTGTTTGATCTGTAGCTGCCACGGTACTGCACATGTGATCAGCTATGACACCAGCCATTTGATGGTTTGAAAGTTTGGTTGAGGACACAACCAATGTCACAGTTAGAAAATCCCAGCATTCCAGGAATGTAACTGTTTTTTAAACCATCAAATTGATGGGTTTAGTTCTGCTTTGTTATTTACTGCTGTTTAGGGGCTCAAGGCTTCACCATATGGCAGCTTCCAGCACAAACACACAGGAGCAATCCTGGAGGTAATTTACGCACACACTCTAATTTTGGTAGCATAATTATTAATGTGGAATGTATGTTCCTTGCTAAAGAACATCATTTTTATAAAGTTGTTATGGGTAAAGTTCTGCTTTAAACAAAAGAATGTCAATGTACTATAACTCATAGCAACTGTAAACAGTTTAGAGTAGGCAAAATATACTGAATCGGAATTATAATTGCATGATGGTTTATTGCTAGTAATGATCCAATCATGAGAACTGAGACTGCTGGAACATTTGCTTTGTCTGAATATTTTCATACAGAGATCTACTTAGGACCACACAAATCACAAGTTTGTGCAATAATATTAATTAATTCAGGAGTTGTATTATTCTCTGCAGACTGAACAGATCTGTATTCATAAATTCAGACAAATCAAAAATGTGCAATTCAATGATTCGCCTGATTTGAAAACTGAATCATTCACCATTACTATTAGCACTTGAGTCATTTTAATAAATAAGCACTTATATGCATTTTTTTGTTTCTTTCTTTTTTCATGTTTGAGCATGACTACAATCACAGATACATCTGCATTTTGTTCTTAGGCATCATCTCCATATTTATGTTTTTTTTTATGAGCAGAAGGAGTGCTATAAAAATCCTGCATTGTATTAATTTCACCTTTCAAAGCCATTGTGCATACTGAATAAAAATATAATTTGCATTTAGTAGCAGAAAACCTCTGGCAATATTTGAGCAGAATTTTTTTGTTGTTACATTGTCCCCATGCAGACTTATGGCACAGTAATATCTTTTTAGATATTTTAGTTCTACATGTGGAAAAGACAGATTATGTTCATGCAACAAGAAGATAATATGTGATTGATCTGTCAAATGCACTAAATCTTCAAAAAGTCAGCTTTGCTGGAGTCCCATTGTAATATCTATCATTGACATTTGAATGTGACATTTCTACTTGATGATTTATTACTTGTTCAAATAAATTAGAGCGACAATATCTAAATGTTATATTCAAAGCATCATTTTATTACTAAGAACCTTTAACAAGCTTTTATAAACTTGAAAATGTAAGATATGTAACATTCTTAATTGGCTGTGAAGTTGAGTGAATAATATCACTGACTATATAGTACTTTGCATACATTAAAATAGGCTATATATTCACTAGCCTACCATGACCACGGTCGTAGGAAAATGCAAAACGTTTTTGCTGTGTTTTGCATTTTCCTGCGGCCGGTGGACAAAATGTTCCGGATTAACAAAGCACTTGCGCCAACGTATCTCGAGATACGCCGTGTAAGTGCAAATATGCGCCGTCGTATCTGTGCGCCGTGCCCACAAAACTAAGATACGCCTAAAAACAGGCTTCATTCCACCGACGTAACTTGCATACGCCAGCATAGAGTGGGCGCATATTTACGCTGGACACATGTGGCACTCCCATTGATTTTCTATTCCAATATGCAAATGAGGGAGATACGCCGATTCACGATCGTACTTGCGCCCGACGCAGGCTACGACTGGTGCGCGTAAGTTGTACGTACGGCGTAAAGTTATGCCCTATAAAGGAGGTGTAACTCAGCAGCATCCATGCAAAGGGCTGCACCAGGGAACACAAGCCCACATATTTTACGTAGTTTACGTTGGACGTGAATATGACTAGGCGTAGGTTACATTCACGCCGTAGGCAGTGATCCGGCGTATCTTAGGCAGATGTTCCAACGTGATTGTGAGCATGCGCACTGAGATGCGTCCACGGGACGGCGCATGCGCCATTCGTTATACGTATCTGTATGGCGCTCGACCCATCATTTGCATGGGGTCACGCCTCATTTGCATGGCTCACACCCACTTCCACCTACGCCGGCTTACGCCTAGGAAACCCAGCGCAGTTTTGGGAGGAAGTGCTTTGTGAATTCCATGCTTGCCTCTCTGCGCTGCGTCAGAGTAGCGTAAAGGAGATACGCTATGGCGCCATAAATATGCGCCGCTGTCTGTGAATCCGGGCCAATGTTCCTATCCTGAACAGAATTCTTTCACGTTCAGGAGAAGGAGCTTTGACCTCACCAAATTGTGGCAGCTCCTAAACTCTCCTAAAAGTCTATGTGTACAGTTTAGGAGCTTTGGCAAAAAAAATCCTAAAGCTCCTAAACTCAAGTTTAGGAGCTGCCAGTGTACATGAAACCTTAGTTTGTGAAACCTGCTAAATATTATTTTTTTTGGCCACAATGTACCTCATCACATTATTACTATGATCAAATAGCAGTCCATTCCTGGTAGAAAACATGTACCCAAAAGTGTATTTCAATAGACTGGATAAAAATTGTTATAATCTGTGCATGCTAGATGACACTTGGTTTTTCATTCCTAAGGAAATGGTTAGATGACTAAATTCAATTGTTTTGTCTTCTGTTGTTTCCTTAAAGCGGATGTTCCACCCCAAAAATATATTAAAAGCCAGCAGCTACAAATACTGCAGCTGCTGACTTTTAATATAAGGACACTTACCTGTCCTGGAGTCCAGCGGTGTCCGCAGCAGAGTACGAGCGATCGCTCGTCACCCTGCTGCTCCCCCCTCCATCCACGCTGAGGGAACCAGGAAGTGAAGCGCTGCGGCTTCACTGCCCGGTTCCCTACGGCGCATGCGCGAGTCGCGCCGTTCCCGCCGATTGGCTCCCGCTGTGTGCTGGGAGCCGAGTGTTCCCAGCACACAACGGGGGGGGCGACGGGATGTGACGCAATGCCCGTCTTTTGCCCGTGAATGCCAGGCCGGAAGTGGGTGCAAATACCTGTCTTTAGACAGGTATCTGCACCCCCCTCCCCCCTGAAAGGTGTCAAATGTGACACCGGAGGGGGGGAGGGTTCCGATCAGCGGGACTTCACTTTAGGGTGGAGAACCGCTTTAAGAGAGGCTGGTTCCAAGGATATCTAAGCCATCTCTTGGGCGATCCAAGTGTTCACAATACTGCAATTACTCTTTAAAGCCGAGTTCTGCCTGAAAAAATTAAAATAAAGTCAGCAGCTACAAATACTGCAGCTGCTGACTTTTAAAATAAGGATACTTACCTGTCCAGGGCGCCCGCAATGTCCTTACCTGAAGCCGACCCGTCCCTTGGCTCTGAGTGGAGGCACCGGCATCTTCAGTAAGGGAATCAGGAAGTAAAGCCTTGCGGCTTCACAGCCTGGTTCCCTACTTGAGTGGTCTCTGCTATCTTCTGGGACCTATGTGTCTCTCAGAAGACAGCGGGAGATGGAGGGAGGAGTGGCCGAACATGGCGTTGATCGCCACGGATACTGCGGCGATCTTTCACTGAAAGTGGAAGCAAATACCTGGATTAGACAAGTATCCACTTCCCCCTCCCCCTGAAAGATGCCAAATGTGACACCGGAGGGGGGGAGGAATCGGATAAGCAGAAGTTACATTTCTGGGGTGGAACTCCACTTTAAAAAATGTGTGGTGGTCTTATGATGTCCCCATATCCAACTGCCCCCTACTATTTATCGCCATGCAGTTTTAATATGTAGCTTTATATTCGTTTGTGGATTAATGCATGCAGTAATGGCAAACTGTACTGAACATGAACAATACATATGAATACCAAGTAAATTCATCTTTTTCATTTAAACAGCAGATAAAGAAGGTATCTGGGATCCAGCAGGAAGTAAAAATTATTTCTTATAAGACACCGAAATAAGTGATGCCTGAGACATCTCTCCATTTATTATATTTAGATTCCCTATATTATAAGCTATGAGACAAAACTGACCTGCCACAGACCAAGCAATATACAGCTCTTAAAATCTTTACAGCTTGTTTCTCCATCAAATCTTCTTCATAGGTGTATTAAATAGGGTCTTGGTGGTAGTATATCTTGTCTTCCAAGCATCATTTATGATTTGATTTAGGGTTCTTAGTTTTATCCATTACTACATGCAGGCCAATATTTACAGAAAAGCATCATGGCCTGTTATCTGAGTTAGAAATTTTGTTTTCCCTTAATCCACTATCTTGAAAAAGTATGACTAAACAAGAGGTTAACAACAAGAGGTTGGCGAAAAAGAGCCAACAAGCACTCCATGTCTCACGTCAAACACACATCCAATAACAGGGTTTTGCATTACATTAATATCGTGCAGTGCAAATGGTTGCTTTATGCAAACGGTGTACCTTGTGCAAAACCAAAATTGAGATAGTATATTATGTATATTGTGACAGGAAGTCAGGTAAATCTGTGGGTGTTGTCACAGACGGGACATACATTTCTGCCTTGTTTAGACAATACACCAATTGTTATTAGGCGTCGGCTGCAAAAGTAGCCAGAAAAGGTCTAAGGGCATTGGAAAACTTCAGCTGTTCAGAATGAAGCAATTAAAGCCTCTAAAAGTAATCCAGAGGATTACCACTGATTTGCTGCATCCTGAGGCTTTCTGAGTGAAGGAGAGCAGTAGCTGAAAGTCTTCTGAGGAGGTGAGGAGGTGATTGATTTTTCTGTGTGATAAAAAATCAAAAAGAGACTATTGTTTTTCTTCTGTATGACCAGCAGTGTCTGCCCAGCACTAGGCTGTGCCAGACTCCCTATATAGGTTCCTGTGTGGTGAAGGTAGATGCCCCAAGTGGCCAGGGTTTATTTTATGTTTGATTTTGCTTATGCTGTTTGGATGCTTGCACTTGTTTCCAGCAAGATGGAAGAATAAACCAAAATCTTTGTTTTCAACCGTCTTCGACTGCCTGTCTGTATAAATTCAATGTGTAGTGAACCCATCCATCCAGGGGGTCACACACCCCGCTACAGAGCTAACCTCTTACAATATAAATACAAGTTCTTACATATAACCCAAGTTATTAAATTGGATCTAGACTGTCCTACAACATATATGCATTGCCAGTTGTGTTAAACCACTTTAACCACCTTTGACTTTGCATATTACATGGCTGCACTGTTCTCTATATATGTTTTCTGTTTATGCATCACAGTAATCAAAGCATTGCAAAACAATTAAAGGCTGCAAGATGGGCAAATTAATTTTGGCACATTTAATAGTGAGCATGCTTAGCAGTGACTGAAAACTTCCTGAGCAGGGATGTTCGAAATCTGAAGCATTGCTTACAAGTTCATGTGTGGACTGTAGCTATCGCTTTACTCCTGCCACTTTGACAGGAGATATGTGGTTGCTCTGTGACTGCCCACCCAACCCCTCTGCTGTCTATTCACGAAAGGCTTTGTATTTTCTGAAATTCCGGTTTCATGTAATTCCGATCCTTCTGTGACCGGGCAAGAGGAGAGGAGGGGTGGACAGAACGACTGCAGCTGCAGGATCTGATACAAGAAGTACAGTGACAGCACAGGACGTTTAGCGATAGATGTACTCCAAACGCTATGTAAAATGCAAGTTGTAAATAAAATAAATAAACCCATAATGTGACATACAGCTCTATGGCCTTAGCCCATTGTAAGCCAGTACATTTTAAATCGTGACTTCATTCCTAGAATTCCTCCTTAAAAAAGAAAAGGGAGAAAAAAAGCTGATATTTCAGTTAATTTTCTTTTTTTTAGTGAAGATGTTTTCAAACAAACTTTTTTCTCCTGTTTTATTATATAAATCTTATACAAGAGGGTTGATTGAGGTTAAATTTTCAGAACAAACTGCCTGCAGCATGTTAATTTAACAGCTTCACAATTTCCTCGTAATGAAAAACTCTTATCAACTGATATACACTAAATTATTGATTTGAAAAACAGCTGCTACCTCGTTTTTGAAAATAAAATAAAAATCTTAGGGTGCTACACACACCCACACAAACACACACGCACACGATTCATTAAAAGAAAGCTGTGAGTATAGAGGTATTAAGTCCGCTGTTGCTGTTCTGTTTTTAAAGGTATTAGCTTTGAGGCTTTTATTATTTCCCCATGTGGTAGTTTGGGTTTTATCAGGTATGGAGGTTTCTATGGAGTCTGTGGCAATTTGAAGGATCACTGTAATCCCCTCTGTTCAGCTTTCTGCACTTTTAAAATGTTTCTAACCCCGGGGGTGGGCCTCTTTGTTCTCTGTAACCCATCCCTGGGAAAAATGAATTAGAAGTAACATTTTGTAATAAATAAATACAACTTGAGTGGTCCAGGGCCACCCTGGCCTTCCTTTTCTGGCCACTCAAAAGGTTTGGTTGAAATATTATGAGGAACCCCATGCTGATTATTTTTTAATTACTACATATCCCAGACAGCTGTATGGGGGGTTTCAAGATACTAACTGTAGTCGGCCCCTTCCCCAAAATTAAAGTGCTTTTGCAATGCCTTAACTTCTGATGGCACTCCAAGCGAGCTGCGACTGGAACAGTTAACATGTGTTCCAATCACTCCCTGCTAACTAAACTAAAAGAAAATGTTTTGCCTTTAGTAATACAGTTATTAACTGCTTGCCGACCGCGCACCACCATTCTACGTTGGCAAGCTGGCTCTCCTGGGCGAGAGCACGTCATACTACGTCGGCTCTTTCAGCCGCCACTAGGGGGGCCCCCCCCGCTAGCCCCCGACTCCCGTGCGTGTGCCCGGCGAAAAAAAATCGCTGATCGCCGCCATTACTAGTAAAAAAAATATATTAATAAAAATGACATAAAAATACCCCCTATTTTGTAAACGCTATAACTTTTGCGCAAACCAATCAATAAACGCTTATTGCGATTTTTTTTTACGAAAAATAGGTAGAAGAATACATATCAGCCTAAACTGAGGAAAAAAAATGTTATTTTATATATTTTTGGGGAATATTTATTATGGCAAAAAGTAAAAAATATTCATTTTTTTCAAAATTGTCGCTCTATTTTTGTTTATAGCGCAAAAAATAAAAACCGCAGAGGTGATCAAATACCACCAAAAGAAAGCTCTATTTGGGAAAAAAAGGACGCCAATTTTGTTTGGGAGCCACGTCGCACGACCGCGCAATTGTCTGTTAAAGCGACGCAGTCCCGAATCGCAAAAAGTACTCTGGTCTTTGGGCAGCAATATGGTCCGGGGGGGTAAGTGGTTAAACCACTTGCCTACCCCACTTACACCCCCTTCCTGCCCAGGCCATTTTTCAGTTAACAGTGCTGTCACACTTTGAATGACAATTGCGCAGTCATGCTACACTGTACCCAAACACATTTGTTATCCTTTTCTTCACACAAATAGAGCTTCCTTTCGGTGGTAATTAATCACTGCTGGGTTTTTAATTTTTTAGAAACAAAAGACCAACCAAACATTTTGAAAAAAAAAATTTTTTTACTTTGTTTCTGTCAGTAAATTTTGTAACTCTGTAATTTTTCACCTTCACTTATGGACACTGATGAGGCGGCACTTATGGGCCCTGATTAGGTGGCACTGATAAGGAGGCACTAACATGCCGTACTCATAGGCACTGATATATGGCATTGATGAGCACCGATAGGTGGCACTGATGAGCACTGTTAGGTGGCACTGGTAGGCGGCAATGGTGTGGGACTGATATGCGGCACTGGTGGGCACTGATAGGCAGCACGGATAGGCGGTACTGATGGGCAATGATGGCCATTGACGGGTGGCACTGATGGGTGACACTGATGGGCATTGATTGACAGCAGTGATGGGCATTGATGGGCAGCAATAATAGGCGGCACTGATAGCCAGCACTGACTGGCATCGCTAATGGGCACTGATTGGTGGACAGTGGTGGGGACTGATTGCAGCCACTGGTGGGCACTGATTGGTGACACTATATTGCTATACTGTAATCAGGGCACTGATGATCAGTGTCCTGATTACATTCCTAGATGTCCCCCTGCGTGGATATGCCGCTGATCGGCTTTCCTCGCCACACACTCTGTCAGTGTGAGGCAATGATAGCCGATTGGACACAGCCGATCACATGGTTAAAGTGCCGTGGACGCGACTCTTTACATAGATCGGGGTCGCACTGTGTCCTAGCAACATGGCGTGCCCGCGATCGCCCCCCCCCCCCCCTGGGCGGGTGAGAGTTGTCATTAAATCCCATATCATTATAAAAACTATCAATAAATGCTTCATTAGATGATTTTCATACTCTTTCCCCCACAATGTGATTCATTTCAGTATGCTCCAAAAAAAAGCTTGATCCTGCTGTTTTTTGTCTCCCCATCCTGTCTGTGTCCCCACTGCAGTTGAGGATTTTGCAGAGCAGTGTTGGCAGCTAGTGCACATTCTCAGCTATTTCTACACTGAGCATTTCCTCCCTATCACATCTGAGCAGCCCATGTCACTATAGAATCACACATGTAGGCACGTACACAGTGGTAAATGACACCCCATTCCCTCTCTCAACATTCATGCCAACTAATAAGCTTAACACAATGGGGGAGGGATATCGTATGTGGATTGATGGAGGCTTCACCTTCATGGTATTCTAAGACACAGGGTGGTGGGGAGCGTGATACAGCCTATAACTGCCAGAAATCTTCCCACACCATGTATTGCCAAATAATATTCAAGATTTGATTACAAATATATATTTTTATGACTATTTCTAACGGTTTATTGATATTAATTATTTCTTTTTACTCTGTATTACAAAGGCTGGTTTTTGTTTTCTTTTTCATTTTAAACATGTGACCAGTAGTAAAGGACTAGAAGCAACTCCTGCCATTATTTTCTTACAGACAGGCTGGGAAAGAGCTGGGTCATGTTACAGCTGTATATCGATTGCAGTAGGAAAGAAGGTGGTTTTCTTTTTTTATTAAAATAATTACAGTGTCATCATCCACATACAGAAAGAGAAAGGAAATGTAAATAAAATAATAATAATAATAATAATAATAATAATAATAATAATAATAATAATAATAATAATGTGTGTTTAGTATCACTTTAACAGATATTTATTTCTAGCTTTCAGAACTGAATCTGTGTTGTTCAGGACAAATTAGGGGTTTTCATGAACAGCAACCCTAGTTAATAGTTCTCTTGGTCATGATCACCTTTAGTATAGAGAGAGCTCATGAAACAGACAAATGAGCACTCAAGTGCCCATCTACAACAGTATACAATGCTATGGTATGAAAAATATATGAACTTACAAAGTCCTAGGGGAGTAAATACTATAAATAAAATTATTAATAACACTAATGATTAATATCAACAGTGACCTAATTAAGGGCATAATTTATAATGAGCTCATTAACAAGCCATACATTGGTAAAAGCAACACAAGTCATTTTAAAATTAGTATGCATATTCTACTACTGAATTAGATACTCATTAACCGAGACCTATTAGATATAAGAATTGCAATATAAACATAAATGAAAAAAACACAGAAAACCATAAATTAAGGTTCCATAACAAACACTGTTATAATAATAAACCAATTGTTTTTTTTGTTTTTTTTTTCAGTTTTAAATGCATCAACAATTTATCCATGGTCTCTTCACCTTAACTTCTGAATCTATCATATCTTCTACCTCAAATCCTTTGTTCATTCACCTGACAAATGGAACTCCTTTTCCTTAAAAGCAGACATTCCAGCCGTTCCTTTGCAGCTGGAAATCCCAAATGAAAATCCATCATGTTAATAATAAAGCATTTCCATTAATATCTTCAAGCCCTGACAATGCTGCCTCTAAATATAACTTGACTTCCTGACAAGACACTACAAATCAGTGAACTCGTGTTAGTTCCCAGTCTCTGAGACATAATTGTGTTGATGGCTAAAAATTGTCTAGAGCTGAATACTTCCTAAAAACCTAAACTGACTCACTTACCTCTGGTATCTTGTTCAAGCTATATATATATATATATATATATATATATATATATATATATATATATATATATATATATATATATATATATATATACATATATAAAAAAAAAATATATATATATATATATATATATATATATATATATACATATAAAATAAAAAACTGTTAGAACATTGAATTTGATGTCACCTTGTTGATTTAAAATGTACCGTTTACAGATTTTTGAGGGGAATTGCCCACTGTGAAAGGTTCGGAAATCTGTTTGCAGCATTTGTACATATATTCATAGTTAATAATCAGGTACACATACACACATCCTTGACCTGGCAGATCCATCTTAAGGGTATTGTGACTGAACTTATTTTCTTAGGGCCCTGACAAGCATGTTTACTCCTACATCAAATTATCACAGGGTATTGAAAACACAGTCAGGATACTTGCATTGAAAGTAGGCCAAAGAACAGAAGCTGTTACTATTTGTTTGTGGTAACGTGTCAACCCAGGTGTCTCTGACATTACATGGCAATTGGACACGCAGGCTAATCTATTTGCAGACACTACTTTTCTAGGCTGTCACATAAACACATACGGTTGCATTGCCCAAACAAAAATGTTTATGCCGATGCAAGCAGATGGGAACACAACCAAGCACTTTCAGTGATGGCTGAGGAAATGAAAAGAGATCAGGAAAAAGGATATAACATAGTTGATCTCTGTTCTCTTGATAAGGTGACCAGATAAGTGAAAGAATCAAAATATATATGCTCTCCTGAACCAACAAACAATAAAAAAATGTGTATATTAACGTTTTCCAACCTTGTACAGCAAATGTGTTCACCAAAATGAGCCATGCTAAATTACAATTTTATATATATATATATATATATATATATATATATATATATATATATATATATATATATATTTCATCAAAAAACAAACAACAAAGTACAATATTAAAAAAAAGGCTTAACACTCATTGCAGAGAAGGGAGAGACCTGTGGCTCACCACCAGGGTTTACTCGGTTGGGCTGCACACTCCCAAAGGAGAAGGATCTCTGTGGGATGAATGTTCTTATCCTCTGTCCTACTTGTTATGTCAATTCGACTTTTTCAAGGGACTCCCTTCAGTTTTAATCATGCCATAGGCTGAGGCCTCGTACACACGACCGGGTTTCTCGGCAAAAACCAACAAGAAAACTGCTTCTTGCCGAGATTCCCGTTCGTGTGTACGAGGCATTCAGGTTTCTCGTCTGGAAATCTGGCCAGAATCTCGACGAGAAAAAAAGAGAACCTGCTCTCTTTTTTCTTTTCGAGGTTCTTGTCGGCCTGTTTCCCGACGAGAAACCCAAGAGTGCGTATACTTACCAGTCGTCATGGAAACCCACGCATGCTCGAAATGACTTTGACGCATGCGCGGTAGCTTCCACGGCATAGGTAGGATGAAGCAAGATGGCAGCGATGGCATCGAATGTGATGAGCGCATGCTCGTCATACACGATGACGTCACCGCGTTCTTTCCTTTCAAGAGAAACACGGTTCTTTTGAAATGAAAGTCAGTACACTCCGGCGGCAAGAGTTTCTTGCCAAGCATCTCGTCAGGGAAAACTAAGGGTTTTTCCTGACGAGATTCTCGGACATGTGTACGAGGCCTGAGTCACAGGAATTGTATTGTATGAAGTTTTTATTTCACGTTTTTTGAAGTAATTTTTTTCATCACAATTTTTTTTTATCACAGACTCCTGTTTGAATGAATCTCTCTTCAAATTTTTTTGAATTATTTAGACATTTATATTGTAGATTATTGTTTTTATTAAAGAATTACACATTAATATATATACACTTTATAATTTAGCGTGGCACATTTGGTGAACACAAGAGAGCCGTCTGGCATGCTTATCCCATATTATATCTGGGTAAAAAAATTGTCCAAAACACTCTGCACAATTTAAACTAAATAAATATATATGGTTTCTATGGTGTTTTTGGCTTCTCTAATCAGCAAGTGGAACAGGATGGGTAATCAGTCGAATGATCAATTAATGTAACTTGCCGTTTAATAATAGATGCAAAGTTAGACGCAATAATGCATACCAGGGTCAAAATGGTAAAGCACATGCATGAGGGAAAATTTAAGACCATCCGCCATGTGTTTACTGTCCCATGGCGGCAGGTGGCTACAACCATCAGGCAGGCAAACACTACATATACTGAGGTGAGATACTGCTGTTTGACACATTCTCGATGACTATGTTTATGTACTTTGCATACCTGGCTCTTGCTATTATTGTTTCTTTGGGACACCTGTAGTTCCCGGTTTGAATCCATTTGGAGTCTGGCTGTATATTTTTCATCTTATCCTAATCATTAACATCAAAGGAAGAACTCCATGTCATTACATAGTGATTAGAGTTTGAGGTATATACATAGCCTATAGGTCATTTGGAGGTCTCTATAATATAATCAAGAGTAAATCTCTTTTTTATCCATTTAAATTATAGGCTGTTGGAAAAGTGTCAACGTATTTACTTTATAATCTCACCACCTACCTGATACTGGAGATATATATTTATTTTAGTCCAGGACAACCATATGGATACCTGGTAATGTTTTTATTATATATGTATACTTACATTGATGTACTATTGTGTACAGCTATACTTTTAGTATAGTTTTATGTTTGGCCACCAATTTGGCATCTTTACTCTATTCCCAAGTGATGTTTGATCCTTTTACTATTGAAATATCTCTTCTCTGAATATATATGAGGAGCTCATATCATGGATGTCATATTATGTACATCCAATAAGTACTGTAACACACGTTTTATCATATTTCAGCAGATTAAGATTCCCAATATAATTTGGTCCTGAGGAAATTTAGCGAAATGCTTTAACCACGAATGAGGACCCGCATACCTCTATCTGTGGGTTATAGGATACGCTCCACAAGAGAGAGGTGTTTGTATTATGGTCCTAATTGGGGTTTATGTATCATATGACAACCCATGATACTACAGTACATGATTTTAATACAGTTTGTATGCGCAATGGGGTTTTTTAAATCATGTTGTAAGTAAAGATTGTTATATTTTTAAATACTTGTGTTTATCTCATGGGGGTGCCATTAAAGTCCATATATTGGGAGGACATGTTCCTGCAAATTTCCACATGCAAATACTGCAGATACATAACACAAAACTGCTTATGAAAGTATGGACTCTGTACAGCAATGTCTATGTGGCTCAAGTGGGGTTCTGTGGAACCCAAAAAGTCTGCAAGATGTCCCCAGCTACAGAAAGTTTACTACTCCCCACTGACAAGGGAGATGGAGAGATGCTTGAAGTGGCTCTCTGGTGATGTCATGCCAAACATCCCTATAACTATTCCAATCATCTACTGCCTGGAGTCCATGCACATGTGCATCTAAACCTGTTAAAAATTACAACATAGCAGCCCAAACCTATAAAAAAAAAAAAAAAAATGTGTCACTTAGGACACACATCAGGGTATCCCCACATTTTAACCATGTTTGCTAGATATTAAAGGTAATTTTCTAAGAACCTATGCAGAAAATATCCTACCCATACTGTGATATAGAATCTCAAATGTTTACATTTTTCATTAACCTATGAACCCTCCCCGCAATATATGCTATCCTCAGCTCATAAAATCCCAGCACAAATATACACAATGAATAGTTCTGCGTATCAATATACAGTAGTTTTGTGTATCAATATAGAACTTTATCTTTGAAGCCAGCAGAGAGGTGACTTTAACTATAATATCAGCCCTTGGTATTATATATATTGCATTTAAATGTACGCTCAGCTGTTTACACAGTTCCTTAAATTATCTTCCTTCCACTACTGTGCTGCACCATAAATAATATGTTATTGCCAGAAATAAACTTGTATGTTTATTGTATATAGGCAGATGTGTTCCAAAAGCTTGGTCCTCATTTTATACTGTACATAGCACAATAGTTTTCAAATAGAAGTAAGAGGTTGGTTTACATCAATTTCATTCAATAATCTATCAGAAAATATCAGATAATATACTTACCTCTTACCCATCTATAGGCATGGGTAATGCAAGTGAGCACATTCCTTGCTTTTTACTTCCTGCTTTACTCGCATTGGAAACTGTGCAGCAACGTGTGCAAATTGTCCAACTAAGCAAACATGGCAAGGGGCACGCAATACGGCTTAATGCATTGGCATGCAAATGAGAAATGTGTCAATAAAGATACTAAACTTATAAAGATGTGAATTACTTGTAGGCAATTCCTACAAGATCTAGCCCAGTGGTAAGATATCATAAATTAATACTTTCCATAGATAACCACAGAAAAACAGCTATCTGACTGGACATTGGGCTTGCCTTAGTGATGATTTTAATATAACAATGATGACACTGATTCCCACTTATTCGCGTACACATTTCTGGCCTGACTGCTATAACAAGTCAATGTTCAGGTCCCACTGCCATAACTGATATATGTTTAGTTTAGTTTCTAGTTTAAAAGAGAAGAAGGCTGGAATCATATGTACCTAGGTGGATGCAGCATCGGTCCAATGCTGCATCTGTTCCCCGCCGACTCTAAGGCCCCGTACACATGGTCGGACCAAACCGATGAGACTGGCCCGTCGGACCGTTTTCATCGGTTCACCTCTGAAGTGGCCGTACGGCCTGATATGTGTACACACCATACAGTCAAAATCCGATTGGGTCAGAAACACGGGTGACGTCAAACACACGACGTGCTGAATAAAACGAAGTTCAATGCTTTCCAAGCAGCGTTCGACTTGATTCTGAGCATGCACGGGTTTTGAACCAATGCTTTTCTGTACTAACCATCTGTTGGTCCGATTGGTGGCAGCGGTCCATCAGTTCGGTTTTTAAAGCATGTTTTAGAAATTTTGGACCGAAAGAAAACCAGACCGATAGCCTATACACACGGTCGGTTTTGGTCCGATGAAAATGAACTTCGGTTTCATTCTCAATCGGAACCAAACCGACCGTGTGTACGGGCCTCAGACCTAAATGTAACTGTATTGCTACACTTAGAGGAGTCTCTCTTCTCTTTTATACTCTGTAGTTCCTTCTGGATTTTGCTTCTATTCCCCCTTGTGGAGGCTTCCATTTTTGGATGGACCATTTTATGGTTATACAACCTACAACCTCACATTGCTATAATCTTTTTATATGGACTAGAAACTGAAGGACCTATGAACAAGTGGCTGTGGAACGAATCATTTGAGTTTCCATTATTTCTTATGGGGAAATTCGCTTTGATATACAGGTGCTTTGGATTACAAGCATGCTTCCGGAACGAATTATACTCGCAATCCAAGGTTTTACTGTACAGTTATTCCTAGGTTTATAGTTCATCTTATATCCCAATCCAGCTTAATTCGAGTATAATAGAAGTGGTAGTTGTAACTCTTTTGTATTGTTTAAATACATGGTTTAACCTGGAATTCCTCTTCAAGGAAAAATAAATAGACATCAGCTGAGCTCAATTACAGCCCAGGAAAATATGGCTTAGGATTGACACAGTAGAGCCAACTGTTGGGGCTAATACCGGATTATGCCTTACGATGCAGTAAAAAAAAAAAAAAAAAAAAACGTAATACAAAACAGGATTATGCAGCTAGCCCTTGGATTACTGTGCAATCCTATTTGCAAAGCTCCTTGTAGAAAACATTAAGTTTACCTCTACTTCTATTCACAAAAAGAGTTAACAAGATGTTTTATAATAGTGGTATACAGGTTATTTTACGTATGGAAGTCCAATCTTCAAGGTATCTAGCACTGAATACATTTAGTTTAAGTAAATTATTTACAAAAATGCTATGATTTCCTCTGAATGAGTTGGAAAGCATGGCATTCAGATAATGCTGAGTAACATATAGTTACTCCTAAACATTTACCTTTCCAGTCTAATCATTTTATTATTATTTAAGCAGTGATATGTAAAAATGTAAAAACAGCTCAGTATGTAGGCTGTGGTCCCTTTATGCATGCCAAGGCATCTTTTATAAAAAGCAACATCTATCGCTCCTCCCACACTAGGAATAAAGGTTTCAATTCACTAAGACTAAAATACTGCACACAAACTATCAGTAATATAATAGATGTGGTATCTTTCAAAAACTATTAATTCATTTAAATATGCTACCAAAATACTGCATGAGTTTTTTTTTTTTTAAATGGTGCAAGGTTTTACTCTTAAAAAAACCTTGGTTTTCCACGAAAACGATGGGATGCATCTCTCTGAGTCCCTACCTCCACAGTAAACAAAGAAATGGGGTCATCCAGGTGATGTCAATGATTCATCCGTCATCCCCACTTGTTTGCTTAATTTAGCAGCAGGGACATTCGGCACAGCGGAACCTACAGAATTGGTCGTGTATCAGTGGGCGTTGTTTTTTTTTTGTTTTCTTTCAAGTGATTTGTGATTGGCATGGACCTGCATTACTGGATGATGTGATTGACGATGGATGTATAACGTGAGACATTTTTAACATTTTTTAAATATAAAACTTGTCAAAAAGTTTTGGTGTTTTAATTTTTCTTGTGAATGAGTAGGGGGGCTATGTACTCCTTAACCATTTACATGGGGGCGGTATTTGGGGTCCTCTTATTGTTAAAGGGGGCTTACAAATTCTGATATGTCCCCTACCCTCAGACCCCCACAGCCACTGTGTCATGGTTGTAGGGGAAAATGTCTTTGTCCACATCAACATGTGAGCAAGATGCGTTGCTGGGGGGGCCCCAAGGTACGCCCCCATATCAAGGACATGTGGCCTTAAATTGTTTGGGAGGGTGGCACTTGCTCATCTATTCTTTCCTGACCTGCCAGGCTGCATGCTCAGATAAGGGCCTGGCACTGGGTTTCCCATAATATTCATATAGATCCAAAGGGCCTGGTACAATTTTTTTTTTAACACTCTTGCATCTTTTTTTTACTATCACCTGTCTGCTGAGAACGCAGGAATGAGTGCTTGTTAGGACACCAGCAGGTGTTGGCTCCTAAACCACTTAAGCCCCAGACCATTCGGCTGGCCAAAGACCAGGCCACTTTTTTCGATTCGACACTGCGTCGCTTTAACTAACAATTGCACGGTCGTGCGACGTGACTCCCAAACAAAATTAACATCCTTTTTTTCCCACAAAAACAGCTTTCTTTTGGCGGTATTTGATCACCTCTGCAATTTTTGTTTTTTGTGCTATAAACAAAAATAGAGCGACAATTTTGAAAATAATTCAATATTTTTTTGACTTTTTGCTATAATCAATATCCCTAAAAAATATATAAAAAAATATTTTTTTCCTCAGTTTAGGCCGATGCGTATTCTTCTACATATTTTTGGTAAAAAAAAAAAAAAAGCGCAATAAACGTTTTATTAATTGGTTTGCCCAAAAGTTATAGGCGTCTACAAAATAGGGGATAGTTTATGGCATTTTTATTAACAATTTTTATCGTGACTGTGACATTATGGTGGACACATCAGACACTGTTGACACCATTTTGGGACCATTGTCATTTTTACAGTGATCAGTGCTATAAAAATGCACTGATTACTGTTAAAATGACACTGGCAGTGAAGGAGTTAACCTGTAGGGGCATGAAAGGGGTTAAGATGTGACCTAAGGGAAGTGATTCTAACTGTTAGGGGCGTGGCTTGCCATGACACATCACTGATCAATGTTCCCGATGACAGGGAACAGGCGATCAGTGACATGTTACTAGGAAGAACGGGGAGATGTTGTGTTTACACTGACATCTCCCCGTTCTTCAGCTCTATGACCCGATTGCGGGACACCAGGGACATCGAGTCCGCGGACACGGTCACGGAGCTCGCTATAGGGTCGCGAGCATGGCCGGCGACGTACACGTGACCACACAACGGCAAATTAAAGGGTACGTTTATATACGCTCATTTGTCAGGCAGCTTTGCCATTCTGTCAACGTAAAAACTCGTCCGGTGGTCGGCAAGCTGGTTAATGACCATTTATTTTATACATTTGTTAAACAGTGCATGGCTAGACCACCACTTACTTTAATAAATGATTTTTTTTTTTTTATTTTTGTGAATTAACTTTTAGATCAGCTTTTATGTAGTATTTACTGTTTGTGTCTTATTTTTGTGATAAATACTGCATAAATTAAGATTTTCAATATTGCCTGCAATATTTGGATCAAATGAGTCATGTGATTCAATAATGCTATGCAAATTGTGCCCAAAGGTTGGTATCCATACAACTAAAGAGTTTAAGGACCATGTCTCATGTTTAGCAGCAAACCCGTTGCTTTGAACAGGTGCTTTCAGAAGTGTTTTTTTTTTTCTTTTTTAACAAAATGCTGTTGTGGAATTACAATTCCCCACCATGCTCTGGCTTTGGGAGTCATGCTTGTAACTGTCAGTGGCTTGCAATGCCTCATGGGACTTGTAGTTCTGCAACAGCTGAAGGGCTACAGGTTGAGAACCCATGAACCATAAAGGAGAAAACTACAACTGTGTTGTCTATACAGAAAGCCCGGAATGGTCTTCATAGCCATTGTAATACGCAAAGCCTGTATTAGATGTTTATTTATATATGTGATAAAACAGGTATAAAACATTACTTTAAAACAAAATATAAAATAAAAATTAGTCAAAAGTGATTTCTTACAGTACAGCATACTCTGAGGGCTGGTTAACACCAAAACATGGTGCAGGAAAGGCTTGTTCTGTACAGGGCTGTGGAGTCGGAAGTCGGAAGTCGAGGAGTCGGAGTCGGGGAAATTTTGGGTACCTGGAGTCGGAGTCGGCAAACAATGCACCGACTCCGACTCCGACTCCTACTAAATTTAGATTGGAATTGGAATTAAAAAAAAAAGCAAGTTTAAATGTCCCAATTCACAAAAAGTTATAATTAATGACTTCTCTACTGTAAGAATAAAGACCAATGCATGCCGTGCCTCACGTAACCGCAAAAATGAACACGTTAAGTGACCGTGAAGAAGCATGCTTTTCATGTGCTTCACTATATGGCACGCAAACGCACAATTAGGAGCTGCAATACTTCTACTTTCCATAGTGTTGTGTTTGACTTTGATTCCTTCTTAGACAACAATGGAAGTTGCTAAAGGAAAGAGACGTTCGCATAAGCGTTAGAGAACCAGTAAGTGTCCAAATAAATAAATATTCCAACAGGAGTTTTTTAAAGCACTAAAAGAAGTTGAAAAGTATGATCGCTCATCAAAACTTACTGTTGAAGAAGCCATCCTTGTTTATCCAGAGATCGTTAGTGATGTGGCCAGAATAGTTACTGCACTGCCACCCACCCAAGTCCGTGTCGACAGATTATTTTCAGCCCTAAAAATAATAAAGTCTGACTTAAGAGCCTCTATGAAAGAGGATCTGGCAGAGGCAATTCTCTTCCTATAGAACTATACATTGAATAGATTTGCATTTGCTAAGCCTATAACTACATTTCAAGATTAATATAAACCATTTCTAGGTTTTTACCAGATTTTGTTTTTGGTTCATTATAGATAAGCTTTGTTTTTGTTCTAAAACACCAAATAATGTGGTTTGTATTTTTGAAACTGTAAAGATCCTGTTCCTGATGTTTATGCCTGCTGCTACTATCCAGCCACTTGATTGTTTTCATTGTGTTTGTCTTTTGCTTAAACTGTGCAATACAGTAGACTGTTGGCTTCCCAGCCAGTAGTCCTGTGGTAGGTTGCGTTTCTTTCCCTCAAGGATTGTATAAAATACATTCGCATATTAATACAGAGGAGTCGGAGTCGTGGAGTCGGAGTCGGAGTCGGAAGTACATAAAACTGAGGAGTCAGAGTCGGAGTCGGAGTCGGAACATTTATCTACCAACTCCACAGCCCTGGTTCTGTATGCGTTTCCCACATCACAGGTGAATGCGCTGCTCTTTTCAAAAGCGCATGGGTGCCAATAAATTGTTAATGGCACCCCAAATGCATCTCGCAAATACAACGCATTTGAGACCACCAAATAGCATGGTATCTCAGTGCCATGCGGGTTGGTGCAGTGCGTTCTGAAAAATGTTTTCTGTTGCAGTGAGTTTTGCAGCCCATTCAAATGAACACGCGGGATTGAGTGTAAACCACATATCTTATGCAACAACTTGGACAGACTACAGATATTAATTAAGATCACCACTTTCTTTTAATATAAAGAACTCAGTAGAAACGAATTATATTAAAACAAACTTTTAGCAATATGGTACGTAACAGATTGATTTCATAATTAAAAATAATAACAAGATAGGCTAGAAAATTCATATAGACCATATCATTAGGCTGTCCTAAATTAAACCTATATATAGGCATAAGCATGTGTTTTGTGGTTTAGATTATTATTCTATATCGGATTTGGTATAATTCAATGCAGAAAAATCGTTCCACATCACCATGACAATTTTCCCAGTGCAATGTGTTTATTGATGTATCAGAGTGAATACACAGGGAATAAACCTGTTAATAAATCTGCCTGTAGAGGTAAGGATAGGTCAGCAGCCTCCATGTTCTACATCGCTATCATACTGACTAATAGAACTGGTCCCTTCTCCATATGTAAGCATGCTTGTTTGTGCCACGGGATTTCCTCGGCTTGTTTGTTAATATTTGATTTTAGTGTAAGTGGTGTCAGGGGGCATGTTGCCAGCTATGGCTGACTTTCAAATGATAGCTCTAGTAGAAATAATTACAACAAGTCCCTCTTGCACATTGCTCACATCAGTTCACAAGTTCACGTACTGGATACTGGAGAGGACATGTTAACCATCTAGATAAAAACTCTCTGAAACTAACAGTGTAATATTTAATGGTTTACTTTCCATCTAATATATGTTCCCCATTTGGTCTGTTTATGTTTGCCAAAAAGAAAGTTAATGTCATGGGTTTTCCTGTATACATTATTGAATCCAACTGAGGTATGGGGTCTTGTAACCCAGTAGCCATCCCCTTTTGTTTTCCCTTTGTTAGTATCGTAAGCCTGAGACCTTGATGGAAGCATGTGATGCATAGCATACCAGCTGATCGTTGTAAGCTTTATATGAAAATGAATGGGGCCAGTAGATATAACAAAGGGACAATAGTGAGTTGGCTGTCATTAGCGCTTAAATAGTTTCCAATGGCAGTAGTTAATAAATATGTTTTATTCAGTTTTCTGCATGTACAGAATAGTTGACAACTACTGTATTTTGTTGCCTGTTTTTAAACATTTTGTCAGCATTTGGGATGCCTAACAAACACTCTCTGGCCTCGTACACACGGCCGAGGAACTCGACGTGCCAAACACGTCGAGTTCCTCGGCCAGTTCAGCCCTGAAGCCGCCGAGGACCTCGGCGGGAGGAGAGCTCCCATAGAACAACGAGGAAATAGAGAACATGTTCTCTATTTCCTCGCCGAGGTCCTCGTCGGCTTCCTCGGCCGAAAGTGTACACACGGCCAGTTTCCTCGGCAGAATTCAGCCAGAAACTCGGTCGGAAGCTGAATTCTGCCGAGGAAACTGGTCGTGTGTACGGGGCCTCTGACACTTGCTAACTCTTTAGGAAATGGTAAGCTGTTGAAGTGGTTTTTTTTTATTTTAATGCATTTTATGCATTAGAATAAAAAACTTTTTGTGTAGCTGCCCCCCTCAGCTCTCCTAATACTTACCTGAGCAATGTTGCAAAAGTGTCTCGGCTGCCTGGGACTCTCTCTCCTCATTAGCTGAGATGGCAGTACTGCACCATTGGCTCCCACTGCTGTCAATGAAAGTCAATGAGCCAATGAGGAGGAGGCGGGGCCAAACCTCGGCTCTGTGTCTGAATGGACACACAGAGCCGCAGCTTGGCTCAGGTGCACCCATAGCAAGCTGCTGGCTGTGGAGGCACATGGCAGGAGGGAAGGACCAGGAGCTCCAGTGAGCTCCAGTGAGGGATCCGAGAAGAGGAGAATTTGGGCTGCTCTGTGCCAAACAGATGCAAAGAGCAGGTAAGTATGAAAAAAAATCCACGGATTTGTTGTCGGAATGTCCGATTGTGTGTGCGCGGCATAACAGTTCCTCTTGGTTGTGTTTTTCTTCTTTTCTTCAGTGAACTTTACATTGTTGCCTATGTCCACATTTGAAGTGATTTCTTTACATCTTTTTTTCTAGGTTATAGAAGTCAGACAGAAAAGAAAATGAGGCGAAATATTGTCAAAGATGACAAATTTGGCATATAAAATCTAACAGAGGTTGGATCCCTTTCCCTCCCCATACAAAACTAAAAATTGGCTACAATTGGCTACAATTGACATTTAAAAGCGGTAACTCCACTTTTGTTGAGAAAAAAACATTCCCCCCTTGGGGGATCTATAGACATTACAAGGATTTTAAAAAACTTGTTGCAGTATCCTCCCTTTTGCTATTCTGAAGAAATCCTGGATGTTTTTGTCCATGTGGAAAGTGAATCTAATGGGGGTGGTTTCATAATCATCAATCAGCTGTGCACCTGCAAGGGCTCTAATAAGAAAAGCTGCTAGCCCTGCATCTCTTTAGGTGTGATTTCCAATTGGAAGTAGTCTCACTGAAAATAATTTTTTTGTAGGCAGGGGATGCCTGAAAATGTGACTTGTATATTAGGGCAGACTTCTGGAAAAATTGGTGCGCCAATCTCCAACGGGCAATTATGATTCTGGGGGGTGTTCTGTACACAATCTGTGTACAGAACAATTCCAGGTAGCCATGATGCATTGCATTTTCAGCAAATTACAGAGCTGCAGATTAAAAAGGAAAGGTAACTATTATTAACATGCAATTACTTGAGTGGCAATTGTACTGATTATATGCTATATTTTTTTTCTTTATTTGCTACTTTTTTCCCCATGAAAGTAGACTTACCCTTTAAATGGTAATAGAACTACATTTAAAAAAATAGGGTTGAACATTCTATTTAGTAGCAAAGTATGTATTTCTAACATTTCATAGTAGTAAATCAGAATCTAAATGGCTATAAACAGCAATTCTAAGAGCAAGACAATGCATTTTACAATTGTTTTGACAAAATCATCCCATCGTTCTGTGAACATAAAATCTGCATAATGTATTTCTATATTTCTTTTACTGTATAGCTTTATATTTATGTTATGCATTAGGCTGCTGAAAATAAAACAGTTTGGTTTTTGGTATTATAAACTTGTTTATGTTTGCACATCTCAGTATGCTATGTGCATCGCTGATTGCTTCAGTATGAAGAAATACTGTGTACAGAAAAAACAAATCCTAGTTATATTCTAAAACAAATAAGCTCAGAATTACTAATTTCTATTGATCTCTACAGTTGGCATACTTCCAGAAAAGGGGGGTTCTACTATCAACAACATCACCATCAATAAGTGGGTACATGATTTCAGAAAAGGGGGGTTCTACCCTCAACAACATCACCATCAATAAGTGGCTACGTGATTTCTCACAGCTACACTACATACATTTATTGAAATGGATAAATGCTCCCAATATTATTATTATTATTATAGAGGATTTATATAGCGCCAACAGTTTGCACAGGCGGCTGTTACACATCAGTGAAGGACAGTACAGTAACAATACAATTCAATATAAGAGGGATCAGAGGGCCCTGCTCTTTAGAGCTTACAGTCTAGAAGGGAGGGGTCAAGTGGAACAAAGGGAAGTACTGTGGGGAATGATCAGATGGACAAAATGAAAATACAGTTGTTAGGTGTGGGTAGCATAGGCTTCTCTGAAGAGAGGGTTTTTCAGGGATCCTCTAAAAGCTAATAGGGAAGGAGATAGACGGACAGATTGGGGTAAGAAGTTCCAATAGGTTTGGAGAGGCTCTGTGAAAAGTCCTGGCGGGGAGCAAGGTGATGAGAGAGCTAGAGAGCAGGAGGTCTTGAGAAAAACAAAGAGAGCAATTAGGTTGGTATTTTAGAGACAATGCCCAGTGATGTAGCTGGGGGCAGAGTTGTGGATGGCCTTGTAGGTAGTTGTTATGTATTTTGAATTTAATTCATTGGTGAGCGGAGCCAGTGGAGGGATTGACAGAGAGGAGTAGCAGAGACAGAGCGGTTGATAAAGGTGGAGAGTCTGGCAGCAGCAATCATGGTGAACTGAAGGGGGGGGTAGAGTATGCAGAGGTAAGCCAATGAGGAGGAGGAAGTTGCAAGTATCGAGACGGGAGATGACCAGGGAGTGAATTAAGTGTTTTGTTGTGTCATTGGTAAGAAAGGGGCATATTTTGGAGATGTTGCAGAAGGTTGAGGCGGCAAGATTTGGACAGTGATTTGGCTTAAAAGGAGAGTCCAGGACTACTCCTAGGACCTTGGCATGTGGGGATGGGCCTGATAGTTGTGCCATTAATTTTGACAGAGAGATCAGGGAAGAAGCACGTGGGGGAGGAAAAATTATAAGTTCCGTTTTGGATAGATTACGTTGAGGAAGTAGTGTGACATCCAAACTGATATATCTCATAGTGAATTAGTGATACGTGAGGAGAATGAAGGAGTGAGTTGAGGGGCAGAGAAATAGATTTGAGCGTCATCAGCGTAGAGGTGGTATTGGAAGGCTATCAGCTGACCCAGGGAGGAAGTGTAGATTGAAAATAGGAGAGGTCCAAAAAACAGAACCTTGGGGGACCCCAACAGAGAAAGGAAGAGGAGAGGAGGAAGTAGAGTTGTAAATAATGCTAAAGGTGTGGTTGGATAAGTAGGTAGAGAACCAGCAAGAGTACAGTCACGGAGACCAAAGGTGTGGAGTTTTTTGGCGAGGAGGGGTGTTCAACCGTATCAAAGCAGCAGAGAGGTCCAGGAGTATGAGTACAGAATAGTGTCCCTTAGTTTTGGCTGTTAGTATATCGTTCGTCAGTTTTAGAGAGAGCAGTTACTGTGGAATGTTGAGGACGAATCCAGACTGAAGGGGATCAAGAAGGTTATTATCAGCAAGGTGGACGCTCAGTCGGTTGTAGACTAGACGTTCAAGGAGATAAAAAGGGGAACAAGGAGATGGGGCATAGGTTGTCAAGATTGGATGGGGTCCAGTGAGGACTTTTTCAGTATGAGGCTGACTAGTGCATGTTTCAAACGAGTTAGGGAAGAGCCAGAAGAGAGGGAGAGATTAAAGATGTGGGTTAGAGAGTGTAGAATAGAGGGTGAATGTAGCATTTGTGAGGGAACAGGATCCAGAGCACAGGGTGGTCAGATGGACATTAGCAAGTAATTTAGCAACCTCGTCTTATAGTGGTGGGGTTGAAAGAGGGTAGTACCGATTGTACCTGTGGGCATGAGGTGTAAAGCGTGAAGGGTATCTGAACAGTAGAGATCTCCTCACAAATTGTATCAATCTTCTGTTTGAAGTGATTGGCGATCTCCTGGGTGGTGAGTGAGTTAGTGGGTGGAGGCAATAGAGGACAAAGAGGAGAGTTGAAGGTAGAGAAGAGTTGATGGGGACGGGATGATACGTTTTTAATGAGGGTGAGGAAATAGGTCTTCTTGGCAGTGAGGAGGCCGGAATTGTATTTTTGGAGGGTATATTTATACTGGACGAAATCTTTCTGGGACTTAGTCTTACACCACAGGCGCTCGAGAGCAGGGCTGTGTTTTTTCAGACTTCTAGTATCATCTGTTTGTCAGGGTTGAAGGGGACGGGGCGTTAATCTACTTGTAGTGAGGGGGGCCAGTCTGTCCAGTGATGCTAGAAGTGAAGTGTTGTAGACAGAAGTGGCTAGGTCGGTGCAGGACAGGGGTGCAATTTTGTCATAGAGGTGGTCAGTCACAGATTATAGAAGAGAAGAATTTATTTAGCTAAGGTTTCTACGAGTAACCATTAGGCGTTTGGAGGGAGAGGAGGTGGAGGAGAAGGAGAGGGTAAAATTAATAAGGTAGCAATCAGAGAGAGGGTAAGGATAGTTGGAGAGGTTGCATGGAGTGCATAGTTGGGAAAAGACAAGGTCAAGTGTATTGCCTTCAGAGTGAGTAGGAGCATGTATCCATTGCTTCAGGTCAAAAGAAGGAGGTTAGACTGAGAAGTTTGGAAGTTGTAGGAGTGTTAGTATTAGTAGGGATGTTAAGGTCGCCAAGAATGATTGTGGGGATTTCAGAAGAGAGAAAGTAGGGTAGCCAGGCAGAGAAGTAATCAAGAAAGGATGATACTGGACCAGGGGGGGGGGGTGTGCGGGCGGTAGATTCACCCAGATTCTGAATACCAGGCCTCCCTATTCTGTCCAATCTCTTGAAATTCTACACACAGGCTTGGATTATAAAGAAAAGTTAGCCCTTATTTCCAAAAACTGCCTGTCTAATATCAATAGAGAATGCATAGGTCCAGCTTACCTGTTCCTGGTGGAGCAGCGATCTGGGTATTTTGGCCATTTTGTTTGTCTGGTTGGTAAACTGGATTGAGGTCAAATGTATGCTCGACCTGAACTAAAGCTCAACCCTAGGCAGCTCTTGATAGAAACCCATTGGCTTCCAGCTTTTTTGTCAAAGCTTAATTGAAAAGGCTGGTTAGAAGCTGATTGGCTATCATGAAGAAATGCACCAGTTTTTCACTTTCCAGTTCTAGTAAATCAACCCCCTTGTGTCAGTACGGTACATGCTGGAAAAAAAATGGATTCTGTATTGTACATGCAAAATAAGGCCAGGTTCAACACTTATGCGAATTAGATGTGGGTCATACAATTTGCATTACAGGAGATGGAGCCTGTTCACACAGCTCCAGGGTGGCCACGGTCCGACTTGGAAAAGGGTCCTGTGCATCTTTAGCTCCGAATCAGGTGCGAATTCAGGCAGATATTCGGACCTGATACACACCTGAATTGGGTGTACAGGGATGAACTAGACCCCTGCTGTAAGCCACGGCCGCAGCAAGTTTAAACTTAGCCTACGTCTGCATCTAATAGTATGCTTCTACAGTATGCAGTTGTTTAAAAGGAGTTGTAAAGGTACACGGTTTTTTCACCTTAATGGCATTCGCTCACATGAAGGGGTTAATTCTGTGCGGGGAGGAGCCGAGACAGCCGCCGAGGGACCCCCAGAAGACCAGGTTCGGGTCCACTCTGTACAAAATGAGCTGCACAGTGGAGGTAAGTATCACATGTTTGTTATTTAAAAAAAAAAAATACCTTTACATACCCTTTAATCTCAGCAGTCTAGGTAGACAAATGCAAAATGCTGTGTGTAAGCCCTGCATAAGCTGCATTTAAATATAGTGATATCTCTCATTGGCAAAACCTCTTATAACTTGTGAGTGTCTCTAAAAACATAGCAGTATCTCCACACTTAGCAACGTATTTGGAAACTTGGGAGTGTCTTTGATAACATGTCATTTTTCTTGCATTTGAAAGCAGCTATAAGAGCTTGCCAGTTTTCTCTGACACAGTCAGTGCCTCTAGCATTACAGAGTTTCTAATAGCATAGTTGTCTTTCCAGTAAACATGCCAACATTAATCAGTAAAAATGTGGCAATCCATCCTTGGCAACTGCAGGTACAAACATCAGTGGATATTTCGCACACTGGGGTGACAAGCCACACCCCCTTTACATCCATACCCATACAAAATGAGCCACACCTGTCAGTTTATGACTTAGTGAGTTATAGACACAGGGCAGATTCACAAAGATCTGCACCGGGCGCAGCGTAACGCCTGTCGTATCTAACACAGATGCCGTCGTATCTTGTTTGGTGGATACCATAACAAAGATACGACCGCGCAAAATTTGAAATTATGCGGCGTTCAACAGATACGCCGGCGTAATTTCTTTGAGGATCTGCCCCACAGTTATGTTTTTTCCTCTTTCTCAAGTCCAAATGTAGACAAATGTAGACACATTGAAGTGTTTTTTAATAAAAAAAAGGTGTTTACTTGCAAGGGAATTTGCATTTTGTAAGGGTATTTGTCCCAGAGCTTAGTGAATGTGGTTAAGTTCTGCTGACTTCCATCATTTAATAATGTGTAAGCAAAAATGCTATTTTTTTAATTCCCTTTGTAGATGATTGGGTATTTTTGCAAAGTGACACTTCACCACATTCACTAAGCTCTGGGGAAAATACCATTGAAAAGAGCACATTTCCTTTCAAAATGAACAAGTTGTTTGATTTCGTAAATCATCTCCAATGTCTAATCTGAATATGCACTGTTCCATTCGAATGACACATTCTTTTAATTCACATTGACATTTATAGAGCGATCAGTGCTATGGGGCGATCAAAGAGTTAACTGTGTGTTCCCTCACTGTGTTCCAACTGTGTGGGGATCTGACTAACTAGGAGAGATGACAGATTACTGTTTCTACACACACACAATCTGTCTTCTCTCCACTGACAGCACAGGGATTTGTGTGTTTACACACACAAATCCCCATGCTGGAGCTCGTGCACACGATCTGCGTGAGATATACTGGCTCTCCTGGGTGAAATGCTGTACATATATGGCATTGCCCAGGAGAGCCACCAGAGGGCACGTGAGCACCGGTGGAGGCACAGCAGGGAACCCGGCGGGTGCGATCACGTGCACGAGCTCCAGCACAGGGATGTGTGTGTATGTCGCAAGACTGCTAAAAATCTCAGATCAACCATTACTAGTTAAAAAAAAATGCCATAGATCTTTTTCATAGTTTGTAGATGCTATAACTTTTGCGCAAACCAATCAATATACCCTTATTGTGATTTTTTTTTTGCAAAAATATGTAGAAGAATACATATTGGCTGATAATGATGAAGAATTAAAAAAAAAAAACATTTTGGGGAATGTTTATTATAGAAAAAAGTAAAAAATTATATATTTTTTTTCAAAATTGACGCTCTTTTTTTTATAGCGCAAAAAAAAAAAAACGAGCCAAGAAGCTACACTAAACCTGGCCAACCTGACTGCCAAATATCTCTATAAAATCCTTTACCTTTATGGTAAATTGAGACAACTTTACAATTTATTTGTGTATATTAGAAGTTATAATTTTGAAAAGAGAATTTCAAAACCTTTATCCTTTAAAAAGCTGACACAGTTTAACTATCATGCGCATATCCCCAAAGTTCCTATGCTGCATTTCTTTGTGACCTCTTTTTTCTTTAATCCTTTGTTACTTTGGAAAAGGAAGTAAAGTCATTAAAGATTAAATGCCTAATGATGCCATCTGGTCATTGAGAGCTTGATATCATGTAACTCTAATATGGTCAGTCGCTTACTATAATAGGTTACAACTTGAAAAGAAAGGCTTTACTACAATTACTACTTATTATATTATATTTCAAATCACCTTGATGGCATTCTTTACAGAATAAAAGAAATGGATATGTGCTTTGGCACTTATTTTTCATTTAAATTGTTAAAGCCTAATCGAGGCCTCACACCTTTTTTTCTTTATAGTTCTGAATATTATGGTTTATAACACATTTTTACGTGAAAATGCCTTAAAATACCCCTTTGTATTAGAGAAAATCTGCTTCCTGCTCTCTCACTGCAGTGCACTATGCTGGAAGAGATAAGTATAGGCCATTACCCCTTAACCTAATGGTCCATATGCATACCTTGTAGTGCTCAGAAAAAGGGGAGTTATGTCCAAACAGATCTGCTAGATTACCAAGTGCACTGTACAGGATAGTCAAACTCTGGTAGCTATCCAAAGTAGAGGTATGTTTATGGAAATGGAAGTCTGCCTTGCCAATACCTATTTTTGTCACCTTAACCTCCCTGGCGGTCTTCCCGAGACTGACACGGGGTTAGATTTTCTGCTACTATCGGTAACCCCGTGTCAGTCACGGGCTTGCCTCGCTAGATCCACAGGCACTTATTACTTACCTTGTCCCTGGATCCAGCGATGCCACCGCGCTGTGTGAGCGAGCGGGACCTCGCTCGATTCACATAGTGCCTCCGTGTGACGCCGATCTCCGTTCCCCTGCGACGTTATGACGCACGGGACGGAGAACGGCGCCAAATTCAAAAACGTAAACAAACACTATACACACAGTATACTGTAATCTTATAGATTACAGTACTGTATGTAAAAAAAACACACCCCCCCTGTCCCTAGTGGTCTGCCCAGTGTCCTGCATGTCATTTTATATAATAAAAACCTTTTTTTCTCCCTGCAAACTGTAGATTGTCCATAGCAACCAAAAGTGTCCCTTTATGTCAAAAATAGTTTTAGAGCAGCTAAAAAACAGCGATAATAAATTATAATCACTTGCAGAATTGTGCGATAGCGATTTGTGGGAAATTCGTCATAAAAAAATAAAAGTAATGACAGCGACAATTCTGCAACTGAGCAAATTTCAGTGATTTTGATTTGATTACATTATTGAATAATTTTTATTATAATTATATTATTATTTGTTATAATTATTTATAATTATTTATTATATTATAATTTATAATTTTGTTTTTAAAAAAATGTAATACACGGGATGCCTATTAGAATCTTGTTTGGTCAGATTTAAGTGAGTTATTTCTAAAAATTACAGACCTACAATATAAAACGCCAAATTTCCTTGCAAATAATGGTACCCGCTTTTAGCATGTTTTTTCTGAAAGAATCATACCGCCAGGGAGGTTTAAAACTGGGCTTTATATATTTTATATATAAAGGGGTTAGGGTCCTCACACTTTTTTTTTTGTATTTGTCTTTTTGCAAGAGTTTTCCCCTTAAAATCATTACCAGACTTAAAAGGTCTAGTATGGACTTTGGGGGGAGTGGGGTCAGGATTTTTTCTCATGGGGTCTATCTTAAAAACCATACCAGACCTAAAGGGCTTGGTATGCATTTTAGGAGGATGGGCCTCACCATTCCAGCTGTTTATCATTTGTTATTACTTCCTTTGCTTGTTGTGTATTCTTAAGTCCCGTACACACGATCGGATTTTACAACAATAATTGTCTGATGGACGTGTTGTGTCAGATAATCCGACCGCGTGTATGCTCCAAATGTTGGCTGTTCATGCTCACCAACTGTCTGACATAAAATCTGTTACGTCGGGTTATCTGATTGTGTGTACATAAGTCCATCGGACTAAAATCCAAAGTACAAACACACATGCTCCGTACCAATGCTAACCATAAGACAACATTAGCAGAAGTTGCCCAAAAGGGTGGCGCTAAAGAGCAGAAAAAACACGTAGTTTCGTGAATGTTGACTGAAAAAGTTCTGCCGTCTGTATGCAGAACAATTTCACACCCCAACGCCCTTCGTCTGATGGAAGTCTGATCGTGTGTACGAGGCTTTAGAATATAGTGTTAGGATATTTTCTCTATTGGTGATTGCTCGAATGTTCTTACAGCTATTTTCATGGAACCTAATGTTAGGAATGTTATATTTGTCCTGTGAACAAGGAAACTATTGTTCATATATTGCCAAATTTTACAGGTATCATTCATTATGCTTGCACAAATGTTGAATTATTTACAAACTTTTTATAAATAGATCCTTTAGAGGAGTGGTCATCAACCTGTTCTCAGGGCCCACTAAGGCCTCGTACACACGACCGAACATGTCCGCTGAAACTGGTCCGGCGGACCAGTTTTCGCGGACATGTTTAGTCGTGTGTAGGGCCGACCGGACAATTTTCCGGCCGACCGGACAGGTTTCCAGCGGACAAATGTTTCTTAGCATGCTAAGAAACATGTCGCTGGAACCATGTCCGCCGGACATGTCCGATGGTCAGTATGACTCATCGGACATGTCCGCTGGCCCGAGAACCCGCGCATGATGTCGAAGTGATTCGACGCATGCGTGGAAGCTAGGGCCGAAACAACTAATCGATTAATCGACAACTAATCGATTTTGAAATTAATCGATTACAATTTTCATAATCGATTAATCGGCCAGTAACATAATGGGGGTTTAAAAAAAACAAAAAATTAGCCCTCTATAGTACAAAAAAGCAAATCGCTACTGTAAATATTACTTTCACTGTCCCACAATAAAAAAACAAACCCCTAACAGTAGCGATTATTTGCTCTTTTTGTACTTATTTTAGTTTTTTTAACCCCATTATGTTACTAAACATCTCAGGCCTGGGTTCACAGTGTTTTTTTGGTGCTTTTTGCAGAAACACACTACAGTTCATTTACATGTTTTCCTATGGGACACGTTCACATCCATGATTTCTTTTCAGCTGCTACGTACTTGGAAAGGGCAAGGACTTGTTCACGCAAAACGGTGCTATTTTGTTTTTTTTTGGTTCAATATACTTTAATGGAGAAGCTGCAGAAAAGCATGTAATGTGTTTTTGCGGAAATTTGTGTTTTGTAATCCGCAAAAAAAAAAAAAAAAAGCTTTTTTTTTTTAAGGCTATTATACGATTAATCGAAACAACAATCGGCCAACTAATCGATTATGAAAATAATCGTTAGTTGCAGCCCTGGTGGAAGCATTGAACTTCCGGGTTCGCGCACATCGCCGCCACGTCACCGCGTCGTAACCGCGTCGTCTGTCCGCGGGAAATTTGGTCTGATGGGGTGTACAGCCATCAGACCAAATGATCCCAGCGGACATGTCCGATGAAAACGGTCCGCGGACCGTTTTCATCGGACGGGTCCGCTCGTCTGTACGAGGCCTAACAGGCCAGGTTTGCAAGATAACAGAAATACATCACAGGTGATATAATTTGCGGCTCAGTGATTGCAGTATTCTAGTCTGCATTTCCCCAAGGTAGTACTTAAAATCTGGCCTGTTAGTGGGCCCTGAGGACAGGGTTGATGACCACTGCTTTAGAGTGCCTGCCCACTCGGTTAATATGTAAAGATTTTCGGGGTGGGATAGCATTTCAGACCTCACAGAATAGATATGTATGAGTGTAATATTATAAACTGAACTATGTGCTCTAAGAAAATACCCTTACAATGGGGCCTCTACAATGCATGGGTTAAGGGCCAGTTCACACCAGACGCAGTTCCGTACAGTGTGCTTTTGTTCTGCACGAAATGCATGCACAGTGTTTTCCATGTATTCCAATGGCTCTAGTTGGCTCTTGTTCACACCATGCAGTCAGTTTCCGGTCAGTTTCTGCACCGGGAAAATGACCGGAAACTGACTGCATGGTGTAAAACTAGAGACAACTAGAGCCATTGGAATAAATGGAAAACACTGTGCATGCATTTTTAGTACAGAAAAAATGCACACAAAACTGTACAGAACTGCATCTGGTGTGAACTGGCCCTTAATGTTTATCTAGGGGGTAAGAATAAGGAGTATTACTTACATTATTCCTAACTCCAGCATGCTTCCTCCCTTCACGTGACTGGTCCAACACTGCTGCTACTCCAAAACACTCTATTTTGCCTTTTGAGTTATATTTTTTTAAATTGCTAATTACAGGATTAAATGAAGAAAAACCTTTATGTAGTCCAAATAAGGAGAACAACCTGAATGAAAACAATGGTTTCCTCCATAAAAACACTGGAGGAGTGAGCATAGCCCCCCAAAGCAACAGGTAGTTCGAACAATCACCAGGTAAAAATAGAGGGAAAAAAACCTGATAAAAGAAGTCTAATGCAGCCACCACATCTAAGAATAAAACAGGTATATTGTACAAAAGACACCAAGCGAAATAACTGATGTCTGCACAGCACAACAAAAAAAATGACGTGTAGGCAGTGCAAACTGTAATTGTCTAAAAAGGTTTATTGATCGCATCATCCCTTTACATTGCAGGAAAGGCTATAATTGAAATTTCTTTTTCATGACAAGTTGTGATATAATTATTAGCTACAAACAGAATAAGAATCAGTAAGGGACAAAACATGGACACTTCAAGCTAGATAAGAAAAATATAATTACATTCCTATATTTTGAAAGATATATGAATATTCACTGTCCTTGCGATTTAACAATTCAGCGTCTCACAACAATGAATTGTTTTGTTCCTTACTGAAAAGACAAATAAGTGCTGTATGTCCTGAAGAGAAGAATGTTAACATTTTAAAGAGCAATTCTAGGAAGTAAAACTGTTCAGAATACTGCAAATGCTATCCAGTAAAGACTGTGCTATGTTCTTGAACAGACAATATTTAAAGCATTGCACTGCACTGAGGGAAATACAATGGCTGCTATTACTAGCCTCCTCTTAAAGTGACCTTGTCATATAAGTGAAACATGTTGATCAAGCATATGCCAGTAAATCAGAGATGAACTACTTAGCTTTTCCACTGCCCACACTGGTGGTCTGCACTCATTTGTGAGAAATGGTTCTACAAAAGTTTACTAGGACACCATCAATGTTGAACTTCAGAGCCCCTTGAAGCTTTCACTAGTTCCTTTTGCTGACCTTCATATCAATACAGGAGGCAGCAGTGACAATAAGCTCAGCCAGAGAAACAAGTAAGAGCCGAGCAGGAGCTAGTAGATTGGCACTCCTCAAAGTCTTTGTTTCCCAGCAGACTTTGGGTAAATTTCTTATGACCAGAGCTCACCATCATAGTCAACATGGTCACTATGGTCAATGCTTGCTTAGATATGTGTTTGCTTTATACATCCATTTTTCCATTTTGTAGTTACATAGTAACCAACCAAAAATACATGTATGCAGGTTGTGCTAAAAGTACACATATGCACACACATACACATGCCCATTTTGATTAAGAGCAACATGAAACAATAATAATGCACATATCCACTCTTAGTAAATTACATATTAAGGAATAGCCTATTTCCTGCATCAGTCTGCCAAGTTGGATTGCTAAGCACATTTGTCCCAGATTACCATAATAGAAATTTGTGGGGGCAGGCTCTACTTTTATTGATTAATTTGATTTTGGGGAAAAAACTTTAATAAACCCCACCCAGCTGAAAACATTTAAAAAGGCGATGCTTTAGGCCTCGCTCACACAGGGCATACATAACCATGTTTAACTGCACTTGGATGTACCCATGCGTCCCATGCACCCTATGCAGGCAGTCCTATTCCTGTCAATTAGGACCCCTGCATTTGCACAGACAGAGCCACTGCTCCCAATGTGACATCTATGCAGGTGCATGGCTTGAGTGCTTGGTGGTGCTGCTCCAGGCTGAGGTGTCGTGATGGCACTCAGGATAATAGAGATGCCAAGCATAAGAAAAACTCATCCAGTAAGCAATGCACATATAAGCATGAAATCGCTGCCTCAGCATAGCCGATCCTAGTGTGGAAAATATTCATGTAAAAGCCTCAGTCAATGCTGCAAGTGGAATTGACTGAGGCTTTCCATGAATACATGCACGCTAGGATCGGCTATGGTGAGCAGTGATTTCATGCTTATAGGTGCACGACCTTGAATGCATCAAGGATGTCAATGGGACTACTGGCACAGGGATGCATGGAACCCCTGTGCATCCCCGTGCAGGTAAACACAGTCCTCAATGGCCCTAAAGTTATGTACATCCCATGTTATCAAGGCCTTATGCCTTTAACTTATATGACAAGAAAATGTTTAGCCTGGCATTTTCTAAATGCAATACTTGGGGTCACTGAGAGCAGTAGGATCTTCTTATCAGCATGTCTGTTCCAGATCAGTGACTCAGGAAGTATTAAAGTATTTAAACCCATCAGACAGCTAGGCAACTAGCAATTTCAGGAGAGCTTCAACTTCCAAATTCCATTTTATCTCAGCACAGGTTTCCTTTAAACACTTCCGGCTGTGTGAAACGATTTTGTGCATGAGATACTGCGCATGGGTCCGGCGGACTCGATGTCCACAGCCACCTGCGATCGCTCCACAGAGAGGCAGAACAGGGATCTGCCTAAGTAAACAAGGCGGATCCCTATTCTGACAGGAGAGAATACTGAGATTGGCTGTTCCCAGTGATCAGGAACAGCGATCTCTGTGTTGTCCCACTGAGCCCATCCCCCACACACTGAGGGAACACAGTTAACCCTTTGATCGCCCCTAGTGTTAACCCCTTCCCTACCAGAGTCATTTATACATTGATCAGTGCATTTTTTTAGCACTGATCATTGTATTGGTGTCACTGTTCCACAAAAGTGTCACTTAGGATCAGATTCGTCTGCCGCAATGTCGCAGTCCCGCTAAAAATCGCCAGATCGCCGCCATTACCAGTAAAAACAATAAATAAATGAAAAGCACCTAAATCTATCCCCTATTTTGTAGATATATCTTTTGCGCAAACCAATCAATATACCTTATTGGGATTTTCTTTTTACCAAACATACAGTACAGACCAAAAGTTTGGACACACCTTCTCATTCAAAGAGTTTTCTTTATTTTCATGACTATGAAATTGTAGATTCACACTGAAGGCATCAAAACTAAGAATTAACACATGTGGAATTATACATAACAAAAAAGTGTGAAACAACTGAAAATATATTTCATATTCTAGGTTCTTCAAAGTAGCCACCTTTTGCAGCAGACACATCTCTAGAACTGTTAAGAGGAGACTGTGTGAATCAGGCCTTCATGGTAGAATATCTGCTAGGAAACCACTGCTAAAGAAATGCAACAAGCAGAAGAGACTTGTTTGGCTAAAGAACACAAGGAATGGACATTAGACCAGTAGAAATCTGTGCTTTGGTCTGATGAGTCCAAACTTGAGATCTTTGGTTCCAACCCCCGTGTCTTTGTGCGACGCAGAAAAGGTGAACGGATGGACTCTACATGCCTGGTTCCCACCGTGAAGCATGGAGGAGGAGGTGTGATGGTGTGGGGGTGCTTTGCTGGTGACACTGTTGGGGATTTATTCAAAATTGAAGACATACTGAACCAGCATGGCTACCACAGCATCTTGCAGCGGCATGCTATTCCATCCGGTTTGTGTTTAGTTGGGCCATCATTTATTTTTCAACAGGACAATGACCCCAAACACACGTCCAGGCTGTGTAAGGACTATTTGACCAAGAAGCAGAGTGATGGGGTGCTGCGCCAGGTGACTACCTCATGAAGCTCATCAAGAGAATGCCAAGAGTGTGCCAAGCAGTAATCAAAGCAAAAGGTGGCTACTTTGAAGAACCTAGAATATGAAATCTATTTTCAGTTGTTTCACACTTTTTTGTTATGTATAATTCCACATGTGTTAATTCATAGTTTTGATGCCTTCAGTGTGAATCTACAATTTTCATAGTCATGAAAATAAAGAAAACTCTTTGAATGAGAAGGTGTGTCCAAACTTTTGGTCTGTACTGTATGTAGAAGAATACATATTGGACTAAACTGATGAATACTTTTTTATTTTACATTTTCTTTTAATATGTATTATAGCAGAAATATTTTTTTTTATTTTCTTATAGCGCAAAAAATAAAAACCACAGAGGTGATCAAATACCACCAAAAGAAAGCTCTATTTGTGGGAAAAAAAAGGACGTACATTTTGTTCAGGTACAACATTGCACGACCGCGCAATTGGCAGTTAAATTGACGCAGTGCCAGATTGCAAAAAATGGCCTGATCATTAAGGGGATAAATCCTTCCTTGGCTGAAACAAATCAGTGTACTCCCCATGCTTTCTAGATACTCCTGCAAGTGTGCTGAAACTGGAAAGTCCCCTCTGTAATCCACTGCAGCCAATCTTCATACATAGTAGGAGGGTCTGCTTCCTAAAACCTGTGACCTCTATTCTCTCCTCCTGATATATTTACAATGAGGTTCAAACATTTAAGGCAGTCAAGAATTTGATGCTTTTGAAAATCTTCAGAGGAGAATTGACTCTTTCTACAGAAAGGACAATGTGCAGGAATCTCTCTTCTGAAATATAAAGAGGTTAATTAAGAGGGTTATCGTACCAAATAACGAGAAAGGGGTTGGTGTGTGCAGTACAGCACTATCTGCAAAAGATAATAGGCACACGGAGGTAGGCTGTGTTGTCCACATGTATTTCAAAGTGTTATATTCAATGTTGACAGCAGTGTACCTTTAACAATAAATATAGCTTTTTATTTGTATTGATTACAAATGGAAAAAAGATCATCAAGCCCACACAGTGACATTATGTTTGTGATAAAATATTCCTTACTGTGCTGTGTAAATGGAATGTGAAAAGGTCACATCAATGGATGTTTATTAGGTAATGCATTGGGACTACAACATACTAATCTGCCTTATGTGAGATCTGTAAAGACGTAAACAAATCACCATTGTTAAATAGTCAGGTTTAAACGGTTTCACCAAACAGGAACGGTGAAGGGGAATATGCAATAGAGACACAGCGAGAAATAAAAACAGGTGTTCTAGCATTCCCCTATATTACCAAAGAAAGGCATTTAATTTCTGTCTGTGTCACTGTTGGGGGAACTCCTCTTATCGATACAATTGAGCTTAAGACAGGTATTAGGTGCTTGCATTCTTAAAAAAAAATTTGACCCAGTTATTTTTTGGTTGGTTTCTGAATGTCTGGATCCTAAAAAAATGTTTGCCCTAGTATTGAGTTATTAGGTCCACTTTGTCTCTCATATTTTTATACCCCTTATGGATAGACCCGAGGAATTTTTACATTTACACCATGGGTCTGCTTATTTGGCAATAACTTTGTCATTACTTGAGATGACAAAAGTAATGCATACACTGATTTTTTTTTTAGGGGTTTTGGCAATATTTTCTTGCAAAAAGCATTTTATTTTTTAAATAACCTTTAGACAAGCAGTGAAAACAATTAAAAAGTTTTTTTTTCTATTTTGGCCAGCGTTATTTAAAAAAAGTAGTTATGCAGTAAATAAAAGACAATAAAATGTTATTCTAACATTGGTCCCATTTAAAAACTACAATAAAATAATGCTTCTGGAATAAAGCATTAGCAAAGTTATTTGTAAAAAAAAAAGTATTTTTAGTCTTAACATTTTTCATCTAACACTGGAAAAAAATAAAAAAAAAATCTATTAAAAAAAGAATAAAAAATGTAGAAAATAAAAGCAGTAACATCATTGATACAAAAAAAATTAGAAAATAAAAGACAGACAGAGGGTTTGTGAGAGAGGGTCTGCACCGCTCCTCTCCCTCTTTATACAAATTTTGAACTGCATCCATGACAGAATCTTTTTTGTCTGATTCTTGATTGGAGGTTGATTCAATTAAGCCCCCACAGTAGAAGGGTTCTTCACTGTTATTGTTCCATCCTGGGGTGTTTATTCAGCAAATACCACCTATGCTTTCCTTCCCTCTTAAATTTCAGCAGCTGAATACTCTTTTCATGGGGAAAAGGTACAATACAATTCAATACGATTAAGATGATCTTTTCTCTTGTCTTTTCCCTATGGTTGCAGTACGTCCCTCTCTGTAGGGGCACTCAATGCAGAGGAGGAGCCAGGAGCGCCGCTGGGGGACCCCAGAAAATGAGGATCGGGGCCGCTCTATGCAAAACCCTTGAGTAAAATTAGTATTTGATTTAAGTATGTAAACAGTAAAAAAGGGAGGACAGACCATATTGGCCCCGTAAAGAATGAGGAAGGACATCTGGTTATAAAGGATGGCGAAGGTATTGAATTTATTATTTTCCTCTGTCTTTAAGGGAATTGGGGGGCTTTAGTAACCAAAACTGCAGTGCTTATCCTCATGACACATCACAGGAAGCACTCTCATGGCTAACAGAGGACAGAATTAGAATTAGACTTGGGAAATGTAACATTAATAAATCATCAGGACCAGATGGCTTGCACCCGAGGGTACTTAGGGAACTCAGTTAAGTAATTGCCAGACCATAACCTAATTTGTACTGACAGTCTACTGACTGGAATGATACCAGCAGATTGGAGAAAAGACAATGTAGCACCAATATTTAAAAAAGGCCCAAAATACATCCCTGGGAATTACAGACCAGTTAGCCTAACATCAATAGTATGCCAGCTCTTGGAGGGGATGATAACAAACTATATACAAGATTTTAGTAATAAAAACATAAGCAGTAATCAGCATGGATTCATGAAGAATCGTTCTCGCCAAACCAATCTATTATCCTTCTATGAGGAAGTGAGTTGCCATCTAGATAAAGGAAGGCCAGTAGACGTGGTGTATCTGGATTTTGAAAAAGCGTTTGACACAGTTCCCCATAAACGTTTACTGTACAAAATAATGTCCGTTGGCATGGACCATAAGGTGAGTACATGGATTGAAAACTGGCTACAAGGGTGAGTTCAGAGGGTGGTTATAAATGGGGAATACTCAAAATGGTCATGGGTGGGTAGTGGGGTCCCACAGGGTTCTGTGCTGGGACCAATCCTATTTAATTTATTCTTCAATGACCTGGAGGATGGGGTTAACAGTTCAATCTCTTTATTGGCAGATGATACTAAGCCAAGCAGGGCAATAACTTCTCCGCAGGATGTGGAAAACTTGCAAGAAGATCTGAACAAATGAATGGGATGGGCAACTGCTTGGCAAATGAGGTTTAATGTAGAAAAATATAAAATAATGCATTTGGGTGGCAAAAATATGAATACAATCTATACACTAGGGGGAAAACCTCTGGGGGAATCTAGGATGGAAAAGGACCTGGGGGTCCTAGTAGATGATAGGCTCAGCAATGGCATGCAATGTCAAGCTGCTGCTAACAAAGCAAACAGAATATTGGCATGCATTAAAAAGAGGATTAACTCCAGGGATAAAGCAATAATTCTCCCACTCTACAAGACTCTGTTCCGGCCGCACCTAGAGAATGCTGTCCAGTTCTGGGCACCAGTCCTCAAGAAGGATGTACTGGAAATGGAGAGAGTACAAAGAAGGGCAACACAGCTACTAAAGGTTCCTATAGGATATTAGTTATGATGAAAGGTTGCGAGCACTGAACTTATTCTCTCTGGAGAAGAGACGCTTGAGAGGGGATATGATTTAAATTTACAAATACCGTCCTGGAGACCCCACAAGACACGTGGCCACTCATTAAAATAAATCTGCAGGGGATCAAATAAATATTTTCCCTACTGTATAATACTAAGGCCAAGTTTTTAGACAGGAACCAATTAACCTACTAGCATGTATTTGGAGTGTGGGAGGAAACCGAAGTAACCGGAGGAAACCCACACAGGCACAGGAATAACATGAAAACTCGGGAATTCGAACTAATGACCTTTGTGCTGCTAGGAGGAAGTGCTTATTTATGCCTATTTATTTCCTCTTGACAGCAGTAGCTGTAATTCAACAATACAAATGTTCAACACGTGTCTGTATTGTACTGAGAAAATTGAGGCAATTCAATTATCACTCAGAGCAAAGTAACAAATTTGCATGATAGCCCAGTCCCTCTGCTGCAACTTACTTTTTCCTGGGCTTCTTCCCATCTGTTCACCTGTTAAAGCCCTGTGATATACATTGTACATACAACTACGCATGACCATGTGACTCTCTTTCCACCCATGATGAAGCACTCTAGGCAGTCAATTCAACACTCAAGCTTTACTACTTTTATCCTCATGTATATATTTTTTTAAAAATCTTCCACTTGCTGTTTGTCACCATAGTGCATGTAATTTACATTTTTCTATATGCTTTCAGTCCTCTCTGTAAAAGTCCTCTATATAATACAAATTGTTTTTCTTAACAGGCTTCTTTTGACACCCAAAATGCCTTTTCTGATTTGCTAGCACATCAATTTATGCTATTGACAGATTTGTTAAAAGCATAGTTTAAACGTGCAGAACACTTGGGTCGGTGCTCAGTCTTCTAAAGTACTTTAAAATTGTCTAAATGTGGCTTTTAGATATTTTTGCACCAAAAAGAACTACACTCTGGAAGTAAATTAGTTAAAATTGCTTCTGACATCCTGCTATTGACAGACACATTTTCTGCTTTTTCATGGTGTTCTTTTTTTGACAAACATGAGAAATTTGCTAAATAATAATGCATGCCATATTAAATATATTTTAGATACAAAATGTTGAAGACATGTATCACAATAACATTGCAATAGCTGAGAAACATTAGTATTAGCACACTGCCAGTGATGGATTCTGTGTTGTTAACAATACATCAGACTAGAAAGCAAGTGTTTTTTGAGTGGCTTGGACCCAAGGCCACTGCTGGATTGTTATGGTCTCGCACAGGCAGATATTCCAAACATTATCAGTAATTCATAACTATGCTGCCCAGATTTCAGTAAGTATATATGGCTTGTTTAGGCTTTTTTAATTTTACAACAGTGAAATTTATGTTCTGTATGCTGTGCTCACTGTCTGAAAGTAACTTTGGGTTTGGTAATCGCATGGTAATTCCTTGCCCTCTGTTCAAATCGTAGTTTAACCCCCAACTCTGGGTTCAACCCCACCATATAACTCTCCCATCCCCCACTTGACTGAGTCTTCTTTCTTTTGTGTCCTCTGCCGATGCAAAGAAGGACAATGACTTTATAACAACAGTGGTGATCTCTTTTTTTAGGCTTTGAATGAAGGGTGCCTTGGTGACAACCCCCTAGGGAAAAAGGCTGCGTTTCCCTTCCAGGCCGAATGATGCAGAGTTTCCTTTAAAGTGAATGTAAACCAGATTCATGAAATTTGAGCTGGGCACATATATCTGCAGTTTTTTGTTATCTCTTTTCAATGAGCTAAGTCTTATAGCTCTCTTCTGAACGGTTCCTCTGTTATCAGCCTGAGAACTCCTGACATATTTTTTGATTTTTAGACAAAAGCAGCCTGAATCTTTTGTCAAAGGAGGTTGCTAAAATACATTAGCAGAGAGCAGCTCCTATTACAAAACAGCTATGAGATTGTCTGCCTATGATGAGAGGGGGTGTGTGCCTTTCCTTCAATCAGCAATTTTAGCTTTCTTGGCTGTATGCCCAGACATCACACTCTGTGTTAACCAGGAAGAGAAAATCTCCTAACAAAATCTGAACTTTCTAAACAGTATATAAATGTGAAGACAGCAGATATACATATAGGGCCTGATCCACAAAAGGGATACGCCGGCGTATCTACTGATACACCGTCGTATCCCTGTTTCTATCTATGGAACTGATCCACAGAATCAGTTTCACATAGATAGGCAGAAGATCCGACATGTGTAAGGGACTTACACTGTCGGATCTTAGGATGCAGTACCGCAGCCGCCGCTGGGGGCATTTCTCGTCGAAATCCAGCGTCGGGTATGCAAATTAGCACTTACGGAGATCCACAAAGCTTTTACGCTTCGTTTTTTCTCCGTAAGTATTAGTTTGCCATCGCAAAATTAGGGCTGCTTTTACAAGGCCTAAACTGTTTACACCTTGTAAAAGTAGACCCTTCTATCCCGCGTCGCTGTCATTTTTTTTTTTTTTTTTTTTTTTTTTCCCGCCGCAACTCGTTTTTTTTTTTTACGCCAGTCGCGATTCTCAAAACCCGGCGCAACGTAAAACCGCACAAAGCACGTCGGGAAAATGACGTCGGGAGCATGCGCAGTACGTCCGGCGTGGGAGCGCTCCTAATTTAAATGGGACTCGCCCCATTAAATTAGGAACGCCTTGCGCCGGACGGATTTAAGTTACACCACTCAAAATTTCTAGGTAAGTGCTTTGTGGATCGGGCACTTAGGTAGAGATTTTGCGGCGGTGTAACTTAAATCCGAATATTTAAGTTACACCCGCTCGTTGTGGATCAGGCCCATAAAACCTATGTAGGGAGATTTGGTTAATCTATGTGTATCATCTAAGGGCTGTTCACTTCACTGGGTGTATGGAGGGTTTACATCCACTTTAACCTAGATGTTTAAATGGGCGTGTGGTGGGGAGGGGGAGTCAGTTGCAGACTGAAATAATTACAGCCTGAGCTGTTTTTTTATGTTGTACCCAGCCTGTGGGTCATTTTCATAAAAAAAAAATGCCCAGCGTCAGAGTAATAAAAAAAGCTATATGTATAGTTACTGTACATACAGTAGTTAATCTAGTTGGAAAAAAAAAGTCCCTCCAGTTCAACCAACAGAGGGAAAAAAAAACACACACAAATAGAAACCCTCCCTATATAATATCCAATACTCATAGTTGATCCAGAGGAAGGCAACAAAAAAAACACTTTATAATGTTAGTATCCAGTTATATTATGTGCATTTAGGAAAGAATCCTGACCTTTCTTAAAACTATCTACTTGAAAACAATCTATTTCCCTCCAGAGTGCCCCTCGTCCTCTGTGATGATCTTAAAGTGAATAACTCTACACCAAGTTCACTTTATGGACCACATACAGAATGTACTTATGTTGTGACCAAAATTTGTATAAATCAATATCATAATTTACAGGGACAGACAAACTCTTCACTGGTGGCATGGTTTTTAACTAAAATCTGGGATTTTCCTTTTGTTGTGGGACTGTAGGCAGAACAAATTATAAACAATAGGAAACACTGGCCTCAAAATGATGGATTCAATAGCCCTTTATTATAGGTATTACATTAAATCACGTGTCAAACACAAGGCCCATGGGCCAAATCTGGCCCACCATCTTGTCCACCTCAAGACCCCGCACTTTCTTCCTCCCAGCTCTGCCATCCATCTTCTTCCTGGCAGCAGTGCAAGGTGGGGGGGGGGGTGCACTGTAATGTAAGGGAGCGTAGGGGGGGTTCTTGACATCTGATGTAAGGGGAGTGAGGTGTTCTGGACATCTAGTCTTACAGAAACAACTTGCCCTTTGAGGGCAACCATAATGCTAATGCGGCCCATGATGAATTTGAGTTTGCCCCCCCCCCTGCATTAAATCATTCCAAACCATAGCTTACAAATTAATTAATTAAATAACATATACGGCAAATACAGATAATAAATTATACCAGAAAAACATACTTAGTTTAGTTATTGAAGCTCAAGCTAACCATTACTATAATCTAGAGTCCCCTTTCATAAGAAAGGGACAAAACCTCATAAAAAGAGTTGCAATAAGGAATGGGAGGGCTGGTTGTGCCTTTCCTCTATATGACCACCGACTGTAACCCTTGTGACGCATCTTTCTCTTTATATAGGAGTCAGCTTGTACTAGGACCATTTAACCACTTAAGCCCCGGACCATATTGCTGCCTAAAGACCCAAGGGGTTTTTACAGTTCGGGACTGCGTCGCTTTAACAGACAATTGCGTGGTCGTGCGACGTGGCTCCCAAACAAAATTGGCGTCCTTTTTTCCCACAAATAGAGCTTTCTTTTGGTGGTATTTGATCACCTCTGCGGTTTTTATTTTTTGCGCTATAAACAAAAATAGAGCGACAATTTTGAAAAAAATTCAATATTTTTTACTTTTTGCTGTAATAAATATCCCCCAAAAACATATATAAAAAAAAATTTTCCCTCAGTTTAGGCCGATACGTATTCGTCTACCTATTTTTGGTAAAAAAAAATCGCAATAATCGTTTATCGGTTGGTTTGCGCAAAATTTATAGCGTTTACAAAATAGGGGATAGTTTTTTTGCATTTTTATTTTTTTTACTACTAATGGCGGCGATCAGCAATTTTTTTCGTGACTGCGACATTATGGCAGACACTTCGGACAATTTTGACACATTTTTGGGACAATTGTCATTTTCACAGCAAAAAATGCATTTAAATTGCATTCTTTATTGTGAAAATGACAGTTGCAGTTTGGGAGTTAACCACAGGGGGCGCTGTAGGAGTTAGGGTTTACTTTGTGTGTGTTTACTAGTGTAGGGGGGTGTGGCTGTAGGAATGACGTCATCGATCGTGTCTTCCCTATAAAGGGAATGACGCGATCGATGCGCCGACACAGTGAAGCACGGGGAAGCCGTGTTTACACACGGCTCTCCCCGTTCTTCAGCTCCGGGGAGCGATCGCGACGGAGCGGCTATAAACAAATAGCCGCGGCGTCGTCCCGGATCGCTCCCCGAGCGGACCCGACCTCCGCATGTACCGGGGGGGGTCCCGATCGGACCCCCCACCCACGTCTAGGCAGGCACGTACAGGTACGTGATTGTGCCTGTCCGTGCCATTCTGCCGACGTAAATGTACATGAGGAGGTCGGGAAGTAGTTAAAATATCATGTGACATTTTAACTACTAATCACAGGTAAGTAAATAATGGTTAACTTTAATCTCTAACCTTTTTTAGTCTGCCATGGTCCCACAGTTGTGATGAACTGAATCTAGAAGTCATCCTGTTTGCATATCAAAGCAGTAGAGGCACAGTGCAAAATATATGAACGAAAATCCCTTATGAACTGCAGAACATCCCTAATTGTTCTAATTTATGCAGGATTTCCCCTTCACAATGTTGAAGGCTGTTCTTAAAGCAGAGTTCCAGCCTTTTAATGTTTATTAAAAGTCAGCAGCTACAAAAAGTGTAGCTGCTGACTTTTAATAAACAGACACTTACCTGTTCCACGGTCCAGCGATGCGGCAGCCCGGAGCTCTGCTCCTCTCCCCGGCGCCTCTATTGCTATTCTGGGCACCCGGCCGTGACAGCTTTTGGCTTCACTGCCGGGCACACACTGTGCATGCGTGAGTCACGCTGCGCTCCCGGAGTGGACAGCCGATCTCCTGGGCTGCCTAGTGGCAGAGGAGGAGTCGCCTAGGCGGCCTGTAGGTGGAAGTAGGAAGTGGGACAGGAAATCCCACTCCTAACGAAGCCCCCACTCCCCCCCCCAAAAAATGGCATGCCAAATGGAGCGCTTAAAGCGGAAGTTCCAACTTTTGGGTGGAACTCCGCTTTAAGTAAAAATTACCTCTGCTTAGTTTAAAAATCACAATGTTAAAGGATTTTATATGAAACTTGGAAAAAAGGAATAATTTATAATCAATGTTACTTTTTTTTAATCAGTGGTTTTTATTTCATTTGTATCCTTATCTGTGCTTTATATTTACTTGGACAATGTTATCCAAACAATGAAAAAATTATACCTATGTAGCTTGCAAACAGCTATAATGACAGGTGGCTAAATGGGCAGCCCAGTCCTTTACAAGTATATAGACAGTACTTCTTGTGAGTCCCAGATTTCTAGCGAGACAATCATTCTAACTACTTCAATGGATTCCGCCTGACTACAAGAATTAAAACATAATACCCTTTCTCTATGATTATGATTGCTACCAAAGTTGAAATATTTGCAGATAGAGGTAGACTTTTACAGCACTGTGAAGGGGCACCTCCACCTTCTGCTATCACCCGTGATAGCTTCAGGGCTCTCCTGTTCCTGCGGGGAACCTGGGACCCTGATAAGCAGCTGGCATGGCTGCTTACCGGAGGGATAAAAGAATCAAAGCTGAGAATAATTGTCCATAGAAGTGGTCTTCACAGCCGATATTGCTCTAAAATCTTGCTTTTATTAGAAAAAACTGTGTAAAGTTGCAGTTATAGAAATGTGACATGTTTCAGCCTTCACAGCTTTAATCATTAAAGCCATGTAGGCTGAAACTCATCAACTGACTAATCTGCAACTTTTTACACTGTTTTCTAATAAAAGCAAGATTTTAGAGCAACTTCGGTTGTACGGATCACTTCTATGGGCATTTTTTAGGATATTCCCTATGCACAATTGACATTTCTATATGTTCCCTATTTACTGTATAGCAAATGTTCATTCTTTGAGTTTAGGTCCACATTAAAAGGTTGTTTCATTACATTACAATTATTATCACTTTAATTCTGGAAAACATGGTCTTCATATTTTATTAAATAATCGTGACCTTTATATTTGTAAGAGCATGCCTTCACCAACAAATTCATGAAAAACTAAGAATGAGACTTTTTACTTAAGAAATTATTATACTGACAGATGCCAAACACACAACAGTAAACAGCTATGTCTTTTGTTCCCTTAGCATGGCTCACTGCTTTTGGCAGGTTCCTTGGTCTAATGAGCAAGTTGCCTGGCTGAAAAAGATCTAAATTAAGCAACTGAAAGGCCAGCTGTCATTTCTGAAAATACTACATGTGTGCATTATCATTTTCAGATTTTACATTTATATTACTGTATCCAATACATTTTGTTTATTGGTAAAAATTGCTTTCATTGCAGTGATAATAAATCATTTGACCATGTTAGAAAAAACAAAATAATATATTTTCTGCAGTTACACATTAACTGGGAACTTTTGTCCTGCTGCAGAATAAATTTCGGGCCTATCACATGCCTCCCTAATGGTATGGTATGATGGATAAATATCTGCCTGTATTTTTCAACACTGAGGACACCATTGATTTAGTAAAGTTGAGGACCATAGATGCAAGGATTGAAAGATGTCCAATAGTGTCATCAGCACATAACTGGTGGAAACAAGTAAGGTCCAGGTACAACCATCTAATGTCCTGAGAAGTCTGGCTAGAAGTGGAAGAATTCATGGAAGAATTGTGGCCAAAAAGTCACCCCCTCCAATGTAGAAATAAGACTAAGTGAGTCAACTATGAACATAGAAACCGGAGTACAGAAAAATGCAGATGCTCTGGACTAAAACATTTGAAATATTTGGCTGTAGCAGGAGGCAGTTTGCTCATGAAGGGCTAATAAGTGGTACAATAATGAGTGTCTGCAGGCAACAGTGTAGCATTGTGGAGGTTCTTTGCAAGTTTATGGTTGCATTTCTGCAAATGGAGATTTGGCCAATCAAGATTAATGGTGTGCTCAATACTGAGAAATACGGGCAAATATTTATCTATTACCATTTACTGTATATATATTATTCATTTAGTATGTGTCAAAGAACCAACCGTGGAAGAACTGGCAGACCTGTCTTGCATGGACCAACGAGCACAGTGCGCATGCGCGCGCATACAGTCAACAACACCGTAAATTCAGTATTCTTTACTGCGCACGCGCGTGCGCCAGTACGCATGCAATGCGGGCGGGACTCCTGGCGTCAGTGCCCTATTTAAAGCTTGCTGCAGCAGTTACCAACTGCTGAATGATCTTCAGCCTTTATGTGATCCTGAGCTCTTGTTCCTGTTTTCCTGTGTTCCTGTTGACAACCCGGCTTGCCTGTCCAGACTTCTCCGTGCATGACCCCCGGCTTGTCTCTCTGCTTACCCTTCATCCTGTTCCTGTCTGCTTGTTCCAGTGTATGACCTCGGCTTGCCTTCTGACCTGCTCCAGTCTCTTCCTGCTTCCTGTGTATGACTACCGACTTGGCTCCTGACTCCGCCCCTGGGTTTTCCTGCCAGTCTACCTCATCTTGTACTTCCGTGGTACCCCTGTCTGACTACGTATCCTGGTATACAGCTGATCTCCAACATCTACTCAGCAAGTCGCAGCTGGCAACTCCTGCATCTCTGGGCATAGCACCCCCTGTGTCACCTCCAGGGGGCGTTCTGCACTTAGTCGCAAGGGAAGCCCTCTCAGCACTTCGGCCTCTGGGAAGGTACTTGACAGTATGGCAGATTATCCTCCTTCGGCTTTAAGAAAAACAAGGAGTCATGTAAGTGATGGTTTGGCCCCCTGATCACAATTCATCAGGTCTATTGGGGGTTAGATTTGAGGCATCCTACATCCACAGAAGATCTGAGGTTAGATCTCCAACATGTTTGTAACAATCTCCCTGCCCCGTTTCCTCAAAACCTGTGTGCAAGTGTACCTAGAAAATTGTATGCTGTTTTGAAGGCGAAGGGTGGTCACATTAAATTTTGAATTGATTTAGATTTCGCTTTTGTTCATTTACTTTTTTTACTCATTTTATTGAAAGATAATAAACTCTTAACACTTTTATTTCTGAAGGCTTTCTTTTGCATAGTATATATATATATATATATATATATATATATATATATATATATATAGATAGATAGATAGATAGATAGATAGATAGATAGATAGATAGATAGATAGATAGATAGAGACATACAGGGGTTGATTTACTAAGCTTCAACTAAGCTTTGACAAAAAAAAATCCTGAAAGCTAATTGGCTTATATACAAAGCTGCACCAGATTTTGCACGCTCCAGTTTTAGCAAATTACCCCCACAGTATATATATATATATATATATATATATATATACACTGTATATATACACAACATTTTTTCTATCATTCTATTTTTACAACAACTACTTTACGTTACAACTTCACTACTGCAAGAGCCCAGTGCCAAGGACTGTATGTTCTGCCCTTGTACATTTTTTTATATATAACTTCACAAGCATAAACAAATAGCTGGTCTAACCTTGGCCATTCTGCCTAAGCACATGTATATAACATAAAGTATTAAATGACAAGATGTAAGTTAATTGTCCAAACATTTTTTTCAAGAAAGAATCAATGGCAAACAGATTCTACACAATATTAAACCGCATGAATCAGTTGATTTTTCCGTTTCTAAGCCAGATTCTTGAAATAAATGCATTAGTTTAGCAGATTTGTCTAGATTTCATGCCAAAGTCAGAACTACATTTTTTCAATCACTGCTAAAGGTATAAGTTATACTTAAAGGTACATTTTAATGTAATGCGTTGAGCAAAAGATTTCAATATTATTTTAAAAGATAACTCCATATTGTTAGAACCACTGTGTGGCTTTTGTTACAGAAAGTTGCCTGATTTGTCTTGGTAATATTGTGGCACCAGAACAGGAGGCGGGGTGAAATTTCCCAAACTGGCAAAGACAGCAGTAAAAATTTTATAGAGGTTCTAACCCTTCTACCTCTAAAAAAAAAAAGTGTACTGCTATCCATGTAGGGGAAATTACTCTTCATTTTGTGCTTGGGGCACCACCTGTCACAGGAACTGGATGTGAGGGGAAATCTTCACAATAATCAAACAGTGAAGCAATAAAATCTGACAGAGGATCTAACTCTTCTGGTTGGAGTTATAATTCAGTTCGGAAAGTCCTATAAATTGGAATAATGTTGCACAGTTTCCTATAATTTGTAGGATATATATATACTGTATATAGTTCATAAGCACTTCTTGCTTAGGCTGCATTCACACCTAGGCGTAGGGCGTACAGGCGTTTTTACAGGCGATTTTTACCGACGTTTTTGTCGCGCGTATATGCGCGTTTGCACGCGTATGCGTGCGTTTTCGCACAGTGGCGTTCGACGTTTTTGTACTTTGTCTTTTTCCATATTAGCCAATAAGAAAAATGATCATCCCTGACATCACTTGTTGCTCTCCTAGGAATTTTTTATTCCTCTTCCTGGGTGAATATACCTCTTCCGGATTTCAGCAACACAGGCGTCAAAACGCTTGTACAAGCGCGTGTTTACGCGCAATACGCGCGTATCAGGCGTTTTACATTGACTTCAATGTAAAAAAAAACGCTCAAATACGCGCATATCGCGCGCTAGGAGCGACAAAAAAGGGTCCGGAACTTTTTTGAGCTACAGGCTACAGGCTACAGGCGTTTAGGCGTTCAGATGTGAACCATCCCCATTGCCTTTCATTACTTTTCGTCCCTCTGGCGTTTGTGCGCGTCGCGCTACAGGCGTAAAAACGCCTAGGTGTGAATGGAGCCTTAGTAGTACAGAACAGCGTTTTAACTTACTACAATTTTAGGGATCATTCCTAGCCATTAACCTCCCTGGCGGTATGATTCTTTCAGAAAAAACATGCTGAAAGCGGTACCATTATTTGCAAGGAAATTTGGCGTTTTATATTGTAGGCCTGTAATTTTTAGAAATAACTCACTTAAATCTGACCAAACAAGATTCTAATAGGCATCCCGGGTATGACATTTTTTTAAAAACAAAATGATAAATTATAATATAATAAATAACTATAAATAATTATAACAAATAATAATATAATTATAATAAAAATTATTCAATAATGTAATCAAATCAAAATCACTGAAATTTGCTCAGTTGCAGAATTGTCGTTGTCATTATTTTATTTTTTTTATGACGAATTTCCCCACTAATCACTATCGCACAATTCTGCAAGTGATTATAATTTATTATCGCTGTTTTCTAGCTGATCTAAAACTATTTTTGACATAAAGGGACACTTTTGGTTGCTATGGACAATCTACAGTTTGCAGGGAGAAAAAAAGGTTTTTATTATATAAAATGACATGCAGGACACTGGGCAGACCACTAGGGACAAGGGGGGTGTGTTTTTTTTTACATACAGTACTGTAATCTATAAGATTACAGTATACTGTATGTAATGTGTTTGTTTACTTTTTTGAATTTGGCGCCGTTCTCCGTCCCCGTGCATCGTAACGTCACAGGGAACGGAGATCGGCGGCACAGGAGGACGCTGTGTGAATCGAGCGAGGTCCCGCTCGCTCACACAGCGCGGTGGCATCGCTGGATCCAGGGACAAGGTAAGTAAACACTCCCTGTACATCCAGCGAGGCAAGCCCGAGTCTGACTCGGGGTTACCGATTTTAGCCCAAAAATCTCAGACTCGGGAACACCGCTCAGGAGGTTAATGATCCACTGAACATAATCTTTAAGTGATTTAACATGCAAGTGATTTTATGCCAACAGTTATTCTGCAACATCAGCCAGAGAGTCTCTAATGAAGGAATTTCAAATAATGCAAAGAGGGATGATGTGGCAGAGGAGATGGTGGCAGCATCCGTGGACAAGTAGAGATAAGTGAATCTGTCTGTAATGTTTGAGCCAGGTTTTGAAAACCAGGTGGGGAGTCTGCAAACCCCGAACTTAAAGCTGAAATCCGTTGAAGTCTACTGGGGACAAAATTTGCTAGTTTTTCTGGAATTTTTTGAGACTTATAGGCAAACTATTGTTCAAAAAGAACATGGCTGCTGGGCATTGGCATGCTGACATGTACCGATGCAATTTTTTTTTTTAATAAATACCATTAAGGTGGAAAAGGATATTTTCATATGACTTAATAGAAAGCATTGTAAAGAAACAAATTATTTGATTAACCAGCCTAGGAGATGCCTTAAAACAGTGTGTGATGTTATAGAACAGTGCTTGAAAAAAAAAAAACATTGTAAAGTTTTCCCTTAAATTCCACCCAAGCCCTAATCCGGGCAGCCCTGGAGAAGGAAAATCCTTTTGAATCCTAGCAGGCTACATGCCATATGCCATTCAACAATGGGGGGGATTTGCAAGGGGTGGAGGGTGGCACCATTAGGACAAGGCACCTTGTCCTAATGGTGAGGGAAAAGGGTTCCTTCCCACATCCAATCCACCAAAAAGAATGTGGTAGTTTTTTGGGGAGCTCTGGCTTCCTTATTAGCACAACTAAATTCAGACCAACTAAAGGAATTACAAAAAAAATACTTCTTGCAGCATCCCTCTCCCCACAATGCAAGGGTTAAATGCTCAATATGATCAGGCAGGTGAACTGTTCAATTTGGACCAAATAGTTTGCTTGGTCCACAAATACTGAATGGCCAGCCTATACCTCGAACCCAGGTCCAAACTAACCCAAATCTCATCCCTAGTGGCAAGGAATACTGTAGCACAAAACTGTCAGCATTGGAGGAGGGCAAACACATAAGTCTACCATAATAGTAGAACTCCTCTAAAGCCCTGTACACACGATCGGTTCGTCTGATGAAAACGGACCGCCGGACCGTTTTCAACGGACGAACCGATCGTATGTGGGCCCCATCGGTTTTTTATCCATCGGTGAAAAAAAATAGAACCTGTTTTAAATTTTTCTTATGGTTAAAAAAACGATAGAAAAAAACGATCTTCTGTGGGGAAATCCATCGATCAAAAATCCATGCATGCTCAGAATCAAGTCGATGCATGTTCGGAAGCATTGAACTCAATTTTTCTCAGCACGTCATAGTGTTTTACGTCACTGCGTTGGACACAATCAGATTTTTAACCGATGGTGTGTAGGCAAGACTGATGAAAGTCAGCTTCATCGGATTCCCGATAAAAAAATACATGGGATTAGATTCCATCAGATATTCGATCGTGTGTACAGGGCTTTACAGATGTGTATTTTAGGTGTTTATTTGTTAACTATAGCTTTAATGCAAGTAACTAAGCAAAAAAAATGCAGTAGATCATTAAAAAAAAAAAAATTCCCTTAAATAACCAGTTGAGTGGTACGGTGTGATGGAAAAGTTCTCAGTGTTTAGTCCAGCTGGACTACCAGTTAATTGATGTACTTGCTCAGACAATAAAGAGTTTGGTCAGTCATAGAAGATAAAACTGTGTTACCACCTTAATTAAACTATGCTACCGTCAAAGGCAAAAAACTGGTTTTATGTTAATAAACAGAGTGGAAACAATGCATCAATAAAATTTACTTTTGCTAGATCATCATGGTTTTAATTAAAATGCATATTTTTTTCCGGCATCATCTTTATGCTATTTATCATCTAAATAAAGTGATGTTGGTTTTTTAATACAATGTCCCTTTTCATCTGGGATTCATCGAGCGAGTGGGTTTAGGATAGTAATAATACACTGTAATCAAACAGCAGGAGTCTGATTTTCTATGATAGGTGAAATTGGAAACCTGGTTTGTAAAGCACAAATGTGGATGGGACCCGCTGTGCCAGAAGACAGCCTTTTAGTAATGAGCACTGATTACACTCATATTTTAAGTTCTGCAATGCACAAATAAAGGACATGTGTGAAGGTCAATGAAAGTTCCAAAAATCTTGAACATTTACTTAAAGCAGAGCTCTAGCCAAAGAGCTTTTTGTGTGAGAGCTTGGTGTGTAAAAAAGTTACCCGTACACCACGTCCAGAACTCTGCTCTGCCCTAAAATGTATTATTTTTCTTTATGCCAGATAACACAGCTCATGCTGTACTTCCGGCACACTGCGCATATGAGAGCAAAACGGCTGCAACCATTAAAGAGATTGTAAAGTCTCATCTTTTTTCCTATAAAAAGAAACAAACATGTTATACTTACTTGCTCTGTTGTAGTGGATTTGCCCAGAACCTCCTCTTCTCTGGTCCCTCTTTTGTGATCTGGCCCCTCCCTTCTGTTGTGTGCCCCCACAGCAAGCAGGGTGTTATGGAGGCACATCTCCCTCTGTCTATTCAGACATGGAGCCCCGCCCCAGCCCCCTCCATCTCCTTATTGGCTATCTGACTTTGATTGACAGCAGCCGGAGCCAATGGCGCTGCTGCTGTGTCTCTGCCAATCAGGAAGGAGAATATCACACAGTTGAGACACTCATGGACATCGCTGAACAGAGAGGGGCCTCAGGTAAGTATTAGGGGGGCTGCTACACACAGAAGGCTTTTGATTTTAATGCATAGAATGCATTAGGATACAAATCCTTCAGCCTTTACAACCCCTTTAATCAGTGTATTTTGACAGTAGCGGGTTCTGTTGTCACAATGCCCCATTCAGCCACCTTGCTGAATGAAACAAACTAACACTGCATGGTCAGCTTTAAAGGGGTTGTAAAGGTAAATTATTTTTCACCTTAAAGTGGTTGTAAACCCACTATTTTGACTTTTACCTACAGGTAAGCCTATAACAAGGCTTACCTGTAGGTAAGGAGAATATCTCCTAAACCTGCACGGTTTAGGAGATATTCCCCTCGCAATGCGGGCGGCGCATGCGCAGGGGGGAATCCACGGCGAAAGGACCGGCATCCGCCGGACCCTGCCGATTTTAAATCTCCCGCGGGAGTGACGTCATCGCCGCTCCAGCCAATCACAGCGCTGGAGCGGCGATACCCGGAAGACACGCCGGAGCAAGATGACATCCTGCTCGGCGTGGACCAGGTAAGTGGTGGTCACCTCGTTCCGAGGTAAGTATTTCATAATCGGCTAGTATGCGGTGCATACTAGCCGATTATGCCTTTTGCCTTGCAGGTTTTTAAAAAAATAAAAGTTTATGCGGTTTAAAACCGCTTTAATGCAGCCTAGGTGAAAAAACATCCGACAATACCGCCCCCCCCCCCCCCGGGCCCCCGTTTTACTTACCTGAGCCCTCGAAAGTCCCGCGCTCGCCCATCCTCCTAATTTCTAAGCCTGGCCTTTAATGGGCTACACTGGATGGATTGAAAGCAGCGCAGCTGTCAATCACATCCAATGATGCGGCACGCTGGGGGGCGGGGCGGAGTGATATAGTGAGCGGCAATAGCCGCCGGCTGTATCACTGGAGCGCGCCCGCAGGAACTTAACACCATGCAAGCGCGCTCGCATGAAGGTGTTGAGTTCTTGCGGGGAGGAGCCGAGACAGCCGCCGAAGGACCCCAGAAGACCAGGTTCGGGGACACTCTGTGCAAAACGAGCTGCACAGGGGAGGTAAGTATAACATGTTTGTTATTTTAAAAAAAAAATATTTACTCTACAACCCCTTTAAGCAATCTATTGCAGTGCATTAACATGTATTATGATGCACATTAGCATGATCTGCTTTAAGGCCGGCATTCATTATAAATGGGCTCTCAAAAAATACAATAATGCAGCAGGTGATTCTACCCACCAAAAGTCATTCTAAACACTTACGACAAGATTTGCAAACAACATTGTTACAATGCCCTTTACTGCTTTTCCTGTCTACTTTGGTTTCACTTATGAATATCTCAGAATATCCATTATAATATTGTAATGAGGTAGAAAGCATCTATGCGCAGCCTGCAGCTTTGTTTCCATATTTAAACAGGCAAACTCTTTCCTCTCCTATTCTAAGAACTGTACATGTTAGAATGTTGTTGTAATGAAAACCTGTTTAAATGTACTTTGAAAATGGAAGTTTAACCAGTCTTGATACTGAATTTTATATTGGTTGCTGTTAAAGGAAATATGAACTAAGAGATACAGTATGCAGGTGTTCTCTGACTCCCCCTATCTTTAATACCTTCTGACTGAGGCTGGGTTCAAACCTAAGACGTATGTGGCTAACAACAGGGGAGCTGATGATCATACACAAGGTTTATTAACCATTTGTCCATTTCACCTAGTGGCCATAATGTGGTTTTTTTCTGATTCCTGCTCTTATGAATGAAGAACAGCTGACCTGGAGAGAAAATAGCCTAGCATCATTCAAATTTGCCCGAATTTGCACGCATGTACATGCAGTTTCACAGGATAAATAACTCTGTAATTATTTAATTTTTTTTAAATACACCTTTTAGAGTTATTGCTAACCATCACACAACACATGGTCATAACAGAAAGAAGTTATCTGGTTTAAGGTGCAATTCTGCTCTCTGTCAGGGTGTAGTTGGATGTGGTTGGCCAACAGCACTTGTGGTTGTCAGACTACCAAGCACAGATGGATTCCCTAGAAAAGTAAAGCAGCAATCAACCTGTACATGTTTTTCAGGGTGCAAGTGAGCTTGTGTACTTTTGAACTATTGGCCTACTGTTCTAGTGAGCACACTAATGTGCAGCCAAATTTTCTTCTCAGATAATTACTTTAGGTCCCCTAGTCTATGGCCCTGCCCTTTACTAAAACAAAATAAAATAAAAACTTGGAGCAGCGAAATGCTAACCTATGCGCTACTGCAGCCACAATCAGAGGAAGGCATTCAGTGGCTGTCTAACATAGAGCTGTGGGTGTACAGGCAGAAGCAGAAGGGAAGACAGTATTCAGTGTGACCCAGGCTGATATAAAATGAAACAGAGAGGATATAAGGGCGGTCTGGTGGAGGTGGATAGCTGTTCAGACAGATGATAGTGATGAAATGGCATTTCTAGCAGCACTTTGGTTAGAGGAGAAGCAACTCTGAAGATATAAAAAGGAAAAGAAAAGCACCTCTAAGTGCAGTATGCAAAATGTAATAAAGTGCACACAGGGTTAAAGGCACTTACAAGATCCTTGAGTGTTAAATAACATGATAAAATCAGCAGTCCTCATCTGTGGCATGTGTCCATCCTCGACATGGTCGTAGAGAGCAGTGTAGAGCCGTCCAGCAGCTGTAAAGCGTTCTCCTACATGCTGGAGAGAGGAGGCAGCAAGGAAGACTGTATTCCGGGACACACGAGGCTTATGGTGTCAGTGGGGAGAAAGGGGCGGTAATGCGTTTTAAAGCATGTGCGGCTCCGTCATCAGACCAGGGAGCTGCACATACCTCTCTCCAGCGCGCATTAGAACACTTTACAGCTGCTGGATGGCTTTATACTGCTCTCTCCCACTGTGCCAAGGATGGACACATGCCGCAGCAATTGGCCGCTAGGTTAGGGTTTTTTTGCCTTCCTCTGGATCAACTGAGGGGGGCGGGTTAGGCCGGGCCACCATCTTCTTTTTTTGCAGCAATCTCGCCGATCCACATCACTGGCACTGAGCGAAGTCAACGGGACCTTCCGGGAACATCATCAATCCCCCCCTCCCGACCACCATCCTCATCATCGTTGGATCAACAGGACCACAGTATCAGCACATCTCCAACAAGTCATCTCCCACCATGCTCTTCTTCAAGTACGCAGCGGACACCCTCCGCAACTTAAGGAAGGCGGCCGCAACGCTACCAACCTCCATTCAAAAAACACTACGGAAAGAACAACTTCTAAGAATCCACCGCCAACCAAACCCAAAAAACGAGAAGCCACCGCAGCGACTACAACACTTAGAATGCGCCCTGATCAACACAAGATCTGCAGTCAAGCACAGAAAGGAAATCCACGACTTCGTCGTCCAACACAACACAGATTGCCTCTTTATCACGGAAAGTTGGCTAACACCCGACTGTAACCCCGTCCTAGCAGAATTGGTACCCGAAAATTATAGCATCCTAACCGAGCATAGGACAGGACAAAGAGGAGGAGGCCTTGCAGTGATCTACAAATCCCACCTCGCTCTCACCAAAACTACTCTACAGAACTCACTGCCCTTTATGGAAACACTCACCCTGCAACTTCAAACAACACCCGAGGAAACCGTCCACATACTACTATGCTACAGACCGCCTGGTCCAAAGACGCATCTCCTCACTCCCTTCACCGAATTCTTCTCGACATACACCTTGAAAACTAAAAACCTGCTGCTACTTGGGGACTTCAACCTCTGGGCTAACTCAACTCAGGATCCCATCGCTACCGCCTGCATCGACCAACTCGAAGAACGCGGTCTGCAGCAACTGATAAAGACTTCAACACATACGTCAGGTCACACTTTAGACCTCATCTTCAAACAAAACGTGATTATCAGAAAATTGGACAACAGACCTTTACCTTGGACGGACCACCACGCCATCAAATTCATATTAACCACCGATACCATCTTTCAAAAACCCAAACCCCCTACAACTATACACTGGGCAAGATCGCAGAAGAAACTACACTCTGAGCTCTTCAAAACCACCCTAGCGACAAAAATAGAAGTACCAAATCGGAACCACTCAACGGAACAAACACTCAACGCTTTAAACAAAGCGTTACTACAAACAGCAGACACAGTCGCTCCGAAACGCAGAGCTCTCAGCCGGAAAAACAACTCGGGCTGGTTCAACGACACTCTCACTCTACTGAAACAGGATCGCAGAAGAGCTGAAGGAGCCTGGAGGAGGAACCCATCAAAAGAAAACCTCACAAAGTACAAAACCCTCACCAAGAACTACCACAAAGCGATTTTTAAAGCTAAAAAAGACCATTTCGCACACAAAATCTCCAAAGCCCTAAACCGTCCACGGGAACTTTTTCAACTAGTCGCTAAGACTATGAACCCCTCCTGCTTGGACCCCCCTGCAAGTGAAACACAGGAATTCTGCAATGAGCTATCTGACTTTTTCATCGACAAAATCGAAACGATTCGGGCAACAGTTCAACAGAAAAAGCACACCGACCACATTCAGATACAGCTAGAAGAAGAAATCAACATAAATAACCCACGATCGACGATTTTTGAGCTGGTCCCAATTACAATCGACACCACAAAAAACATCATCGGAAGCCTCCGAGACAACACATCACCCAATGACATCATTCCTACAAAACTTTTGAAAGAATGCACGGACATTTTGGCACCCACCATAACGCACATCATAAACCAATCATTCAGGGAAGGGATAGTCCCTAACAACCTCAAGCAAGGCATAATAAAACCCCTCTTAAAGAAACCCAACCTCGACCCGAAAGACCCAAACCAGCGCAGACCGGTAACAAGCCTCAACACGATCTCCAAGATCATGGAGAAAGCAGTAGTACAACAGCTTCAGCCACACCTGGACGATCACAAACTCCTAGATCCTCTACAATCAGGTTTTCGCCCAGGCCACGGCCCAGAAACGGCTCTTCTCAAGATATGGGATGACGCCCTCGAAGCAGCAGATGATGGAGAATCCTGTCTCCTAGTGCTGCTGGACCTTAGCGCAGCCTTCGACACGGTAGACCACAACATATTGCTCACACGACTCAAAGAAGTAGCAGGAGTCTCGGACGCGGCCCTACCGTGGTTCGCATCTTTCCTAGGAAATCGCACTCAGACCGTGAAACTTGGAGGTTTTACATCAGAAACACGGACCGTTACATGCGGAGTCCCGCAAGGATCGCCCCTCTCACCCGTACTCTTCAACATCTACATCCGCCCGCTCCTCAAAATCATCAGCAAACAGGACCTGCGCTACCACTCCTATGCTGACGACACGCAGCTTTACCTTCGAATCACCAACAAAAAAGAACAATTTCATGAACTTGGAAAATGCCTCACACTGATCGACAATTGGATGACTGAAAGCTCCCTCAAACTCAACGGATCCAAAACAGAGCTACTCACCCTGCACGCAAATAGGAAATCCATTTCTAGGACCACATGGATACCACCCACCATCCTCGGACAAACCATTGCGCCAAGCAACAAAGTCAAAAGCCTCGGAGTCATCTTTGACGCAGACATGACGATGGATGCACAAATAGGATCAGTTGTCAGCAGTTCTCATCACCTGCTCCGCATGCTACGTAGACTCATCCCCTTCATCCCGGAAGAAGACAGAGCTGTAGTGGTTGGAACTATCATCAATTCACGACTCGACTACGCAAATTCCCTCTATTTAGGACTACCGAAATACCAGATGTCACGTCTACAAATCGTCCAGAACACGGCAGCCAGACTGGTAACAGGTAAAAAGCCGTGGGAATCAGTCTCCCCGGCCTTGAGATCCCTCCACTGGCTGCCCGTACAGGATAGGGTGACATTCAAGACACTCTGCCTCACCCACAAATGTATACAGGGGAACTCTCCCCAATACTTAAGCGAGAAAATAAAACCCTACGTCACCAAGCGCGTGCTCCGATCAACCAACCAAAACCTTCTCCAAATTCCTAAATCCCGCTACAAATCGAAGGGAGAACGCAGATTTTCGGTCCAAGGACCTCGGCTCTGGAATGCTCTACCCACTACCATCCGCCTGGAGGAAAACCATCGGGCCTTTAGGAAAAAACTAAAGACCCACCTCTTCTGAAGGACCGGTACGACTCTGGATGTCAAGCGCCTTGAGGCGATTAAGTTCGCATTTGCTGCGCTATATAAGTCACTCACTCACTCACTCACAGGTGAGGACTCCTGATTTTATCATGTTTTTTAACACTCAAGGATCTTGTAAGTGCTTTCTTTGTTCATGTTATACAATTTGATCTAAAATTAAGTGCTTAAAGTAGCTTCAGCTGTCATTTTGTATGAACTGTCACATTCAGTACTTGTGTGCCATCTTTATAAAAGGTATGCATTATCTATGCCTTGATGAAGTAGTGCTGCTTGGCTCTAAAATATTGCGACCCAAAAACCTGCATCGTGTGCCACTCAGGCTGCCTGAAAGGGGTGCAAGTCCTAAACGGTCAGTGATGAGAGTGCTGGTTCAAGAGGGAGCTCGTCCCAGATCCTGTAATGGCTTGAAGTGAAGAAAGGCCTCCCTATGACCGCACATCCATACCATCCCTGAGATGAGTGTGAGTGGCAACCTCAGCCTGGACTCTGGCCAGGCCACACCCCCAACGTGTTTTGCTCTGACCCTCTGAGCTTAGTCATGGGGAATGACTAAGCTCCGCGGGGTAGAGTGAAACACATTAGTGGCATGGCCTGGTCGGAGTCCAGGCTGAGGTTGCCACTCATCTGAGGGATGGTATGGATGTGTATTCAAAGGGAGACCTTTCTTCACTTCGAGCTCTAAAATATTGTACATTGTGATTATATCATGTTTCAAAAAATGTGGACTTAACCACTTCAGCCCCGGACCATATTGCTGGTCAATGACCGGGCCACTTTTTGCGATTCCGCACTGCGTCACTTTAACTGACAATTGCGCGGTCCTGCGATGTGGCTCCCAAACAAAATTGGCGTTCTTTTTTCCCCCACAAATAGAGCTTTCTTTTGGTGGTATTTGATCACCTCTGCGGTTTTTATTTTTTGCGCTATAAACAAAAATAGAGCGACAATTTTGAAAAAAAAAGAATATTTTTTACTTTTTTCTGTAATAAATATCCACAAAAAAATATTAAAAAAAACGTTTTTTTTTTCCTCGGTTTAGGCCGATACGTATTCTTCTACATATTTTTTGTAAAAAAAATCGCAATAAGCGTTTATTGATTGGTTTGCGCAAAAGTTATAGCGTCTACAAAATAGGGCATAGTTTTATGCCATTTTTATTAATATTTTTTTTTTACTAGTAATAGCGGCGGTCAGCGATTTTTATCGGTACTGCGACCTTATGGCGAACCCTTCGGACACTTTTGACACATTTTAAAAATGCATTGATTACTAGAATAATGCCACTGGCAGGGAAGGGGTTAACACTAGGGGGCGAGGAAGGGGTTAATTATGTTCCCTAGGTGTGTTCTAACTGAAGGGGGGGTGGGACTGACTTGGGGAAATGACTGATCACAGTTCATACATTGTATGAACAGACAATCAGGCATTTCTCCCCCTGACAGGACTGGGAGCTGTGTGTTTACACACACAGCTCCCGGTTCTCGCTCTATAACGAGCGATCGCGGGTGCCCGGCGGTGATCACGCCCGCCGGGCATGCGCCCCTATTGGCTGAATCATGAGATGACGTAATATTATGAGATCTCGCGCAGCCGAGGTGACCTGCCGCCGGCGGCTGGTCGGCAAGCGGTTAAAGTGCACTGATGACATATGATGACATAGATGTTGCACACAATGTCAGTCATTACAGCATCCACACAATGGTTTATGCCAGTGTGGGGTACATGTTTATCTATCTTTCAGGAAGTAGCACCAATCAAATCTCTGCATGAAAGGCCTCAAGGAGAGGTAGAGTGGCTGCCAGCAATGGCTCATAACAGATATCGTCTTTTAAGAAAGAATAACAAGTGAAGCTTATGTTTAGGCTAAAAAAAAATCAGTACAAGGAACAGTACTTGTGAAATGTCCCTTGTGCTGCTGTTTGCAGTTTTATTCTAAATTTTTAGTCCTCCGATATTCCTCCTACGCCTGAAGTGCTAATCTTCTAGTGCTTTAGGGTTTAATGCAACTTACTGGACCTATCGTACACACTCATCAGGAGTGACAACCATGCCTGCCCTTTCTGGCCCCCTCCTCCATTCATAGAAGCTGTACTATATCTTCCATCAATGAAACATGATCTATGAATGAAGGAAAAGGACCCTTCTTTCATCTGCCCATCTTCCATTGACGAGTGGCATTTCATTGATGGAGGCTGGAGCACAACTTCTATGAATGAAGGAGAGGGCATAAAGGACAGGCATAATCTGCACTCTTGATGAGTGCCTATGACAGGTCATATAAACCTTGCAGCACCAAAATATTTTGACTGTAGGGGTATGGAGGGGAAGAGGATTCCAATTAAAACCAAAGCAAGCAGCATAAGGGAAATGTCACATGGACTGTAAGCACAATCCCTTGTGCTGATTGTTTTTTTAAAGTTTTGTCTAAGCTTAGGTTTTAGAGGGAATATTTTTTCTCTGGATAACATATAATTTCCACTATAGTAGGGAAATTTTAATGTGTACAACACTGTCCTATACTGAATTAGCAATAGAGTAGAAAACATCATATTTTTCAGGATTATCCAATGGTTTACATTCTCACAGCAGTTGTTAAGTAAACATCTGGCCCCATAAATCTCAATCTGTATATTGACCTTTTACCAGAAAAATCTGGCAAAAGCTTTCTAAAATGATAAAGAAATATAAAAAAATAATGTTTCAAGGTAAATATAACATCACAAAGACAACATGCATTTTTAATACAAGAAAGGTCCCCTTTATTGAGCAAGGACGTACAGTTGTAGAATACAATTTACTACAAAGTATTCAGTATAAAACAAGCTGAGCTGAAAAGCAGTCATGCCATCTTCCAATGTTCAGTGACATTTTTATCTTTTATGTTTTATTTTTGAGGTACATATCTTCTGTCACCATAAATATGTCTGATGCGTATGTACACAATTACATTACATTTTTTATGCTTCTGTAAATATGTCTATTTTTGTTAAGCTGGCAATAGGAAGACATATAAAAAAAAAAAAAAAAAAAACTGAAATCTCTGTGCATGCAGCTATTATGCCGCGTACACACGATAATTTTTCGGCATTAAAAAAACATTGTTTTTCAAAAACGTTATTTAAAATGATTGTGTGTGGGCTACACATAATTTTTCAGGTTCTGAAAAACGACCAAGAAACATTTTTAAACGTTGTTTTAAACAATGTTGTTTTTCGGGTTGTAAAAAATGACCGTTTGTGGGCTAAAACGACGTAAAAAACCCGCACATGCTCAGAAGCAAATTATGAGACGGGAGCGCTCGTTCTGGTAAAACTACCGTTCATAATGGAGTAAGCACATTCATCACGCTGTAACAGACAAAAAAGCGCGAATCGTCTTTTACTAACACGGAATCAGCTAAAGCAGCTCAAAGGCGAATGGAACTTCCCCTTTATAGTGCCGTCGTACGTGTTGTACGTCACCGCGCTTTGCTAGATCATTTTTTAAAAACGATAGTGTGTAGGCAACGTCGTTTTAATGATGAAGTTGGAAAAACAAAGTTTTTTGGACATGCTAAAAAACAACATATTTTTTCATGCTGAAAAATGATCGTGTGTACGCGACATTAGAAATTGAATGCTATAAAAATCCAAGTTCTTTTACACACAGGGAAACTGCAATTTTATGCTTTTGAAAGCTAAACGTTTGCATAAAATCTCGTTAAATTTAATGTCAGTGTTAAGCAATAACAGTCATATTTTCATTTTTACGTTATTCTATAATTCAGTTTAGTGATGAGCAGAATGACCTTGGAGCACCATATAAGAAATTAATAGAGAGAAAACAAGCAGACAGCATAGTAAGACCATTCCACGTATGCAGTGCTATAAAGTAGATGTCCGAGATTGACCTAATACATCAGTCATCATCTAACAGACCTGGTCAGATTCCCCTTTTCTCTTCTTTTACACTACAGTGTCTGTTTTAAGTCGCCTATAATGAGGGCTTTCCAAAAGGAGAAAATTGGATTTTATTGGACTTTACCAAACAAACAGATTCTCACACTAAATAACTGATGGCAAATCCAGAAAGTAATTGTACACTTCATTTGTAGCATGTGTGGCCAGCTTAAAGCGTAACTTTACCCATAACAACGTAATAAAAAATAATGTTCTTGTAGCAGGGAACATACATTGAACATTAAAGCGGAGTCCGGATGTTTTTTTTTTTATTTTTTAGATAAAAATTACCCCCGTTATTGTCACTGCATGTTCTTTCACAATTAGCTATCCTCAAAATGGTGCCCAATTCAGTAGTTGTGCAGCATTGATTACTTACTTTGTGCTTCTTCTGCACAGTGTGGCCATCCTGACTGTGGGCATGTGAAGCCCGCTGGGTCTCTCTTATGGGATTAGGTGCATGCAGGCTACCCAGCATGCACCTCCCGATCTCACGTATGTGCAGTGTGAAGGAGGCATGCCCCACTGCATGTACATGTACTACATTCCCTATTTAACCACTTGCTTACTGGGCACATATACCCCCTTCCTGCCCAGGCGAAATTTCAGCTTCCGGCACTGCGTCGCTTTAACTGACATTTGCGTGGTCATGCGACGTGGCTCCCAAATAAAATTGACGGCCTTTTTTTCCCACAAATAGAGCTTTCTTTTGGTGGTATTTGATCACCTCTGCGGTTTTTATTTTTTGCGCTATAAACAAAAATAGAGCGACAATTTTGAAATATTTTTTACTTTTTGCTATAATAAATATCCCAATTTTTTTTAAAAAAAATAAACATTTTTTTTTCTTAGTTTAGGCCGATACGTATTCTTCTACGTATTTTTGTAAAAAAAAAAAAAGATTGCGCGCCCTCCAGAGGCTATAGACGTCCTCCCGGCAATTAAGAGCCGTCGTTTGTCAATTGCTGGGATGTCAAGTGGTTAAAAATGGCGCCGATCTCTGCCAAGCATCGCATAATTTCTGGTTTTGAAAAACCGCAATGCTAGCAGCGGAGGATGCCAAATGACTACTGGGATTGATGACATAACGATCCCAGGAGCTGATGTGGAAATGACGTACCTCGCAACTGCGAGGTTAGGATGGAAGTACACCTTCAAAACACTAGAAGAGGTACAAAACAGGAAAATAAAATTGGGTGGTGTGGTCTATTGCAGTGGTTCTCTACCCTGCCCTCAAGTTCCCCCAACGGGCCATGTTTGCAGATTTTCCTTTATCTTACACAGGTGCTTTAAATAAGTCAATGGCTTGGTATTTTGGACAGTTATTTTATCTAAGAGAAATTCCCAAAACATGGCCTGTTGGAGGTACTGAGGACAGGTTGAGAATCACTGGTCTATTTTTTAAGACCTAGTTGTATTTTTGCCTGGAACTCCGCTTTAATAATTATTCTACCAAACTCAGTGTGGGCTGTACATTACCTCCATCATTGCTCCTGGTTCTTCTTGCTGAAGCCCAGAGCCCCAAGCAGCATTAAATCTTTAGGCTGTTAGTGGATCGGCCTCTACATTTTCGAAACAGTGCCGAGAAATAGAGAGCAACCGAGCATGTTCAGAGCAGGGTGAGATATTGTATTACTGGATTTTAAGGGCTCTTTCACACTGAGCGGCCGTACAGGTCCGTCTGTCAGTTTTTTTGCCGACCTGTACGGGTGCTCCATGCTCCTCTATGGAGCCGCGGATGTCAGCGCTGACATCCGACCCGCTCCGATCCGCCAAAGTGTGACGGAGGAAAAACCTACTTTTCCTTCCGTCTGGCGGATCGGTTGAACACCGACATACAGTGTGCGGGGACTGCCCTGTCATTCGCCGGCTCAGCGGGGATCAACGGAGCGATCCCCGCTGAGCAAGCGGAGGTGCACGGGCGGATCATTACTGATCCGCCCAGTGTGAAAGAGGCCTTATTTTTCATATCATTCATAGTTAGACCTGCTAAGGTGGAAAGCCAGCAGTGATATAGCAGGACTTAATATTCTGACTAAAGTTATACGTTAATAGATCCTATGTAAAGAAAATCTAACCATTTCATCACCAAGTTTAGATGTGGCCAAATGCAACTGCACATAGAACAATCAACAAGATAATATCATGCCTGCACATAAAGATCCATGTGGTTGAACTAATACCTCTTTTTCATAAAGGAGAAACATTTGAAGCCATTATTGGCAGATAAGGTTTATAATGATGATTATATTTTGTGTAATTAGACAACTTTAACTACATGGGCCAAAAATGAGCTATGCCTTGAGCTCATTTACAAATAATTAGAAAGCACACTAATCAATTATGTCCAAAGTTTAATGACACAGAAATTAAAAGTCTGTCTACTGTAATAACATTAAAGAAATATGAATTTTGATTTCTTGCACAGATAGTACCTGTATTTCTAGCATTACAGATCACCAGAAATGGACTGGATGATCATGGAAAAATACAGTGCATCCGGAACTTCTCAAGGATGATCAATGGAAACAGGATTTACCTGAGTTCAATTTTAAGTGTCATGGCGAAGGCTGTAAATACTTATGTACATGTGATTTTTTTTTTTCATTTTTTTTTTTATAAATTTGCAAAGATTTAAAAAACTCCTTTCACGTTGTCATGGATGTAAACCCAATTATTTTTTATTTTTTTATGTCACAATGTAGAGAATAAGATTTCCAATAATCTGTGCCCAGTCTTGCCACACATAGTTAATCCAGCTCTGAGCAATCCACTTTTATTGTTCAGTGAAAATTAACAGACTTCCAGATAAAAACCTGTCTAAATAAAAAGTCCTTTCCGTCCCCTTGCTTCGAGTGACAGGGTTTTTACATATCTTGTGCACTAGCTTGGACACATGCACATTCCTGGATGTTTACCATAATATGGGGGGTGATCCACAGTTCATTATGAGAGGAAATGTATGTCACTCGAAGTAAGGGGACAGAAAGGACTTTTTATTTAGACAGGTTTTTATCTGGAAGTCTATTAATTTTAACTGAACAATAAAAGAGGATTGCTTAGAGCTGGATTAACTCTGTGTGGCAAGACTGGGCACAGATGATAGGAAATCTTATTCTCTACATTGTGACATAAAAAAAAATAGTTTGGGTTTACATCCACTTTAAGTGGTATTGTTTGTAGAATTCTGCGGAACATAATTAATTGAATCAATTTTGGAATAAGGCTGTAACATAACAAAATGTGGAAAATGTGAAGCGCTGTGAATACTTTCAGGATGCACTGTAGGTGTAAAATAAACTCAAATGCAAATGATATAGTAAATGTTTCCTTGAAAATAAAGCATTAAAGCGGGGGTTCACCCTGTTAAAAAAAAAAAAATGTTTTTTTTTATTAGACCATTACTTTCGGCATCGTAGCGCGAGCTACGGTATGCCGGTCTTACATTTTTTATCCCCGTACTCACTGTGCTATCGATGATTGAAGAATCCGGGGAATGGGCGTTCCTATGGTGAGAGAAGGTGATTGACGGCCGGCCCTGGCACGTCACGCTTCTCCGGAAATAGCCGAAATAGGCTTGGCTATTCACGGCGCCTGCGCATAGCCTGTGCGCAGGCGCCGTGAATAGCCGAGACCTACTCCGGCTGTCTTCGGGGAGCGTGACGTGCCAGAGCCGGCCGTCAATCATCCTCCCTCTCCATAGGCACGCCCATTCCCCGCGGGAGTCAGAATCTTCAATCATCGATAGCACAGTGAGTACGGGGATTAAAAATTTAAGACCGGCATACCGTAGCTCGCGCTACGATGCCGAAAGTAATGGTCTAATGCTGCGAAGGAGGGTGAACTACCGCTTTAATACAAATAAAGAAAACAACATAAAACAACAGTTTATGAACATGTATACTTTAAAAAATAATAAAATGATTATAGTTTCACCTTGAAACCAGGGGTCAAGTCCTGGGGAAAAAAGTGTGGGAACTCCCACCCAAGATCCACTCCCCCACCAAAAAAAAAAAAAAATGATACGCTCATATGCATAATTACTAAACCACATGTTTTTTTTCTAAATCCCGCAATAACTCGCGGCAGACCTCTGCAATGTCTCCTGGGAACAATGACAAAAGCTCCCAGGAGACATTGCATCATCCAGGAAGTGACGGAATACTCGCACACTACCCGATGAATCCATATACAGGAAGCGGCCAGTAACATAAAGTATTACTAAGGTTCGCCTGCCCCTGACAGTGACTCGAGCTGGGCATCGCCGCTTAGTGAAGGATCGGCTCGGGCGGCTCGGCTGCTCTAGTCCTGCAAAGGGAACTGCATTCCTGCTGTGAAAAAAGTGCAGGAACTCCGTTCCCACACGTTCCCGCAGGACTTGAGCCCTGCTTGAAACGCAATAAACTCATTAAGATAAGCAGATTATGTGAAGTCCGACATCTTTTTTTTTTTCAATTTACCCCTCTTAAGAAAGACTGATTGTTGGGGGACGTCACATCACAGATACTTATTCAGTTCTATGTCAGAACAAGTATACTGCCACACAGCTAACCCCACTAGCTACTCTTTGGAAATTACGGGGCAGTAAATGAATAAACATTCCCATCTGTGGAAGCAGTTTTTTTATAGACATTTATTTTTAAAGTAAAAAAATACACATTTTGTATGCTCAAAAAAATTAGCGTATACTTGTGTTTTTGGAATCACCCTTATTTATTAAAGATAAGTAGTTATTGATATAAGTATAACCACTGTACAATCACAAAGATGGCCCCTTTATATTTCAGATTTCAGCAAGGTGAAGAGGTAACTCATACTGGATGTTGGAAGAATGCCAACATGATAGACACTGCTGAAATGAAATTTAGTTACGGTAGAGAATGAAAACTTAAACAGTCCCCGAAGAATCAGGCTGGCAGAAATAAGAATGGCACATTAGATTAGGACAGAGGAGGAAATGTCTATTGGAAAATCCTCAGATTGCAACTACAGCACTGATAAGCTGTCACCAAGGACAGGTGCCAACTTGCTCTTTTAGAGAGCAAAATCTTCCTAGCTTTGTGCACAGTTCAATCCAAATAAAATCCTGAATCTAGAAGACACATCATCCTCTAGCCTTATGCAAATGTACTATTCATTTTTAAGCATTTCGAGAAATGACTGCAACAAGTCAATTAATACCTAAATTACAACAAAACACATGTTTTACATGAATCCCATTCTCCCTACTCATTACAAATGTACAGTATCTGACAAAAGTTAGTACACCCTTCGCCGTTTTGTAAATATTTTATTATATCTTTTCATGTGACAACACTAAAGAAATTACACTTTGCTACAATGTAAAGTAGTCAGTGTACAGCTTGTATAACAGTGTACATTTGCTGTCTCTTCAAAATAACTCAACACACAACCATTAATGTCTAAACCGCTGGCAACAACTAAGTGAAAATGTCCAAAGTGTCAATATTTTGTGTGGTCACCATTATTTTCCAGCGCTGCCTTAACACTCTTGGGCAAGGAGATCACCAGAGCTTCACAGGTTGCCACTGGAGTCCTCTTCCACTCCTCCATGACGACATCACGGAGCTGGTGAATGTTAGAGACATTGCGCTCCTCCACCTTCCGTTTGAGGATGACCCACAGATGCTCAATAGGGTTTAGGTTTGGAGACATGCTTGGCCATCACCTTTACCCTCAGCTTCTTTAGCAAGGCAGTGGTCACCTTGGAGGTGTGTTTGGGGTAGTTATCATTTGGAATACTGCCCCTGTGGCCCAGTCTCTGAAGGGAAGGGATCATGCTCAGATTCAGTATGTCACAGTACATGTTGGCATTCATGGTTCCATCAATGAACTGTAGCTCCCCTGTGCCGGCAGCACTCATGTATCGCCAGACCAAGACACTCCCATCACCATGCTTGACTGTACTTGTCTTTGTACTCCTCACCTGGTTGCCGAAACACACGCTTGACACCATCTGAACCAAATACGTTTATCTTGTTCTTCAGTAATCCATGTCCTTAGTCTGCTTGTCTTCATCAAACTGTTTGTAGGCTTTCTTGTGCATGAAGGCTTCCTTCTGGAACAACGGCCACACAGACCAATTTGATGCAGTGTGCAGCGTATGGTCTGAGCACTGACAGGCTGACCCCCCACCCATACAACCTCTGCAGCAATGCTGGCAGCACTCATACGTCTGTACAACCTCTGGATATGATGCTGAGCATGTGCACTCAACTTCTTTGGTCGACCATGGCGAGGCCTGTTCTGAGTGAAACCTGTCCTATTAAACTGCTGTATGGTCTTGGCCACCATGCTGCAGCTCAATTTCAGGGTCTTGGCAATCTTCCTATAGACGAGGCCATCTTTATGTAGAGCAACAATTCTTTTTTTCAGATCCTCAGAGAGTCCTTTGCCATGAGGTGCCATGTTGAACTTCTAGTGACCAGTATGAGAGAGTGAGAGCGATAACAAAACATATAACACACCTGCTCCCCATTTCACAGCTGAGACCTTGTAACACTAACAAGTCACATGACACCCGAGAGGGAAAATTACTAATTGGGCCCAATTTGGACATTTTCACTTGCCAGCGGTTTAGACATTAATTTCTGTGTGTGGAGTTATTTTGAGGGGACAGCAATTTTACACTGTTATAGAAGCTGTACACTCACTACTTTACATTGTAGCAAAGTGTGATTTCTTCAGTGTTGTCACATGAAAAGATATAATAAAATATTTACAAAAATGTGAAGGGTGTACACACTTTTGTGAGATACTGTATGTACTAGTGGGCTAGTTTAACCGGTTAAGGACTGCCACACGACTATTTACGTTGGCAGAATGGCATGGCTGGGCACATGGACGTACAGGTATGTACCCAGGCATGGGTCATAAGCGTGCCGCCAGCGGAGTGCTCGCGACCCGGTCCTGTCCTCCGTGACCATGCCCGCGGACCCGATCGCTGCCGGTTTTCCGCGATTGGGTCACAGAGAGGAAGAACGGGAAGAGGTGAGTGTAAACAAACCTTCCCCTTTCTTCCTAGTGTGGCTGTGTTAGGTAAGACGGTCAGTGACGTCACACGCACAGCCACGCCCCCCACAGTAAGAACACTCCCTTAGTACACACTTAACCCCTACAGAGCCCCCTCCTGGTTAACCCCTTCACTGCCAATGTCATTTTCACAGTAATCAGTGCATTTTTATAGCACTTTTCGCTGTGAAAATGACAATGGTCCCAAAAATGTGTCAAAAGTGTCTGATGTGTCCGCCATAATGTTGCAGTCACACACAAAAAAAAAACGCTGATCGCCACAATTAATAGTAAAAAAAAAAATTATTAATAAAAATGCCATAAAACTATCCCCTATTTTGTAAACACTATGGGCCAGATTCACAAACAGCGGCGCAAATTAAGTTACTCCAAGCGTATGTCATTTAAGTTACGGCGCCTTAATTTTTTGTCGTAAGTGCCGTATCCACAGCGCATTTGCGCCCAACTTAGCGCCAGCGTAACTTAAATCCTGAGGAGTAAGGCAGGGTTATTGCAAGTGAGAAGGAAGTGGGCGTGCTCCATTGTAATGAGCCGTGACCCCATGCAAATGAAGGGCCGGCCATACTGCGCATGCACGCACGAATCTGCACCTCACTGGGCATGTGCAGAACTTGGCTCGGCGCAATCAGTGAAATAGGAAAAAGGCCAAGTGTACTTAGTTTGAGAATTGCCCTGTGTATAAATAGCCCCAGACAAACACACTTCCCTTGCAAAAGTACATCCATGTGTTCCCCTTCCTAAAGCAAGTTGCTTCTGCTCTGTCGTCTGTTGGTGTGTGTTGGTGAGTTTAGTGTTAGTTAAAAGAATTGGAGGAGTAGTAGAGTGTAGTAGCTGTGGGCCAGATCCACTAGCAGCGGCGCAAATTAAGTTACTCAAAACGTATGTCATTTAAGTTAAGGCGCCCTAATTTTGTGTCGTAAGTGCCGTATCCACAGCGCATTTGCGTCCAAAATTGCACAAGTGTAACTTAAATTCCGAAACGTAAGGCGGGGTTATTGCAAGTGGGAAGGAAGTGGGCGTGCTTCATTGTAATGAGCCATGACCCCATGCAAATGAAGGGCCGGCCGTACTGCGCATGCGCACACGAATCTGCTCCTCACTGGGCATGTGCAGAACTTTGCTCGGCGCAATCAGTGAGATAGGAAAAAGGCCAAGTGTACTTAGTTTGAGGATCGCCCTGTGTATAAATAGCCCCAGACAAACACACTTCCCTTGTGAAAGTATATCCCTGTGTTCCCCTTTCCTAGAGCAAGTTGCTTCTGCTCTGTCGTTTGTTGGTGTGTGATGGTGAGTTGTGTGTGAGATAAAAGTTTTGGAGGAGTAGTAGAGTGTAGTTGGTGTTTTTTTTTCCTAAGTGTATTTTCTGATTGTTTTTTTTCTGAGTGTACTTTCTGTTTGTTTTTTGCGTGTTTGTTTTTGAATTTGTAGTAGCTGTCTGCTTGTGTGTTTAGATTTGTGTGTGTGTTTCTTCTGTGAGTTTTTTTGTTTGTTTGTTGTGTGAGTATTTTTGTTTGTTTGTTGTGTTTGTTTTTTGTTGGTGCTGAGTGGTGGCTGTGATGGCACCCAAGCGCAGAAAGTAAAATTTTTCTGTGGTAGAGAAGCAAATACTTGCTCGGGCCATCGTCCAATATGGGCGTTATTTACATGGCCCTGAGAGCCGGAACACCTCCCCGGCCCAGAGGAAGGAGATCATTAAAAAAATAACGGATCAGATCAATACGGCGGGGGGGGAGACGAGGACCACCAGTGGCATACAAAAGAAGATCAATGATCTTAGGAGCCTGGTCCGTGACAAGATGGCCAGGATCAATGCCCATGCCACGGGCACTGGAGGAGGCGGACCCTGCCCCATCAGGCTGACTGAGGAGGAATGGGCAGTGGCCCGGTGTTTCCACCCACAGCAGGTGGTGGGCCTGCATGGCTATCAATCAGATGTTCCTTTGAGGACAGGTACGTTTTTGTGTTTTTCTATCTGGTGATTAGCATGTGTGGGTGGGGGAAGGGAAGATGTGCCAAGTGTGTGGATCCTCAAACCTGTGATTGTTTTGTGTCCTCCACAGATGGCCAGGAGATTGCAGGCCCATCAGGCCAGGAGGTTGCTGGCCCATCAGGCCAGGCTGCTGCACCATCCCCAGGACAAGAGGCTGCTGAGGAGTCCCAAGAAGGGCAAGAGTCCCCAGGGGAGGGGAGTGGCCACACCTCCCCTCATGAGGAGGTTGAGGGGAAGGAGGATGAGGGGGTGGAGGCTGAGGATGAAGATATGGACATTGCCAGGGAATTCCTTTTGGCCTCGGATTTGTTTACCCCTGAGGCTACCGCTGAGGCTGGCAGCAGTCAGGCCACCATCAGGGGTAGCCCCTCCCACTCCTCCCCCAACAGGCCTCCCCCACAATGGTCTCTCTCTCCCCTCCTCCAGGGCCACAAGCCTCAGCAGCAGGCAGGATGGCGACCCAGGAGACCAGGGGGGTGGCCGAGCGTCTGCCGGCCAGTCTGCAGAGGGACAATGCCCGGCAGACCCACCATCTGGGTCAGATCAAACAGACTCTGACCCAGAAAGAGGACAGCCTGGGCTCAATTAAGGAGGCAATCACTGATGGGGCCACAAACTTCTTGGCGGTCATCACATGCATTTGTGACCTGCAGACCGCCACAACAGGCGTGGCCCAGGAGGTGAGTGCCCTGACCCAGGCTGTCCAGGACAATACGGCTGCCCTCACAATCAGTCTGAACAGAATTGCAGTGGCCTTGGAGGGCAGGCCAGCAGGAGGACAGTCACCAGGCGAGGCTCCTCCTTCCTCTGCTCACCCCCCCCATGAGTCTGCTCCTTCCCCTGCTTACCCCCCCCAGGGTAGCCGTGCCCGTGGGCGGCCCAGGCGTAGCTCTCGCCGCCGCCATTAACTTTTGGGGTACTTTTGTTTTTTTTATTTTTATTATTTTTTTTATTCTACTGTACTTATGATTTGTTTTATGTGTGTGAATGATGTGTGAATGTGGGGGTGGCATTCCTGATTAACTTTGTGGATCGCCTTATCTCCCTCATTTGCATCTTTGCCTAGCAAAACAGTGGTGTGTCTAGCGTATTTTGCGTGCGAAGAAGCGCCGGTGTAAATATTTTAGGTAGGACGGAAAACCTGGATTTCAGGCGTATCTCGTTTTGAGGATCAGGCGCAAAGATACGCGCGGCGCATTTTTCAATTACGCCGCGCATCTCGAGTTAAGTCGGCGCATCTGCTTTGTGAATCTGGCCCTATAAATTTTGCGCAAACCAATCAATAAACGCCTATTGTGATTTGTTTTACCAAAAATATGTAGAAGAATACGTATCAGCCTAAACTGAGTAAAAAAATATAAAAAAACATTTATTTTTTGGGGATATTTATTATAGCAAAAAGTGAAAAATATAGAATTTTTTTTTAAATTGTCGCTCTATTTTTTTTATAGCGCAAAAAAAAAAACGCAGAGGTGATCAAATAACACCAAAAGAAAGCTCCATTTGTGGAGTAATCAGTGCATTTTTATAGCACTTTTCGCTGTGAAAATGGCAATGGTCCCAAAAATGTGTCAAAAGTGTCCGATGTGTCCGCCATAATGTTGCAGTCACACACAAAAAAAAAACGCTGATCGCCCCCATTAGTAGTAAAAAAAAAAATTATTAATAAAAATGCCATAAAACTATCCCCTATTTTGTAAACACTATAAATGTTGCGCAAACCAATCAATAAACGCCTAATGCGATTTGTTTTACCAAAAATATGTAGAAGAATACGTATCAGCCTAAACTGAGTAAAAAAATATAAAAAAACATTTATTTTTTGGGGATATTTATTATAGCAAAAAGTAAAAAATATAGAATTTTTTTTTAAATTGTCGCTCTATTTTTGTCTAATAGCGCAAAAAAAAAAAAAAAACGCTGAGGTGATCAAATAACACCAAAAGAAAGCTCCATTTGTGGGAAATAAAAGGATGCCAATTTTGTTTGGGAGCCACGTCAGTTAAATGTCAGTTTAAGCGACGCAGTGCCGAATCGCAAAAAGGGGCCAGGTCCTTTACCTGCATATTGGTCCGGGTCTTAAGTGGTTAAGGTGATAAGAACATGTCTATAAAGGAAGACAATACATACTGGCCTTTCCTGCAGCTCATGCTGCTGATCACCACGTGATTCTGGGAAATCTTTTACTGAAGTTGGCACTGAAACCAACACTTTCTAAAGTGTAAATCACCTGGGTATCCTGCAGCTTATACTGGTTCCTCCTGCTGATCTCCACAGCACTGCTGTATCCTGCAATGGGTAAAGGTCAGGGGGAGAAACTATTGAGAGCCACAGAGGTCCCAGAAGATTAACACCCATAAGTGTCCGTTTCAGATTTTTCAGACTTGAAGGGGATTCTGTGGTGCAGAATAGGTAATGGCCCCTTTAAAGTCACGGGCATCTAAAAGCCGCGTTTTCTTTTTTCTTTTTTTAGTGCAACATTTTTTTTTTGGTGGGGAAAGCGTGAGAGTCATTAATTTATATGCAAATAATGCATGTGTAGGAATGTAATATTTTAGTTTTGGTTGTCTTTTTCTTGATTCATTATAACACTTCATTTTTAAATGCTGTATTGAAAAATACATTTCACTATATAATTTTTAGAGAATCATTTAAAGTCTGTATGCACTGTGTTGAAAAGTAAAGCGAACAGTAATACACTTCTCAAAAGATTGGCTTCCTAATCTTTTTGCAAAGAAGATAATGCCATTTCATCTTGCCTTGATCTTCTTTCTGTGAGCAATAATCTTTGTTTTACTAGCAGAAAGGTTACTTAGCACATATGGAAATCCACCATTCATCTTGTCTTACCTCCTAAATCTTATTGGGATTGACTGTAGCCATCTGTGCTGATTATCACACAGAGTAAATAGCTCCATAATATTAAAGGACCTTTCAAAATGAAATAAATTGTCTCATAAACCATGATTTTGTATAAAATAAATGCCAGTATGGGAAATGTTTTATTGTAATGTTTAACAATGTTTATTCTTATACACCATTTTTTTTTTCCAATCTGTGCAGAGATTTTTACAGAGTTCCCACCCAACGGGGCTTGAAATCTAGTTTGCTTCTATGGCACCTGGGACAGCGGGAAACAGGCTTCTTCTCTATCTAAATGTCATTTTGGATTATGACAACAACTTTATTCAAACACACGGCATGAGAAGACCTATGAACTCCAATCATTCGAAGACAACAGATGGGAATAAACATGTTACATCTATATTATAATTCATATTAAAGCTTCAGTTCCTATGTGTGATTGTGGCTTAATGTAAATCCTAACAATGAACTTCTCTTATTTGCTCCCTTTTGGAAAAAACATTTTGCTATATCTATTTGACACGTGCAAACAATAACCTTTAAAGGAGAAGTGTGGGAAATAAAGAAAAAAAAATACATACTCATCTCTATGGCTGCAGTATCGGTCTGATGCTGCAGATGTCCCCCACTGCCTCTAATACAGAGAATTGAGTGATCGCATGACAGTGAATCGCTCAGTTCTGCTCTGAGCAGAGAGCAGTGACTGTCAGTCGCCGCTCTCTGTTCTGACCTGCCAGCAGGGCTGGACTGGAACAAAAATTTGGCCCTGGACTTCATCCAGACTGGCCCACTTTGATAGGTCTCTCCTATGGCGGCCGGACAACTCCCGCCCCCCCCCCCCCCCCCAGCCACCCAAGCCCCCTCTCCCCCTTCACTAGCCACTAGCCTTTCTACTTTATTAGAGTAAAACGGCTGGTACTGGTACTCTTATAGGCAGTACCAGTGGGGAAGCTAGACATTATTTCACCTGGGCAAAGAATCAGTTCGGTGCCCCTCCCCCCCATGGGACAAGATTAGGCAGAAGTGATAAACTCCCAGGCCATAGCTGTTGAGTCAGCTGTCTGTCCCCTCCCCCTGCTCCTTCTGGTCCCCCCCATGCTCCTCTGTCATCCCCCTGCTCCTCTGGTCCTCCTCCTGCTTCTCTGTCCCCCCCCCCCAGGTGAGCACTGCGGGGAGGGAGAGGAGGTAAGCGCTGCAGGGAGGGAGAGACAGAGGAGTGGAGGGGGGCAGCGGTCCGCTGTCACTGAAGCCGGCCCACTAATCCATCAGCCCACCAGGAAACTCCCTGTAGTCCCAATGGCCAGTCCATCCCTGCCTGCCAGCGCTTACTAGAGTGCTGGGCTGGGATGGAGAGTGAACAGCTGGCTCAGGTTTTCAACAGTGAGTATTTTGCCTTGCTCCCTCCAGAGCCTGGAATGACAGCAGACGTTAGCCCGCTGCCTTCTGATAAGGGGGTTTCAGTAAGTGCACTCCTGTGACATTTAAGAGAAGTATGGCAAAAAAAAAGCTTTGACCAGACTTCCCTTTTAAAGTGGAAGTAAAGCCAAATATATATATATATATATATATATATATATATATATATATATATATATATATATATAACTATTTTTAAAAATGTTCCCTCTAACCTCCTACCGACCAAACTGAATCAAAAATAGGAACGTACACATTTTTTTTAGGGTAGACAGGATAGGTAGGAGGAGAGGGGAGGGAATATTTTTATGAATAGTTATAGACAGACTTTTCTTTTATTTCAATCTTTCCTGAAATCTTATGAGTTAAAGAGGTTGTAAACCTCAATCATGGAATCTGAGCAAAGCACATATATCTGTAGTGTTTACTCATCTCTCTCCAAAGCTCTAAGTGTTGTTTCTCTCTGGTGCTTCGCTCCTCTGTTATAGAAACATAGATAAATGACGGCAGAAAAAGACTGACAAGTAGTCCATTAAGTTTGCCCATATCAGCATGAGTCACTTCTGAGAAGTTTTTCTGAAGATACAATTGTGTCTGGAGGGGCGGGAGAGCTCAGCAGACATCTTGTCTATTTAGGACACAGTCTTTTTGCTGCGTAAGGGGGGGGGTGTGGCTTTCCTCACAAACTGTTACTGCAGCTTTCCTTCCCCCTCCTCTGTGCTCCTGACAGACGAAGAAAAATTTGAATACTTTTCTGCCCTTTTGAAGGGGTGTAGGGAAGGGAAGACTGCAGGTAAACAAGTAAAACCTATGTAGGAGGATTTGTTTCATATCTGTGTATCATCTGGGGCTATTCACTTTACCAAGTATATGTGATGGTTTACATTCACTTTGATAACTGTCTGAGTTGACTGTTATCAATTAGTGTTGTTCCCAGGTACAGAACACCTTCCCCCTATGTTATGGGGGGCATTCTGTTTCACTAGCACACTACTAATCCTAGAGTGGCAATGATGCTCTTCTATACAGGTGGTTCTCAAAAAATTAGCATATTGTGATAAAGTTCATTATTTTCTGTAATGTACTGATAAACATTAGACTTTCATATATTTTAGATTCATTACACACAACTGAAGTAGTTCAAGCCTTTTTATTGTTTTAATATTGATGATTTTGGCATACAGCTCATGAAAACCCAAAATTCCTATCTCAAAAAATTAGCATATTTCATCCGACCAATAAAAGAAAAGTGTTTTTAATTAAAAAAAAGTCAACCTTCAAATAATTATGTTCAGTTATGCACTCAATACTTGGTTGGGAATCCTTTTGCAGAAATGACTGCTTCAATGCGGCGTGGCATGGAGGCAATCAGCCTGTGGCACTGCTGAGGTGTTATGGAGGCCCAGGGTGCTTCGGTAGCGGCCTTAAGCTCATCCAGAGTGTTGGATCTTGCGTCTCTCAACTTTCTCTTCCCAATATCCCACAGATTCTCTATGGGGTTCAGGTCAGGAGAGTTGGCAGGCCAATTGAGCACAGTAATACCATGGTCAGTAAACCATTTACCAGTGGTTTTGGCACTGTGAGCAGGTGCCAGGTCGTGCTGAAAAATGAAATCTTCATCTCCATAAAGCTTTTCAGCAGATGGAAGCATGAAGTGCTCCAAAATCTCCTGATAGCTAGCTGCATTCACCCTGCCCTTGATAAAACACAGTGGACCAACACCAGCAGCTGACATGGCACCCCAGACCATCACTGACTGTGGGTACTTGACACTGGACTTCAGGCATTTTGGCATTTTCCTCTCCCCAGTCTTCCTCCAGACTCTGGCACCTTGATTACCGAATGACATGCAAAATTTGCTTTCATCCAAAAAAAAGTACTTTGGACCAGTGAGCAACAGTCCAGTGTTGCTTCTCTGTAGCCCAGGTCAGGCGCTTCTGCCGCTTTTTCTGGTTCAAAAGTGGCTTGACCTGGGGAATGCAGCACCTGTAGCCCATTTCCTGCACACGCCTGTACACGGTGGCTCTGGATGTTTCTACTTCAGACTCAGTCCACTGCTTCCGCAGGTCCCCCAAGGTCTGGAATCGGTCCTTCTCCACAATCTTCCTCAGGTCCGGTCCGGTCACCTCTTCTCGTTGTGCAGCGTTTTCTGCCACACTTTTTCCTTCCCACAGACTTCCCACTGAGGTGCCTTGATACAGCACTCTGGGAACAGCCTATTCCTTCCGAAATTTCTTTCTGTGTCTTACCCTCTTGCTTGAGGGTGTCAATGATGGCCTTCTGGACAGCAATCAGGTCGGCAGTCTTACCCATGATTGCGGTTTGGAGTAATGAACCAGGCTGGGAGTTTTTAAAAGCCTCAGGAATCTTTTGCAGGTGTTTAGAGTTAATTAGTTGATTCAGATGATTAGGTTAAGAGCTTGTTTAGAGAACCTTTTCATGATATGCTAATTTTTTTAGATAGGAATTTGGGGTTTTCATGAGCTGTATGCCAAAATCATCAATATTAAAACAATAAAAGGCTTGAACTACTTCAGTTGTGTGTAATGAATCTAAAATATATGAAAGTCTAATGTTTATCAGTACATTACAGAAAATAATGAACTTTATCACAATATGCTAATTTTTTGAGAACCACCTGTACAGTATAGTGAGTGAGTGTTGTCAACCTAGGATAAGAAGTTTAGATCACCAGATGAAAATAAAGAGAACAATAATAATCATAAAGTCAAATGCACCCACCAAATGTAAGAACTGGTTAACTGTAATTAATATATATATATATATATATATATATATATATATATATATATATATATATATATATATATATATATATATATATATATATATATATATATATATATATATATATATATATAAATAGCATTTTTTCCTGAGTTTAGATATTATTAGCTATGAGGAACAAAACTGATGGAATGGAAACAAAATCATTGCCTTGCGCATTGCAACCAATTAGGTTTTTCATTTGTTTTCAAGTTGCAAAAATATATTAATCTAATTTGCTCGCATTCATGCAATTGCCTTTTGTCATCGTAAGTACCAGCATGCATCTGATGTGCTTCCTTGAGTGTTGTAGAATGGATATTTACCAGATGATTCCATATACACAACTCACAAAAACTCAAAGCACCCATGCTAAATGTCTAAGTTACCCTGTGAACAAAACAGCAGGCAAACGTTATCCAAATAACGATCTCAATAACAGGATTTACGTTATTCACACCCAAAAAATAAACAGGCGATCAGGTGCTCAGAATGGCAACGTGACTGTATGTGTGGCTGTATGTGGCAAGGTTGGGGTTGCAGTGTTCAGTTTTTTCCACCAAGTGATGAGCTCCTATAGTTAGATATGTTAACAAGAACGCAAATTCTATTAAATTTTTGTTTTACCTTGTACATAATAAAATTTGGTGGAATGGATCAATGTTTGCTTTTCATTTACTTTGCATTAAAACTACATGTTCTAACAACATGAACCGGTATATCCCAGGATTTTCATGAGTTCTAAACGAATCAATACAACTGAAAAACTAGCCACTTTTGAAACATCAATAAAATGTCAAAAATCATAATTGAAAAATATCTCGATCTATATAGAAAAGGTAATATCAACCACACTAAGAATTTTGCAGAAGTATAAAAACGAAAGCTTCGATCCTATTTCACATACAAATTACCTAAAACAATGGCACGCAATTATATCCTAAAAAGCTGTGCAAAGTAGGACATTTTAGTCATAAAGGAGAAACAAGTGATATTTTAAACAGTAATATTACTGAGAACCACAACTAACACTTAGCAGAAACAGTCTCTAATTGCTACCTGTCAGGCTTTCAACATAGTTAAGTTAACTGCATGGTGAATAAAATAATTTGTTCTACTCAGTGTTATTATTGTATCATTTTGATGGCCTTTCCTTACATGTGGGTGTTCATGGTTGCTGAACAGGGCTTAATATTGTTTCATATCAGTTCATTTATTTATTTATTATTTTCTTTTATAGAATTATGCTCTCCAAAACTAAGATACGTATATATTGTTGGAAAGATAAACCTCCTAAGGTTTTTTATCCACACATATTCATGCATAATGCCACGTATACACGTTCGGAAATTCCGACAAGAAATCCGTGGATTTTTCTCTGATGGAATTTTGGCTCAAACTTGTGTTGCATACACACGGTCACACAAAATTCCGACTGCCAAGAACGCAATGACATACAACACTACAACGAAAAATTATGTTCAATGATTCCGAGCATGCGTAGGATTTTTGCTCGTCAGAATTGCATACAGACGATCGTAATTTCCTCCAAGAACTTTTCTTGTTGGAAAATTTGAGAACCAGCTCTTAAATTTTTCTTGGCGGAAATTCTGACAGAAAAAGTCCGATGGGGCCTACACACGGTCGGAATTTCCGACCAAAAGCTCACATCGAACTTTTCCTGACGGAAATTCCGATCGCGTGTACGCGGCATTAGTGCATGCATCTTTACACTGCACTGACATACATTTAGCTAAGACTCAAACCAACAGACTCAAACTAATTTGCAAGGCCAGTGATGTTGTTGGATTGATGTTGGTGTCTTTAACAACATAGTCACAGAGGAAAAGGTTGTCCAAGGTAGGTTCAATCTTGGACAACTCCTCCCACCCCCTCCACAATATGCTGGTCAGTCTGAGGAGTAGCTCCAGTGGTAGATTGTTAAAACCACGATGCACCACAGAGCAACACAGGAAATAATTTGTGTCCGTGGCCATCAAATTATATAATTCTTCTTCTTCTTTTTTTATTATATTGGTATTAGGTTAACTATAGTGTAATGTTTTTGGGTAATGTTAGAGAAAGTGGTGTAATTTGCATGTTGGCAATTTGACGTTGTATTCATTTCGTTTTTTTTTTGTGGTATTAATTGATGTTATTGGTAATCTTATTGTTGTTATGCCTTGTTATAGTGATCTTTGTGTTGTCTTGTTGAATGTAATTGTATATTAGTAATTTCCCTTTGAGATTAATAAAGTATTCTGAATCGGTTTGGCCACCCCAAGGCACCAAAAAACACACCTGCACAGTTTTGGGAAATGCAATTTTGTGTGCACTGTAGTTCAACATTTCAGGTGCATTTAGGACTACTATATATGTGTGCTGAGGTGACATTCAGAAAGTAGGGTAATGTGCTGTAACACACATACACCGTGCACTACCACACATTGCAAAAATGCTTATTAAAATGTGGGGTTTTACCACAACATAAACACAGTTTCTTGTGCATAAAGTGTTCAAGCCAAAATATTCTCAACATGGTATAGAACCCCTCTTAGGTTACACAAAATCTATCCTTCGCTTTTCCTAAACTGTTGGAGATGTGAGGGCAAGCTGGGATTGCTTTTACATATCTGGTGGACATGTCCCAAATTACAACCTTTCTGGAAAGAGTTTCACCGACTTACAAACCAGGTAGCCATTTACATGCTCGATTACTCACCAGCACAATTTTTGCTACACCACTCTTCGACCCCGTTCAAAATCTTATCTTCGCTCACTTGCCATGCATATGATAAATGCATATCCCAGCTAAATGGCGCTCCCCAGAACCACCGTCTGTAGCACACTGGTTTAGACACATACAACAAAAACGCGGAAATGGAGGAACTAGTACATCAAGCAAAAGACACCCCCTCCAAATTTAGCAACATTGGTTTTGCTGGTTACACTTCATCACGACGGACGAATACAAACAAGCTCTGACCTGAAATGACCTTGGATGCTGTGGCAGGGAGACGGAAGAGGTAACGCTCCAGGTTTCCTCTTCCACCATTCTTTTCAACATAATACCAGAAAACAACAAAATACTCTTTAGTCACCCTCCCTGACAAATCCCCCCCCCCCCATTATACACCTAATCCTAACCCTTTATCCCAACGTCTCAGATCCCCACACCAGAATTTAGATGTAAGACCCGCTATAAAACACGACTATATTTCATACCACCTGTCGATCTCTGAAAGAAGGCAGAAATACTAAATCTTTTTTGACCATTTGCCTATTACCGAGTGATATACGTTATATTATTCCATATGTATTCTATCTTGAACGGATATAGTGTTCCATCCGTATGTTTATCACAGGGGCTGCGCCAGCGTTTATGCTCTCATCTGTTATGTCTTTCATGTCTTCAATAAAAACTTTATAAAAATAAATAAAGGGTTCAAGCAGTGAGGTCCTAATCCTAAATACATAACAAGAGCCAGAAACTGTGGCAGGAATGTCTTGCCACATGAGCACTTAAGTGTCACTCAGTACTCAGATGGTAACTAAGGCCTTACTACTCCATACATATAACTAAAACACCAGTTGTAATGACTGAACCTTTATCTAGACTTCGATGAGTTCAAAATGGAAGTTTCACATGCTTTATATAAATATTTAGCATTTCCTGATAGTGTTCCAGATACTCCAGACAGCTTTGGAAAAAATACTTGCAGTACTAATTTCTCATGGATCTCCTACATTCTCATGGATACTGTACACCAGGGGTCCCCAACCGCTGAGCCTCAGACCAGTGCCAGTCTGTGATCTACTGGTAGCCGGGCCACGCAGCAGGGGTTAGCGACAGGCAGAGCAAGCCAACACAACCTGCACTGCCACCCTCTGGCCACCAGAGGGCACCCACTCCCCTTCTCCTAGTACCACTACTCCTCTCCCTCTCAATGTTGATGAAAAAGGCGAAGGGCAGGCAGGGCATCCGGGGACAGGTTCTATTAGCACTGGTGAGACCCAAGCTGCACTCCCCCTCCCCAAGGTGACAGGCTGCAATACCCCTCCCTCCAGTTGACAAGTTGCAAACCCCCATTAGCCAAACCTCCCCCCATGAGGTGACAAGCTGCACCCCCATAACAGGCTGCAACCACCACACAGACATCTCATCACTCACAGGGCCCAGGGGGAGTGTGAGGGTTAGTTCACCTTTTCACTTTTTCTGAAAAAGGTGAACTTACACTTTAATATACATTTTAAATGTTTGGTACAGTAGACCTCTAAATGGTTTCATATTTATACTTTGAAACATAGAAATTAATCATTCCAAAGAAGAATGAATAACACAAGCACAAAGCAAGCATTTAAAACCATTAGTACATAGATTTGTATAGCAGAATATATACAGCAAAAACAAGGCACAGTGGGAATGAGTGCCCGTGAATTTACATTCTAGAAATACATAAACATAGACACTTTCCTTTGCTTCTAATCGATTAAAACATAACTTTAAAGCGGGAGTTCACCCATTTATTAAATTTTTTTTTTTCTCACCTTAGATTCCTGCTCGTTCGGTCTAGGGGAATTGGCTATTTGTATTAAAATATGAGCAGTACTTACTCGTTTTCGAGATGCATCTTCTTCCGTCGCTTCCGGGTATGGGTCTTCGGGAGCGGGCGTTCCTTCTTGATTGACAGTCTTCCGAGAGGCTTCCGACGGTCGCATCCATCGCGTCACTCGTAGCCGAAAGAAGCCGAACGTCGGTGCGGCTCTATACTGCGCCTGCGCACCGACGTTCGGCTTCTTTCGGAAAATCGTGACGCGATGGATGCGACCGTCGGAAGCCTCTCGGAAGACTGTCAATCAAGAAGGAACGCCCATTCCCGCAGCCCATACCCGGAAGCGACGGAGAGGATGCGTCTCGTAAACGGGGAAGTACTGCACATATTTTAAAACAAATAGCCGATTCCCCTAGAGAAAACGAGCAGGAATCTAAGGGGAAAAAGTGCCCTCTAAGGGTGAACCCCCGCTTTAATCTCTCAATCAAAATGGACTATTTTAAATGCTTATGCTTCTAGCATTAGTGAATAGATACTGTAGGAATGTATATAATATTTACGTGTTTTAAACCTTGTTTTACATTTTTTTCCGTTACTTCCTGGTTTCCACGCCTAGGGAAATGATGTTATACATCCCAGAAGTCTTCAGGAGGGGAGGCAGAGTTTTCTAAGCTAAGCACACCCTACTTCCTGACAACCAATCAGCTTCTACTTTTCATTTTCAAAGATTAACTGAACAAGTTAATTGGTTGGCATGCAAGTTAATTGGTTGGCATGCACTGCTCTCTCTGTTCCAATTTTGATAACTTATGCCGCGTACACACGATCGGAAAATCTAACAAGAAAAAAAAAATTTCTGACGGAATCTTGGCTCAAACTTGTCTTGCATACACACGGTCACAAAAAATTCAGATCGTCAAGAACGTGGTGACGTACAACAATGCAACGAGCCAAGAAAAATTAAGTCAAATGATTCCGAGCATGCGTCAAATTGATTTCGAGCATGCGTAGGATTTTTGCGCATCGGAATTGCATACAGACATTTGGAATTTCCTCCAAGAACTTTTCTTGATGAAAAATTTGAGAACCAGCTCTATTTTTCTTGGCGGAAATTCCAACCGAAAAATTCCGAAGGAGCCTACACACGGTAGGACTTTTCTTGGTGGAATTTCCAATCATGTGTACGTGGCATTACTCTACTTGCAAAGCTAGGGATGGCATAAGAAGATTATGTTTGTGATGAGCATTCAGAAGGAGGTGGCATGTACAGGGGTGCAGTTGGGACCATTGTTCTTACTCTCCGGGATGTATTAAATGTTTTTGCACATTTAAAATGTGCTGAGGAGAGTCACTTCATTAAAGCAGGCATGGGAGCAAAAGAGAGCAGGGAAACAGACACATACTGTATGTCATATGATACATCAAGTGTATCTATATTGTAAGACATTCTTGTGACAAAAGTTCTGATTTTAAGTGCCAACAATTTTGTAAATCTGTCCTAGTGGTCCATATATGCTAAGAAGTATTCCTATACATGTCTGTCTCACCCCCCAGGAATCCCAGGGATTAGCTGTACATCTGATCCATATTGACAAAGCACACATACAAGATTCGGTTAATTTTCTACTTTCTGATTATCAGACAATAAGTATGGCTTCAATTTCCTCATTGCAGTGGATTGGAGCTGAGTACATACCATCTGGACAGTGTAATGAAGATAAATGCTCATTTGAATACAAGGTAATGATATGCATGATAAGTATGCTGAAAGTCAATATACAAATGTTCATTAACAATCATTTACATAATCCCTTGTGACAGCAACAAAAACTTACTGCAGCTGTGAATGTTGCTTTAATACTGCCCTACTCCTACTACTGCACTATAAAGTCCTTTAATCCTAATATGCCTCAGTAAACTGATCACTTACAAGTCAAACTACACATTTGTGATTACATTTTTTTAATGACTGCCTTTATAGCAACCTGTTCCCTATTCCCTGGTGCGTAAATCATAAGATACCTCCATCACTGTCTCCACGTTGGGCAGCGCTGCTTCCCTGAACTTCCAGGAAAAGAAATGCTGAGTATCCCACATGCACTGTTCAGAAGAGGTTTGCATTGGGACTGTGTGTTTGAGTTGATGCACACAGCGTCTGCACTAGTCTTGGCTTGGAACATACACACAAGGGTGTTCATAGAACCCCACAAGCAAAAGAAGCCACCCTAAATCTGGAAAGTATGCTGGATTTAAAGTCAATTTATAGGCAAAACTTATTTTGTTCATATTGGATGCAGCAAGGAAGGGGCATAACCCCTGTCAGATTTTTTCCGCCATCTTGAGTCCCACCGCAGAGATTTTCCTTTACTTCCTGTCCTATAGCCAAGTGAGGCCTTGTACAGACGAGCGAACATGTCCGCGGACCGTTTTCATCGGACATGTCCGCTCGGAGATTTTGGTCTGATGGTTGTACACACCATCAAACCAAAATCCCCGCGGACAGACAGCGCGGTGACGTGGCGGTGACGTTGACGCCGCCACGTCTGCAAACCCGGAAGTTCAATGCTTCCACGCATACGTCAAATCACTTAGACGCCATGCGCGGGTTCTCGGGCCAGCGGACATGTCCGATGAGTCGTACTGACCATCGGACATGTCCGACGGACAGGCTTCCAGTGGACAAGTTTCTTAGCATGCTAAGAAACTTTTGTCCGCTGGAAACCTGTCCGCTAGGCCGGAAAATTGTCCGGGCGGCCCTACACACGACGAAACATGTCCGCGGAAACTGGTCCGCGGACCAGTTTCAGCGGACATGTTCGGTCGTGTGTACGAGGCCTAAGAGGCAATTCCTGCAAATTAAAGAAATGTTTTGGGGACCCCCAGGTTACCAGAACTAGTGTTCCCATTGGAAGATTTCCCCTCTATTACTTTTCTGGGAACAACCCAATATTTGGGATCTTTCACTTTCAACTTTCAATGATAATGGTAAACAGGACAAAAAGAGAGGGTGAATCTGCTTAATGGGATTGTAACGAGCCCATGCTCGCTCGCTCAGTTCCCCTCTCCAGGCACTCCTCTGCTGCTATTGGATCAGATTACAGATCCCAACATCTGATAGATACTGATCACTGTATTGGTGTCACTGGTCATGAAAAAGTGTCACTTAGGGAGTTGTTTACGTAAGGCAAATCCACTTTGCACTACAAGTACACTGCAAGTGCACTTTCAAATGCAGTCGCTGTAGATCTTAGGGGGACATGCACATGATTGGATGATAAAATCAGCAGCGCTTCCCCTCATTTCAGAGCTTCTCCTCAGATTAACAGCGATCTACAGTGACTGCACTTACAAGAGCACTTGTCGCGCAAAGTGGATTTGCCTTTGTTAATAACCCCCATAGTGTCAGATTTGTCAGGCCTAATGTCGCAGACCCGCTGAAAATCCCTGAATTACTAGTAAAAACATAAAAAAAATCCCTAAATCTATGCCATAGTTTATGGATGCTATAACTTTTGCGCAAACCAATTAATATATGCTTTTTAGGATTTTTTTTACCAAAAAATATGTAGCAGAATACAAATTGTTTTTAATTTCTTAAATAAATTTGATTTTTTTAATTATTGAGAATGTTTAATAGTAAAAAGTACAAAATATTGTTGTCTTTTTTTCAAATAGTCGGTCTGTAAAAAAAAACTCCAAAAGAAATCTCTATTTGTGGGGGGGGGGGGGGGGCATCAATTAAATTTGGGTACAGTGTGGCACGACCCCACAATTGTCAAGTTAAAGCAACGCAGTGCTGTATCGTAAAAAATGGCCTGGTCAGGAAGTGGGTAAAACCTTACGGGGCTGAAGTGGTTAATGGGTGGATACCAAGCACACAAAGTGTAATAATTTACATGTGTTTTAGTATTACCCCCTGTCCTTTATCCCCTAACAGCTCTCTGCTCCCTGTTTTTATTCCAGAATTACCCATTAAAAGTTCCATTTTATATGTAGACTACAGCCTGAAGCCTCGTACACATAATCGGATATTCCGCCAACAATTGTCCGACGAATGTGTTTTGTCGGACAAGCCCACCGTCTGTAGGCTCCATCGGACAATTGTTGTCGGAATTTCCATGGACAAATGTTGGCTGTGCATTCTCTCAAATTGTCAGACAAAACATGACAAAAATCCAAAGTACATACACGCATGCTCAGAACCAATGCTGAACATCAGACAACAATAGCAGAAGTTGCCCAAAGGGTGGCGGTAAAGAGCTGAAAAACCATGTGGTTTGGTGTATGTTGGCTGAAAATGTTCTGCCTTGTGTATGAATACAAAGTTCACGGCCAACGCCCTTTCGGACAAAAATCCACGTATTTGTCCGATGGAAGTCCGATTGTGTGTATGAGGCTTAGATCAACCAGTTTGGTATAATACTAAACGGTTGTAAAAAGGTGTTAGTAAAGCCTCATACACACGATCAGACTCCCATCTGACTTTTCTGTGGATTTTTGTCCGAAGGGGCGTTGGCCATGAACTTGTTATGCATACACACGGCAGAACTTTTTCAGCCAACATTCACCAAACCACGTGGTTTTTCAGCTCTTTACCGCCACTCTTTGGGCAACTTCTGCTATTGTTGTCTGATGTTTAGCATTGGTTCTGACATGCTTGTTTGAACTTTGGATTTTAGTCCGATGGACTTGTGTACACACGATTGGATTATCCTCCATCAGACATTTGTTGTCGGAAAGTTTGAGAGCATTCGCAGCGAACATTTGTTCGTTGAAAAAAACAAAAACAATTGTCCGATGGAGCATACAGACGGTCGGATTGTTCGATAAAACACGTCCATCGGACCGTTGTTGTCAAAAAGTCCGACCGTGTGTATGGGTCTTAAAGGGGTTGTAAAGGATTTTTTTTTTTCATAATAAGCATCCTTTACCTGCAGACATTCCTCTTTTCACTTCCTCAGTGTTCCTTTTTACTCATAAGTTGCTCTAATTCTTCTCTGTTCTGTTCACTTCCTGCCTGTCTGATTTTACTGACCACTGTGAAGGGAGGCTTTACTGCGGTGGTCAGTAACGTGCTCACCCCCTCCTGGGAACTACATCTGTGCAGCAGGACGCTCTCTACGTGTTAGAGACTTCAAGGAGGTGTGAATTACTGGGGGTGCCACAATGCATACTGGGAAATGTAGGGCCAGATCCACAGCCCGGCAGCGCAACGTAACTTTTTAGATTTAAGTTACACTGCCGCAAATTTCCTAAGTTAGGTAAGGATCCACAAAACACTTACCTGGAAATTTGCGGCGGTGTAACTCAAATCCGTCCGGCGCAAGGCGGGCCAATTCAAATGGGGCGAGTCCCATTTAAATTAGGCGCGCTCCCGCGCCGGACGTACTGCGCATGCTCCCGATGCTTTTTTCCCGACGTGCATTGCGCGACATGACGTCATTTTTTGAACGGCGCGGCGCATAGCGTATTTCCGTATTCCCGTACGGCTTACGCAAACGACGTAAAATTTAAAAATTCGACACGGGAAGGACGGCCATACTTTACACAGCAGAACGCCTGCTGTGTAAAAGTAGGGCTACCTCACAAAAGTGTAACTAAGCGACGGGAAACTAACGTAGCGGCGACGTAGCGAACACGAAAAAGCTTTGAGGATCGACGTAACTCCTCATTTGCATACCCGACGCTGGATTACGACGCAAACTCCCCCCAGCGGCGGCCGCGGTACTGCATCCTAAGATCCGGCAGTGTAAAACAATTACACCTGCCGGATCTTAGGAATATCTATGCGTAACTGATTCTGTGAATCAGTCGCATAGATAGAAACAGGGATACGACGGCGTATCAGTAGATACGCCGGCATATCCCTTTTGTGGATCTGGCCCATAGTTCTTACATGAACGAGCGCCGCAAACCAGGAAGTGAATGAGAGAAGAGAAACTAGAACGCCGGAGGTGATATAGATGAAGGAATTTAATAGGTATTTACCCATTTTTAACAGAATCATTACACTATTCTGTCTGTCTACCTTGCAGACCTTAATTTTAGGATTTTTTTTTTTTTTCCTTTACAACTCCTTTAAGAAATTATCAGTCTTCTGAACAGGTGATTTAATTGGTTGGATAACTATACATCTAGGCTTTTTTTTTTTTTTTTGTATAATGACTTGCTGGATACTCCTACATGAGTGCTACTTAAATCGCTCTATATTTGTACTTTATTTTTTGCTATCAATAAATATAGTCCAGCTGTTGCCAATGACGTTTCCAGTTTCAGCTGTGAAAGCTGAACAGTAATCATTATGCAGATAATCTACCATGGCTTTGTCTCCTTCAATACATCTTTGTTTTTGGTGGAATATACAAATCAAGGTTTTTAAATAGGCTTCATTACTGAAGAGCCTGGCTTTAGCAGCAAAGTAATTGATGCCAGTTTTTTTTCTTTCTTAATTATAATCTGTCTAAATAAAACACATTTATAAGAAGCTGCAAGTCATTACAAGTTATTATTTGTGAATGTACCAAAATGTTTAGACGCATGAACTAAACATTATAGGGGTAAAAAAGTTGTATTCTTCTGCCAAATATCTGACTACCAAAACGCCTTAGCCCAGTGTGGGTACGATTTGCTTCGATTTGAGATGCGATTTCACATGTGAAATCGCATCTCAAATTGGCGGCATTTGCCAGGCAATTGTCGGCAATGACACCGTCCTAATCGGTGCGACGCCACATCTGCGGCGCTGCACCGATTTCAAAAAGTAGTTCCTGTACTACTTTTGGCGATTTCGAGCCGCGATTTACATTGACATCTGTGCAGAAACCTGCACAGATGTCTCTTAAATCGTGGCTGAAAATCGGGACTGCCGGCGGGAGTGAAGCCGTGCGAGTTCAGCTGAACTCGCACGGCTTCACTCCCGCAGCCCAGTGTGAACCTGGGCTTAATATAGCAATTTTCTTCTAAACTCTGCTGGGAAGCCGATGCTAAATCTCCTGGGTCCCCCGCAGCTCTGGCCTCCTGCTGAATTTCCCACCACTACTGTATGCTGTATTTGGGTGGAGATCAGCAGAAGGAATCAGTGAGTGCTGCAGGAGACCCAAGGAGATCTACACTCCTGAAGGTGTTGCTTTGCTTTCTTTTACAGGTATGGCTGGATTTATGAGTTTTATTATAGCAACAGGGTCTTTTTTTTAAAAGAGCCCTTGTTAAACTCTGTCGTTTTTTCAGACAGTTCAACTCACCCTGACCCCTGGGTTCTAGAACACTTATTCTGCATTTACATTGGAGATTAAAAGGTTTGAAAGCTGCTGCCTTACTGCTAAGTGGAGAGAGGAGATTGGAGCTGCTAAGAGATCAACATCAGTGCTTCTGCTGTAAAAAAATTTAAGCTGAATTGTTGCACAGTGCCTGCAGCTACAGATGTCAGTGAGGGCTTGTCTTTTAAATGTCTGCTTACTTAAAGTCGTATTTAAGTCAAAACCAAAAATGTAATATATTGCAGCTTACCAATTATTAGATGTGGTGGCTGCATTTTTATTTTTTTTTAGGCTTTTTCCCCTCTGTTTTTACCTGGTGACCTGGCCAGTAACACACCGCCTGTATTAGAGTGCCCCTACTCTGGATGGAGCACCTTTGGACAGCAGTATTGTCAGTCGGGTGGGGGGGGGATGTTAGATAGACAAGCAGATTTAGATACACTAACAAATTGAAGCTAAACTCTAGCTCAATCATTAGTTATGGCATACAGTTTTTTCCCCCTTTTGGGATAACATTAACCTATATAAATAAAATCTGATCATTGTAAGCACCCTTGTCAGTGCTAAAAATGGTTTGACTCATCCCTGTAACTAATACATAAGCAAGAAAAACAGACCTACTGGCTAGATTACATGGCAGGTCTGTGTCCACTCATAAAATGCAGAGCAGACAAGAACAGAGCCTGCTCTGGTCTATGGGTGGCCAGGAGTAAACAGACTCCACTGTCCATTAACAACTGGGGGCTTTGATCTGGTCGGCCCAAACTGAAAAGGTCTTCCTTCATTTATTTTTTTTGCAGACCTAATTGAACCCATAGGTAGGCGGGTGTAAACAGACACAAGTCTGTTTACACCCACATGTTTAGAGGAATGCATAGACCTTCTGATCAGGTCTGCCTGAAAACTGACAGGCTTACTTGATCATATTGCCCATGTGAAAAGGCCCTTAAAAAGGACATTGTTACATATTTAGCCATGTTGAAAAAAATACACAAGGTCAATAGGTTCTACCAATAGAAAACAAAAATAAATGGAATATCCACAATCCTATACCCGCAATTGATCCATGGGAAGGCAACCCAAAATCTCAGTAAAGCACACTCCAATTTTCAAAAATGAATTCCTTCCTGATCCCCAAAAGGCAACAGGATAATCCCTGGATCCCCTGTATTACCCCTGGTATTATCCAGTTAGTATAATTGTGACAATTACACCCTCAAATCCAATTCAAGCACCATCAAATTGAGAGAGGTCATCACTGGAGCTGGTTAATGGAACAGTTAACCCTTTACACAAGCACAGTAGCTGCCTCCATGTGTTTTAATGGAAACACACTGTTCATATGATCTACTGTTGCCATTGTGATCTTTAAAAAATAAATGTTTGTATCACTTGCTGCCACACCCAGACAGGAATGAAACTGAGTTTACAAAATGGTAGCTTCCTCAAAATGGCATTAGTTTCTTTATCATCTGGTTAGAGCATTCAAAGATTCAGCTTAAAACATTTTAAATATCATTTTAATGAAATATAAGAAAAGCAGTGAAAAGAATAAAATCACAAAAAAAAAAAAAATTCTTCAGCAAGGTTTGACTGGTCTGTGAGTCCCAGTTGTTTACACAGTAAATACAATCTGATGTTTCAGAGTCATTGGTGTTCAGAAACATGGCTCTTAGGATCAAGAGCAGTGTTTGACGTCAAAAGAATACAGCAAAGCTTCAAATTCAGCCATCGGTTCCGGTTCCCGAATATGGCATTTACATAACTAACACAACCAAACAAAGTGTGAGCTGAAAGGTTTTAACCACTTCCCGACCTCCTCATGTACATTTACGTCGGCAGAATGGCACGGACAGGCACATCAACGTACCTGTACGTGCCTGCCTAGACGTGGGTGGGGGGTCCGATCGGGACCTCCCCCCCGGTACATGCGGAGGTCGGGTCCGCTCGGGGAGCGATCCGGGACGACGGCGCGGCTATTTGTTTATAGCCGCTCCATCGCGATCGCTCCCCGGAGCTGAAGAACGGGGAGAGCCGTATGTAAACACGGCTTCCCCGTGCTTTACTGTGGCGGCGCATCGATTGAGTGATCCCTTTTATTAGGGAGACTCGATCGATGATGTCAGTCCTACAGCCACACCCCCCTACACTAGTAAACACATACACAGTGATCCCTAAATGTTACAGCGCCCCCTGTGTTTAACTCCCAAACTGCAACTGTCATTTTCACAATAAACAATGCAATTTAAATGCATTTTTTGCTGTGAAAATTACAATGGTCCCAAAAATGTGTCAAAATTGTCCGAAGTGTCCGCCATAATGTCGCAGTCACGAAAAAAATCGCTGATCGCCGCCATTACTAGTAAAAAAAAAAAAAAAAAAAAAACTATCCCCTATTTTGTAAACGCTATAAATTTTGCGCAAACCAACCGATAAACGATTATTGCGATTTTTTTTACCAAAAATAGGTAGAAGAATACGTATCGGCCTAAACTGAGAAAAAAAAATGTTATATATGTTTTTGGGGGATATTTATTACAGCAAAAAGTAAAAAATATTGCATTTTTTTCAAAATTGTCGCTCTATTTTTGTTTATAGCGTAAAAAATAAAAACCGCAGAGGTGATCAAATACCACCAAAAGAAAGCTCTATTTGTGGGGAAAAAAGGACGCCAATTTTGTTTGGGAGCCACGTCGCACGACCGCGCAATTGTCTGTTAAAGCGACGCAGTCCCGAACTGTAAAAACCCCTTGGGTCTTTAGCCAGCATATTGGTCCGGGGCTTAAGTGGTTAATATGTTCCAGTGGACAGTTCCTTATTCCTCTCCATTCAATCCTGATGAACAGCTTTTTCTCTGCTTGCAGTTAAAGGAGTTGTAAAGGAATTTTTTTTTTTTGCTGAAATGACTGTTTACAGGGTATGGAGACATAATAGTTAACTGATTCATTTTAAAATTGATTAAAAATAGATAAAAATCAATCATATAATGTACCTCTAGTTTAGTTTTTGCATCTAGTTTCGTTTTTGCATATAGTTTTCGTTTTTGCATGTTATCCTGCCTCTGTGCTAGACAGAGCCATAGAGCACTGATGGTTTGGAAAATGAAACTAGAATCTTCCAGTACTGTAGTCATCAGGAAACAGACAACCAGGAAGTGTCCAGAACAGAGAGGAATTACAGCAACATCAGAGCAAAAACGATCAATGAGGACATGAAACCAGAACTGCAGTAAGGTAAAGGAAGCTATTTAGCTAAAAAAAAAAATCCTTTAGTGACCCTTTAAGCAATATAAGCTCATCGCCACCCTGACCCTAGCCTGTGAATGGATAATAAAGGTGCAGCTATATCCGCATACATCTGGGTCTGTTCAGGTTTGGTGGATCACACACAATAGGTTTATGTATAAGTTTGATTTTCCTAACCTGATTGGATTTTTTCCATCTAAAGATGCAGGAAAGAACACATATGTCACATATATGGCATTCATTTCTGTTCTGAATCATTGTTGAAAGGAACAGAGGGTGCCAATGTGAATGGGGCCTAAGGCTTTTCCTGCCTAAGTTGAGGCTTTTGTGGCCTTTCCAGAGCTTTGACCTAAGTGACAATACAGCACAGAGTTGGGAGTTCTTGTCATAGATCTGTGCCTAGATACTGCAGTAAATATCCAACAAGGCTGCACCAAAGATACACTTTGGATCACATGGAGGAAACATGTTATTTTATATGTTTTGTTAACAGCTGCATATCCAAACACTCTTTTCTGATAACGGACTCCTTTCAAATGGCCATAATATTTATTAAATAAAATAAGACCTAGCAAAGAAATGTTATATTTATTTTGCATCCATGTTATATTGGTATATGCGTTACAGGCATACCCCACTTTTAAGTACACAATGGGGTTTATTTACTAAAGCTGGAAAGTGCAAAATCAGGCTCACGTCTGCACAGAATCCAATGAGCTTCCGGGTTTTATTACCAAAACTTTGTTGAACAAACTGGGGTTAGAAGCTCATTGGTTTCTATGCAGAAGTGAGCCTGATTTTGCACTTTCCAGATTTAGTAAATAAACCCCATTGTGTACTTAAAAGTGGGGTATGCCTGTATTATAATAATTTTTACAATTGTTTTTACTTTCACTATCTATTACCAGATAAACACTCTCACTTGCCGATGGGCTCACGCTGTTATACGTCGACAGAATGGCACTCCTGCGCAAACCGATGTACCTGTATGTTGCTCCGCAACAGCAGGATTGTAGGCGCGTGAGCCGCTGGCAGCCTGCGATCGCAGTGAGGAGAGGCAGAAAGAGGAACTGCCTATGTAAACAAGGCATTTTCCCGTTCTGCCTAGTGACATGACAGGGATCTACTGCTCCCAGTGATCTCTGTCATGTTTCAGTAAGCCCACCCCCCTACAGTTACAACATGCTGAGGGAACACATTTAACCCCTTGATCGCCCCCTAGTGTTAACCCCTTCCCTGCCAGTGTAATTTTTACACTTGCATTTTTATAGCACTGATCAATGTAATAATGTCACTGGTCCCCAAAGTGTAATTTGGGGTCAGATTTGTCCACCGCAATGTTGTAGTCCGGCTAAAAATCGCAGATCGATGCCATTACCAGTAAAAACAATAAAAATAAATACAAGTCTCTAAATCTATCCCGTAGTTGGTAGACACAATGACTTTTGTGCAAACAAATTAATATATGCTTATTGCGATTTGTTTAACCAAAAATATTTGGAAAAATATACAGTATAGTGGCTTAAACTGATGAATAAATATATTTTTTTGTATTTTTTTGGGATATGTATTATAGCAGAAAGGCAGAAAGGCATAGAGAATTTGGCACCCAGGGCGGATCCTATATCTGGCACCCCTACCTTAAAATGTAAAAACACGACGCTGTGCCCCCTGCACACCTCTGCATCCTTCAATATCTTTTTGTCAATTCTGTGTACCCCCCCTCTCCACAACTGCACCTCTGGACCCCTTCACATTACACAGCCCTTGTACCTATGGACCCCTTCACATTACACAGCACCCTGCACCTCTGGACCCCTTTACATTACACAGCACCCTGGATCCCTTTACACTACACTGCACCTCTGGACCCCTTTACATTACACAGCACCCTGCACCTCTGGACCCTTTGCACTACACAGCACCCTGCACTCCTTTACACTACACTGCACCTCTGGGCCCCTTTACATTACACAGCACTCTGGACCCCTTTACATTACACTGCACCCTTGTACCTCTGGACCCCTTTACATTACACTGCACCATGCACCCGTTTACATTACACAGCCCTTGTACCTCAGGACCCCTTTACATTACACAGCACCCTGCACCTCTGGCCTCCTTTACATTACACAGTACCCTGCACCTCTGGACCCCTTTACATTATACAGCACCCTGAACCTCTGGACCCCTTTACATTACACTGCACCCTGCACCTCTGGACAACTTTACATTACACAGCACCCTGCACCCCTTTACACTACACTGCACCTCTGGACCCCTTTACCCTGCACCCCTTTACACTACACTGCACCTCTGGACCCCTTTACATTACACAGCACCCTGCACCTCTGGACCCCTTTACATTACACAGCCCTTGCACCTCTGGACCCCTTTACATTATACAGCACCCTGCACCCCTTTACATTACACAGCCCTTGCACCTCTGGACCCCTTGGCTTAATACCAAGTCACAGGTAAAAAGATCCCTAATGAGAGTGGGTGATTGGTATTGGGCATGGCGGTCAACAGCATATACTGTCTTGTAAAATAAATGTCTTTGTGATGCATTTAAAGTTATTGCTATGTCTCTAATTGTATTTCGCTCTATGCAGTACGACATCTAATTGTCCTCAAACATCCCCTAAGGAAGCCCCAAGTGGTGAAACATGTCGGGATAAGTCACTCCAATTTTTCTATCAATTTAGTCTGTGGATGTTATCTTGTACTTGCGTACTCTATGTATAGCCAAACTTTTTTTTAACTCTGTGTTTTATGTAATAAAAACCTTGTTATACTTTTTATATATTGTAGTATTGAAAAGTTTGTTCTTTGCTGGCACCCCCCAAAATCCCACCAAAAACCTCCCCTTTGTCTATACTGTACATATTAACAGGGTTGGTGCCACTTCTTTGACACTGTCGCCCATCCATATCACCACCCTCTACTAAATAATGTACAATCTTTACATAATACTTTACAGCAGAGCTGTCCCTGCATTCATAGTAAGTATAGCAGACATTGTATGGTTATCACATATCTTTTATATTCTATTTTCATAATCCAAAAGACAAAATAACTTTATTTTTGAATTGTCTTCAACTTTATTTTTTTGACAAAATGGTTAGGGGCAAGAAAGAAATTCACATTATTATTTTCTAGTATCAATCTAATTTTATAAAAACAAAATTCAGTTTGTCATCAAAATTTCCCAATATTTCTATCAACTGTACTAGGAAAAGATAAGGCCAACGCTGGCATTCCTCATGTATAAGAAAGTTTATCGTGCAATACTGCAGGCAAAACTGTCTATTTTATTGTTAGCAATAATTTCCCAGTAGTTCAGGGCATTTTATTGCAATCAAGTGTATTTATTTCAGCACAAATGTGATTGCATATTTCCCTAAACTGTGTCTCGTTAATTTAGCCTGGTCCCTGGTCACACCTGTAAGCCTACACATGACAACACTCAACAATAGGAATACCATTCTTGTCAATACAAGCTGTTCACATCTCTGCGCTCAATTGCTCAAAGCCAAAATTTGAAAAGATACATGAGCTTTTTTAGGAGCTGTGTCACCTACTTTTAGCCCCTTAGACTTAAATGGAAACACCTATAAATACGTGACAATAGTGCTGTCACATGTGTTTTTGCACCTGAACATCTGTTCTCCTCTCCCCCCACCCAAGAGCTTGCATACACATTACTTAACCCCTTCCCAAGGCCTATACACATATATGTGGCCTCATGGAAGTGGGACAGTTTGGGTGGATATATGCGTACCTGTGTTTGTGCTGGGAGCGTTATCTCTGAGAGCCCCGTGTCTTGTCCTAGCAATCGGGGACCAGGAGGCCTCGTTCCCAATCATCTGATCATTATAGCCTCTGATTGGCTATCACAGTGATCAGTCCCTGTACAGGTCGCCCTACTGTTTTTTTCTCCTCTTGAATAGAGAAAAAGATACATTGGCCCGGATTCACAAAACACTTGCGCCAACGTATCTCGAGATACGCCGCGTAAGTGCAAATATGCGTCGTCGTATCTATGCACCAGACTCAGAAACTAAGATACGCCTGAAAATAGGGTTCACCCGACCGACGTAACTTGCCTACGCCCTCGTAGAGTGGGCGCATATTTACGCTGGACGTATTTGGCGCTCCCATTGATTTTCTTTTCACATATGCAAATGAGGGAGATACGCCGATTCACGAACGTACGTCCGTCCGACTGGTGCGCGTAAAGTCATATAAAGTTATGCCCCATAAAGGAGGTGTAACTCAGCAGCATCCATGCAAAGGGCTGCACCAGGGAACACAAGCCGACATATTTTACGACGTTTACGTAGGACGTGAATATGACTAGGCGTAGGTTACGTTCAGACCGTAGGCAGTGATCCGTCATATCTTAGGCAGTTGTTCCGACGTGATTGTGAGCATGCGCACTGAGATGCGCCCACGGGACGGCGCATGCGCAGTTGGCGATACGTATCTGTCTGGCTGGCGATACGTATCTGTCTGGCGCTCGGCCCATCATTTGCATGGGGTCATGCCTACTTCCACTTACACTGACTTACGCCTTGAAAACTCAGCGCAGATTTGGAAGCACTGGCTTTGTGAATTCAGTGCTTGCCTCTCTGCGCTGCGTCGGTGTAGCGTAAAGGAGATACGCTACGGCGGCATAAATATGCGCCAGTGTCTGTGAATCCGGGCCATTGTATCTTTTTCTCATTGCTAGAGGAAAAACATAAACAAACAAAAGCGTGTGTAAAAAAATTAAAATAAATAAATATATTTTTTTTTAAATAGCTCGATCTAAGTCAGGGCCAGGGATAGGGTTAGGATCAAGGTTGGGGTCAAAAGTCAAGGTTAGACTCAAGGGTCAGTGTATTTTAGGTAGCATTATAAAAAATGCATTTTTTTTCCATTCGTATCCGTGTGAAAAAAATAAAAAAGCGAAATGTTTCTGGGCCCTACTACGAGTACAAACAACAGATAACATCAGCATTTGTGGTATCACTGTGATCATTTCAGTGGATGTAAACCCACTCTAATCCATTATAAACTACTGCCATAGTGCTGATCTATAAGGATATAACTGCCTCCTGCATTAATCCTCACCGGTCACATGTCTCCCCTCTGTCTGTTATAAGAACTGAAAAACTGCAGATTCTGTGGGTGGATCTGTTGTCTGGAGCTCGGTGGGTGGAGTTGTGATGTCAGTAGACTCCCCGCCCTCCTCTACACTCCCCTTATCAGCATGCATTTTCTCCTGTGTATTCCTTACACTAAATTCTGCTATGATCACTAACATCCAGTCAAAATCCAGAAAACCACATGACTTCAGAAAAGGAGTGGGGGTAGGAATTAAAACATAATGCCTGTCTCAAGCTAGTGTATGAGATATGTAAATAACCTGTCATTCACAGCAAGGGGGAAGAACGGACACATGTTTTCTCCTGTTTGTCCGTTTATCTCACTGAAAAAAGAAAAGGGGATTGCTCAGAGGTGTATTAACTCTTTGTGGCAAGACTGGACACAGATGATAGGAAATCTTATACTCTACATTGTGACAGCAAAAAAATAAAAAAAATGGGTTTACATCCACTTTAACCACTTCCAAACCTGCGCACGACGATATACGTCCTTTAAGCGTGACATGTTGGGTATCATTTTACTCGGCGTAACATTATCTTTCACAATATATAAAAAAATTGGGCCAAATTTATTGTTGTCTTGTTTTTTAATTACAATTTTTTAATTTTTTCCAAAAAAAGTGCGCTTGTAAGACCGCTGCGCAAATACGGTGTGACAAAAAGTATTGCAATTACCACTATTTTATTCTCTAGGGTGTTAGAAAAAATATATATATAATGTTTGGGGGTTTTAAGTAATTTTCTAGCAGAAAAAACTGTTTTAGTCTTGCAAACACCAAATCTGAAAAACACCTAAGGTCTGGAAGTGGTTAAGAGCAGGGGAATTTATTTTGGGTTGTTCTTTGGTGGTAAGTTATGGTAATCGCAAGAAATATACAGCTACATTTTAAAAAAAAACATGTTTTTTGTTTTTTACTATTTTGTGCCAGTTTTTTTTTTTTATAATAAAAAATTAGGAGATATCTGCTACAATTTACCACCAAATCAAAGTCCAAAGTCCAACAAGCACTAGAAAAAATACTTTATGAGGTTTACTAGATATAAATGCAGGCTTCAAGCAGAACTTCAGTGTTTCATTGTTCCATCTATTAAATCTTCGGCCCTTTTTGTTTTAACTTTGGATAAAAAAAAAAAAAAAAAAAAATTGCCAGTAAATACCTTATACAGCCCACCTTCTGTTTCCTGTCTGGAAAAAAAGCCTAGGCCTATGACATCATGCACAGCTCTCTATCTCGGGTGAGAGTTTGCCAGGAAGAGCAAGGGGGGGGGTGAGTCCTTAGAGGGCCAATGAAAGCTGCAGAGCTGGAGGTGTGCCTCTGTGTAAATCCAGGAAGTAAACTTGCAGCAGCTTCAGCTGCCCACAGTTAAAAAAAATTCAGCTAGACTCAGTGGAGGGAGATTTATGCAGCTTATTTGGCAAGGACAGAATCACAGTATATATAAAATAATATGCACAGTGGTGGGACTTACATCCCAATCACATGACCATTGACACATCGTCATGGTACTAGGGTGCACAGTGAGCGCACTCTCAGCACAGAAACTTTGAATGTCCATTGGCACACTTGCGTCCCATGTGGGCATTAAAGCCCCCTATCTTTGCCACCACACATATGTGCTACATGAGCAGCAAGAGCTTAAATTGTCTCTAAACCCAGAAAGCAAAACTGCTTCAATAGCTCACATATAGTAAATACTGTTATTTGCAATTTCCCTTACCTAAATGATCTAAAATACCTGTTGATCCCGCCAGTTTCCTGGTGAATCCTGGAATAGGGATACAATGCTATCCACAGGCTCCTAATACTGTGGTTTCATTGTCACCCCGCCATGTGTGCTCCCGTTTGTGGACTCCAGCATAACCTGCCTAAAGGGGTCCCATAATCATAGCATTTCTGTGATAAAAGCAGCAAAAGAACCTGGTGACGTAACCAGCACCGGTAACCAGAGCCAGTGAAAAGGCTTAAGTGCGCCCCCTTCCTACATGAGCCGCAAACTACATTGACAGTATAGGTTGCAGGTCTTGTTGTTTTTGCACCCCCCCTCCTGCAAAGGTGCCCAAAACACATGCCCCCTCTGCCTCCCACTCTACCCAGTCCCGCTTCAACCAGCTGCAGCTTCATCCAGCGCCAGCTCTGGCCCCCCCAGATTTAAAGGGAGGCCCAACAATCATGTGATCATTAAAATGTTACTAAACCCACAACAGTAAAATCAGTCTGTATATGCAGGAAAGCATACTTGTAATACTCATTGTGGCTGTTTGATCCTGTCTTTCCTGATCTGACCTTTCTGCCACTGTCCCCAATCCATTTCTGCATAGAATAGAGCTTAGGGGGTACTTTGCACGTGTTCAGTTTGGTGTGTTTAGCTAGAGAGTTTTTTTTTTCCTGGGAGAGTGCCAATCAGCACTGTCCAGACAGACGGTCAGGGGTCCTGCAGCCTCATAGGACAGTCAGAGGAGAATGTAAACTCTTCCTACAAGCTTTAACCATTGCTCGGCCAGACACTGATAGAAGTCACAAGACTGCTGATAAGAAAGGGTATTTAGCATGTTATATTTACTAAAACGATTGCATTTCCATGTTCTGTGTACTGTGGGAGACCAGATATAGTGAATGCAGGGTCCTGGGTTTAGTAACACTTTAAAGCGGAGTTCCACCCAAAAATTGAACTTCCGCTTTTCAGCCCCCCCCCCCCCCTCCGGTGTCACATTTGGCACCTTTAGGGGGGAGCAGATACCTGTCTAATACAGGTATTTGCTCCCACTTCTGGGCATAGATAGCTGAGCCACCCGCGGCTATTTACGTCACGTCCCCCCCGCTGTCTTCTGGGAGACACACAGGTCCCAGAAGACAGCAGGGATCATGCAGCACGAGTCGTGCATGCGCAGTAGGGAACCGGGAACCTTACCAAAGATGGCTGAGACGGCACCTGAGACAGATCGGCTTCGGGTGCCGACATCGCAGGTGCCCCGGACAGGTAAGTGTCCTTATTTTAAAAGCCAGCAGCTGCAGTATTTGTAGCTGCTGACTTTTAAAAAAGAAAAAAAAATTGGCGTAACTCCACTTTAAGGACTAAAAGATTTATTTGTTTCGATTTTTTTTTAATGCCAAAATTTACATACAACACTTACTGAATTTCTTCCCTGCAATAGCAATGTTTTAGAACAAGATTGTCCAGATGATATTCGGAATATACTTTACAGCCCAGTAAAATATTACACAGAGATGTTTGTTCATATGCAGTGCTAGACACAAAGTAGTTGAGAAAACGGTAGGAGAGGAAATTTTATATAGTCCCCCCGTGAGTTGCTAAATGGACTTTCAAACTTGGCATACAGGGAAAATGTATTTCTTCGGTCGCCTCTACTGTTACCAGCAGCTGCCCGAGCCAAAATAAAACAGTTTATATACTCCGCTGAGGTCCTTGTGGAAACATCTGTATTTTCTCTGCCTCCTCCACGCCACAAATGGTACCACACAGCTCTGAGAAGTCAATCCAGCCCTTGGAAGTGAATGTTCACATGCGGGCAGCTCTATCCACTAACACCTATGTGCTGCATTCTACAGCTCATACACAGTCTATTCCATGCATCAGCCATTCACTGAGCCTTGCCCAGCTCTGCACCCAGCATCGTCATCTCAGCCATAGGCTCAGTGAAGCAGGGCAGGCAAGAAGTATTTAATAAGAAAAAAAAAGCCGTGTAAATGTAGCCATGCAGAACAGGCCTAGAAATGATGCTGTAATACCCACTCGCTGGCAAAGGTTAATAATGCAAAGAAATGAAATCATCAGCTCAGCAATGGACTACGGCACAGACGTATTTGCAGCTAAATGCATTCTCTATTAACACTCATTACGCGCTGATCACTCCAGGTAAAAAAAAAATGCTCGGGTACCACCAATCAGGGGGGGCATCAATCAACACCTCTGCAAAAGGGCACCAATTAGCTTTCTTTTCCAAGCTGGCACCCAGACCGGAAAAGCCTAAAATAGGGCTGGATGAGTTTGTTGGGTGACCTCTATGGTGCTGAAGTTTTTAATTGTGTTAAGAAGAGATCATTTCTTCCCATCTGATATAGAAATAGGCACCTAGCGGCAGAACGGTACCAGGTAATATTAAAGTTACATACCACAAGGTATAGCTATGTACTAAGGGGTGGATTGGAGGTGAATAAGGGGGGCGGGGGTCACTGCATAATCCAAGTTAAAGGGCAGAAGGATAATCGAAGACAGATGTGAACTTACGTCTCGGAACCGATTCCAGTGTCCGGCGTCCTTGTCGTACTGGGATATGGTGGTTAGCCATTGTTTATCATCCAGAAAATTGCCTCTGTCTGACTTGCCCGTTGCCGCTGCTGCAGCTGCTGCCAGAACCCCACTGCAGGCTGCTGCATAGACACATAGGAGGGCTACCTTTGCCATCATCTGCTGGGGAAAAAACACAAAGAGGAGAAAAAGCATGATATGAGAGAGCCAAGGCTGGCTGCTGTGTCACCTTCATAGGGAACACCAGAGAAATCACACAAGCCACCAGTCTTAGTCACCTTGCTGGAAGAGCCTGCGCTGCCTTCTTCAACTCAGAGCTGCCAACTAGTAGGAGCCGCTGCCTACCACTGCCTGCCACTGCCTGCGCTCGTCTGGAGCAAGAGCTCAATGTGCTCAGTGCACCGGAGTTATATGAAAGCCGGCATCCCCGGCATCCCTTTACACGTGCACTGCCCGTCCCTGGCAGCCGCTGGGTGGTGCAGCCTGCCGATCACTGCTACCTTCTATCAGCACAATGCAGTAAATGGTCACCATCGCCTTCCCGACATACTATTAACGGGATATTTATTCTTAATATAATGCAGCACGTCAAATGTCATTTAGAGAAGTACAGGTAAAAACTGAACAAAAATAAATGCAGACCTGTAATCATTAAAGTTTAAGTGGTAGAAAATTCTTACTATAAACTTATAGCTGCAGGTAAACTTATAATAATGACCAGTACCATAGGTATGCGCAGCCCACTGCCGGGACAAGCTCATCAATCGCCAAGGGCAAAGATGCCAACTTGCACCCCCCCTTAGGATTAGGGTCAAGGTGCCTCGATCCCTGCAATAAACCAATGTGCCTAAACCAGCCGTACCTCCTGCCCACCCCTTGTCCTGGCTCCTGCGCAGCCTATTGCATTAGGGTGTGCACCCCAAAGCTCAAACACATACCCGTGTGTGTGTGTTTGTATATATTGGGCCAGATTCACAGAACAGATACGACGGCGTATCTCCTGATACACAGTCATATCTGTTGTTCTATCTGTGCGGCTGATTCATAGAATCAGTTCAGCATAGATAGCCCTAAGATCCGACAGGTGTAATTGACTTACACCGTCGGATCTTAGGATGCAGTACCTCGGCCGCCACTTGGTGGAGTTTGCGTCGTATTCCAGGGTCGGGTATGCAAATTAGCAGCTACGGCGATCCACAAAGGTTTTTCCCGTCGTTTCGTCGGCGCAAGTCTTAGTTTCCCGCCGCAAAATTAGGGGTACTTTAACATGGTGTAAAATTACTCCACCATGTTAAAGTATGCCCGTCGTTCCCACGTCGCTTATGAATTTTTTTTCCCCCGGCTTAAGTACGTTACGCACGTCGCGATTCACAAACACGTTACCCTGCCGTAATTTCGCGCAAAGCATGTCGGGAAAATTGCGAACGGAGCATGCGCAGTACGTCCAGCGCGGGAGCGCGCCTAATTTAAATGGTACCCGCCCCATTTGAATTGGGCGGGCTTGCGCCGGACGTGTTTACGATACACCGCCGCAAGTTTACAGGTAAGTGCTTTGTGGATCAGGCACTAACACTGAAAACTTGCGGCGGTGTAACGTAAACGGGTTACGTAACACGGCCGCAATTCTATGTGAATCTGGCCCATTGTGTATATATATATATATATATATATATATATATATATATATATATATATATATATATATATATATATATATCATACCTCCCAACTATCCCTGATTTCGAGGGACTGTCCCTGATTTGGAGCAATGCCCCTCTGTCCCTCATTCTCCTCATTTGTCCCTCATTTTGGTCTGATCACTATAGATGTATATAAAATGCACTTTTTATCTATCAAAAAGTGTTTCCCAGTGCTAAACCTTTCATCTGATTTCTAAATTGCTGCATTTGTAAATTCCAAAAGCCAATATAAAGAAATATTAGTGGTAAAAAAAAGCACTTGTGGGTTTAACCAATCTTATTTTTTTTTTACAATTCTCCTTTAAGGGGGCGTGGCAATGGGTGTGTCCTATGCCTACATACTTTTGCTGATAGGTGTCCCTCATTCCCATCTCAGAAAGTTGAGAGGTATGATAGATATATATATATATATATATATATATATATATATATATATATACACACAGGCATACCCCACTTTAAAGTACACAATGGGGTTTATTTACTATTACTGGAGAGTCCAAAATCTGGCTCACAGAAACCAATGAGCTTCCAAGTTTTATTACCAGGCTTAAGCTGGGGTTAGAAGCTCATTGGTTTCTATGCAGAAGTGAGCCTGATTTTGCACTTTCCAGCGATGGTAAATAAGCCCAATTGTGTACGTAAAAGTGGGGTATGCCTATGTATATATATACACAGTAAACCCTTGGATTGCGAGCATAATTCGTTCCAGAAACATGCTTGTAATCCAAAGCACTTGTATATCAAAGAACATTTCCCCATAGGAAATAATGGAAACTCAAATGATTTGTTCCACAACCATTTATTCATAAGTCCTTCAGTTTATAGTCCATATAAAAAGATTATAGCAACGTGATAAGTTTTGTAATCATAAAATATACACAAATGGAAGACTCCACAGGGGGATTAGAAGCAAAATCCAGCAGGAGCTCCAGAGTATACAAGAGAAGAGGGGCACCTCCAAGTGTAGGAATAGGTTGGTAAATGTTGTATCTTCATTAAATGTAACCATATTGCTACACTTGTGAGATGACGCTACTTGTATATCAAGGGTTTTCCCTTGCGTCAGAGGGGGCGGGGTCATGTGACGGGGTCATGTGACGGGTGGCCCCGCCCTCACCTACATAAGAGATGTCACTGGCTCCCGCCGCATCATTCCCGGGGTGTCTCCAGTGGGGACAGGTGATGCGCTGCGGACATCTCATTGTTGAATCCTGGACCTGAATGAAGAGATCTTCTCATTGCTGGACCCCGGAGAGCAGACAGCGTTGGAGCGGAGACCAAGAGTGGTATGCCACCGCTGGAATCTTTATTTTATTTTTATTTTTTTATTTTTAATAAAGGACTTTCCCAACAGTGTTTTTTTTTTACAATTTGATACACTTTTTTTGTGAAATGGTAGGGGTACAATTTACCCCATTACCAATTCTCATAGGGGGGTCCGGGATCTGGGGGTCCCCTTTGTTAAAGGGGTCTTTCAGATTCCGATAAGCCCCCCGCCTGCAGACCCCCACAACCACCGGGGCACATGGTGCTTTGAGTGGTCACAGACCCCCAAAGCATCCTCCCAATATTGAGGGCATGTGGCCTGGTATGGTTCAGGAGGGGGGGGGCGCTCTCTCGTCCCCCCTCTTTTCCTGCGGCCTGCCAGGTTGCATGCTCGGATAAAGGGTCTGGCATGGATTTTTGGGGGAACTCCACGCCATTTTTTTTTAAATTTGGGGTGGAGTTCCCCTTAAAATAATGGATATTTGAGGGGAACCCCACATAATATTTTTTTTATTTGACACAGGGTTCCCCTTAATGTCTATACCAGACCTGAGGGGCCTGGTAATTGAATTTGGGGGGGACCCACACATTTTTTTTTATGAATAACTTTTCTCTGTATTTCCGGGAGCCAACAATTCATTATAGCCACGAGTGATTTTAAATGACTTTTTTTCCTTCAGAAATTATATTTTGTGCAGGGACAGTTCCAAGCACGGGAAACAAGCGCTATTTAACAGGCGTACTACACACCCCCCAGGTACTAAATTTAAAGTGAATAGTAACATTTTTAAATATTTCACTTTTGTTTCACTTTAAGCATTATTAAAATCACTGCTCCCGAAAAAACTGCATTTTTTAAAACTTTTTTTTTCAGGACCGATCCCCAAAACTTCCCCTGGCGCGCCACCAGTTTTCTGTAACTAGCTGACCTGCGAGTCGGCTCTATATGGCGCCTGCGCAGTCAGCTCTACACGGCGGGCGCAGGCGCCGTATAGCGCCGTATAGAGCCGATTTGCAGGTCGGCTAGTTACGAAAAACTGGTGATGCGCCTTATGCGCCAGGGGAATTTTTTTACCAGACGTCAATCATCTAACCTCTGAATAGGAACGCCCAGTCCCGTAGGAGCCAGAACCTGCAAGCCGGGGGAAAAAAAAAAAAGCATACTGTAGATGTCGGAAGTATGCTGGATGTAATGGTATATAGATGTTTTTTAGGGTTGACCTCCGCTTTAAGTGCACCAACAAAAGTGGCTAGCTGAAGACACCAAATCTTCTCTTCTCTTCTAAAGGACTGAAGCTACTAGTGTCATACGGATCCGCACACATATATTCAGGGCTCTGCATTTGCATTAGGTGTGTGGGACAGTTTATCTAGAAAGTTAAACTATTACTTGTTGACTTGAATAAATGTGTAAAGTTGGGCTTGTGGTGTCAGGGGACAGGAGAGAGAGGCCAGGCACAAAGGGAGTCATTTCTCTGCCCTCCTCCTGTCTGGACTCATAGAGCTAATCTGAGTAAAGGTAACCAATCTAATTTGAAGTGTCATATTGTGCTTTATTTACCATTAAAGTGTGCCTCTGCTCTTGGGGACATTCTCAGGTTTGGAATCTTCTGAAAACAACTTAAATATAAGATTGAGAGCTATATTGCTCCTAAATCTCAGTTATTGCTCTCTAGTTGATTACTTAAATCTATACTGTTATGCCCTGTACACATGATCGGTTCGTCTGAGGAAAACGGACCGATGGACCGTTTTCATAGGACGAACCGATCATGTGTGGGCCCCATCAGTTTTTTTCCCATTGGTGAAAAAAAATAGAACCTGTTTTAAATTTTTCGTATGGTTAAAAAAAACGATAGAAAAAAACTATCGCCTGTGGCGAAATCCATCGGTCAAAAATCCATGCATGCTCAGAATCAAGTCGACTCATGCTCGGAAGCATTGAACTTCATTTTTCTCTGCAAATCGTTGTGTTTTACTTTACCGCGTTGGACACGATCGGATCTTGTGTAGGCAAGACTGATGAATGTCAGCTTCATCGGATATCTGATGAAAAAATCCATCGGTTCGTTTTCATCAGACGGACCGATCGTGTGTACAGGGCATTACTGTCTGTTATCCTTCCACAGAAATATTGCAGTAAAGACAATTTCTGTGTTTTATCATAACGTGTGTGTTTCTTATTGGTCGTTGCACTTACACTATTGCCTGGTGTACCAAAGGGGACTAAGGCTATTGTTAGGGCTGGAGGCAGAGTAACGGACTGAACATACTTAAAGCGAAGTTCCACCCAAAAGTGGAACTTCCGCTTAATCCACTCCTCGTCCCCTTACATGCCACATTTGGCATGTAATTTTTTTGGGGGGGGGGACTTGTGACTTCCTGTCCCACTTCCTCCTTCCGCCGAGGGACTGCTAAGGCGAATAGCCTAATCGCCTTTTTGGCAGCCCCTCCCTGTAGGCGATCGCCTGGGACACGTGACAGGTCCCAGGCGATCGCCTGTCCAATCGGATGGCGCAGTGCCGCTCGCGTATGCGCAGTGGGTGTCCAGCCGTGAAGCCGAAAGCTGTCCCGGCCAGGTGCCCACACTTAGAATGAAGACGCCGGCCGGAGAGGGGGGGAGAGGAGCGGAGCCCTGGCACGTGGAGCAGGTGAGTGTATGTTTATTAAAAGCCAGCAGCTACACTTTTTGTAGCTGCTGACTTTTAATAAACATAAAAAATGACTGGAACACCCCTTTAAGCAGCCCCTGAGGGGGTATCGCTATATAAGTATGCAGTAAATATTATACCTGAGTTTAAAGTGGAACTTTACTCTCTCAATCAGCACTAACATATTTAATCTTCAAGCTGCTAGTCTTAGTAATTAGATAGGATGGTGTATTATATTTACTTGTTTTAAATTTTTTGTTTTTTACATTTCAGTAGCTTCCTGGTTGTTGGCCCTGGAAAAATTATATCATACATCCCAGAAATCCCTGTGACAATTTTTTTATTTTATTTGGAGAAGGGGCTCCTTAGCTAAGCACCCTTGTGCTTGTAAGCCTAGGCTAAAGGAAGATGGATTCTAGGAAGTAAATGCTACATGGATCATCTCAAAATGGCCTTGGGTAGAAATGCTATGGGGGGTGTTTTTGAAAGTGGTTTCTCAACAACATAAAGCATAGAAACATGGATGGATTGGGTGAGTGTGCTTTGAATTTTCAAAAATGTTAACTAGCGTTTTTGGTTTGTGGTGCTCTGATATAGGTAAAGTATATGTAAACGATCACCTTGTAAAATAACCCATTTAGTTTAAAATAGAAAGGCAAAACATTTGTGTATAGATATTAAAAAAAAAATTATAAATGTATATTTTTTCCCTTTTTTATAAGTGATCACATTCCCTCTGTTTTCAGATGCATAAGAGCATAGGATACTTTCTCATACAAGTACATGGTACAACAGGGATATAGTTTAGAAATAAGAAATATTGGCCCGGATTCAGATCCATTTGCGTATCTTTCGGCGGGCGTAGCGTATCTCAGATACACTACGCCGCTGTAACTTAGGGCGCAAGTTCCGTATTCAGAAAGAACTTGTGCCCTAAGTTACGGCGGCGTAGTGTATATGGGCGGGCGTAAGCCCGCCTAATTCAAATGTGGATGATGTGGGCGTGTTTTATTTAAATTACTTGTGACCCCACGTAATTGACATTTCTTACGAACGGCGCATGCGCCGTCCGTGAACGTTTCCAAGTGCGCATGCTCCAAATTACGCCGCAAACTGTCAATGCTTTTGACATGAACGTAACTTACGTACAGCCCTATTCGCGAACGACTTACGCAAACGATGTAAAATATGACGCTGTTCGTACATTTCCGACATCCATAGCTAACATGACTTACCCCTGCTTTATGAGGGGTAACTTTGCGCCGGAAAAAGCCTTATGTAAACAACGTAAAAAAATGCACCGGGCGGACGTACGTTTCTGAATCGGCGTATCTACCTAATCTACATATTCTATGCATAAATATACGGAAGCGCCACCTAGCGTCCAGCGTAAATATGCAACTAAGATACGACGGCGTGAGAGGCTTACGCCAGTCGGATCTTAGCAAAATTACAGCGTATCTTGTTTTCTGAATACAGAAAAAAGATACGCCGGCGCATCCTAGAAGTTATGCGGGCGTATCAATAGATACGCCAGCGTAACTTCTTTCTGGATCCGGGCCAGTGAGCTTACATATTTTCAGATGTTTAGAGGAAAAAACTTTGTGGTATATAACTAATGCTGATTCAGAGAGTATCTGGTTGCCTTTCGGAAGTTTTTTTTTTTTGTTACCCTTGGCTTTAAACAAACTGTACCATGCTTTATAAGGGGTTTATTTATTTATTTATTTTTAACTTTCTCTGGTTTAGCTACAGGTTTAGAATCGCAAGAATGCAAATGTATTTGTTTTATTGGTTGAGTTAATGGAAATATGTCTCTTTTCATCCTGTTTAACCATGTAACTATGTTAAAGTGGAATGGGCTGCTATTTCAGTGACTACTGGTGCTGCAACACAAAGGGAAATGTTTGCCAAGTGCAAGTCTCTAATGAGACAATTTGCTGTAAAAAAAGCTTCTACACCAAAAGCGGAGGGCTGCTGGAGTGTGCCAGGGATGTGCACTGAGGGCTCTATTTTGGATCAATTAAGTGTACAAAAGAGCAACTCCAGGGATGTAAAACATTAGCTTGCAAAAATGAAAGTTAACTTTTGATACTTTGAAGGTACTTTGTGCATTAACGTACACTGCATTAAGGCAGCTGAATACAATTTAAAATCGCAACAGATGAAACAATGTACCTGCTCCATTTTTAATGCACTGAACCACAGCACACAACATGTTCCTCCTTTTTTTACTTTTTTCTATTTTTTATTTATTTATTATTATTTTTAATAATGTAACTGTATCTGACAGTTACATTATTAGATAGATGGTGCCACAGATGAATACTGTAGCTTAAGGGTGGCAGTGTTAATCTGCCAGCTGAAGGCCAATAGTGTTATCAGCGAAGCCTGCATGTAATTGTTACGTTGGAGCCGACATGATCAAGAACCACTCTGGTTAGCCCCCGATCAGAAATGGGAACCTTGGCTGTGGTTGAGAGCTGATAGTCTCACTAAGTGGAAGCTGCTGGCTTTCAAAGGGAGGGATGTATTTTCAGTACAGAGCATTTTGCTGGGGAATGTTAATAAGCAGATTGCAGACAGGAAGGGATTTATATGCTAGGAACTTTAGGGGACTTCTTCTGAAAGACTGCAATGGCAGCCATTGCTGTTCTCTTCTTCTGCTAGTGCCTTGTCTGTCATGTTGACCTAATAGCATCAGAAATGTTGGAATCATCAATCTGGAACAAAAAGGCGTATAAGTTCTTTTAGCTTTGTATGCTGGTGTAAACGTGTTAAGTCACCCAGAAAGTACTGAAGCAAGGGGGTATAATAACATTTGTATTTTCAGATGTAGGTCAACAACATCAGGCAATACAGGTTTCTTCTTTATATTGAAGTTGCCAAATCTGTCATAGTGATGGTCCAACAGTGAGGAGTAAGGCCTCGTACACACGACCGAACATGTCTGCTGAAACTGGTCCACGGAACAGTTTCCGCGGACATGTTCGGTCATCTGTATGGCCGACCGGACAATTTTCCGGCGGATCGGACAGGTTTCCAGCGGACAAATGTTTCTTAGCATGATAAGAAACATGTCCGCTGGATGCCTGTCCGTCGGACATGTTCGGTCGTTTGTACGACTCACCGGACATGTCCGCTCGGCCGAAAGCCCTCGCATGCGTCAAAGTGATTCGACGCATGTGTGGAAGCATTGACCTTCCAGGGTCGCGCACGTCGCTGCGATGGCGCGGCCATGTCACTGCGTTTGCTGTCCGGGGGAAATTTGGTCTGATGGTGTGTACAGCCATCAGACCATAATCCGCCAGCGGACATGTCCGATAAAAACGGTCCGCGGACCGTTTTCATCGGACATGTCCCGTCGTGTGTACGAGGCCTAAGAGGCAGTAGGGGACAGAGCCAAGTGCAGTTTCAGGAGCAAGAGGAGTGTAGAAAAAATAACCAGAGGAAAAGATTACAGCGCACACATACTAAAATGACATTTAAATCCCGCAAGGCTATTTAAAACATCTGAACATATTCAGCAAATAAGCAAAAAAAATATGGGGACTTGGTCACACTATATGGCCACATTGGGCTTAAGCCCACTACTGCGTCAAAGTACCCCATTATCAGTGGGTCCTATGCTATTCATAGAATGGAAGATCCTGCTTCTCAACCATGGGAGAACTAAAGGATTCCTCCTATAACACAGGTGGCCACTAAAGCCTCGTACACACGATAGGTTAACCAGAGGACAACTGTCTGAAGGACCGTTGTCATAGGTTAACCGATGAAGCTGACTGATGGTCCATCACGCCTACACACCATAGGTTAAATAACCGATCGTGTCAGAACGCAGTGACGTAAAACACAACGACGTGCTGAAAAGTTCAATGCTTCCAAGCATGCGTCGACTTGATTCTGAGCATGCGCAGATTTTTAACGGATGGTTGTGCCTACTAACGATCGGTTTTGACCTATCGGTTAGGAATCCATAGGTTAATTTTAAAGCAAGTTGGCTTTTTTTTAACCTATGGTTAAATAACCTATGGGGCCCACACACGATCGGTTTTGACCAATGAAAACGGTCCTTCAGACCGTTGTCCTCTGGTTAACCTATCGTGTGTACGAGGCCTAATAAGAGCTAATGGCGTAGTGTTTTAAATAGCCTTGTAGGATTTAAATGTAATTTTAGTACGTGTGCTCTGTAATCTTTTCCTTTGTTTGTCAGTCTTAGAGCGGCACCATCTAATGATATACATCGCAGAATGGCAGTGGTGGGCAAATGGACGTACGTGTCAATCCCCAGCCCGTGATCGTGTCACGGAGAGGCAGAACGGGGAGATGCCTATGTAAACAAGGCATCTCCCTCTTTTGCCTAGTGACAGGATAGTAATCTACTGCTCCCTGTCATCGAGAGAAGTGATCACTATCATGTCACTGGTAGCCCTGCCCCCCCCCACAGTTAGAATCACTCCCTAGGACACACTTAATCCCTTCAGCCTTAGTGTTTAACCCCTTCCCTGTCAGTGTCATTTACACAGTAATCAGTGCATTTTTATAGCACTGATTGCTGTATAAAGGAAAATGGTCCCAAAATAGCGTCAAAAGTGCCCGATGTGTCTGCCATAATGTCGCAGTCACAATAAAAATCGCAGATCGCCACCATTACTAATAATAAAAAAAAATATTGAAAAAATGCCATAAATCTATCCCCTATTTTGTAGACGCAGACCAATTAATATACGCTTATTGTGATTTTTTATTACCAAAAATATGTAGAAGAATATATATCTGCGTAAACTGAAAAAAAATTGCCTTTTTTTTTTAAAAAATAGAGGATATTTATTATAGTAAAAAGTACAAACTATAGATTTTTTTTCAGAATTGTCGCACTTTTTTGTTTATAGCACAAAAAAAACGCAGAAATTATCAAATACCATCAACATACCACCAATACAGCCTTATTTGTGGGAAAAAAAGGACGTCAATTTTGTTTGGGTACAGCGTCGCACCACCGCACAATTGTCAGTTAAAGCGACGCAGTGCCGTATCGCAAAAAATGACCTGGTCATTCAGCAGCCAATTTTTCCGGGGCTGAAGTTGTTGGAATGGTTGCAAAATGGTGCAATAAAGAAATCTGATTTAAATTAAAACAGATGACTCCGACCCATTCTTAGACATCTAATCAGAACACCGATGGGTTATTTTTGCAGACTCTTCCTGTACTTACCAATACCATATACCCATATAACCCCATATAACCAAGGATGGGAAACCCTGAGGCATAGGGAGCGACCACCCTTATCCTGTTGGCAGGACTGTCTTAATGAGAGGGCACACATGGGCACTGCCCAAGGGCCCCAGCCCAGGGGCCCCAGCTGCACTTTCTCCAAAGCAGCTGGTCCTTGAGCTCACGCTGTCCCGAAATTGGCGGCCCCTTGAGGGCACGGAGAGTGATAGATACACAGGGGAGGCAGTCTACCTCCTACCTACTCGATGTCTGTTTACCTGCACTGTCATCATTGTAGGGGCCCCAGAGCATTACTTTGCCCAGGGGCCCATTAAGGTATTAAGACGGCCCTGCCTGTTGGAAAGGTTAAACCAATGTATGACGCCTAATGTGAAAAACATAAAAACTAAAACATAGAAAACGAAGCTTCCCTTTTTAAAAATGGAATAAATCCATCTGCGACATGAAAGTAAAGCAAAAGGTGTGGCGCTTACATACATTTTTTTATAACATATATCCGCAATAGTGAAAAAGTGGATCAAAACAATCGGTCCAAGGTAACATTTTTCCCAGCACCAAAGAAATCTTCCAATGCAATTTTTCATTTCCTTCCCTTCCAATTCCCATGTGACATCACGTCCGGGCTAAGATTAGAGAGCGAGGCTTGGAATGCAAGACGGCTCCGTGACAGATCCGGCCTAGCCATTCCATTCCATACACGCTGTATATACTGGTGCCGGTTTACAGGCACTAATACATGTGAGTGTAACTATTATCTTTTTTTATTATCAACCAATTTTTTATAAATACTACACTAGGAAACTATATTTTATATCTCCTATCTGGTCATCTTATGTATAATAAATGTAAGTAACATGCTGAAGCCTATTCCCAGGGGGATCTCAAGGAGGCAAAAAAAAAAAAAACGCTTTTTTGACCTACCTGTAAAAAGTGGGCAAACACCTCTGGTGAGTGTACATCTTTTGAGCACAAGGAAATAAAAAATATTGTTTAAAGATTTATTTAGTGTTGGGAATTATGTCACATTACACTGGTGGTTTTAATCCAATTTTTCACTATTGCAGATATTTTATAAAATGATTGTATGTAACTGCTACCTTTTGATTTACTTTCATGTCACCCTTATCCTATGCGGAGACACACATGTACTTAAAAGATTGCGTGTTCCCACCCCTTTGGAGTGATGGCAACTTCAACAGATGTGCAATAAGTTATTTTTTATTTCCCTTTTCCTATTTTGGGAGCACATTTCAAGTAATTTCTAAAGCATTTTATCTATTTAGAAGCAATTTGCTACACTATATGAACTTTCCTGCCTCCCTCTTTTCTTTTTAGATGGACACTATGAGCAACGCCATAGACCACCTTTTTCAGGATCGAACTCTTGGGGCAACAATTGACCATCACACCCTAGATCTAGTTTCAGGGACAGACATTTCAGCATAAATTAAACTTTTTATTGTCTATTTCTGCCCCTTCCCTTTGTGAAATGACTGCTTTTCTATTTGGTATTTATACAACATAGGGGCAATTTAAAGAACAGCTGTGATCTGAAGGTTGAATGGTCTTCTTAAAGTCACTACTGTTTGAGAACACCTGGGAAGCTCTACAGTGTGGAACATGTGTTGTCATGTACACGGATGTATAAAGGTTTATAAACTCTAAAAAGTGCAAAGGTCACTGGATGGGTGAAGATCATTAGGCTGCATGGCTATCCATAGACAGAAGAGCAGTTGTTTTTTGGGGAACAGTCTGGTGTCTGGGTCTGCTTTTTCAATCCTTATTGTTTAGCAATGGTAGTTTGAATGTTAAAAAAAATGTAAAAGCAGTGTTTTTTTGTTTGTTTTTTAATTGAGTCAAAACACTGTTTTTTCTTTGTATATATCAGGCATCACTAAATGGCGGCCCGCGGTCCGCGTCCGGCCCGAGCTGTTGCTCTTTCCGGACCGCGGCGATCGCGCCATTTAGTCGCCGCTTTGGTCCCCAGCCTCCTCCGCTATTATTAGCAGAGGAGCGGACAGCGGGAGGCGGGACCAGAGAGGTAGCTGCCTGTCGTGTTAGATGGGAGGTGATTGGCTGCTAGGAGGCGGTCCTAGCAGCCAATCACCAGTTCGCCGAAAAGTCAACCCGACAGCTCCCGCGCCTTCAGTCCACGACTGTCCCGCCTCCCGCCCCGCGCTCTGTGAAAGGTAGGAGTGGAGAGGGAAGGGAGGAAGGGAGGAAAATGTATGAAAATGATAAGGATGGGGAGCGGGGGCAGTGCTGTGTGTGTGAAGGGGGGGTCATGTAAAGGGGGCATCATGTAAAGGGGGCAGTACTGTGTGGGGGGAATTATGTGATGGGGCAATATTGTGTGTGGAGGGGGGGAATATGTGATGGGGCAATACTGTATGGGGGGGGGGGATCTGTGATGGGGGTCATGTAAAGGGGCAATACTGTATGGGGGGGATCTGTGATGGGGGTCATGTAAAGGGGAAATACTGTGGGGGGGGGATATGTGATGGGGCAATACTGTGTGGTGAGATATGTGATGGGGTCATGTAAAGGGGGCAATACTGTGTGGGGGATATGTGATGGGGCAATACTGTGTGGTGGGATATGTGATGAGGTCATGTAAAGGGGGCAATACTGTGTGGGGGATATGTAATGGGGCAATACTGTGTGGGGGGATATGTAATGGGGGGATATGTAATGGGGCAATACTGTGTGGGGGGATATGTGATGGGGCAATACTGTGTGGGGGATATGTAATGGGGCAATACTGTGTGGGGGGATATGTAATGGGGCAATACTGTGTGGGGGGATCTGTGATGGGGCAATACTGTGTGGGGGGATCTGTGATGGGGCAATACTGTGTGGGGGGATATGTGATGGGGCAATACTGTGTGGGGATATGTAATGGGGCAATACTGTGTGGGTGGATCTGTGATGGGGCAATACTGTGTGGGGGATATGTGATGGGGCAATACTGTGTTTGGGGATATTAGATGGGGCAATACTGTGTGGGGGGATCTGTGATGGGGTCATGTAAAGGGGGCAATAATGTGTGGGGGATATGTTATGGGGCAATAATGTGTGGGGGATATGTGATGGGGGTCATGTAAAGGGGGCAAAACTGTGTGGGGGGATATGTAATGTGGTAATACTGTGTGGGGGGATGTGTAATGTGGTAATACTGTGTGGGGGATATGTGATGGGGTCATGTAAAGGGGGCAAAACTGTGTGGGGGGATATGTAATGGAGCAATACTGTGTGGGGGATATGTGATGGGGCAATATACTGTGTGGGGGGGATATGTGATGGGGCAATACTGTGTGGGGGGATATGTGAAGGGGGTAATACTGTGTGGGGGGATATGTGAAGGGGGACAGGGCTGTGGTGGGGAAGATGTGAAGCGGACAACCAGCTGCGCACAAAATGAGGTGCTGCACAGAAAACGTAAAGGGGTACCATTGACTCCTAAATGCACTAAAATGCAAAGTGCAATTTTCTGCACATGGAAATTGCATGGTACAAACGCATCATGCAGTTTCCTTGTGGCTGCCTTTTTAAAAAGATGCCAGGACCTTTTCCCAGCAGAAACACAGGCGCAGCAGCCCATTCAAACGAATTGTGTGTCGTGCCTGCACCCTTGGGCTGCAATGTAAAGAATTGGGGTAATTGCACGAAACTGCGATGCGGACCTCGGCTGGAAGAAAATTTTACTTATCGGACCTCCATGAATTTTAATTCAATACCCCTGGTATAAATGATAGATTGGATAATTTATTTCCCATATTTATAGTGGGGACTTACAAATATAGTGATTTACAGGGAGTTGTTCACGTCATTCTCTGCTCCTGGAGCAACGTGCAGCTAGCTATACACCAGTGATGGCGAAATTTGGCATCCCAGATGTTTTGGAACTATGGGCCAGATCCAGGTAGACTGGGCGCAACTTAACTTTCCCGATTTAAGTTACACCGCCGCAATTTTTCCAAGTTAGTGCCCGATCCACAAAGCACTTACCTGGAAATTTGCAGCGGTGTAACTTAAATCCGTCCGGCGCAAGGCGGGCCCAATCGAATGGGGCGAGTCCCATTTAAATTAGGCGCGCTCCCGCGCCGGACGTACTGCGCATGCTCCATCGGGTAAATTACCCAACGTGCATTGCGCTAACTGACGTCGCACCAACGTCATTTGCTTAGACGTTAACGTAAATGGCGTCCAGCGCTATTCACGGACGTCTTACGCAAACGACGTTGATGTTTAAATTTCGACGCGGGAACGACGCCCATACTTAACATGGCTTAGGAGAACTAGGGCTCAGCCCTAGTTTTACGCGGCGTAACCCGACAGAAACTACGTAGATTTAGATCGACGGGCCATTCGGGACGTTCGGGGATCGCCGTAAGTCTTCATTTGCATATTCTACGCCGGCCGCAAAAGCCTCGCCACCTAGCGGCCGGCCTAGAATTGCATCCTTAAGATCCGACAGTGTAATTCAATTACACCTGTCGGATCTTAGGGCTAGCTATGCGTAACTGATTCTATGAATCAGTCGCATAGTTAGAAATAGAGATATGACGGCGTATCAGTAGATACGCCGTCGTATCTCGTTTGTGGATCTGGTCCTATATTTCCCATGATGCTCAACTACACTGCAGAGTGCATGGACATGTAGTTCCAAAACATCTGGGGTGCCAAAGTTTGCCATCACTACTACACACTGTGCAGATTCGTCCTGCCATACTCCGACATTACTCTCTTCAACAAAAGTCGATTGTTCAACCAACTTTTGTTACAAGAGTCTGCTGGAAAATTTATATCCAAATAGTGGCTACACCCAAACTGAAGCAGAGCAACAGTAATTCTTGAGGCTCGGTTCACATATGAGCTGCATGCGGCTCACAGCACGGGTCCAGTGCGTGCTGGTTCACTGTTTCAGGCCCTATTTCAGCCCGAATATTTGGCTGAATTCGCACCTGAAACGTACAAGAAAATGTACAGCGTTTTTCTGCAAAACGCACCGGACCTGCTGCGAAGATATGTGAACCGACTCCATAGAGAGCCAGTCAAAATCTCCTGCTATTGCGAATTGGATGCAGAGAGTATCTGTGATCTCCCGAGTCTTAGTAACTCGGCGATCACAGCGCGCGCCGCGCACTCCCTGCAGGGGGCGCGCGTTGTGCGTGAAAAGGGGAGGATGTCTATTGATGGCCTCCCGGAAATTGGAGTCCGCACTGTAGCTGTCATTTGGCTATAGTGCGGATGGGAAGTGGTTAAATCACCAATAATACATTTACTGGTATACAGTCTTTTTCTAGCCAAAAACCTTTTTTGGATTTATACCGGTGAAAAATGCAGCTTGCCTTCTCTAATTATCAGGGTAGATTACATTCATGGGCCAAATGAATCAAATATAAAAAAAAACTATTCGTATGGCCAAAAAGTTTCAGACTTTAACATTTCTTCATGTTTAGTGCATTGGACAGTGGCGGTGCGTGTATAGAGGGCGCCGGAGCGCCGCCCCCTCTGGCTCTCGCACCGCCACTGACAATACATAGATTAATGCATTGCATGAATCTATGTATTGTTGCCGCTGCCGCCAACTATTCAGATGGCCGGCCCCCTGGCAAGCGCTGGCCATCTGAATAACGGCAGCTGGTTGGCTGCGGAAGTGCCCTCAGGCTGTAATAGGCTTCCACAGCTTATCCCAGGGACGCTCGGGGGGTGGAGTGGTGCGTTCCTTGGATAAGACTGACAGGCGTCTCAGCCAATCAGGTTCACCGGTTCTGGTTACCGGTAACCTGATTGGCTGAAGCGTCATTGAGGGCGGGAGAAGACATCAAGGGACGGAAGAAGCAGGATGGCTGACCCCAGAAAGGTAAGTGCCAGGCGGGGGGAGGGGGCATTTTACAGGGCACAGTGGCAGCATTTTTTCCAGGGCACAGTGGCTATAATTGATGGGCACAGTGACAACAATTGATGGGCACAGTGGCTACAATTAATGGACACAGTGGCTACAATTGCTGGGCACAGTGGCGACATTTGCTGGGCACAGTGGCGACAATTGATGGCACAGTGGTAACAATTGACGGCACAGTGGTAACAATTGATGGCACAGTGGCTGTGTTTGATGGCATGGCACAGTGGCTGCGTTTGATGGCATGGCATAGTGGTGACAATTGCTGGGCACAGTGGTGACAATTGCCGGGAACAGCGGTAACAATTGATGGCACAGTGGCTGCGTTTGATGGCATGGCACAGTGGCTGCGTTTGGCATGGCACAGTGGTAACAATTGATGGCACAGTGGCTGCGTTTGATGGCACAGTAGCTGCATTTGATGGCATGGCACAGTGGATGCATTTGATGGCACAGTGGCTGCGTTTGGCATGGCACAGTGGTGACAATTGATGGGCACAGTGGTGACAATTGATGGGCACAGTGACGACAATTGATGGCACAGTGGTGACAATGAGCACAGTGGCGACAATTGATGGCACAGTGGCTGCGCTTGATGGCATGGCACGGTGGCTGAATTTGATGTGTACAGAGGCTGCATTTGATGGGCACAGTGGCTGCATTTAATGGGCACAGTGGTTGCAATTAATGGGCTGCAATTGTTTGTTTGTTTTTTCGTTTGTTTGCGCCTCCCCAAAAATTTTGAGCACCAGCCGCCACTGGCATTGGAGTTCATCAGATGGACAGCTCATAGCATCAGCTATTTTTTTATGTTGAGTGCATACATACTAAGCAATTTGTGAGTGTATCATTTACTGGTACTGTATCTATTTTCAGAGATTACAGTACCTCTGACAATGCCATTTTCTGCTTTTATCTATAAAACAAACAAAGTAATCTTAATTAAGGCAACATCAATTTCAACATCCTGGTGCCTGTGCAGTTCTTTTTCTGTCTTTATGAATGTCTGACACAGATTTGCCCTGCCTATAGCCTCTCACCTGCTACAAAGTTACAATGTAAAAAGGTACAACTTTTTAAAAAAAATATTCTGTTGCTTTATATTGTCACATAACAAGAATGTATTCATCCAGATTTGTAAAAGTCCTGCCTCACTTTATGTTGCTACAGTACCATCTGAAGTTGCCTAAAATTACAAAACCATCATTATCATTGGACAGAGAGACCAGCACTGCACTGTGTGATGAAATAGAGGGCAAGGATTTTGTGCAAAGTGCAGTTCCAGGGACTTACTGGGTTCTTGGAAGTTTTCCTGACAACTAAAGGCTTATTATCCCAGGTTTACCAACTAAAGATAACAAACCAATAAAGAGAGAACTATAAAAGTGGCAATTCCCATGCAGCAGAAATGAACAGGTTCTTCCCCTAACAGTGCAGAGGCAGCCAGGCACACAGCAACAGTCTATTCACTCCAGCTCAGTAAACAGTCTTGGAGACGTCTTTACTGCTGAAGAAATTTGTAACAGGAGGAAGACAATGGGGAATAAGATACTCCAAAACACTTGAGCACACTTCTGCGGAAGACATTTCTCTCTCAAAGCAGCAGTAACACAGTCTTTCACTCACAGCTGGGGACCATGAGATAGTATGCAGAACAGTCTATTTGCTCGCGACTGGGGACCATGGGGTATTTGGCAGAATAGTTAACATCTCACAGCTGGGGACCATGAGATAGTATGAACAGAACAGTCTATTTGCTCGCGACTGGGGACCATGGGGTATTTGGCAGAATAGTTAACATCTCATAGCTAGGGACCACGAGATAGCTTGCAGGACGGGTGTAGCTAGACTGGAACAAGGTATAAGTTCATGGCTGGAGACCATGAGGTAAATTTAAAGAGGAAGTAAACACTGATGGGTTTTACTTCCTCTTTTGTTTCCCGCAAACCCTGCAAAGTAAAAGCATACATGGAAAAGTGGAAATGGATGGACAGCCACACTCCAAAGGAACTTGAAGAAGTAGTCTTTATTAATAAAAACTGGACATGCAAATCCAAATATACAGTCACATAAGGGGACAGCCGACGTGTTTCGCACACAGTTAGTGCAAGCGAAGCCCACGCTGTCCCCACTGCAGAAAGAATCCATCTTTGCCCCTCTTCCTTCCTGGGCCCAGGACTCCAGCTGTGTGAATGGCTGGAGCCACGTGACGTCACTCACGTGCATGCGCGCCGGAGCCGCCAGTCACGACACGCGCTCAGAAAAGAAAAACGGCACACTACAAGGTAAATATCTCCTAAGCGGCGCACATTTAGGAGATATTTTAACTACCTATAGGTAAGCCTTTTTCTAGGTTTACTATGTAAAAGTTAAAATCAGGGGGAACATCTTCGGTGGGGGGAGAGTCAGTACCTCTCAGGTGTTCCTGAAAGAAGGGCTTCCCTCTTACCTTTTTCCTCCGACGAGATTGTCGGTCCTCCCGGTCAATCCAAGTATCCCAAGGGTTACTTGGGATACACTACTGCTACTTAGCAACATTTTTGTGATTTAAAACCTTGTGGATTGCTCCGAAAAAAAATTACATTTATATTGACGGGGCTGCTACTTGAATGAAGATGTACACCACAACATTAAGGGCCAGATTCTTAAAAGGCTTACGACGGCGCAACGCCATTTGCGCCGTCGTAAGTCCTAATCTGGCCCGACTTATCTATGCGATTGATTCTTAGAATCAGTTACGCATAGATATCCCTTAGATCTGACAAGCGTAAGGCTCTTACACTGTCAGATCTTGAATGCAATTGTTTTTCCCGCCGCTAGGTGTCGCCTTGTCGTTTTCCCCGTCGTCTATGCAAATTAGCTATTTACGCCGATTCCCGAACGTACGCGCGGACGACGCAGTGAATTTACGACGTTTCCGTAAGCGTAAACTTGCCCCTGCTATATGAGGGGCAAGTTTACGCAGGTCCGTCGTATGCCATGTTAAGTATGGCGTCGGGTCAGCGTCGTCTTTTTCCGTCGTTTTCGTAAGTCGTTCGCGAATATGACTTTACGTCAATGACGCTCACGTCGGCGTCATTGACGTTTTCCGTCGTGAGCTGGAGCATGCGCACTGAGCTATTTTTATGTCCGGCGCATGCGCAGTTCGATCGTCGCGGGGGCGCGCTTAATTTAAATTTGCCTGACGAAGAGGTCCTGCGTGGCCTCGAAACGTTGCTCTTTTTGACATAATAGATATGCATTAAATCTTTGGACGTTATGATTCCTGGTGTGCTGGCGAGTATATATATATATAATTTAAATACAAGCCGCCCCCTTTGAATTACGCGGCCTTACGCCGGGCCATTTACACTACGCCGCCGCAAATTACGGAGCAAGTGCTTGGAGAATACGGCACTTGCTCCAGTAATTTGCGGCGGCGTAGTGTAAATGCCTTACGCTACGCTGCCACGGATTATACCAGAATCTGGCCCATAGAGTACAGCTATTGTAATGTACAACATAGCATATAGAGTGTAGTGGTAAGGACTGTGGAGATATTGTGCCAACTTAATTGTGTAACATACAACATGGTTAACCCCCCTGACGGTAAACCCGAGCGTGACTCGGGGTTGGTTTTTCATGTTAGGATCGGTAAACCCGAGTCACGCTCGGGCTGGACGGGCTTACCTTTCGCTGGATCCACAGGCTTGGTTTACTTACCTTGTCCCTGGATCCAGCGATGCCACCCGCTGTGTGAGCGAGCGGGACCTCCTCGCTCGATTCACAGTCCCCGTGTGACGCCGATCTCCGTTCCCTGCGACGTTACGACGCACGGGGATGGAGAACGGCGCCAAATTCAAAAAAGTAAACAAACACTTTACATACAGTATACTGTAATCTTATAGATTACAGTACTGTATGTAAAAAATACACACCCCCCCTTGTCCCTAGTGGTCTGCCTAGTGCCCTGCATGTACTTTTATATAATAAAAAATGTCATTTCTGCCTAAAAACTGTAGATTGTCCAAAAGTGTCCCTTTATGTCAAAAATGGTTTTAGATCAGCTAGAAAACAGCGATAATAAATTATAATCACTTGCAGAAATGTGCGATAGCGATTTGCGGGGAAATTCGTCATAAAAAAAATAAAATAATGACAGCGACAATTCTGCAACTGCAAATTTCAGTGATTTTGAGTTGATTACATTATTGAATAATTGTTATTATAATTATATTATTATTTGTTATAATTATTTATAATTATTTATTATATTATAATTTATAATTTTGTTTTAAAAAAAAAAAATCATACCCTGGATGCCTACAAGACTCTTGCTTGGTCAGATTTAAGTGAGATATTTCTAAAAATTACAGGCCTACAGTATAAAACGCCAATTTCCTTGCAAAATAATTGTACCGCTTTTGGTACGTAATTCCAGACAGAATCATACCGCCAGGGAGGTTAATAAAGTGCAGGATTTAGGACTGTGTCATGCACAGTGCACAGAATTCAGAAGGAAGGATTAGGCAATTGCACAGCACAGATAGCAGAGTGCACTGGTCAGAAGTGTTCCTTTATGTTGGTGGTCTGTGTGCCTTCTTCATTGCCGGTCCGTGGTCCCTTTTACACTTTTGGCCAGTGTTCCTTCTTACACCGATGGTCAGTAAGCTCCCTTGTATTGGTAGTCAGGATGCTCCTTTAATTGGTGGGTAGATTTCCACCTTTATTGGTGATCAATGTTTAGGGTGCCCCAGTACATTGGTGGTCACTGCATCTCTTCTTTATTGGAGTTCAGTTTACTCCATTAAAGTGGAGTTTCCATCCCAACATTTTTTCTTCATTATTTTGCTCATTAGACCTAAAAAGGAAAAAAAAAGAAAAAACATTTTTTTACTTCACAATGCCCACAAGCAAAATGACAACGGTGTGGACACAGTTTTATAAACTATCTTTTTTGAATAACTATGCGGAGCGGCGGCGGATTGTAAAATAGTAAGTGACCGGATTTATATTATAAAAACGCAGGATGAAAGGACATACATTTAAAAAATGCCATTTGTGGTTGGAGACCCTCTTTAATTTGTTGTTGGTGTGCCATTTATTGCATTGATAGTCAGTAGTTTTTCCCTCCCTTATACTAGTGGTCAGTGGGAGATTTATTACTTAAAGCGGAGTTCCGGCTACTATTTCACTTTTTAAATATAAATACCCCTGTAATACACAAGCTTAATGTATTCTAGTAAAGTTAGTCTGTAAACTAAGGTCCGTTTTGTTAGGTTGTTACAGCATTTAGACACTTTATAAAATAGAAATTGACTGGGGCCATCTTAAGTGTGGGCATCATGAAGCCAGACTGTATGACTTCCTGGATTTCAGCCTTGCAGATCTCGCACATGCTCAGTGCTGCACGAGCAGTGTCAGATCAGGTTTCAGCACCTGTGCTGTCCAAGTCACATGATTCTTTGAGACTGGGGAGTGCACAGACTCCTGGAAAGTTACACCCACTACATTCCCAGGAGTCTGTGCGGTGTAGGTTAGGAAGTTTAAGCACCTAGGTGCAGGAAGTGGGAAGATTAACTATTCTGCCTAGCAACAACACTTTGAAGGCATCTAAAAAAAAAAAAAAAATTCGTAAAGGACTAATGACATATTTTTAAAACTACTGATGTAATGTTATATTTATGGGTGGAACTCCACTTTAACTCAGAGATAATGCAGAGGTCCCGCACAGCTTTCTCCTAGATCCTTTGGCCAGTTTGAAGTTGGATATCCCTTCTCCTAGCACTGTTTTCATAGAACAAAGCAAGTGTGACTCGGGGCACTGGACAGGGGGTGCCGGGAACATGTTCACAGTGCTGGGGTCTAGTGACACCTATGGTTGTAAATGCCTAAAGGGTGTTAGGAGGAGTTGGATATCAGGTGCTGTGTTTTACTATCAAACTAGCTTGTTTGCTACTATACGAAAGTAAATAACCACAGTCTTATCAGACAGAAGGTGGAAACACTGTATATCAGTATCCAGCCACTATACAGAAAGCTGAAGACAAGTCTTCAGCCTAGGCTCTTTCCAGAGGCGGCTCTTTAATTAGGCTGTCGCCTAATGCCTCGCACTCACAGGGGCCTTGTGGCCGCCTAATTTGCCTCTGCTCAATCACTGTGTGATAGATCCGTGCAACTTTCTGCAGCCATTTTTATTTGCTTGAATTTTTATTACCCATTATGGGCATGAGTGGGTCCCCGGGTCTAAGTTTTTGCTTAAGGCCTCACAAAGCCTAGAGCCGCCTCTGGCTCTTCCTGACTACACTCATCTGACATGTTTCGCCTCACCCATGGGGCTTAATCATACAGATATTGAGAGAGTGGCTGGGTTCTGGTGTGTGGTGTTTCCACCTTCTTGTCTTTTGATTTGCTTCTGCTCACCCGGACGAGCTTGTTTTAATGTTGCCACTCATTTTGTGCTTTGGACTGCAAGGGGAGGCTTTGTAGCGCTTTGTAGGCTTTCAGCAGCCCTCAAGTTCTTTGCATATAAGTCACACTCAGATCATCATCTATATTTCTTTTTCCGCTTGGTGAAAAAGTTTTGTGAATCAAAGTAAATATCCCAAGTGGACAATTTAAATTGATAATAATGCTTGAAGTATTTCCTTTGCTTTCACCTTTGATGAATCAAGTGGTATTATCCCACACTATAGTTGGAATGGAACACTTGAAAAATCACATTTCATTTGCAGTTTAAAACATTGGAGCTTTTGCAGCATATATATTGCCTGACTCTTCTCCCTGAGGTTGATATTGATCAAAGAAGTTAAACATCTCTGATTAGCTTGATTACGTCCACCTTTGAGATGGGTTAGATCATTTACAGATACACAGTGACAAAATAATAATTCAATTAATGATGTACTCTTGTTTTCTCATCCGTCTGGTGGCAACACATGCTTCAATTGTATTATCTAATCAATGTGCAATAAGATCAATGATGGAATCTACAATCGAATAACCATAACTTACCTTCTGACTGGTTTAGGCTTAAAGTGGATTTTTTTTTTTTTTGTCACAATGTAGAGTACAGTATACGATTTCCTATCATCTGTGCCCAGTCTTGCCACACAGAGTTAATCCAGCTCTGAGCAATCCTCTTTTATTGTTCAGTGAAAATTAACAGACTTCCAGATAAAACCCTGTCTAAATACAAAGGGCCAGATTCCCGTACATCCTGCAGCGGCGTTGCATTAGCTATTTACACTACGCCGCCACAACTTACAGGAGCAAGTGCCGTATTCTCCAAACACTTGCTCCGTAAGTTGCGGCGGCGTAGTGTAAATGGCCCGGCGTATGGGCACGTAATTCAAAGGGGGCGGCTTGTATTCAAATTAAGCGCGCCCCCGCGCCGATCGAACTGCGCATGCGGCGGGCGGAAAAATAGCCCAGTGCGCATGCTCCAGCTCACGACGGAAAACGTCAATGACGCCGACGTGAGCGTCATTGACGTAAAGTCGTATTCGTGAACGACTTAGGAAAACGACGTAACCGACGGAAAAAGCCGACGCGGACCCGACGCCATACTTAACATGGCATACGGCGGACTGGCGTAAGGTTACCCTTAATATAGCAGGGGTAACCTTACGCTTACGTACACGACGTAAACGACGACGACGCAACGCAAATTTGTTCGGGAATCGGCGTATCAGGCTCATTTGCATAGTCAAATGAGAACTGACCGTAAACGCCACCTAGCGTCCGGCGTCGCATTACATCTAAGATCCGACGGTGTAAGTGACTTACACCTGTCGGATCTAGGCCATATCTATGCGAAAATGATTCTATGAATCACTCGCATAGATACCCAGGGCCAAAAACAGAGATACGCCGTCGTACTGTAACTCTTTGGAGAATCTGGCCCAAAGTCCATTCCTCTCTCCTTGCTTTGAGTGACAGGTTATTTACATATCTAGCTTGGACATGTTTATCATATGTTATGTTTATCATAATATGAGGTGATCCACAGGTCATTGTATATTACCAGGATGTGTTATGTGGGGGAGGGGTGGATTTTTCACTTTTTAGGCTTCATTTCCATGGACGTTTTTGGACGTTTTTACAGCCACTTTTCTGAGCGTTTTTTGCAGCTTAAAAACAGCTCTCCATGTTAGTCTATGGCCTCATACCCACCATGACGTTTTTGAGCTGTAGATGGCTGAGCCGTTTTTAGGCTGCAAAAAAAAAACCAGGACCAGTGCGTTCTGAAGCTCCAGCGTTAGAGCTGTAAAAACGCCAGACGTTAAAAAACGCGCAAAAACGCTACCGCAGCGTTTTTGAGCTCCAGCTCAAATTTAACAAAAAACAAAAAACAAAAACGCGCAAAAACGTTTTTTGAGCTCCAGCTCAAAAAAAAAAAACATGGACAGCCGTTTTTAAGCTGTAAAAAAGGCTAAAAAAAGTGGCTGTAAAAACGTCCATGGAAATGAAGCCTTATACTGTGGATCACCTCATATTATGATAAACATAACATAACATATGATAAACATGTCCAAGCTAGATATGTAAATAACCTGTCACTCAAAGCAAGGAGAGAGGAATGGACTTTGTATTTAGACGGGGTTTGATCTGGAAGTCTGTTAATTTTCACTGAACAATACAGGAGGATTGCTCAGAGCTGGATTAACTCTGTGTGGCAAGACTGGGCACAGATGATAGGAACTCTGATACTCTACATTGTGACATAACAAAAAAAAAAATTGGGTTTACATCCACTTTAATTTGGATCAAACTGCATCAATGAGCCAGGGTGGAAAACTATAATTTTGCATCGATTGGCAGCGCTGAGATACGTTGTTCATGAATACTATCATATTTTGAATTATTAGATTATGGGATTAAATGGTGGAAACAGAGGCGTGGTTACTAATTTACAAGTTATGATTGTATCATATCGATCAGTCGAAATCCACTTCCCCCATATATAGGATATTGATTGAATGGGGGGGCGACTATAGATCGATTATTACAGAAGAGATTGATCAGAAAATAAATTGAACATTTAACCATTTGCCGCCCGCACTATAGCCAAATGATGGCTACAGAGTGGTCTCCTAGTTCTGGGAGGGTGTCATATGATGTCCTCCCGCACAGCTGATCACAGATCGGGGTAAAGAACCAATCACATCGGTTCTTTACCACATCTGCTCTTTACCAGCTGTGTCCAATCCCAGTTAAACATGATGTAAACACACTTGCCAGTTATTGGCATTCCTTTTCTCTCGCTGTCACAATGTGAGGAGAGGAAAGAGCCGGTAACCAGCTAGTGTGAAAGGGGACATCTGCACTCATAATCAGGGCACTGATCACCAGTGTTCTGATTATCAGGGCAGTCCCAGCAATGCTCATCAGTTCTGCCTATCAGTGCCCATCAATGATGCCAATCAGTGCCCATCAGTGCTAATCATTGCTGCCAATCAGTGCTCATCAGTGCTGTCAATCAGTGTCTCATCATCAGTGCTGTCAATCAGTGTCTCATCATCAGTGCCGCCTATCAGTGTCCATCAGTGCCACCTATCAGTTCTGCCTATCAGTACCCATCAGTGCCGCCTATTAGTGTCCATCATTGCTGCCTATTAGTGCCCATCAGTGCTGCGTATAAGTGCCCATTAATGCAGCATATCAGTGCAGCCTCATCAGTGCCTCCTCATGAGTGTCCACCAGTGCTGCCAATCAGTGCCCATCAGTCAATGAGTGACTCCACATCAGTGTCGCCTATCAGTGTCCAGCAGTGCACCCTATATGTCCCACCCTTCATTGCTGCCCATTAGTATCCATAAGTGCTGCCTACCAGTGCCTGTCAGTGCATCCTAACAGTCCCCATCAGTGCTGCCTATCAGTGCCGCCTCATCAATGCCTATAAGGCCGCGTACACACGGTCGTTCCAAACCAATGAGAATAGGCCGAAGTTCAGTTTCATTGGTCCAAACCGACCGTGTGTATAGGCTATCGGTCTGTTGTCCTTCGGTCCAAAATTTTAAAACTTGCTTTAAAATCGAACCGATGGCCCGCTGCCCGATCGGTCCAAACCGATGGTTAGTACAGAAAAGCATCGGTTCAAAACCTGCGCATGCTCAGAATCAAGTTGACGCATGCTTGGAAGCGTTGAACTTTGTTTTTTTCAGCACGTTGTGTGTTTTACGTCACCGCGTTCTGATCCGATCGGTTTTTGGAACAATGGTGTGTACGCACATCAGACCACTTCAGCGGTGAACCGATGGAAACGGTCCGTCGGACCATTCTCATCGGTTTGGATCGACCATGTGCTGCCTCATCAGTGTAGCCTAATGCCGCGTACACACCATCACTTTATGTGATGAAAAAAAACGACACTTTCTGTGAAGTAAAAAATGACGTTTTTGAAACTTCAATTTTCAAAGACGAAGTTGCCTACACACCATCGTTTTCTCACAATGATCTTGCAAAGTGAGGTTACGTTCCACCACGTTTTACCATTGAAGCTTGCTTCATAACTAGCTTCTGGGCATGCGCGGATGAAAAAACGTCTTAGAAAACGACGTTTTTTGCTACACACGGTCAATTTCTGTGAAGTAAAAAGTGCACTTTTGAAAAACGACACATAAAATTGAAGCATGCTTCAATTTTTTTTGGTCGTTTTTTACAAGACATAAAACAACGTTTTCCCCCACACACAGTCAATTAAAGTGACGTTTTTAAAAACGTCATTTTTTTTCATCACATAAAGTGATGGTGTGTACGCGGCATAACAGTCCCCATCAGTGCTGCCTATCAGTGCCCATGAGTGCCGCCTCATCAGTGCCACTTCATCAATGCCCATTAGTGCTGCCTCATTAGTGTCCATCAGTGCAGCCTATCAGTGCCCACAAGTGCTGCCTCATCAGTACACATCAGTGAAGAAAAACAGAAACTAAGAAAAACTTTTTTTCTTCAACTTTTTTTTATTTGTTTAGCAAAAAATAAAAACCCAGTGGTGATTAAATACCACCAAAAGAAAACTCTATTTGTGTAAAAAAAAAAAAAAAAAAAAAAATGTTACAAAACTTTGTGAAACACATTTTTTTTTACATGGGTACAGGGTTGCTTGACCACGCAATTTTCATTCAAATTGCAACTGCGCTGAAGGCTGAACATTGGTCTAGGCAGGAAGGAGGGAAAAGGGCTTTGTAAACAAGTGGCTAATGAAGTGTGTATGGATGCCATTAGGAGGATGTCCTCAGTTCAGACTTGATTGGCAAGGAAGGACCACATCTTGCTTGAATAACCGCGACTAATTGTTGTTGCTTGTTAAAGCAATGTTTTATTTCATTCTGTTTTCCTTCCATTTTTTTTAGTTTTAAGTTGAAAGCTAAAATGGGACAGACATCTAATTAAAAATGAATATTGTATATACAATCAAATTCTAGTACAAGAATCAAAGGTACAGCCTGACAGATCTGCGTGTTTTAAAAATCAGAAATGGATAAAGTAGGCAGACAAAGATTGTAGGACTGTGTAATTGATAGGCACGTGTACAGCATCGCCTAGAGGTGGTACCTAAGAAGGAATTTCTTCATCTGAGGGGATACCGGGGATGCCTTCTATTACAGAACACTGGCCAAGTGCCTTTGCCCTGTTCCCCCAGCCTCCTCCTTTCTCTCCTGCATGAGCTGGCGCCAGGGGTGCAACCACAAAGTGAAATTTGGGGAGGGGGTGATTATAAGAGGTGTATTAAAATGTTCAAGTACTACAGGGACAGCTTGGTACATTTACAAGTGTTGCTGTAAAAATGGGATACGATTTGTCACAGTGCTAGGCAAACAGTGTGTTGTATTCAGCAGCTTTATTGCATTTAACGCATTCTTTTTGTTACAAAGTAAGTCACTTCAACTTCCAGACAACTCCCTATTGCTTTTGTACTTACATGAATATCGTACTTCAATCAACAAATATCTAACTTTCTTCTCTCTAGTTTCCTTTATTTATTTTTTAATTTCCTTTCTTATAATGCCTCTCCCGGTCTATTTCCCTCCAGAATTTATAAACATGGGGCCAGATCCACATAGAAATGGATAGGCGCAGCGTATCAGAGAGACGCTACGCCGCCGTATCTTACCTGGCTTTAATTCTAATCCAGGAAGATTTTGCGCCGTAAGTTACAGGGGCGATTAAGGGGCATGCTTCATTTAAATGAAGCGCGTCCCCGCGCCGACTGAACTGCGCATGCTCCGTTTCTAAATTTCCCGCCGTGCTTTGCGCGAAATGACGTCGCAACGACATCATTTTTTGAACTTAGACGTGACTTATGTCCATCCCTATTCACGGACGACTTACGAAAAAAATTCAAATTTCGACGCGGGAACGACGGCCATACTTAACATGGCAAGTCTATCTATACGCCGCAAAATAGCAGCTTTAACTATACGCCGGAAAAAGCTGACTAGAGACGACGTAAGAGAATGCGACGGCCGCGCGTACGTTCGTGGATCGTCGGAAAAAGCTCATTTGCATACCTGGCGCGGAAAACGACGCAAACTCCACCCAGCGGACGCCGAAGTATTGCATCTACGATCCGAAGGCGTACGGAGCCGTACGCCTGTCGGATGGAACCCAGATGCCGTCGTATCTTGGTTTGAGGATTCAAACTAAAGATACGACGCAGGAAATTTAAAAGTATGCTGGCGTATCAGTAGATACGCCGGCGTACTCTCACTGTGGATCTGCCCCAAAGTGATGCACAAAGCGTTGTAACCCATATGGCGTGGCCATGCGTTACAGTGCTTTGCTTGGTGAGCACAAAGTTTATACCCACCTGATCCGCTGATCCTCCGGAAAGCTGCTCTCCCCTATGGTCCAGTGGTGGACTGTTCCTGTCTATGGAGTGTGCTCTGAGTGTGCTGACATCAGGAACAGTCCATTTTGAAGACTGTTAGGCCTCATACACACGATAGGTTAACCAGAGGACAACGGTCTGAAGGACCGTTGTCCTAAGTTAACCGATGAAGCTGACTGATGGTCCGTCGTGCCTACACACCATCAGTTAAAAAAATGATCGTGTCAGAACGCGGTGACGTAAAAGACGACGACGTGCTGAAAAAAACGAAGTTTAAAGCTTCCAAGCATGCGTTGACTTGATTCTGAGCATGCAAAGGTTTTTAACCGATGGTTTTGCATACTAACGATCGATTTTGATCTATCGGTTAGCAATCCATCAGATACATTTTAAAGCAAGTTGCTATTTTTTTAACCTATGGTTAAATAACCTATGGGGCCCACACACGATCGGTTTGGACCGATGAAAACGGTCCTTCAGACCGTTGTCCTCTGGTTAACCTATCGTGTGTACGAGGCCTTAGAGTGTGGGGGTACAGTTAACCCGTGCAGTGGGGCTATGCCCGCAGTTCAGCTTTAACCACTTGCCTACTAGGCACTTTTACCCCCTTCCTGCCCAGGTCAATTTTCAGCTTTCAGCAGTGTCACACTTTGAATGACAATTGCATGGTCATGCAACACTGTACCCAAACAAAATGTTTATTTTGCAAACACGTAATTCTTCTCCTTCACTGATGTGTGCTGATGAGGCTGCACTGCTAGGGAATGATAGGCTGCACTGAGGGGCACCGATGAGGCAGCACTGATGGGCACTGATGAGGCGGCACTGGTGGGCACTGATGAGGCTGCACTGATAGGCGGCACTGATAGGTGGCACTGATAGGCGGCACTGATGGGCACTGCTAGAAGGCACTGACAGGTGGGCACAGATTGGCAGCACTGGTAGGCACTGTTGGGACTGCACTGATTATCAATGTAGATGTTAGAGAAGCCGGTAATCGGCTCTTTTTTCCTCTCCTCATGCTGTCAGCATGACAAAAAGTGGCTTCTGGCTTTTGTTGACATCCGTGACCATCTGTGATCGGAAATAGTAAAAGTCGTTGATTGGCTCTTTATCTCAATATGTGATCAGCAGTGTCCTTGGGACACTGCAATCACAGAGCATACCGCCCGTGCCCCACATCGGGCGCGATCACGGGATGCCATCATGTGACGGCATCCCAGAACTAAATGACAGTGCTGTAGCCATCATTCGGCTATAGCGTGGTCCCAAGTGGGTAAAATGCACTAAACAATATATTTTCTCTAAAAATAATCCATACACTCCCACTATCGAATGGCCCTGAAATATATTTTTATGTTTACTGTTTTTATGTTTCTCCTTGTAATATCATCCGTCGGCTCCCAGACCCTTTCTTTCTCCCTCTCACTTGTATTTGATTGGAATGAGCAGTACACATTCATTGCGATCATGTGCATTGATCTATGTACACTACAAATCCGATAGTCCTTAGTTTATCTCTGCAGTGAGCAAGAGACCTTGGCTATGCTCCTACCTACAGTGGGACCATGAAGAATGAATGTAGCCTCCCTAACAGGGAATTACTGTATATCATATAGGCAAACAATAAATATGGATTTGGAGGAGGCTGAGAGCAATAGAAGGTACTTTTTTGAGACCCTTCTGAACCCTGTACGTGGTAGTGACGTCATCTCAGCTTCCGAATGGCTCAGAGCACCGCCTAGTCCACTGGAAGATCTGGGAGCCACCAGCGTGGCAGGACCCGTGGCAGCATCTACAGCCATGGACACATGGATGTCCTCCTGTGATCGATCTGCCCGTGTGCCTCCTTCGGGCTCAGCTGATGACAGATCAGGGTAAAAGACCAACCACAGTCGCCCTTTTCCACATGATCAGCTGTGTCGAATAACAGCTGATCACACATGTAAACACAAGCCGGCTATCGACTTGACAGTGTGAGAAGAGAAGAAGAGAGCCAATAACCAGCTTGTGTTAAAGGGACATTGGTACTGAAAATCAGGGCACTGATTATCAGTGTCCTAAATATCAGTGCAGTCCTAACAGTGCCAAACTATGTTGCCAATCAGTGGCCATTAATGCCTCCTCATCGGTGTCACCTATCAGTGCTACCTATCAGTGCCCATCAGTGCTGCCTATCAGTGCCCATCCGTGCTGTCTATCAGTGCCCCTTAGTGACACCTATCAGTGCCCATTAGACACTAGACTAATTTGCCTCTCTGCCCAGTCCGCCCCATAAGACTGGCGCTACACTAACAGTCTAGCGTAAGCCGGCAGGGACTCTTTCTGTGCTGCCCCCCTTGCAAAGTGCTGCATTAGGCCAGGGCCTTGTTTGCCTATGCCAGGATACACCGTTGGTTGTGGTGCATTTGTCAGCAAAAATAGGGTTAAAACAGGTGGTGAGGAGGCATTGCATCGCTTTCTCACCCCCTTTGAGTAGCCTCTGCAGCATGATCCAAACACAAATAGGGCTTCAGAGGCAAGGGAGATTTAGACACATGTCCAAATCCACCCTAGGAAAATATACTCTTACGGTACATAATCCATATTTATATATGTCCATTTATCATTCATATGCAAAAAAATGAGTTAAAAGAAGACCCATGGCACTTGATCGAAGACCCGGGGCGCAGGTCCTGGGTACCATGGTCTAGCAAGGCCCCCAAGGGTAGCCCAGTTAGCACCTTACATATGCAAGCAGTTTAACAAAGCAGTGATTGTGCATTACAATTTCTCTTACCTTGGTCAATGCTCTTTGAATAGACCAGTGCAGAAAACTGTAGTCTCTAGGTGGCTTATCCTGTTTGATTTACTAATGTTAGTCATCTAACAAGGATGCCAACTGCATTTGACATACTGTGGAAGACAAAGCATGAAAACACAATACAACATAAAAAAAATCATAATAGTGTGAAGGATAAAATGGTAGGAATCAACACATGCTTTGCCAAGAACTGAAATACAACAGTTTCCTATTGCTCACACTCAATAGTTAACTGTGACTATAAAGTATACAGTTACAGTTCTGATATCAGCCTAACTACACTACGATATGTCTTCATGTTTTACTTTATTTCCCATAGTTACAAGATTCAATAAAAGCAAGACAAATCTAAGCTATGGCTAACGGCAAAAGAGTAGACAAACTAGATGTGAAATACATTGCCTCCAATCTTCTTGTCTGCTGTGACTATTCCTTCTACTATAATCTATATTTGTGTTTAATACAGTGTAGTCAGTTCAAAGAAATAAACGTAAAACAAACCTGTACGGCAAAGAGACAAGTTTTCTTTATACCCTACCTCTTCCCACCATACTTACCTTTTCTTCACTTTTTCAGCACTGTGTGTGCACGTGAGGCCCCGTACACACGACAGAGGAACTCGACGTGCTTGGCACGTCGAGTTCCTCGTCGAGTTTTGGGATGAAGCCGCCGAGGAGCTCGGCGGGCCGGCTTCTCCCATAGAAGAACGAGGACAACGAGAAAATAGAGAACATGTTCTCTATTTTCTCGTCGAGTTCCTCGGCGGCTCCATCGAGCCAAAAGTGTACACACGACAGAGATTCTCGGCAGAATCCGGGTTTTGACCGAGTTTCTCGGCGAATTCTGCCGAGAAACTCTGTCGTGTGTACGAGGCCTGACAGTGCTGGGCTGAGGGCTCCATACCCATTGTAAACACATTCTTCTGGTAACTTATACCTTTAACTCCTTCCCAATAGTTGCTGGTGGCCCTTTAAATGGGATAATGTTGGGAGGCAAAGAGGCTTCCTGATCATATGACCACCATAATTGGTTCTGACAGTGGTCACATGATTGTGAGCCTGTTAAATTTAAATAGCTCTGTGATGTCAGGCTAGGGTTAGCATTTGTCACCATTGTTAGGGTTTCTGTCTCAGGAAAATGGGCATCCCAGTATTCATTCCTGGAAGCTGGATGCCGTAGTACATTGCAGTGCACAGCCTCCAACTTAAAGAGTTAGTTCACCTTTACAGAGACCCCCCACCCCACACACCTCCCTGGTCCCCATTTGACTTACCTCCCACGATCCTGAGCTGTCAACGCTTCTGCAAGCCTCTTCAATGATCCAGAGATTCAAAATTCCTGATGCTTTCACCGCTCAGCACTGCTGGTACAGACCAGGCAGATTCTAATTGGCTAGTACCATCAAATGGACAGAACTTTCACTTTAAGGCATATTGAGCAATTGTCAATTGAAAATACCACTAACTACTATACTGTTACTACTATTACCTCTAATAAAAATAATATTAATAATATCAACAATAGCAATAATGTGACATACATTCTGCTGATTCATATGAGATGTGAAATTTAGTGGTAGGTGAAATTTGCCAAGCACGGTGCATGGAATGCAAACGCCTCATATGGAGGGTGTGGAACATTTCTGAGCCCAACACAGCAAATTCAAAGTGGCTATGTGCAGCTCATTTCCTGCTGGATCAAGGACAGGGAGGAGTTTCTGGGTTAAGAGGTTAGCCAAAACTTGTCATAGATAGCTGATCCAGCTGTTAAAAGGTAATTTGGCATAAATATGCACACTTAAGAGAGGGATAAGTATTCTCCAATGCCATTCTTATCTAAGGATCATTGGCATAGTCAAATGACTGCAGTGCTGTTTATAGGTTAGCTTTGTAGGTTTACTGCCTATCAAAGTACACTTTATTGTCAAAAGTAATGGGACAACTGCCTTTACATGCATATGAACTTTAATGCCATCCCAGTCATTCTGTACAGTTCATCATTGAGTTGGCCCACCCTTTGCATCTATAACAGCTTCAACTCCTCTGGGAAGGCTGTCCACAAGGTTTAGGAGTGTGACTATGGGAATGTCTGACCATTCTTCCAGAAGCGCATTTGTGAGGTTAGGCACTGATTTTGAATGAGAAGGCCTGGCTTGCAGTCTCCGATCAAATTCATCCCAAAGTTGTTTTATTGGGTTAAGGTCAGGACTCTGAGTGGGCCGTCGATTTCCTCCACCCCAAACTCGCTCATCCATGTCTTTATGGACCTTGTTTTGTGCACTGGTCCAAAATATTTGCTGGAGGGGGGATTATGGTGTTTTTTTAGGGGTTGGGCTTGGCTCCTTAGTTCCAGTGAAGGTAACTCTTAAGGCATGAAAAAAAGGGCAGGAGATACAGGAGTCACAGACCCCCAAAGCCTCTTCCCAATTTTGAGGGCATGTGGCCTAATACGGTTCAGGAGGGGAGCTCTCTCGTCCCCCCTTTTTTCCTGCGGCCTGCCACGTTGCATGCTCGGATCAAGGGTCTGTTGTGGATTTTTGGGGGGAACTCCACGCCATTTTTTTTTAAAATTTGGGGTGGAGTTCCCCTTAAAATCCATACCAGACCTGTAGGGTCTGGAATGGATATTTGGGGGAAACCCCACGTAATTTTTTTTTAAATTTGGCGTGGGGTTCCCCTTAACCACTTAAGCCCCGGACCAATATGCAGCCTAAAGACCCAAGGTGTTTTTACAGTTCGGGACTGCGTCGCTTTAACAGACAATTGCGCGGTCGTGCGACGTGGCTCCCAAACAAAATTGGCGTCCTTTTTTCCCCACAAATAGAGCTTTCTTTTGGTGGTATTTGATCACATCTGCGGTTTTTAGTTTTTGCGCTATAAACAAAAATAGAGCGACAATTTTGAAAAAAAAGCAATATTTTTTACTTTTTGCTGTAATAAATATCCCCCAAAAACATATATAAAAACATTTTTTTTCCTCAGTTTAGGCCGATACGTATTCTTCTACCTATTTTTAGTAAAAAAAATCTCAATAAGCGTTTATCGATTGGTTTGCGCAAAATTTATAGTGTTTACAAAATAGGGGATAGTTTTATTGCATTTTTTTTTTTTATTTTTTTTTTACTACTAATGGCGGCGATCAGCAATTTTTTTCGTGACTGCGACATTATGGCGGACACTTCGGACAATTTTGACACATTTTTGGGACCATTGTCATTTTCACAGCAAAAAATGCATTTAAATTGCATTCTTTATTGTGAAAATGACAGTTGCAGTTTGGGAGTTAACCACAGGTGGCGCTGTAGGAGTTAGGGTGCACCTAGTATGTGTTTACAACTGTTTGGGGGTGTGGCTGTAGGAATGACGTCATCGATCGTGTCTTCCCTATAAAGGGAATGACGCGATCGATGCGCCGCCATAGTGAAGGACGGGGAAGCCGTGTTTACACACGGCTCTCCTCGTTCTTCAGCTCCGGGGAGCGATCGCGACGGAGCGGCTATAAACAAATAGCCGCGCCGTGGTCCCGGATCGCTCCCCGAACGGACCCGACCTCCGCATGTAGCGGGGGGGGTCCCGATCGGACCCCCCACCCGCTAATAGGCGAGGACGTACCTATACGCCCATGTGCCTGTACGTGCCATATTGTGGACGTATATGTACATGCGGTGGTCCTTAAGTGGTTAATATCCATACCAGATCTGGAGGGCCTGGTAATTGAATTTGGGGGAGCCCCACGCTTTTTTTTTTTCTTATGAATGACTTTTCTCTGTATTGTCGGGAGTCGACAATTCATTATAGCCGCGAGTGGTTTTAAATGACCTTTTTTCCTTCAGAAATTACACTTTGTGCAGGGACAGTTCTAAGCACGGGAAACAAGCGCTACTTCACAGGCATACTATACACCCCCCCCCAGGTACGAAATTTAAAGGAATATGTCACTTTTATTGTTTCACTTTAAGCATGATTTAAATCACTGCTCCTCAAAAAACTTACATTTTTAAAACATTTTGTGGCATTGATACATGTCCCCTGGGGCAGGACCCAGTTCTCCAAACACTTTTTAGGACAATAACTTGCATATTAGCCTTTAAAATTAGCACTTTAGAATTCAAACATTCGATTATTATAGACTATAATGGGGTTCTAAAGTTCACACAAACTTTTGATCTGTTCGCAGGTTCTGGTGCGAACTGAACAGGGGGGGGTTCGGCTCATCCCTAACGCCCACTAACACACAGCTCCTTTCTCTATCTGCAACGTAGAGAGTGTCCTGACTCTCCTGTAGTCCAAGGGAGGGGGCGAGCACGACACTCCACACCGGGGAGAAAGCCTCACATTACTGTGTGGAGTTACAGACAGAAGAACAGGAAGTGAAGATTTCTCAGAAGAAATAAGGACATTTAAAAGCAAAATCAAAGGATGAGGTACAGTAAGTGAAGGAGGATTGCACTAAGGTAAAGGAAGCTATTTAGGAAAACAAGATTTTACCTTTACAACCCCTTTAAGCTGCAAGTATAACTAATCCTGTGCAAATGATGCAAATAATAATGCAATAAACAACTCCTGTGCAAATATGCAATAAAGGTGCAATTAATAGTTATAAGATCAATCTGTGCCCAAAACTTCATGTGCAAAGATGCAAAAAATGTGCAAATAAGCAAACATCAACTGTGCAAACAAGCAATAGTGCAAAGAATTGTGCAATTTTTTTTTCCAAAATTCCAATCACAGGAAATGTGTAGGTAGATAAATAAATGAGTCCTCTGTGCTAAAACATTAGCAAATCACAATTCTTAATTTCCAAGCAAAAAAGTGTGTGTGCAAAAAAAGTCTCTGTGTTGAAAAAATAATTCAAATCCAATATTGAGGTAATCTCAAATAAAGTAAAAAAAAGTTCCAAGTGGCAGGTATTGAATCCAATAAGAATTTCCTCAGATGCAAAGTGCATGTGCCTCCATCCAATGTAGGTGCCCACATTTCCCCCAGCCTCTCACCTAATTTGGCTCATAAATAAGCCTTTTTATTGAATCCACACTGGCCAAGCGGTCCCAAGTAAAGTAATTCCCTGCTCGTTCAAAATACCGTCAGATTCCCTGGATTTTCATGCTCAATGATATAAGAAGGAAGAGGGGGGCTTTTTCATTTATTATTAGTGTGTGAACACCTTTTTGTGGCTGCTGCTTGTAAATTAGGTTATTCGATCAGTCATTACCCTTGTGGTTTGCGCATTAGTACCCCCCCCCCCCATTTACACAACTTCCTGTTCCAAGATGACTGCGCACCAGTGCACAAAGCAAGGTCCATAAAGACACGGATGAATGAGTTTGGGATGGAGGAACTTGACTGGCCTGCACAGAGTCCTAACCTCAACATGATAGAACACCTTTTAAATAAATTAGAGCGGAGACAGCGAGCCAGGCCTTTTCACCCAACATCGCTGCCTGACCTCACAAATGCACTTCTGGAAGAATGGTCAAAAATTCCCATATACACACTCCTAAACCTTGTGGACAGCCTTCCCAGAAGAGTTGAAGCTGTTATAGCTGCAAAGGGTGGGCCAACTCAATATTGAACCCTACGACTAAGACTGGGATGCCATAAAAATTCATGTGTGTGTAAAGGCAGGCGTCCCAAGACTTTTGACAATATAGTCTAGCTAGCTGTCTTTATTTTTAATGTAAAAAAAAACAAAAAAACAGTTAAAGGTGCTATATTTTAAATGTAACCCAAAAATAATTGCATGAAATGCTTTTATTTAGTTTTACACTCCTAGAATTCCCTGTATGCTAGCTGATATTTCAAAGACAGTGGAAATGCTTAAAATGAGAGGTGGGGGAGTACTAATAGTAAGGAATGTGTCTGGATGTGAGTCTGTGACAAAAGGAGTTAATTGAAGGCTCTGGAAGTGTTGTCACACCCTTCAGGTTAAATCAACTATATAGCGCAGGGATGATATTAGAACAAAGTATTGTCTGCACAACTAAGAAATAATTTTGCAGTTAGACAGTGTCAGTTATAACTTGAAAACACCTTTCTTTATTAGCTATTTACCGGTGTTCAGTCAAACAGTGTTAGTACCGTTTTATATATATATATACTATCTCTGTCTAAATTATTTTCAGATCAAGATTTTTGAAAAATATGTATAAAAGTTTTTCAAATAAAATTTGCTTCTTTTTCATCCTTAAACACATAATTGGGATATCTAACCCGTTTCTGTATGAACCTGCCTCATACATAACCTTCCATTTAATTGTTCTATTCAAACTTCTGTCTGTAGAATGTCTCCATAAACAAAATGGCAGTTGAGTGTTAACACTGCAGAGTAATTGAGGCCTGGAGGCAATGCAATGTGTTGTATGCCATTCTGTAACATAATGGTGCCATTATGTCATATAAAAATAAAGACGGTAAATTAACTTTGTCAATAAAATACTGTTGATCATTAAGTTTTCAATGGCACAACTGTTTTTTTTCTTCAGCTACTAAATTCGTCTACACAATTGTACATTTATTTTCAGTATATGGAATACATTTTCTAAGCATTTTGCCATTTCATATTAATACCTTGGCAAGTTAAAGGGGTTTTATGTTACACAAGAATAGAGAGATTCAGAACGGCTGTAATTTAAATACTGCTTTATTAGCCAATAATGTATAGTTTTAAAATAACTTTGGGGCTTTTGCAAACTGTTAGTGCTCTGTAACTCAAGCCGAAACAAAAGCTTATACAGCAGTGCAAGATTCTGAATACAAACTCCGGATTATGAGTGTGAATAGACTTTTTAAGTACAAGGCAGGATACAACAAATACAGCGTACTGAATGCTTTTCAAGTTACAGTTTAGTAAAGTTTTCTTGTAAAAAGTATTTTATAGAATGTTTAACAAGACAAGGCTTATTTGTAAGAGAAATAATTAGCAGAAGCAAAATTACTTGTATTGTTTATAAATTTAAGGCGCAAATCAGCAGACATATATACTTTTATCAGTATTATGTTGCCCTACATAGCCAAATAGAAACCAAAGACCCAAAAAAACTTAAGAGGTTATTTATTAAAAGTAAAGTACAAAACAAGACTAGGTTGACCAGAGGAAATCTCTATGGAACTGCATCTCAATATCAATATGCTACAGGAAAAATTCCCCCCCAAAGGAGAGCTGGGTTTTTTAAGGTGCCAGTGCAAAAACATCAATTAAAATTGATATAATTGATTGAATTCATGTTAAAAACATTAGAAGAAATGTTAAAAACTTTAAATCATAATGGGATTTAAAGTCCACAATATCATTTATCTACATTTCATTGTTAGGGTGTAGCAATCCGATATGTTTTGCCAATAAGTAGGCTTCTTAAGGAGATATATGCTACCACAATAATCAATTTTAAATAGAGAGAACCAACTTCACTTGACGGATTCAAATCCAGAATAGACTCAGCAGGAAGACCCTCATCCAGGAAAGGGGGCGGTATACGGGTGGCCACAGGAGGGACAAGTAATAACTTAATTCTCCAAATAGAGGCTTGCAAGATATAGGGGTATGCAAGATATTATCAGACCTCATAATATCACACAGGGGTTGCATCAGAGGCTTCAGAAGGGCCATCGCATCACTTTATAAGATGGTATTTTCTGAATCTCCAGTTTACTGCAACATACATCACACAGTTCCCGCTAACATGTCCTGAAGAAGCCTACAAATCGATGAAACATGTCGGAATTGCTACACACTGACAATTGTAGATAAATGATATTGTGGATTTCAAATTCCATTATGATTAAATGTTTTCAAAAGTAAAGTACAATGAACTTACATTCACGTTATAACTTATACACCCATACATATGCAGAGAATAATTGGATGTTTAAAGTGAGCTCAATTTCTCTGCAAGTAGATAAAAAGCCGGATATACAATGGTCATGAACAGAAAAAAACACTGGTGGGTGTCATCCCTAAATAGATCCTGGGGACCCTTAACTACAGCCTGGAGGCATCAGTCCAATTTGGGGGCTCTCTGTGTATGGTTGATGTAGTGCTGGCAATTTGTTATTGCTGTACTTTGGTTGGGATGTAACCAGGAAGGTAACATGTTTAGAAGTTCTGTGGCGGCCACCTTCCTTTTTTACTATACAATGCTGTTTTTACTATGGATATAAGTGCAATATTTTATATTAAATGCAACCCTTTAGAGGTTTTACACTGTCCATCGTTTTATGTTTTATTTGAATCTGACCACACGATCGTCGGTTGGGTGGAGTCCCCTGGATGCTCTGGAGCTGTTCCTGACGTGGTTCTTTTCTACAACCCGTGCTGATGACCCCTAACGGGACATATTCATCAAGCCTGATTGACCCTTTCGTAATAAAGGGTACAGGCTCTGTAATACGAGATCAACCTATTGTGGTGTTGGCAGCGTGTTTACTAGGGGAATGGAGTGGATAACCTTATCCACAGTTGAATAATGGAGTTTGCCATTTGACCATTATGGTCCATTTGAGAGACAGATTTTTATCTGGACTGGATATTTGTATATTTTTATCTGGACTGTTTATTTATATATTGTTTTCTGTAATTTTAATATCAATCACTGTAGCCAAACACACCTTTATTTTGTTCCATTAATGTAACATATCTGTCTATATACTGTATGTAGTGCCCATATGTAAATTTTTGAAGTTTCTCTTCTGTTCCTTATGGTCTACATTTCTTTCTCCCTTTTTATTTGAAGAGTTAAAGAAAATTCTGTCCTGTAAATACTGTTTAAAAGTTGCTATTATATCATTCCGTCCCTTTATTTCTCCTGTACTCCCACCCATGGGTTGGGTAAGGGGGACTTGGTGGGAGCGCAGTTTGTATCCTGGCTGGTGTGTGTCTTTACGCCTGTTGATCAGAGTATATGTCAGGTGGGTGTCATGTGGATATTTTTTATTTAGAATTTTGGAATTTTGAAGTCCATATAGATCTATAATTTGTTGATGTTAATGTTTGTTAATTTGCTTCAGATGTCTTTGTATGTATTGGATAGCTTCATCAAATGTCCCGAAGAAGCAAAAAAAAAAAGCATGCAGACAGAAGATGACACGTCTAGTTTGTATTACTATACCTAAGATAGCTGGAATTCCATTTTTAATATTGGATTTTTTATTTTGTATGAATAAAACAACGTTTTTATTGAATTTGGTGTTATGTTTTGTACATAACATTGGTAAGGTATATTAAAAAAACTATATTTGTGTTTGGTGGATTATTTGTTGATTACTCAAATTCTCCTCACCTCAGTTTATTTACAATACAGATGGCAGCACTAGGAGTGAGACTACCCTGTTGCACACTGTGACTTCCCCCCATGATGTTTGCATCCAAGGGAAAAGACAGTATGACTTCCAACTGTATAACATTGCCACCATGGCTCGCATATTTAACATTAAGGCCCCTTTCACACTGGGGTGGGACGTGCGGTTGCGGTATAGTGCCGCTTTTTATAGCGGCGCTATACTGTCGGAATTGCCGCGGTATTCGTCCTCTAGCAGTGCGGTATTAACCCCTGCTAGCGGCCGAATAAGGGTTAATATCGCCCGCAATGCGCCTCTGCAGAGGCGCATTCCTGCCAGTATTACCGCGGTGTCCCATTGTTTTCAATAGGAAGGAGCGGTGAAGGAGTGGTATACACACCGCTCCTCTCACAACTACAAAGATGCTGCTTGCATTTTTTCTCCCGCCAGCTCATCGCCTCAGTGTGAAAGCCCTCAGGCTTTCACATTGAGAATGCTGGGGCAGGAGTATTTCAGGCGTTATGCAGGGCTTTTTTTCAGGGGGAACTTGGGGGAACTCAGTTCCACCACCTCTGGCTCAGACCCTTTGGTGCCTGCTCACCACAATCACTTATAAACGCAGAAGTCTGGTTTCTGTGTTTACAAGTGACAGCTTTGTAACCCCCTGAACTCTGCACTCTGTATGTAATGCAATTCTGGTATTTAATGCCCCTTTAAGACCCTTCTACTGTTTGTGAAATCTGAACGGGGTCGTGGTTGAGTTCCTGCACCTATTTTCTGAGAAAAAAAGCTCTGGCGTTATGTATGCGCTATTTTAAGCGCTAAAATGTAGTCCCTAAAGGAGCACTGTCACATGGAGATGAGTAGGCTGTGAACATCATCACCCAGAATCCCCTGCAAACAAAGAAGAGGAGAGTACGTTTTTCCTGGGTAATTGACCAGATGTCTGAGCAGTCCAGTGTGGAGAACCAGAGGGTGTGGACCTGTGGTGTATGTGCATGAAACCAGGGAGACTGAGTCTGTGTGGAGAATGAGGTGCTATTGCTGTGTTCTGCATGCTCAGGCCTCTTACAAACGACCGTTTTTCTCGACAGAATCCATCAAGAAACTTGGTGGCAGAGCTTTTTTGCCGAGGAAAACGTTCGTGTGTATGTTTTTCATCGAGAAAACTGTCGTAGAACTCGATGAGAAAAAAAAACAACAAGTTCTCTTTTTCCTCGTCGGGAGTCTCAATTTCCTCGTCGTGTTCCTCGTCGGGCTTGTTTTCAACGAGATAAAAACACTCGTGTGTATGCTTAGAAACCCGCACATGCTCAGAAGTGTGGCGCCAGTGGAATCAAACTTCCCCTTTATAGTGCCGTCGTACGTGTTTTACGTCACCGCGTTTGAGAATGATGAGATTTGGTCTTGACAGTGTGTACACAAAGAAAGCTTGTCAAGATTCTCGACAAGCCTAACAAGGAACTCGTTGAGGAAAACGATGTTTCATTTACGACGAGTTCCTCGGTCGCGTGTACGAGGCCTCAGAGAGCTGGAGGACTGAGCCACTGAAAGGTTGTTTACTGTGTGGGGACCAGAGCTGGGGGGACCTGCTGCCATGTGTGTGTGCACCTACGGCAGGAGAGTATCACATTTTTTTATTTGTAGGGGCACATTTTAAAATCTCATTTTATTTACTGAGTTTCAGACAAAAATCTAACTACACAGATGAAATATGTATAAAGGATTTATATTACCTGCCAAAATATTTGTGTTCTATCCAGTCCTAAGATTTGCACAGAACAGCCCTGTCTGGCTGGACAAAAGACCTGGATTTACTCTGCAGCAGCAAGTAACACTTAGGCCCCGTACACACGACCAAACATGTATGCTGAAACTGGTCCGCGGACCAGTTTCAGCATACATGTTTGGTCGTGTGTAGGCGCGAGCGGGCCGAATTCCAGCAAACATTTGCCCGCCGGGCCTTTTCCCAGCGGGCAAATATTTGTGGACTTGTTTTAAAACCGTCCGCTGGAATCCTGCCCGCTCGGACATGTACGGTCGTCAGTACAGACCTACCGTACATGTCCAGGCGCCCGCCGTCCCTCGCATGCGTCGAATGACTTCGACGCATGCGTGGAAGCCTTTAAATGGCAGGCCCGCCCACGTCTCCGTGTCATCGCCGCGTCATCGTCGCGGCGACGACGCGGAACCCGCCCCGCGTATTGTTTATGCGCGGACTTCTGTACGATGGTGTGTACAACCATCGTACAGAAGCCCTCTGGCAGGCATGTACGGTGAAAACGGTCCGACGGACCGCTTTCATCGTACATGTTTGGTCGTGAGTACCCGGCCTTACAGGCTCCCACAGCTTGTGTATTTAATATCTGTATGGAGTTTAGTTTTAAGGCAGAACGGAGCACTGCAAACTGAAATGCTATGTAATTCATTTTTAATATTTCAAGCAAACTCACCCATCCATTCATTTTTCAGTGTTTTATTTTGTTGAGAAACCAGTTTGAAAAACAACCTCCTAGCATTTCTAGTCATCTTGAGGAAGGGCAGATGATTCATGTAGCATTTACTTTCTGGAAGCATGCGGACAAGAGGGTGTGTGTAGCTAAGCAAACCCCTCCCCAGAGGAAAGGAAAAATTGCCCATAAAGACTCCTGGGATGTATGATGCCATTTTGGACTAGGCAATAAACCAGGAAGCAACTGAAAAAATTTAAAATGTAATGCTTCATTTATAGTTTTTAGTCATACACAGAATGCTTAACCAGTTCAATAAACAATTGCAAGGCAAGCAAGAGACAAAAATCTATTCTGAGAAGAAGTAGGGAAGAAAGTACATCAAACTATCCATAATACCAGATGACGGTAATATATTATTCATGTAACATTCTACTTTCTATGATAGTGTCTCCTTAGTAGACATGTGCATTCGTTTTCGTCCGAATGCATTTTTGTCTGAATTTCAGGTATTTTCGTTATCGTTTTAACAAACGATAACGAAAGCACAGAAAATGAAAACTGAAAGATCCGACATAAACAAATGCTTTATTTTTGTTTTCGTTGCGGTCGAATGTGCCTAACCTTAACTCTATTAGTCCAATATTATTCTACATAAAGAGAAAAGATTTGACATAGAGAGAAAAGATTCAACATTATAGAGACATGAAGACGAGTCTACATAGAGAGAAAAGATTCGACATAGAGAGAAAAGATTTGACATATAGAGACATGAAGATTCGACATAGAGAGACATGAAGATTTGACATAGAGAGACATGAAGATTCGCCATAGAGAGACATGAAGAGTCGACATTTTTTATTTATTTTTTTCAAAGATTCTGTCGAATCTTCTTTTTTTTTTTCTTAGAACATTCGACAGACACCATAAGCCTTCAATGACAGATTCGACCTTAATTTGGATTTTCGGACTAATGCATTTTTTTTACGAAAAACAAAATAAATAAAAACGAATTTCGGGAGTAACTAAATAAATGTATTTTTCCAACGAAAACTAAATTACAAAACAAAATATTTCAGTGTGCACATGTCTAGTATTCCCTCACGATTGCCTGTTTGACCCCCGTGCTGTAGGGTACAGGTGTTTCCATCTTTTCTGGTAAGCCTGCCTGCAACCTTACCTTTTTGTTTGATTGCACTTTTAAGATCAAGTCTTTTTCACCTTGAAAAACACAAGAAAGACTTTTTCACCTGATTGTCTATTCACATTTGTCTATTTTAAGATGGACTATTTTAGGACGTTCACTTATTCATTTTAATCCATGATATTGTTTCACTTTATACTTTTTATGTTTCAATATTTACATTAGCAGCCACCTAGATTGGTTGTACACTTACAGGGAGTGCAGAATTATTAGGCAAATGAGTATTTTGACCACATCATCCTCTTTATGCATGTTGTCTTACTCCAAGCTGTATAGGCTTGAAAGCCTACTACCAATTAAGCATATTAGGTGATGTACATCTCTGTAATGAGAAGGTGTGTGGTCTAATGACATCAACACCCTATATCAGGTGTGCATAGTTATTAGGCAACTTCCTTTCCTTTGGCAAAATGGGTCAAAAGAAGGACTTAACAGGCTCAGAAAAGTCAAAAATAGTGAGATATCTTGCAGAGGGATGCAGCACTCTAAAAAAAGTAAAGCTTCTGAAGCGTGATCATCGAACAATCAAGAGTTTCATTCAAAATATTCAACAGGGTCGCAAGAAGCGTGTGGAAAAACCAAGGTGCAAAATAACTGCCCATGAACTGAGAAAAGTCAAGCGTGCAGCTGCCAAGATGCCACTTGCCACCAGTTTGGCCATATTTCAGAGCTGCAACATCACTGGAGTGCCCAAAAGCACAAGGTGTGCAATACTCAGAGACATGGCCAAGGTAAGAAAGGCTGAAAGACGACCACCACTGAACAAGACACACAAGCTGAAACGTCAAGACTGGGCCAAGAAATATCTCAAGACTGATTTTTCTAAGGTTTTATGGACTGATGAAATGAGAGTAAGTCTTGATGGGCCAGATGGAAGAGCCCGTGGCTGGATTGGTAAAGGGCAGAGAGCTCCAGTCCGACTCAGATGCCAGCAAGGTGGAGGTGGAGTACTGGTTTGGTCTGGTATCATCAAAGATGAGCTTGTGGGGCCTTTTCGGGTTGAGGATGGAGTCAAGCTCAACTCCCAGTCCTACTGCCAGTTTCTGGAAGACACCTTCTTCAAGCAGTGGTACAGGAAGAAGTCTGCATCCTTCAAGAAAAACATGATTTTCATGCAGGACAATGCTCCATCACACGCGTCCAAGTACTCCACAGCGTGGCTGGCAAGAAAGGGTATAAAAGAAGAAAAACGAATGACATGGCCTCCTTGTTCACCTGATCTGAACCCCATTGAGAACCTGTGGTCCATCATCAAATGTGAGATTTACAAGGAGGGAAAACAGTACACCTCTCTGAACAGTGTCTGGGAGGCTGTGGTTGCTGCTGCACGCAATGTTGATGGTGAACAGATCAAAACACTGACAGAATCCATGGATGTCAGGCTTTTGAGTGTCCATGCAAAGAAAGGTGGCGATATTGGTCACTGATTTGTTTTTGTTTTGTTTTTGAATGTCAGAAATGTATAGAGGTGAATGTTGAGATGTTATATTGGTTTCACTGGTAAAAATAAATAATTGAAATGGGTATATATTTTTTTTTTGTTAAGTTGCCTAATAATTATGCACAGTAATAGTCACCTGCACACACAGATATCCCCCTAAAATAGCTAAAACTAAAAACAAACTAAAAACTACTTCCAAAAATATTCAGATTTGATATTAATGAGTTTTTTGGGTTCATTGAGAACATGGTTGTTGTTCAATAATAAAATTAATCCTCAAAAATACAACTTGCCTAATAATTCTGCACTCCCTGTATATTGATTGAACAATGCACATATATTTGTTCATCATTGAGCTCCACACTATTTTATTGTTTTAGGATCCCTGATCATCACATGACTAGCTGGGAGACCTTTGGGATTAAAGTGGAACTAAAGTTCCACCGTAACCACTTCCCTCCCGGTCAATAGTGAATTGACGTCCCGGAAGTGGTTTCATTATCCTGACTGGACGTCTATCGACGTCCTGCAGGATAACAGCCGCCACGCTCCTGGGGGGGCGTGCATCGCGGTGATCGGTGATTCGGTGTTTCAGCCTGACACACCACTACACTGATTTCGGTAAAGAGGCTCTTTACCATATGATCAGCCATGTCCAATCACGGCTGATCACAATGTAAACAGGAAAAGCCGCTGATCGGCTTTTCCTCACTCGCGTCTGATAGACGCGAGTAGAGGAGAGCCGATCAGCTGCTCTCCTGACAGGGGGGTTTGTGCTGATATTTTATCAGTGCAGCCCCCCTTTGGACCACTGCACAGGACCACCAGCATGCCGTCCAGGACCACCAGGGATGGGCATCCACACTGGACCACCAGGTATGCCCCCTAGACCACCAGAGAATGCCAATCGTGCCAAGGCAGCTGCCAATCAATGCCCAGGCAGCTGCCAACCAGTACCCATTCAAAATCCCTGCCAGTGCCACCAGGGATACCCACCAGTGCTGAATATCAGTGCCGCATGTCAGTGCCCATTAGTGCCCATCAGTGCCATGTATCGATGCTCATTAGTGCCCATCAGTGCCCAGCAGTGCTGCCTATCAGTGCTTATCAATGCTGCCTATCAATGCCACTCATAAGTATCCACCATTGCAGCCTTTCAGTGCCCATCAGTGTCGCCTATTAGTGCCATTCAGTGCCCACCAGTACCACCCATGAGTGCCCATCAGTGCCGCCTATCAAAGCCCATCAGTCCTGCATATCAGTGCCACCCAACAGTGCTGTCTACCAGTGCCCATCAGTGCTGCATATCAGTGCCCATCGTCAGTGGCCGTCAGTGCCACCTCATTGATGCCGCCTCATCAGTGCTGCCTTATCAGTGCCGCCATATCAGTGCCCATCAGTGAAGGAGAAAATGTACTTATTTACTACATTTTATAACAGAAAAAAAAGAAAAACTTGAATTTTTTCAAAATTTTCGGTCTTTTTTTATTTGTATAGCAAAAAATAAAAGCCCCAGAGGCGATCAAATACCACCAAAAGAAAGCTCTATTTGTGGGAACAAAATGATAAAAATTCTGTTTGGGTACAGTGTAGCAATTGTCATTTAAACAGTGACAGCGCAGAAAGCTGAAAATTGGCTTGAGCAGGAAGGAGCGTAAGTGCCTGGTATTGAAGTGGTTAAGGACCGAGCCTATTTTTCAAACTTGTTTACAAGTTCAAATCCATTTTTTTTGCTACAAAATTACTTAGAACCCCCAAACAGTATTTATATTTTCTTCTAATGCCGCATACACACGATAATTTTTCGGCATGAAAAAAAACTTTGTTTTTCGGCATGTAGAAAAAACAAAGTTTTTCCAACTTCATCATTTAAACGATGTTGCCCACACACCATCGTTTTTTAAAAATGCTCTAGCAAAGCGCGGTGACGTACAACACGTACGACGGCACTATAAAGGGAAAGTTCCATGCGGATGAAGCCACCCTTGGGGCTGCTTTAGCTGATTCCGTGTTAGTAAAAGACGATTCGCGCTTTTCTGTCTGTTACAGCGTGATGAATGTGCTTACTCCATTACGAATGGTAGTTTTACCAGAACGAGCGCTCCCATCTCATAACTTGCTTCTGAGCATGCACAGGTTTTTAACGTCGTTTTAGCCCACACACGATCATTTTTTAAAACCCGAAAAACGACATAGTTTGAAACGTCGTTAAAAAATGCAGCAAGCTCTAAAAAAATTTTTGTCGTTTTTCAGAAGCCGAAAAATTATGTGTAGCCCACACACGATCATTTTAAATGAAATTTTTTTAAAACAACGTTTGTTTCATGCCGAAAAATAATCGTGTGTACGCGGCAACACACTCTAAAGAATAAAATGACGATCATTGAAATACTTTTTGTCACACCGTATTTGCGCAGCACACTTTTCTTGGTAAAAAAATAACTTTTTGAATTAGAAGATAAGACAACAGTAAAGTTAGTCCAATTTCTTTTTTTATATTGTGAAAGATGATGTTACGCCATTAAATTGATATCCAACATATGCTTCAAAATTGCACCTGCTCGTGGAATGGCGGCAAACTTTTACCCTTAAAAATCTCCATAGGCGATGTTTAAAAAATGTGTTGCATGTTTTGAGTTACAGAGCTAGAATTATTGCTCTCCCTCTACTGATTGTGGCAATACATCATGTGTGGTTTTAACACCATTTTCTTATGTGGCACTACTCATGTATGCGTTCGCTTCTGCATGCTGAATCGGGAGTGTTAAAAAAAAAAAATTCTTCTGATTTATTTTACCATTTATTTTTACACTGTTCTTTAAAAATGGTGTCACTTTTATTCCTATTACAAGGAATGTAAACATCCCTTGTAATAGAAAAATAGCATGGCAGGACCTCTTAAATATGAGATCTGTGGTCAAAAAAAACCTCAGGTCTCATATTTACACTAAAATGCAATAATAAAAAAAAATGGCAGTGTCCCCAACAGAGTCCCCGTTTAGATCAGGTGTCCCCAGCAGAGTCCCCCCTTAGATCAGGTTTCCCCAGCAGAGTCCCCCCTTAGACGACAGTCCATCAGCTGGCACCGCTGGGGTCAACAATCCCGGCGCTGCCCATATTAGATAAAAGGACCTTTGGTAGAGCAATAAGCAGACCTGAAGAAGATCACGCCCTCTGAAACCCGTTGTCATAGAAAACCCCAGAGTGTCTTTTGTAAGCTGCCACTTTTTCAAGTCACGTGATCATGGAGCTGGACCAGTCTTACCAAGGATTGGGACTCCCTGGCTGGAAGGAGCGGTTGGCGTGCAGTCTGCTGCTGCTGCAAGCTGGATCCCTTCTCTCCTCAGTATTTGCTTTCCTACCATCTGGAGGATTGCATCCTGTAAGCTGGCCATGACTATCCACATGAACTCTGTTCCATACAACCTTTGTGAGTGAAAACTGTTTTTAATTGTTTTTAGGTAATTTAATAAAACTGTATTGCACAAGGAGCCGGTGCACTCTGCCTTTTCCTTTGATGTCTCACAGCTTCCAGACCTCCCGCTGGCTGATGGAGCTGCATGGTCCTGTGCAGTAGTGCTGTTTTAACCTTTTTTTGGGTGGATTATAGACTCAACTTCTGACCCCATAGACCAGTGATGGCGTACCTTGGCACCCCAGATGTTTTGGAACTACATTTCCTATGATGCTCATGCACTCTGCAGTGTAGCTGAGCATCATAGGAAATGTAGTTCCAAAACATCTTAGGTGCCAAGGTTCACGATCACTGCCATAGACTGTGTTTATTTTTCATTTGGGGCAACTCAGAAAATTTAGGGGTTTGACTGAAGAAGGTCTTAACCTTCATTTGGTCTAATTTATATCTCATTAGAGACTTTCCCAGACATTTCTTATACGGTATATATTTTTTTTCCACTTGGAGTCACTTAGACGAAGTCTAATGCCGCGTACACATGATCATTTTTCGGCATGAAAAAAACGTTGTTTTAAAAAATATATCGCAAAAACTAAAAATAAAAAACAGAGTCATGAATAAATACCACTAAAAGAAAGCTCTATTTGTGTGAACAAAATTATAAAAATTTCATTTGGGTACAGTGTTGCATGACCGCGCAATTGTCATTGAAAATGTGAGGGAAAAATATTTTTCTAGGCTATGTACATTTATGGTTGCAGTATATTGTATTGTGGCTGCACACTAGCGCCTTCCTTTTGTTTATTGATGCACAGCATCCTTGCCCACCTTTCCTCTGCAGATTTAGCGGGCATCATGGAGGAATGTGACCCGTCATACATGGGCAGGGGTGGACTGACCATTTAGGCCCTCGGGGGCCCCATCAGGGTTGTCAGACTCAGTAAAACCAGGGACAGTATGTAAAAATCTGTATTTTTTTACATCTGTCCCTGAAATGTCCCTTACCGACATCCTTTTGGTCTAAAAATCCCAAGATTATAGCTGCCCCGCCTCTCCAGTACCTTTTCAGTGTGTGTATTCTGTGTGTGTATATTGTGTGTCTGTGTGTGAATACTGTGTATGTATACTGTCTGTGTGTGTATTCTGTGTGGCCCCATAATCTATTGGCTGGGGGCCCCATAATCTCCTATTGCTCGGGGGCCCCATAATCTCCTATTGCCTGGGGGCCCCATAATTTCCTATTGCCCGGGGGCCCCATAATCTCCTATTGCCTGGGGGCCCCATAATTTCCTATTGCCCAGGGGCCCCATAATCTCCTATTGCCCGGGGGCACCATAACCTCCTATTGCCCGGGGGCCCCATAATTTCCTATTGCCCAGGGGCCCCATAATCTCCTATTGCCCGGGGGCACCATAATCTACTATTGCCCGGGGCCCCATAATCTCCTATTGCTCGAGGGCCCCATAATCTCCTATTGCTCGGGGGCCCCATAATATCCTATTGCCCGGGGGGTCCCATAATTTCCTATTGCCCAGGGGTCCCATAATTTCCTATTGCCCAGGGGCCCCATAATATCCTATTGGCCGGGGGCCCCATAATCTCCTATTGTCCGGGGGCCCCATAATCTCCTATTGGCCAGGGGCCCCATAATCTCCTATTGCCTGGGGGCCCCATAATCTCCTATTGCCTGGGGGCCCCATAATCTCCTATTGCTCGGGGGCCCCATAATCTCCTATTGCCCAGGGGGCCCCATAATCTCCTATTGCCCGGGGGCCCCATAATCTCCTTTTGCCCGGGGGCCCCATGAGTTGTCAGTCCACCCCTGTATATGGGAACAAAGGAGACCATGAAAGTGTTTCATCCACTATATATCTATCAATATCCACACTACATACCCATTGAGTCTTCTGTTTTCTAGGTTGGGCAAATTCCATGGAAACATACAGCAGCCACATTAATGCAGCCGCGTAGGAAAGCCCCAACCCTCTTTAGTCTTGTGGTCATCTTGGATGGGGAACCTTCCAGCTGGTCAATGATCCCCCCTTCCATAGGTGTCTGTTTATCATTGGTGTTAAGATGATAAACAGCTCTTTTGCGGTGGAAGAATCTCATTGTGAAGAGCACTGAATCACACTTAAAGCGTGGTGGAACCCTTTCTCTAACTTTTCTCTAACTTCCCTTCCCATATGGTGGATCTTGTTGAGATATTTCCTCACGATTGCCTGTAACACGTACGCCTGTAGGTTCGATCCCAGATGCCGTCGTATCTTGTTTTGTAGATACAAAACAAAGATACGACGCGGGAACTTTAAAATTACGTGGCATATCACTAGATATGCCGGCGTAATTCTTTTGTGGATCTGCCCCAAGATTTGTATACCCTTTCTTGAAACCCTGGTGGAAACTGAGGATGCCCTAACACCGAAGTCTTATGAGAAGGCATGTCCTGTTTAAACAATTTAAGTGTGAAGCCTATCACTGGGAGATTATAGAAGGACCAGGGAAGGTCATGAGACAACTAGAGGAGACCCCCAAGGTGTATCTCTAAGGGGTACATTTACTAAAACTGGCGAGTGCAAAATATGGTGCAGCTCTGCATAACAACCAACCAGCTTCCAGTTTTTTGTCAAAGCTTAATTGAGCAAACTGAAGTTATAAGCTGGTTGGCTACCTTGCACAGCTGCACAAGATTTTGCACTCTCCAATTTTAGTAAATCAACCGCAATCTGTCAAGTCAGCAAGCTCTCATACTATCCACAGAGTTGTCTTATGAGGTATGTATTTTGTACAAAGGGACATTTGAGCCATAACATTAGTAATTTATTAGTTCCTATTATTTCTTTATTATATGCTGGATACTGAAACAATAGTATCTGATGTAGAGGTACATTTTTCCAAGACTTACAAATTAGCAATTACAACATCTTTTTCTGTTGTAAGAGTTTGACTGATTTAAAAAATTGTTGCCTAATTAAATACAAACATAAGATTTATCATAAGCATTTCAGAGACAGAAATCAAAACCTGTTTAATAACAATGTGGGTTAAAATATTCATCTGCTATGGTGAATGCTCTCTACACTGAACTATGACATGTGAAGATATTTAATTAAAAGCAAACACAAGGAATTTTGTGTTGCTATTCCACAATACATTTATTCAACATTTTAATTATTTCTGTAGGAGTTTTACAGCACAAAGTTATAAAATGTGATTGTGAACCAGCTAATCTCCATTACCAGAAGCATATTGCAGAACCTTTTTTTTAGTACATCACTTGCACAGAAATTTTCAATAATAATTTAGAAAGCCCCTACTGTTATAGTGCCCCTTTCCTAAAACATGAAATTAATCAGTGCTCTGAATGCTGGCCATAACACAAATGAGCTGTCCTAAGGCCAGTACATCCACTTAGTTTACCTTTCCTTTTCCATATGGACAGCGCTAAAGTCAGATTCAAGAGAGCTGTTAAGTTGTGGGGAGAGTCATTCTACTTCCCATTTCTCTGCCTGATGTTTCACTAATCAAGTTCAAATCTCCAAAGCATTTAAGTGAACATATAGTCAATGCTTCCAAGCATGCGTCGACATCATTCTGAGCATGCATGGATTTTTAACCGGTGGACGTGCCCACAGACGATCGTTTTTTTCTATCGGTTTTTTAACCATCAGATAATTTTAAAACAAGTTCCTAGTTTTTTCACCGATGAAAAAAAAAAGGCACACTTACCAAGCGCTTGCAATAAATTGCTAGGTGTAAATATCATGGGCTAGATTCATAGAGAGTTACGCCGGCGTGAATTTAAGCGTATTCTGCAAACCAGATACGCTTAAATTAGGCTGAGATACGAGCGGCGTAAGTCTCCTACGCCGTCGTATCTTAGGGTGCATATTTACGCTGGCCGCTAGGTGGCGTTTCCGTCGATTTCAGCATAGAATATGCAAATGAGCTGGATACGCCGATTCAGAAACGTACATGCGCACGGCAGATTATTTTACGTAGTTTGCGTAAGGCTTTTTCCGGCGTAACGTTACTCCTGCTATATGAGGCATAGCCAATGTTAAGTATGGACGTCGGGACAGCGTTGAATTTTGCGTCGTTTACGTCGTTTGCGTAAGTCGTTCGCAAATAGAGCTTTGCGTAAATTACGTTCACGTCAAAAGCATTGACTACTTGCGACGTGATTAGGAGCATGTGCACTGGGATACGTTCACGGACGGCACATGCGCCGTTCGTTAGAGACGTCATTTACGTGGGGTCATGTTTTATTTACATAAAACACGCCCACCTCTTCTCAATTTGATTTTGGCGTGCTTACGCCAGCAGATTTACGCTACGCCGCCGTAACTTAGGGCGCAGGTTCTTTGTGAATCCAGCCTCACTAAGTTGCGGCGGCTTGGGGGACCTGAGATACGCTACGCCCGCACAAACTTACGGCGGGCTATATGAATCTAGCCCCATGTGTCCATATAATATCACAATAAAGTGGCAATAAAGGTGTGGTGGGGTCATCCACAGCTGACAACACAAACCAAACAGCCTAAGATGGAAGCAAGGACTAGGGTAGATCCAAGGGGAGGCCAAATGAAATGGGCTAGCTATTGGTATAAATCAGATCTGTGATTCATGCAAAAGAAACAAGGATGGCAAGGCACTTAATCAGTAAAACATATCAAAGTTTATTACCACAACACATATTCAAACTTACACTGAAGCAAGGGGATAGCAGCTCAATGGTAGAGGGTGATCATCCACAGCAGCAACTACCGACGGATCGATAAGCTAGGTGATGAAGAGCCAGACCAGCTAATAACCATGCCACTGATGCATCTGTACCGGCCTCCCTCAGACACTCTCTGCTACAACTGATGCCAGGGACGAAAGTGGTAGGTATAGGCGTTTCAGGGCTCCACCCTTTGTCAGGACCAACTCACCAATCGGTAAAAGACTGGCTTTAAAGCTGTCGGAGAAAGGAAGCGTTTGGTGCAACTGTGGAGGACAAGCACTGCAATAAGAAGGAGCGGGAATTAACATATGTCAAAGAAGGGGAACTAAAGGAGGCCACGACAGAAACAGCAGCAGGAGACAAAAATATAGGCACTATATATATATATATATATATATATATATATATATATATATATATATATAAGAATCGACCCAAATCGACCCAAAATCCCAAAAATAAAGCCAATAAAAGAACATCAAAAGCTGGTAACAATACGTCTGATGAAAACGGTCTGATGGACCGTTTTCATCAGATGAACCGATCGTGTGTGGGCCCGGTTTTTTTATCCATCGGTGAAAAAACTAGGAACTTGTTTTAAAATAATCTGATGGTTAAAAAAACGATAGATAAAAACGATCGTCTGTGGGCACGTCCACCGGTTAAAAATCCACGCATGCTCAGATTGAAGTCGACGCATGCTTGGAAGCATTGAACTTCATTGTTCTCAGCACGTCGTTGTGTTTTACGTCACCGGGTTCTGACACGATCGGTTCTTTAACTGATGGTGTGTAGGCAAGACTGATGAAAGTCAGCTTCATCGGATGAACCGATCGTGTGTACAGGGCATTAGGAATAACTCACTTACTGTAAATCTGTCCAAACAAGAGTCTAGTAGACATCTCGGGTATGAAAAAGTTTGAAAAACAAAATCATAAATTATAACATAATAAATAATTATAAATAATTATAACAAATAATAATATAATTATAATACAAATCATTCAATAATGTAATCAACTCAAAATCACTGAAATTTGCTCAGTTGCAGAATTGTCGCTGTCATTATTTTTTTTTTTTTATGACGAATTTCTCCACAAATCGCTATCGCTCAATTCTGGAAGTGATTATAATTTATTATCGCTGTTTTCTAGCTGGTCTAAAATCACTTTTGACATAAAGGGACACTTTTTGGTTGCTATGGAAAATCTACAGTTTGCAGGCAGAAAGAACAGTTTTTATTATATAAAAGTACATGCAGGACACTGGGAAACAAACTATTTTATACATACAGTACTGTAATCTGTAAGATTACAGTATACTATATGTATTGTGTTTATTAACTTTTTTGAATTTGGCGCCATTCTCTGCCCCGTGCGTTGTAACGTCGCAGGGAACGGAGCTCGGCGGCACACAGGGACACTGTGAATCGAGCGGGAAAGACACCGCTCGATCACACAGCGGAGAGGCATCGCAGGATCCAGGGACAAGGTAAGTAAACCCTGCCTGTTGCTGCTGCGAGGCGATCCGGAGTCTGGCTCAGGGTTACCGCTTTTGGTGCTGAAATTCCACCCGAGCAAGACTCAGGAATACTGCCAGGGGAGGTTAAGAGCCATAGCAGGCGCGCGTGCCAGCTGCATAGCTGGGGATCTGATGCGTGTGGCGGGCAGGTGCGATCGCCGCCGGCTACCCGTGATCGCGGGCAAGAGAGCCAGAGTGGGGATTTGTTTACTCCCCTTGCCTCAGTGAAAGTTTGGTTGTGGTAATAAACTTTGATCTGATTTACTGATCCAGCGCTTTGACAACCTTGTTTCTTTTGAACCTATAGTCATGCTATGGACATGCAAGTATTTACTTGCCATTAAAAAGCACTGAAAAAATACAGCCGTGCACTTGAGTGCCGGTAGCGTAAGACTGATGCCATGTACACACGATCAGAATTTCTGACAACAAATGTTCGATGGGAGCTTGTTATCGGAAATTCCGACCGTGTGCAGGCTCCATCGGACATTTGCTGTTGGAATTTCCACCCAAAAAATTTGAGAGCTCGCCGATCATGTGTACATAATTCCGACGCACAAAATTCCACGCATGCACGGAATCAAGCAGAAAAGCCGCACTGCCTATTGAGCCGCACTGCCTATGTAAAAACAGAGGGTTTATTTAATCTAAAATATGCACTTAGAACAGAGATAGTAATAGGCATCAGAGAGTAGATGATCCAGCATAGAGATCACCAAGAAATCTGAATGCTCATTATGTCACAGCTCCTGTTTCCTGCCAGCATGTTTCCCCTTAACAGGCTACGTTTGGGATTAGAGGATCTGCCTGTTGTTGTGGAGCACTCTCCAGTAGATGGAGCAAGGAAAAATAAGGTCATGCATTATGAATTTTTATTTTCTCTCTGGCAAGTCACTAAAAGGGTTTATTGTCAGTGATGCATGCTGATGAAGGGGATACATATTTGAGGTAACTTTTCAGAAGGATCTTAGCCCCCAGGCTTTTGTCTGGAAAGAATGCCAGTGTATGAGGAGTCTAGTCTTTGTCTTAGGCCCCATACACACTATTAGATTTTCTATAGATTTTTGTCTTCAGATTTACCAAAACCATATAGTGCAAGGGCCTGCCTGATTGCATACAAATTTAAACTCTAATGCCGCGTACACACGACCATTTTTCATGACGAGAAAAATGCCATTTTATAAATTGGTTGTGAAAAACGGTCGTGTGTAGGCTCCAGAGCATTTTTCGCAACTAGAAAAATGGCCATTAAAAACTTTAGAACCTGCTCTATTTTTTCTCGTCGTTTTTCATGTCGTTGTTTTTCTTGTCGTGAAAAACGGTCATGTGTAGGCTTTAACGACAGGGAAGAAACTGCGCATGCTCAGAAGCAAGTTATGAGAAGGGAAATTTGCATAATCAGCCCAAAGGGTGGCGCCATTCGAATGGGTCTTCCTCTTTATAGTGCCGTCGTACGTGTTGTACGTCACCGCGATTTGCTTGAGCATTTTTTATCACGATCGTGTGTATGCAAGGCAGGCTTGAGAGGAATCACGTCGAAAAAAACTTGTTTTTTTCCATGACATGAATAACGGTCATGTGTACGCAGCATTTATGTTTGACCTCATATTATATGGTTTGGGTAAATCTGAAGGCAAAAATATGCAGGAAATCAAATAGTGTGTATGGGGCTTTACAGGTCTTCTGTCTAGGGAGGATGCCTTTAAGAGAAGGGCCTGAACTTGGGCCTAATCAAACTGAAGTTGGCTTGTGCCATAGGACCTAAAGCACTGTCCTGATGTTTGTATGTAGAATTTTGGAGGAGAATCCTGTGCTGAAGGATGTCATGGGTAGCTGGATAGAGGCTGCCACTAGTGGATATTGCAAGAATTACTCACTACTCATCCTTTAACCACTTAAGGACCCCTTCACGCCGATATACGTCGGCAGAATGGCACGACTGGTCACATCAACGTACCTGTATGTTGCCCTTTAAGCCCCGCCGTGGGGTCGCGGGCGTGTGCCCGCGACCCGGTCCGAAGGCGCGTGCCCACGACCTGGTCCAAAGCTCCGTGACCGCCACCGCGGGACTCGCGGACCCGATCGCTGCTGGAGTCCCGCGATCGGTCCCGGAGCTGAAGAATGGGGAGAGCTGTGTGTAAGTGTCCAAAGTGTCCGCCATAATGTCGCAGTCACGAAAAAAATCGCTGATCGCCGCCATTAGCAGTAAAAAAAAAAATAATAAAAATGCAATAAAACTATCCCTTATTTTGTAAACGCTATAAATTTTGCGCAAACCAAAAATAGGCAGAAGAATACGTATAGGCCTAAACTGAGGAATTTTTTTTAATATATATATATATTTTTGGGGGATATTTATTATAGCAAAAAGTAAAAAATATTGCATTTTTTTTCAAAATTGTCGCTCTATTTTTGTTTATAGCGCAAAAAAAATAAAAAGCGCAGAGGTGATCAAATACCACCAAAAGAAAGCTCTATTTGTGGGAAAAAAAAGACGCCAATTTTGTTTGGGAGCCACGTCGCACGACCGCGCAATTGTCAGTTAAAGCGACACAGTGTCGAATCGCAAAAAGGAGCAAGGTCCTTAACCTGCATATTGGTTTGGGTCATTGGTTCGTGGCATAGCACTAGTCTGTCACTATATACCCTATTAGATTGTAAGCTTTGATGAGGAGGGCTCTCCTAGCCCTCTATTTTATTGTATTGTAACTGTACTGTCTCCCTTTATATTGTGCAGCCCAAACTGTTGGCAATATACACTGTAAATCCTGATATATATATATATATATATATATATATATATATATATATATATATATATATATATATATATATATTATACCCAGTGGCGGAACCACCAGAGTTGCTGTAGGCCTCTTTGTAGCCTCTCTGACCAGTTTTCTCCTGGCTCTTTCATCCAGTTTGGAGTGACATCCTGATGCAGGGAAGGTCCGTGTTGTACCAAATAACTTAAATTTCTAAATAATAGATCTCACTGTGCTTCTAGGCATTGATAAAACCTTTGTTGTTTTGGATCTATCTCCTGACTTGTGTCTGTCCACAACTTTATCCCGAAGATCCGGTGACAGTGCCTTGCCACCCATAGTTGATTGTTTGCTTCAGTTGCCCTACCAGGAACTGAAATGCTCCAGGAAAGCTCTTTTCATGCTGGGCTAATCAAAATGACCACAGCTGATCACAGTTGAATGTAAAACGGCTTTGTGAGTCATTGGGAAGGTGATTAGCTGCACCTGATTGAGTTTAAAAGTCCTTCTTAGGAGGGGTGATCCTTTTTCTAACTCAGTGGGCCAAATTCTCAGAAAGTCTGCGTAACTTAAATTTCAGCAGTTAAGTTACACTGACTTAAAATTTCTACCTAAGTGCCTGATCGTCAAAGCACTTAGGTAGAAATTACACGCTGTGTAACTTAAGTGCCGCCGTCGTAAGGCGGTCCTCCTCTCCTGGGGGCGTTTAAAATTTAAATGAGGCGCGCTCCCGCGCCGGCCGTTCTGCGCATGCGTGTGACGTCATTTTCCCGACGTGCAGCGCGCGAACGTAATTAACGCCGGTCGGCTTTGAGAATTTCGACGGGACACTAAAGTTGCGACGGGTGAAAAAAAAAGACGCGCCGGGAAAACAAATAATTATAAAAAAAAATGTCAGCGTCGCTCAGCATGCATTCCTGAGAGGGAGAACACCATGCCAATTTTCAAAGAAAAAAACGGCATGGGTTCCCCCCCCAGGAGCATACCAGGCCCTTAGGTCTGGTATGGGTTGTAAGGAGACCCCCCCACGCCGAAAAATTGACGTAGGGGGTCCCCCTACAATCCATACCAGACCCGTATCCAAAGCACGCTACCCGGCCGGCCAGGAATGGGAGTGGGGACGAGCGAGCGTCGCCCCCCCTCCTGAGCCGTGCCAGGCCGCATGCCCTCAACATGGGGGGGTTGGGTGCTCTGGGGCAGGGGGGCGCACTGCGGGCCCCCCCACCCCAGAGCACCCTGTCCCCATGTTGATGAGGACAGGACCTCTTCCCGACAACCCTTGCCATTGGTTGTCGGGGTCTGCGGGAGGGGACTTATCGGAATCTGGGAGTCCCCTTTAATAAGGGGGCCCCCAGATACCGGCCCCCCACCCTAAGTGAATGGATATGGGGTACATCGTACCCCTATCCATTCACCTGGAGGCAAAAAGTAAAATTTAGTAAACACACAACACAAGGCTTTTTAAAATAATTTATTATTCTGCTCCGGATGCCCCCCCTGTCTTCGTTATTAGCTCAATTAGCAGGGGGGGCTTCTTCTTCCACTCTCCGGGGGTCTTCCGCTCTCCGGGGGTCTTCCGCTCTCCGGGGGTCTTCTCCGCTCTCCGGGGGGGGCTTCTCCGGACTCCGGGGGGCTTCTTCCATCTTCTCCCCTCTTCCGCTGTTGACTCGGCGAACCCCGGTTCTTCTGCAGCTCTCCGGTGCCTTCTTCTTCAGCGCTGGCTGCCTGCTATGTTTGTGTGTTAGCTCGATTTCAAACAGGCAGCCGGCGCGGTCTTCTGTGGCGTCAGGGTCTTCTGGTCTTCTCCCCTCTTCCGATGTTGCCTCGTCGCCTGTTGTCGCTGTAATGATGGAAGCGCGCCTTGCATCACATTTATATAGGCATCACCGTCCCATCATGCTCCGGTAGGTACCCACGTGGTGGGTGCCTACCCACGTGCACCCACCACGTGGGTACCTGCCGGAGCATGATGGGACGGTGATGCCTATATAAATGTGATGCAAGGCGCGCTTCCATCATTACAGCGACAACAGGCGACGAGGCAACATCGGAAGAGGGGAGAAGACCAGAAGACCCTGACGTCACAGAAGACCGCGCCGGCTGCCTGTTTGAAATCGAGCTAACACACAAACATAGCAGGCAGCCAGCGCTGAAGAAGAAGGCACCGGAGAGCTGCAGAAGAACCGGGGTTCGCCGAGTCAACAGCGGAAGAGGGGAGAAGATGGAAGAAGCCCCCCGGAGTCCGGAGAAGCCCCCCCCGGAGAGCGGAGAAGACCCCCGGAGAGCGGAAGACCCCCGGAGAGCGGAAGACCCCCGGAGAGTGGAAGAAGAAGCCCCCCCTGCTAATTGAGCTAATAACGAAGACAGGGGGGGCATCCGGAGCAGAATAATAAATTATTTTAAAAAGCCTTGTGTTGTGTGTTTACTAAATTTTACTTTTTGCCTCCAGGTGAATGGATAGGGGTACGATGTACCCCATATCCATTCACTTAGGGTGGGGGGCCGGTATCTGGGGGCCCCCTTATTAAAGGGGACTCCCAGATTCCGATAAGTCCCCTCCCGCAGACCCCGACAACCAATGGCAAGGGTTGTCGGGAAGAGGTCCTGTCCTCATCAACATGGGGACAGGGTGCTCTGGGGTGGGGGGGCCCGCAGTGCGCCCCCCTGCCCCAGAGCACCCAACCCCCCCATGTTGAGGGCATGCGGCCTGGCACGGCTCAGGAGGGGGGGGGACGCTCGCTCGTCCCCACTCCCATTCCTGGCCGGCCGGGTAGCGTGCTTTGGATACGGGTCTGGTATGGATTGTAGGGGGACCCCCTACGTCAATTTTTCGGCATGGGGGGGTCTCCTTACAACCCATACCAGACCTAAGGGCCTGGTATGCTCCTGGGGGGGAACCCATGCCGGTTTTGAATTTAAAAATTGCCGTGGAGTTCTCCCTCAGGAATGCATACCAAATGCCGTCGCTGGAATGGGCCTTTACAAGGTTTGGCTAACTTTCCACATTATAAAACCAGCCCTAGTTTTGCGCCGGCAAATTCGGAACTTAGGCAGAAATCAAAGTGCTGAAATGCTTTGAAAATCTGCTTAAGTCCTCATTTGCATACGCAAAGCTGCATTTCAATGAGAAATGCCCCCAGTGGCGGATGCGGTACTGCATCCTAAAATCTGACCGTGTAAGTGTCTTACACATGTCAGATTTTCTGCCTAACTTTGGAAAAAGCCTTTTGAGAATCGTTTCCAAAGTTAGGCACAGGGATACGCAGGCTGAACAGCAGTTAAGTCTGCGTATCTCTTTTGAGAATTTGGCCCAGTGATTCTGTTTTCGATTTTTTTTTCCTGACATGTTGGTGTTCTTTACCTTGGATGCTATAAGTTGCACTGAATAAATACAGCTGGATGAAACTAAAACTGTGTCCGTCCTCATTTCTGGCTGTTTTAAAATGTGATTACCATATTTATAGGGGTGGGAGGGGTGATTCTTTTCTATTCCCCCTCTACATATCTTAAATATTATTGAACAAATATTGTAATTTAATCCTACAAGAGGTGAAAAGGAAATGTAAAAAATGTTATAAGATAAGTTTTAATTACCTCTTATTTTGTAACACTTTCCATTCACCCGGGAAAGATGCTGAAACTGTAGAAAGTACATCTGTTGACCTCAAATTCAGCAGCTCGCACTGCACACTCAATTTTGATTTGCATAAAAAAAAAAAAATTGTGTGTTGAAATGTATAAATACATGGATCCCTTGCCTTGACAAACTGACACTACAAACACCATGCCATCTGCTCTAGGTATATTATTTACAGATTTATTACTTAATTAATTTATTAAGTATTACTGTGTACTTATTGGATATTAAAACACATTCTTTGACTTTCTGTTGCTCATTTATAATAACTACATAAAATTCATGATAATATATTGTATCTACGAGGTGTGTCTAAAAAATTTGGTAAATGGTTCGATATATCAACAGCAACATGGACCTGGTGCACGCTCATGCACATGGCTATCCAGAGAAACGTTGAGAAGCGCCACCTAGCATGAAGTACACGTGACCATTAGGGTAGACACGCTGCGGGCAATTGAATGTAGTCAGTGTGAGAGGGAGGGTCACAGTGCAACGAAGCAATGAGTGAACATCAAATTTTGCTACAAATTAAGGAAAACTGAAACAGGAAGCAATCGACTAAGGATGGGCCATGTTCGGGTTGGGCATCGATAAGCAGAACCCCAGAGGTGATCGAACGAGTGTGACAAATGCTGGCAATAGATCAGCGATTGATTGTGGAGGAATTGGGCATTAACAAGGACACGGTATGCACCATCGTCCGCAAAGGTTTGGGTAAGTGGTTTGTGCTGCACAAGCTGACAGACGATTAGAAAGCAAACAGGATGCAAACCTCTGGAGTATCATTACCATGTGCTCGCATCCTTTCTGCGAACCATCTTCACAGCTACCAGCTAGATCCGGGATTCAAGCAGCAATAGATGGAATAACGTTAACTGTTTTCCCCACGACCCAAAAAGAGTCTCCTGTAAAAGTCGAAGGTCAAGACAATGTTTTGTAGACATGTGCACACTGAAATATTTTTCGACAGTTCGTCGAAATACGAACGTTACGGGCCATTCGCGCCAAATTCGAGTGGCGTGTCGCGGCCCATAATTCACTGCGGCATCGCAGTGCATTGCTGGCTGATGATTGGCCAAGCATGCACTATGACCTGCATGCTTGGCCAATCATAGCGCGCAAAAAGAGCCATAATTGGCCAAAGCCAGGGTGGCTTTGGCCAATTATGGCTCAGGGGGTTTAGTACACGCCCCACAGCTTGTCCTTGTATACTAATCCTACAGCTAGAGTCTACTCCTCTAGCCTGCTATCTGACCTTTTTACGCTTTCTAATGGCACCCGTCAAGGCTGCCCATTATCCCCGATCATCTTCTCATTAATTATAGAACCACTAGCGGAATATACCAGATCCAGCGACAAAATAATGGGCATAGAAACTAGCTTTGGGAGTCATAAAATAGGTCTCTTCACTGATGATATTATTCTTACTATTTCAAATCCGGCAGACTCCCTACCTACAATCCAATCATTAATACACAGGTTTGGTCGAACCTCCTTTTACAAAGTCAACACAGCCAAATGTTATGCTCTGACACTCAATATACCTAGAGATGAAAAAACTAGATTACAAAATAGCTTCCCTTGCAATTGGGACCCTCCCTCAATCACGTACCTGGGTGTACAACTAACTGCCTCTTCATCTAAAATGTAACTATCCCCCTCTATTAAACAAAATGGAAGCGGAACTTAACCAAATTGGCACTCTACATCTTACATGGCTGGGGAGGATAGCTGCATACCAAATGCAGGTGTTACCTAAACTTCTGTACCACTTCAGAACACTGCCCATCCGGATTCCACAGAAATGTTTCACTCAACTAGAGATCTCTCTTAAGAAATGTATCTGGGGAAGTAAGAAGCCCAGAGTTGCATTAGCACAACTTTACAAACCTAAACACCTAGGTGGAGTTTACCCAATGCTCAATTATACTGTAGGGCTGCGGTTTTAGATCAGATGCGCTACTGGTTCTCCTGCCAAGCGGACAACCGATGGTCAGAAATTGAATGCATGGTCACACCTGGCAACAACCTCCAAGCGCTGGCAATGGCTGCTAGCATGCACCACAAACCAATCACACTACCGTACCCGACCATACAAGCATCTATTAACGCCTGGTCTTCACTAACCAATACCCATTTTACTGATACCCCTATCCAAAAACAAAAAATTCCACTGGCAACTTACGAATATCTCATTCCTAACTTCACGGCCCAACCGTGGAGGAAGTTGGGGGCGCACTACTCCACGCCCCCTCCGAATTAACAAAGTGCCCTAGACAGGTATAGAATATTCCAAATACAGTACTACTCACATGCCAACCCAAACAGGCCCATAGAACTCCCACAGATCCTCTGTGACTTTTTGTTAAGCAAACCCTCAAGCAAACGCAAGGGGATATCCCTCTTCTACAAGTTTGCATCCCCTCTATATGTTCAGACAAAAAGCCCTAGCATGTTGAAATGGGAACAAGAGCTGCAATTAGAGTTCCCCCTACACCAATGGCATGAGGCAATAAAATATAATGGTAAATCCTCTGCATGTGTGGACCACTGGGATAATGCGCAAAAACTATTGCATAGATGGTATTTTATCCCTGTCTGGTTACATAAAATGAACAGTACTGTAACACCACTATGTTGGAGAAACTGTCAATCAACGCGTAGCCTGCTCCATATTTTTTGGAACTGTAATGTTATACAGACTTTCTGGTCAAAGGTCCAATTGCTAATTGTAGACGTCACTAAAGTTAGTTACGCACTTACTCTAGCATTTAGACTACTGAGCCTAGGCATTGAGAACTTCTCACCGCTAATGAGAAAAGTAGTCATTCACATTCTGTTTGCGGCACATATATCAATAGCAAAAGAATGGCGCTCCCAATCACCCCCCAGTGTCACAGAGGTGAACTCACAATACACCATGGATAAGATGCTTGCTTACACAGAAAGGAGATCTCAAACCTTTCATAAACACTGGGAGATATGGAGGACGTCTAAATATGCCCCCTCAGACTTGTGAACTCACTGATTCTAATGTATCAGCATCCCAACATCTAGTGGTAGGACTCAAAGATAGGTATGACCAAGAATGCTTGTTTATATTTCTAATTATCAATGTTAAAACGTTCCATGGTTTTGTTTACTATTGGTTATTACTACAGCTTGAGAACTCTTACCATACAGATATGCTCCAAGGACCCTCATTAAGGTCCAGGATGGGCTACATGCTACCGTCTTTGCAAAAAGCCTGCTCACAGTTTGAACCCAAAGGGGTGACAGGCCTAACCTCCTGCGGAGGTCAATCAAATTAAGATGTTTGTAGCTCAAACTTCTGCACTGTATTTTCTTTGTGTAAGATATATACTTGTTTTTTCGCTTTGTATATCTTTGTACTGAACCAACTGCATTATTTTCTGTATACATTGTGTAAATTCAATAAAAATCTATTGTTTAAAAACAAATTGTAAAAACACCTTTGGTCTTTAAGCTGACAAATGGTCTGGTGCTTAAGTGGTTAATGGCATCTCCCAAGCATGTAATTTAAAAGATTGGTATTTTCCCACATCACCTTCATTAGTAAAATACTCCCAGGGCAGTGCACAGCTCCACAGCTCAGTGATAAAAAATGCCCAGAAATAATTTTCAAGATTTGTTACCCATTGACCTCGATGATGTTTGGATTTAAGTTTGTATTTTTCAAACTTGATGATGTGGTCTATGCGTGCTCCGCAACCCAAATGATTATAAGGGTTAAAAAAGGGTTATTATTGTGTGGTAATCTGATGGAAACTTGAGAATTTATTTAGTTGGTGCTTCCTGAATCGTGGAGAATCTTTATTTTTATGTTATACAACCCAACAACTCTTTAATGTGATGCAAACAGGCTTAAGTACTACTTGTGATAAGGAAATAAGTTTGCAAAGCTGGCCTGGCTGTACATGTTTTAAGCCCCTAAAGATATGCATGGTGATTTGACCAATTTGTGTAGAATTATAAAATGCAAACAATCAACCTGGATTACCAAATTCCACGATTCCCTGAAGATCAGGACCTGGACCTGCATGACATATTTATACGGATCGAAAGTTGTGTTTCTGATTCAGATTCTTGGTTGGATTATCATTTATTTTTAAAATACTGTTACTATTGAAAAGTAGACAATATGATCACTCTGGACACGTAAGCTCTAATGCCCCGTACACACGATTGGTTTTCCTGTTGGAAAAAGTCTGATGAGAGCTTTTGGTCGGGAATCCCGACTGTGTGTATGCTCCATCAGACTTTTTCCAACGGAAAAAACGCTGGAAAAAGATAGAGAGCGGGATCTTTTTTCCCATAAGGAAAAAACTGATCTGAATTTCCGATCGTGTGTACAAATCCCAACTTGCAAAATTGCTACGCTCAGAAACAATTCAAAGCATGCTCAGAAGCATTGAACTTAATTTTCTTGGCTAATTGTAGTCTTTCACATCACCACGTTCTTGGCAGTCAAAAGTTCACCAAACTTTTGTGTTACCGTGTGTATGCAAGGCAGGCTTGAGAGGAATTTTTCAGACAGGAAAACCGATCGTGTGTACAGGGCATTAAGAATAAAAATGTACCTTACTGTTTTCTTCAAAGATCTTCGAAGTCATTGGGCTGTGTGAAGAAAATTAATGAATTTGTTTTTCAGAGAAATTATCATTAAATGAAGAGATTGCAGTGCATTGACCATAACCTAATATTACCCAAGTTCATCAGCAAAAATTAGCTGGTGCAGGGTTTGGACTTGAGTGATTACCATATACTGTACCAGTTTATACCAGCACAACTAGACTGGTATATAAAGCATCAAAAACATGTGAACTGTGCTAAAGTATAAAATAAATGTAAAGTTTATCAAAGCAGATATGAATATGGGAAAGCAGCAATTATACCACACAATATCAACATAGTCATACAGATATTAACCGCTTGCCGACCAGCCGCTGTCATTATACTGCGGCAGGTTGGCATTATCCCGCAAACCATCGTAGCTGTACATCGGCCCTTTAAATGCCTATAGCAGGCGCGTGTGAGGGGGAGCTGATGCGAGTGTTCGGCGATCGCGATGACCGATGGCCACGATCACGGGCACGAGAGCAAGAACAGTGATGTGTATGTGTGTGTAAACACACAACTGCCTATTCTGTGAGGAGAGGCAGATCATCTGCTCCTACTAGCTAGGAACAACAATATGTCTCCTCCTCTAGTCAGTTCCATCCCCCCTCAGTTAGAAACACAAATGATGGAACACATTTAATCCCTTAAACGTCCCCTAGTGTTAACCCCCTACCTGCCAGTGACATTTATACAGTAATTAGTGCCCTTTTATAGTACTGATCGCTGTATAATGTCAAAGGTCCCAAAAATGTGTCAAAAGTGTCCGATTTGTCTGCCGTAATGTCGCAATACCGCTAAAAATCACTAATCACCGCCATTACTAGTAAAAAAATAATAATAATAATAAAAATGCCATAAATCTATCCAAAAGTTTGAAGACAAAGTTTGGGGAGCACAAGTAGACCACATGTGAACAAAAATCAGGGTAGAGAAGCACTGCAGCAAGGAGCTTCCTCTCTATTTTTTACTGCCGAGTTACACAGTTACACAGATGAGAAACCTTTACTTGCCTGCTGAAGTAGCCCGGACTCTTCTGGTCATTTCTGTATTCTTTCAAGCTGTTACCTTACAGCGGTAAGGTAAGGGACCACCTTACACAGAGGTGTAACTGCACTGAAAGAAATTAGTCACTATATACATTCCTTGATCTGCACAGAGTGTTATTTGGAGGCGCACTTCACGGCTCCAGTTCACCTTTATATGGACTTTTTTCCTGCTAGTAGCACTTTAAATATTTATTTGAAGAAAAACTTGTGTGGACATTTTTATCACCACCACTTTAATATTATCCTATTTGAAGATTGTATTTCACTATTGTCACTTTTACCACTTGCACTTTATATATTATAATTTATCCATCTATAGTGGTTATTTTCTAGTATTGTGAGATTAGCATTTAGGATTTATTCCATATGTGTTTTACTGTGTACCCACTATTATTATTGTACTTATTATAGAGCACCACTCATTAATTTGTATTCCATTTATTTTTTGGGGTTATGGTTGACCTATCTGGTGTTTGCTGCAATTAGTATCCTTATCCCTGTAAATACGAGCAGCGTGGCAATACCCTTTTTTCTTTTTTAATAGTTTGAAGACGCTAAACTTTTGCGCAAACGATTGCGATTACAATTTTTTTTTAGCAAAAAATGTAGAAGAATATATATTGGCCAAAACTGATGAAGAAATTTGATCTTTAAAAACATTTTTGGGGATATTTATTACAGCAAAAAGTAAAAAATGTTGTTGTGTTTTTCAAAATTGTCGATTTTTCCCATCCCCTAGATTTAGCAAAACTCAGCCCCTCCCTACCACCTCCTCTCTTGGGGAGAAAATTAATTATGCCATGTGATAACCATCTCTTGAATAGGGCATTAGGTACGCAAGGTCATATCCTGTACAACTTGTTCATTCCTGAACAGATGACCATATTCTCTGCATACCAAGAGCTCATCCTTTGAAGTGGATATAGTGTTAGTTCAAAAGACCTGGTCTAGATAATTATTTCGGCCCTGTATAGGCTGCGATAAGTAACTTAATTGAGGTGTTGTCCTTTCTCACATATAAGTTTACGACGGGTAACTAGCAGAGCATCTCCTGTGACACACATACACATTTAGCCCAATCTAACATTCTTGCACTTCAAAAGGAACTGGTAAATTAATTAATTTCTTTATACTAAAGCCTGCACACCGTGGGCCTGATTCTCAAAAGAGATACGCAGACTTAACTGCTGTTCAGCCTGCGTATCCCTGGGCCAGATCCACAAAAACCTGACGTAACTTAAAAAATCCAATTTAAGTTACACTGGCTTAAAGTTTCTACCTAAGTGCCTGATCCACAAAGCACTTATCTAGAAATTTCAGGCTGTGTAACTAAAATTCCGCCGGCGCAAGGCATTCCTATTCAAATGGGGCGAGTCCCATTTAAATGAGGCGCGCTCCCGCGCCGGCCGTACTGCGCATGCGCGTCGGCCGTACTGCGCATGCGCGAAGTTACGTTACGCCGAGTTTTGAGGATCGCGACGGCTTAAAGTTGCGTCGGGGAAAAAAAAAATGACAGCGGCATGCATTCCTGAGGGAGAACTCCATGCCAATTTTCAAAGAAAAAACCGGCATGGGTTCCCCCCCAGGAGCATACCAGGCCCTTAGGTCTGGTATGGGTTGTAAGGGGACCCCCCTACGCCGAAAAATTGACGTAGGGGGTCCCCCTACAATCCATACCAGACCCGTATCCAAAGCACGCTACCCGGCCGGCCAGGAAGGGAGTGGGGACGAGCGAGCGCCCCCCCCCTCCTGAGCCGTGCCAGGCCGCGTGCCCTCAACATGGGGGGGTTGGGTGCTCTGGGGCAGGGGGGCGCACTGCGGGCCCCCCCACCCCAGAGCACCCTGTCCCCATGTTGATGAGGACAGGACCTCTTCCCGACAACCCTTGCCATTGGTTGTCGGGGTCTGCGGGCGGAGGCTTATCGGAATCTGGGAGTCCCCTTTAATAAGGGGGCCCCCAGATACCGGCCCCCCACCCTAAGTGAATGGATATGGGGTACATCGTACCCCTATCCATTCACCTGGAGGCAAAAAGTAAAAGTTAATAAACACACAACACAAGGCTTTTTAAAATATTTTATTATTCTGCTCCGGACGCCCCCCCTGTCTTCGTTATTAGCTCAATTACCAGGGGGGGCTTCTTCTTCCGCTCTCCGGGGGTCTTCTTCCACTCTCCGGGGGTCTTCCGCTCTCCGGGGGGGCTTCTCCGGACTCCGGGGGGGCTTCTCCGGACTCCGGGGGGCTTCTTCCATCTTCTCCCCTCTTCCGCTCTTGACTCGGCGAACCCCGGTTCTTCTGCAGATGTCCGGTGCCTTCTTCTTCAGCGCTGGCTGCCTGCTATGTTTGTGTGTTAGCTCGATTTCAAACAGGCAGCCGGCGCGGTCTTCTGTGACGTCAGGGTCTTCTGGTCTTCTATTCTTCCGATGTTGTCTCGTCGCCTGTTGTCGCTGTAATGATGGAAGCGCGCCTTGCATCCCATTTATATAGGCATCACCGTCCCATCATGCTCCGGTAGGTACCCACGTGGTGGGTGCCTACCCACGTGCACCCACCACGTGGGTACCTACCGGAGCATGATGGGACGGTGATGCCTATATAAATGTGATGCAAGGCGCGCTTCCATCATTACAGCGACAACAGGCGACGAGACAACATCGGAAGAATAGAAGACCAGAAGACCCTGACGTCACAGAAGACCGCGCCGGCTGCCTGTTTGAAATCGAGCTAACACACAAACATAGCAGGCAGCCAGCGCTGAAGAAGAAGGCACCGGAGAGCTGCAGAAGAACCGGGGTTCGCCGAGTCAAGAGCGGAAGAGGGGAGAAGATGGAAGAAGCCCCCCGGAGTCCGGAGAAGCCCCCCCGGAGTCCGGAGAAGCCCCCCCGGAGAGCGGAAGACCCCCGGAGAGTGGAAGAAGACCCCCGGAGAGCGGAAGAAGAAGCCCCCCCTGGTAATTGAGCTAATAACGAAGACAGGGGGGGCGTCCGGAGCAGAATAATAAAATATTTTAAAAAGCCTTGTGTTGTGTGTTTATTAACTTTTACTTTTTGCCTCCAGGTGAATGGATAGGGGTACGATGTACCCCATATCCATTCACTTAGGGTGGGGGGCCGGTATCTGGGGGCCCCCTTATTAAAGGGGACTCCCAGATTCCGATAAGCCTCCGCCCGCAGACCCCGACAACCAATGGCAAGGGTTGTCGGGAAGAGGTCCTGTCCTCATCAACATGGGGACAGGGTGCTCTGGGGTGGGGGGGCCCGCAGTGCGCCCCCCTGCCCCAGAGCACCCAACCCCCCCATGTTGAGGGCACGCGGCCTGGCACGGCTCAGGAGGGGGGGGGGGGGGCGCTCGCTCGTCCCCACTCCCTTCCTGGCCGGCCGGGTAGCGTGCTTTGGATACGGGTCTGGTATGGATTGTAGGGGGACCCCCTACGTCAATTTTTCGGCGTAGGGGGGGTCCCCTTACAACCCATACCAGACCTAAGGGCCTGGTATGCTCCTGGGGGGGAACCCATGCCGGTTTTGTTTTTTACAAATTGACGTGGAGTTCTCCCTCGGGAAAGCATACCAAATGCCGTCGCTGCAATGGGCCTTTACAAGGTGTGACTAACTTTACACTTTGTAAAACGAGCCCTAATTTTACACTTGCAAAATAACACTTACGGCGCAAAAAAGAAGCTAGAAAGCTTTGTGGATCGCCTTAAGTGCTAATTTGCATACTAGCAACGGCATTTCGACTCGAAATGCCCCCAGCGGCGGATGCGGTACTGCATCCTAAAATTAGGCAGTGTAAATCAATTACACATGCCGGATCTTCTGTGTAACTTTGGAAAAAGCCTTTTGAGGATCGTTTCCAAAGTTACACACAGACTGAACAGCACTTAAGTCGGAGTATCTCTTTTGAGGATCTGGCCCCCTGTGCCTAACTTTGGAAACGATTCTCAAAAGGCTTTTTCCAAAGTTAGGCAGAAAATCTGACATGTGTAAGACACTTACACGGTCAGATTTTAGGATGCAGTACCGCATCCGCCGCTGGGGGCATTTCTCATTGAAATGCAGCTTTGCGTATGCAAATGAGGACTTAAGCAGATTTTCAAAGCATTTCAGCACTGTGATTTCTGCGTAAGTTCCGAATTTGCCTGCGCAAAACTAGGGCTGGTTTTATAATGTGGAAAGTTAGTCACACATTGTAAAGGCCCATTCCAGCGACGGCATTTGGTATGCATTCCTGAGGGAGAATTCCACGGCAATTTTTAAATTCAAAACCGGCATGGGTTCCCCCCCAGGAGCATACCAGGCCCTTAGGTCTGGTATGGGTTGTAAGGAGACCCCCCCACGCCGAAAAATTGACGTAGCCACGTGCACCCACCACGTGGGTACCTGCCGGAGCATGATTGGACGGTGATGCCTATATAAATGTGATGCAAGGCGCGCTTCCATCATTACAGCGACAACAGGCGACGAGGCAACATCGGAAGAGGGGAGAAGAAGAACCTGACGTCACAGAAGACCGCGCCGGCTGCCTGTTTGAAATTGAGCTAACACACAAACATAGCAGGCAGCCAGCGCTGAAGAAGAAGGCACCGGAGAGCTGCAGAAGAACCGGGGTTCGCCGAGTCAACAGCGGAAGAGGGGAGAAGATGGAAGAAGCCCCCCGGAGTCCGGAGAAGACCCCCGGAGAGCGGAAGAAGAAACCCCCCCCCGGAGAGCGGAGAAGACCCCCGGAGAGTGGAAGAAGAAGCCCCCCCTGGTAATTGAGCTAATAACGAAGACAGGGGGGGCATCCGGAGCAGAATAATAAATTATTTTAAAAAGCCTTGTGTTGTGTGTTTACTAACTTTTACTTTTTGCCTCCAGGTGAATGGGTAGGGGGTACGATGTACCCCATATCCATTCACTTAGGGTGGGGGGCCGGTATCTGGGGGCCCCCTTATTAAAGGGGACTCCCAGATTCCGATAAGCCCCCGCCCGCAGACCCCGACAACCAATGGCAAGGGTTGTCGGGAAGAGGTCCTGTCCTCATCAACATGGGGACAGGGTGCTCTGGGGTGGGGGGGCCCGCAGTGCGCCCCCCTGCCCCAGAGCACCCAACCCCCCCATGTTGAGGGCATGCGGCCTGGCACGGCTCAGGAGGGGGGGGGCGCTCGCTCGTCCCCACTCCCATTCCTGACCGGCCGGGTAGCGTGCTTTGGATACGGGTCTGGTATGGATTGTAGGGGGACCCCCTACGTCAATTTTTCGGCGTGGGGGGGTCTCCTTACAACCCATACCAGACCTAAGGGCCTGGTATGCTCCTGGGGGGGGGAACCCATGCCGTTTTTTTCTTTGAAAATTGGCATGGAGTTCTCCCTCTCAGGAATGCATGCTGAGCGACGATGTCATTTTTTTTTATAATTATTTGTTTTCCCGGCGCGTCTTTTTTTTTCACCCGTCGCAACTTTAGTGTCCCGTCGAAATTCTCAAAGCCGCCCGGCGTTAATTACGTTCGCGCGCTGCACATCGGGAAAATTACGTCACACGCATGCGCAGTACGGCCGGCGCGGGAGCGCGCCTCATTTAAATTTTAAACGCCCCCAGGAGAGGAGGACCGCCTTACGACGGCGGCACTTAAGTTACACGGCCTGAACTTTCTACCTAAGTGCTTTGACGATCGGGCACTTAGGTAGAAAATGTAAGTCAGTGTAACTTAACTGCTGAAATTTAAGTTAGGCAGACTTTTTGAGAATTTGGCCCCGTGTTCCTATAGATGTGTACATAGAGCTATATCAAACCATTAGTAAAAACAAAACCCAGTATCTCATATCACTAAATATGTAATAATATATATATTTACAGTTGAAAATTGAGATTACACATTAACTCCTCATAAGGCAACACAATGAAGAAGAAAAGTTACACTCTTGGGTAACACAGTGCATTTTAAAAACTTAAGCTGCAGCAAAAAAAAAAAAAAAAACAACAACCTGTAAAACAAATATTTTAATTTAAAATCAGAACACATCTGTGCTCTGTACTGACATTCTCCCAGCTCTACTCTACTGCGTGAATGTATTTTAAATTCTAAACTGCAGCATGCCATGAACTATACAAAGAGTAGATACTAATATTTTTTTGTTTTGTGATCTCAAAAGTGACCTATGTTCTCGTCATTTAAACATTTTTTGTACTATACATGAATTTCCATTCCATCAGTAAATTGTAATGCACATAATAAATTCTAGGAACGCAACCTTCACTGCTCACTCAAGGCAAGAACAGAATGTATATTTCTCGTAATTACTTCTTTGTTTTAAATCACTTAAAGCTTTCCCGATTTTGTAACTGTTCCAGCATAACAATATAGTTTAATTTCTTTCCTGACCTTGCCAGTTTTTGCATTTCCCCCCTTTTGTTTCTTGGAAAAAGACCTGAAAGAGATTAAAACATAGTAAGGATACAGACCAGGGTAATAAACACCAGCACAATGCACAGCACAATATATTGAATCCATATGAGTTTTAGAAATCTTCAATACACAGTACATAAAGACTGTCATGTACCAGTTCTAACATTCTTTATTATTCACTTTGAGAAAAACAAAGGGTGAGACGGTTATGCAGGCTGTAAATTGATATATACATACACATTTCAAAAGAGGATCATTTTCAAACTGAAATGCTCTGAATTTGAAGTGACCTAAGAGAAATCAACTAAGGAAGCTTCTATTGTTAATTGACTTTAAAATATTTAGGCTCAGTGCTGTAATTCTGAGGATTTATTCACTTTTATTAGTGACTTGGTAGCCTTCAAACCTGTTAATCTCTAATGTAAACACAGCAGTTTCTCCGTGAGGGGGAACAAGGTAGGCAGAGCTGCTAAGAGAACCAACAAAGACTTTAGTGCTTCTGCTCCAAAATTACAGGATTATTCACTTCACAGTACCTGCAGCTACTAAGGTTAGTGAAAGTTTTTTTTAAGAATATAAAAATACTCAAATATCCATAATCTGGCCACAGCTCCATTTTAGGACCAATGAAAACAACAGACACTGTATTTGCTTTGAACATAAGTGGATGCTTGAAATTAATACTGATTTGCTGTTTCAGCATAAAGTGTACTTTTTTATTATGTTTTAAGTGTATTTTTGAATATGACATCATCCTTTAATACACTTATGCCCCATACACACGAGCGGAATTTCCGCCAGCAAAAGTCTGATGTGAGCTTTTCATGGGAAATTCCGACCATGTGTATGCTCCATCAGACTTTTGCTGTTGGAATTTCCGCCAGCAAAAGTTTAAAAGCAGGTTCTTAATTTTATTAGATTTATTATTTATTATCAGAAAATCCGTTCGTCTGTATGCTATTCCGACGGGAAAAAAACATGCATTCTCAAAACAATTCAACGCATGCTTGGAAGCATTGGACTTCTTTTTCTCGCCTCGTCATAGTGTTGTACGTCACTGCGTTCTTAACGCTCGAAAGTTCAGAGAACTTTTGTGTGACCGTGGTGTGTATGCAAGCCAAGCTTGAGCGGAATTCCGTTGGAAAAAACATCCAACTTTTTTCCGACAGAAATTCCGCTCGTGTGTACAGGGCATTATAGGCAGATTGAACTCCTCTAAAAAGAATCAACAATCTATCAAGCGTGTGTGTGTGTTGTCGCATGCCCACAATTGGGGGGACGTTTCTTTACATAAATCATTTTGGTCCACATTTCACTTAGACTAGATTAAAATCGAAATATGTCACATTTAAAGGTGCAGTACTATCTTGGGATCGGATACATGACCATTGTGGTATTTAGGGAGGGGAGGGTACACAGAGGACAATAGGGGCGACATGATAAACAGGTTTTAATAAAAATATTTGCTTACTACAAGTCTCCAGTGTCCAGGGTACATTTGCTTATCAATTTATATATTTTTTTTAGATTCTAAAAAAATAACTAAATTCCATTTATGTTGGCATTACTATAATTTAATTTATCAAGTAAATTAGCCTAATGGTTATTGACTGATTAGCATCGAATAGCAAGTAATGCATTTATGGTAATAACTCCAGTTGTTATGTTGTGTCTATGTAATCATTTTTAATAATGTTTACAATGATGCTGTCAATATTAACAATGCAAAACACTAGTCAAAAATCATACACATAAATAATTCATGGCCAGGCTTTCATCATTTCGGTGTGTATTTTTAAATAGAATTAGAATGTGTTACTTTATTCTATGCATGCTGGAGTAATACATTGCATATAACATTAATAAATATTGATAACTGAAAACTCATCTATTTATTGGGGTGTGTATATTGATATCAATTTGATAATTATGACATACAGTATGTATGCATAGTTCACTGTATTTTTTGCTACGCTGCTAAAAGATCATAAACAGATTTAGATCTGACACTTCTTGGGGGGAATAAAACATTCCCTAACAGAGACCACATTAAGACAATGCAACAATGCAATATTTCATAAAAGTTGCTGCTGTCCGTCCTTTTTTTTTTTAATCAGAAGTAGTTCTAAGCAGCGTATAATAAAGATTTGAAATAAATGAATCACGTGTGCAAGATCCTGGAGATGTCTGCAATGGTAAAGTTTCTAGCAACAAAGAGCCCAATAGAACACTTCATAGAGGCCACTACAGAAGGGGTAAGGTTCTGGTCTGATTTCACTTGTACCAAACCTTTCAATTGTGAGTTGTATAGGGCACTAGAGTTAGAGCTGTTTCATATACTTTCATGTATATAAAATAACTAGGATTAGGCACATTAGGGTAAGGCACATTAAAGAACAAAACTGTCATTTATAAAATACAAGGCCGAGGGGACATCACCAACATTTTAACCCTACAAAGAATGCAATAAAAAATACAGTGCAATGCCCAAACAAGGTCCATAAAGACATGGATGAGCGAGTTTGGAGTGGAGGAACATGACCTAACCTCAACCCGATAGAACACATTTGTGATGAATGAGAGTGGAGACTGCAGACCAGGCCTTCTCGTCCACATCAGTGCCTGACCTCACAAATGCTCTTCTGGAAGAATGGTCAAACATTCCAATTGACACACCCCTAAACCTTGTAGACAGCCTTCCCAGACGAGTTGAAGCTGTTATATCTGAAAAGTGTGGTCCAATTCAATATTGAACCCTACGGACTAAGACTGGGATTCCATTAAAGTTCATGTGCGTGTAAAGGCAGGCATCCCAATACTTTTGGTAATATAGAGTATTTCCATCCCACTATAATGCAAACATGCTACATGAGAGTGGCAAGCTCTAAACTCTAGAGCAGTGCAGTATCACATCACATTGCAGAAAGCTGCATTAGTGAACTTAGCCAGCAGGCTCAATAGTTATTAGAGTACTGAGAGAAAACTGCAGATGCAGATGCACTGCAGCACATTTATATATGTATATATATATATATATATATATATATATATATATATATATATATATATATATATATATAGCAGGACATAGCTCTACTTTAAAAGACAGAACTGCTTTAAAATTGTCAGCTTCATCTAAAATAAGAAACACTTTGTGAAACATTTAACAAGTATTATGTGTCCTCTAAAACCTGTAAAAATAACTAAGCGCATTTACTATTCACAATGTTTATAACACAAATTGATTTATTTTCAGAAAATCTCTGCAGTAAAGAAAGAACAAATCTTCTATTAGAAAACATATAACCCCAAAATGTTATTCCTACTTTTACAAACTACTGTTAGAAAAGAAATGTTATATAGCATAACCATTTAGGAAATGGCAATTGGACTTAAAAGGTAACTCCATTTTTCATTGGAAAAAGTACAAAAAATTATATAGTATATACAATTGCTACACAAGTCATATTGTAATTGAATGGTATTAAAAATGATCTTTACTTTTCAATCTGCAGTGCTGTATTTTTCTGTAAAATGCAATATGGCAACCTAAAGGCATTCTGTATACAGATGGTGTATAGAACCCCCCCAGAAATGTAATTTCCTGCTGGTGTGATTGGCTTACTGTTTTTTCCAGAAGCCTGCACTAATAGAAGTTATGCTTTAGACATTCTCTGCAACAAAACATTTATTTTTGATGAGATACTCTGAAAGGGAAGTCACGTCTAAAAGGATAAGGACCCTGCCACTTTCCTCATTAGAACCATTCATGTGCAGCAGCTGATTGATAATTATGAAGTCGCTCCTATTCACATTCACTTTGCTCATGCACACAGACAAACAAACAACTATTTCTTCAGAATAAGAAAACAAGGAATCTGCAACAAGGTTTGTTTAAATCTCTGCACTGTACATAGATCATCGGGGGGAAGGGGGGGTTCAACCACCCCAAGCCTTGGTTGTGGTGTAATTATGCAGGAGCAGAAATGAAGGCTTTTTTTTTTTAGGTGATTAAAGGCATACATTAATCTGACCAGGATTTGCAGTTGGCTCACGTTTTGGTGGGGGCAGTGATGGGTGCTACAATGCTGGAGTAATCTTTGATAAACTGTGTACAATAGTTGGTAAAGCCTAGACACATTTAGATCTCTTTCAGTCCTCACAGCAACAGCCACTTCCAGACCATGGAATCCATTAAATTCCATGGAGTCATGGAAAACAGCATTAAGAATATTCTGGATAACTGAAGGTGTATTGCAGAGCCCAAATGGCATAACAAGTATTCATAGTGACCATATAGGGTATTGAAAGCTGTTTTTTACTTATCACATTGATGCGGATAAGGTTGAAGGATCCACGACGATTTAATTTTCATAAAAAAATTATGGCACACTGGAGATGAGCAAATCGTTCAGGAATTAGAGAAGGAGGGCATCTCTTTTTAACTGCTAACCCATATGGAAAGTGGGTTGGTCATAAAATACCATATATACTCGAGTATAAGTCGACCCAAGTATAAGCCAAGGACCTAATTTTACCACAAAAAAAAATGAGAAAACGTATTGACTCGAGCATAAGCCGAGTTTGAGAATGCAGCAGCTACTGTAAGCGGAAATAAGGGTTAACAATGCCCATTTGCAGCCTGACTTCACTGTGCCCATTTGCAACCTGACCTCACCGTGCCCATTGCAGCCTGATCTCACTGTACCCATTGCAGCCTGACCTCACGTGCCCATTGCAGCCTGATCTCACCGTGCCCATTGCAGCCTGACCTCACCGTGTCCATTGCAGCCTGACCTCACCGTGCCCATTGCAGAATCCGATCTGTGTACCCGAGTCTGTGACATAGACGGCGGCCTTGCAGTTTTAAAAAATCGCGCTCCTCCTCGTGCTGTTCCGTGATAGGTGGAACACTCGGTTTCCCAGAAAACACTGTGTTCAGTGTTCCGCCTATCACGATCGCCCTCTCGTTCGTGATAGACGAGAGGACAAGAGGCCGATCGTGATAGGCGGAACACTGAACACAGTGTTTGCTGGGAAACTGAGTGTTCCGCCTATCACGGAACAGCACAAGGAGGAGCGCGATTTTTTAAAACTGCATGGCCGCCGTCTATGTCACAGACTCGGGTACACAGATCGGATTCTGCAATGGGCAAGGTACTGACTCGAGTATATGCCGAGGGGGTCATTTTCAGCCCAAAAAAAGGGCTGAAAAACGTGGCTTATACTCGAGTATATATGGTAGATAGGCTATAGATTTGCTGTACTATTCGACCACCAAAATGGGAAATGGTTTCTATCAGCAGAATTTGGTGCTTAGAAGCTAGGCTTTGATCAATGAAATGAGCAGCAGCTCTGGAATCCAGGTAGGCTTCAGCCCAGAAGGTCTGTTTACGGAAGAGCTGAGTAGTGTAGGTAACCTTTTTAGAGGGAGGGAGACATGGTAAACCTAAGAAACCCCCCTTATGATGCCATAGGCCAGGGCTTTTGGGTGCTTGAGAAATCAATTGCTCTTGTAATGGCTCTAAACTCCACAAATCAGGCATGAGAAAAGACCTCCTCTGGCACCAGGCTCACCTCTCCACCAGGTAAATTGCTCCTCAGGGTGACCATGCAGAAAGTGAACCCTGAAAGCCTTGTAGCTGAATCCCACAACTTTAGAGTGGACTTCCATCAGTATACATACAGACAGAATAGATCCAATGCAGATAATATGTAATAGGTAGTTCATCCGGCTCCTACTCATTGTTTTTGGGGGAGCGGGAAGTTAGTTCTACCTTCAATACTACAATTCCACAAGCCCTGATAGATAAACTGGCACAAATTACAATGTGCTCAATTTTGTGAAACAGAGTATTGGATTTTTAATAAACAAGCCCTAGTCAGTTAGAATTCACATGATTTCATCATCTTTCATCATTCTCAATACTGGTTACCCCCAGGGATGCATCGTTAGCCTTACCGTACACACTGCTCACATACAATTGCAGTCTGCCACCATCAATAATTTTCACAACAGCTGGTGTAAAAAGAGGACCCTTATTATTATAAAAGACTTGTCCCATCTCGCTCATGGACTGTTTGTCCCTTCGCTTCAGAGTTTACAAAGCATTGGGCTAGAACCATCAGACTTAAAAACAGCTTTTTCCCTGATGCTGTGAAATTGAAACCTCTGCATCACCCTGAATTATTGTTGCAATTTGAGATTGATAACACTGCACTTTCTGCCAAATAATGCTGACTCCAAGAGATGGAGGGAGATGGAGGGGTGGGGGTGCTCCAGCACACAGCCTGTGTTTAACAGCCTCAGCTGTGCATGTTTACCTATGAACTTGTGTAAAGGGAGATGTGTCCCTTTCCTCCATTCAGGTGTCAGGTAACAGTCAGTTCCCTGCTATGTGCCCTGCAGTGAGTGTCAGCTTCCTGCATCTTACCTGCCAAAACTCCTGCCTGCCAGAACTAGAGATGCTTTGTAAAATGTATGCTTTAGAAGGCTGATGAGAAGAGATGGCTGTAGATGAATAGGTACAGTGTATGTGGGAGGATTTGTTTTGTCTCTGTGTATCACCCGAGGCTTGTCACTGCAGTTGGTATATGTAAGGGTTTACAACTGCTTTAACCATTTCAGAACCAGAAGGTTTCATCCCTTTCATGACCAGACCATTTTTTGCGATACAGCACTGCTTTGCTTTAACTGACAATTGCACGTTCATGTCCTTTTTTCCCCCACACATAGAACTTTCTTTTGGTGGTACTTGATCCCCTCTGCAGTTTTTATTTTTTTGTGCTATAAATAAAAAAAGACAGACAATTTTGAAAAAAATATATTTTTTACTTTCTGCTATAAAACATATAATATAAAACTTGTAGGCAAGAGTGGATTTGTCTTTAGTAAATGAAGAGGCCTGCTCCTGTTGGGCTAGCGCTGCTTTAAATTTAGAGGGAAGTCTGAGGGTTAGTCGACTCAGACATGTATAATTTTGGGCAAATTTGGCCTCTGCTCCAGCCATGGCTGTTCTGTGAGTTATCACCATTGTTTGCCTGGGGTTTCATTACCACCCCAGGCCAAGGGTGGCAGCAGCTAGGTCAAGGTGATTTGGGTGTTCCCCCTCGGCAGCCAATTAGTGGGGGTTGATCGTCCTGCTGTGCTTGCTGGGGAGGGGTACTTAAGGGACAGACGTCATTGAAACGAGGTTGTCGGTCGCTGGTCTGTCGTCCCACCACCCCGTGTGTCGCCCTCCTGGCCGGGGGTGTGTGTTGCTGTAATCCTGGCTCCGGGACCATGTTGGTCCGGGGTTGTGATCCGTTTAAGTAAGCCCAGTAGTCAGATTGGGTGGCATTATGCATATGAACCTATCTACCTGTTACCCTTCCACCTCTTCAATTACTCCTTTTATTTATTTACCAAATTCAGCAAATAAATCTTAGAAAAAGAAGTGCAAAGTGTAGACATTGAATTATTTCCACTCTCATCTATTACCCTGGACAGCGAGGAAATAGAGGTAACTTGCCGCCCGAAAATATCCAGCAGCTCCTTCGGGGGTAGTGCTACATAAATAAACCCCTTTTTGGGGACCAGTGACACTAATATAGTGATCAGTGCTAAAAAAATGCAATCTCACTGTACTAATGACACTGGCAGGGAACATCAGGGTAGATCAAAGGGTTAAGTGTGCGCCCAGGGAGTGATTACTAACTGTGCAGGGGGTGGCTTAACTGAAGGAAGACAGAGACCCGTGTTTCTGCTTAGGCAAAACACAAGATCTCCATCTTCCTCTCTGACATCGGTCTGCCTTGTTTACATAGGCAGACCGCCATTCTGCCTCTCCTGTCAATGATTGGCGGGTCCCAGTGTCCAATCACAATTGAAGCAGGTCGCCGGCAGCCTGCACGGATGCCCCAGATCAGGAAGAAGACACATCGTACATGTAATGTTGTTTGGAGCAGCCGGCCCGCCCTGTCGCACTAAATTTGCGGTGGGCAGTCCGGTAGCGGTTAATATTATTTTTTATCTTCACACTTTTATCTTTATATGTACATTTATATACGTATTTAAACAGCTCATAGCATGGGCCAGTGGAAAGGCAGTAGCAGAAAATTAGGAATGTGAAATAACCTATATTGATGTCCACAAACTTTCACTGTTCACAGACTACTGGAGCTCTAATATAGACTCCCAGTTGCTCTCCGGGCAACCTGCAGGGGGTCTAGAAGAAGGAGTCCAAGTGTCTGCAGCTTGACAGAACCAGAACACTGCAGGTTTATAGAGGAATTCTTAAGGTTTGAACAAGTATATTGTCAAGCGAAAATCAACCAGTTGTATTGAGCCTTATTTGTACACAGCATGTGCATTCTCTACCTTGGTCACTGTCCAGGTGGCTGTCTAATATAACTTACTGGACATGCCACTCCCTCTTTTTGGTGTTGACAAATAAGTGAGCAGGATGTCTGCCAAAAAATACCCTCCCTTATGGCTGCATATTACCACACAATAAACAGTCAATAAAATCTCATATACATGTTAGTATAATTTAGAAAGTGATTGTCAGTGTTTATAAATTTGTAGCTTTATTTAACATAATACCAAGAGATACTGCCACTAAACTCCTGTTTCAATTATGTGCTTGCTTTGTCACTCGGGTTTCTGGGGGAGACTACAAATGGCCCTTTCAACACAAATTATGCAGGCCAGTGTCACAAACAGTAAACCAAATGCCATGCAACTATTGCTGGAGTGCACGCATGTAGACAGAAAGGGGTTGCAAAAAGACTAGAGAAGATCATACATATTGGGATACATGAAAGGATAAAAAAAAAGGTGCAGTGAGATTTCATGAGAGTGGAGAAGTCTGAACTTGATTACTAAATGTGAATCAAGGGTTAGAGCAACAGTGATGGTAGAGATGTTTGCAGTCTCCTTATCTGCAGGTATGAGTGCAATTTGTACTGGTGTAAACTATTTTTTGCATTGGGGTAATACTGGAACCAAAGACTTGCTACTCAAAATTAGGGATGGGTGAATGGTTCGGCCCGAGCATAAATTCGGCTGAACATTGGCTGTTCGCATGTTTGCCAAACAACCGAACTATCAGGACGTTTGACCGTTTGTTCGGCCCACCGAATGACCACAATGCAGTGCGCCACTGCACAGTGCATTGAAAGTCCTGATTGTCTGAAACAATGAAAGCTTTGCCCAATCAGGGCACAGAGCACTGTCAGAGCCAAGATTTGACACTGTCATGATGTCTCTATGCAATTATGGCTTATAGCTGTTAGTCCCGCCCCACATTATAAAATTAGTCTTTCAATAGCGACCATTTTCAGTGTGATATCAGCATGGAGAGAGATAGAACAGGGCTCTGTTCACTGCTATTAGACAGTTAGTGTGCTATAGTGCACTATTCTGATTCGATTGTCAGTGTAGAATATCAGTTTAGTGTGAATCTAGGGATAGCTCAGTGTGAGTGTAGTGACCACCATTCATCTTTACATTCGTGTAAATGCAGGGATAGTTCAGTCAGTGTGAGTGTAGTGCAGCGCTTATGGTGTGAACAGTGAAGACGGGGGAAGGGTTAGGCTGTGGAGAGCACTTCTGGGTTGTGTTAAAGAGAGGACTTCTGGGTTGTGTGTGAGGACTTCCGGGTTGTGTGTGAGGACTGAGTTAGATACGCCAACCTAACTCAGAATCTGCGCCGACCTATGTTTAAGTGTATTCTCAAACAGAGATATGCTTAACCATATCTAAGATACGACGGCTTGCGCCGTCCTATCTTAGGTTGCGAAATTGAGGCTGGCCTCTAGGTGGCGCTTCCATTGCGGTCGGCGTAGAATATGTAAATTAGTAGATATGCCTATTCACGAACGTACGCCTGGCCGCCGCAGTACATTTACGCCGTTTACGTAAGAGATAGGCCGCCTAAAGTTATTCCATCAAATAGATGCAATAGTAATGTTAAGTATGGCCGCCGTTCCCGCATCGAAATTCGAAAATGTTACGTTGTTTGCGTAAGTCGTCCGTGAATAGGGATTTACGTTGTTTACGTCCACGTCTAAATCAATAGGCCCGTGCGGCGGACTTAGCTGCAATGCACACTGGGAAATGTAGGCGCCCGGCGCATGCGCAGTTAAAAATAAAATGTCCGTTACATCGGGTCAAGCCTCATTGCCATAAAACACGCCCCCTCAGACAAATTTGAATTAGGCGCCCTTACGCTTGCCCGCTTTAGGCTACGCCGCCGTAACTTAGCAGGCAAGTACTTTGAGAATCAAGTACTTGCCTCGCTAACTTACGGCGGCGTAGCCTAAACACGCTAAGCTACGCCGCCGCAAAGTTGGGCCAATCTCTCTGAATCTACCTATAAATATTTTTGCTACCTGTGTGCAAATTAATAGTTCTATGACTTCATTGTCACATATATTGATGTAATTACTTGTTCATTGCTGTTACTATTTCTTCACTATTCACACCAAAAGTGCTGCATTGTTATTTAAATTAAACTGTTTACATAATTTGTCTAGTGAGTGCTAGCTGCTTTCTATTACCTCAGAGTGCAGTTTTTTATTTTTATTTAGGGTGAGTGTAGTGACCACCATTCATCTTTACACTAGTGTGAATCTAGGAATTGTTCAGTCAGCGTGAGTGTAGTGCGACCATCATTTATCTTTACATTACTGTGAATGTAGGGATAGTTCAGTCAGTGTGAGTGTAGTAACACAGTATATTTCTGTGCGTAAGTTTAACGCTGTATATATATCTTCCGTTTCATGCAGTACATTTCTGGGCATTAGTTCACTCTTAACACAGTATATTTCAGTGCGTTACGTGGCATTTAATACAGTACATTTCTGTGCGTTACTGTACGCTTAACGCTGTATATTTCTGCATGTTACTGCTAGTTTAATGCCGTATATTTCAGTGCATTATCTTACATTTAACACAGTGTAGTTCAGTGCGTTACTGCAAGTTTAACGCCGTATATTGCAGTGCATTACCTTTCGTTTAACGCAGTACAGTTCAGTGCGTTACTGCAAGTTTAACACCTTATATTTCAGTGCGTTATGTTCGTTACGGTGCATTTAAAGCAATACATTTCTGTTCGTTGCTGCATGCTTAACGCAGTATAGTTCAGTGTGCTAGTGCAAGTTTAACGCCATATTTGTTTTGCGTTATCTTCTGTTTAACGCAGTATAATTCAGTGCATTGCTGCAAGTTTAACGTTGTATATTTCAGTGCATTACATGCCATTTAATGTAGTACATTTCTGTGCGTTACTGCACTGTAAGTTCATATCGTATATTGTAGTGCGTTATATTACATTTAACACAGTATAGTTCAGTGTGTTACTGCAAGTTTAACGCCATATAGTGCAGTGCATTACTTTCCGTTTAATACAGTTAATTGCAGTTAATTGCATTACTGAAAGTTTAACGCTGTATATTTCAGTGCATTACATGCCATTTAATGTAGTACATTTCTGTGCGTTACTGCACACTTAATGCAGTATAGTTCAGTGTGTTACTGTAAATTCAACACTGTATATTGCAGTGCGTTATCTTCCATTTAACTCAGTATAGTTCAGTGCGTTACTGCAAGTTTAACACTGTATATTACAGTGCATTACTGCAAATTTAACGCCGCAAATATTGCAGTATGTTACCCTCCATTTAACACATTATAGTTTAGTGCGTTACTGCAAGTTTAACACTGTATATTGCAGTGCATTACCTTCTGTTTATTGCAGTATAGTTCAGTGCATTACTGCAAGTTTAACGCCGTATATTTCAGTGCATTACGTGCTGTTTAATGCAGTACATTTCTGTGCGTTACTACATGCTTAACGCAGAATAGTTCCGTACGTTACCTTCCATTTAACGCAGTATATTCCTGTGCGTTACTGCACGTTTGACGCAGTATATTACAGTGCGTCAGTGGAGTATGTCTGTGTAGTGAGTACTCAAGTTAAAGTGCACAAAACACCACTTTCCATTGATTACAGTGCATCCATGTACACATTTCTACATCTATATTACATTTTATTAACCTGCCTAGCGGTATTCCCAAATCTGTCTCGGGGTGGAATTTCAGCATCAATAGCGGTAACCCCGAGCCAGACTCAGGATTGCATCACAGGATACAGGCAGGGAGTTACTTACCTTGTCCCCTGGATCTTGTGATGTCTCCCCGCTGTGTGATCGAGCTGTCTCCTCACTCGATTCACACAGTGCAGAGTGCAACCGAGCTCCGTTCCTTGCGACGTTACGACACACGTGGCGGAGATCGGCGCCAAATTCAAAAAAAGTTAAAACACAATACACATACAGTATACTGTAATTTTACAGATTACAGTACTGTATAAAATAATTACCCCCCCCCCCTTTGTCCCTAGTGGTCTGTCCAGTGACCGGCATGCACTTTTATATAATAAAAACTGTTCTTTCTGCCTGGAAACTGTAGATTGTCCATAGCAACCAAAAAGTGTCCCTTTATGTCAAAAGTGGTTTTAGACCAGTTAGAAAACAGCAATAATAAATTAGAATCACTTGCAGAATTGAGCGATAGCGATTTGTGGGGAAATTCATCATCAAACACTAAATCTAATGACAGCGACAATTCTACAACTGAGCAAATGTCAGTGTTTTTGATTTGATTACATTATTGAATAATTTTTATTATTATTATTATATTATTACTTGTTATATTTATTTATAGATATTTATTATATTATAATTTATGATTTTTTGTTTCAAACTTTATCATACCCGGGATGTCTACTAAACTCTTCGTTGGACAAAATTAAATGAGTTATTCCTAGGAATTACAGGCCTACAATATAAAACGCCAAATTTCCATGCAAAATAATGGTACTGCTTTCAGCACCTAAAATCTGAAAGAATCATTCTGCCAGGGAGGTTAAGAAGCACCCCCCATCATGTCTGGGAGGACAAAAAGGAGAGGTAGATGTTCCCATGGCACTGTGAGGGGGCCAGCAATATATGTGTCAACAGGCAAAGGTGGACGTGGTCAACCCTCAGGCAGTGCATAATTTCCTCTGTTTAGTGATGTTGCCCGTGCTATCCAGCCACAGCATGCAGAGAATGTGGTGGACTGCTTTACAAAACCATCCTCCTCCTCCTCATCCTCTGTCTGGTGCACAGTCCACTGCAGCTGCCAGAGTGGTTAAATCTGCCTCCTTGTCCACAGCTATTCCTGCCATAACCCAAGAATCAGGCATTGAGAAGTCAGTTGAGTTATTTGTAAACAGCGTCAGTCACTTGCTCCTTGATGATGCACATCCATTACTCGATTCAGATGTTGGTTCTGAGGTTGAGGCTGAGGATGGCAGGAACATGAGCCTACAGAGAGGGGAGAACACCGGTACACAAATTGGCAGTCAAGTTCCTCCAGCTGCAGCAAATTTCCAAGTTGTCTCCAGTGGAAATAGGGATGGAGGAGATCATAATGATGAGGTCACTGATGCGACTTGGGTGCCAGATAGAGCAGAGGAGGAAAAAGAGGGTGAGGCACAACCCCAACGAGGCAGCCATCATGAAAGGATAGAGAGAAGCCACCCTATTCCATCACATTGTGTAGCTGTTGTATCCCAGCCCACTTCCCACAGCTCAGCTTTCTGGGCCTTTTTTAGCACATGTGCAGCTGATCACACTGTTGGAATTTGCAAACTTTGTCTCAAGCACATCAAGTGTGGCAAAAACACCAGCCGGTTGGGTACCATAAGGCATTTAACCTCCCACCACAAAAGGGGCACAAATCTGTCCCTCCTCCTTACTCAGTCTGTCCCTGCTATACCTCATGGCCTCTCAACAGCTTACACTGACAGGGATGATGGTATAGCACAGGGTGTCCCAGGTTCTTGCAGCACATGTGCCAGCAACACACCACCAGCTGTAGACTATAGATGGAAATACAGTCATTGCCACCCACATGCCCAGCATCTAAATGCAAGCTTGTCAAAGCTGCTGGCTCTAGAACTTCTGCCTTTCCATCTGGTGGATTCTGCCCCCTTCTGTGAAATTGCAGAATGTGCTGTACCACAATGGCAGGTTCCCAGTCACTATTTCTTTTCACGTAAGGCCATTCCATCTCTGTATCATCATGTGGAAGGCAATTTTGTGGCATCGTTGGGCAAGCAGTCAGCTGCAAAGTTCATGTTACTGATGTCGCTGATTAAGTGTTTTTGGGATGTGGAATCTTTGCAGGACTTCTAGGGTGCCTAGTGTTATGGGTGTTGATTTCATCTGGAAGATTTTTTTGGTGTAGGTTTCATGGGCACAATTAACACCCAAAGAAAGACCAATTTTTCTGCACCTGTTTGACAAGTGCATATCATTGCAATTTTTGACAGCAAGGCCGATTCTTGCTTTCATCGAGAGCACATCTATAGGGTTACGATGTAAAGGCACCAATGACACCCAAAGACCAATTTTACACAGTACAGATGTGCCACTTTACAGGTAGACTAAAGACTAAGCACTATATTGAAAGGAATTTTTCATTTTTATGGTTTGACTTTAAGCATCACTAAATCATTGCTCATTAAAAAAATTGTTTTTTTCATTGATACATGTCCCCCAGGGAAGTACTCTGACCCCCATAACCATTGTATGCCCATTTACTTGCATATAAGCCTTCAAAATGGGCACTTTAGATTTTTTTCACTTTCGGGTCCCATAGATTTCAATGCGGTTCCGTACTTTTGCGATGTTCGAAAGTTCTGGTGAGAACTGAACTGGGGGTCGTTCGGCCCATTCCTACTCTAGATAAAAAAAATCTTAGAAGCACAATTTTGTCAGTTTCAAACCATTTTTTCTTTCATCTTTTTTACTGGGTTTGTTCAGAGTCCAAGTTAGAGCAGAAATAGAGATGTAGTGGCTTTTCAAATTGCATCAAATTAGGGCAACTTTTATGAAGCCTTGGGTCAGAACAGTGTATAGACATTTCACTGTAAGGGCAGAACATTAGGCTTTGATTCCCCCCCCTCTTAGTGAGAAAATATAATTTAATTCATATTATTAAATATGCAAAATAAATCATTGCCAGTGCACAATATGTGCTTTCCTGTCTCTGAATTTGAACTTCATGAAATGATATGTTATTTGTTTGATCAGAAAGACATAATATAATTTGGCTGCATATCATTTCTAATTGTACTTGTCAAAAGAAATAGACAATGTAATATCTATATTTGTCGGCAAAAAATAAATCTTCCTCTAGATGAAGTGATTCATGGGGGATCTCTGATTTTTTTTTTATCCTTTCAGGCAATTTAGCCAAGCATAACTGAAAAATAAAAAGAAAGAAAAATTACACTATTTAGGCTAAGCGAGAGAACAGCATGGAATGACAATTATGTGCAAAGTTTTCAGCTATGAGAGTTTCCTGCTGATTGAAATGTATCTGCCACCTTCACAGAAAAAACAATGATTTAACGTGTGGTGTTAAAACAGTTTGTTAAGAAAATTATATAAATATGTAATAATTACACATGTTGCGTAGGTGAAATAAGTTATAGGCAGTTAAATATGCATTAATTGTGCAAGCGAGAAACATCAATGCTTAACGTGAAATATAAATGGCATATTTAGTAACAAAGACATGTGGCGGCAGACAAAAACATTCTTGTCTATCTAGTAAGCGGAATTACTTATCTATGGCAGGAATATGCTGTTAATGCTTCTTCAAATTGATTATTTGAATAGACTGAAGTCTGTATCAAGCATTTTCAGTGCAAAGAGTGCTCAACTCTTTCTATAACGAAATTAGAGTAGGGCATATTTAGATGTCATGCTGCCATTAAGAGATGTCGGGGGTTGCATTTAACATTGTATCAAGTCTATTTTCTATGAATGAGTTACACTATAATGCCTTAGATCATTAGTATCCTGTCAGACTAGTATGTTAATGTATTATTTTTGTCAAAATTATATTTCAGGAAACAATCTCTCACGCATTCAGAATAAATGCTCTGGCCCTGTCACATTGACTAACAATATACATAAATACATTGTTACAGGGCCAGGACAGAAGTTGGTTATATGCAATTTAAGGTTTTTAGTAATTATTAATCAGTGTGTCAATGTGGTTTAGAAATTTGCAAAGAAGAAAAAAAAAGGGTGCACAGTCCTAGTACAGTGGGGAATGCACTTTTCATTTTGTTTTTTGCTACAGTCTGTGAAATACCCTTTTCCACTGGATAGGAGTTGCTGGACCAAGTGCTGTTGTATGATTCTCTCTCCTTTTGCTCCTATTGCCCCTTTATTTATTATGAATATTGTGGATACAAGACAACTTGTATTTTCTAGTCCATGATTCTGAAATTGCCTAGTCTTACCCCACTCTTGGGGTGTGGCTATTTAACTACTTGCTTACTGGGCATTTAAATCCCCCTCCTGCCCAGATACATTTTTAGCACTGTCACACTTTGAATGACAATTGCGCAGTCATGCAACACTGTACCCAAATTACATTTTTATGATTTTTTCACACAAATAGAGCTTTCCTTTGGTGGTATTTAATCACTACTGGGGTTTTTATTTTTTGCTTAACAAACAAAAAAAGTTTGTTAAAAAATGCAAACAGGTCATTTTTATCCTTCATTGATATGCGCTGATGAGGCTGCACTGATGGGCACTGATAGACTGCACTGATGGGCACTGATGAGGCTGCACTGATAGGCACTGATAGGCACAGATAAGGCGGCATTGATGGACACTGATAAGGTGTCACTGATGGGCCCTAAAGGGTGGCATTCATGGGTGGCGCTGAGGAGGCTGCACTGATGGGCACTGATGATGTTGCACTGATGGGCACTGATAGGCTGCACTGATGGGCACTGATAAGGTGGTGCTGATGAGGCGGCACTGATGGGCCCTAAAAGGTGGCATTGATGGGTTGCACTGATGGGTGGCACTGATGGGCACTGATAGGTGGCACTGATGAGCACTGGTAGGTAAAACTGATAGACAGCACTGGTGATGAGGCACTGATTGGCACTGATAGGTAGCATTGATTGGTGGCACTGATGGGCATTGATAGGTGGCACTGATAGGTGGCAATGGTGGGCACTGGTAGGCGGAACTGTTGTGCACTGGTAGGTGGCACTGGCAGGTGGGCACAGATGAGGGCAGCACAGTGGTGCAGTGAGTAGCACTTTCGCCTAGCAGCAAAAGGGTTGCTGGTTCGAATCCCGACCACAACACCATATGCCTGGAGTTTGCATGTTCTCCCTGTGCCTGCGTGGGTTTCCTCTGGGTACTCCGGTTTCCTCCCACACTCCAAAGACATGCTGGTAGGTAAATTGGATCTTGTCCAAATTGGCCCAGTATATATATGTATATCTGTGTGTATGACTGTGTGTCCCAAGCGTGTCACGATCCTACGGGGTAAAATGACCGCACCAGCCAAGCAGACTCTGGCTGGAAAAAGCGCCCAGAGGCGATTAAGTTTGCATGAGTAGCGCTATACAAGTCATTCATTCATTCATGACTCCGGTCTGTGATCAACTGAGTCTCATTGACTCGCTGATCACAGAGCGCACCGCCGGGCCCTGCGCAGGTCACTCGAGCACAGGAGGATGTCATATGACGGCCTCCCGGCAAAGTAGGTCATTCGGCTATAGCGTGGACGGAAAGTGGTTAAGGAATTTTGATTGTGCTATATTATTTAAATTATCTGGGTTAATATGTGTAATCTCCCCAAATTTTTTCCTTGTCCCATGCAGTGCCTTGAAAAAGTATTCACACCCCTTGAAATTTTCCACATTTTGTCATGTTACAACCAAAAACATAAATGTATATTATTGGGATTGTATGTGATAGGCGAACACAAAGTGGCACATAATTGTGAAGTGGAAGGAAAATGATAAATGGTTTTAATTTTTTTTTTTACAAATAAATATCTGAAAAGTGTAGTGTGCATTTGTATTCAGCCCCCTTTGCTTTGATACCCTTAACTAAAATCTAGTGTAACAATTGCCTTCACCAAGTCACCTAATTAGTAAATAGAGTCCACCTGTGTGTAATTTAATCTCAGTATAAATACAGCTGTTCTGTGAAGCCCTCCAATTGTTATTAGAGAACCTTAGTGAACAAACAGAATTGTGAAGGCCAAGGAACACACCAGACAGGTCAGGGATAAAGTTGTAGAGAGTTTAAAGCAATGTTAGGTTATAAAAAAAATCCCAAGCTTTGAACATCTTACGGAGCACTGTTCAATCCATCACCCAAAAAGATCAAAGCATATATATGTGTTAGAATTGCCCAGTTAAAGTCCAGACCTAAATCCAATTGAGAATCTGTGGCAAGACTTTAAAATTGCTGTTCACAGACTGTTCGCTCTCCATCCAATCTGACAGAGCTTGAGCTTTTTTAAATGAAGAATAGGCAAACATGTCATTCTCTAGATGTTCAAAGCTGGTAAAGACATCCTTAAAAAGACTTGCAGCTATAATTGGAGAGAAAGGTGGTTCTACAAAGTATTGACTCAAGGGGAGCTGAATACAAATGCACACCACACTTTTCAGATATTATTTTGTAAAAAACGTTAAAAACTATTTATGATTTTCCTTCCACTTCACAATTATGAGCCACTTTATGTTGGTCTATTACATAAAATCCCAATAAAATACATTTATCTTTTTGGTTGTAACATGACAAAATGTGGAAAATTTCAAAGGGATGTGAATACTTTTTCAAGGCCCTATAAAGGGTCGTAAAAGTGGCCAAGGTTAGGTACAAAATCATAGATTGTCCTTTTGGCATAAACTAACAAATTTAACCTATTAACATAATAAGTTATTATCTGCATTTTACAATTGCCCAGTCTTTTTTAAAATATCTCAATAGCTTAGACCTCTAATGTGGCATTTATATCCTCTCCTGGTTGTTAAATAATGCAGTGAAAAGTCATGTCACTCAAAATACTCAGGGTAGTAAATGAATAACAAATAATTTACAGATGAACATTGTGTTACAATTCTTTACAACAATCATCTATTAGGCTGAACCCACTTAGAGAAATACGGGAGGTGCTTTAAAAGAAATTCTAAAGTATGTCCTAAACAATGGGGCTAATTTAGTGTACTGAGCTGAATGAGTTAGTGGTTAGAGTGTGCTGTAGTCTAGCTGCCTGGATGTTTGCAGCATTTGATCATAATTGGACTTGAGAACACCCACTCAATTACAGTTGAATTAAAAGTGGTACACTTACCCATTGCTTTGTCCATCCTAATAGAAGTTAAAAAGCACAGTTTGGATTCATGCAGAATAATGTGGGGCATTTAAAGAATTTTTTTTTAGTATAGTGTAGCTTCAAGAGGAATGAATGATACCAAATGGAATAGTCATCAAATTTAATGAATAGGCAAATGGGACCTTTATGTTAAAGTCAACCCATTTGCCTTTTAGCATCATGAACACACTTATGAACACACTATTTTTCTGATTCTGTTTTTTACAATGTTTCTTGTGAAATAACATAAAGGCTACGTTCACTTTTAGGAACGTGTTACACCCGTATTTGAAATGTAATATTTAACATGCTCCGCCCTTTTCCCCTGCTCCCCCCCCCCCCCCGTGACAATGCAATTTTCTTCTGCAAAATCAAGTATATTGATTTATTCATTTATGTATTTATTTATTTATTTTGTAACGGTGAACTTATCCTTTAATATGGTTGATTTGCTAAAAGCAGATATTCTGTTTACTTTGTAAGGTAGGTTTCACGATGCTTAGTGAATGTGGTGAAATTTTAGTCTGAAAAGAATACTTAAGCACATCAACAGGAATGCAGACAGTAATAAAAGTCCTCCAACATTCTTTTACTCGATTAAAAAAATATTTTTTATTTTTGTCTGTTTTGTTTTTGGAGATTTACCTGGTTAGTTTCTGTCAGTATAATGTGAAGTGAGGGACTTCTCTTTGACATAACTGCCCCTGCTTGGTACCAAATGGTAACATCAGATAGGTACTTTGGGAGAAGGATGCTTTTTTAAGGGGGAAGCCCTCTCAAAGCATCCCTAGTGCTGACCAAGGGCGGGTACCAACATAGTATATGGGCATTCCGACCTGCATGCCTGAAGTGCTGGGCAAGTTCACTCTAGGAAGGCCATTTTTTTCCTAGTGCTGAAATCATGTATAATCACTGTTTCAGCACCATGGAGAGCTTCTGTCAACAGATTCACCTGCAGGGTTAATGTTATCCTTCACTAATAATGTGAGATTTGATTGCTGTTCGCTGGTAGCCAATTTCGCTTAGTGCATATTCATCCTATTGTAAGTAGAATAAAAGTAAAAGGAACTGAAGGTCGAATCCTGTAGAATATTGCTTAGGTGAACGCTTAAATATTTTTAATTGGGCATAGGCCTCGGAAATCTTTGATAAATAGTACATTTGATTGAATTTCTAACATAGATATAAATTACAATACAGTGGGGAAGATTTACTAAAGCTGGAGCATGCAAAATCTGGTGCAGCTCTGCAAAGAAACCAATCAGCTTCCAGGTTTTAGTCCGCCTTCACACTAAACACGACTTTGAAATTGTCATCTGAACTCGTAAGATTTGAAAGCCGCATTTCAGTCTGACTTTGGAGGGCAACTTGAAAGACATCTGTGTGGGTCCATGCAAAGATGTCTATTGAAATCACCCCCAAAGTCACCAAAAGCAGTGCAGGAACCTTTTTCAAAGTTGCACCAACTTGTGACAGACCAGTTAAGACGGCTCTCATAGGGAACCATTCATTTATACACGTCATGCGACATGTGCTCCCAATGTCAGTGCGTTTGTCGTACCAGTTTGAACCCGGCCTTAGTGTCAAAGCTTAATTGAACAAGCTGAAGTTAGAAGCTGGCTACCATGCACAACTGCACCAGATTTTGAGTGCTCCAGTTATAGTAAATCTTCCCTAATGTGTGTGTGTATATATATATATAGCGAAATATAGCGAACTAGATATCTATAGCTATATATATATATATACATATATATATATATATATATTAAATGAATGGGATAATCTAAACCAAGGTTAAGGATTTTCAGAAATAGTGTATTCTTTCTTCATTCCCTTTGCATTTACATTACTTTTACTACTCCATGGCCATGCTTATTTAAAGGATTCATTCATCTTACACATATTTAATATTATACTTCTATTATTGTGTACATCTACAGCAAATGTTCACACTAGTGTACTTAATTCATTTTTTTATTTTTTTGACATATTTTATTTGGTGAGGAGAATACTTTGTTCATTTGGCTTAGTTTACAAAAAGAGAGCCTGTGGAACATAATCATGCTTTGAAGTATTTCCAAGTTAATTACACAGACAACACTGCTAGTCGAGTAAACACTACTTCTCTTTCATCTTTTTCCTGTCAGCTCTCTTATTAAGATTCCTACAACATTTTGTAATCCTGTTTGCTGCATATTCATTTAAAAAGATTTAAAACAATACTTGGAAGTGGCAGGCTTATTTTCTATTACAAACCAACCCTTTTAAGAAATGACACTATTTAACAGAAATTAGACCTCTTTTGCACTGAAAAATATATACTCTGTTGATATAAAATGATAAACCTTTGATGAAGCTGTAGTATCACTATTCACAATAACAGTTTGAGAAAAATATTTTAAACAGAGATATTTATTATTCACTCAAAGGCCACTTTGTTAGGTACACAAGGCTTGTTAATGAAAAATGTTAATGTTTTGATTAATTTGTTTTTTAACTGATGTTTTATATTGGTATTTTATATAAGTAAAACTATACAGTATGTAGCCAATGTTTTTTTTACAGGTCATTAAATACATGACCAAATACAACCCAGTGAATTGTGGGTTAGCTAAAGAAACAACACAGCAGAAGCAGCCAACTATTAGGCTCACTTTGACTCATTGGGTTGAAATTCTATAGGATTAGAGGCTACTTACCTAGCATAGTGAATGCTAGCAAACAAGATTTTTTTTATAAATTAGATTCAGCATCTGAAGTGAACACATGTTCACCATATTTACTAATATTCACTTTGCAAATTGAACAGCCCCTATTTCTTTATCAAATCAACCTACAACTGCTCTGAAGCCTCCTGCAATATATACGTCGCATAACTCAGGATGCTTTACTTTTCATTCACAGCGGCGGAAGGTCAGGTGAACCAGTGCTTACTTTGCACACACAAACAGGTGCAAAGGAAATAAATAATATACTTTTCTTACACAAGATTAGATGTTTGACAATTTCTGTGGCAAAGTCCATACCCTTATCCAACATTAGATCTATGACTATCTATCCATCAGCATAGCATTAGAGCAGGTGCCATGCTGCTACATGTATTATTAAATTCCTACTATTACAATGGGTACTTGAAATACAATGTTTCCTTTAATACAGAATACAGAATGTTTTAGTTTAGTTTTAGCATTTACTGAACACTGAAATGTTCAGTTAGCATAAAACAGCAAATGTTTAAATTACAGCTCATTAAAATGACAATATCCAGGCTCTCCCCAAGCTACAATAAGTAATTAAAGCAACATTTTTACATGAAAAGAAAAAACTTAAAAAAAAAACGATGGTTACGTAATACATTATTTTTGGAACAATTATCTTATACAATAAAAACATAGTTACAGTCAAATACATAAGACTTAAAGACATTAACTTGTTTTCATTTAAATGGACAATGACTCTGCCAAGCTCTAACACAAGGTATGGTATTTTGTTTGTAATGTTCTTATTAAATATTTCTTGCAGTGGAGGTAGAATTGTTCCCTTGATTGCCTTAACTTAAAAAGTTTGCCATTTTTGATTATTTAAAAGTCCAGGATAAAATTATAACAGAGTGTAATTGTCAGATAGGAATTGCTGTATCAAAATTCAAATGCTTTATGCAATCAAAATGACTTTCACTTAAATATATTTGTAATATATGAATTATTATAGCTCTTAAAATTAAATAGGATATCCAATTTATATACATGCCTGTGCATTGAACACCTTTATATGACTCACTTTTACAGTGCCTGCTCTAGGTGGGTCATGACAGAAAACTTCAGAACAAAAGGTTGAAGAAATGAATTTGAGCAAATTGATATTTCAAGTGAATCCACATTATCCACCATATCAATTGTATTGACACAAGAAAGAAGAATACGAGTTGTTAAATTCTGTTCCTGATTACTTTTTACTGTCAAAGGCAGAATACAGGGTGTATGCTACTGCTCTTGTTGGTGAGAACAGTCTTAAATATTTGACCATCTGTTCCCAGTGTGCCTTTAGGGAAAGAATCTTTCTAATGGTAACATTAATAATGGCTCAACTTTCCTAAGTATTTTTTTTTTCAATAGGTGAATCAGGTGCTGTAATTGGACAGGGCAAGAATGGGTGGTTTGTGCTTAACCTCGAAGTCAGAGAAACCTGGAACTCGACTAATTACAAGTTCACTCTTTATTCTATGCAACAGAAAATGGCACCAGGCCCCTTAAACAGTGAACACACAATCCAATGAGACATTCCAGGCATTTAGTAAGATCAAATGAAAATCCTGCTTTTAATGCCATGGCAGAGATATGGGGAGACAATGCTTTATTTTTGATTATTGCTTTTATTATTGTTAGTAAATGCTTTTAAGTTGGTGTCTACTCCAGATGACCATGTTTAGAGTATTTCTCCTAGAATTAAGTCTCTCAAGGTCTTTCATCTTTGCAGCAATAGGTTCACACTAGCCTTTAGTGTTGTGCTACTGTCAATATTGGTTGAATGTTCTTCAACTCTTCTTGACAAATGTTCTTAAGGCTGTTACATTTACCCTGGAAAAGTTGCGACTATCATTGCACACATATTACAAGTAGGGATGAGCTTCGCCTGTTCAGCGAACAACGAACAATTAGGGGTGTTCGCGGCAAATTCGAAAAGCCGCAGAACACCCTGTTAAAGTCTATGGGAGAAATCTAAAGTGCTAATTTTAAAGGCTAATATGCAATTTATTGTCCTAAAAAGTGTTTGTGGACCTGGCTCCTGCCCCAGGGGACATGTATCAATGCAAAAAAAGTTTTAAAAACGTTTTTCCGGAAGCAGTGAATTTAATAATGCTAAAAGTGAAACAATAAAAGTGAAATATTACTTGAAATGTCGTATCTAGGTAAAGTTAGCATGTGAAATAGCGCATGTTTCCCGTACTTAGAACTGTCCCTGCACAAAGTGTAATTTCTGAAAGAAAAAATACATTTAAAACTGACTTGCGGCTATAATGAATTGTCGGCTCTGGCAATTTAGAGAGAATTCATTCATAAAAAAAAAAAAAATAGCGTGGGGGTCCCCCCAAATTCCATTACCAGGCCCTTCAGGTCTGGAATGGATATTAAGGGAAACCCCGCCGTCAATTTAAAAAAAAAATGACGTGGGGTTCCCCCCAAATATCCATTCCAGACCCTTTAGGTCTGGTGTGGATTTTAAGGGGAACTCCACCCCAAATTTAAAAAAAAATGGCGTGGAGTTCCCCCAAAAATTCACACCAGACCCCTTATCTGAGCACGTTAACCTGGCCGGCCGCAGAAAAGAGGGGGGACAGAGTGTGCCCCCCTCTCCTGAACCGTACCAGACCACATGCCCTCAACATGGGGAGGATGTCCCCATGTTGATGGGGACAAAGGCCTCATCCTCACAACCCTTGCCCGCAAAGGAACCGACCTGCGCGCTCCTTTTTCAAGTGACACTTGAAAAAGGAGCGCGCAGGCCGGTTCCTTTGCACATGCTCTGAAACGCGTTGTGGTCCTCCTCGGCCCCCGTCCAAGCTGACGCTACGCTCCAACAGACGAACTCCCAGCTAGCAGTGAGACATCTACCACGGACATAGCCGGCTCCTCCGGCTCTCCTCGGGTCCTATCAGCTGCATTCCATCTGGATACGTGGTCCACTAATGGTCAGACTTCTGCCAGCTTCCCTGACTGCAGCATAATTATTATGATGTAAGTGTTGGATTATTTTATACATTATATTAAAATACAGTTTACTCAGTGGCGCTTTTCTCCTTACTTTTTTTACAACCACCGGGCAAGGGTTGTGGGGATGAGGCCCTTGTCCCCATCAACATGGGGACATCCTCCCCATGTTGAGGGCATGTGGCCTGGTACGGTTCAGGAGAGGGGGGCCGCACTCTATCCCCCCTCTTTTCTGTGGCCGGCCAGGTTAACGTGCTCGGATAAGGGGTCTGGTGTGAATTTTTGGGGGAACTCCACGCCATTTTTTTTCAATTTGGGGTGGAGTTTCCCTTAAAATCCACACCAGACCTGAAGGGTCTGGAATGGATATTTGGGGGGAACCCCACGTCATTTTTTTTAATTGATGGTGGGGTTTCCCTTAATATCCATTCCAGACCTAAAGGGCCTGGTAATGGAATTTGGGGGGGACCCCCATGCTATTTTTTATTTTTTTTTATGAATGAATTCTCTCTGAATTGCCAGAACCGACAATTCATTATAGCCACAAGTCCAGTTTTAAAAGACTTTTTTTCCTTTCAGAAATGACACTTTGTGCAGGGACAGTTTCACATACTAACTTTACACCCCCCCCCCCCCTAGGTACGAAATTTAAAGCAATATTTCACTTTTATTGTTTTACTTTTAGCATTTTTAAATTCACTGCTCCCGAAAAAACGGACGTTTTTAAAACTTTTTTTTGCATTGATACATGTCCCCTGGGACAGGACCCAGGTCCCCATACACTTTTTAGGACAAACGATATTATTTGTGAGTTTTGTGTGAATGCTTAGACAGTTTTTTTGTTTTGTTTTTATTAATAAATAGACCCCTAAGATTAAGTTAAAGGATTATGGTTAGAGGCGATGGGCCTCTAACCAAGCACTTTTTTGTACACTTGCTTTTTGAAGGTCAGGAATTGTATGAAATATGGCCATTTATTTACAGTAAACTAATAAAATTGTATTTAGACTTCTTCACAATTTCAAAAAAGCTGCTGGAAATCCAGGAGTATAGACTTCCTGTCTCCTGCAATCATTTTAAATGAGATATCAAGAAACCATGGGATTTTCATACTTTGTAACAATATCGTAAAATAGAGAAGGATAGAGAAGACAATGCTCCTGCGTCTGGCAAAGCAGGCCCTAGGAGTTGCTTTTTTGGAATGGTAAATTGGGTTTATTTTTTATCTCTTATTGTATGTTCTGCCTTTAGTAATAACTATAAAACTATTTGGGTAACATTTGGTGATGCCCAAAAAAATTATTTTACGCGAAAATAATGACACCATTGGGGTTATTTACTAGAGACAAATCCACTTTGCCCTACAAGTGCACTGCAAGTGCACCTGAAAGTGCACTTGGAAGTGTAGTTGCTGTAGATCTGAGCGGGACATGCAAGAAAAATTTAAAACAGCATTTTTGCTTGCACATGATTGGATGATAAAATCAGCAGAGCTTCCCCTGATTTCAGAGCTTCCCTTCAGATTTACAGCGATCTACAGCAACTGCACTTACAGGAGCACTTTCAAGTGCACTTGCAGTGCAAAGTGGATTTGCCTTTCGTAAATAACCCCCACACCATGTATACATGGAGGTTACTGGAGCATCTGGCAAACTCATTACCTACCCAAAAAAGTTTGAAGACTACTGTTTATTAGAAGGGGTTGCCCCTTATTGGCTAGAATATGTTTCTAATATTGAAAGCCTTTAAAGCAGGTTAGCATTTTTAATTTGGCATTCATTTATGATAAGAAAGTCTAACTATGAACCTTCTGCATTGATTGATGGCTAACATGGAGCAACATTCTTCTAGAAAACAGAGCTAAAAGATACACAAACGCTTACAAAATTGGATATTGCAAGAATAAATTCCATGTGTTGGGAATCATGTTTTTCTTTTCTTTCTTAAATTTCTCAATAGAGCTTGGCTACAAAAATGGTGCTGTGCTATTAGGTTGCCTCAAACCTGAGTAACAGAAGTCAGTCACTGTAGTATTTAAAATGTGATACCAATGAAGAAAAATTACCATTGCCTTGATCTGAACAGAAAATCAATAGCTATATGTGTAGCGCTCGCTTCCAATAAATGGCGCCATTCCAGTGTTAGTCTGAATGTGAGACACACAAACAGCTTGCATTTCTCAGTCTGTCATCCTATTATCTTGTAGAAAAAAGTTTAAATGAAAGATTCAATTGCTTTGTTTTTCTTTTCAACTTTTATAGCTAAAATCCCCAAGAATGACATAGTGCTACAGCTAATATTCTATTTTTCAGGTACCTTTTATTTGTAACCATTAACAGCTAGAACAAACAAAATAAAATCATCACATGAAAACTGTGCCTTGTTTAACCTGAGGAAGCCAAGAGAGGAGTAAACATGTTGTTAATACTTGATAAAAGTTTGTGCATTGACAGATTGTGCCTCCACTTATCCATTCTCTGCAATAATGAGTACAATACATCTCAAAACCTGGCACTGCTGATCCTGAATAATATTTTAGCATGCTGAAGCATGCATATTGACTGAGCTAAGGTTATTGATAAGAAAACATTTTCAGTGATAGTAGAGATGGAATTGGAACTGTAAATGTCACTATGATTGATAAGTAACTTATGTGAAATCAGTAAAGACTTGGGTTGTACAATTTCCTTTGCCACAATAGCAATGCTGATTCTATTCTGCATTGCATTCACATAATCCCTAAAGATCACAAACTGCTATTGGCAGAAAGCTGTAGTATAATTTTACCTACAGTAAGAGCTCATTTACACCAGCTTCGGCAATGCAATGCAGCGACTGGCCTACGGTGCTGATCTCAGCGCATCACACTGTTTCCTTTTTTTTAAATTAACTTTATTGAGATGCCACAAAGACATTTAATGAATTTCAATTGCCAGCCACATGGTGTGAGACAGTGAATTGCCTCATACTAAAATTGCATGGAAAAAAGTGCTTCATGCAGTACTTTTTTCAGCATATACCACCGCAACGTAGTGGTGTGAACTGGGAAGATAGGAAGACAAGCCATTTTGCCTTGTCATGTGGTGGGACTGTACTGGAATAGCTAGGTTTCCTTGCAAAGTAATTTTTCACCATATTCACTGAGCTAAGTTAAACTTCCCAATGTGAACAGATTATTTGTCTTTCATAAACCAACCCCATTCAAATAAAGAGGTGGATCAGATGCCTTTTCTATTCTCTGTTCTTGTCACAGAGAAAGAAAAGGCAGAGGTAATAGGTTATATTTGCAAAGTTGCCAGGTATTTCTATATATTTAACCACCTCAAGTCACTCTCTTACAGCCCAATTTCCAGCTTTCAGTGCTGTCACACTTTGAATTATTCAGTCAACACTCTACCTAAATAACATTTTTAGACAGAGATTTCTTTTGGTGGTATTTAATTACCAATGGGTTTATTTATATTTAGCTATATAAGCAAAAACAATGTTTTTATTTGTTTTTGCTATAAAATAATCTTTCTTCATAAATGTAGGCCAACATGTATTCAGCTACATTTCTTTGGTAAAAAATAACCCAAATCAGTGTATGTTATTTAGTTTGTGTAATTGTTATAGAGTTTATAAACTATGGCATTTAAATATGAAAATGAATAGATCCTGATGTACTTACTGCCTAATTTTTTGAAAGTAGACAGTCCGAGGTATTTAGTAAGAGACATGGCAGGTTTTTTGAAGTTGTAAATGTTGGCAAAATTCTTTGGAAAAGAATGAAAATAAATAAAATAGTCTTTTCCCACAAAATTGTAATTTTTCACACACAGCATAGGCATACTTGCAGGTAACAATTCTGCTATGCCTCTTGAGTATGGGGATTCCACATGTGTGAAACTTTTGCAGTCTAGTCACATAGAGATGCCCAAAATCCAAGGAGAACCCAGAGGCATTCTAGGGCATGTTACACATCTAATTTCCTGACTACCTATCACATTTTCAGAGGCCCTGAAGCACCAGGACAGTAGAAACACGCACAAAATGACCAAATTTTGAAAAAAAAACACTATAATGTATTTTCTAGGAGGTGTAAGAAGTCTTTTAAAGATATCATTTGTTTGCCACAAGTTTTTGGAAAATATCAAAAGAAAAAAAATGTATTTTTTTTTAAGCAAAGCTATCGATAAATAGGATATTTCTAATACACAGCAGAGGCATACTTAGAATAACACCTCAAAGCTCATTCTGCTACTCCTCTTGAGTATGGTGATACCACACTCGTGAGACTTTTTCAATGCCTAGCCACATAGAAGGGAGCACCTTCAGGCATGAATATCAGATATTAAGTGATAAGGTGAAAAGGGTTCATTTTCAAAATTAATAATATTAGATTTTACATGGTTAGTAGATGCCATTGCATCGGTTTGCTCACAGTTTTGCAAATTTACATATGGGTCATGTTGAAGAGCAATATACCTCTTCCTCTATGAATCCCTTTTCCACAATATTATACTGTATAGGAGATATATTGATGATTTCATCTTCATTTTGGCTGGATGAACCTTCATCAATTGCCTTCTTTGTCCAATATCTAAATGGCAAAACTTCTAGACTTTCATTTACAAGCCACACTCATCCTACATCTATGGAATATCTGGATGTAATTCTGACAGGCAATCAAAAGATGGAAAGATCAACACTAAAACTTTTTTTAAGAGTCTTCATGGTTTAGCACACCACCTAAGGAGCCACAGATGAACTGGATCCCCCACTCATGCACAGCCAGGCACACCAAATGTTCACAGGCACTCCAGAGACAGTGAAACATTGAGTGACTTTGTTTTTTATGTTTTATTAGTGGGTCTCAACTTGGATAGGGATGGGAGGTTATGGGATGCCCACTTGACTTCAACAATAAAATGTTGGCAACAACTTCAGGGACATCTTCCTATATACAGTCTATATACAGTCTCCTTGACACTCCTCCTGCACTTCACTTGCTTGCTGTATCCAGATAAATCACTGTTACAAGATCTGACAAATTCTCAGTCAGATTTAAGCAATGGACCTTTACAGACAGGAACAGGAAGCACATTGTTGTGTAGCAAAATACAGTGATCAGCTTGCACTTCTCCTCCTGTTGCTACTGGTCCCAGAACCACCTTTTCAGTCACTGCCAACCCACCTGTCTGCAGCTGCCTTTTTCACTAGCCCTCCAGGCTAAATTTCCTCTCCAGTACTCCAGACTGATTCTTCACGAGCCCACCCAGCTGACTCTGCAGGAGATCTCCTGGGGAAGGATGAAGACTTAAGCCCACCACTGTCTTTAGGGAAAAATGGCTACATGTGACAGTACCTCACCCTTGTAAGTCCCCAGTAGTGCTGATCTACTCACACTTCCTCTCTCTTGCCTCCAGGAAGAGCTTCCTCCATGTGTTGTGGCATTATCCTTCCAGCACCCGACCCCGGTCCAAGGCAGATAATCCCCCCAGACTAGGGGGTACCCCTGAGGGCCACTGATAGCCTCCTCATCATTATATCTCCATATTCCACCCAACTGCCCTGCTGGCATGGCTCATGCCTATTTATGAGGCAAGATCTGCTTCCTACCAGCCGACTACTGGGGATTGACCTGGGTCTCATAAATATTCCAGGCAGCTCCTCCTAACCTCCTGGCTCTAGAACATTCTCCAATGTCCCAAAAACAGGGGACGACACCAGGAGAGCTGTCAGGATGAGTCATCCAGCCCATAGTCACTGAACAATGACCCAGATTCAACAGCTCAGGCTTAGCCCTGAGCTAACTAAATTTTCCTACACTAACAAAACCTATTTGCCATTACAAACCTTGGAAAATAAAAAATAAATAAAAACCAGACTGAGCTCAACCTCAATGTGAAAAAATGTGCAGTGTATCCCATGATAAATATATTATAAAGAGGCGTAACAAAGTAGTCCGACAAATGACCCAGTATAGAAAATAACTTCATTGAACACTAATAATCGAGAAAATACAAAACCCACTATTTAACTAAAAACGAAATTATAATTGGCCAATAATTAAAAGCACAACCATTGCAGCTGCAGGGAAGTTATGTAAACATCCCCCTCTCGCCAAAAAAATGGGGGAGAAAAGATGTGATATCACCTGTTCGTAGAGGTGTGTGCCCCAGTGGGAGGGACAGTCTACATAAACTGTATCAAAAACATAAAAGTTCCTCCTCTTTATTATAATATGTAATTTATAGTCCTTTGGTAGAATATATTCCTGAGCTAATGTATAGTTGAATATTGTAAGTCGATTAAAGGATCTTCTCATAGATTATAAGAAAATCCAATCCCCATATAGGCAATATTAGTGGGCCCCTCCATATGGCCAGTGGTATTAGGTTCCTTTGGGCTGTAGTATGAGATCAACCCACATATGAACAATATGATGGGCCACTATATGTGGTTACTGGCATTTAAAGTCCATGAAAGTGGAGGTCCGGGAATTTTTTTTAAATAAAAGCCAGCAGCTACACATACTGCAGCTGCTGGCTTTTAATAAATGGACACTTACCTGTCCTGAAGTCCCTCGATGTCGGCACTGCAGCTGATGTTTCCATTAGCAGTCTGGTGCTGCCGCCACCATTGTGGGTAAGGGAACCCGGCAGTGTAGCCTTTCAGCTTCACGCTGGGTATCCCTACTGCGCATGCGCGAGGCCCCGCTCCTCTCTCCTCATAGCCCGGCGGCCAGGGAAGGAGAATTTTTTTTGCATCTTTGGTTTGCAACTGGGCTTCAGCTGCATGTCGAAGTTGAAGGTATCTGAAATTCCATGCGTCCATAATGCTCAACTGTTGTTTTAACATTGTAAAGGATTTAAAGGAGCCTTGTGTATAAAGCTGATAAATGTACTTCAGGCCCTTTTATACCCACAGACAAGCAGTGGACAGAGAATAGAATTGTGGATATATAGGATTAAACCATATAGGTTAATTTGGTGAGGAGAGCCGTGCAGAATCAGACATCAAAGACAAGCATTGGCTAAATGTTTGCAATGATACTTTCAAAATACTAGTGTCCTTCACTGTCAGCAGAGTCTGTCTGTAGAAAGACAGAAGGAAATGCAAATGACACTTACCAGCTAGCTGTAATTTATTCTGCTTCAACGTACGTCTTACATCCTTTGCAGTGAAAGTGTTAAGTTACAAATAGATAGATAGGAACAGGAATGAAAATGAACAAGAAAATACATAACTCTGGAACATAAACTTAAACAGAGACAAATCATTTTCGTTCTACCCTGATTTTCTGCCAGCCATCATTCCAGGCACATCAACACTTCAAAGGGACTTTACAAAGACTCACCCACTATCCTGAAACACTGATCTATATCTATTTATCATAATTATTCTAGCACTTAATTCCACTCATGCCTGTTCGCCGAACAACGAACAATTTGGGGTGTTCGTGGCAAATTCGAAAAGCCGCAGAACACCCTGCAAAAGACTATGGGAGAAATCTAAAGTGCTAATTTTAAAGGCTTATATGCAAGTTATTGTCATAAAAAGTGTTTGGGGACCTGTATCCTGCCCCAGTGGACATGTATCAATGCAAAAAAAGTTTTTAAAAAAATGCATTTTTTTCGGGAGCAGTGATTTTAATAATGCTTACAGTGAAACAATAAAAGTTAAATATTCCTTTAAATTTCGTACCTAGGGGTGTGTGTATAGTATGCCTGTAATGCAGTGCTTGTTTCCCGTGCTTAGAACTGTCCCTGCACAAAGTGTCATGTCTGAAGGAGAAAAAGTCATTTAAAATCACTGCTCCCGAAAAAAAATCAGTTTTTAAAACTTTTTTTGCATTGATACATGGTCCCCAGGGCCATGACCCCGGGTTCCCAAACACTTTATAGGACAATAACTTGCATATTGACCTTTAAAAATAGCACTTTAGATTTCAAATGTTCGAGTCCCATAGACTTTAATGGGGTTCTAAAGTTCACACAAACTTTTGGTCTGTTTACAGGTTCTGGTGCGAACCGAACAGGGGGGTGTTCGGCTCATCCCTACTCATGTGTGTTAGGTTGATCACATATGTATCTCTTGTTGTTTTGTGTATAAAATGTCATGTTCCCTACAATTCATATTGCCTGAAAAAGTGGGCAGCTTGCCTCTAAAGCTGTTCTAATGTGTGTATATATATTTATATACCGTATTTGCCGGCGTATAAGATGACTCGGCATATAAGACGACCCCCTAACATGCTGCTAAAAACGGTGGTTTTGTAGTCTACTCACCGTATTAGACGACCCCCTTGTGTGGAAGTAATGAAGAAGCTGCTCTGTACAGCTGTATGTAGTTTGTAAAATGCGCGCCGCGCTCAGCGCCGCGCTCAGCCAATCCCTATGCTCGATCGATATCAGCTGCCGGGTGCTCTGTACGGCTGCATGTATTCTGTATATGCACGCTCAGCCAATCCCGATGCACTGTGTTGATGACAGAGCATGCTAAGCCTGCTCGGATTGGATAACAACCTCTGCCAATCCGAGCAGGCTACATAAATGTAGCCTGCTCGGATTGGCAGAGGTCGTTACTCCAATCTGAGCAGGCTTAGCATGCTCTGTCATCAACACAGTGCATCGGGATTGGCTGAGCGCGCATATACAGAATACATGCAGCCGTACAGAGCACCCGGCAGCTGATATCGATCGAGCAGCTGCTATACCCGGCGTATAAGACGACCCCCGGATTTTGGCTGTGAAATTCCAGTGTAAAAAGTCGTCTTATACGCCGGAAAATACGGTGTGTATATATATATATATATATATATATATATATATATATATACACATATATATATACACACACACATAGGGGGTTATTTACAAAAGGCAAATCCACTTTGCACTACAAGTGCAAAGTGCACTTGGAAGTGCAGTCGCTGTAAATCTGAGGGGTAGATCTGAAATGAGGGGAAGATCAGCTGATTTTATTATCCAATCATGTGCATGCTAAAATGCTGTTTTTTATTTTCCTTGCATATCCCCCTCAGATCTACAGCGACTGCACTTCCAAGTGCACTTTCAGTGCAATTTCAAGTGCACTTTGCACTTGTAGTTTGCACTTGGAGTGCAGCGTGGATTTGCCTTTAGTAAATAACCCCTATAGTGTATATAGCTATTAAATAGTATAGGTAAGTTCTTCTTTAATTGAAAAAGTATTCCTAGCAAAGCAGAAAATAATGACACAAAAAAATGGTATCTGCACATATGCAACTATGACCTTCTACCTGTGGAATACTCTCTCTTGGCACCAGGGTGTAATTTAAACATACCAAATTGGCTGTAAGCAAAGACAGTCATCTCGGGAAAAATAGCTCAACAACTCGGAGTTCTCCCTTGACACATTAACTGTGATAGTCACTACTGGCAGGGTGCTAATTACCCCCATGATGTGATCCATTTTCTAAATGATGGGAGCATCAATAATTCACTGGTAGAGGCTGCTAAAAAATGTAATGTCTCACAATTGAAGCATAGCAAATCAAAAAATAATCTTGTGTTGCCTGGTTGACATTCAGATGCTTTCTATTCGTTATAAAAAATAAATGTATTGTTCCTACTCCAGGCAGTTTAGATTATAAAAGATGGCAGATGTATAATGTGTCTGGATTTGATTGTTTGCACTACTGAGGCAATGCCCAGCAGAGAAGAGCACAGATGCCGAATTTTTAATGAAAATGAGTTTTACTTGTGGTCTATTAATGGGGTCTCTTGGATGTGCTGCACTGTTCCCTTCTGTTAGAATTTGAAAATCTTTCACAAAATGAACACAGAATTCACAGTTTTCTTTTTTTTTTACTCAAAGATGTATCTGATGTATATAGCTCTGCAGCTTTAATTGAATAACACAAATCTTAAAGGAGTTAGGCATGATTTGCAGCTAAACATGTCATAATCCTGTGCAATTTTAGAAAAGTAACCACCTTACCTGTAAAGAAACACTGTCTTATTCAAAAAATATACCATGTAGTTGACCAAAGTATCCAATTAGTATTCAACTTCCTAGGGTTAGATCACTGACTGTATTTTGACTTTCCTTACTGTGCTTCAGTTATTATGAAGTGATGGCTTGGGCATGTAGCACAGCTTCCATTGGCTCTTGGTGCTATTCAAACAGGGCAAGTACAGAAATCATGACACTCATTTTTAGGAGACATGCTAATCCGTACGTTGGCATTGTTAATAGGTAATTATTTTATTAAATATTGTACTAAAAAACATAGGTTACTGGGTTCTTGGTTTGCATTGCATACTGCAATTAATCTTTATAGTGGTCGGTTTGTCAAAGTGACCTTTTTTTGTCCAGTCTCTTCTCTGCCAGAAAAATGTCAACTACTGACAATATGTACAAGTGCCAACCTTAGTTTTAGGCCCCATTTTTCAATATGTACAAGTGGTTGAATAAGCATGGGCAGGAATGTTTTGTCATCTTCACTGAATGCCGGGCAAGTAATATGTTTGCTTGCAAGGATGCCTGACAAGGCACGAGGTTGTAGCTAGTGGTGCCAACCTGCAAGGACCTAGATCTGAACCTGCAATATCTATTGTTTCTGACAGAACCTCTTCTTCCTGAGCAACCTGAGAGGCTGAACAGCTCTCAACAACCTTATGTTCTTGCTTGTTTCTTGCAAACCTTGAACTCCTTTATCCTCCCGCAAACTTCATATTTAAACCATGTATTTTCACTGCCTGTTTGCCATATTATTGTGCTCTTTTCTAGTTTCACACCTGTTTTTTTTTATCTTCACTGGTCATGATTAAGCACAAGATGTGTGTATGAAACGCGCCTACGTGATTTCGTGTTGGTGTCTTTGGTGTTATCACTTCGAACAATATAAGGCAATCGGAATTCCTGGATGTGCAGCCAGCCATCTCTTTTCTTACAAGTTTCTCACAGAGGCGGGCCTGGGCTGGCGCTCTACGAGACATTCCACCTCAGGTTCTCATTTTACACCTGGAGCAGTGGCTCTTTTTCTTTGTATCTTCACTACCACGTGACCCTTGGCTTGTTCCTCGACTATACTTCTGCTTGATCCCAACCTGCAACCACGTGTTACTGATCGTTGGCTTATTTACAGACTATGCTTCTGTGTGACACATACTTTCTACATCTGCTACCGGACCCCAGCTGGCTCACCTGGTGGGGAGCATGCAGCAAATCTTCACCATCAGGAGCTCTGGTGAAGCCTGGTCATTGCTTAGAAACTGCATCTCAAGTGATCCTGAGCCATCCACCAGGGTGACCTGCTCAAGTACTTATACTGCTGGTTGGTGGGAATGTCTCTACTGCTATAACTACTGGTCTCTGATTCTGAAACCTACATGTGACACACCCCCTGTGTCCTGCACTTTGTGATGGAGTCATCATGGTTACCGCTCCCCTTATCCTTAATGGCCTTAGATGTTCACACCTAAGAACCACAAGTGCCCCAGGAGTCCCAGACCCTTTTCAGTTGGTATGCCTGAAGAAGAGGAGCCACACTGGTCCATAGACTCTGAAAACTTTCCACAGACAGACAGGCTGAGAGACCATGCAAGCTTTTGTCAGGTCAGAGTTGATCAGGATAACAAGCCATGATGAGAATAATAATGCCTATGGTGTTCCTGCCAAAATAGACACTAGGTGGCATGGGCGTCCGCAAGGGGGGAACGTGCTCCTCGGAATTGTCAAAGTGTTGCAGCAGGGTCCACTGCTGCCACACCCACACTGCAGACTTTTTTTGAGTCTGCGGACTGCTGCACTGGGCTGGCTGCTCTCTGACCTCTAACATCCCCCCTCACCCCGGCCCAATTATCCAATCCTGGTTCAGCTGCTTTGCTGCTCTGCCTGCCAGTGTTGTTTAAATCCACCTGGCGCCGCCCACTCAAGTGGAGTGGCCCTGTCAGTGATACGGTGCCAGTGCCTGAGGTCGGGCCTAGGATCATTAATCATCACAGACAGTTGCAACAGTGACAGCAGGACTCAGGAGGAGCATTTTGGTATATATTGCTTAACTTTGCTTGGAAAGTTGGACAGCTGAGCTTTAATTGCTGGAAAGATATGTGTGTATTTAAAAGATAATTCAGCTTTACTTTGTAATGGATTGGAAGCAAGGTTACTCTGGCGGCTGTGAACCATGCCCATATAGCCTAGAGAGAATTTACATCTTTTTATATTGCAACATATTGCAATACATCTATTGTGGCCATATTTTGATCTTGATGAAAACAGCTATATACGAAAATTCTGTTGTTTAAAAAAAGTCTGAACTGTTAGTCTCGGTTCAAACTGGGGCAGCTTCAAAGTCCCCTGACTCTGAAGCCTTCCCGCACAATGCGACTTCTTTAAAATAAGTCAATGCAAGCCACTTTGAAGTCACCCCAAGTAATACAGGAACCTTTTTCTAAGCCAGGAGGCTAAGTTAGAACGGTTCCATTGCACTGAATGGAGTGCGACTTGTCAGGCGGCTAAGTCACCTGACAGGTCACTCCAGTGTGAACCGGGCCTAAAATACTTTACAGCCCATTCTCCAGGTTTCCTCCACAAGACTGAAAATGTTTTAGTACTCACTATAACATGAGGTCTATTAAGTTTTTGCATCAGGTTTCTCAAACCTTTTCATGCCTGCGCTTTATGTGATAATGACTAAGCTCCTCCCCTTCATGACATTGTTAAAAAGGGGCGGAGCATGGGTGACTTTAAAATGATGCCCCCCCTGAAAATATTTCTACCCATACTGGGTGGTGTAATGTCATAGCCACTGGAAACATATCAACAGGAGGAAGTGGGGACTTTGTTTTAGGGTCAACAAGATCCTTTGTCAACTGCCTCCATCTCTGTGAGGCAAAGGTAACAGGAGCCATAAGTAATTAAAGGAGAAGGGTTTGGGTGCTGCCGAAAAGGAGAAGCATGGTTGTTCTGCTGGTAGTGCAGAGGAGGAGGGTTGGCAGTGCTTGAAGTAAGAAGGATGAAATTGTTAGGTGCTTGAGGGGGACATTTCTTAAAATTTTCTATTTGTATTTTTTATTGTATTATTATTTTTTTTCTCATAAAACTGTAAAACACCTACGAGAAATCAATCCAATAGAATATGGCTAGTGACCCAATATCCTCTTGAGTTACTAGCCTGCATGTGTCATGTCAGAGAGGACCATCAGCACAGATGGGGAGGGGAGGGAATTTGTGACTAAAAGCTGACTTTTAATAAAAAATAATTAGACCTGGATCACAGAGTACCAAGCACCCACTGCAGATATTACTGATAAAATCAATACATTTATTTTATATACGTTGGACTAAGGGAAGACCAAGCACTCTTTGGATATATTGAGATACAACAGGGTATTGTGGTGCACCTGGGATGGTGTTTTTGCACACAGTATTTTTACTTTTTTTTTTTCAAAGGATACAATGAGATGCTACAAAAGAAGGCATCTCTTTAATGGACTATCAGTAAAAACTGCCTGATGGGTTTTAAATATATGAAATACCTTCCCTTGTTTCCCTCTCCCCCTGATAAACATACAATTAACAATTGTAAATGGCATGTCATTCTGCCTTAGATCTATTTCAAAGGTATTACCCAAAATAAAAAAATAGGTAACCAGACAAATTTTGATCCATGTGTGGCCAGCCTAAGAATTTTTTTTGGTGTAATACCTTTGAAATAGATCTAAGGCATAATGACAAATTTCTACCTTTCTACCAATCACCTTCTGTACAACCACCTTGTAAGTCTTTTTGCCACTTGATTAGCTCTGCAGGCTACAGCCAGCAGTGCTGATCAGTGTATTCTGATAGTGGGGCGTTATCATCGGGGAGGATTCCCCCATCCACATCAAGGGTGTGGATGGGGAAATCAAGTCAGTTTTTTTTTTGTTCAACCTACTGGCTGTGTAGTCTGCTGATTTGTTCGCTTTTGATCATGCACATCTAAAAGGATGCCAAGTATATTCTCTTTTACATCTAGCTCTGTAAAACAAATATTGATGGCAGAGAGAGCTAATAGGTGTGGAGGAAAGGGGGGATGGGGGCAACCACCCATGTTTTTACAATTTAAAAGCCAGCTATCTATCAGTTGTTGTGCACAGATATCAGTTCTTAAAATTAGTTTTGAATGTACAGATCTGAGTAGATCTGCTGATCTACTCACTGTCTCTTCTTGCTCTATCCACTGCCTCTCCAGCTTGAATCCATCCTACAGTCTGCTGTGGAGGGATCCTTCCAGGCCAGCCTCCCGAGCTCCAGCCTGAGGTAAACTACCCCCCGTTGCTCTTCCCAGTCCTCCTGACTCTCCTGATACTCCCCAGGGCAAGGTTGGATGAAGACTTGACACACTGCTATCTTCAATAGAGGGGCCCCTCAAGAGCCTCTAACAGCCTCAGAGCCCCTGGTGACAGCTGGCTCTGTCTGGACTGGGGATGGGGCAGGGGAACAACAGGGTAGGGAGTTGTTATCTGTCTGTCTGTACAGATGTATGTGGGCTGCTGCTGCACCTCCGCCACCCACTCTGCCTCTTCAGGGGTAACAGAAATCTCACCCCGCTCTCCCCTGGGCATTCCTGCTGGCAGACTCTCAGCTTCCTGAGCATCCCTCCCAAGTCCACTCTTCTTCCGACTCACACTCTAGGGACCACTTGGCCTCTACTTCTAGGGGCCCAAACTCACCCTCCAGTCTGGAAAACCCCCAATCTATTTCACCACCACTGCCACTCCCCTCTAGCTCACCTGAAGACTTGTGGTCTTCAACAGCTGGCTCCTTCCAGGTGGGGCTGACAGGTTGGACCTCAGCAGTCGACTTCTCTGCTCGGACATCCCGATCTGGCCTTGAATCTCTCACCTCTGGCTGTGGCTCTTGTGCTCTGAACCGTTGCAATTTTCTAGCCTCTCCCACAGGATAAGTGGCGGAAGGCCAACAGACTATGGGCCTGCAGGCCACTCACCCCTGAACTCCCTCTGGCCAGGAATCCTCTCTCCACTCGACATATAGTTCTGCCAGCCAGGTTAACATGCTCGGAAAAGGGGTCTGGTGTGAATTTTTGGGGGAACCCCACGTCATTTTTTTTTAAATTGACGGCGGGGTTCCCCTTAATATCCATTCCAGACCTGAAGGGCCTGGTAATGGAATTTGGGGGGACCCCCACGCTATTTTTTTTTTATGAATGAATTCGCTCTGAATTGCCAAAGCCGACAATTCATTATAGCCGCAAGTCCGGTTTTAAAAGCCTTTTTTTCCTTTCAGAAATGACACTTTGTGCAGGGACAGTTCTATGTACTGGAAACATGCGCTATTTCACATGCTAACTTTACAACCCCCCTAGGTACGAAATTTAAAGGAATATTTCACTTTTATTGTTTCACTTTTAGCATTATTAAATTCACTGCTCCCGAAAAAACGGCTGTTTTTAAAACTTTTTTTGCATTGATACATGTCCCCTGGGACAGGCCCCAGGTCCCCAAACACTTTTTAGGACAATAAATTGCATATTAGCCTTTAAAATTAGCACTTTAGATTTCTCCCATAGACTTTAACAGGGTGTTCCGCGGCTTTTCGAATTTGCCGCGAACACCCCTAATTGTTCGTTTTTCGCCGAACAGGCGAACAGGCAACGTTCAAATCGAACATGAGTTCCATTCGAAATTGAAGCTCATCCCTAGTCAGAGGTAATCTGTTCTGGTTGACACTATTTCCAGACCCTGATACCATCTCCAAAGCATTGTCAGAATTCCTCCAGTTTAATAAGAATTCTGCTAGCGCAGATACTGTATGGGATTCTCTTAAGGAATTTTTGAGGAGACTCAGTATCTGGGAAATGACTAGTATTGAAAGGAAATCTAGAGAGTTGAAGGATACTGTTTGTACTGAGTTGCAGCTGAGGGAGGAGGCATTGGTGGCTAACCCATAACAAACTGCTCACAACAGCTGGGCTGAAGCCTAGTCTATGTATAATAATGTGGTTTTATCAGCAGCAAAGAAAAAAAATATTTTCTACAGCAGAGTTACTTAGGATACTGAGGATGGAGAGAAAACAGGACACCTACTGGCCCTGGTGGCTAGAGCACAGTGGGAGGGTTCCTCCATAACTGCGATTCAATCTTTGACCAGAGAAACATGCACAGTTAACTCTGACATTTTGGATGTATTTCCGCACATTTATACTGATTTGTATGCCACTAAAACTCATGCTACACCTTATGATCTAGCACTCTTCTTGCAGCCTTGCCTCTTTCCTCTGGTATCTTCTGAGGATAGGGAATATTCGAATTCCCTGATTACTATTGACGAGCTGACCGTGGGCCTTGGCGAGTGAACCTGCTCACAAGTCTTCAGGCTCAGATGGTCTCCCGGCAGAAGTGTATGGGTATGGTAATAGGTATGGTCTGTTCTTCTCCCACTGCTTTTGCAGGCTCTACACAAGGCGGCTAAAACAGGCCACTTGCCTGATTCTATGAAGGAGGCCATTATTGTGGTGCTCCCTAAGCTGGGCAAATACAGACTCTTACCGGACTCATCCCATCCCATTCTATTACTGAATATGGATGTAAAACTCCTTGCTCGAGTTCCAGCTAATAGGTTTTCAAAGGTAATTGGTCAACTGGTTCATCGTGACCAGTCCGGGTTTATCCCTACACGCTCGACTTCGAATAACATAAGACATTTGTTCCTTAACAAGCAGGTACCAGCTGATAACCTTGGAGGTAGGGTCATTCTTTCTTTAGACCCTGCCACAGCCCTTGACAGTGTTGAATGGCCCTATCTCTGGGAAATCCTTTCCCTATTTAGACTGGGGGACAACTTTATAAACTGGGTGCAGGTTCTCTATTACATGCCTCAAGCTTGGCTTCGTATTAATGGCTCTCCCTCCTCCCCATTCCCGTTACGTAGGGGCACTCGACAAGGGTGTCCATTTTCCCCTATTTTATTCACCTTAGCGGTGGAACCCTTGGCCATACTGATTTGTGAGAACCCTGATATTGTAGGCATTCGCAAGGGTCAGTTGGAGGACAAAGTGCCCCTTTATGCGGATGATGCGCTGTTGTACCTGAGAGACACTGGCCGTTCTCTAGAAAAATTAATGGAAACTATTACTAGATTTGGTGAATTCTCTAGATGTACAATAAACTGGTAAATATCTATTCTTATGCCTCTCGACCCACTGGTTCCACCCCTTCCTGCCATTGCCTCCCAGATTGTGATGGCTTCTTCATTCAGGTATCTGGGAGTTGTGGTGTCACCGAACCCGTCTGAATATTTTAAACCTAATTTAACCCCCCCTGTTGGATAAGCAAAGGATTAAGTGTCAAAGTTGGTGTAAACTGACATTATCAGTCGTGGGACGAATAAATTCAATAAAGATGATCTGGGCCCCACAGCTCTTAAATATTTTTCATAACTCCCCTATGTGGATATCTAATCAATTGTTTAAATGTATTGACTCACAATTTCGTGATCTTATCTGGAGAAGGAAACAGGCCTGTATTAGCTTGAGTACCCTGCAATATGGTAAGGATAGGGGGGACTGGCGGTTCCACATTGCAAAACGTATTTCTTGGCGTCTCAATTGCAACAGTTTGCTGGATGGGGACTTGGAGAAAATTCAGATCCTATAGTTTGACTAGTCTCCCTGTCCAACTCTAAATTGACAGCTGATACTCATTTGTAGATGAACCTCCCGAGTATTCCCCCAACAGCAGATCTGCTTAGGAGATTCTGGCGCAACTAGGGAGGCATTATCTATTAATGGCCCCATGGAGTTTACTCCCCTGTGGAACAACCCTAATAATAATGAACTATGTAAACTATAGGGATTTTCCTCATAGAGGCAGCAAGGGATATGGAACTTTAACCAACTGTATACTGGTAGTACCCTAAAGGTGTATGATTGGCTTTGTACAGAGTTCTCATTAATACCTAAACATTTTTATCAGTATCTCCAACTTCGACATGCAATACAGACACAGGCACAAACTCTCCCCCTAGCTATATCTAGTTCCTCACTACTGCGGGGGATCCTGCAGGCTACCGCTCACAGGGGTCTGATTTCACAGGTCTACTATTGTTGTCCTCTATTCAAGATCATACATTATTAAAAAGTAGAGTTCGCTGGGTCACTGAAATTGGTGCCATAGATGATGATCAATGGGACATGGCCCTAGAGGTGCTCCCTGCCGTGTCTGTGTCAGCTGCACATAAACTCTCACAATTATTCATCCTACACAGAGCTTATTGTACGCCTTATAAACTATTCAATTGGGGCTGTCGAGACTCTCCTTTTTGTCCAAAATACTCGGTGGTCAGAGGAGGCTTCATACAAATAATATGGCGCTGCCTGAAGCTTACCTGCTATTGGGTGGAGGTTGTGCAGGTTATCTCTGACCTAGCGAAAACACCTATACCTCTTGATCCTTTGGTGTGTTTGTTAGGGGCAATTGATGCTGAAATGTATCAAAAAGGTATTTATACTATAGTGACTAGGTTATTGTCCCTGGCTAGAAAGCTGATCGCCCAGTTTGGGAATTTTTACATTTTATATCTGAGAGTAGACAAAATAGGCGGTCTTGAGCAATCGTCCCTCAATAAACTCGGCTGTTTTTTTTTTCTTCTACCTTTTTAATGTTTTTTTTTTCTTTACAAAAAAAAATGTTTTGTATTTGCTACGTATATAATGTGACAGTCTGTATCTCATTATCTACCTTATTTACAATCTTATGATGTTGGTTGTCATGTATATCCTTTACTCCTGAAATGTATGGTCACGTTATTCTATATTTCCTTGTCAATAAAAAAAGTTTGGATTAAAAAAATATATATATAAAGGTTGTAGAAAAGACCCAAGTGCCTTGGGGCAAATTGTTACAATCTTAGGCCCCTTTCACACAGGGCGGATCAGTAATGATCCGCATGCTCCGCTTGCTCAGTGGGGATCGCTCTGCTGATCCCCGCTGAGCCGGCGGATGACAGGGCAGTTCACGCACACTGTGCAGGGACCGCCCTGTCTTTTCTCCGCTCTCCCCTATGGGGGGATCAGATGAACACGGACCGTTTGTAAAGGGGCCTTACATGATCTTAAGTAGAGTTGAGCGGACACCTGGATGTTCGGGTCCGAACCCGAACTTTAAAAAAAAAGTTCGGGTTCGGGAACCCGAACTTCGAACCCCATTGTAGTCAATGGGACACGGACTTTTAGAAAAAAAAATGCGCGGATGTCCCCGCAAATTCAATAACCAGACCCTTTAGGTCTGGTATGGATATTAAGGTGAAAGGAAAATCCAACTAGGAGCGCAGCAGCATCCCCGACCTCCTCATCGCCGGAAACAGCCCAGCGGAATGACACGCTGGAGCTGTGACATTACTTATGTAGAGGAGGCAGGGCCACCCGTCACGTGACCCCGCCCCCTCTGACGTACCCTCTGCTACGTCACTGGGGAAGCCCAAGAAGAGGGAAGACTATGGGCTTCGCCAGTGACGTAGCAGAGGGTCTCCTCTATATAAGTAATGTCACAGCTCCAGCGCGTCATTCCGCTGGGCTGTGTCCGGTGATGAGGAGGTCGGGGATGCTGCTGCGCTCCGGATGGATATTCTCATTGCTGGAGCGGAGATCACCCGCAGCCATCGCAGGATCAGGACAACGCAGGAAGCCGGGAACGAGTGGATTTCTCACCGCTGGAGGTTTTTTTTTTTTTTTTTTTAATAAAGGACTTTATTCTACGGTGTCAGTGTGTTTTTTTACAATACTTTACACTTCCTTCGTGAAATGGTAGGGGTACAGTGTACCCCATTACCATTTCACACAGGGGGGGGCAGGATCTGGGGGTCCCCTTTGTTAAAGGGGTCTTCCAGATTCTGATAAACCTCCCGCCCGCATACCCCCACAACCACCGGGCAAGGGTTGTGGGGATGAGACCCTTGTCCCCATCAACATGGGGACATCCTCCCCATGTTGAGGGCATGTGGCCTGGTGCGGTTCAGGAGAGGGGGGGGCCGCACTCTGTCCCCGCCTCTTTTCTGCGGCCGGCCAGGTCAACGTGCTCGGATAACGGGTCTGGTTATGGATATTTAGGGGGAACCGCACGTCATTTTTTTTTTAAATTGACTGCGGGGTTCCCCTTAATATCCATACCAGACCTAAAGGGTCTGGTTATTGAATTTGCGGGGACCTCCGCGCATTTTTTTTTCCCGAACTCCGATCCCGGACCCAAACTTTTTTCAATTATTCGGGTCCGGGTTCGGGAAAAACACAAAGTCCGTACCGAACCCGAACTTTACAGTTCGGGTTCGCTCAACCCTAATCTTAAGTGATCAATTTTTTTTCTGTTTCTAGGTTGTAACTTCTGGCTATATTTTCACTGTCGTCTTCATGTTTTCTCATGCTGTGTACTAGACTTGTGTTAACTTGAGCAAGAAACGATGTGTTACTTTGTGTGTTGATGTGTTATTACATTTTTTTCTTATCTCTGTACTGATTTGTAAAATTTTTAGGCAAAGTATTGTGTTCTGCTTGAAATAAAATAGCAAAGTACTGACTTTCAAATGATGTTCCAGTGAGATGGGATGATATGCAACTACAAAAACTTCCCTACCATGGTTGTAATGCCACCACCAATACCAAATATCTCCACTTTGACAAATATGCCTGGAATCTTCTGTTGTTTGTAATGATCCAAACAGCATTTCTGCCCCAGAAACACCCATTTAGACACTAAAATAAGAAAATACATACACCTAGCTGATACTTCTAATTTTGTGTTTCATGTATTCTATACAAAGTGAATGTACACCTCAATAAGTTTGGTATTATGTTTCACTGAAGACCATTTTCTTTTAAGCCAATTGTTTTTGTGAAGCTGTTGCAATTACATGCATGGATATGTTAATAACAGAACTTCCTGTTGTAGACTGATAAGCCTCTAACTTGCAAATATCAACAGTGGGGTAGATTCAGAGAGAAATTACGCCGGCGTATCCATAGATACGTCGCGTAATTGCTAAGTTGCGCCAGTGTATCTACTTTCTGTATTCAGAAAGCTAGATACGCCGACTGTAGCCTAAGATACGACTGGCATAAGTCTCTTACGCCGTCGTATCTTAGGGTGCATTCTGCCGCTGGCCGCTAGGTGGCGCTCCCGTAGTTGTCAGCGTAGAGTATGCAAATTGCATACTTACGCCGATTCACAAACATACGTGCGCCCGGCGGTAGTTTTTTACGTCATTTGCGTACGTAGTTTTCGGCGTAAGGCTGCTCTTGCTATTAGGAGGCGCAGCCAATGTTAAGTATGGCCGTCGTTCCCGCATCGCGATTTGAAAATTTAACGTCGTTTGCGTAAGTCGTCCGTGAATGGCGCTGGACGCCATTTACGTTCACGTCAAAACCAATGACGTCCTTGCGACGTCATTTACCGCAATGCACGTTGGGAAATTTTAGGGACGGCGCATGCGCAGTATGTTCGGCGCGGGAACGCGCCTAATTTAAATGATCCACGCCCCCTACGGGATCATTTGAATTACACGCACTTACGCCGGCCCCTTTTACGCTACGCCGCCAAAAGTTTACAGGCAAGTGATTTGTGAATCAAGCACTTGCCTGTAAAACTTGCGGCGGCGTAACATAAATGTCATACGTTACGCCGCCGCAGTTTTGCGCGCCCCTACCTAAATCCACCCAGTGTTGTCAGCCTGTTATATGAGCTCCTTCATTTGATCACTGAGTTGCCTATATGAAAGACCTAATTAGGCAGCCAAAAGGTCAACAATGCAGCCAGCTCACAACACTGTTTGTTAAAGTGGAGGTTCACCCAAAAAATAAATTTTTAACATTACATTCAGCCGAGTTGTCCTAATGACAATCGGCTGTTTTTTTTTGTTTTTTTTTCGTACATACCGTATTTTCACCGCCGCTTCCGGGTATGTCTTCTGCGGGTCTGGGCGTTCCTAATTGATTGACAGGCTTCCGACCGTCACATACTGCGCGTCACGAGTTGCCGAAAGAAGCCGAACGTCGGTGCGCAGGCGCCGTATAGAGCTGCACCGACGTTCGGCTTTTTTCGGCAACTCGTGATGCGCTGTATGCGACGGTCGGAAGCCTGTCAATCAATTAGAAACACCCAGTCCCGCAGAAGACATACCCGGAAGCGGGGGTGAAAATACGGTATGTACGGAAAAAAAAACCAGCCGATTGTCATTAGGACAACTCGGCTGAATGTAATGTTAAACATTTATTTTTGGGTGAACCCCCGCTTTAAGTGAGGGGGAGCTCAATCCTTCTTTAGGGAAATGCTATCATCTAAATCTTACAAGAATGCAATCCTGCACTTTGCTGAGGTATCTTCTTGTGGTACTCAGGATCTCAACAAAAAGCAATATGATATCACTCCTCAGAAATGCCAGGAAATGGGTGAGTATATGTACTAATTTTTTTTCCCCTAAAAGTTTTTTTTACTGTACAGAAATGTCATACAGTGAAACGTGATGTAAAACGTACTGAAAAATAGACTTTGGGTTTCTATACAGTTTAACTAGTTATTCTTGACAGAGATTTATCGGACAAAGGGCTTTTATTACTATTCATGTACAATAGATTATTCGTTCATACTCCGAAAGATGTTTATTGAAAGCTTGCCGTTATCTCATTTCTCCTGTATCATGGACCTTATGCTTAAGATTGCTTCCCTTTCATTTTATGTTTCTTTGTAACACTCCTTTTATTGTACAATAAATTCTGCAATATAAAAAAACAAAAACAACAACACAGGAAGGGTTATGAGAATTTTCATTCCACTTTGAAATGAATGTAATGTCACATAATATTCCCTAAGTGCCTATGATTTGCTAGAAAGGGGACAGCTTGATATTATTAATAACAATAATTTTCCCAATGGATTTAAAGCACTTTATGAAACACAGTTAATATAAAAAACAAAAAAATTGTTACTGTTTAAAATTATAAATTCTTTTTTTATTTTGCTTTTGTCTCTCCTCCCACTTTCCCTCCCTTTTCCCCAGAATTCCCCTAGGTTATTAACAGTTACAATTATAGCTAAAAACAATATTTTTTTTGTTACAGTATGATTGAATACCTTTCTTCATTTACACGTTACTTATAGGTCTCAATATTTAGCCGGCACAATAATGGGAAATGTTTGTTTTTTTACAAAACACAAGAGAGATTATTTAGTAATGGTTATATGAATTTGTTACCTTTAGGGATTTTTTTATTATTTAGCTGTCATCATTAAATATTCAAAGCAATGGATTGACAAGGCTAGCTTAAATAACTTTAAATCCATTTATGCTTTTGGCAGCAAAAGGACCTATTGTACAATTCCTATTGAAAGAAATAAGAATGCATTTCCCAAAACAGCAGTCAGCTTAAAATATGTAGCAATTCTGAATTTAATAGCAATATCCTATTATTTTAGTGACTTTGTAGTTTCCCAGCTGTACCAAAATGAGATTTAGGGAGAGTTGGAATGGTACCAGGAATTTCATAATATTCTGTTTATTTCTATAGTGAATAAAAAAAATTTGATAAAAATCCTTACAACTGTCAAATCCTGGAAAATGTTCATTGTATATGCATAATATTTACAACTGTGTTTTTCAGAGGTAGAAGTTGATCACTACAATGCCATTTCTTATAAAGAGAGAATGGAGAAGGCATAATCAAGTGCTGCCTTTTTAGCATAAGCTTTAAGACCAACTTTATAAGTTATCTCAAATGTCCTTTTGTGAAGCCATCCAATTTATGTATTTAAAAAGACAGCACATGTTATTAACTACCTGCAAAAACCAAACTGTATCAAAGGAACCTATTCTGAAAGCTTCATTTTCAATTAAGCCAATGGCTCCCACTGCTGCCTTAGTCCCCTGTGAGAACAGAAAGAGAGGACACAGGATTGCAGACGGGCACAGCGCTGAATCAAGAGAAGCAGGGGCGTAGCTAAAGGGGTCTCAGGGGCCCCAATTGTGACTTGGCCCCATGCTCCAGGGGCCCATGCAGCTCCCCTGTGCCAACATCCCTAGTACCCAGCACAGTGTGAGGGAGCATTGGAGGAGGTGGGGCGGGTGGTTTTGAGCAATATGAATGTGTGGTAGTGCAGGAGATGAGCAGACAGTAGCCCCCTGGTATACAAGATATACCAAAACATTCCTCTGCTAGTTATTGCTTTATGACCTACACCAGACACCAATTTTTATCTATATTGCCGGGAGCCGGCAATACATTACAGCTGCAAGCATGTTTAAATAGTAAGTGTAAATATGCGCCGTCGTATCTATGCGCCATATCCCCAAAACGAGATACGCCTGAAAAATCGTTTTTTTCGACCGACGTAATTTTTCTACACCGGACGCACCATTGTTTTGCTATGCAAATATGCAAATGAGGGAGATACGGCGATCCACGAAATTACGTTTGTCAGGCGCAGGCTACGCGCTGTGCGCGTAAGCTGTACATCCGGTCTAAAGTTACCCCTCATAAAAGCAGCTTTAACTTTGCACCAGACGTGTGCAGGTCAGATTCAGCAGCAACGTTAGGGACGAGCTGAGCAACCACACTTGCAGGACAACAATCTGTATGCCAACATGCCAGGGGCATCCATGGTCATAGCTATACTACTGGCTTTAGATGCGCGTAGAAGGAGGAGGGCACGGAGGAGGAGGGCACGGGAGAGGATATACCGACCGCGCATAAACGTCTTTGGCATGGGGGATTCGGAGGTGTATCGCATCTTCAGATTCAGCCCTGATGCCATCCTGGAATTAACCACAACCCTGAAAGATGACATCACCAGCCAGACACACCGCTCACATGCAGTGGAGCCACTGGTCAAGGTACTGCCAACACTCCATTTCCTTTCCAGTGGCTCGTTTCAGCGTACAAGTGGAGTTGTGGCTGGGATGGCACAATCCTCCATTAGCAGATGTGTGCACCAGGTTGTCCCCGCAATCCTGAGATGCATGGCCAACCAAATCATCAGACCCACCCAGGAGCATCTGTGGTTGAAGGCAATGCGGGATTTCGTCAGAATTGCTGGATTCCCACGCACCGTGGGGGCCATTGATTGCACACATGTGGCACTACGGCCCCCCCATGACACAGAGCACATATACCGCAATTAGAAGCACTGGAATTCCACAAAGGTACAGGTGATATCCGATGCCCAATGCCTCATATGGCACGTCCGTGCCAAACACCCAGGGTCCAGCCACGACAGCTACATATACCGTCAAAGCCCCATCCCAACAGAATTTGAACAGAACGTGTATGGGGACAGCTGGCTGGTTGGTGAGTGACATGGGTGTCAGGCATGATTGTCCGCCCCCATGATGCAGACATCACGAGGGGCACATGCATGACTAACATCCTCCTGTCTTTTCCCTTCCAGGTGACTCTGCATATGCACTTGGACCCCATCTCATGTCTCAGGGGAGACTCATGGGGGGGGGAAATCAGGAAGAGGAGGAGCATCCCCTGGTCTCTGCACACCTGGCGGCCTGCCTTCCAACGCCAGGGCGATGCGGGTGAGGACCACATTGGTGTCCTCCTGCAGCCTCACCCCCGCCTGGATGGCTGCCGTGTTGGCTCTGACAGCCTCTGTCAGGGCACGCACCTCCTGACCCACGCCTGCTGTGGTGGTCTGCAGATCAGCCATGCAGGTGATCACAGCTGAGGAGTTGCATGCCACATCCTGCACAGACTCCTTTATGGAGGCCATGCTGTCTGCCATGTGCTCCATACTCCTCACAACCTGACCCAGATGGCGGGTCTGGCGGGCCTGGTCCCTCCGGAGGTTTTCTGGCAGAATGTCTGCCACCCCCCTTGTCTTCCTGGTCGCCTTCCTGGGTCCTGATGTGACTTGGGGCCTAGGAGAAGGGGAGACCCTTGGGGGGGAAGCCCTTTTGGGGGAGGAGCGGGAGGGGCTACCCCTGATGGAGGCCTGACTGGTGCCAGCCATAGGTGAAGACTCCTCCAAATGGAGAAGGACCTCATTGCCACTCATCACCTCCTCCTCCTCAACCACCTCCTGATGAGAGCTGTGGCCACTCCCTTCCACAGATGACTCGTGGCTTGCCAGGGGTTCTGCCTCAGACTCATGTCCGGGGGATAGTGTGGACTGGCCAGATGGCCCAGCACCCTCCTGCACATCTGTGGATGACACAAAACATTCACATGTTGGAGGATCCACACACTTGTCACATGTTCCCTTCCACCCCCACACATGCTACACACCAGAAATAAAACACACTTACCTGTCCTCAAGGCATCCGCAACAGAGTCAAAGCCAGGAACTCCCTCCACTTGATGCCTGTGGAGGCACTGGGCAACCACCCGCTCCTCAGCAGTGAGCGTTAGGGTAGTTGCTGATCCCCCTCCAGTGCCCCTGGCATGAGTGGTCAACTTAGCCAGCTTACCTCGAACCACGTGCCGCAGATCATTGATCTTCTTTAATATCTCATTGGGGGTCCTGGCCTCACTCCCCAAAGCATTCACATCATCTGCTATCTGTGCCAGGATCTCCCTCCTCCTGGCCTGGGTGGTGTTGGCACTCTCTTCCCCATGGAGATATCTATCATACTGGGTCATGGCCCTGACAATGATAGCCCTCTCCTGTGGGGAGAAATTGAGCTTCCTTTTCTTCGGAGCTGCTGACATGGCTCTAAAACACACACCTACAAACAACAGAACAAAAGCACCTTGCTTCAGGGGGAGAAACAAGAGGATGTACTTTTGCACTGGACGGGCGCATGTTTGGGCGTATTTATGCCCTGGGCATATATCACTAATTACGCCGGGCCTAGTTCATATCTCACTGATTACGCCGGGCCGAGTTCTGAGCATGTGCAGAGAGGTGCTGAACATAGTCAGCGTCATTGCGCATGCGCCGTCCGGTCGGCCCTTCATTTGCATGGGGTCACGGCTCATTTCAATGGAACACGCCCACTTCCTTCCCACTTTCAATTACCCTGGCTTACGCCTCGGAATTTACGTTGCGCCGGCGCATCGTCGGGCGCAAATACTATGAGGATACGGTACTTGCCTCTCTAAGTTGAGGCGGCGTAACGTAAATGAGATGCGCTACGCCGGTCTATATATGCGCCGATGTACAGGGATTTATCCCATTGTGTTTCCTGACATTTTAAGCTATTTAATAATATGTTTACAGTAAAAGAGACAGAACATATTAATATGTTGGACCACTGTACCCAAACAGTTTAAATGTGAACCTGGGTCATAACTGTATTATTGCTAATGTTGATTGATTCATTATATTAATATTGTCATTATCATATAATGAGGGTGTTTTTGGTATAATGATTTTTTTATGACACCATATTTAATAGTTGACTGTATTGGAATGAAAATATTCCATTTATAGCCAACAGCTGTTCATTATGATTATTATTATTATTATTAGAAGCATGCTGTATTAAGTAGGGAAATGGGTTTTAGACAGAGTTTTACTTATTCATGCAGACCTCTATATTTTATTTACAACTCATTATTGTATATTGTTGCTATAGGAAACATGATATTTTAGGTTAGTTAGTCAGTAAAAGTTCTTCATCTCTACAAGGAAAAAAGGGCATATACTTAAAATATTATTTTTTTATTGTGAATTTTTCCCCACTCCTGTCTTTTTCTGTTTCTTTATGTTTTTAATATTGGCAGAACCTCCCATTCACGTAATTCCTGACATTCCCATAGATTTGTTTATATTGCTCTAATGGCAACAGTGAAGTCAGTTATATAAGTGTCCTGATGGCGTCTGACCCTTACCTACTGAAAAAGTGACAATTGGCTGGATGTAACACATATAGGGGATGGAGTTACATGCCCATGACATAATCACGCTTCTATTGTCAGATCTAATATACTGAGTAGTTTGCAATCAATCTATGGGAACTGACAGTTTTTAGCGGAATATGCCATGTGATAAGTAATACCTGTTATTGTATTTATCTTTTGTGAGTGTTTTTTCTTTACTTATTAAAAAAAAACAGGAATGAGCACTATTAATTTTCATCTTTTTATACATGTTCTTAAAGCGGAGCTCCGCTGTAATTTTTTTTTATTAAAAGCCAGCAGCTACAAATACTGCAGCTGCTGACTTTTAATAAATGGACAGTTACCTGTCCTGGAGTCCAGCGACGTCGGCAGCAGAAGACGAGATATCGCTGGTCTCTCTGCTGCCCCCACCGCCATCCTCGGTGAGGGAAACAGGAAGTGAAGCGTTGCGGCTTCACTGCTCGATTCCCTACTGCGCATGCACTAGATGCACTATGCTGTCCTCACTGGGCCCCTGCTATGTTATGGGAGCTGTGTGTTTCCCACAACACTTGGTGGGACGGGAAGTAACGTACTACCCACAGGTCCCCTCAGTGTGTTCCCGGAAGTGGGTGCAAATACCTGTCTGCACCCCCCTCCCCCTGAAAGGTGTCAAATGTAACACCAGAATGGGGAGGGTTGCGATGAGCGGAAGTTACACTTTAGGGTGGAGCTCCGCTTTAACCAATGGGCATGTGTTGGAGAGCAATATAGATAGAGTGAGAGACACCATCTTTGCCAGTATTGAGATCCCTGTTGAGGGAACACGCTGTTTTAACCTCCTTTTATTATGATGTTCAAAACCTGGACTTGAGAAGTTTTATTTGTCACTGGGGGAAGTGAGTTTTTTAATGTGCAATGGGAATTGTTGAATAGAAGATTTTCAACTTTTCACCCTATCTTGGACTTTTCTCCTCTGGATTTTCTTCACTCTGAATTATTATTGGCATGGATATTTTTTTTGCTATTTGGGGATCATTATATTTTGTGGATTTTATGTTAATTAAATGTGGCACTGTGTTACATTTGTATTATTGTTTTGTAATATTTTATATGTATAGTTTTTGGGGGGACCGCTATACTATATGTGATATTATTACTTATTTATATAGACCTTTCGATTCCATTCAAAGCCCACTGTTGTTTATTGTTGCTATGGAGAACATGAAGTATTACATTAGTAATTATTTATTTTTTCAGAAATTCCCTTTATTGCTCACCATGACTAAATACATATATACAGTATATTTTTCTAAAGTGGATTATTATTATTATTATTATACAACATGGTAGTTATGGGAGAAGGATTAATAATGTTTTTGTTTCCTTTGTTGCTATGGTTACCAACTTTGATACTCTAGACCAGTGGTTCTCAACCTGGGGGTTGGGACCCCCTCGGGGGTCAAATGACGATTTGCCAGGGGTCCCCGGATCCCGGGCTGTTCCTGAAGCCTGCATCGCTCTACCAGCCTTTTCACAGCTGCCCCTGGAGTCTGTGGCGGTCCAGCTGGGCTGTTCCTGGAGCATGTGGCCGCCCACTCAGCTTCATTGGGGCCGCCCACTCAGCTTCATTGCAGCCGCCCATTCAGTTCAGGGCATGGCTGGGGGGAATGGGATGAGTGGCAGTGCAGCGGGGGGTTCTCATCAGCCAACTTTGGTGCTCTTGATCTGAGAACTGTAGTGGAGGCTTTTAATGGCAACTATAATCACAGAGACTAGAGGTCAGCTGACTGGTAGAGACTAGAGGTCAGCTGACTGGTGAGGAATGTGAAGTGGGGGGGGGCTGGAGGAGACCCTATCTCCTCATTTCGGCATAAGTGTCACTGCTACAAGACACCACAAAGTCAGAGACACAGTGAGTAACACTACCTGTGATTATAGTTGCCATTAAAAGCCTCCACTACAGTTCTCAGATCAAGAGCACCAAAGTTGGCTGATGAGAACCCCCCGCTGCACTGCCACTCATCCCATTCCCCTCACCAAAGAGTAAGAGACGGAATAAAGAATACATGAAAAGAGGGGAAGGAACAAAGAAAAAGGGAGAGAAAGAACAAGAAAGACGGCTAGAGAACGAGGTATGTGGGGGCGGGGGAACAACAAGAAATTAGAATAGAGAGAGATAAAAGGGAAAAAAAAGAGAACAAAAGAGAAAGTATGTACCATAAGAGGTTTTAATACTGTACGAGTGGAAGGGACTCCGTGGGTTAGGGGCGCAAATTACTTGTCTTGCCTTGGGTGCCGACAACCTCCTCTACAAAAATAATTTTACTGTTAGGGGTCCCCACAACTTGGGAAATTTTATCAAGGGGTCACGGCACTAGAAGGTTGAGAACCACTGCTCTAGACATCTGCAGTTAATTGAGTTTTGGTAGAGAATAGTTACTTATTTTGGGCAGCTAAAGAAGCAGGATTGAAGTGGCATGAATAGAACTCGCTCTTTATTTCTAGCATTCTATGGGTTATGTTAACTAATATCTGGCATGGGTAGGACACATGTGGCTATTTTCATCCAACACACTTCTCCTGAGGATGTCAACCAATGATGATGAAACATGTTGAGCATAGCTATAGCAGGGCTCAAAATTTCAAGTCCTGAGCTACTAGCCAGGCCTTAAGGGTTACTCACCACCAGATGACCCAACCAATCCCTACCCTGCACCACCCCTAATTCCGCCCCTAAACACACCCTCATAAATTATCTCATGAAATTACACTTACATGTTTTATGCAGAATTAAGTTACAAACTTTATCAGTGCAGCCACACCTGTGCCCATCATTGTAGCCTCTGCTCACTGTGCCCACCATTGCGGCCTCTGCTCACTGTGCCCACCATTGCGGCCTCTGCTCACTGTGCCCACCATTGCGGCCTCTGCTCACTGTGCCCACCATTGCGGCCTCTGCTCACTGTGCCCACCATTGTGGCCTCTGCTCACTGTGCCCACCATTGTGACCTATGCTCACTGTGCCCACCATTGTGGCCTCTGCTCACTGTGCCCACCATCGCAGCCTTTACTCACTGTGCCCACCATTGTAGCCTCTGCTCACTGTGCCCACCATTGCAGCCTCTGATCACCTGTGCAGAGGATCGCCCCCAGGGGAAGAGGAGCTGGGAGTGGGGGGGGCACGGGTCCGCCGGCATGTGGGGATTGATCGGGAGCCGTTCTCCCATCGATCACCCCGGGAAGAGAAAAGCTGCGGGTTTACAGAGCCGATAGCCTGCTGTTACAGCTGAGTTTACATTGCAATTGCCTCTGCTCAGCTCGTGGTTACACACAACCCCACACTCCCTCTCCCCCCCCACTCCCAGCTCCAGAAAGGCGAGTGGAAAATTTGAGGGCTGGCTATTGGATAGTGCTAACATGCACATAGGAATCTAAGAGGTGTGTCACTCCCCTCATAATATTTTCGCCATCCTTTCTATCCTAAGCTTTTAAGCTGAATTTTAAAACTTGTTTTATTGAATTTATAGATATATATAAAATTAATTCAGTGTTTTTTTTGTTTATTTGAACATAGGAGAGGTGTTGAGTGTATATATATATATATATATATATATATATATATATATATATATATAGCACTACCCCCGGAGGAGCTGCTGGATTTTTGGGCGGCATATTACCTCATGGCTCCTCCAAAATTCCTAGGGATGAATGTTGCACATTGCATATAGTAGAAGTAAAGGAATGTCCACGACAGGTGCTCTTTGCAGTGCTCTTTATTACCCAGCCAGGTAAAAACAGTAACTTATGGTGAGGAAAGTAAAGTTGAAGAAGAATGGAGAATAGCAGATTCAGACGTGATAATAGGAAACAGTCCTGCTCCCAAACGTAACCCTTCTATGTGCCACTCCCGCCGGAATGGGCTTAGCGTACCCGGACAGGCCTCTCTCAGTGACCTGGCAGCCGGAGTATCACTCGGACAATTGTAGGAAAAAAGTCTCTGCCACAGACCCTCCTTAGTGAACTTGAACTTGAGAAAGATCCTCTGCCACAGACTCCCCTCAGTGAGCCTCAGAAAGACACCTCTGCCACAGGTCCTCTCTGGATTGAATTCTTGGACATATCCCTCTAGATGAGTTACGCCTGGATCTCCTTCAACTTGTCGCCCAGGTACCAACTGACAGGTGGTTAATCCCTCAGTGTCCAGCTACCTCGATCACTGGTGGTTTGCCCAGGCCCTTTTGGACCGCCAGCCTCTCAATGGCGCTCCTTAGACTGAATCCCCACCGAACAGCAGTACAGCTTGGGATCCTTAAAGGCGGGAACCCAGTCACTCACTGGGTCCCCGTCGCTGTTCAGATAGGCCAGGTAGGCCATAGTGCCGGGGCGCAGTGGTGTGGCCACCCTGAAGGTGGATGCCACACTGGACGAAGAAGAACCCAGAACCAATGGCGTCTGCCCCATAAATACCCCTCCTCAGCAGGCACAGCGAGGACAAACCCTCCTGATTGGCTGCTGGGAAAGAGCACCCAAACCTTGACTCCACTGCTGCCACCTGCAACACCGGGGCTGGAAGAAAACCCCAGTACAACAGAATGAGCCCGCAGCACAGCCAAGCTGAGACAGAGACCCTGCTTTGCATTTAACAATCTGGATCAGAGTTTAACTACACTCTGATCTACCCTTAAATTTAACTAGCACCAGTACTATAAAGTACATAAGCGCTACACATATATTTATATAAAATCTATAGTTGGGAACCAAGGGCCAGATTCACAAAAGGGTTACGACGGCGTATCTGCTGATACGCCGTCGTATCCCTGTTTCTATCTATGCGGCTGATTCATAGAATCAGTTACGCATAGATATCCCTAAGATCCGGCAGGTGTAATAGTTTTACACTGTCGGATCTTAGGATGCAGTACCGCGGCCGCTGCTGGGGGCATTTCTCGTCGTAAACCAGCGTCGGGTATGCAAATTAGCACTTACGGAGATCCACAAAGGTTTTTCCCTTTGTGAAGTCGCCGTAAGTGTTAGTTTGCCGTCGCAAAGATAGGGTACCTTTTACAAAGTGTAAAGTTAGTACACCATGTAAAGGTATACCCGTCTTTCCCGCGTCGCTGATAAATTTTTTTTAAATGTTTTATTTTTCCCGCCGCAACTCTTTTTTACCCGTCGCAATTCACAAAACCTCGGCGCAACTTAACTTCGCGCAAAGCACGTCGGGAAAATAGCGTCGGGAGCATGCGCAGTACGTCCGGCGCGGGAGCGCACCTAATATAATAGAATAGTAGTCAGTTGACAGCGTGTGTCAGGCTCATAGTGTAAACTGTGCCCACTTGCCCAGTGCCACCACTCATATATCAGGTGGCATAGTATATTAAATTTAAAAAGAAAAAACACAATTGTGACTGCAATAGAATAGCAGTTAGTTGTCTGCAGGCGTGTGTCAGGCCTACAGCGTCTACTCTGCCAACTTCTGCCAGTGCACAGTGCCACTCATATCTGGTGTCACAGTAGCTTGCACGCATAGTACAACCAAACAAATAAAAAAGGGACTCACAGTGGGCGATACATTTGACTAAAGGCCTGATGAGATGAGCTTCCTTGGGATACAAATGGTCTACACGCTGCTGTATTTTATCTCTGCATGCCGGATGACTTGCGGGACTTATCCGCCACCAAATAGGGTTCAAGCCGAAATGTTTTAGTGTACTTTCTGCCTGGAAAACATCAATTTTTCTGGCCGCTGCTACAGCAGCAGCTGCAACAATACCTTTTTTTTCAGTGTACATGCCTAATTTTTCTGGCCTCTGGTGCTGCACTGTGGCTGCAAAAACAAAACAAAAAAAGGCACATACATGTGTCAATTCCTCTTTGTGATCGTTACCTTGTTGTGGTGAAGGGGCTTGCGTATCACAATGAAGCGACCACCTCTATGAGTGTGTTGGCAATAGCAATGTTGGCCCACCCCATCAGTGCTACCTGCCAGTGCAATCTGCCATCAGTGCCACCTGCCAGTGCAATCTGCCATCAGTGCCACCTGCCAGTGCAATCTGCCATCAGTGCCATCTGCCATCAGTGTTATCTGCCCATGCCATCTGCCTGTGCTATCTGCCCGTGCCATCTGCCCGTGCCATCTGCCTGTACCACCTGCCATCAGTGCTACCTGCCATCAGTGCTACCTGCCATTAGTGCTACCTGCCATCAGTGCCATCTGCCTGTGCCATCTGCCCGTGCCATCTGCCCGTGCCACCTGCCATCAGTGCTACCTGCCATCAGTGCTACCTGCCATCAGTGCCATCTGCCCGTGCCATCTGCCCATGCCATCTGCCCGTGCCATCTGCCCGTGCTATCTGCCAGTCCCATTTGCCGTCAGTGCCACCTGTCAGTGTCATCAGTGCCACGTGGCCATCTATTATTAGCGTCAGTAGTGCCATGTATCAGTGTCATCACCAACGATGGCTAAAAGATCATTTTCAGCCGAGGAGGCGTAGAAAATTCTTGAGGCCGACGGGAGCAACAGGGAGCTCTCCGATTCGGATTCCTCCGCAAATTGAGACACCGAATCTGACGTTAACTACGAGCCGATAGTAAGCAGTGGAACAGTGACAGCCTCGGAGGAGAAGGAGGAGGAAGAGGAGGAGGAGGAGGGTCTTCCCGCCAGAAAAGGCGTATTGCTAAGGAGGCAGTGCCATCCACCAGAACCGCTGTGCCATCCACCAGGACCGCAATACCTCGGCAAGCAAGGTCACGTACCAGTGGGGTGTCACCTCAGTTCCAAAGGGTTAGGTCCCATGCCAGCCTTCCCTATTCCCTTCAGAACCCTTTGTGGCTTCCTCCTAATTCAGGAGAAGCCAACATTCCCCCTTTCACTGCCCAGCCAGGAGTCCAGGTGGACACAGAAAATTTTGCCCCGATTGACTTTTTCAATTTAATTTTTACTGAGGACATGCTTGCCTCAATTGTTGCCCAGTGCAACCTTTATGCAAAACAATTTATATCCAGTAACCCAATGTCCTATTATGCCCGTCCCTTTCAGTGGAGAGCCCTAACAGTGGAGGAGTTTAAAAAAAATGTGGGCCTCGTATTCTGTATGGGACTAAACCATAAAAACCAAGTACGTTCATATTGGTCATCCCGCCCCATCTACCACATGCCCATCTTTTCCTCAAAAATGCCCAGGTCCAGATATCAAATTATCATGAGATTCCTACACTACAATAACAATACCCAGTGCCATCCCCGAAATGACCCAAATTTTGATAAACTTTATAAAATTCGGCCACTACTTAATTATTTTTCTGAAATTTTCCCCCAGTTGTTTACCCCGGACCAAAACATATGCGTGGATGAGTCCCTTATAAAATTTTCTGGCAGGCTGGGCATAAAACAATTAATTCCCACCAAAAGGGCCCGCTATGGGGTGAAGCTCTTTAAATTGTGTGACCGAGCCACAGGCTATACGTATGCCTTCAATGTATATGAAGGAAAGGACAGCCAGCTACACCCCCCTAATTGCCCAGACTACGTAGGAACCAGCGGGAAAATTGTTTGGAAACTCCTAAACACACTCATGGAGAAATGCTACCACTTGTATGTGGACAATTTTTATACAAGTTTGCCCCTGTTCCGAAACCTTTTCAGAAAAAACACACCAGCATGCGGCACCGTACGGACGAACCGGAAGGGCTTTCCTCAAAGCCTCGTCACCAAGAAATTAAGAAAAGGGGAGACGTCGAGTTTACGTAATGAGGAAGTTCTGGCTGTGAAGTGGAGGGACAAAAGGGACGTGTACGTGCTTTCTACCATCCACAACAATACATTTGTTGAGATCAGACGGAGGAATGGGCAAATCCAAAAGCCAACATGTATTCAAGAATACAATAAGTTCATGGGGGGTGTCGACTTGAACGACCAAATGCTGGAACCCTACCTTTCCACAAGAAGATCATACCAGTGGTATAAGAAAGTTTCAATTTATTTGTTTAATTTGGCCATGTACAACACTTATGTAACCTATCGGAAATCCACTCGAAGACCCAAATCCTACCTTTACTACCAGGAGGAAATCACCACTGCCCTTTTATACCCCAGCACCCCACCAGTAAACATTTGATCCGATGTGGTTAGCCGACTCTACGAGCGCCACTTTCCAGATAAACTCCCTCCCAGACCAACAGGCCAAAAACACCAAAAAAGATGCCGGGTGTGCTCCAGAGGAGGACTGAGAAGAGACACCACTTTTTATTGTGCCCAATGCCCTTCCCAACCAGGCCTCTGCGTAGTTGGCTGTTTCCGCCGTTATCATACCTCACTAAATTATTAGTCACTTCCTGCCATTTACCTTCACACCCCTTATGCCTCTGCTTGCTCTATAACTGACCCTGGCTTGTTATTTGACCACGCTTCTGCCTACCGATTCTGTTTATACCTCTGCCTGATCTGGAACTGACCCTGGACTGTTTGACCATTCTTTTTGCCTGCCTCTTGGACTGATCTTTTACCCTGCCAGTGGACTAGTGGGATTCATAGCACAGGGGTCTCACATATGTGAGGGGCTCCAGAATTGTTTTTCTGAATGAAGAAAACAATTGTTTTTGTTTTCTCATCCTAGATTAGGGTCTGGTTGCCCGGAGGCTTCAAAGAGATTTGGGTGGGAGAAGCCTCTACCCCTGTCCCCATTCTGTCCTGAACGAGGCCCTACTTCTGCCTGCTGCCTGTAGGACCTATGCCATCATGCCTCTGCCTGTCGCATGAACTGAACACACCACATGGACCTGCCTACTACCAGGACCAATATTTTGGCACTGCTGACAATATCTGCCTGCACTGACCCTGGACTGTATATGGACAGTATCCCTGCCTGCTGCCTGTACTGACTATGGACAATATCCCTGCCTGTTGCCTGGACAATTGCGTTTGCTTTTGCTGACCAAGTCCCTGCCTGCTGCCTAGACCAGTGCTCACCTCCTGTGGACAACTGTGCTACTAAAACCACAGGTACATTTTTTGTTTACCCTTTGCTTAGCATAATGTATTTTGGGGTGTAATTCTTGGCATGTGCATGCTATGTGTCCCTAGAACACCTGTTGGTGTTCCTTGCATGTTGGGCCTCTGTATGTGGCCAGGCTGTGAAAAAGTCCCACACATGTGGTATCGCCATACTCAGGAGGAGTAGCAGAATGTATTTTGGGGTGTCATTTTTTGCTATGTACATGCTATGTGTTGGCAATATCTTATAAATAGACAACTTTGCGTAAAAAAATTGTGTTTTCATTTTTTTTCCACATTTTCCAAAAACGTTTGGAAAAAAATGATTCATTCAAAAGACTCATTATGCCTCATAGATTATACGTTGGGATGTTAGCTTTCCAAAATGGGGTCACTTTGTGGACATTTCCATTGTCCAGGTGCTCCAGGGCCTTCAAAACTGTAATAGGTAGTCAACAAGTTAGATGTGTAATTTTTGCTCCTAGAACACCTGATGGTGCTCCCTGCATATTGGGCCTCTGTATGTGGCCAGGCTGTGAAAAAGTCCCACACATGTGGTATCGCCATACTCAGGAGGAGTAGCAGAATGTATTTTGGGGTGTCATTTTTGCTATGTACATGCTATGTGTTGGCAATATCTTATAAATGGACAACTTTGCGTAAAAAAATGCGTTTTCATTTTTTTTCCACATATTCCAAAAACGTTTGGAAAAAAATGAATTGTTCAAAAGACTCATTATGCCTCATAGATTATACGTTGGGGTGTTATCTTTCCAAAATGGTGTCACTTTGTGGGCGTTTCCATTGTCCTGGTGCTCCAGGGCCTTCAAAACTGTAATAGGTAGTCAACAAGTTAGATGTGTAATTTATGCTCCTAGAACACCTGATCGTGCTCCCTGCATATTGTGCCTCTGTATGTGGCCAGGCTGTGAAAAAGTCCCACACATGTGGTATCGCCATACTCAGGAGGAGTAGCAGAATGTATTTTCAGGTGTCATTTGTGGTATACACATGTCATGTGAGAGAAATAGCCTATTACAATGACAATTTTGTGAGGGGGGGGAAATAAAAAAAAATTCATTTTGCAAACAATTGTGGGAAAAAATACAACATCAAAAACCTCATCATGCATCTTACTAAATACCTTGGAATGTCTTCTTTCTAAAAAGGGGTCATTTGGGGGGTATTTGTACTTTCGTGGCGTGTTCGGGTCGCAAGAAATGAGATAGGCCACCGGTACAACAGGTGTGATAATTTTTTTATGATTTGCACCATAGCTTGTATACTCTCTAACTTTCACAAAAAAAAAAAAAATATCCACTAATTTGGGTTATTTTTACCAAAGATATGTAGCAGTATAAATTGTGGCCAAAATTTATGAAGAAAAATTAATAATTTGCTAAATTTTATCGTATAAACTAAGAAAAATGTGTTTTTCTTTCTAAATTTTTCGTCTTTTTTCATTTATAGCGCAAAAAATAAAAAGTCGAGAGGTGATCAAATACCACCAAAAGAAAGCTCTGTTTGTATGAAAAAAAGGACAAAAAATTCATTTTGTACAATGTTGTATGACTGAGTAATTGACATTCAAAGTGTGACAGCGCTGAAACCTGAAAATTGGTCCGGGAACGAAGGGGGTTTAAGTGCCCAGTAAGCAAGTGGTTAAAGGAACCTATTTAGAAAATAGAAACTAACCTTTACAACCCCTTTAAAGCTATAGTCATCTCCTCTTATGTTAGGGTACATACATCCCTAAACAATCTTTAGAAAAACAAAAAAGCCTAAAAAGTGGAACATACAGTAGGTGAACCCGATATTGTGTCAATCTCGCTCTCTTTCTCGGCGAGATTGAGCACCTACGAGCCCCATCGCGGGAGCCAGCGCTGAGCTGGCTTGCCGCGATGGAGACAGAGCCGTCATAGAAGCGACGGGAGATCCGACTTGGATTCCCGCCAATTCTACACGTGTGTGGCGTTTGTTATGAATCCTGAGGGGGAAGTCCCCGCCGGATTTTAAATAAAAATCCGGCATGGGTTCCCCCCTCAGGAGCATACCGGGCCCTTAGGTCTGTTATGGGTTGTAAGGAGAGCCCCCCTACGCCGAAAAAAACGGCGTAAGGGGTCCCCCTACAATCCATACCAGACCCGTATCCAAAGCACGCTACCCGGCCGGCCAGGAAGGGAGTGGGGATGAGCGAGCGCCCCCCCTCCTGAGCCGTACCAGGCTGCATGCCCTCAACATGGGGGGGTTGGGTGCTCTGGGGCAGGGGGGCGCACTGCGGCCCCCCCACCTCAGAGCACCCTGTCCCCATGTTGATGAGGACAGGGCCCCTTCCCGACAACCCTGGCCGTTGGTTGTCGGGGTATGCGGGCGGGAGGCTTATCGGAATCTGGGAGCCCCTTTAATAAGGGGGCCCCCAGATACCGGCCCCCCACCCTAAGTGAATGGATATGGGGTACATCGTACCCCTACCCATTCACCTGTAGGAAAAATGTAAAAGTTAATAAACACACCACACAAGGGTTTTTAAAATAATTTATTTTTCTGCTCCGGAGGCCCCCCTTGTCTTCTTTATTAGCTCTGTTTACCAGGGGGGGCTTCTTCTTTGACGTCTTCGGGTGGGTCGGGGCCGCCGTCTGGTTCTCTTCCACCGCCGGGGGGGGCCCCCCCTGGTAAACAGAGCTAATAAAGAAGACAGGGGGGGCCTCCGGAGCAGAAAAATAAATTATTTTAAAAACCCTTGTGTGGTGTGTTTATTAACTTTTACATTTTTCCTACAGGTGAATGGGTAGGGGTACGATGTACCCCATATCCATTCACTTAGGGTGGGGGGCCGGTATCTGGGGGCCCCCTTATTAAAGGGGCTCCCAGATTCCGATAAGCCTCCCGCCCGCATACCCCGACAACCAACGGCCAGGGTTGTCGGGAAGGGGCCCTGTCCTCATCAACATGGGGACAGGGTGCTCTGAGGTGGGGGGGCCGCAGTGCGCCCCCCTGCCCCAGAGCACCCAAACCCCCCATGTTGAGGGCATGCAGCCTGGTACGGCTCAGGAGGGGGGGGCGCTCGCTCGTCCCCACTCCCTTCCTGGCCGGCCGGGTAGCGTGCTTTGGATACGGGTCTGGTATGGATTGTAGGGGGACCCCCTACGCCATTTTTTTTGGCGTAGGGGGGCTCTCCTTACAACCCATAACAGACCTAAGGGCCCGGTATGCTCCTGAGGGGGGAACCCATGCCGGATTTTTATTTAAAATCCGGCGGGGACTTCCCCCTCAGGATTCATAACAAACGCCGCACACGTGTAGAATTGGCGGGAATCCAAGTCGGATCTCCCGTCGCTTCTATGACGCGCTTGCTGGGATGTGCTGTCACTATTCCAGTGAGTGCGAGATGTCGGCGAGATCTCGGCACCATGTCGCCGAGAATCAGCGCGATGCTGTCGTGCTAAAAACACAATATCACAAACACCTACTGTAAGCTGTGTTGATATAACTTCATAGATTCAGTCTGTCTGAACAGTATTCTCACCTGCTGACTTGGGACCATCCATAGGCAGCCTCACTCTTTAGAAAAACACAGACGTTGAAATTGACCCAATTTTACTTCAGATAAGTGCAGTACGGAGGATGTTTTTACAGTCCTTTGACATGCCAAAAGATGAGAGGCCATGGATGAAATAGGGTGGGTCTAGTTAGGAATGTGCAAACTAGCCCTAAACAGGAAGAAACAGAGGGATGTACCAAATCACAAGTTGTAGTTGTTCTAAACCAACAATAGATGTCATCATACAACAGAATAATAGTAACCTGATACTGTTCAATACAAAAACAGGAAAATACTGTAGGTGGAAAAGAACGCAGCTGATTGCAAAGCATGTTTAACATGTCATAACAGTAAAATCAGCATTTTTTATTGTGCATTATTACAATAGGTTTTTGTAGCATAAAAACCTTGAAAAAAACTTATATAGTGTATGCTTCAAACTGCAAATTTGAGAGTGCAAGAAATGTCAACCTATTTGTAACATTTTAAATGTCACCCCCATATATATTTGACTGGTGTAGTGTTTTGGGGAACAATAGGTCTAATTTTTCACATGTACAAACATTTTAAGGAATAATCTCAATGTGCATAAAATTAGATGGAACTCTCTCATATAATGCCCATAATGGTACCATCCTTATTTAAGTGGAGCAAGGGATATAATGGAGGAGACAGTGTGGCTGAATCCTGTAAAAGTTGTTCCAAATGAGAATAAAATCCCTAATATTTTTACTGAAAAGAGGTGTAGGCACTAAAACACTGCTCCCAAGCCTTCAATGGTGTTCATACCTGCTCCCAGTTGTAAGATCTTCTAGGTACATGTGTAGGTGATACCAGAATGTGCACAGTCTTCCTATATTGATTAAAATATGAAAATCCCATACTATTAGCACTTTCAACTGCCACAATTCCATAGACATCTTTGATATGGTTCTGCTGTAAGCTGTAATGTTGTAGTCCTATGTTAGGAAGAAATATGAGCTTATTTAAATGGTTAGCTAGTCTGATATTTTTCTGGAAAAAAATGCTTTTATTTGGGAGACACAGTAAACCATTAGTGCTTACCCTGAGAAAAAGAGGCTGGACACCAAGAAGTAAAAAGGGTCTACCCTCTTACCAGCATATCCCCCTTCACAGGAAGGCAGCCTCAATTTAGTCATTAAGTGGATAGGAAATAGCTGTCAGCTCTGTTGATGCAAGACTGAATATGTATTGTCCTAGGAATTGTCACACCAGATCGCAGGGTCTTTAACCACTTCCTTACTGGGCACTTAAACCCCCTTCCTGCCCAGAGGACTTTTTGCGATTCAGCACTGCGTCGCTTTAACTGACAATTACGCGGTCGTGCGACGTGGCTCCCAAACAAAATTGGCATCCTTTTTTTCCCACAAATAGAGCTTTCTTTTGCGGTTTTTAATTTTTGCGCTATAAACAAAAAAAAAAAAAAAATGTTTTACTTGTTGCTATAATAAATAGCTAAATTTTTTTTTTATCCTCAGTCTAGGCCGATACGTATTCTACATATTTTTAGTAAAAAAAAAAAAAAAATCACAATAAGCGACTGGTTTGCGCAAAATTTATAGCGCCTACAAAATAAGGGACAGAATTATTATTATTATTTTTTTTTTTTACTAGTAATGGCGGCGATCTGCGATTTTGATTGCGACTGCGACATTATGGCGGACACATCGGACACTTTTGACACATTTTTGGCACCATTCACATTTATACTGCAATCAGTGCTATAAAAATGCACTAATTACTGTATAAATGTGACTGGCAGGGAAGGGGTTAACACTAGGGGGTGAGGAAGGGGTTAAATGTGTGTCCTATATAGTGTTCTAACTGTGTGTGGGGAGGGGGGGTGACTGGGGGGGGTGACCGATCTGTGTCTCTATGTACAAGAGACACAGATCGGTCTCCTCTCTCCCTGACAGCACCGCTGTCTGTGAGAGCCGGCAATGAGAAATGATCTCATATGTAAACATATGAGATCATCTCTCATTGGCCGCACAGATCGCCTAGCAAACGACTACTCCGATTGGCCGTTCACGGCGATCTGTGATTGGCTGTGTCCAAGGGACACGGCCAGCACAGCAGTTCCCCGCTGTGCGCTCGGGAGCGCAGGCGTGGAACGCGGAAAGGGGCGGACGTCAATTGACGGCGCCTCAGAGAACTAGAACCACCCTGCGGCCGTCAATAGTCGTACGGCCGTCGGGAAGTGGTTAAAGCGAGGTTCCACCTGCGATTTTATTTTAAGTCAGCAGCTACAAACATTGTAGCTGCTGAATTTTAATGTCGGCGCCCCGAGGCCGATCCCAGGATGCTGCAATCCTCACTAAGGAAAACAGGCAGTGGAGCCTTGCGGCTTCACTGCCAATTTCCTACTGTGCATGCGCGAGTCTCGTGGCACTTTGTGAATGAGCGGCTGCTCAGTTCCCAGAAGACAGCATGCCCCATTGACCAGAAGACAACGCGAGGATGAAGACCTGCCGCGGACTAGGAAGAGACAGATTAGGTTTATCCGCATAGCAACCGGAATTTCTGGTAAGTAAAAAAACATTATTTTTTTGCATTTTGGTGTAATTTTTTTTAGGGTGGACCTCCACTTTAAGATTCACAGCCTATAGCATGCTTTAGGCCAGGGGTCTCCAAACTTTTCAAACAAAGGGCCAGTTTATTGTCCTTCAGACTTTAGGAGGGCCGGATTGTGGCCAGCGGGAATAGAAAATGTCCCGGGCCCAGCACCAGTGAGAATAAATATAGCCTCAGGGTTGGTGGTCAGTAGAAGGCGGAGTAGGGCCCCTATCAGTAGGAGGAAATGTATCCCATCATTGATATCAGTAGAAGAAATAGTGCCCCCTTGTTGGTGTCAGTTGGAGGAATAGTGCACCAAAGGGCCTGATAAGGGCTAGCAAAGGGCCACATCTGGCCCTCGGGCATCAGTTTGGATACCCTTGCTTTAGGCCAACCATAGACTTCTGGGTTTTACTTGCAGTTACTGCTAGCAGCTGTTATATCCTATAGTAATAATCATGGTCTTCTTCCAGGGGAAACGGCTTTCCTTGCCCACTGGGAGAATACAATGTCTCGGCACAAGGGATCCCTCTGTCAGCATGAAAATGGGGGGGAACTAATGCGCAAATCAACCTAACCAAGGTGATAATAAACTAAAAATAAAATAGATAACATAAATAACAACTAATAAGCAGCAGCCACTACTAGAAATGCTCACGCACTAAAGGTAAATGAATAACAGGTTGGGTGTAGTAGCGCTTGCCCAATTAAATAACCTAATAAAAATATAGATATAATAATAAGGTGACAACCCAAAATAGATGAAGGTAAAAACGTCAATCCACCACCGACTGTGGGTCTAAAAGTGTTCCACTCAAATTAGTAACCAAAGGATGACCACCCAACATTTAGAAATCAAATGTGGTAAGTCATGATGAGTGGTAAATAATAATGGATAAAGAAACAACAATTATGCCAATCTCAGCACAATGTAAATCATTAAGAACAGTGATCACAATAAAGATAGTGACATCCAAAAAGTGCTTCAATCAAAAAAGTGCATGGTGCAACATGATGTAATAAAAAATATATCCACAAAATAGTCCACAAGATAATCCAAAAAAGTAGCATGCATAAGTGGGCATGAACAAAAATAATTAAAATAAATAATGTGCCAATCACAAAGAAAATCAGATGATGATCAATACTGACAGTGCAGTGTTAAAAAAATTTGTCCAGTGCACAATCCGTGCAGAAAATAAATAAAGTTCTTAATAAGATCTTTCAATCAATAAAATTAAATAAATAAATATGTGAAAATCTAAATATCAAATATAAAGTGCAAATAGTGCTCCAATGAATCCATTAAAGAAACTTGAGTGGTTGATGCTGAACGTGCAATCGTGCTTGTATAGAATCCTTCAGGCTCCCCACAGTGTCTGGAGAATAGTGTGTTCCAGCCCCGTACCTTTGGAGGGCTTTACATAAAGCCTCTATGTAAATAATCCCAAATACGGCGGCTTGCTGCTCCACTCCCATATAACACGGCTCATGGGTTAAAGATGACTCTCAAATGACAAAAGGGAAGCCTCCATAGCATAAAATCTTACGATTTATTAGGTAAAACAAAGTAAAAAACACTCACAAACAGATGAATGTAAACAGCGTGTCTGTCGTTGTGTCTCCGCTCTGCGGCCGCGAGCGGATGACGTCACCAGCAGCTCTCCACGTCCTCACGCGTATCGTGACTGACAAAACGTCACTTAATCATAGGATGTCACTATCTTTATTGTGATCACTGTTCTTAATGATTTACATTGTGCTGAGATTGGCATAATTGTTGTTTCTTTATCCATTATTATTTACCACTCATCATGACTTACCACATTTGATTTCTAAATGTTGGGTGGTCATCCTTTGGTTACTAATTTGAGTGGAACACTTTTAGACCCACAGTCGGTGGTGGATTGACGTTTTTACCTTCATCTATTTTGGGTTGTCACCTTATTATTATATCTATATTTTTATTAGGTTATTTAATTGGGCAAGCGCTACTACACCCAACCTGTTATTCATCCCTCTGTCAGCGCTGTCTGTGTTGTTGGGGGAATCATGTGAATTTCTTTCCAGCAACCCGTGGTTGCAGGAAAGAAATTCATACCATCTATGGCCTGCCTTAGTCACCAAACCTTGGACATTCTTTGCAGTCTTTGCTACATTGTCAGTATTGACACAAGACCCTCAGCGAGCTTAAGGCCCCATACACACGATAGAATCCATGCGCTTGAATTTATCCGCGGATCGGTTTCAGCGGATCGGCGGATTTATCTGTTGATCCGCTGTCACGTACACACTAGCGTATAAAAATCCCCGCGAACCAGAACGTATGCAGCGTAAACCACGTAAGACGTCACTATAAAGGGGAAGACCAAAGTCAACGGCGCCGCCCTCTGTTCCGCTTTTGCTAGTTCCGTGTGACCGCGTGCTAGTGAAGGTTTGGTTAGAGCCGATTCGTGCTTTTCAGTCTCCGTGGTTTGACAGGTGGTATTCTTGGGTTCAGTGCGTGTGCTTGCGGGTTTGCAGTTGGCATTCGGGCACAGGCTTTCAGCACGTTTCCGCGTACTGTGCGCTCGTATCTGTGTGTCGTGCGGGCTTAGCAGGTTGTGCTGGATTTGGGGGTGCTTTCTGTTGGAGTGTGTTCTTGACTGACCAGCCTGTCGGTTTGAATCCATGATGGAGCAGCATCGTCGATTCTCGCAAATTGGTGGTGTTTATGGGTTTGCTTATGGACAGGCTCAGCGAATCAGTTGTTTGGGCAGGAACACTGGGAGGAGGCGTTTCTGGTCCAAGAATTGGTTGCGCCAGCGTGACCATTTTTCTCATATGCCTCTGCTTAGGGAACTCCAGGAGAATAATCCTGATGATTTCAGGAATTTTCTCTGCATGACGGACCCCGTATTCAACCGTCTGCTGGAACTTCTGTCCCCCTATATCACGAGGCAGGACACTGTGATGCGGGAATCCATCACGGCCGAGCAGAGGCTTATTGCCACGTTGCGGTACCTGGCGACTGGGAGGAGCCTGCAGGACCTCAAGTTCTCGACAGGCATCTCTCCGCAGGCGCTTGGGGTCATCATACCGGAGACGTGTACTGCCATCATACATGTTCTGCAGGAGGAGTATATTAAGGTAAGTTCCCTAATTTTAACATCACAATGTTTTTTTTTTAAATGTGTGAGAAAGTCTAATTTATTTTTCTTCCATAATAACCATGAGATTTGAATCTGCTGTGTGTGGGATGTTCCCTTTTCTCCCCATGCATGTTGTTAACCTTAAAAAAAAATTATTTGGGCCTACCTGCATATTTTGTCCTTACCCACCATAAACCTGTCCAGCATGCTTTGCTAGGCCCAAACACACCTAGCCAATTTTTGAATTTGTGGCTAATCAATTGTAGCTCTGCCCCCCCCCCTCCTCCCCCCTGAAATTACTTTATTGCTCTATCATCAGAGGGATGTGGAGTCTGATAATTAAGTGGGCCTATATTGTTTTAACTAAATACTCACTTCACAATGATGGTATGAAATTAGAATCCTGTTGTTGAAGTTGCACAATGTGATGGTTTTTGTATTGTGATTGCAATGTTTATCTGATAAATTACTAAACATTTTTTTTGGTTTGTCCCCACAGCTACCCTCCACACCACAGGAATGGCAGTCTGTGGCTTCCCAATTTGCCCAGCGTTGTGATTTTCCGAACTGCGGTGGAGCAATAGATGGGAAGCACGTCCGCATTGTGCCCCCACCCCACTCGGGGTCCGACTATTTTAACTACAAGGGTTTTCATAGTATCGTGTTGATGGCGGTGGTGTCGGCACAGTATGAGTTTCTCTATGTGGACGTGGGGAAGAACGGCCGGCTGTCAGATGGGGGAGTGTTCTCACGGACTGAATTCTACGATCGTCTACAAACTGGTGGTCTGGCACTGCCACCAGATGAAGATAATGTGGAAGGACTTCCGTTTGTGTTCCTAGCGGACGAAGCTTTCGGGCTTGGACCTAACCTAATGCGGCCTTTTCCCCTGAGGACTCTCACCTACGAGAGGAGGGTGTTCAATTATCGGTTGTCCAGAGCTCGGAGGGTAGTCGAGAATGCCTTTGGGATTCTCTCCAACCGGTTCCGCCTGTTCCTGACAGCTATACATCTGGCGGAATATAAATTGAACACCATTGTATTTGCCTGCTGCATTTTGCACAACTTTTTACGCAGGCATTCCCAGACGTACCTACCCGACAGCGTTTCTGAGGCAAGACTACTCTCAGATCCTCTCCCTGGGCTGGTCACTGGTCGCGCTGGCATTGGCACCCAATCTGCTCGTGAGGTACGCAACAAATATGTTGAGTACTTCATGGGTCGGGGGGCCATTGCTATGCCAGATGATATTACTTTCTAATTCGGCCCCCAAAAGAAAGGAATATTCACAGAAATAATAAATAATTAGACCATTGGACTTTATACAGTTGTTTGTCATTACTGCTTTTTCTCTTTTTATCTGTCTTCCTGGTTCTCACCAAAAATAGTGCACTTCTAGTGCCAAATGTAGGGTTCAGGTTTTAGTAAATAAACACAATTGTACATTATTCACTCATCTACAAACTGGGTATCCAGCATATAAAAGAAGAAAGCCACTCATTGTTTGTTTTTTGGACAAGCTTTTTTTATTTTCAGCTTTTTCATTTTCCTTGCTGACTCAATCAAATGTTTCTTAACAAACATGTCAACTTTGATTTTTTGCATTGATTTTTTTTCTTTTTATATTTTTGAGTTCTCGAATTCTTGGAGTTTTAACAATCATTATTCTCCTATATTTTTGGAGTTCACCAATGTATTTAAAATTTACATTTTTCCCACAACTAGAATATTTCACAATAGTAAACAGAACACAATTTTTGTGTGTGAATTTTTTTCTAAAAATATTTTTTTTTTTTTTTTTTGGGAAAATAATTCAAATCTTCAACAAACATTTGTGTTAAAATTTTTACTGTAATTCAAAAAATTTTAAATTTTTTTAGTTTTTCTTTGATTTTAATATTAATTTTTTTTTTTTTATTTGTAATTTTTCGGCTTTTTGATTGAAGCCTTTATTTTTTAAAAAACATATAAAATGTGTAAAACATGTAAAAGACAAAAATGTTTCACTTGTACATCCCAGTCATGGTGTGAGTTCACACCTGAACACGCCAAAATTTGAAGATGCACACACCAATGGACAAATGTCAGTTCTACAACATCTAAACACCAACAAAGGGCGACATGTGCTATCTGCCATCATGAGTGATCAATGTCTGTGTTATGTGGGAGCAAACCCTTCCTCCAAAACTACTTGAGAATGGAGGAGGGGGTTGTACCCACAAAGCACAGATAATCAAGATCCTGTGATGGCAGATAGCACATGTTGCCACACTGTGTGTGCATCTTCAAATTTTGGCGTATTGCTGACTAACAAAATAAAACAGGTTGGGGGATGGGCGGGTGGGGGGGGGGGGGTGGTCAGTCTTTGACCCGGCCCATCATGTCAATGATGTTTTTATATTTCAGTTCTATGGCACTCATTTGTTGGCGCATAGTTTCCAGCTCGGTGCAGCACTCTAAAAAGTAGGATTTAACATTTTGTTCCATGAGATGCAATCTTTGGCGCATGTTGTCCATCTCACTGCTGCACTCCATCACTTGCTGTATAATGATTCCAGCACTGGCGGCCGAAAAATGATGATCAACATCTTCATCCCCTACAAAATGAAGACAAAAAAATACTATGTGAGAAAAAGCCTGTCTAGATCTATATAGGGTTGCCACCTCATCCCTTTAAACCACAACACATATTAATTTAACAGGTTCTGTGGCTGATTAAGGTGGTAATTAAACTCATCTGGTGCCATATCAGCATTACACTAGCCACAGAACATGTGTAATCCATATGTGTTTGTGAATAAAGGGATGAGGTGGCAAGCCTATCTACATCTGTTTTTCCATATCAAGCTGGTGTGACACTGACCTGATGGTGTGCTCCTTCCAACCTCCACATCTTCGACATCTTGAATCACTCCTCCTTCTTGCACCACTTCCCCATCATCCTCCACGACTCCTCCTTCCATCAATCCACCATCTTCTAAATTGTTAAAATCATCCTCATCAAATTCCCCTTCCTCATCCACAAGTACCAGATCCAAGATGACTCCATCCTCCTCTCTTCCTTGCACATCCTCCTCCTCCTCCACATCTTCCTCTCTTCCTTGCATATCCTCCTCCTCCTCCACATCCTCCTCTCTTCCTTGCATATCCTCCTCCTCCTCCACATCCTCCTCTCTTCCTTCCACATCCTCCTCCTCCTCCACATGGCGAGATGTTTGATGTTGGCCTTGTCTGGCCCTCTCAGCCTCCTCAAACTGCAGGCGTCTTCTTTCCCCTTAAATAAACAATGACAAAAAGGTATACTCATCAACACACAGATATTGTAGAGCAGAAATCGCATACATTGCTTTATTAAGGAAGAGGCTTTTTTTTGGGGCTAAATTGGGTCTTCTCCCCCCCACTCCTACATTTTGGATGACTTCTATGGCAAGCTCTGATTCGGGCCCTTTTTGGCAAAGTGACACACATGGATGTCCCCCCCCCTTAAATTTTAACACGGACACCATACTAATTACAATCTTAATATTTAGGTGGAGACACAGGTGCTCTGGATTTCAGATATGAAAACACCTGCTTAGTAGCACTGTTGGCATTACACAGTCTTGGATTTGCATTTTCAACAACTCTATTTGTACACAATGTTTACAAACCATGTTTTTGACCAGAGAAGCATGTCCAGGTGTTTTGTTCCTGGGCCAACATCGTATTTGGGAGAAATAAGCTGATGTCAAAGATGTTTACTATTAACAGTTGTTGCCCAAGAAAAATGTTTGAGAACAACACCTTCTATTTCAACATGAGCTCAGAAGTACAACCAGGCCAAGGAGACAGATGTAGAAATGTACCTGACCAAGCTAAAATTCAAAAAAGGTTCCCCCCCCCCAACTAATATAATTAACTTACTTTTCTTTAAGATTTTTTTGATCCTCTTGTACTGATGTGGCTCCCTCAGTTTCAAATCAGACCACCGCTTCCGTAGCTGCTCCTTGGACCGGGTGATCCCAAACATTCTCTTCATTTTTCTTGCCACCTTCTCCATTATTTTCCCCTTTCTGCGTTTGGGGGTCTTGTATGGCCCATATTTGCCATCATAGTCCTTCCTCCGCATTATATCCACCAGCTCTATCATTTCCTCAAAAGCCATATTAGTGGCCTTATACCGTTTGGGACGGGATCGGGACGTTCCTGCCTCTCTCCCCTCACTTCTGGCCTGAGAGCTCCGTGCATGGTCGCCTGTCATCGCCATCTTTCATCCCCACAGAGATTAGGGGCGTGGAAACCAGGAAATGTCCCGTCATGGGCGTGTACGAGGGCGGCGGTTCATGCATACGCGGAGTGTAGAGAATGAATAAAACGTAATTACGTAGGTTACGCGGAGATTCTTCGCTCGTTTCACAGAAGTTACACAGTTCACGCCATATTTTTTGGAGTTAACATTGATTAGGGGGCATGGCAAAGGCGGTGTGTCACGCACACGCGGAGTGTCTAGAAAGGAAGCCACGTGGTTACGTACGTTACGCGGAGCTGATTCTCACATTTGACAGAAGTTACCCACTTAACGCCATATTTTTTGAGTTAACATTGATTAGGGGGCATGGCAAAGGCGGTGTGTCACGCACACGCGGAGTGTCTAGAAAGGAAGCCACATGGTTACGTACGTTACGCGGAGCTGATTCTCACATTTGACAGAAGTTACCCACTTAACGCCATATTTTTTGAGTTAACATTGATTAGGGGGCATGGCAAAGGCGGTGTGTCACGCACACGCGGAGTGTCTAGAAAGGAAGCCACGTGGTTACGTACGTTACGCGGAGCTGATTCTCACATTTGACAGAAGTTACCCACTTAACGCCATATTTTTTGAGTTAACATTGATTAGGGGGCATGGCAAAGGCGGTGTGTCACGCACACGCGGAGTGTATAAAAGGGAACCTACGTGGTTACGTACTTTACGCGGAGATTAATTGAAGGTGCTTCACGAGGAGCTAGAGATAGTAAGGTAAGAAAATTGGAACATGGGATCAGCAGAGGCCTAAAAAATATAGAGCCATGGGATTGGGGTTTGGTCTGTTGTTTGCACCCTTTTAACGCTACTTATGTTTCTTGTGTCCCCAAAACGTTAATTCCTTCTCACAATGCTTTCACACATCACTTTAATGTAGATGTGAAGAATGCTCTACGTATTTGTAGTTTTTGACAGGTGTATTGTGATCATGCAAGTATTGTTCTGTGTTGGTTGGCCAGAGGTTATTATGAAGTGTATTTCTATGTCAGGAATGATGAGGGGCATGCTAGGTACACATGAAATAGTGCCTTGAGGAATGGTCAAAATATAAAAAATGGAGGATGGTTAGAGATGACACGTATTTAGGCAACTTTTTGGTAAAATGGGCTGCATATGAAATAATTTTTGGTCACAACAATGGGGCAGAGCTGGGCAGCATTTTAGCTGCAGGAGACACTGTGTTTGCATAGTAGTTTTGAAATCTGTGGGCCAAGAGGCGATCAGTCGGCTTATAGCAAAGTATCGGGAGACGCCCCTACTTTGGGATAGTAGACACCCCCTCTATAAAAGTCGGGCGCGCAGAAGGACAGCACTTGCTGACATTGCAACATATATGCAGACATTGGTTCCCGACTGCACAGGCAACATGGTCAAGAACAAATTGAACAACCTGAGGGCCGCATTCCGCACAAAAAGAAGACAACTACGGGCGCAACGATCAGGAGCAGCGGCAAGACAGTCCACGGAGCCAAGTCTGTGGTACTACCAGGAGCTGGAGTTTTTGGGGGATCAAATGGATGGCCGGCGATCAATGTCAAGCCTTCCACCCAGACAGCAGGGCAGCAGACCTTCCACGGATCACCCTAGACAGGAGGAGAACAGTGAGGGGCTGGCTGGCATGCGTCCAGAACTTCGATTGAGCACTTCTTCAGATGAGGTAGAGTATTTTACACCAAATTTTTGGGCTGCTAATTATGGTTTAATTCTTGAGTTGATATTGTAAGCACAAACTAAAAAATGGCTGAGAAAATTCGGGGTCTGAAAAATAGGGGTCCTGGATGACAAGTACAGGGATCAGAAGGAGAGTAGATTAAACATTAAAGTAAGCTAAAACAAACCAGTCTAGAGCCTTGAAAATGTGTGTGATTTGCTGGTGTCAAATTGTAAAAAATGTCCCTTTTTTGCCACAGGAAGAAGAGACCAGCCTGGATTTGACGGCTACTGAGGCCGAGATGCATGCCAGCCAGGAGGAAGGGGTCATTGCCAGCCAGGAGGAGGAGGCCGGGCCAAGCACTAGTCAGGAGGGCCCCAGGCCCAGGGCTAGCACAAGCCCACATGTCCCTCCCCCCCAGGTCAGGCAAGCAGGCCTAATGAGGCGCAGGAGGGAAGTGGAGGATAGGAGCCTTGAGATGATAAGGGAGGCAAGCGCCATAATGAGGGCCCCCCTCACCCGCACTGAGGCCTACAGTGCCTATGTTGCACACGAACTAGCAACAGGGGGGGAGGAAGATCAGAGGCGTGCCAGGAACCTATTTAATCAGGTCATTCTATGGATGCAGAGGGGCTGGCTGACGGATGACACCGAGATCAGTGACCCGGCCCATCCTGCCCAACATCTCTTACCTCCTCCTGCTGCCACATCCTCCCCATCTGCAAGAGGCCATTTCCGGATCCGTGGAAGATCTGCTGCAAGGAGGGTTAGAAGGAATAGGAGACGATGATTCCCGGCCTTCCATTTGATCCCCCAAAAACGTTTTGCTTTTTGGACTACCACAGCCTGGGCTCCATTGGCTCGCTTGCTGCTGCTCCTGGTTTTTGTTTTTTGTAGTTGTTCTCTTTAGTTGTCGGTATGCGGTCCTCAAGGTTTGCCATTTTGTCCTTGACTATGTTGCCTGTGCAGTCTGGAACACAAGTCTGCATGTATGTTGCTATCTCAGCAAGTGCTGCCCTTCTAGTTATTTTTGTGTTGAATTATTTTTGAAATAAATGGTGAGTTTATTTTCAGAAATACCTTGTCTATTGTTTTTTTACACTGTGTTGATTAGGCATGAAACATTTTTGGTAATATGTGTCATTTAGAAAGGACACCAACTCCTTGTGGGGGGGGGGGGACATTTGGTGTACCAACTTGGTGAAACCAAAAAGGAAAAACACACGCATAACAAAAATGGTGACATAACCTCACCCAAAAAAATACACAACAAAATGGGCATGAAAAAACAATGGTGCCAGAAATTGCACCAAAAAAAAAAAAAAATGTGCATGAAAAAACAATGGTGCCAGAAATTGCAACCAAAAAAAAAAATGTGCATGAAAAAACAATGGTGCCAGAAATTGCACAAAAAATATTAAGAAAATAAAACACCAAACAAAAAAAATTCCCATTTAAAAATTAAACACAAAACATAGACATGTGGAGGACTACAATAAAGTTACAACATCTGGATAGATAGCATTAGCAAGAAAACGGGTTTATTCTAGCAAGAGAACGCAGAGAAAAAAAGAGGCAAGAAACAACACAATAGAGCTTTAACAGGACGAATGTGCCATATCACAAACAAACGAGAGTTTTACCTGAACGAGTGCTCCCATCCCCTTATTTCGTCTGAGCATGCGCGGGATTTTTATACGCGGATAATGTGTACTAACCAACGGATATATCCGTCGGATAGCTTCACAGCGGATATATTTGTTAAGCATGTCAGCAAATATTTGATCTGCTGAAAAGCGATTCGACGGAAAAATATCCGCGGATAATTATCCGCTGGAGTGTACACACCATAGAATATATCCGCTGAAACCCGTTTGCACGGATTTATCCGCGGATGGATTCTATCGTGTGTATGGGGCCTAATAGTCAGGATTTCCAGGCCCTGAGGTTCATCTGTAAGATCTTCTACTGTTATCTGAGAAAGAAGAATCCTATAGCTCAGTGTAACATCTGACTGCATTAGATTTCTGTCAGGATCAACAAGTATTTGCAATTATCAAACAAATATCAAAAAACATAACATACATTTAATGAGAACACTGTTTCCTTTAAAATGTTTTTATTGATAAGTTTTCAAAATACAAGACAAAGTAAAAAGTACAAATAGCATCAAAAGTACAAACTGCAAAGTGCAAAGGGGGGAAAAGTACATTATAACAACTACAAATATCCCAGACTTCATGGTCCATTGACGAGGCAGCCAAGAGCTCTGCTCCTTTCCCCCCCCCCATCTCCGGCCGGTGCCTCCATTCATAGTGTGGGCACCCAGTCGTGACAGCTTTTGGCTTCACGGCCGGGCACTCACTGCACATGTGCGAGTCGTGCTTCGCTCTATGAGTGGACAGGCGATCTCCTGGGACCTGTCACGTGTCCCTGGAGATCGCCTAAAGGGAGGGTCCGCCTAAGGCAAGAAGAGAAGTTGCTGAGGTGGTCCCTGGGCAGAAGGAGGAAGTGGGACAGGAAGTCCCACTCCTACCGAACCCCCCCCAAAGAAATGACATGCCAAATGTGGCACGTAAGGGGGTGAGGAATGCTTAAAGCAGAAGTTCCACTTTTAAGGGACTGTTTGTAACTTCATTGATACTTCTTTGAATAAGTACATTAATAACCAATGCAGTTATGAAATTGTAAAATATTTCCTCTAGAAGGGATAGGTAGTAATAGGATCAGCCTTGATACATTTCACACATGCTTTAACACATGAAATGTCAAAAGTTGTTTTCATCTGTTTAAACCTGCATCTTGCATTAAAAAAGATAACCATAAAGGCTTGTTAAGGCACCTCCATGTTTAGTCATAAAAATGCCTACATCCGCGATGTAGGCGCATGAGCTATACACTCTAGGGCTGGATTCACAAAGAGTTACGCCGGCGTATCAGTAGATACGCCGACGTAACTCAGAATCTTTTTTATTTTTTTATTTATTTTTTTCCACCTCAGACTTAACCGTTTACAGAGGAAGGTCGCGAGACTTGCCCGCCTTTCATTTACCCGCCCTATCTCCTTCCTGGTTTCGCATCATATGTGGAAGTTTTTATATGTGGATTTTTTTTTTTTCCCTCTCGTATCCAAAAAGAGCGAATATATATTTTATCTATTTTTACATATTTTTAAACATTTCTACTTTAATTCTTGTAATCCTTCTACCCCACCATTCCCCCCCCCCCCCCCCCCCCCGCCCCTCCCCCAGGACCTCCAGTTGCCTTTCTGTGTCTTCTAATCATTCTTCTTCGTCTTTTTTTTTTTTTTCCTTCCCTTTCTTCTATCTTAATTTTGATACTTTCTTATATTGGATCCCTCCTTAAAAATCTGAAAAAGTCTTACCAAGTACTATGCCCTATGCACCCATTAGCTCCGCAAATGTCATGGAATTTTTAAACTCTGTCCACTTAGACCAGATCTTTTCAAATTCCTCTAAATCGTCTGATTCACTTAACCTTAGGAATTCTAAATTTTGAATGGAATTCATTTTATTACACCATTCTTTAATGGAGGGACTTTCCCTTTCTTGCCAGTGAGTGGCTATCAGACTTTTAGCAGCAGTTAGCAGGTGGGGTAAAAGACTTTTCTGATATTCTTTCATAGGTAATCTTATCCTCTGATGTAGACATCCCCAGGGGTCATCTGGAATCTCTGTGTTCGTTATTTCAGTAATTAATTGTCTAATTCTTCTCCAAAAAATTTTAATTTTTGGGCACTGCCACCATATATGAGCCATATCTCCGATCTGCCCACATCCGCGCCAGCACAACTCTGAAGCCTCTTTCTTATATTTGTGAGCCTTGTCTGGGGTGATATACCATCGCAATAAGCATTTATAATTTAACTCTATTATTTTACTATTTGCTGAAGAGGTATGCACTCTTCTCCATATTTGTTTTAACTCGGAATCTAAGCCCGTCGTAAGTTTAAGTGTATGCTCAAACTGAAATACACTTAAACCTAGCTAAGAAACGACGGCCTGCGCCGTCGTATCTTAGGGTGCAATTTTTCTGCTGGCCGCTAGGTGGCGCTTCCATTGATTTCGGCGTAGAATATGTAAATGACTAGATACACCGATTCACGAACGTACGCTTGCCCATCGCAGTAAAGATACGCCGTTTCCGTAAGAGGTACGCCACGTAAAGATAAAGCTGCCCCCTAGGTGGCGTAGCCAATGTTAAGTATGGCCGTCGTTCCCGCATCGAAATTTGAAAACTTTACGTCGTTTGCGTAAGTCGTCCGTGAATGGGGCTGGACGTAATTTACGTTTACATCAAAACCAATACGTCCTTGCGGCGTACTTTGGAGCAATGCACACTGGGATATGTACACGGACGGCGCATGTGCCGTTCGTAAAAAACGTCAATCACGTCGGGTCACCAAGCATTTACATAAAACACGCCCCCCTCATCCTCGTTTTAATTTGGCGCGCTTACGCTGGCCCCATTTACGCTACGCCGCCGTAAGTTAGGAGGCAAGTGCTTTGTGAATACAGCACTTGCCTCTCTGACTTAAGGCGGCGTAGCATAAATACGATATGCTACGCCGCCGTAAAAATGCGCCGATCTACGTGAATCCAGCCCTTAATGTAGAATATACACCAAACACATACATAGGCATTTTCTGCTCATTGTTCAAATGTCCTGCTTCTTATTTGTATCATCATACACTAGCTGTTTTATTTTTTTTCATTTCTCATTGTATTGTGTAGCTTTGCCCAGTGAAAAGCAACGCAATGTATGAGAAAATTACAACTACTACCTGTCTTCAAGCCCTGCAATCCAATTTGAATTGTAATGGCATATCTTTAGAATGATACATTAGAATATCCTTTCTTTACACTTTCAACAATCAGTTTATCTCTGCATTCTTTTTCAGAGAGCATCTACTTATTGTATACAATCAGATTTTCACTCAGTATTTGTTGTTTTATTTTCATATCTGTTGAGAGTTCTAAATCTGTATTTTCTTGCATTTTATGAATACATATTGCATTGAAAATTCTATAAAGAATTGTATAACATAGTTGGCAGTATATATCGCAGACATACTGCATGTTTTCTATTTGGATGATTTTCCTTAAAGTTTATGTTTAGACAATTACATTTTCTTATATATAGTTCCAATGATGTAAATATTTTCAGTATATATTAACGTTTTCAATTTTTTTTTTTGTTTGTTTGTTCCATATGCAGGCAATGCATCCTGCTTTGTTGTGCTGCTGAATGAATGTGTCAGCCAACTGAATGGTTACAGTATGGTATAACAAATTGTATTTAAAAAGATTGTAAAAAATCAGTAGGTATCAGTACAAATTTCAACCAAGTGACTCATACTAATATACTGTATTATCTCAACAATGAGCCACTTACAGATCTCTAATACAATAGTAAAAATATGTAAATGCAATCATATTGACCATGTAAGTCACATTATAATTAGTGTTGAGCAGAATATGCCATATTCGATTTCGCGATATATCTCGAATATATATTCGAATATTCGAGATATATTCGCTAAATTCGAATATTCGTGATATTTTATCGAAATTAAATGATTGCGATTTTTCGCTATTGCGAATGCGAAAATAATTGCGATTTTTTTGATAACTGCGGTAGGAGCACTCTGATTGGCTCAGAATATTCGTGATATTTTATCGAAATATCGCAACATGCGAATGCGATATTTATTGCGCAATTTCGAGAAATGCTGGAGGAGCGCTCTGATTGGCTCAGAATATTCGTGATATTTTATCGAAATATCGCAACATGCGAATGCGATATTTATTGCGCAATTTCGACAAATGCTGTAGGAGCACTCTGATTGGCTCAGAATATTCGTGATATTTTACAATACAAAATAATTGCGAATATTCGGCAAATGCGGAAGGAGCACTCTGATTGGCTCAGAATATTCTTGATATTTTACAATACAAAATAATTGCGAATATTCGGCAAATGCAGAAGGAGCACTCTGATTGGCTCAGAATATTCTTGATATTTCACAATACAAAATAATTGCGAATATTCGGCAAATGCAGAAGGAGCACTCTGATTGGCTCAGAATATTCTTGATATTTTACAATACAAAATAATTGCGAGTATTCGGCAAATGCGGAAGGAGCACTCTGATTGGCTCAGAATATTCGTGATATTTTACAATAGAAAATAAAAAGTGTTTTGCATTGGTGGTGATTCTTTACTCTATCCATCTGTCACAGCCGTTTGTCAATCAAACACCTTGAAGATTGAACACGTTCATGCTGCATGCTTTGGACTTTTTTTCACTTCACATATCAAAGACATTTTTATGAAAGATTATTTTTCTATTATTGGGACTATATTTCTTTATATATTTGTTTCACTGTGTATTTCACAAGTTATTTGCGCTTGCTTATTTTATAATTTGCCCACATGTCTTGTCACTAGACATATTTTTTATTCTTGTAGAGCGACTCCATTTTCTGTCTTGTATTAATTTATGTTGTATAACATTTTTGAGTTGCTGCTGTATTCTCCCCTTTTTTAAGGTATGCGCAATTTTTTCCTTCTTACAAAAAATAATAATATCAAACATACAAATATTCATAACATACACATACACAAAGCCCCCCCTCTTTTGCATCAGAGACAATCAGAGTTCTCCTACCACAGTTATCGAAAATTCGCAATCATTTTCGCATTCGCAATAGCGAAAAATCGCAATTTTTTTTTTTCAATTTGGCAACATAAAAGGATCGCCTCAGCTTAGCTACTCGGCCCAGGGTCTCTAATCATACCAGCAATGCTTTTAGACGTCGATAGGATGTGATCTGTTTTAAAAATCAAATTGAAAAAATGCGAATATTCGGAATTGCGAATATTCACCGCGAAATTCGAAATATAGCGCGATTTCTCGAATATGCTATATTCGAGTCGAATATTCGCAATGCGAATATTCGTGAGCAACACTAATTATAATCACTTTAAAGTGTATTTCCACTTTTTGCAGCCAAATTTGCGAAAAAATAATTCATACAGAGTGTTTAAGACACTCTTTAAAATTCTAATATGCCTCTGCACAACAAATGTCAATACAAGTGAAAAATTAATGCACGGTTTGCAACCAGGTACACAAATCTGGGGTAAGCATTGTGTGCGGAGGTGCACTGAGACCGGAAAACTCAGTCCTGTGTGCTGCTTAGCTTCTTCCTGCTGTTGTGGCTGTTGGGGGTGATTAGGATTTCACACTGTGATGGCTTATTAAAGTGATGATCACTGTGATAAGCAATTGGTAAAAAACTATGTAGCGCCTGGCTACTTTCATAGCAGGTGCTGCTGTAAATTTAGAGGGGGTCAGAGAGTTAGTTGCCTCTGACCATGTTTATTTGGCTAAATTTAGGGCCTCTGCTCCAGCTCTGGCTGTACTGTGTGCCCATGGTTGTTGTCTGGGGAACCTCTCACCCCCAGACAACAGGTGGCAGCAGTAGGGTCAGGGTCGTGTGGATGTTTCTTCTCGGCAGCCAATCAGGAGGGTTGATCGCCTCGCTGTGCATGCTGGGAGGAGGCATTTAGGGGACATACGACACTGGTTCTGGGTCGTCGTCTGAGCCGCCATCTGCCTGGGCAGTCATCCCACCACTCCCGTGTGTGGCCCTCCTGGCCGGGGTGTGTGTTGGAGTGTTCCTGGCCCCAGGACCACGTTGGTCCGAGCAACTAAACTACCTGTAGGCCCAGTTGGTAGACTGGGTCTGCACTTTGCAAGAGGTCCTGTGCTGTCCTTCCCGAGGGAGGAAGCCGACCGATGAAGAACATGTCCGGGGGAATACCAAGCATGAGGTTGGTATCTCAGGAGAGGCCTGTTGCTTCATCGAGGTGCCCATCGTTTCTGGGAGGCTGGATGATGGTCGCCTACCAGTTCCAAAATCAATAAAGCTGTTTGAAGGAGATCCAGGTTCTAAATCCAGTTGAGAAGGATTTCGGACCAAGAATATCTCCACCCTTTGGGAAGGTCCGTGGCAGGGACTTTGCTAAAGCTCCAAGTGATACCCTGGCTGCTAGGCTGGTGAGAGAGGCCTATCCAGGTGCACTATACCCCCTCTGGCCATAGTGGCGAAGAAAGTTGTCGTTGGAAGCAGTTAACCCTGAATCCGCCATCTTCCATTTCTTCTATCCCTTCATCTATTACTACTTTTATATTTCAATAGTTTTTATTGAAAGAAAGAATATTACAACAATACAGAAGCATCGCCACAAATTCTGAAAGTGTCTATGAACACCTGAGAGGTCTCGATCACAGTACATAACACCTTATATTGTTTGGCATCATCATCATAACAAATAAAAAGAATACATAACAAAATACTCGAGGGTAAAACACGGAGTGTAGTCCCCCCCAAATATTCAATGACCCAACCTTAGTAGGCCCAAGACCCGTCGGTCAAGGGTCCCGGACCTGGAGACCCCAAATCCATCCTACCACCAATATTGCTATCCAAACGGGAGGACCCGCGTTGAAAATCTTCCGTAGGAAAGGTGGAGGCATAGAGAAATGGGCAGAAACGTATATAGAAAAGAGAAGGAAGAAAAGGAAGAGAAGAAAAGAGAGAGAATAGATAGGAGAGTGACCGGCCAGCCCCTAGGAATCCGCCAAATGGAACCATAACCGTAGCTCACATCTCCAGCGATCTTAGATCGTTAGTTAAATAAGCCAGCCATGGATCCCAAACCTTTTTGAAAATCTCCAGCTTGTCCTGAACCAGTGCCATTAATCTTTCATTTAACATTAACCATGACAGTTTCCTTTTAAGCTGTTCAAGCGCCAAGGAGGCGGAGCGCCAGTTTCTAGCTATTGTGATTTTAGCTGATATAAAAATAAACATAAGCAAGCGCCTTTGGGCTTTAGAGGCCCCCACCACCCTGTCGCCCAAAAGAGCCTGTTTCGCAGATTTAGCCATGTTCAACTGGGTCATTGAGTAGATAAAGTTATATACCCGAATCCAAAATCTTCTGACCTTTGGACATGACCACCAGATGTGATAGGCAGTCCCCACCTGGCCACATCCCTGGAAACAGTTAGGGGTGGCCCCATGAACAAAGGTGGCGAGTCTGGCTGGCACCATATACCATCTAAGCAACACTTTATAGTTGGCTTCTATTATGGACGTATTTATAAGGGACTTAGAAGCTGTCTCCGCCAACTCACACCATTTATTTAGATCGAAGGTTTCCTGCAGGTCCTCCTCCCACCGGAGCATGTAATTTAGCTTAATTGAAGAAGACATCAACATCGCATATAACTCAGAAATATGTCCCCGTACTCTATCGTAGCGAACGCAAAGATACTCCATGGGAGAATGAACCTTCAAGTCGCCCTGGCGTGCCAACGTTTGTATAAAATGACGTATCTGAACATATCTGTAACATTCTACTAATGGCATTTGATACTTCTCCTGCATAACCTGCTCCGATAGAACCTTCCCTCTGTCACAAACATCCGCTATGCGCAGCAGTCCCTTGTTTGTCCACCATTGAAAAGCAGCTGGATCGAGACCTGGGGTGAATGCACGATTTCCCAACAGGGGAGCCAATGGGGAATGAGGTGATTTGAAAGTCTGTATACTAGAGACCCTATCCCAAATATCCAAATAAAAAGACAAGGATGGGCATAGAATGGTGGGTCTGTCTTTAGGCGACAGAATATGAGAAATAGGAGACGGACGGCAAGCGTAGGATTCCATAATCATCCAAATCGCCTGCGACCTCTTTGAGTGGAACCTGGAGAGTTGGGCTAATTGAGCTGCATAAAAATATTTCTGCAGGTTAGGTAGGCCCAATCCTCCCTTCCCCTTCAAGGTATACATAGTACGTTTATTCACCCTAGGCCTCTTCTCTCCCCAGATGAATTCAAGGATTTTTCTTTGCAACATCTCCAAATCACTGCGTACCAAGGCTACCGGTAATGTACGGAATAAGTACAATATCCTCGGTAAGACATTCATCTTAATTGAGTGGAGTCTGCCGAACCACGATGGGGGGTGAATTCGCCATCTCGCCAGGTCCTCGGTTATCTTTTTAATTAGGGCTGGGTAATTCTTACTATACAAAGTCTGGAGAGATGAGGTCAGATTGACCCCCAAATAGGAAAGTGTTTCAGATTCCCAATGGAACCGATGTGTTCGTTCAATCACTGACTGGGCTGAGCTGGGCAAAGAGATATTGAGAGCCCTAGATTTACTGTGGTTTATTCGCAAGCCCGAAATATCTGAGAATGGCTTAAGGATATTATATAAGTTGGGAAGGGACGTGATTGGTGAGGACATTGTTAGTAATAGATCATCGGCGAAGAACAAGCATTTATGCTCATAGCCACCCCCGACGATCCCCCTAACATCCTGGCAGTCCCTGATTTTTATTGCCAACAGCTCTATCGCCAGGACAAACAAGAGTGGGGACAACGGGCATCCCTGCCTAGTGCCCCATCTGATGTTGAAAGATTGAGAGGGGTATCCCCTAATCATCAATGAGGCTGTCGGTGCATCATAAAGCGTTCGAAGGAGAACCAGAAAGCGCTCCCCAAATCCGTATCGACGTAACACATCGAACAGATAATCCCAGGAAAGGGAATCAAATGCCTTCTGGATGTCCAACGAAAGCAACATCCCAATTAGATTGAATCGCCGAGATCAAATTAATAACTCTACGAGTTTGGTCTGACGCCTGCCTATTAGGCACAAAGGCAGCCTGGTCTGGATGAATATATTTAGGGAGAAATGTGTTCAGTCTCAGGGCTAGGACTTTGGTCAATATTTTCAAGTCAGAATTAATCAACGAAATCGGGCGATAATACGCACAATCCCCATGGTCCTTGCCCGGTTTCGGTATGACATGGATGAATGCCGCGTTGTCGTGTGTAGGGATTTTGCCGTCCCTGCGTAAATCATTAAAATATTTACATAAATGAGGGGTAAGAATGTCTCGATATTTTCTGTAGTAATGACCAGAAAAAACATCCGGTCCAGGGGCCTTCGTAGGATTCAGAAGTTTAACCCCTTCCCGACCGCCGCATGTACATATACGTCGGCAGAATGGCACGTACAGGCACATTGGCGTACCTGTACGTCCCTGCCTAGACGTGGGTCGGGGGTCCGATCGGGACCCCCCCGCGACTTGCGGCGGTCGGGTCCCCTCGGGGAGCGATCCGGGACGTGTTTTTAGCCGCTCCGTCGCGATCGCTCCCCGGAGCTGAAGAACGGGGAGAGCCGTATGTAAACACGGCTTCCCCGTGCTTCACTATGGCGCTGCATCGATCGAGTGCTCCCTTATATAGGGAGACTCGATCGATGACGTCATTCCTACAGCCACACCCCCCTACAGTTGTAAACACACACACAGTGTACACCAAATCCTACAGCGCCCCCTGTGGTTAACTCCCAAACTGCAACTGTCATTTTCACAATAAAGAATGCAATTTAAATGCATTTTTTGCTGTGAAAATGACAAAAATCCCAAAAATGGGTCAAAATTGTCCGAAGTGTCCGCAATAATGTCGCAGTCACGAAAAAAAATCGCTGATCGCCGCCATTAGTAGTAAAAAATTTTTTTTTTATAAAAATGCAATAAAACTATCCCCTATTTTGTAAACGCTATAAATTTTGCGCAAACCAATCGATAAACGCTTATTGCAATTTTTTTTACCAAAAATAGGTACAAGAATACTTATCGGCCTAAACTGAGGAAAAAAAAATTTTTTATATATGTTTTTGGGGGATATTTATTACAGCAAAAAGTAAAAAATATTGAATTTTTTTCAAAATTGTCGCTCTATTTTTGTTTATAGCGCAAAAAATAAAAACCGCCGAGGTGATCAAATACCACCAAAAGAAAGCTCTATTTGTGGGGAAAAAAGGACGCCAATTTTGTTTGGGAGCCACGTCGCACGACCGCGCAATTGTCTGTTAAAGCGACGCAGTCCCAAACTGTAAAAACACCTTGGGTCTTTGGGCAGCAATATGGTCCGGGGCTTAAGTGGTTAATGGCCGCCCCTACCTCTGCCTCAGTAATTGCATCGTCCATCAGGTCCGCATGGTCCCGGGAGAGCTTGGGTAATTTAAGGTCATGGAAAAATGCTTCAAGCTTAGCCTGGTCCAATCCGTCCCCCCGGAGATACAACGACGAGTAAAACTTGTAAAATTCCCTAACAATCCGCTCAGGATTTTGTGTGAAGTGGCCGGTCGGTAAGCGCAGTTTCGGTAGCGTCGGAGTGTACGGTCGGGGTACCAGTTTCCTCGCTAACAGCGTAGACGGTTTATCCCCCATCGTGTAGAACCGATGTTTGGACCAACTGACGTGTTTCTCAGCTTGCGTGGTCAGACTAAGATTCAATGCCAATCGTGCCTCGTCAATTTTAAAACTCAAGTCAGTCTGGGGGTTCCTATGTTGTTCCGACAGTAAAGCTTCCAAATCGTCCTCTAACCGCAAAATCGTTTGCTCCCGAGTCCGCTTCACTCTACTCGCTATTTGGATCAGCTTGCCCCGTATCGTTGCCTTATGGGCCGCCCAGGTGATCGCAGGGGAAGTGTCAGTTGATTTATTAACTTCAAAGTATGCCTCATCTATTACTACTTTTAACATTTTACCCTGTTGGGTAATAAAGTACAGAAAAGACATCGACAATGTGGACATTAACTTTATTACAGCTCTCATCCAGTACCCTAGATGACGGAAAGACATAGGTAACGTGCCACCCAAATCAAACCAGCAGCTCCTTCGGGGGTAGTGCTACAACTATGTAAAAGTTAATTCATGAAACCTTGTGTACTACTTTGGTTCTGTAAATTTTAACATCTATCATACAGTACAAGGCTGCTGTGATTGGCCCTGTTACTATCGCTATGTGATTACTGTGACCAATCACAGAACTCACACAGTAGTAAACAATGATAACATTGCTATTGTTCATTTGCTCACTGTGATTGGTCACAGCTCAGTGATTGGCTTTATCCAGTGGACATAGCGGGTCACAGATCCCACTGCTGTACACTCTAGAGCCTGCACACAAGCGGGAGATGTGAGAAAACATATGGGTACATCCACCTGCATTTGTGCTACTCTCTCCTATGTACTTTGGCCGGATGGGAAATGGTTAAAGGGCCATACCACCAGAAGAGTGTTGCTAGGATTATTTGAATGAACAGTTTTTGTAAAAAAACAAAAAAGGTTTGAGTATCCCCAGGTACTATGGGACTTTATGGGCGAACTTTTGTACACAGTATGTTTTATAAAAATATGCACGTTATTAATATTTAGACATTAAAAACATTTTAGTGGTGTAACATCACACCAAACAGTGTATGTGATTCCAGCTTATATATGGTACCATGCTCAAAAGGAGCTACATAGACTTTAAAAGAAAAAACATTTCTCCTATAGCCCAGACGCGTTTTGGGAAAAAGGCGTATATCCCTTCTTCAGGGGCATATAGGAGTTGGTATCACAGTACTCAATGCTGTATCATGGAAACATATATATCTCTAATGAAAGTTTCTAAGAAGAGATTATTAAGAAAATAAGGAGAGAGATCTTTCCGACATGTAATGGTCAGTTGGATGAGCGACCCCTCGAAGCTCACAGAGTCCCACACAAGGATCCCCAAAAAGGAACCTTCACAGCTCACTCACAGGACGCCCAATATAAGATGGAAGAAAGGTAGTATGTACCCCTTAATTGGAGATTATATAATGAGACGTCAAATGGTTCTCTTGTGTACACACAGCTTGTACCTTGTATACCTGTTCCTGTGATCCTTATCTGATTCCTGTGTTTGACCCGGCTTGCTATCCATTATCCTGACCCCAACTTGCCTTGTCTTTGCTTATACTCTCCTCTGCTTGATAGCCTGCTGCCAAACCTTGCCTGCATCCTGACCATTCTTTTCCTGTTGTCTATGCCAGCATCTGATCGTCTGCTACCAATCCGGCTTGTCTGACCACACATCCTGTGTCTCTTCTGCTCTGCATGCACCTGCCTGGTCCCTGCTTCCTGCTGCCACCAGCCCAGGATCTGTTGACCTGCCAAAACCTGCCATTTTTGGTCCACCCTGGTGACACATCCGCCACACAGAAGATGATCCAGGCACCCACACACCACCACGCTCTCGCGCAGGGCCGCTGATAAGGCAGTACAGCCAGCCCTGTTTTACCGGGCCCCAGCCTCATAAACTCCACAGGGGGGCCCGGTTAACGCTAAAATGTATTTCTAGCAAAAATAAAAAATAGGACTTTATAACCCACACCCACTTTATTGCCAGGGAATATAGTAATTTCCTGGGCCCCCTCAGGTCAACAGAGGGGCCAGGAGGTGAGAGCAGAGGAGGGACTATTTCTCCATTTTCGGGCGCAGGCACACAATTCCCCACTACATGATGCTCTTAACCTGTGCACCTACACAGATTATAGTTCCGGCCATTCACTGTGTGCCTTCCCTGGCGGATGGATTCTATTGTGAAGTGGCTCTCCTGCATCAGAGTCCCGGCGCTGAAGCCTGAGGGAGAGAGCAATCACTGTGACTAAGGAGGCTCAGAGTTCAGCAGGATGAACTTGTGGCAGTGATACACAGGCAAGCAGTCCCCTTCAGATGACACACAGGCTACTCAGGCAAGTGCAGTCCTCAGACTCCCTGCTGTGTGCTAATGATGATGATAGAGATCACAGCACAGCAGGTTCTCTGTGGTTCTCTCAGTGTCACATGGCTATTGGATGCTGACATTGCTATGTGCTGTGTTATAGTCCCACAGTACAGCCATAAGTTAACAATGTCAGCACCCAACAGCCATGTGATACTGAGAGAGCCACAGAGAACCTGCTGTGCTGTAATCTGTATCATTATCCTCATCATCATAAACACACAGATGCTACTTTAAACTTTTGTTTGGGGGGAGGGGGGTAAAAACACACAGCTGAGCTGCATTTTTGCCACCCCCAAACCACTCCCCTTTAAGAACGTTTTACCCCAGGTTTCCAATTAGATCCGCCTGTTAGTTTTTCCTTCAAACCTGCTTGATAGCTCAATGCACGTCTAGGGATGTATGTGGACACACACTGAATGGGCATGGACATCAAAACACTGACATCTGTCACATTCAGCTTCAATTTTGATTGGTGGGGTGCTGTGACAGCTTCCTGGCAGGATAGCTAAGGTGGTTTCAGACTAGAGTCCGAACACACCCAAGCTCATCCCATCAAATTAGTTGTGAAAAAGTTATAAAATAAGACATCTGTGCTGCTTTAATATATGTGTAATATATTTAGAATATTAATGGTTACTAAAGAATAAGTTCACCTTTTGGAACATGTTACATGTTTCACATGTTTTTACGGTGAAATATGTAACATGCCCCAGTTTCCCGATTTCCCCCCCCCCCCTCTTGACAGCATGGGATCAGGGGTGGGGTCGAGTGCGGGATCGGGAGGGGCCCTGTCAGGTAGGCTGTACGGGGGCCCCATGATTTCTAACAGCGGCCCTGCTCTCGCGGCCACTGTTACAATATCAATGGTCCCTGAGCAGGGGTTGTATGAGAGGCCTTCCCTCTGAACATCAGGCTCAACCATCAGGTACATGACACTAGGTTGGAATTTCTGCCATTATCTCTTACTATCCTGAAAAGCTAGTCTGTTTTTTCCTTTTCTGTATGTGCTCCACTTCATGCTTCTGACAAATATCCTTGAGATATCGTTCTTTATCTTTCCGAATTTGGAATTTAAAACACTAGGTTAATTTGTGATAATTTTACTCTATCACCAGAAATACTGGCTTGACTTCTTTGTTCTTTTCTAGTTTCTTCTGAAATCCAAGGTGACTTCTTGGCTTTTTCCCTCATCTTTAATTAGCTTCTTCACTAATTATGGTTTTGATGTTGTTCCATAAGTCTTCTGGCACTCTATCTCCTGTATCAAAAACTGTGAATCTGTTGTTTAGTTTAATCCAGTAATCTTGTGGAATAGTTTTAATGTTATATCTTGGAGGGCCTCTAATGAACTTCTTGCAAAGCTTTACCTTAATCTTGCATGTCAGAAGCTTGTAATCGCTTCCACAATCAGCTCCTGGCTTAGTCCTTGCTGTCAAAACTGCGATTTCTAAAATGAACAAAACAAACAAAAATTCCCGACTCACTTACAAGCCAGTCTACAACAAATCCAAATTGACCATGTCAAACAGTTCACATTAAAAACAAGGGCCCAGATTCAAGAAGCACTTGCGCCCGCACAACCATAGGTTACGCAGCGCAAGTGCTTACTTGCTCCGGTGTAACGAGTGCTCCTGATTCAGGAACCTCGTTACACCGACTGCAGGCTAAAATCTGCGCGGCATAAGGCTCTTATGCCTCGCAGATTTTAGGCTGCATTCTTGCGGGGGCCGCTAGGGGGCGCTCCCATTGTGTATCAGCGTGTAGTATGCAAATTGCATACTACCACTGGTTCACAAGCTTGCGCGGGCCCCGCGCAAGCCAGGTACGGAGTTTCCGTACGGCTACTTTTAGCGCAAGGCTGCCCCTTCTAATAGTAGGGGAAGCCAATGCTAAAGTATAGCCGGCCTTCCCGCGCCGTGAAATTTGAATTTCACGGCGTTTGCGTAAGTGAAACGTGAATGGCGCTGGACGATTCAATTTTCAAATTTTTGAATGTTTGAATTTTCTAATTTTCGATTTTCAAATTTTTAAATTTTCGAAATTTCGAAATACGAAAATTCGGAAATACGAAAATATTCGGAAATACGAAAATTCGGAAATACGAAATTTCAAAATTTCGAAATTTGAAAAATTCGAAATGTGAAAAATTCGAAATGTGAAAAATTCGAAATTGGAAAAGTGAAAAAATTCGAAATGTGAAAAATTTGAAAATTCGAAAATTCGAAAATGGAAAAATTCGAAAATGGAAAAATTTGAAAATTCGGAAATACGAAAATTCGTAGATTCGTAAATACCAATTTACGAAAATTCGTAAATTTGAATTTTCGGAAATACGAAAATTCGTAAATTCGTAAATTCAAAATTTCCAGAAGTCCAAAAATTCGTAAATAAAAAATTTGTAAATACGAAAATTCGTAATTAACGAATTTTCGTAAAAAAACAAATTAGAAACAAAACTAATTGCACATGTCTAGTGTCTACCCAGCAGTAGGCTGTGCTAGACTCCTAGATAGGTTCCTGTGTGGTGAAGGTAGACGCCCCAAGTGGCCAGGGTTTATTTTATGTTTGATTTTGTTTATGCTGTTTGGATGCTTGCACTTGTTTCCAGCAAGATGGAAGAATAAACCAAAATCTTTGTTTTCAACCGTCTTTGACTGCCTGTCTGTATAAATTCAGTGTGTAGTGAACCCATCCAGGGGGTCACACACCCCGCTACCGAGCTAACCCCTTACACATGGTGAAGTGCTACGGGCAGTTAAAGTAAACCCAAAATGGAGGAGATACTGAAACAGCTGGCTATAGCAAATGCAAATCAACAGCAGACGAATGCAGGTTTGCAGCGGAGCCTTGCAGCTTAACACCAGGCTCACACAGCTCAACAACAGGCTCACCAAGAGAGCATGGCAGCTCAACAACAGGTTTACCAAGAGAGCATGGCAGCTCAACAACAGGCTCAGGCAGCTCAACAACAGGCTCACACAGCTCAACAACAGGCTCATCAAGAGAGCATGGCAGCTCAACAACAGGTTCACCAAGAGAGCCTTGCAGCTCACCGAGAGAGCATTGCAGGCTTGGAACAGAGACACCAGCAGCAAATGGAGGCCATCGTGAAACAGCTTCAGATATAGCAGACCGAGGCTGGGAGTCAGGCCAGTAACATACCGACCTTTCAGGTACGACACTTATTGCCAAAGATGACTGCAGATGAGGACCCTGAGATGTTTCTGACCACGTTTGAGAGAGCAGCGGAAAGAGAGAGTTGGCCTAAAGACCAGTGGGCTGGACTAGTGGCCCCCCTATTATCTGGAGAAGCCCAAAAGGCATATTTCGATTTGGAGCTTGCAGACGCAAAAACTATTAAAAGAGGAAATATTGGCACGTTTCGGTGCAACCCTGGATGTCTGTGCTCAGCGGGTCCACAATTGGAGTAATCAGCTGAAGAAGCCACCTCGGTCGCAGATGTATGACCTCATCCATTTGGCTAGGAAATGGCTGCAGCCAGAAACTCTGTCCGGACCAAAAATTTTGGAGCGAGTAGTCATGGACAAATTTCTTAGGTTTCTTACTAACACCCTGCAGAAATGGGTGAACCATGGTGGTCCGGAAACCGCAGACAAACTTGTAGACCTGGTCGAAAGGTACCTAACAACAGAGAATTTGTCCTCTTCCACCAGAGACGCACAGACTTTTCACCCCAAGACCAGACCCTCCCCACCTATAGGTAAGACTGCATCAAGGGATGGGGGTGGAGAGAGGTACCAAGGAGCAACTAGAGTAATTATCGGGACTACTGCTAATGTTTGGCGAGAGCGGCCTGGAAGACCCATCCCACAGGAGAGGACCAGAAGGTTGATTTGTTACCGTTGCCGGGAAGAGGGACATGTAGCAGCGGTTTGCCCAGCGGGTGATGAACCCATGCAGTGTGACTTTCTGACAGAGAGACGACAGTCCCTTTTTGCAACCACATGCACTGCAGTAAAGGGAAATGAGAAACCTTTATATAGAATGTGCTTAGATGGTAAAAATGTTGTGGTATTGTTGGATTCAGGTAGCCTGGTCACCTTAGTGAAAAGTGATCTAGTGGTGGGAAAAACCTTACATCCGAGGAAAATGGCTGTAGTTTGTGTACATGGGGACACTCGAGAATATCCGGTGACTACGGTTTCCTTTGAAACCTCCCTCGGTAACTTGTGTCACCAGGTGGGTTTAGTTCCCAAACTGCCACATGACGCCATTGTGGGAAGGGATTTCCCAAAATTCTGGGAACTCTGGGACTGCCCAGATTCCCCAGTAGGTGGTTCTTCTGAGTCTGAACCATCTACTCCAGAAACCTATAACTGTGAGGATTCTCCTGAGTTTCCATTCTCAGTATTAGCAGGGGAAACACCAGTCCCTAGGGAGGAGCCTGCTATCATGGGCACATTCTTGGGGGAAATTTGGCCTGGGATCACTAAAGAAGTGGGACGTCCTCCCAGAACAACTCGACCACGCTGTAGATGTGTTTTGTCTATAGCGCGGTGGTAAAGAGGTTAATTAAATGTATGCAGCCTATTACTGAGAGGGGACGTTTACAACAAACTCCTACTTTTCATTTGAAATCTTGTCAATAATGGGGCAATATTGTCCGCTATATATGACGGGGATGTGGTCATGGTAACTCCCAGGTATTGTAAAGAGGAAACAATAACAAGTTGTGGGCTTATTGATGGCAAATCCTTTGGGAGTGGATCCAACAGCAGAAGCACAGACTTCTCCCAGTTAGTAGCAAGGCCCGAGAACCTAACAAACTCATCCATATAGCTCATCCATATTTCCTCTTACCAGGCCCGTTATGTCCGAAGCCACCCGTAGAATGGTTTCCAGTGGTTCAATGGCAATGGCAAAAAGGAGGGGTGACAAAGGGCACCCCTGCCTTGTGCCACGAAATAACATAAAAGAGGAGGATTGCACACCATTAACCCTAGTCAAAGCCCTAGGGCTAGGGTATAATAATTGGACCCATTCACAGAATATACCCCCTATACCAATTTTTCTCATAGATAGGGCCATTCAACACTATCAAATGCCTTGATGGCATCCAGTGATCAGGATGAATAATATGTGTTATCATCCTTTTCAATCTATTGGCTAAGACCTTAGCTAGTATATTTTGACAATAAGGAAACAGGGCGATATGATTCTGGAAAAAGTGGATCTTTATCTTTTTTCGGGATAACTAAAATCGTGGCTTTGGACATTGAGTCCAGGAGACTCCCCTCCACAAAAGCTGAATTAAATGTTTTTAATAGGGTAGGTAACAACACTTCACCATATTTTTTATAAACTTTAACTGGAATACCGTCCACCCCTGCTGCTTTATTATTCGCAAAACTAGCCACCGCAGCTTTCAGTTGCAATCGGGTCAAGGGGGCATTAAGCATCTTGTGATATCCCTGTGATGCGTATATTACTTATGGTAATCAACCCCTTGCCCCCCAGGCCAATTCTGACACTTCTCTTCTACATGTAATAATCATAATTTTTTTGCTTGAAATTTACTCAGAACCCCCAAAAATTATATATTGTTTTAGCAGACATCCTAGGGAATAAAATGGTGGTCGTTGCAACTTTTTATGTTACACGGTATTTGCGCAAAATTTTTTCAAACTTTTTCATGAATAGAAAAAAAAGATAACCCGATTTTGTTTGTATAATGTGAAAGATAACATGTCACGCTTTAAAATTGTGCACGCTCGTGGAATGGCGCCAAACTTCAGTACTTTAAAATCTCTATAGGCAACGGTTTAAATTTTTTTTTTTTTTTTTACAGATTACGGGGCAGATTACGCCGGCGTATCTCGAGATGCGCGGCATTAGTGTAAATATGCGCCGGCGTATCTATGCGCCGTATCCCCAAAACAAGATACGCCTGAAAACTAGGTTTTTCCGACGGACGTAATTTTTCTACACCGGCGCATCGTGGCGCAAAAATACGCTGGACGCACCATTGTTTTGCTATGCAAATATGCAAATGAGGGAGATACGTCGATCCACGAAAGTACGTTTGATCAGCGCAGGCTACGCGCTGTGCGCATAAGCTGTATGTCCGGTCTAAAGTTACCCCTCATAAAAGCAGCTTTAACTTTGCACCAGACATGTGCAGGTCAGCTAAAGCAACACCGTTAGGGACGAGCTGAGCAGCCACACTTGCAGGACAACAATCTGTATGCCAACATGCCAGGGGCATCCATGGTCATAGCTATACTCATAGGCGTGCGCACAGGGTGTGCCAGGTGTGCCCAGGCACACCCTAAACACTCCCTGTGGTGCAGATTTCCCCTGCTGCCCGGTGCCCCCTCCCACAGCATGGCTGGCTTCCTTCCTCTCCCATTGGCTACTGCAGTGGGCATACATAGATAATAATTCAGGATAAGTGGGGGAAGGGGTAATGTCATTTACCGGCCCCTTCCCTTTCTGAATGAACACAGTGAGAGATCGGTACATTTTTTTTGAGCTTTCAGGTGCACACCCTAATGCAACAGGCTGCGCACACCTATGGCTATACTACTGGCTTTAGATGCGCGTAGAAGTAGGAGGGTACAGAGGAGGAGGAGTGCACGGGAGAGGTTCTACCGACCGCACATAAACGTCTTTGGCATGTGTGATTCTGAGGTGTATCGCATCTTCAGATTCACCCCTACTGCCATCATGGAATTAACCACAACCCTGAAAGATGACATCACCAGCCAGAAACATCGCTCACATGCAGTGGAGCCGCTGGTCAAGGTACTGGCAACACTCCATTTCCTTGCCAGTGGCTCTTTTCAGCATACAAGTGGAGTGGTGGCTGGGATGGCACAATCCTCCATTAGCAGATGTGTGCACCAGGTTATCCCCGCAATCCTCAGACACATGGCCAACCAAATCATCAGACCCACCCAGGAGGACCTGCGGGTGAAGGAAATGCATGATTTCTACAGAATTGCCAGATTCCCACGCACTGTGGGGGCCATCGATTGCACACATGTGGCACTATGGGCCCCCCGTGAGACAGAGCATCTATACCGCAATCGGAAGCACTGGCATTCCATCAACGTACAGGTGATAGTCGATGCCCAATGCCTCATATGGCACGTCCGTGCCAAACACCCAGGATCCAGCCATGACGGCTACATATTCAGTCAAAGCCCCATCCCAATGGAATTCGAGCAGAACATGTATGGGGACAGCTGGCTGGTTGGTGAGTGACATGGGTGTCAGGCATGACTGTCCCCCCCCATGATGCAGACATCACGAGGGGCACATGCAAGACTAACATCCTCCTGTCTTTTACCTTCCAGGTGACTCTGCATATGCACTTGGACCCCATCTCATGACTCCATTCCGGAATCCTGAAACCCCAGGAGAGCAAAGATACAATGAAGCACACGCACGTACCCGTGGAGTGGTGGAACGCACCTTTGGCCTCCTGAAGTCCCGTTTCCGATGCCTGGATAAGTCTGGGGATACCCTGTTGTATTCCCCAAACTTTGTGTGCCAGATCATCGCTGCATGTTGCATGCTGCACAACTTCGCGGTGAGAAAGGGCCTGGAGATTGACATGCGTGATGACCTGACCCCCAAACCAGACAATCCCCCCCCCTAACCTTGGGTCCCCCGTCTCTTGAGGGAAGAGCAGTCAGGAGATGCCTCGCAGTAGGCATGTTTGCACGTTATACACACACATTAATCATGGCACAAGCAGAATGCACGCATGCACACCACTGTGGTCCCTAGCACACGCACCCCACATCCTCATCTAATTGGATTAGCAAAAGTCCACCATGCAGGACTTGTGAGCAGCAACGCCACGCCAAGGCTCCAATTATGTCACTGTACATTCATGCACCATTCACACGGACCTGGGGATCACTTCTCCCTGGTCCTGGGGATCCCTTCTCCACCACAACCGAGGGTCACACCCCTTTTCCGGCAGGAATGTCACCCCCACATTCAAACATCATTCACACTGTAGCCTGCCTTGGCTACAAAAAAATAAAACAAATCATAATCACAGTAAAATAACAAACAAACATAAAACACTCATCACCTGAGTCACAAAAACCACCAAAAAAAACCTAGCGGCGCTGGCGTGACCCACGGCCACGGCCCCGGCTCCTCAGGGGAGACTCATGGGGGGGATCAGGGGAAGGAGGAGCATCCCCTGGTCTCTGCCCACCTGGCGGCCTTCCCTCCAACGCCAGGGCGATGCGTGTGAGGCCCACATTGAGGGTTGCCGTGTTGGCCTGGACAGCCTGGGTCAGGGCGCGCACCTCCTGACCTACGCCTGCTGTGGCAGTCTGCAGGTCATTGAAGCAGGTAATCACAGCCAGGGAGTTGCAACCCATGTCCTGCACAGACTCCTTTATGGAGGCCAGGCTGTCCTCTATGCGGCCCAAAGTCTCGGTAACCTGACCCAGATGGGGGGTCTGACGGGCCTAGTCCCTCCTAAGATTTTCGGGCAGAACCTCTGCCACCACCCTGGTCTTCCGGGTCGCCTTCCTGCCTCCTGATGAGGCTTGGGGCCTAGAAGAAGGGGAGACCCTTGGGGGGAAGCCCTGTTGGGGGAGGAGTGGGAGGGGCTAGCCCTGATGGAGGCCTGACTGGTGCCAGCACCAGGGCTAGACTCCTCCAAATGGAGCGTGACATCATTCCCAGACAGCACCTCCTCCTCAACCTCCTCATGAGGAGAGCTGTGGGCACTCCCCTCCTCAGAGGACTCCTGCCTTGCCTGGGGGTTGGCATCAGACTGATGTCCGGGGTATGGTGCGGACTGGCCAGATGGCCCAGCACCCTCCTGCACATCTGTGGATGACAAAAAACATTCACATGTTGGAGGATTCACACACTTGTCACATATTCCCTCCCCCCCCCACACATGCTACACACCAGATATAAAACAAAAAAAACACTTACCTGTCCTCAAGGCCTCCTCAATGGAGTCAAATCCAGGCACTCCCTCCACTTTATGCCTGTGGAGGCACTGGGCAACCACAGAGCCTTATAGCAGTTGCTGGTCCCCCTGGCATGAGTTGAAATCTTTGCCAGCTTACCTCTAACCACGCGGCGGAGATCATTAATCTTTTTCAAGATCTCATTGGGGGTCCTGGTCTCACCCCCCAACGCATTGATATCATCTGCAATAATCTGCAGGATCTCCCTCCTCCTGGCCGGGGTGGTATTCAGACTCTCAGGCCCATGGAGATAACGATCAAATTGGGTCATGGCCCTGGTAATGATGACCTTCTCCCGCAGGGAGTAGTTCAGCTTCCTCTTCCTCTCTGACATCTCTTGAAATCACTCTCCAAAAAACACTCTCCAAAAAACACATGCTCCAAAAAACACTCCGACACAAACCAACAAACACCAACAGACAACGGAACAAAAGCACCTTGCTTCAGGGGGGGAAACAAATGTATGTACTTTTGCAATGGACGGGCGTATGTCTGGGCCTATTTATGCCCTGGGCGTATCTCACTAAGTACGCCGGGCCTAGTTCCTATCTCACTGATTACGCCGGGCCGAGTTCTGAGCATGCGCAGAGAGGCGCTGACCATAGTCAGCATCATGCGCATGCGCAGTCCGGCCGTCCCTTCATTTGTATGGGGTCACGGCTCATTTCAATGGAACACGCCCACTTCCTTCCCACTTTCAATTACGGCGGCTTACGCCTCGAAATTTAAGTTGCGCCGGCGCAACGTTGTGCGGAAATACTCTGTGGATACGGTACTTGACTCTCTAAGTTGAGCCGGCGTAACATAAAAGAGATGCGCTACGCCGGTCTATATATGCGCCGATGTATGTGGATCTGCCCCTACATGTTTAGTGTTAAAGAGGAGATCTAGTGCTAGAATTATTGCTCTCGCTCTAACGATTGTGGCATATGTAACTCGTGTGTATCTAGCTCTGATACTAGCCAGTACCTCGCTGCACATCCCTAGACTATACTCAGGAGTTTGCTGATGAAAACAGTAGCACTAGTAGTAATTATCATTGATTTATTCTTGCCAGACCAATCTGTTAACATTCTACAAGGAAGTGAGCTGCCATCTAGATAACGGAAGGCCTGGGGATATAGTGTATCTGGGTTTTGCAAAGGCATTTGATACAGTTCCTCATAAATGCTAAAATTATACATTGAGATCTGTTGGCATGGATCTTAGGGTAGGTACCTGGATAGAAAACTGGACACAGAGGTGTGTTCAAAGGATGGTGATAAATAATGTGTACTCAAAATGGTCTGAAATGGTAAGTAGGGTGCCCCAAGGCTCTGTCTGAGCATCAAGGCTGTTTAATTCATTCATAAATTATATAGATAAATAGATAAATTATATATTTAAATTGTTTAATCCCAGTGTTGGCTAATGATACAAAGCTAAGCAGGGCAATAACTTCACAACAAGGTATAGACCAGGCATGTCCAAAGTCCGACCCACAGACAAATTGCGGCCCGCATTCCGGTTTAATGTGGCCCCCCTGGTAATTTGGATATATATATCTTTTGTGGCCCCTAGGACCACAAAAGATATAGGGGCAGATCCACATACCTTTGCGCCGGGCGCAGCGTATCTCAAGATACACTACGCCACCGTAACTTATTTTTTTTTTAATCCACAAAGAATTTGCGCCGTAAGTTACGGCGGCGTAGTGTATCTCTTGCGGCGTAAGGGCGCGGAATTCAAATGGATGTGATGGGGGCGTGTTTTATGTAAATATGTCGTGACCCGACGTAAACAACGTTTTTTAATAACTGCGCATGCGCCGTCCGTGGGGGTATCCCAGTGCGCATGCTCGAAATTAAACCAGAACCAGCCAATGCTTACGATGGTGACGTCATTCTACGCAAATTCCTATTCGCGAACGACTTACGCAAACAACGTAAAAAATTCAAAATTGTACGCAGGAACGATGGCCATACTTAACATTGAGTACGCCTCATAACAGCAGCTTTAACTATACACCGGAAAAAGCCGAACGCAAACAACGTAAAAAAATGCGCCGGACGTACGTTCGTGGATCGCCGTAACTAGCTAATTTGCATACTCGATGCGGAATTCGACGGAAACGCCACCTAGCGGCCGCCGAAAAATTGCAGCTTAGATCCGACGGCGTACTAAGACGTACGCCTGTTGGATCTAGCCGAGATGCTGTTGTATCTTGTTTTGTGGATACAAAACAAAGTTACGATGCGCAAAATTTGAAATTATGCGGCGTATCAAGAGATACGCCGACGTAATTTCTTTGTGGATCTGCCCCATATAGTGTATTTATCAGCGCTGCCTCGGAGGGGGAGGGATGAGCACTGTCTGATTACATACAGGAGAATCTCCTGTTTACTCAGCGGCCTCTGTAATAGGAAGTCCCGTCTCCTAGGCTGCCATTAGACAACTGTTCTGTCTATCATAGGAGGCGGGACTTTGTATTAAAGAGGCCACCGTGTAAACAGGAGATTCTCCTGTATGTAAATCTGTCGGCACTCGTCCCGCCCCACTCCATGTCCCCCCCCCTAGGCATTGATCAGGCTGCACTGATGGAAATGGTGAGGCTGCATTCGTGTCAATGGTGAGGCTGCATTCATGCCAATGGTAAGGCCGCATTCATGGCAATGGTGAGGCTACAGATGGGCACTGATTAGGCTGCATTGAAGGGCACTGACCCTTATTTTGCTTCACAGTTCTTTATTTAGTGAAGTGAAGGTGCGTGTTATACGATAAATACAGTATATCCAAATAACACTCTCAAGCTCATCTCTTCACCACACACAGCCAAAAAGGCAAGAGAATTCTTGTTAGGCAGTGTATTAGTGCTCGGATAAACAAACTTAGACCGTATTTTAATGGTTGAAAGAATGCCAGGCAAAATGGTCGGCCCTCATGCATGTTCACTTAATCAAATCTGGCCCTCTTTAAAAAAAGTTTGGACACCCCTGGTATAGACACTTTACAAGAAGACCTTAATAAAATAAAGGGGTGGGCAACTACATTGCAAATTGTCTACATGTCCATTCCTTGTGTTCTTTAGCCCAAACAAGTCTCTTCTGCTTGTTGCCTTTCTTTAGCAGTGGTTTCCTAGCAGATATTCTACCATGAAGGCCTGATTCACACAGTCTCCTCTTAACAGTTCTAGAGATGTGTCTGCTGCAAAAGGTGGCTACTTTGAAGAACCTAGAATATGAAATCTATTTTCAGTTGTTTCACACTTTTTTGTTATGTATAATTCCACATGTGTTAATTCATAGTTTTGATGCCTTCAGTGTGAATCTACAATTTTCATAGTCATGAAAATAAAGAAAACTCCTTGAATGAGAAGGTGTGTCCAAACTCTTGGTCCGTACTGTATATATAAATTATATATATATATATATATATATATATATATTTATATATATATATACATACATACATACATACATACATACATACACACACACACACACACACACACACACACACACACACACACACACACACACACACACACACACACATATCTGCTGCTATTTTATAATATACTTAGTTAAAAAAGGCTAATAAGAAAGACATGTTTTATATAAAAATGTATAAGTGTTAAAAATATATATATATAAAATAATAAAAAGTGCTATTATTGTAAGTGACTGCTATCATAATTCTTCTTAACTCTCTGTCAGTATTATCGATTTATCAAAACAACAACAAAAATTAAAAGAGAGGAGGAAACACATTTATGGTTTTAGTGGTTAAATTATGGTGCTAACCTCCAACTCCCCATTTAATCCTCTCATGGGCCATAGAATCAAGCACAAAGTTTCAAAAGGTTTTCATCTCGCAAAGTTTGTAAACCCTTTGCCTTCTATTTTTATTTTTTATAATATTTTTTATCATTTAATAATTTTTACATAAATCTTTTTTTTCTTATTAGCCTTTTTAACTAAGTAAATTATAATATAGCAGCAGATATTTGTTAGTGTTTTTACCTTATCTCTTGTAGTAGTCCATCTAACTTGTCCATGTAACATGTGGCAGCAATCTTTCCTGTTAGTCGGCACAGAATGAGTTAATATGGTCAGCAGCTATATGCTATACAAGGTGGCTCCCTCCCTCTGAAACATGTTTTCATAGCAACCAAATTATCCTCAAATCAGCTGCCTATCTTCTTCTAAGCATGGGCCATGCGTGGAGCCAGCCAGCTAGGTGTCTGGGAACGATCACTAGTCTCGCCATGCGGCTTGTCAGCTGAAGTAGTGAGATATCCATTGCAGCTGAAGCTGCTGGCAATCATTCCCTGTGCTTGTGAACCAGCACAAGAAGATTGTTTATCGCAGTTACTGTAATGGTGGGAGTACAATTGACCTTTAAATTGTGAGTGTGTATACCTATATGTTTTTATCTTTATTAAAAGGTTATTACTATTGTGTGCTGGGATTGGCCCACAGCTATTATATGGTACAGGGTGCTGTGATTGGCTTAGGTACCTTGTGATAGATTTGGACCAATCACAGCATTACAATACTAAGCACAGCGATCACATGATACCCCAGTCACTCAAAGTGGGCGTGTACCAGGAGTCACAATCTGCTGTGTCCAGTGTATGCAGCAGTTGCGGGATTGGTGCACCCCAGGGGGCGTGATGTGCACCAATTTGCTGATGATGTGCATGTACAGGATCCAGTCTGCCCGTACCGCCCTCCCACATTAAATGTACTGCGGTGTGCAGAATTTTATTTAAGAAGTAAGGTGAGTTTTTTTAAGTTCAAATTGCCACAATTTATTGAAAAATTAAAAGGTAAATAAAAATGTATTTATTTCACAAAGTTGCCATTTCTACAAGATATTATTACACACAGAGCATGGGCATACTTACAATTACACCCTAAAACACATTCTTCTATGTCTCCTAAGTATTGTACGAGAATTAATTGCTGCTGAGTTGCATAGAGAGGCCCAAAATCCAAGAAGCACATTCAGACTTTCAGCATACATTTTGTATCTGATTTCTTGACCACCTATCAGGAGGCCTAAATTTCCAGGACAGGAGAAATACCCATTAAATGACCCCATTTTGCAAAGTAGACCCACCAACGTATAAATTAGAGGCATTGTGAGTCTTTTGACAATCAAATTTTTTTGCCACAATTTCTTTGAAAATTAATATTTTTACACACTGGGCTAGATTCAGGTAGGGGGACGTAAGTTTATGCGGGCGTAGCGTATCCTATTTATGCTACCCCTCCGCAACTTAGACGGGCAAGTGCAGTATTCACAAAGCACTTGCTCCGTAAGTTGCGGTGGCGTAGCGTAAATCTGCCGGTGTAAGCACGCCAAATTCAAATTGTCAAGAGGGGGGCGTGTTTTATATAAATAAAACATGACCCCACGTAAATGACGTTTCTCACGAACGGCGCATGCGCCAGCCGTGAACGTATCCCAGTGCGCATGCTCCTAATCACGTCGCAAATAGTCAATGCTTTTGACGTGAAAGTAATTTACGCAAAGCCCTATTCGCGAACGACTTGCGCAAACAACGTAAAATTTTCAAATTTTGACGCGGGAACGATGTCCATACTTAACATTGGCTATGCCTCATATAGCAGGAGTAACGTTACGCCGGAAAAAGCCTTACACAAACGACGTAAAAAAAATCTGCCGGGCGTACGTACGTTTCTGAGTCGGCGTATCCAGCGGCCAGTGTAAATATGCACCCTAAGATACGACGGCGTAAGAGACTTACGCCAGTCGGATCTTAGCCCAATTTCGGCGTATCTTGCTTTCTGAATACAGAAAGAAGATACGCCGGCGCAGCTTTGAATTTACCCGGCGTATCTATAGATACGCCAGCGTAAATTCTTGCTGAATCTAGCCCATAGCTGTCAACTAATAGGATTATTTCTCACATGCAGCATGGGAATACTTAAAGCGGGGGTTCACCCTTAGAGGGCACTTTTCCCCCTTAGATTCCTGCTCGTTATTACTAGGGGAATCGGCTATTTATTTAAAAATATGTGCAGTACTTACCCGTTTACGAGACGCATCCTCTCCGTCGCTTCCGGGTATGGGCTTCGGGAATGGGCGTTCCTTCTTGATTGACAGGTTTCCGAGAGGCTTCCGACGGTCGCATCCATCGCGTCACGATTTTCCGAAAGAAGCCGAACGTCGGTGCGCAGGCGCAGTATAGAGCCGCACCGACGTTCGCCTTTTTTCGGCTACGAGTGACGCGATGGATGCGACCGTCGGAAGCCTCTCGGAAGACTGTCAATCAAGAAGGAACGCCCGCTCCCGAAGACCATACCCGGAAGCGACGGAAGAAGATGCAGCTCGAAAACGGGTAAGTACTGCACCTATTTTAATACAAATAGCCGATTCCCCTAGACCGAACGAGCAGGAATCTAGGGGAAGAAAAAATTTTTTTTTAGAAATGGGTGAACTCCCGCTTTAAGGCAACAAATTTTCTAACTACCTATCAAATGTTTGTTTCCCCTGAAGCACCAGAATAGTAGAAACACCCACAAAATAGCCACATTTTGGAAAATAGACACCTGAAGGTATTTTTAAGATGTATATTGAGGCCCGGATTCAGAAACATCTGCCTATCTTTAGGCGGGCGTAGCGTATCTCATATACGCTACACCGCCGTAACTTTGAGTCCTGTATTCAGAAAGAACTTGCTCCTAAATTTACGGCTGGCGTAAGCCCGCGTAATTCAAAATAGGCTGGTAGGGAGCGTGTTGTATGCTAATTAACCGTGACCCCACGTAATTGACGTTCTTAACGAACGGCGCATGCGCCATCCATGAAAATATCCCAGTGCGCATGCTCCAAATTACGCCGCAAATAGTCAATGCTTTAGACGTGAACGTAACTTACGCACAGCCCTATTCGCGTACAACTTACGCAATAAATGTAAACGACGCAAAATTCGACGCTGTCCCGACGTCCATACTTAACATTGGCTACGCCTCATAGAGCAGGGGTAACTTTACGCCGGAAAAAGCCTTACGTAAACAACGTAAAAAAAATTGCTGGGCGGACATACATTTCTGAATCGGCGTATCTCGCTAATTTGCATATTCGAGACGGAAATCAACGGAAGCGCCACCTAGCGGCCAGCGTAAAATTGCACACAATTATACGCCAGCGTATGCTAGTTACGTCGGTGGAGGAAGCCTATTTTTTCAACGTATCTGCCTTTGAGAATCGGCGTAAAGATACGACGGCGCAGATTTGAAATTACGGCGGCGTATCTGGAGATACGCCGCCGTAAGTTGTATCTGAATCCGGGCCTGAGTCTTTTAAAGATCTAATTTTCCTGCCACCTTTTTTGTAAAATGCTTTAAAAAAATGTAACTGCAATGTTAATCTGTTATGATGATATGGTGGCAATTACTGTAGGAACATGGTGGCTGGCTGCTGGGATAATGGAGATCAAGATCACTGTGGTCTGGTGATGCATGTGACTGGCATGGTGATCAACAGGAAAACTGTCTCACACTGGTCTGGTGGACTGGGAGTCATGTGGTTGTAATCAGGAGCACTCTTGCAGGTATAGGCTGGGTTCACACTTGTCGGACAAACGTTCCTACATTGGGAGCCTTATGTAGCATGACGTGTGAAAATCAATGTTTCCCTATGAGAGCCATCTTAACTGGTCCTACACAAGTCGGTCCGACTTTAAAAATGCTCCCTGTACTACTTTTGGTCCTACATTGATCCTACTTCAACCCATTGAATATCATTGAAGTCGGACCAAAGTAGTATCCTGTTCATGAAAGTAGGATGGATGTAGGACCAATGTAGGATAAATGTAGGACCAATGTAGCAGAGCAAAGTAGGATGAAAGTAGTGTAGTAGTGTGAACCCAGCCTAACACTAGTCTGGCTACCCTGGGAATCATGTGATGGAGATCAGGGACACTATAACTGGTTGCACTGTTCTAGTAATATTAGGAATCCTGTCGTGGAGATCAGAAACACTGTTTCTGGCTGCATTAACCACTTACCCCCCGGACCATATTGCTGCCCAAAGACCAGAGTACTTTTTGCGATTCGGGACTGCGTCGCTTTAACAGACAATTGCGCGGTCGTGCGACGTGGCTCCCAAACAAAATTGGCGTCCTTTTTTTCCCACAAATAGAGCTTTCTTTTGGTGGTATTTGATCACCTCTGCGTTTTTTATTTTTTGCGCTATAAACAAAAATAGAACGACAATTTTGAAAAAAATGAATATTTTTTACTTTTTGCTGTAATAAATATCCCCCAAAAATATATAAAAAAACATTTTTTTTCCTCAGTTTAGGCCGATACGTATTCTTCTACATATTTTTCGTAAAAAAAAATCGCAATAAGCGTTTATTGATTGGTTTGCGCAAAAGTTATAGCGTTTACAAAATAGGGGGTATTTTTATGGCATTTTTATTAATATTTTTTTTTACTAGTAATGGCGGCGATCAGCGATTTTTTTTTCGGTATTGCGACATTATGGCGGACACTTTTTTGACACATTTTTGGGACCATTGGCATTTTTATAGCGATCAGTGCTATAAAAATGCATTAGATTACTATAAAAATGCCACTGGCAGTGAAGGGGTTAACACTAGGGGGCGGGGAAGGGGTTAAGTATGCCTGGGTGTGTTCTTACTGTGGGGGGGGGGGGGGTGGCCTCACTAGGGGAAACACTGATCTTCTGTTCATACATTGTATGAACAGAAAATCAGCATTTCCCCTGCTGACAGGAACGAGAGCTGTGTGTTTACACACACAGCTCCCGTTCCCCGCTCTGTACCGAGCGATCGCGTGTGCCCGGCGGCGATCGCGCCCGCCGGGCACACGCACGGGAGTCGTGCGCCCCTAGTGGCGGCTAAAAGGCAGGACGTCATAATACGTGATCTCGCCTAGGAGAGCCACCTTGTGGACGTATTATGACGGTGCGGCGACGGCAAGTGGTTAATATATATAAATCATGTTTCATTATTTCACATCAATCAAAGTTATTAAAGATAAAAATACATTTTATTATTATTATTATTGTTACTTTCAGAACTGTAGTTATTTGATTAACAGCTTTAAAACGTAACATATATCACTTGGAATTAATTACAATATTTCCAACACTTTACTCAATCATGCACATTAAAAAGGCTTGATATTGTTAAGAAAGTGCTCATTTTCTCTAATGTGTGGCATGAATTTCAGCAGTTTTGCTAATCTACTTTCAATAAATATACGTACTGTAAAGTGAAAATATTTTCAGACATTATTTTCTGATATGGTTATTAAATGCCTGCTTGCGGAGTGAAATGTTTAGGAAGAAATCAATGCCACTGAGAAAGGAAATATTTAGCTGATGTCATCACCCAGCTGGATATTTGCTGCACTGCTTTTGCATTGTGTAAGATAAAATATTAACCTTTTAACTACTTATTCTTGCTAAGTACAATCTTATTTTGTAAACCCCGAATCAACTTATTTACTGTATAAACAGCATATTTCACCTAGGTAAATTACATTGTTAACCCCCCTCCTACTAAAAAATGTATCCCCACTCCCTAAAACTGATACAGTATTTCAGCTATAAGAGAATGCTGGTTTTCTTAACCACCTGCTTAAATGTTATATCTCTTCAGAGTTCCTGTGGTGATACATCAATTTGGTGAAATATTAGGAATTTGATTAACTCCTACACTATAAAATATTTTTATAATAAAATTAAAATAAATGCTTTGTGAATGTCTCATTATTTATGTAAAAATAACAAATAATACCCCTAATATTTGCATTACGTAATGTCAGTTTCTATTTGTTGCCTTTTACAGGACCATGTATCATTCCCTAACATTAGATCCCAACGGAAAAATGCATGTGACCGGCGATCGCGATGACTGCCGGCCACCCGACACGAGAGACAGAACAGGGGTCTGTGTGTGTAAACACACAAATCCCATTTTTTTTTCAGGAGAGGAGAGACAGATTGTGGGCCGGATTCAGGTAGATCCGCACATTGTTACGGCAGCACAGTGTATCGTATTTACGCTACGCCGCCGTAAGTCAGAGAGGCAAGTTCTGTATTCACAAAGCACTTGCCTCCTAAGTTACAGCGGCGTAGCGTAAATGGGGTAGGCGTAAGCGCGCCTAATTCAAATGAGGATGAGGGGGCGTGTTTTATGTTAATTATTGGTGACCCGACGTGATTGACGTTTTTCCCGAACGGCGCATGCGCCGTCTGTGGAATTTCCCAGTGTGCATTGCTCCAAAGTACGCCGCAAGGACGTCATTGGTTTCGACGTGAACGTAAATTACGTCCAGCCCCATTCACGGACGAGTTACGCAAACGACATAAAATTTTCAAATTTCGACGCGGGAACGATGGCCATACTTAACATTGGCTACGCCACCTAGGGGGCAGCTTTAACTTTACGCGGCGTATCTCTTACGGAAACGGCGTATCTTTACTGCGACGGGCAAGCGTACGTTCGTGAATCTGGGTATCTAGTCATTTACATATTCTACGCCGAAAACAGCGGAATCGCCACCTAGCGGCCAGTGGAAAAATTACACCCTAAGATACGACGGCGCAGGCCGTCGTATCTTAGCTAGGTTTAAGTGTATCTCAGTTTGAGCATACACTTAAACTTACGACGGGCTTAGATTCCGAGTTACGTCGGCGTATCTACTGATACGCCGGCGTAACTCTTTATGAATCCGGCCCAAAGTGTTCCCATTAGTTAGGAACAGCGATATGTCTTCTCTAATCACTCCCATCCCTCCCACAGTTAGAACACACACTGAGGGATCACATTTAACCCCTTGCTCATCCCCTAGTATTAACCCTGCCAGTGACATTTATACAGTAATCAGTGGCTATTTTAAGCTCTGATCGCTGCATAAGTGTCAATGGTCCCAAAAAAGTGTCAAAAGTGTCCAATCTGTCTGCCGCAATGTCGCAGTCATGATAAAAATCGCTGATCGCCGCCATTACTAGTAAAAAAATGAATTAAGAATTAAATAAGATAAAAAATGCCATAAATCTATCCTCTATTTTGTAAATGCTATAACTTTTGCACAAACCAAACCAATCAATATACGCTTACTGCAATTTTTTATGTAAAAAAATATATATCGGCCTAAACTGATGAAGATATATATATTTTTTTTGCTATCTGAATCCCATGGAGGAGATTTCCCTTTACTTTGTGCCTCATAGCCAGTGAGGAAATCCCAGGGGTTTCACCAGGGTCAGCAGAGTTTGTGCCCCAGTGGAAATGTCCCCTCTGTTCATGAGCTTTGATGTCAACCCAAAAGTTGGGATATTCTTTTACTTTCAGTTTCAATGATAACGGTAAACAAAACAATTAGAGAGGGTAAACAATTTAAGGGGCAACAGGCAGCAATAAAAAAATGACAGGTGTTCTAATCCTTCTACATTCTATCCAAAACAAGATTTAATTTGCCTTTAGTTACACCTTTAAATGTATCCTGGCCTCAGCACCTTAATCTGATTCATTTTAACAAGTTTTTTTTTTTAGGTAGCTTTGGCTGTGACACTTGAACTTTTATCTAGCAATAACAGACCTAAAGCACTCAACTTCATAGAAATTGGGCAGTGGCACTTAAATTTAATAGGATATTTTTCGCTAAACCCCACTTTTTAGTAAAACGTCAAAAACGAGTGCACCAAAATACCTCAAAACCACACCCCCTACCTTCCACAACGCCCTCCCAACCCCTGTGTCCCTAGTTATTCTCAAAATATTCAAAATCGAAACTTATAATTTTCTATTTAGTAGAAATTGGCTAAGGTAAGGACAGTGTGCAAGCTTGAATGGGCAGCAAATAGAAAGAGTCAATGCAGGCTTTCCCTTGTAACACAATTAGAGCATATTATATGAAAGATAATAGGTACAATTATTCTATAGTGGCTTGACAATGCAGTAAGCAATAATGACCACATGGAGCTGCAAAAAACTGCACTATAACCAATCTCAAGTTCAAAGCCCCACTTTGACCAAACTTTTTGTGTGGCACATAATCCAATGAAAAATTCCTGTTTTTGTTGACCTAGAGTGTCAAATTCCCAGTTGCAGTTTTTCTCATATGTATTTGATTTTTCTTGTTTTTATTTTTTTCTACATTTGTTTGCATTAGTTAAGTGATTGTGACACACACAGCAGAGGTCAGGTACTAGTAATATCTACATTTTTCCAGCATTATCTTTTACTTTTCAGACATTCGGCAGCTATTTTAATTTTTAAAAATGTTTTTATTTAATTTCCATAGGCTTCCTGCCCTCCCACAATGCAGGCAGGAGGAAGGGCAGGTAGCAGCATATTTAACAGGAAAATTCTACAACCAGAGGGTTGGGCAGGTAGCAGAAAAAAATAAATGTAGTATCCTACAACCATAAACTGCCCACCTGTCCCCAAATAAGAGCCATCTAAAACAAAATCATAGGCAAGAAAAAGGAGAAGTAGAGGCCCTGTCATAGAGATAGTAGGTGGCAAGCCATGCTGATGTGACCTCCTCCTCCACTTCAACCTTCACTTGTTCCTCCTCAACCTCCTCCCCATCTTCTACCCACCTCTCCTCCACCTCCATCTTCCTCACCTCTCTACATCTTCCCCCTTTCCTCCCGCATCTCTTCCTCCATACCCCTCTACCTCCTTTTCCTCCTCCTGTATTTAGGGCACAAAAAAGGCCCCACTCCTCCCCTGGGCATTCCAACAATAACATATTTCCACCTGCCTTTACAATTCTTTTATGTAGTTAAATTTTTACAAAAATAGTGACATATTTTCTTTATTATAGTAATACTTATTATTATGTATATTTGTAATTTTTTTGGATCCTATTTTATTTTCCCCCTGCTCGAAAAAATACAGGCAGTGATGGTAATGGGTGTATATACCCACTGTGCTATAGGCAAAATCTTACTACAATGGATGAGAGAAAGAAGTAGCCAGTACATAGTTACATAGTTAGTCAGGTTGAAAAAAGACACAAGTCCATCCAGTCCAACCTACATAAATATAGGATGGCAGTGCAAAGTAGGTAAAAATAATGGCAGCTGGGAAGGAGAGCTCATTTTAATCCTCCCTTGGTCTGCATTAGCCTTTTCCTGTGAGTTTTTTTTTTCCATTGAGAAGAGTAGATGGTCAGGCATTAAGCATATAATCCTATGGCCACAGGCTGTCCACCCTTGAGTGAAGAACTCAAAGCAGCATACACTCTAACCTTAAACTGCATAAGGGGTTCTTTAATGTTAGAGCAGTAAGGATGTGGCACTCTCTTGTACTCTCTTACCACAGTTAGTGATGTCAGTGGGTAGTTTAAAAAAAAACGTATAGATGGGCATTTTAGCGAAGGCAATATACAAGGACATAGAAAGTTGTAGTGACATCATTACTTTCTTTTGTATTTTCGTAAACAATATTTACAGGTTTACTCATGGTTTTATTTTTTTTATTTTTAAATTGTATTTATATTTTTTTTCCCCATAAGACCATCCCTGTCTTTGAAAAACAAACAGGTACAGGAATGCCAATGATGTAACTAAAAAGTGATCATATATATGATCTACTTGGGATTAAATATTTGTTACTGTCTGGAAGTGGCTCTATATGTGCCTGAGGTACTAGCCTGCCCTGCTGCATTAGAGCGACTTTAGTGCAGCAGAGAGGAATTGTGACTGGGGACTACTAAACAATCACTGCAGATGTTTTTGATAAAATCACTGTATTGTTTTTCATAGGTTTAACTAAGAAAAGATCAACACTTTGGGGTTCATGGTGATGCGATGTGTGTATGTGTGTGATATTTTGGATGTATAATGTTTTAACTTTTTTTTTTTTTTTCAAACTATGCAGTCAGGTGGTGCATAAAAGGGCAGCTCTTGAATTGACTATCAGCAATAATTGTTCTATAGGCTGTAATCTCCCTGAGCTAAAAGTTATACCGTAATTTTAAAAAGGTAAAGGTTGATAAAAAAAACTTGCTAAGGCATTGACAAGAGAAGAGCTAGCTATTAGTCAGTCGTTGCAGACAGATATTAGACTTTAAAAGGATTTTTGGATGTACAAATCTGTGCAAACAAGCAGGGCAGCCAGGAAAATATACTCCAGCACTGAAGTTCAAATAACTTACAGTTTGTTAATGTAGAAGTAAACTCAACCACTAAACCTTGCACCACCCTTACCTTAATAATATCACTTTGAAAGCCTATTTTTATTTTATTTTCTAGCTTTAATGAAAATAACAACTGGTGATACTCATATAAAGATACCTGTAGGTCCGTAGGTCATCCAGCCACTTGCTCTCCCAAAGGAGACTATGGGGCTGATTTACCAAGCCTTTACTCCATGACTCATGGAGTAAAAGCAGGAGTAGCAGCCGTTTGGTGATTTACTAAAGAAATACGCTGCTAGTGCAGTGTATTTCCCTAGTTACTAATGTTACTAACGGCACATTAAACTGTAAATTGCGGGGGTTTGGGCGGGAGTTTATTAGGGGGGGAGGTGGGGGGATGCAGGGGAAGTGAAGTGACATGTGTTTTGAAGTGTTTGGCGGGCCGAATTGAAAGGGAAAGTGTTTTTTGAAAACAGATCCCCGTACGCTTGCACAGTGCGCCTGAACCTCGGGAGGTTCATTTGCATACTGGGCATGCGCAGAGAGAAAAGTCAGGGATTCCCGTGCGCCTTGTCAGTACGCCGTGAAAATCTTGGTAAATACCAAGCGGCGTACCCGGGATTGCGCTGCGTGACGCGGCGCACGGGAATCTCCGAGCTGTTTTCAGCCCTGAAGGGGAACTCCGCGCCAAATTTCAAACTTGAAATCGGCGCGGGTCCCCCTCCAGGGCTACATTAGGCTCTTAGGCTTGGTCCGGAACGTGAGGGGTTAAACCCGCGCCGATTCGGCGCGGGGGTCCCCCCCAGATCCAAACCAAGCCCTCATCCCAAGCATGCAGTCTGGCCCGGACAGGAATGGGGGCGGGGACGAGCGAGCGCCCCCCCCCCCTCCTGAGCCGTACCAGACCGCATGCCCTCAACATGGGGGAGTGTGTGCTGTGGGGGAGGGGGGCACTGCCCCCCCACCCCACAGCACTCTTGTCCCCATGTCGATAGGGACAAGAGCCTCTTCCCGACAACCCTTGCCATTGGTTGTCGGGGTATGCGGGCGGGGCTAATTGGAATCTGCGAGCTCCTTTAATAAGGGGGCCCCCAGATGCCGGCCCCCCACCCTATGTGAATGAGTATGGGGTACATCGTACCTCTACCCATTCACATGGGGGAAATGTAAAGTAAAATAAAACACCACACAATAAAATATTTTATTAATCAGCTCCGGAGCCCCCCCTTTCTTCTTTAGCTCTCTTAGAAGGGGGGGTTTCTTCTCTCCCGATCTTCCGCCGGGACCCTGGGCTTCGGTGATTTCTGCCGGGGGAGGGCGCCATCCCTCGGTCCTCTCCGGAGCCTTCCACCGGATGCCCCCACCCCATTTAAGCTCTTTTTCATTAGGGAGGGGCATCCGGACTTCGGGGTCTTCTGCCGGGGGATGGCGCCTATCCCCCGGTCTTTCCGGTGCCTTCCGCCAGGGTTCCGGTCTTCCTGGTCTTCTGCCGGGGGTGCGCCAACCCCCCGGTCTTTTCTCTGCTCCCTCTTCTGCCTGGCTCCCCCGCGGAGCCAGGGCTTTCTTCCGTCTTCTTTCTTCTCTCTTCCTTCTTCTGCCTGTCTCCTCCGGGAGCACAGGGCTTGTCTCCGCTGTCTTCTTGCTTCTCTTCCATTGGATGTTGACACGACGAGGTTCCGCGCTGACATGCCGTGTCAGCGGCGGGCATGGACTTATATAGGGTAATGCCACCATGTGACCTCAACCCATGTGACATCACATTCCCTGGGCATGATGGGAATGTGATGTCACATGGGTTGAGGTCACATGGTGGCATTGCCCTATATAAGTCCATGCCCACTGCTCAGACGGCATTCCAGCACCGGACCTCGTCGTGTCAACATCGAATGGAAGAGAAGGGAGAAGACAGCGGAGACAAGCCCTGTGCTCCGCGGAGGAGACAGGCAGAAGCGGAAGGCATCGCAGAAGCCCGGAGAGTGGCGCCCTCCGGCGGAAGACACCGTACAAGCCCGGGACCCTCCCCCAAAGGCAGGAGCCTCCCTGGTGAAGGGGGTCCCGGTGAATTACGTCGCTGAAGACGGGGGTGGGGTGCCAGTGCACCCCCCCCCGCAGAAACCGTCGTGGAAGCCCGGGACCCTCCCCCAAAGGCAGGAGCCTCCCTCGTGAAGGGGGTCCCGGTGAATTACGTCGCTGAAGACGGGGGTGGGGTGCCAATGCACCCCCCCCGCAGAAACCGTCGTGGAAGCCCGGGACCCTCCCCCAAAGGCAGGAGCCTCCCTGGTGAAGGGGGTCCCGGTGAATTACGTCGCTGAAGACGGGGGTGGGGTGCCAGTGCACCCCCCCCGCAGAAACCGTCGTGGAAGCCCGGGACCCTCCCCCAAAGGCAGGAGCCTCCCTGGTGAAGGGGGTCCCGGTGAATTACGTCGCTGAAGACGGGGGTGGGGTGCCAGTGCACCCCCCCCGCAGAAACCGTCGTAGTAGCCCGGGACCCTCCCCCAAAGGCAGGAGCCTCACTGGTGAAGGGGGTTCCGGCAGAAGATGGCGAAGCCCGGGGCCTAATGGGGTGGTGGTGGGGGGCCCCGGCAGAAGACCCCCGGCTGACTAATAAATTAATTTATTCATGTGTGGTGTATTATTTTTTTCCATTTTTTTCCCCAGGTGAATGGGTAGGGGTACAATGTACCCCATACTCATTCACATAGGGTGGGGGGCCGGAATCTGGGGACCCCTTTATTAAAGGGGTCTCTCAGATTCTGATAAGCCCTCCGCCCGCATACCCCGACAACCAACGGCCAGGGTTGTCGGGAAGAGGCTCTTGTCCCTATCGACATGGGGACAAGAGTGCTTTGGGGTGGGGGGGCAGTGCCCCCCTCCCCCACAGCACACACTCCCCCATGTTGAGGGCATGTGGTCTGGTATGGCTCAGGAGGGAGGGGGGCGCTCGCTCGTCCCCACCCCCATTCCTGTCTGACCAGACTGCGTGCCTGGGATAAGGGCTTGGTTTGGATCTTGGGGGGGACCCCACGCTATTTTTTTTTGCGCGGGTTTAACCCCTTATGTTCCAGACCAAGCCTAAGAGCCTGGTATGCACCTGGAGGGAACCCACCTTATTTTTTTTTTGGGGGGGGGTCTGGAGTTCCCCTTCATGAACAGCGATCTGTCATTTACACATGTCAGTCCCCCCCCTACAGTTAGAACACACCCAGGGAACATATTTAACCCCTCCCTCGCACCTAGTGTTAACCCCTTCCCTGCCAGTGGCATTTTTACAGTAAGCAATGCATTTTTACAGCACTGATCGATAGAAAAATGCCAATGGTTCCAAAAAAGTGTTCGATGTGTCCGCCATAATGTCGCAGTACTGATAAAAATCGCTGATCGCCCCAATAACTAGTTAAAACAAACAAAAAAATATTTTGTAGACGCTATAACTTTTGCCAAAACCAAACACTAAACGCTATTTGCGATTTTTTGGAACCAAAAAGATGTAGAATACGTATCGGCCTAAACTGAGGTTTTTTTTATTTTTTACAATATATATTTTTGGGGATATTTATTATAGCAAAAAGTCAAAATAATTTTTACATATGTGGGCGGGACTTACGCAAGTCCCGCCCACATATATAAACATCGTTCAAACCACACATGTGAGGTATTGACGCGTGCCTTAGAGCGAGAGCAATACTTTTACCACTAGACCTTCTTTGTAACTATAAACTGGTAACCTGGAAAAAAAAATAAAAGGTCGCCTATGGGGATATTCACGGAATTCATTTTGGCCCCATTGCAGGAGTGTTTCCAATAGTAAAGCGTGACATGTAAGGTATCTATTTACTCAGTGTAACATCATCTTTCACATTATCCCCAAAAATTGGGCTCACTTTTGTGTTTTGTTAATTTTTAACCACTTGAGCCCGGACCATATTTCTGGTCAATGACCGGGCAAGTTTTTGTGATTCGGCACGGCGTCGCTTTAACTGACAATTGCGCAGTTGTGCGACGTGGCTCCCAAACAAAATTGGCAACCTTTTTTTTCCCACAAATAGATTATTAAATGTGCGTGTTTACTTCTGTCTTTAACACCTCCCCTTCAGGCTGGAAAGCATCAGATCAGGGGAAACAAAAAAAAAAAAAGCTCTCATTCCATTGCAGCTTGGTTCCTACATGTGTGATGAACTGAGCATGCTCAAACACTTAGAAAAAAAATATCCTTTCTTTTTAAAAGGTGAAAAACACTCCTTGGATGCTCATAGAGCGTGGTTTGGGTTAATTGCAGGTGTGCCCAATTACAAGCTCACCCAAACTAGAGACTGCAATTTGTTCATGTGATTTCAATTGCTTCATTACTAGCACTGTTATAAAAAGCTTGGATCGATCAGTCCTCAGCTGCCCTCAGAAGGGGCAGGCTGGCAGAAATGCTGTTGCTAAACACAAATGTGGTTTGTTGCATGGGTTTTGTTTTATTTTGCCAATGGTTTTGGTTTATTTTTAAATGATGTTCACTTTGATGTATTTGTCTATGTGGCCTTATTTTATGAAAAATGTGTGAAGCTATGGTTATTTAGAATTTTGAAATGTATTTTTGTTTGTGTTTGTTTGTCTTTTTTCGCTTTCCTTGTTTTGTTGACCAATAAAAATTACTTTAAAATTGTTAAGTTTGTCTTGTGTTACTTTTTCATGCTACATATGTTGACAGCTGCAGCTGAAATCGGTTTGGGCCTAACAAATTATGTGTGTCTAAGCTTCTTTCCTGGTGTGTAATCATGAAATGTTTGCCATGTTTATTCCCCATGACTTTAAAGACAAAAACTGGTAAGTATTTTATTTTTTCTGCAGTGGTCCTCAGCCCTCAAGTACCCCCGACAGGACATGTTTTGTGGATTTCTCTTATCAAGAATTGCTGTCCAGACTGTATTTTAAAGCACATGTGCAAGATGAAGGAAAACCTGCAAACATGGCCTGTGGGGGGGGTTTGCTATTGGTGGACAGGCTTGACGTGCTGATTTACAGCACTGTGCTTAAATCTAGCGCAAGGCAATCCTATTCAAATTGTGGGTGTTTGAGGGAAGCCAAGTGAGTGTTAGAACCCCTGCTTTGTGTTTTTTTATTTTTGTGTTGAGCTTTGTGTCCCTTTTCTTAAAATTGGCTTCACTTCCTGTCACACAGCTGAACAGGAAGTGAGGTTAAAACCCTACCAGTGTCATTTCTTGGGGACACAGGTCAATCTAACTAGTGTCCCCATTAAGCAAATTGCGCTCCAGCACTACTGTGTACACCCCAAATCATGGGTCTTCAAACTACGGCCCTCCAGTTGTTCAGGAACTACAATTCCCATCATGCCTAGTCATGTCTGTGAATGTCAGTGCATTACAAGGCCTCATGGGATGTGTAGTTCTAAAACAGCTGGAGGGCCGTAGTTTGAGGATCCCTGCCCCAAATGATTATTTAGTTTGGGGTTTAGTAAAGGCAAAGCCACTCTGCAGTACAAGCATAGTTGCTGAAAATCAGAGAGGAAGCACTGATGGTTTTAACATCCAATCCTGTAGAAGCAAAGTTGTTTTGTTTTCTTTCTTCCTTGCTTTGCACTTGTAGTGCAAAGTGGATTTGCCTTTAGTAAATGGACCCCAAAGTCCACGATCCCTAATAATTTGGGGTGTACACAGCAAAATGCTAGAGTGCAATTTACATAATGGGAAACTATTTAGATTGATCTCTGTGTCCCCAAGAAAAGATATTAGTAAGGTTTTACCCTCACTTCCTGTTTGGCTATGTGACAGGAAGTGAATGAATTAGAAAGGGTGAAGACACCTCACAAATGTTGTCACTATCAGGGGTGCAGACATCCCCAAAAAAATGAGCAGATAATACTTATTTGCAAATTAATAATTTTTTAGTTAACATTGGGTGGGGTGCTCTAACACACACATTCCTACATATTAGCAACGCTCTATCCTGGCCTATTGGCATGGTTATATTTTCTTAGGGCTCTCAATAAAACTCTATGAAATTTGTGCTTAAACTAGAACCAGGGGCGGACTGACAACTCATGGGGCCCCTGGGCAATAGAAGATTATGGGGCCCCTCTGGCTTACAGATGACCACCACGCCAGGAGGTAGTGCAGAGGCGGGCAGCTAAAATCTTGGGATATTCACATTAAAAGCATGTCATTTTCGGACATATCAGGGACAGATCTAAAAAAAATACAGATTTTTACATACTGTCCCTGGTTTTACTGAGCCTGGCAACCCGGATGGGGCCCCCTAGTGGCATGGGGCCCTCGGGCAGTGCCCGAGTGACTCAATGGTCAGTCCGCCCCTGACAAGAACTATAATCAACAAGTTTTATTTTCTTTAATTTTGGATAGAGTGAGGGAGGGTTATAGGCCCTGTCAGTTTATTTTGTATTATCTGTGTCCAATTGGGGAGATTTGCCTTCACTTCCTGCCCCATAGCCAAACAGGAAGTGAGAGAAAAACTATGCAAATTAACCACTTCCCGCCCAGCCTATGGCCGATTTACGTCCGGGAAGTGGTTACACAATCCTGACAGGACGTCCTGCAGGATTTCATGCCGCACGCGCCTGTGGGGGCACGCAGCGCGGCGATCGGTGATGCGGGGTGTCAGTCTGACACCCTGCATCTCCGATCTCGGTAAAGAGTCTCTCACGGAGACGGAGACTCTTTACCACGTGATCAGCCGTGTCCAATCACGGCTGATCACGATGTAAACAGGAAGAGCCATCGATGGCTCTTCCTCACTCGCGTCTGACAGACGCGAGTATAGGAGAGCCGATCGGCGGCTCTCCTGACAGGGGGCGTTCGCGCTGATTGTTTATCAGCGCATCCCCCCCTCGGATCACCACACTGGACCACCAGGGATGCCCACCCTGGACCACCAGGGTGTGCAAAAACAAAAAAAATATAGAACAAAAAAACAAAAAGCATTAAAAAATAAGAAAAAAGATGCCAATCAGTGCCCACAAATGGGCACTGACTGGGAAAATCAGTGCCACCCCACAGTGTCCATCAGTGCCACCCCACAGTGCCCATCCATGCACAGTGCCCACCTATCAGTGCCCACCTGTGCCACCCATAAGTATCCATCAGTGCCACCCATAAGTGCCGCCCATCTGTGCCGCCCATGAGTGCCCATCAGTGCCGCCTATGAGTGCCCATCAGTGCCGCATAGCAGCGCCGCCAATCAATGCCACCTCATCTGTGCCCGTCAGTACTACCTCATCGATGTCCATCAGTGCCATCTCATCGGTGCCCATCAGTGCCGCCATATCAGTGCCTGTAATTGAAAGAGAAAAACTTATTTACAAAAAAATTAACCTAAAAAAATAAAAACGTTTTTTTGTTTCAAAATTTGCAGTCTTTTTTTAGTTGTTGCGCAAAAAAAAAAACGCAGAGGTGATCAAATAACAACAAAAGAAAGCTCTATTTGTGGGGGAAAAAGGACGCCAATTTTGTTTGGGTACAGTGTTGTATGACCGCGCAATTGCCATTCAAACTGCGACAGTGTTGAAAGCTGAAAATTGGCTTGGGCGGGAAGGTGCGTAAGTGCCTGGTATGGAAGTGGTTAAGGGAATCCAGTGCCCCCCCAGAACTAGTGTGTGGGTCCCCTGAAAATTACTGGGCGGGGTTATACAAAAACAGGGTGTGACCTTGACAGGAAGGGGTGGGTCATTTTTCTATTAGGAGGTGCAGATATGTAGTCAGGCCTAGGGCAGAACCAAACCTAAATATACTACTGCATATTAGGGCTTATTTAGACCGGAACCGATTTACAGCGTGTTTTTATATTGTGGGAGGAAACCCACGCAGGCACAGGGAGAACATGCAAACTCCATGCAGATGCTGTCACGGGCGGGATTCGAACCAACGACTCTTTTGCTGCTAGGTCAAAGTGCTATACACTACACCACTGTGGTGAACGAACATGATTGCAGCTGAAAGCATGAGATCTTTTTTTTTTTTTTCAATACCATGCTTTCCAGCCTTATTGACCCCGCCTCTCTCCATAAAGAGGACCTGTCACACACTAGTCCTATTACAAGGGATGTTTACATTCCTTGTAATAGGAAGAAAACTGATCATTTTTTTTTTATTTTTTTATTTCAGTGTAAAAAATTATAAAACGAAATAAAAATAAATAAGAAAACCCCAAAAAAAATTTTTAAAGCGCCCCGTCTCGACGAGCTCGCGCACAGAAGCAAACGCATACGCGAGTAGCGCCCGCATATGAAAACGGTATTCAAACCACACAAGTGAGGTATCGCCGCGATCGTTAGAGTGAGAGCAATAATTCTAGCCCTAGACCTACTCTGCAACTCAAAAAATGCAACCTGTAGAATTTTTTAAACGTCGCCTATCGAGATTTTTAAAGGGTAAAAGTTTGACGCCATGCCACGAGCGGGCGCAATTTTTAAGCGTGACATGTTGGGTATCATTTTACTCGGCGTAACATTATCTTTCACAATATATAAAAAAATTGGGCAAAATGTATTGTTGTCTTATTTTTTAATTCAAAAAAGTGATTTTTATCCAAAAAAAGTGCGCTTGTAAGACCGCTGCGCAAATACGGTGTGACAAAAAGTATTGCAATGACTGCCATTTTATTCCCTAGGATGTCTGCTAAAAAAAAATATATAATGTTTGGGGGTTCTGATTAATTTTCTAGCCAAATAATTGTGATTTTCACATGAAGGAGAGAAGTGCCAGAATTAACCCGGTGGGCAAGTGGTTAAAGTACTCATGGCTATAAAGAATAGAGTCATTGCTCATTAAAAAAAAAAAAAAAAAGGGGGTCCCTCCAAATTAAATTACCAGGCCCTTCAGGTCTGGAATGGATATTAAGGGGAACCCCGCCGTAAAAAAAACCCCAAAAAATGGCGTGGGGTCCCTCCAAATATCCATACCAGACCCTTCAGGTCTGGTGTGGATTTTAAGGGGAACTCCACCCCAAATTGAAAAAAAAATGGCGTGGAGTCCCCCTAAAAATCCACACCAGACCCTTATCCGAGCACGTTGACCTGGCCGGCCGCAGAAAAGAGGGGGGGACAGAGTGCGGCCCCCCCCCCCTCTCCTGAACCGCACCAGGCCACATGCCCTCAACATGGGGAGGATGTCCCCATGTTGATGGGGACAAGGGTCTCATCCCCACAACCCTTGCCCGGTGGTTGTGGGGGTATGCGGGCGGGAGGCTTATCAGAATCTGGAAGACCCCTTTAACAAAGGGGACCCCCAGATCCTGGCCCCCCCCTATGTGAAATGGTAATGGGGTACATTGTACCTCTACCATTTCACCCCAAAAAAAATGTCAAAGTGTTAAAAATGACAGTAGCCGGTTTTTGACAAATCTTTTAATAAAATCTTCTTTTCTTCTTTCCTTCGGGTTTCTTCCGCTGCTTCTTTCTCGGGTCTTCTCGTCCACATCTTGCCCGACGTCTTCTTCTATCTTCTCCGTCCGTCCTTCAGCCTTCTGGTCACGCATCTTGCCCGTTGTCTTGTCCTGTCTTCTTCTCCGTCCTTCCGCCAGCCTCCTCGCATCTTGTGTCTTCTCCGGTCTTCTTCTCGGTCCGCCAGCCTTCTCGTCCCCGGACCCAGCGTTTGAATTTGAATTGGGCCGCCGTGTTCCCGCTCCTGGGACCCGCCCCCCTCTGACGCCACAAGTAAACTCCTTAGAAGGTCATGTGCGTCAGAGGGGGCGGGGTCACAGAGCGTCACACAGCGGGGGAATTCAATTTCAATCGCGCCGCCCGGAGAAGAAGTTCCCGCCGTGTCACACTCATGTGACCCCGCCCCCCTCTGACGCACATGACCTTCTAAGGAGTTTACTTGTGGCGTCAGAGGGGGGCGGGTCCCAGGAGCGGGAACACAGCGGCCCAATTCAAATTCAAACGCTGGGTCCGGGGACGAGAAGGCTGGCGGACCGAGAAGAAGACCGGAGAAGACACAAGATGCGAGGAGGCTGGCGGAAGGACGGAGAAGAAGACAGGACAAGACAACGGGCAAGATGCGTGACCAGAAGGCTGAAGGACGGACGGAGAAGATAGAAGAAGACGTCGGGCAAGATGTGGACGAGAAGACCCGAGAAAGAAGCAGCGGAAGAAACCCGAAGGAAAGAAGAAAAGAAGATTTTATTAAAAGATTTGTCAAAAACCGGCTACTGTCATTTTTAACACTTTGACATTTTTTTGGGGGTGAAATGGTAGAGGTACAATGTACCCCATTACCATTTCACATAGGGGGGGGCCAGGATCTGGGGGTCCCCTTTGTTAAAGGGGTCTTCCAGATTCTGATAAGCCTCCCGCCCGCATACCCCCACAACCACCGGGCAAGGGTTGTGGGGATGAGACCCTTGTCCCCATCAACATGGGGACATCCTCCCCATGTTGAGGGCATGTGGCCTGGTGCGGTTCAGGAGAGGGGGGGCCGCACTCTGTCCCCCCCTCTTTTCTGCGGCCGGCCAGGTCAACGTGCTCGGATAAGGGTCTGGTGTGGATTTTTAGGGGGACTCCACGCCATTTTTTTTTCAATTTGGGGTGGAGTTCCCCTTAAAATCCACACCAGACCTGAAGGGCCTGGAATGGATATTTGCCGGGAACCGCACGTCTTTTTTTTTTTTGGTTTTTACGGCGGGGTTCCCCTTAATATCCATTCCAGACCTGAAGGGCCTGGTAATTTAATTTGGGGGAACCCCTACACATTTTTTTGTTTGTTTTATGAATGAATCCCTTTAGAATTGTCAGAGCCGACAATTCATTATAGCCGCGTGTGAATTTTTAAATGACTTTTTTCCTTCTGAATGTCACTTTGTGCAGGGGGAGTTCTAAGTGCGGGAAAAATGCGCTATTTCACATGCTGACATTACACCCCCCCTAGGTACGAAATTTAAAGGAATATTTCACTTTTATTGTTTCACTTTAAGAATTATTAATTTCACTGCTCCCGAAAAAACGGCCGTTTTAAAAAATAAAAAAAGCATTGATACATGTTCCCTGGGACAGGACTGAGGTCCCCAAACACTTTTTAGGACAAAACTTGCAGATTAGCCTTTAAAATGAACACTTTTGATTTCTCCCATAGACTTCTATAGGGAGTTCGGCGCGGCTTTACATATTAGTTTCAATGCGCCGGCTGCTACGCTGGTTCATGCGCCCAATTAAGCCTCCACCCTGAGTACTAATTAACGCATGAACCAGCGCAGCGCACATAGCATAGTAAATCAGGCCCTATAAGTTTCTGTGCTGATGTACATTGCCCATTCTGTAGAGATTCCATGGAAGGTCCGCTCTGTTGAAAACACTATCTCCTGAACCCAAGTCACTTGCAAAAAAAACTTTAAAAAAAGCTGTTGCTAACAAAAATAAATATCTATTTCATCGTCAGCACTTTCAGAAGGCACACATGATATCACTGCGTCTCACTGCTGTCTCCTGGGATATCTGGATGTTCCTAATCCCATGAGTATACACTCCAGCCCATTTAAGTGGTATACTATGTAGCTTTTTTAAGCACTTGTCTATTTCAAGGAGCAGCAGTAAGGCCCCTCCTGGAAAACCTTTAAAGCTGAGACCAAAGTAAGTGTGATTTTTTTATTTATTTTTATTATCTTTGACAGGTGATTCCTGTCTGCCTCCTAGTAACTGATGATGTCACTGGTTTCCTGTCCTGGTGGAGTTAACCAAGAATTATAGCCCTAGCATTATTATTCCCAATCCAGTGTTCACAGGAATACTTCACATTTGTGGTGTTCTTGCTTTTTAAATATGCAAACAGGCTCTACGCCCAAGTTTGCATTTGCATGTAAGCATGGGGGGTCGAGGGGGTCGAGGGTGCTTTACATTTTTCGTTTAATTACATTTTTTTTATATTTTAATATTTTCTTTTAATTCAACTTTATTGCTATCATAACAAGGCTAACGAGTCTCTTATGTAATATTGAATTATTTTAAATGTTTTAGTTTTGTTTACTGAACCAGTGAGTCAACACGCTAGCCAAACTCTTAGCAGGAGCGCTTTCAGATTTTTCTTTTTCCTGAAACCCCACCTATCTGCCATTGTTGGCTTGCATTCAGTGGACTTTGTGAGATATATGGATGTGATGTGAGTTATAAATATTTAGCAACTAACCAATCCCTGTGAGGTTTAGATCTGCCACTTGGGTAAAAGAATAGTTGCAGCAACTTTCTGTCCTTTTGGTTGCGGCAGCTCTACTCTAGCTTTCTGATTTGTGATGTGAAGCTGCTTTTGTTTTGGAGGCACTCTAGATGCACACCTGGGAAGGTACAGCAAAGATGCTAGGGGCAGTGGACCTGACAGAAAAAACTTTAAATTGCAATCTGACTATCTCCTAATTCCTACTATCTCCTTTACCTAAAGTGACTGTAACACTGAGACAGTTAGGCCTTGTACACACGATCAGTCCAAACTGATGAAAACGGACTGAAGACTGAAGTCTGATGGTCTGATGTACTGATGGTCTGATGGTCTGATGTGCCTACACACCATCATTTCAAAATCTGATCGAGTCCAACGCGGTGACGTAAAACACAACGACGTGCTAAAAAAAAACGAAATTCAATGCTTCCAAGCATGTGTCGACTTGATTCTGAGCATGCACAGGTTTTGAACCGATGCTTTTGTGTACTAACCATCGGTTTTGACCGATCGGTCATCAGTCCATCAGTCCGATTTTAAAGCAAGTTTTAAAACTTTGGTCTGAAGGACAAAAGTCTGATGGGCCATGCACACGGTAGGTTTGGACTGATGAAACTGAACATCAGTCCGTTTTCATCAGTTTGGACTGATCGTTAGGCATGTGCATTTTGTTTCGTTCCGAATCGAAATTCGAACAAATTTTTCATTATTCGGACATTCGGATGCATACGAATTCCCGAATTGTAATATTAGCGAATTTATCTAATCCGAACGAATGTCGAAAACCCACAGACGAAATTCGATCGAACATCGAAAACAAATTCTATTCGTATCGAATTCGAAAACAAATTCTATTCGAATTAAATTCGAAAACAATTCGATTCGAAAACAAATTCAAATGAAAATTGAACGCAAATTTGAATCAAAATCTAAAAAATATAAATCAATTTCTAAAAAAGAATACAATAAAATAGAATATAAAATAATAAAACAATAGAATGAAAATCAAAGAATAGTAAAGAACAGAATGGAATTTAATATAATGTAATCAAATACAATAGAATATGACCTGGCTTCTTGTATCTATCTTCTATCTATCTATCTTCCATTTTCTGAAATTCGAAATTCATATAGAATGGACTAAAATTCGAATAGAAAAATATTAGAAGAGTAGAAAAAGAAAAAAAAAAAATATATATATATATATATATATATAAATATATTTTTTTCTGCTCTACTCTAATATTTTTCTATTCGAATTTGAGTTCATTCTATATGAATTTCGAATTGCAGAAGATGGTTATATATATAAATGTAATTTTATATATATATATATATATATATAAAATGACATTTATATATATAACCATCTTCTGAAATTCGAAATTCATATAGAATGAACTCAAATTCGAATAGAAAAATATTAGAATAGAGTAGAATAAAAAAAAAATATATATATATACAGGGAGTGCAGAATTATTAGGCAAGTTGTATTTTTGAGGATTCATTTTATTATTGAACAACAACCATGTTCTCAATGAACCCAAAAAACGAATTAATATCAAAGCTGAATATTTTTGGAAGTAGTTTTTAGTTTGTTTTTAGTTTTAGCTATTTTAGGGGGATATCTGTGTGTGCAGGTGACTATTACTGTGCATAATTATTAGGCAACTTAACAAAAAAAATATATATACCCATTTCAATTATTTATTTTTACCAGTGAAACCAATATAACATCTCAACATTCACAAATATACATTTCTGACATTCAAAAACAAAACAAAAACAAATCAGTGACCAATATAGCCACCTTTCTTTGCAAGGACACTCAAAAGCCTGCCATCCATGGATTCTGTCAGTGTTTTGATCTGTTCACCATCAACATTGCGTGCAGCAGCAACCACAGCCTCCCAGACACTGTTCAGAGAGGTGTACTGTTTTCCCTCCTTGTAAATCCCACATTTGATGATGGACCACAGGTTCTCAATGGGGTTCAGATCAGGTGAACAAGGAGGCCATGTCATTAGTTTTTCTTCTTTTATACCCTTTCCTGCCAGCCACGCTGTGGAGTACTTGGACGCGTGTGATGGAGCATTGTCCTGCATGAAAATCATGTTTTTCTTGAAGGATGCAGACTTCTTCCTGTACCACTGCTTGAAGAAGGTGTCTTCCAGAAACTGGCAGTAGGACTGGGAGTTGAGCTTGACTCCATCCTCAACCCGAAAAGGCCCCACAAGCTCATCTTTGATGATACCAGCCCAAACCAGTACTCCACCACCACCTTGCTGGCGTCTGAGTCGGACTGGAGCTCCCTGACCTTTTCCAATCCAGCCACGGGCTCATCCATCTGGCCCATCAAGACTCACTCTCATTTCATCAGTCCATAAAACCTTAGAAAAATCTTTCTTGAGATATTTCTAGGCCCAGTCTTGACGTTTCAGCTTGTGTGTCTTGTTCAGTGGTGGTCGTCTTTCAGCCTTTCTTACCTTGGCCATGTCTCTGGGTATTGCACACCTTGTGCTTTTGGGCACTCCAGTGATGTTGCAGCTCTGAAATATGGCCAAACTGGTGGCAAGTGGCATCTTGGCAGCTGCACGCTTGACTTTTCTCAGTTCATGGGCAGTTATTTTGCGCCTTGGTTTTTCCACACGCTTCTTGCGACCCTGTTGACTATTTTGAATGAAACGCTTGATTGTTCGATGATCACGCTTCAGAAGCTTTGCAATTTTAAGAGTGCTGCATCCCTCTGCAAGATATCTCACTATTTTGGACTTTTCTGAGCCTGTCAAGTCCTTCTTTTCACCCATTTTGCCAAAGGAAAGGAAGTTGACTAATAATTATGCACCCCTGATATAGGGTGTTGATGTCATTAGACCACACCCCTTCTCATTACAGAGATGCACATCACCTAATATGCTTAATTGGTAGTAGGCTTTCGAGCCTATACAGCTTGGAGTAAGACAACATGCATAAAGAGGATGATGTGGTCAAAATACTCATTTGCCTAATAATTCTGCACTCCCTGTATATATATATATATATATTTTATTATTCTACTTTTCTAATATTTTTCTATTCGAATTTGAGTTCATTCTATAGGAATATCGAATTTCAGAAAATGGAAGATAGATAGAAGAAGCCAGGTCATATTCTATTGTATTTGATCACATTCTATTAAATTCCATTCTGTTCTTTACTATGCTTTGATTTGATTTTCATTCTATTGTTTGATTATTTTATATTCTATTTTATTGTATTCTTTTTTAGAAATTGATTTATATTTTTTAGATTTTGATTCAATTTTCATTCGAATTTGTTTTCGAATCGAATTGTTTTCGAATTCGATTCAAATAGAATTTGTTTTTGAATCCGATTGAAATGTTAACGAATCCGGTCAAAATATTTTCGGAATTCGTTAGTTTTCGACCGAATTTCGAAAAATCCGGTCGAAAACGAACGAATTCTGAAAACGAATTTAACACATGTAACGAATCTAACTTAACGAAATAAATTAAATAACGAATTAAAACTAAACTAAACTAAACACATTTTTCCCTTTTGCACATGCCTACTGATCGTGTGTACAGGGCCTCAGGGGCCTTATTATTAAAAAAAAATGCTTCATGATGAGTCCAATATGTATATATTGGGCACTGCCAAGAGATATTTTTTAAAGACACTGGGGTAGATTCAGGTAGCAATTACGCCTGCGTATCCATAGATACGCAGCGTAATTGCTAAGTAGCGCCGGCGTATCAACTTTCTGTATTCAGAAAGCTCGATACGCCGACTGTAGCCTAAGATACGACTGGCATAAGGCTCTTATGCCGTCGTACTGTATCTTAGGCTGCATTCTGACGCTGGCAGCTAGGTGGCGTTCCCGTAGTTGTCAGCGTAGAGTATGCAAATTGCATACTCACGCCGATTCACAAACGTACGCGCGCTCGGCGGTCGTGTTTTACGTTGTTTGCGTTCGTCGCTTTCGTCGTAAGGCTGCTCCTGCTATTAGGGGGCGCAGCCAATGGTAAGTATAGACGTCGTTCCCGCGTCGCGATTTTTGAAATTTACGTCCTTTGCGTAAGTGGATCGTGAATGGCGCTGGACGCCATTTACGTTCACATTGAAGCAAATGACGTCCTTGCGACGTCATTTACCGCAATTTTCCCGACGGAGCATGCGCAGTACGTTCGTCGCGGGAACGCGCCTAATTTAAATGATCCACGCTCCCTACGGGATCATTTAAATTACGCGCGCTTACGCTGGCCCCTTTTACGAAACGCCGCTGCAAATTACGGAGCAAATGCTTCGTGAATGAAGCGTAGCTCAAGTAATTTACGGAGGCGTAGTGTAAAAACGGTACGCTGCGCCGCCGTAGCAGTGCGCGCCCCTACCTGAATCTACCCCACAGTCCCATATTTTCAGGTTTGCTAGGGCTGAGTTAATTTTGTTCCCAAACTGTGCCTCAGAAGTCTGAGGGGTGTTTGATGGACTTTTGAATGGGAAACTTTCATTGCAACACAAGAAATCGCTGCTGCCTCAGCAACCTTGGTGCATACTAGCAGAATATTGACAGTGCATATTTCTTAAATTGCATAAACATTCTCAAAGGGGAATGACATTTATTCTATTTGTCCAATGTTTGGATGCAGATTCACATAGTACGTTCTACATTTAAAAGGTCAGGGCACTGTTATCTGCATCCAGAAGCACACTTCTGTCCACAGCCATGGGTAAACTCCTGCTGACAATTCACTTTATGATGCTTGTCACTCAGATTTGATGCATTCATAGAATTGAGAACATGCACAAAATTGTACACGCTCCATTGCCGGCACTAATATCACTGCAGTGATAAAAATGGAAACCAATAACTTTCATTCCCAGCTGTGAAATTCTGCCAGTTGCAATAAAAAATATTTAAAGCTGAACTTAGGCAAATATAGAAATCAATTCTTTAATCCAGTCATATCAGTTTGTTAAAAATCATAGAAGTCTTTAAATAAAGCTAGTATAAGTGCTTGAGTCAACATTAATATTAGCTTCTTGTAATTCCCTGAAGATAAAAGGTCAGATGCAAAGAGGGAAGGCAAGCAGTGTTAAGCCTCGTACACACAACCGGTTTTCCTGCCAGGAAAACTGCGGGGGGAGCTTTTGGCTGGGAAAACCGGCTGTGTGTATGCTTCCTCGCAGTTTTCCCGACAGGAAAACTGCCGGGAATCCCGGGGGGAAAATAGAGAACCTTCTCTCTCTATTTTCCCGCTGGGATTCCCAGCGGTTTTCCTTTGGGGAAACACTGCAAGGGAGCATACACACGGCCGGAATTCCCAGCCAGAGCTCTCCCTGCAGTTTTCCCGACGGAGGGCCCTGCTGAGACCAGTACTTGATCTGGCCAGGAGGACGGGCTGCACCTATCGCTGGGGCTACCCCCTGGCGGCCACATTCCGCAAGATATCGTCGTCCTTCACTTTGCGCACCCCCAACAGACCTGGAAACAGACCCGGTGAATGTGTCGGACTGGCGGATCATTCTTCTCCGCCAGTCGAACCCGCCCAAGCACCGTGACCCACGGGAGCGGTCAGGTCCCTCATCAGCAGGGGTCCACCAGGAGAGCGCGAGCGGCATCTTCCGTAGAGGGGTCACGTGAGTCTTAGAATGCCAGACACTACTCTGCCATATTATATCACACTGCACAGATCTCTGGGATCCCTCACTCACTACCTGTTTTGATGCTCACTGGCGGTGCTACTTCTATCATTGCTGACACCCCCCCTGCATGAACCCCTTCACCCCTTTTGCCCATCGCCTCCCCTGCCTCCTTCATGCTCACATGCAAGGCACCTGGAGCGTTTCCTGATTCCTGCAGTGCTCATTGCACTGAACCACTGTGCCCACAGACATCAGACAGGAACCCTGCTCTCAAGACCACGTCTGAACTTTTTGGGGCCGGGTGGTCTTCAGACTCAGTGCTTCCTGAGGCCAATGTCACTTGGAGATAGACAGGTTTTTTTTTGTGTGGCCCCCCTTTCCCGTGACGTGCCCTGGAGGAGGGTTTGACAATGAATGCTCCCAGGCCCCTCACTTTGTGACTCTTGCCATTGTGCTGATGCCTGATGTTTGGGCCCTTCGGGGGCGGGAGGGATAATGTGTTGCTCACAGTGGGGGATCTCCGTTAGCCCGACGCCAGCCTCTAGGACGGGGGGAGGTGGTACTGCATACACTGGCCCCATGTGGAGGCACATTTAGCACGTAGCCCCATGTAAGGTGATGTGATGGGGGGGTCGACCAAGTTCAGAGGCTCGATGTTTGTTTACCTCATTATTCTCTGTGCAACGCAACTGTTTAACTGTTTATGGTAGTTCTTATCTGATTTCAAAATAGTATATGCATGCATGCTAATGTTCCAAGTCGTTAAAATATGTTATTATGTTCTGATCTAGACCTGCGGTGGCCGTTGAGACTCTCGCTGGCTGTTTCTTTCCATTCCCCCACTTAGGCCGACGCTCGTTGCCTTCATCCAGGAGACTCATTTGAAAAATTACAAATTACCTATTCTTAAAAGTAGGTTTTTCCCTCTGACTTACCACTCCACCAACCCTACAGCTAAATCCAAGGGTGTCAATATTTTGATATCCAATAAACTGCCGTGGAAATGTCAGGCGGAACTGATAGACCCCCGGGGGACAATTTGTATTCCTAAAGGGCCTTGTGGGTAACACACTACTTACTCTAGTGACAATGTATGCCCCGAACGACTAACAGGCCAAATTCATTTCGCACACCTTAGACAAACTGTCGGACTTCAAGGAGGGCCAGTTAATCCTTGGAGGGGACTGGGTGTTCTGTGATACTCCTGACTCAGAAGAAAAGAATAGCCAACTCTTAACACAAGGCCCAACTGATAGATGTATGGCGATTGCAACACCCTGGAGAGCGAGATTATACATTCTACTCCACGCCTCACAAATTATACTCCAGGATATAAATGATGTGATATAAGGATTGCGCTACCCTAGCAGGTTACCTAGATCAGCCTGGCCTTATGCAATATGCAAAACTATTTATCATCTATGAATATCACCATGTGCCTCCATAAGGGTGTACACCTCTGTGTAGAACTATATATACACTATAAAAAAGTTTATTAATAAATGACTAAACACACCAAAAAATATATATATATATGTACTTTTTGTTTACCAAGTGCCTATGTGGGTATTTTCTTCTTAAAAAATAAAAATAGAAATAAAACTTGCATGTGTTTATAGAATTTTCAAATAGTGTTTTTCGAATCCACGAAGATATCCACAAATCTATTACGGATTTACAAAAAATATTATATCTCGAAAACAAATGTGCTCAAACTTTGTGCCAACCACTAAAATAAAGCACAACAAGGGGGATTCTTATGTGGGTCCCCTTCCCTGTGTTTATTATTCGTTATGCAAAGTCCCAGTGGATAACCAAGTGCTCCAAAGCGATAAGTGTTCCTCCTATGGAGTGTTTAAATACAGCGTGATTTCACTACTTCCGTGATAATCCCATCACCTTCAGAAATGGCCACTTACCAGATCCTGCTCAATTAATGCCTTTGGTTCATTCCCAGGATAACAAATCCTATTTGCACTACCAAAACTGTCGCTTTTCTTGAATTAATTATTATGGCCCCTTTTTCTCTATAAATGCTCATAGGAAATACATGGCCATCATAGTGTAGTAGGTAAAATAATTTATTGGTTTAAAAATACAAAAAGTGTATTGCACTTAAATTATTGTGTGCCTCTATGCCGGCACCAAGCTTCTTCAGCCGTGTATGCATAATTTGAGCGAAAAATGCGTTCCTCTATCACGTTCCCCCCAGGCCTTTCATACGAACGGCGTGATGTCCCGTGGGTACCAGCAGCCTCGTCACCATAGAGTGACTTGTACCTTTTGATTGCAGCAAACCATATAATATAGAACGAACTTATAAATAAAAATATTTGTATTTTTTCCAATTTGCGCCAGTAAAAACCCATTCCATTTATACTCCAGGATAGACTTCTTTTTGATCCCCCATAACCAGTTGCATGCTGAATCCGACTCCTCGATCGGCCATATTACCTGGTTGGACCATGCCCCCATCTTCCTGACATACACTTTAGACGGGGGCATCTCAACTAGACCCAGATTGAGCCTCCTTCAGACTATGGAGGTCCTGGCAGATGTCTTGAAAGAGCTGCCCTTGTACTTTTGGGAAAATGACACCCAAGGCTGCGACCCTGGATCCCTTTGGGAGGCTCACAAGACATAAACACGACCCCACACCGGACTTGGAGACTTACGCAAACTGGGGACCTTACGCAAACAAATCACTGACCTACTTCACTACAGAGCAAAAGCAGCGGTACAAATCTGTCGGAAAATAGGTGAGGAATCAGGAAATAAATGTGGTAGAGTATTAGCCAGATGAGTTCAGGAACAAAAATCAGCAGCCTACATTCCCCACATTAACGGCCCAGAAGGGAGAAAGGTCACACTACCGAAACACATATCACGTGAGTTCAAAGACTTCTATCATTCTGTTATGTACGAACGTACCTGGTAATCAGAGCCTAGTTGCAGGAGAAGGCCTCTCTTACAGCCCTGGCTCGTGAGTTACTGAAGTGGGAACAGCAAGCTCAGGAGCGCAGTGAGGTAGGAGTGCCGGAGTGATGGTGGTAGTCAGGCGCTGGATGGTGATCCTTCAGGAACGGCTGGAACCGAGAAGGGCTGGAGCAGGAGAAGTGGATCAGCAGCCAGAAGCTGGCGATACTGGTACAGCGGCACAGGAGCTGGTGAGGCAAGCTGGGTTAAGAGCAACAGGCAGTAGCAGAGTCAGGCAAGGGGTCCGGCAGCAGATAGGCAAATCAGGTGAGCAAGGTCAAACATGCCAAGGGTCAAAGGTTTGAGAGGTACGGGTAGTCAGACAGAGGTAAAGGTAAACAGGAATGCAGGATACAGGTATACAGCTGCAGACCAGACAGCACTGGATCAGTGCTGCTCGTGGATTTTTAAAGGGGAAATGGCGCCAAACCGTACTAATGTGCACGCGCGCGTCCCCTGCATGCGTCGGCGCACAGACGCGGATAGCTGCTGCTGCCTAATTTGTGCAGCAGCATGCGTGTGCATGTGCGCACGCCATTGTCGGGCAACAGATCCCTGACACATTCACTATACAACCTACTGAATAGAGACCCTCCACAATCGGAAATCGACGACTACATATCAACTTCACAAATGCCCTCCCCACCCCTAGATGCCCTAGAGGACCTGGAAGCCCCGATCACTTTGGAGGAACTCCAACTCGCCATTGGGTCCATGAAACCAGTACTACAAATCTCTCCTCCCGATCCTCCGCCCGCGTATGGTGACACTCTTTAACGCAATAGGTACAGGGACACAATTCCCCAGAGACACCCTAAAGGCTCATATCACGCTGATCCATAAGGAGGGTAAAGATGCGGGGTTGTGTGGGAGTTATAGGCCAATCTCTCTTTTAAATATTGACCTAAAGTTATTCACCAAAATTTTAGCCACCCACTTAGCGCAACATCTCCAATCCCTGTTGCATTTAGACCAGGTGGGATTCATCCCTACAAGGGAGGCCAGGGAAAACACCATTAAGGTACTGAACTTCGTCCATTTAGCAAACGCGAGCCGTACCCCATGTGTCTTTGTTAGTACAAATGTCAAAAAGGCATTTGACAGAGTGAACTGGAACTTTTTGTTCTCTGTCCTCCGTCACTTTGGAGTGGGAGAGCGGATGTTGACCTGGATAGGTGGGATTTATTCCAACCCAACAGCCCAGGTAAAGGTGAGCAGACTCTTATCCGACCCTTTCCCTATTGCAAACGGCACAAGACAGGGATGCCCGTTCTCCCCTCTCCTTTTTGCCCTCTCCTTAGAACCATTTTTATGTAAAATCAGACTAAACCCCAACATACAAGGGCTCCCGGTTGGAAACTCACAGTGTAAAGTCTCTGCATATGCAGATGATCTCCTTTATTCCCTGATGAACCCAATGACCTCTCTACCAAACCTAATGAAAGAATTCAACATAAATGGCGCCATTTCGAATCTCAAAATAAACTTTGCTAAATCGGAGGCTATGGGTGTAGCTGTCCCTCCTCAATGCATCTCAACCATCCAGGCGAGTTTCCCCTTTCAGTGGACGAATACAGCCCTCAAATACTTAGGAACATTTATCCCATCGGACATAACATGCACATTTGGTCTTAACTTTCCAACACTGCTGACAAAGACCCGTTTTCTGCTTGACACCTAGCACAAAGGGCTACACTCCTGGTTCGGCAGATGCAATCTGATAAAACTGTGCATCGTCCCCAAATTCCTGTACCTGGTCCAGGCCCTCCCCATTCAGATTCTTGCTTTTTTTCTTAAACAAGTACAGGTCCTGTTCGCCCGCTTTATTTGGGCTAAAAAAAACAACTAGATTGAACAGACTCCAAATGTCTCTCCCTAAACAGAATGGAGGCCTTGCCGTCCCTGACATCTGATGATATTATCAGGCCGCTCATTTGAGCAGAGTCCTAGACTGGAGACGAAACAGCACACATAAGCTTTGGACTCAAATAGAACAATCTCAGACCGCTGTCCCTCTAAAAAGCGCACTGTGGTGTTTTGGCGCTTTACCCCCGAGGTTGGAATCTCATCCATTGATCGGGACTACACTAAGACATAGCTCCCATGTAGCCACACAAGCACTATTGACGTCAGAGTCTTCACCACTTTTTCAGATTCTCAGACATCCGGACTTCTCACCAGGCCTACACCAGGCAGAATACTCAAGTTTGAGGGATCTGGGATGGGAACAGGCCTCCAAGTTTGTGACGTCGGGTCGTTGGACGTCCCTAGCCGAATTGACAGACACGTCAGGTGATTACAACCTCCCCTTTTGGAAGGCGGTGCAATTGCACCACTTCCTTCATTTACCCGCAGGCGTTCTCACGCCCACTGATGACTTTTGAGGAGTGCTGCTCGGGGACTGGGCCGATATCTCAGACTCTATCACAAATGTACTCTCTCCTAAATTCGCCTCCCACGCAACCCAGCCTAAGGTGCTTGGAAAGATGGGAGACTGACCAAAATACAGGAAACCAATTTTAACATTTTCTCCAGATGGAGAAAGTAACGTAATGAAATATATGACATTAAACTTGCAGTAACGCACAGAACTATATGGGATTAAACTTGCAGTAATGCACAGAACTATATAGCATTAAACTTGCAGTAACGCAATGAAATATATAGCATTAAACTTGCAGTAACGAACAAAAATTTGTGTTAAACGGTCACTACACTCACACTGACTGAGCTATCTCTACATTCATGAATGGTGGTCGCACTACACTCACAATCGCTGAAGTATCCCTACATTAACACAAATATAAACATGAATGGTCACACTACACTCACACTGAACTATCCCTAGATGCACACTAAACTGATATTCTACTGACAATAGAATGAGAATAGCACACTAATGCCGCAATACACATGATCGGTAAAAACAGTCTGATGGACCGTTTTCATCAGACAAACTGATCGTGTGTGGGCCCCATTGTTTTTTTATTCATCGGTGAAAATACTAGGAACTTGTTTTAAAATTATATGATGGTTAAAAAAACGATAGAAAAAAAACGATCGTCTGTGGGTATGTCCATCGGTTAAAAATCCACGCATTCTCAGAATCAAGTCGACGCATGCTCGGAAGCATTTAACTTCATTTTTCTCAGCACGTCGTTGTGTATTACGTCACCGTGTTCTGAAACTATTGTTTTTTTAACCGATGGTGTGTAGGCACGACTGATGAAAGTCAGCTTCATCGGATATCTGATGAAAAAATCCATCAGACCGTTTTCATCGGATGAACCGATCGTGTGTACAGGGCATAACTGTCTAATAGCACTGAACAGAGCCTTGTTCTATCTCTCTCCACGCCGCTATCACACTCCAATTGGCGCTATGTGGGGGCAGATTTAAGAGCAGTGAGCCATGATTGGATACAGTCATAACAGCATCCAATCATGGCTCTGACAGTGCTCTGTGCCCTGATTGGTCAAAGCTTTTATTGCTTCAGCCAACCAGGGCTTTCAATGCACTGTGGTCATTCTGCGGGCCAAATGACCATTTAATTTGGTTGTTCAGAGAACTTTTGAATAGCCAATGTCCGGCCCGAACTCATGCTCATTCTGAACTGTTCACCCATTCTTATTAGGCACCATCTTTGAGGAACATATAGTGATATCATAAATAAGTTTACTGAAGCTTGCCCATGCACATAACATTAAAGTGTCTCTGCATACAAAAATAGATAATTTTCATGAATATTAGTAATACTTACTGAGCTTTACTTTCTATCTTTGCTCTGTTTAAAAGTTACAACACCCCCAAAAATGTCAGCATATGACAAACTTCCAGGAATGTCAAATGACTGGTCCCCAACCGCACACTGGGATTCCACCAGCCAGCCACTCTATCACTTAAGGATATAGTGGGGCTGTAGCAGCCATGGGATGTAAGGAGAAGGAGAAGACTGGAATTCTGATACTCCCCAAAGCATGTTTGTAAGCAGGGAAATTTGCATGGCTGTATTATAGAGGTAAACACACTGTGTGGTATAGTAAATGAAGCAACTTTAATTGCCGGATAAGCAACATTGGAAAATGATATTTACAAAAAAGTGGAGTAAACAGTTCTCTTGTTAGCATATAAGGCACAGATTCATAGTCCTTTCACCAAAGATACAGAATGAAGCTCAATAAACTGGCACTGTAGTTCATATTGCTCTCTTCAGGCACGTCAGTGGCAGAGGCGTAACTAGAACCTTCAGGGCCCTGGTGCAAGAAACCATGGAGGGCCCCCCTGACCTCCGGCCAGGGCCCTTCCTACTAATCCCGGCAGCAGCAGGACCTGAATAGGAGGGGGAAAAAATCCTCTTTATTTTCCTCCTGCTGCCACTGAATGTCTATCGGAGGGAGAGGAGGAGAAGCAGACTTTTGGTGGCGGCAGGAGAAAAATGGAGGGGATTTGTTCCTCTAAATGCCCCCCATCCAGGTGTTTAGGGGCAACATGTGCGCTATTGCAATTGTGACCCCTGTAGTTACACTCCTGGGATGAGTGGCAGCGGTGGTGATGGGGGATGGGATCAGTGGTGGTTAGGGAGGGATAGGATCAGTGGCATCGGTGGCGATGGTGGGGGATGGGATGAGTGACAGCAGTGGGGGGGGGGGTGGGATCAGTGGCAGCAGTGGTGGTTGGGTGGGGATGGGATCAGTGGCAGCAGTGGTGGTTGGGTGGGGATGGGTCAGTGGTGGTGGGGTGAGCATCAGTGGCAATGATGTGTGGGGAATCAGTGGCAGTAGTGGTGGTTATGTAGGGGGGGGATCAGTGGCAGTGATGTGGGGTGATATGTGGGGTATCAGAGGCAGTAGTGGCGGTGATGTGCTGGGGATCAGAGGTAGTAGTGGTGGTGCTGGGTATCAGTGGCAGTAGTGGTGGTGATGTGGGGGTATCAGTGGCAGTAGTGGTGGTGATGTGGGGAGGATCAGAGGCAGTAGTGGTGGTGATGTGGGGAGAATCAGAGGCAGTAGTGGTGGTGATGTGGGGGGATCAGAGGCAGTAGTGGTGGTGATGTGGGGGGATCAGAGGCAGTAGTGGTGGTGATGTGGGGAGGATCAGTGGCAGTAGTGGTGGTGATGTGTGGGGATCAGAGGCAGTAGTGGTGGTGATGTGGGGGGGGATCAGAGGCAGTAGTGGTGGTGAAGTGGGGGGATCAGAGGCAGTAGTGGTGCTGATGTGGGGGGATCAGAGGCAGTAGTGGTGCTGATGTGGGGGGATCAGTGGCAGTAGTGGTGGTGATGTGGGGAGGATCAGTGGCAGTAGTGGTGGTGATGTGGGGAGGATCAGAGGCAGTAGTGGTGGTGATGTGGGGAGGATCAGAGGCAGTAGTGGTGGTGATGTGGGGGGATCAGAGGCAGTAGTGGTGGTGATGTGGGGGGTTCAGAGGCAGTAGTGGTGGTGATGTGGGGGGTTCAGAGGCAGTAGTGGTGGTGATGTGGGGGGATCAGAAGCAGTAGTGGTGGTGATGTGGGGGGGGTCAGAGGCAGTAGTGGTGGTGATGTGGGGGGATCAGTGACAGTAGTGGTGGTGATGTGGGAGGATCAGTGTCAGTAGTGGTGGTGATGTGGGGGGATCAGTGACAGTAGTGGTGGTGATGTGGGAGGATCAGTGTCAGTAGTGGTGGTGATGTGGGGGGATCAGAGGCAGTAGTGGTGGTGATGTGGGGGGTTCAGAGGCAGTAGTGGTGGTGATGCAGGGGGGATCAGAGGCAGTAGTGGTGGTGATGTGGGGGGATCAGAGGCAGTAGTGGTGGTGATGTGGGGGGTTCAGAGGCAGTAGTGGTGGTTATGTGGGGGGGGGGATCAGAGGCAGTAGTGGTGGTTATGCGGGGGGGGGGGTCAGTGGCAGTAGTGGTGGTTATGTGGGGGGGGACCAGTGGCAGTGATGTGGGGGTGATTTGTGGGGGGATCAGTGGCAGTGATGTGGGGGTGATTTGTGGGGGATTAGTGGCAGTGATGTGGGGGTGATTTGTGGGGGGATCAGTGGCAGTGATGTGGAGGTATCAGTGGCAGTAGTAGTGGTGGTGGGGTAAGTATCAGTGGCAGTAGTGATGGTGATGTGGGGATTCAGTGGCAGTAGTGGTGGTGTGGTGGGCATCAGTGGCAGTAGTGGTGGTGATGTGGGGGGGTTCAGTGGCAGTAGTGGGGTGGGCATCAGTGCCAGTAGTGGGGGTGGGGGGGGGAAATCAGTGGCAGTGTTGATTCAGATGGATGGGTGCCACTCACTTGCAGATCTCTTGGTTCCCCCTCCTTGCTAGGTCTTCCTTGGGCGAGCAGAGAAGACGGGCGGGCCTGCGAGTACCAGTTTGTGCAGGCGTATTCTGAGACGATCGGCGGAGCGGGCGGGGACTGTGCCCGTAAGTGTGGGTGGAGAGGATGGGCAGAGAGGATGGGTGGAACGGGCAGAGAGGATGGGCGGAGCCGGTGTGTACTGTGCCGTGAGTGTGGGAGGAGATAATGGGCGGAGCGGGCAGGGACTGTGCTGTGAGTGCGAGAGGAGAGGGCGGGGACTGTGCCGAGGATGGGCGGAGTGGGTGGGCACTGCAGTGTGCTCGCGAGTGCGGGCGGGCAGCTGTTTAAGTAAATGACCAATGTGAATGTACTATCTTCCGGGCGGCGGCGGGCCCCCCTACAGGGGCCCGGTCGCAAGTGCGACTTGTGCGACCATGAAAGTTCCGCCACTGGTCAGTGGTATACAAGGCACATTTTGATTACTTGCCGTAGGCTGGTGTCGGTGTCCATAAGCAAGTTCCACAGATGCAGCAGAAATGATTTAACAGGAAGCCACACTGTCTTAGATGATCTTCTATCACAAACACAACAGAAGTGCTGATAGGCAGGACTCCCGAGGATCCCTGTTTTGTACCTGTAGGCTGGAACACTATCCCTGAGTAGGGCCTAGCTTTCCCTCACAAGCAAGGCACCTTTCCCTCACTCATTCCACAAACATGTCTCTCAAAATTGTGACTGGGCCCTCTTTTATATGGAAGCTAACAGAAAAATGGTGGACAAAATCTCGAGAGAACTTGGTACCAATCAGAACACGACACTTCTCCAAGATGGCTGCTGGAGACAATTTAGAGAACAGTTACAGGCTCAACAGATTTTCACAAAACACAAACACATTCTGAATATAATATGAAATTTCTGCATGAGAAAGTAAGTATAATACAATTATAGTCCCACTTCTTCTCTCAGCCAGCAAGACTGTCACAGTTAACTGTATGTGAGGAGGCTACCTACATTTTTATTGCTGAGGACTGTTTTATCACTGTAGCTCTTCAAAAGAGTGAAAATCAAAGCATGGGCAGCAGGACAAGCAGTTTTTGATAATCTTTTGCTGGGTGCTATTTTTTTATGTGGAGCCAGTTGCTTTAACAAGTTGAGGACAGTGTAGGAGTTACACGTGCCCAAGAAAACTTCAAAGTAGTAGTAGTAGTAGTGTAGCGCATCCAGTCCTTCTGCCCTAATGATGCCCCCCCAACTTGCTGTTAATTCCTGACTCTTTAAATGAAATCTGGAAATTGTTGTGTAAATACAGAAGCTCTAGCACAAGGGGTAGGCAACCTCGGCCCTTCAGCTGTGGTGAAACTACAAGTCCCTTGAGACATTGCAAGACCCTGACAATCACAGGCACGACTCCTAGAGGCCGAGGCATGAAGGGCTTTGTAGTTTCACCACAGCTGGAGTGCTGAGATTGCCTACCCCTGCTCTAGCAGCTGCTACTGTCAAAAAAGCACCAATTGGCACAGTGTTTATCACACTGTTCAGATGCAAAATAAAGAGCTACAACAAAGCACTGTTACTTTGTATTTACTTTGTTTTATTCATCTACAGATCAAAAGGGATAAGCTTCGATCTTCAGGTAATGACAGTTAAAGTAATCTGACATGTAATTTTTGATTTAAATAAAATTTGCTTTTGTTTAACCCCTTTTTAACCCTTAGTTTACCATATTCAACTATAATTAACTCATTCTTCCTTTTCTCCCCTTAACTATCGTTTTTCTTCTGTTTTATATCTATTTTATAAGCCATTAACCACTTTCCGCCCGCCGTATGCAGAATGAAGGCCGGGAAGTGGTTCTGTTATCCTGACTGGGCGTCATATGACGTCCAGCCAGATAACATGCCGGCGCCCGTGGGGAGCGCCCGGCGAGTGCGGCGTATCAGTCTGACATGCCGCATCTCTGATCGTGATGAGGAGCCTCTGTCAGAGGCTTCTTACCATGTGATCAGCTGTGACCAATCACAGATGATCATCGCTTGAACCAGGAAGTGCCGGAAAATGGCATTCCTCGGTTCATGCTAACAGGGAGAGCCGATTGGCGTCTCTCCCTGTCAGAGGGGGGTCTGTGCTGATAATCAGCACATTGATTATCAGCACAGCCCCCATCAAATGTACTAATAAGATGCCAATCGGTGCCCAGTCAGTGCCCCATCATAACCCCCTGCCAGTGCCCAATTAAGTGCCAATCAGTGCCCACCCCAGTGCCAATCAGTGCCCATTACAGTGCCAATCAGTGCCCAGCAGTAACACCTGTCAGTAACTAATCAGTACCTTATCCTCAATGCTGCCCATTAGTGCCACCTGTCAGTGCCAATCAGTACCACCTATGAGTGCCAATTAGTGCCGCCTGTCAGTGCCCATCACAGCCACCTGTCAGTGCCCATCAGTGCCGTCTATCAGTGCCAATCAGTGCTTCATATCAGTGCCACCTATTGGTGCCCATCAATGCTACATATCAGTGCCACCTATCATTGCCCATCAATTTTACATATCAGTGCCCATCAGTGCCACATTATCAGTGCCAACTTATCAGTGACTATCAGTGCCACCTCATCAACGCCTGTCAGTGAAGAGGAAAACAAAATTTTATGACAAAAACTAGGGAAAATTATTTTTTTATCAAAAATTTGGTGATCAAATACCCTCAAAATAAATCTCAATTTGTGGGAAGAAAATTATAAAAATGTAGTTTGGGTACAGTGTTGCATGGCTGTGCAATTGTCATTCAAAGGGTGACAGCGCTGAAAATTGTCCTGGGCAGGAAGGGGTGAAAGTGCCTGGTATTGAAGTGGTTGATATTATTACAGTATTTACCTTTTTTTGTATTACATTGTTACATTAAACTTTTTAATTATAGGCAGGACAAATTATAGAATACAAATTATACATTTTATCTACAGTAAAAGTATTGTTTAACTAATTCTCTGAACCAACTAAACTCTCCTTGTTTTTCAACAGTGAATTGTCACTGTCTCCTCTGCAGGAAAAAAAGACTCCAACACTCACTAAGTTATTCTGCCATAGCCTACTGAGGTGAAATACTGACCAGTAGCTCGCCTACAGCTGTGACACTTTCCCATCTACTTTTTTGCATACTTTTTTTGCATTTCTTCTTTAACTAAAGGTAGGCTTTCACATATAGGAAAAAGAAAAATACACCATTTTGTAATATACCCTGTTTTTGATGTCTCATAGAAATGTAAGATCCCCCTGAGGAAGACCTAGAATTCCACAGGTCGAAATGCATTGGGGCCTTTCCTTGCATCAAACAGCGTTGAAGTTGATTCATTTGTAATTCAATGCTATATGTGTGTCTGCCTGCAAAACCATTGTTTGTTTTTCGCTTTTTTTGTACTTACCAGAGCTCATAAATGTTTTATATTTGTATATGTGTCATTTGCTATTTCCCCTTTTTCCATTGCTAAAATCAGTATATTTTACATAATATTATTTGCTGCTAAAAAAAAAAAACATGGGGAACTGTTCCTCTATTATCTATTTAAGTACCAAATTGGGGATGTGCAGCTCTCTAAAGCCCTGTACACACGATCAATGTTTTACATTTTTCCTATGGATAAAAAAACGATAGAAAAAAATTATCGTCTGTGTGGAAGTCCATCGGTCAAAAATCCACGCATGCTCAGAATCAAGTCGATGCATGCTCGGAAGCATTAAAATTCATTTTTCTCAGCATGTCGTAGTGTTTTACGTCACCGCGTTTGGACACGTTCGGATTTTTGACCGATGGTGTGTAGGCAAGACTGATGAAAGTCAGCTTCATCGGATATCCGACAAAAAAAATCCATTGGATTAGATTCCATCAGATATCCGATCGTGTGTACGAGGCATCAGACCTTTATATGTGTCATCTCATGTTATTGTTTTTTTGCATATAGAAAAAAGTAACCGCATCTTGGATGAGGTGTTCCCATACTGCTCCTGGTGGCCTTTAAAGCCTATGCACCCCATTAAATGTACAATCATACAATATTGCACTGGAAAACTTAAGATTTGTATGTTGTTAGAAGCTAATATCTTTACTGTTGCAGATCTGAGTAACTAAAAAATGCAGGGGGATGCTGTAGGAAAAGCAAATAACCAATTTCCTTCTTAAAATGTTAAACTTGGTGGCGCAGTTGGTATTGCATATACACTACGAATAGTATTATTATTTTGTGGACTGGTCTAACTTTCAGACATACATAACAACTCTCTTACAGCGCTCTACCTATTGTAAGTGCAGAAAGAGGTGACATTGTGCCAAAACACCAACTTGGCAAACTAAACAAAAGACACTTTCTTCTAATGCTTTGCTGCTTGTTTGCAGTAACATTACCATTTTAAATATTATAAACATCAGCCAAGAAAGACTTGCTTAACAATATATAGCGATACAACTTACATTGATTAAAATTCTATAACTGTCATAATTTATTTCTTCACATTAAAATGCATAATTGCGGTGTTATTTTGTATGAGAATTCTGTTGGCTTTTGTAATAAAAATTTGATCTCCTGGAGCTTTCCCCTCTGCCCAGAGTCCTGTCTCAATCAGCAGAAAATTCACCGAGGAGGTTTGCTCTGAATTCCTGTTTGGCTCGGTCATACTCCACCGAACATGGAAGTCTGTGATCACTGAAGGCCACTGATATTGTTTGACGGATTTATGGAAGTGCTCCAGAAAAACTCCATGCTTACATTTCATGTTGCCTTAATACTTAGGAACCTCATTATTTTGTCTGTTTTAAACTGTTTCATAATTCATATGTTGGGGGAAAAAAAATTAGAAACTCTAGTCAGTCAAAATACAATGTATATTTATCTTGAATAGCTCTTTCAGATGTATATGTTGTTTTAAATGTTTTGCAATTGTTTTTTTGTTGTTTTTAAGTACAAAATGGGTAAAACAAAGGGGTGCAATCAGCGCAAAAATATATAAATAAAATCAAATATATAGATCAAAATAAACCCACTAATTAGTGCAAGTGAAAAACAATTATGATTATTTTGAAATTAATCAAAATAAATAATTAATAAAAATAAATGTGTTGAATATCAAAAAATGCGACCTCCAAGTGGCATTGTTAGGAATGCTAGCTGAACACTAAAAAAGGACATCCACAAAATCCCAAAGTGATACAAAAATATAGAGGGCAGTGCAGCGCAAACCAAATATAAACAATTGGTATATATATGTGAAAAAAATAATAATAATTGTCCAGAAAAAGGAAAAAAGTATCCAGTAATCCAAATCCTAAGACTCTTTACCACGTGACTAAAAGCACACCAAAAAACGTGATTCCTCCACCAGTTCTGTGATCACGTCCATCTTCTTATGGTTGCTGGCTGGTCTGCCACGGTTCTCCAGTAGTCCTTGTAGCTGTCCTTTAAGCGATGGAATTATCCCGCTGCTAGCCACCAATTGTAACGGTCACCACCGTTTACGACCTTCCATCCCATCCACGACAGCTTATCGACACTCCATCCAACAGGCAGACCCGATCCTGTAATTTAGGACATAATTTCTCAGTCACCCTATGGCCCTATCGGACATAAGGTGACCCTAGACATAAGACTCCTTGGTGACGCCGGTACAGGAGTACCCCTGATCCTTACAAACTCTCTGGGTGTCCCGGGTCATTCCGTTACAATATACACAAGCTTATTTGACCATCTGGTAACGCAGTGGTCTTAAGCTGAGGTGAGAGTACCCAACTTAACCGGTGGAGGGATCACATTTTTTGGTGTGCTTTTAGTCACGTGGTGAAGAGTCTCAGGATTTGGATTACTGTATACTTTTTTCCTTTTTCTGGACATTTATTATTATTATTTTTCGAATATATATATAAATTGTTTATATTTGGTTTGCGCTGCACTTCTCTCTATATTTTTGTTTTTAATCAAGTATGAATCTGTTTTGATTTATTATGAAATATAAAAATTTGAATTTGACAAAATCATAGAAACCCCACATAACCAAGGAGTTTAACCGTATAGCTACTATAGTGATCAAACCTTAATTACAAAAGCAGCTGCCATGTGTCATGGAAAACAGTATTCTATTAATGACAGCATGTTCAAACACAGCCAAACTGCATCACTAATAAGAAAGAAAAATGCAGTTTGAAGCTTACCAACAGTGCTAGACATTAACTAGGCACTATTTTGGATAAATACAATAACAGTACTGTCCTAAAAACCAGTAGTTCAATCAGTACCTTTGAAAGCTAGTCTAAAGAAACTGTTGTAAGCTTCACAGTGAAATTAATAGCAGTGCCAAAATGTGGACACCCATATATCCAAGTTAATATGTAAAACATAAAGCTCTGAACAGATTTTCTCTTTTCTTTTTCATTCCTAAATTAAATGGAGTCTTTTCTTCCTAAGGAATGGTGCACCATACCTCTACATGTAGTTTGTATGACATGAATGTATGAAGGAATGAAGGCATCATAATATGTTTCCATAACAACCACATATGCTGAATTTAAGAAGTACTGTATGTCCCTATGTGGTTTAAATTGACTACAGTAGACAGCTGGCGTGATGAGGACGTGACGTGCGTGAGGGTGGGAGGTGCCGGAGCGCTCCATGGCTCGTAGCAGCGTGTGGCGAGGACCCGACAAATTCAGCATCGGACCGGTGGATGCCAGTGTGAGAGGCTGACACCCCGAAGACTGAGTCGATGATTCAGCCCCGCTCAGCCAGGCGCAAGACCCGACATACCGACGGGACCCAGGACGTAAGCGAGACCCCGGGTAACTGACCGAAGGAAGCCTCTGAATCCTACGATCCCCCAGCCCTGCGCTAGACGCTGGCGGGGATTAGCGGTCGCATAGCTGCGCTGCAGAAGGAGTAGCGGGTTACAGCAGGAGATGATCCATGGAGGTGAACCGAGCAGTGGCAGTGGCTTGAAGAGAGGGTCCTAAGGTTTGGTGAGACGCTCAGTTGAGCCGAGTAGAGTCGGGCGCCATCCCACTCCCCCCCCCGGAGTCCCCCCCCTCCCCTTGGTCTTGTGTTCCCACGCGGATGTAATTTTGATGCTCAGCTCTGGGAAGACATTCTGGGCAGTGAATTACAGCTGAATCTGTTAAACTAACCCTGAATTGTCAAATTATTGAGGAGCAGAAGTGTTTCCATTTGAGTGACTGTCTTTTTTACACAACCCCTTATGACATATCTGGTGTAAGATTTACAAGCTATTGAGAAACTTGAGTAAAATACCAGTGTCCATGATACAAGGGTCAGTAAAGAGGAATATTAAGATCCTTCCACACATAAACGTATCTCTTGCTTTATGAATACTAGTGGAGGTCGGCCCTCCTTCCTACGAGAATAGAACTGGTCTGATGACACACAGGAAGGCCTAGACCTACCATCTCTGGGTAACAAGGCAAAATAGAACAGAAGTATCGTAGGAAGTCTCCAGATATTTGAATACCCTACATACTCGATAAACCTTGATAAATCTACATACATTGTGGGCATCTCCTATTGTAAGGATAATCCTGTAAGTACAGCAGTCCTGTTCAAAAGTAATAGATGAACTGTGAAACTGAGGGGAAATTTAACACGATTTTCGAAGAAAACAGGATTAAACGGCCACGAGGTGCACCCTCCTTTTTTTTTTTTTCTCTCTCTCTTACCACAGTCGGGTCAGTATATCCGGCATTCGGTACGCTGAACGCCCTTACTAGCATAGAGTGCAAGATAGCTAAAATGGTCTGACTACTGGGGGCGAGGGGGAGAGAGAAAGGGGAAAGAAAAGAGGAAGAGGGGGAAAGAGAAAGATAATCAGGCCCTGGAGTAGTGGACTGAGTAAGGCAGAGAAAAAGAAACACATTTTAAACCGTAACATCTTCAAACTGGGGAAGAGAATTAGACCCACCAATAAAAGCAAGATGAACAGATCAACGAGGGGCGTTACCACAAAAACACCTAAAAATAATTCTGGGAACAGCTCAATACAGCATTATATGACTCAAGAAGGGAGTCTCAAAAGCCCAGGACTTGCAAAAAAAAAAGAAAAAAAAGAAGAGTGAGACAAAAAAGGGGGAAAGTAGTGCAGAGAGCTCTAAAGGAGAAACGACAATAGAAAGTGAACACAAGCACAGTAAATCTGAAGAGCAAGCCCAAGACACACAACCCCCTACGAAGGCAGAGATGAATGCGATGCTACTGAGGATGGAAAATGTCATAAAAACAGAAATCAATAGGATAAGAACAGACCTAGGAGGGCTCCTTGAAAGAGTAGAAGAGACAGAAAGGAGAATAGAAGAACAGGACCAGGAATTAAATATACTGAAAAAGCAAGTCAAGGTAATGAGCGATAATCAAAGAATGACAGCATACCGGATAGAGGACCAGAAGAATCGCAACAGGCGACAGAACTTCAGAATCCGTGCAATAGTGGAAGAAAAGGATGAAGACCTTAGAGCAATTATGAATACAATATTCAACCCACTGCTAGAGAAAACAGCAGAAGCGAAGCCCCTCAAGATCGAAAGAGTACACCGTGTGGGTAACCCCCAACAGACAGAAAGATACGGACCAAGAGATGTCATTGTGCGATTCAGGAACTACGTAGATAAACCGGAAATCTGGGGATCGGGGAGGAGGGGGACACAGGGGGGGGGACCATCTGAACGACTCCACAAGAATTATTTCAACTCCAAAATACCCATAGATGACAGAAATTAAGTTTCTTTCGTATAATGTGAGAGGATTAAACTCTCATGTTAAGAGACATAAAATCCTCTGCGAACTAACGCAGTATAAGGCAGATGTTGTCTATTTACAAGAGACCCACATAACTTTAGAGTCTAACATAAAGCTGTACTCCCCCAACTACCCTACATGGTACTATGGAGACACAATATCATCACGGTCCCGCGGGGTAGCCATAGGATTTGCAAGAGATGTACGATTCACATTGGTGGATGGACAGACAGATCCCAAGGGTAGATTTTTATTTCTGAAAATTAAACTGGGAGGGGAGGATTACACCTTGGCAAATGTCTATGCCCCCAATGTGAACTCGGTTAAATATATTAGTAAAATACTTAGAAAACTAAAAGACTATGAGGTGGGACACGTAGTGTTGATGGGAGACTTTAACCTTTGCATGAACCCGGCACTTGATAGTACGTCTCCGGCACAGGGGACAAATTGTGAGCAGCTTAAGGCACTGAAAAAACAAATGCTACATAATCAAATGGTCGATGTATGGCGAATCATGCATCCCAAAACTCGCGACTACACATTTTTCTCCCCTGTGCATGGGACATATTTGAGGATAGACTATATTCTCATAGACCATAGACTTCTTGAGAGGGTAGCTGAAACGGGCACTGAGACCATGCCCCTATAACCATAAAAATAAGTACATCCATACAGAAAGCTAACCCACCAGAGTGGAGACTGGATGAAAGTCTGTTGGGAGACAAGGAGGTAGTCGGGAGAATACAAAAGGAATTGGAATCCTTTGGGACACGCACAAAGCCTATATAAGAGGGATTCTTATTGCAGAAGGGGCAAGAAAAAATAAAGCAAGAACGAGGAAACTAAAATCATTAATGGAAGAAATATATAGGTTGGAACAGGAACATAAAAGGCAGGGTCAAAAGAGAGAAACACTTCATGAACTAACTATAAGAAGAGACGAATACAGAGCACTTACCGAGCAAGAAACTAAGAAATTTATAGATAGGACGGTGAGAGAAAGATACGTTTGGGAAAATAAACCCAGCAAAAATCTGGCCAGAATGGTACAAAAAAAGAAAACTAGAAATTTTATCGATAAAATTTAAAATAAGAACGGGGATTTTGTTCACGCGACAGACAAGATAGCCGACTCTTTTAGAAGTTATTATGAAGGCCTATACGACGTACAACAAAAGCTCTGGGACCCGGGCGAGAAAGAGGCTAAAATAAGGGAAGTACTACAGAAAGCTAATCTGCCCAAGATAGAAGAGCACGAAACTGCTAAAATGGATGAACGCATAACAGAGCAGGAAATTAGCGATGCCCTAAAAAATACTCCCAAGGGGAAAAGCCCTGGGCCAGATGGCTTTACGACTTCTTATTTACAGAGGTTTAGAGCCATTCTGGTACCCAGACTCTGCCAATATTTTAATGGGCTGGGGGCAGAATACGGGATGAGCAGAGACGCATTAACAGCAACCATCACAGTCATAAAAAAAGAGGGAAAGGACAATACGCTCTGCTCAGGCTTTCGTCCCATTTCACTCTTGAATGCAGACACCAAATTGTATGCTAAAATTCTCGCTGAACGCATGAAGGGGATAATGCCAACCATGGTCCATCCTGACCAGGTTGACTTTATACCCGGAAGGGAGGGTAAGGACAATGGGGTCAGGGCACTCCTCCTCATCCGGCAGATTAAAAAAAGAGGGACCCCCGGTCTACTCCTGTCAGTTGATGCCGAGAAAGCGTTTGACAGGGTAGACTGGGGGTTCTTGATGCAAACATTAGAAACTATTGTAATCGGCCCGAGGATGATTGAGTGGATCAAAACTCTTTATTTCCATCCCTGCGCAAGGATCAAAATTAATGGATCCTTGTCTGCTCCCTTTGAGATGAGAAACGGGACCAGGCAGGGATGTCCCCTGTCCCCCCTCCTTTTTGTTCTATCATTGGAACCCCTTTTAGCAATGGTGCGACATAATCCCGATATTTGTGGAGTAGCAGCAGGAGAAGAGGAGCACAAACTGTCCGCTTTTGCCGATGATATTTTATTTTTTAGAAGCAGCCCAAGAACCACTCTTCCTAATTTAATGGCAAACTTAAAACAGTATGGCGAGGTGTCAAACTTCAAAATGAATATATCTAAGACGGAGATTCTGAATGTTAATATCCATAGGGAGGAAGAACAATACCTCCAGAAGAAGTTCAACTTCTCTTGGCAGAAAGAGATAAACTATCTGGGTATAAAATTGGCAAATTCCCTTAAGAAAATGTACAGAATAAACTTTATCCCCTTGCTAGATGAAATTAAAAGGGAAATCAAAAATATATATAATAGACCAATTTCGTGGTTTGGAAGGATAAACGTGGTAAAAATGGTCCTAGTTCCAAAAATTATATATAAATTCCAAATGGTCCCAGTATCCCTGCCACAGTCCTATATTAAAACAATAAATTCCCTATTAATGAACTATATTTGGAAAAACAAAAAACATAGGATCTCCGCCCAAATTTTAAAACAGACTAAGAAAAGGGGCGGATTAGCGGTACTAGACATAAGAAAATACTACTATGCTTCGGTCCTCTCACGGGTCATAGAATAGGCTAAAGAGACCCAGGACAAAAGATGGATTAATATCGGATGTACACTAGCTAGGGCATAGTTAGGGAGATTAATTTGGAACCCACCACAATATAGATCTTTACACACGTCTGCACACGCAATCACATTTAACGCTTTGAGGTTTTGGGATAGATTACACAAACAATTAAAAACAAAATTTAACTCTCCACTTATAGACTTAAAAGATAATGAATATTTGGCACCAGGGACAAAAGGGGTAGGTGGAAATTGGATTAGAAATAGAACACAGTTAAAAGATATAATTCAAAAGGGCAAAATAATGACACTTCACGATATTAAACATAAGATAGAATCCATGACGCTTGACGAGTGGAGATACTTACAATTGTCATCATTCGTCAAGCGCCTACCACATCCATTGTGTCCACGAGAGGAGTACACCTTATTGGAACAACTTTGTATCACCGAAAGTTCTAAAGGAAACATTTCCAAAATATATAGATATTTGCTTAAAGCGGATGAGTTGGATACGCCAAAATATATCCAAAAATGAGAAAGAGAACTAGAAGTCCCAAGGGGGAAAACGACAGTAGGACGAATCCTTAACATGACTCACACCTCGGCGGTCGATGTAAGAACCGCCGAGATGAATTTTAAATGTTTAACGGGCTGGTATGCCACCCCAGATAAAACTTGCAAATTCAGAGAAGGGCAGTCAGTGGAATGTTGGAGAGGTTGTGCGTTAAGGGGAACGATGGCCCACCTATGGTGGGACTGTCCGAAGATAAAAAATTTACTGGAAAAAAATCCTGACCGTGATAAAAGTCATAACTAAGATAGAGGTAGAAGATGACCCATGGGTAGTTCTTTTTCATGGGGGGGAAGTGCCCTTGAATGAATATAAGGGATCTTTGACCCCCCATCTGCTCAACGCAGCTAAGCGTTTGATACCCAAAAAATGGAGGGATATGGAAAGTCCACAAATGTGGGAGTGGATGGACTCCGTTGAGGACACGTACAGGAGGGAGGAGTTGAAATATGGTACAGACAAGGACAAGGCAGGGTCTAAGGACATCTGGGCAATTTGGAGAGAATTTAAAAAATCCTGGAGTTTCGCAGAAAACTTGAGAGAGGAATAAGAAAGTTATAGCAGTACTGGGAATAAATTTCTAAGCGTGGAGGCGTGAGATGTTTTGCCGTTATAATTTTCCGTACTCTGCTTTGCCTCTCAAGATCTTGTACCCCGCAAATGAGGAGGGGGAAAAGGATAACAATAATAATAAAAATAAAAAATAAAAAAAAAGAGAGCAAAAACATATAAACATATAAAACATATAAAATAACATTTGAAATACCACAAATGATGCAAAACCAAAAGTGGAGATGGAATTATGAATAAAATCATGAGCAAGTCTCTTGCTGTGGTGGAGTCTGAGGTGGAACAAAAAAAAAAAAAAAAGAAAAAAAAAATTGACTACAGTATTTTGAAAATGTATTGGATGGTTCTTTTACAATAAAACCAACAGTACTAGTAAGGTATTAAACAGATTGAGGAAATACAACACAGACACAGAGTGGTGTTTGTACATCTCTTCATGTGACCACGGCAGCCCCAGGGTAGCATGAAACCAGGGACACTGTAAGACACTGGTTTCAATACCCCCTTAAATTTCAAAGCCTTTCCTACCCTCAGCTTTCTGGCTACTTCTATGTGCACATCATTATGATTGGTGACCTTGATAGCCATTAGCGAAAAACGGGAGTCAGGAAGAATTGAACAGGTGTCTTACAGTATCATGAAGAGTTGAAACTGGTGTATTGCAAAGGCACTGTAGGGATTACCTAAAATTATATATAGGTGCAGTACACTGCAACAGCCTGTTCAGTGTCTTAACGTGAGGTAAATGCCACTTTTGACCTTGTTCCTGTACGCCTTTAATAGGGCCTACCTGCAGGTACAGTGAATATCTCCTAAACTTACACTGTTTAGGAGACATTCACAAGCGCATGCGTTTTGAAAGGACGACATACCTGTGCCGTACCTTCAGAGCTCCATGCTAAAGCCTAGGGCTCCTGCGCACATGTGCGGGAGTGATGTCATCCTGGCTCTGACCATTCATACACCTGGATCCCTCAAACAAAAAGGTTACCAGTTTAGTGTTACAGAAGAGGTTTTGCACTAGAATGATTTCTCTCACTCTAACGTTTGCTGCAATGCCACACATCATTTAGATATGCTGGCGCAACCTACATATGCATGTGCTTCTGCACACAGGGATGGGGGAGCTTTATTTTTATTTTCTTTAATGTTTATTTTCTTGTTTTTCAGCTGCATCTTTCATATTCTCATCAACCTGGTACCAAAATGGATACCTAAAGCCATTCTGCACAAATCTTTAAAAATGTATTTAAAGCAGAGTTCTGCCCCCCCCCCCCCAGAAAAACATTTTAAGTCAGCAGCTACACATATTGTATCTGCTGACTTTTAACATTAGAACACTTACCTGTCCTGGAATCCAGCAATGTCAGCACCCCAGCCAATGTCTCCATTGGCTCTCGGGTGCTGCCATCGCCATTGCTTGTAAGGGAAACCGTCAGTGAAGTCTTGGGGATTCACAGTTGGTTCACTACTGCGCATGAGCTGCTTTGCACTTCCTGAATGGCCCAGCGGTGGGGAAAGGATGGGTGCCTGTCAAAAACAGGTACCCGCTACCAATTGCCAATTGTGGCTCTTCTGTGATGAGAAGTCAACTGCTCTAATCTCAAATTCAAATTGACTGCCAATATCCTTGTTCTCAGTGTCGGTGAATGTGGCAAACTCCACTTTTGTGTAATCAGTTTCTTGCAAAAATTGATTTTCCATAATTGAATAACATAATTCCAATATTTTATCAACTTAGGAGATCTCCAGAAAACATGTATGAAATTGCTCACATTGTCCACATCTAGTACAACTAGTACTAAAAGGCCAAGGGCCTTCTCTAAAAAAGTGAATGGAGAGTTCTGTACATCATAAATATCTTCATAGGATCTCTCTGAGAGATTGACATTCAGACAGTGAAAATTACCCTTAATATTTTTGACCATTGATCCTCTTCAATACTAACTTTATCCCGAAAGCATATCTTATGCTCCACGGCTCAAGTAAATTTTTCCTGACATCCATCATCCAATTATGTGCAAGCAAAAATGCTGTTTTTTATTTTCCCTGCACATAAATGTGTCTATTATTTGTAAAGTTTTACTATGTTCACTAAGTTCAGGTGAGAGTTCCCATACAAAGTCAACTTCCCTTGCAAAGTGAGCAGCCATTTCAAATCAACCCCAGGATCTTTAAAACAGTTTTCATTATTCTATAGTTATTCTATACAATACACACTGGTGAGTTATTGAGAACATAAATTAAGGAATCCATGTCATGTTTATAAGGTTGGATTTGCCAACTATAGTTGTATTTGCACCACAAATCAACATAATTGTAACTGCTACTTTACTTTTTATTAAATCCGCTTTCAAAATGGTATCACGCTATGGGGTCTTCCCTTATTTTTCATTCCATGGGAGTCTGAATTCATCACATACCTCTTGGAGCGAGCACATTCTGGATTTGTCGTTCATCACATATGCCTGGAGATAGTCTATTTGGGAAGACTATAAATATCCCTGTGCCTGATTAGACCGCTGTAACGACGGTCAATTATATGTGGTAAGGAGACTACATCTCACGATTTGGGTGTCCTTTCGGTGGAGGGATCTTTCTTTTTTAATTTTGATGCAGATTACTATCTATAGATTTATTCCATTCATTTTATTATGATGTGTATTATATTCTATGGACTTTCTTATTCCTAAACTGGAATTCTTATGTCACAGTTTTATTTTTTACACCAATCCATTTTCACAAATTACACAATATCTGAAATCTGACCAAAGTGGATCTATATTTAATGTATACATTACTAAATTAGACCATTTAACACTATTAGAGGCGTAAGTTGCATCCAAAGGTAAAATCTTCTCACTCCCATATTATCCAAAGGTATATGTACATTTAGAAAACTTTATTAAATATTAACCACTTGAGACCCGCGCTATTGACAAAAGACGTCAACAGCGCGGCTCTCAGGTGCCAACTGGACGTCTTTGGACGTCATTTAAAAGCATTACCCACGCGCGCCTCTGGGGGGCGCACAGCGGGTAAACACTGTGCCGCCGCATCGCTGGGGAGCCGATTCGTGTACCTGGTGGCCGCAATGTCCGCCGGATACACGCGATCGTCGGTGACACAGCCGGTAACAGCAGGGACGTGGAGCTCTGTGTGTGAACACAGAGCTCCACGTGCTGTCAGAGGAGAGGAGACCGATCTGTGTCTCTTGTACATAGGGACACAGCATCGGTCACCTCCCCCAGTCAGCTCCCTCCCCCCACACAGTTAGAACACACCCAGGATACACATTTAACCCCTTCCTCACCCCCTAGTGTTAACCCCTTCACTGCCAGTCACATTTATACAGTAATTAGTGCATTTTTATAGCACTGTTCGCTGTATAAATGTGAATGGTCCCAAATTTGTGTTGAAAGTGTCCGATACGTCCACCGCAATATCGCAGTCCCAATAAAAATCGCAGATCGCCGCCATTACTAGTAAAAAAAATAATAAAAAAAAAAAACATAATTCTGTTCCCCATTTTGTAGGCGCTATAACTTTTGCGCAAACCAGTCGCTTATTGCGATTTTTTTTTTTTTTACAAAAATATGTAGAAAAATACGTATCGGCCTTAACTGAGAAAAAAAATTGTTTTTAAAAAAAAAAAATTGGGATATTTATTATAGCAACAAGTAAAAAATATATATATGTTTTTTAAATTGTCGCTCTTTTTTTGTTTATAGCGCAAAAAATAAAAACCGCAGTGGTGATCAAATACCACCAAAATAAAGCTCTATTTGTGGGGAAAAAAGGACGTCAATTTTGTTTGGGAGCCACGTCGCACGACCGCGCAAATGTCAGTTAAAGCAACGCAGTGCCGAAAGCTGAAATTTCGCCTGGGAACGAAGGGGGTTTATGTGCCCAGTAAGCAAGTAGTTAAGGACCATAGATTTATTAAGCACCATTTATAATTGTATGCATTACCACAACCAAGTGATTTGCTAACATTTAGCTATTAATTAAACATCTACTGCAAAGTAAGGGCCAGATTCACGTAGGTGAGTGGCGGCGTAACGTATCGTAGATACGTTACACCGCCGCAAGTTTTCATCGCAAGTGCCTGATACACAGAGCACTTGCAATGAAAACCTACGCTGGCGGCCTCTGGCGCAAGGCGGGCCAATTCAAATGGGCGTGTGCCATTTAAATTAGGCGCGCTTCCGCGCCGGACCTACTGCGCATGCTCAGTTTCGCAATTCCCGTCGTGCTTTGCGCGCCGTGACGTCATTTTTTTGAACGGCGATGCGCGTAGCAAATGACGTTAAATTTTAAATTTCGACGCGGGAACGACGGCCATACTTTAAACAGCAATACGTTTGCTGAGTAAAGTTAGGGCAGGTCAAACGACGACTAACTTTGCGACGGGAAACTAGACTAGCAGCAACGTATCGAACGCGAAAATCCATCGGGAATCGCCGTAACTCCTAATTTGCATACCCGACGCTGGTTTACGACGCGAACTCCCCCCAGCGGCGGCCGCGGTACTGCATCCTAAGATCCGACAGTGTAAAACAATCACACCTGTCGGATCTTATGGATATCTATGCGTAACTGATTCTATGAATCAGTCTCATAGATAGAAACAGAGATACGACGGTGTATCAGGAGATACGCCGTCGTATCTCTTTGGTGAATCTGGCCCTATATTCCCACGGGCAATAAGTTTAAAAGGCTAAAAATAAAACCTATGTGGCTCACGGTCAAAGTTAAAAAACTATAAACAATAAGAAAATAGCTTTTAAAAAATATAAAAATGAAGGAACACTAGTGTCGTTTAAATGTTACAAAGAATATAACAGGATATGTAAAAAGGAAATCAAGGATGCAAAAATTCAAAATGAACGACAGATCGCAAAGGATAGTAGGACAAACCCCTAAAAAATTATTTAAATATATTAATAGTAAAAAGGTGAAGTCTGAGCATGTAGGCCCTTTACAAAATAATCTAGAGTGGGTGACTGGGGACAAAGAGAAGGCAAATTTATTAAATGCTTTCTTCCGCTCTGTGTATACAATGGAGCATGGGGGAGCTCATGTCCATAATGGGGGTGGGAGTGACACAGCCCCAAATCCACAATGGCTCAAAAGTGATATGGTCCAGAAATATTTAGACAGAATAAAGGTGGATAAAGCACCTGGACCAGATGGCATCCACCCACAGATCCTAAAAGAATTAAGCTCTGTAATTTCAAAGCCATTGTATCAAATTTTTAGGGACTCATTAATGACAGGAATAGTACCACTGGATTGGTGTGGTGCCTATATTTAAAAAGGGAACAAAGTCTTTACCAAGTAACTATAGACCTGTTAGTTTAACTTCCATAGTTGGGAAGATACTGGAACGTTTAATAAAAGACCACATGGATGAGTTTTTGCTGGAAAAAAAACTATTTAAGCAGCAGACAGCATGGATTCATGAAAGACAGAAGTTGTCAGACAAACCTGATTTCTTTTTATGAAGAGGCAAGTAAAACCTTGGACAGAGGCGTGGCTGTGGTATACTTGGATTTTTGCAAAAGCGCTCGATACAGTTCCGCACACACGGCTCATGTGTAAGGTAAGGTCTACAGGATTGGATATATCAGTTTGCAAATGGATAGAAAACTGAAAGACAGAGTTCAGAGAGTAGTGGTTAATGATTCTTACTCTGAATGGTCGAAGGTTATCAGTGGTGTACCCCAAGGTTCAGTGTTGGGACCCTTACTTTTTAATGTCTTTATAAAATGATATTGGGTTTGAGATCAAAAGTAACATTTCTGTCTTTGCAGATGACACCAAGCTTTGCAGTTGAATAATGTGCTTACAGGATGTCTCCAATTTACAAGCCGACCTCAATGCTCTGTCTAATTGGGCGACTATGTGACAGATGAAGTTTAATGTTGATAAATGTAAAGTTATGCACTTGGGGGCTAAGAATATGCATGCATCATACATACTAGGAGGAGTACAACTGTGGGGATCTGTAGTGGAGATGGATCTGGGGGTTTTAGTTGATCATAAGCTCAATAATGGCATGCAATACCAAGCTGCAGTTTCCAAAGCGAGCAAAGTCCTTTCTTGTATTAAGAGAGGTATGGATTCCAGAGAGAGAGATATAATTTTGCCCCTGTACAAATCATTAGTAAGACCGCATCTGGAATATGCAGTTCAGTTTTGGGCACCAGTTCTCAAAAAGGATATGGGGGAACTGGAGAAAGTGCAGAGAAGGGCAACCAAACTGATAAGAGGCATGGAGGCGCTCAGCTATGAGGAAAGATTAGAAGAACTGAATTTATTCACTATTGAGAAGAGGAGAATAAGGGGGGATATGATCAACATGTACAAATATATAAGGGGTCCATATAGTGAACTTGGTGTTGAGTTATTCACTTTACGGTCAACACTGAGGACAAGGGGGCACTCTTTACGTCTAGAGGAAAAGAGATTTCATCTCCAAATACGGAAAGGTTTCTTCACAGTAAGAGCTGTGAAAATGTGGAACAGACTCCCTCCAGAGGTGGTTCTGGCCAGCTCAGTAGATTGCTTTAACCTCCCTGGCGGTATGATTCTGTCTGGAATTACGTACCAAAAGTGGTACAATTATTTTGCAAGGAAATTTGGAGTTTTATACTGTTGGCCTGTAATTTTTAGAAATAACTCACTTAAATCTGACCAAGAGTCTTGTAGGCATCCCGGGTATGATTTTTTTTTAAAACAAAATTATAAATTATAATATAATAAATAATTATAAATAATTATAACAAATAATAATATAATTATAATAAAAATTATTCAATAATGTAATCAACTCAAAATCACTGAAATTTGCTCAGTTGCAGAATTGTCGCTGTCATTATTTTTTTTTTTTATGACGAATTTCCCCACAAATCGCTATCGCACATTTCTGCAAGTGATTATAATTTATTATCGCTGTTTTCTAGCTGATCTAAAACCATTTTTGACATAAAGGGACACTTTTGGACAATCTACAGTTTTTAGGCAGAAATTACATTTTTTATTTTTATAAAAGTACATGTAGGGCACTGGGCAGACCACTAGGGACAAGGGGGGTGTGTATTTTTTACATACAGTACTGTAATCTATAAGATTACAGTATACTGTATGTAAAGTGTTTGTTTACTTTTTTGAATTTGGCGCCGTTCTCCGCTCCCGTGCGTCGTAACGTCGCAGGGAACGGAGATCGGCGGCACACGGGGAGACTGTGAATCGAGCGAGGAGGTCCCGCTCACTCACACAGTGGGTGGCATCGCTGGATCCAGGGACAAGGTGAGTAACTTGCCTGTGGATCCAGCGAGAAGGTAAGCCGCGCCGCTGCACACTCTGCACGTCCACCCCGAGCGTGACTCGGGGTTACCGATCCTAACATGAAAAACCAACCCCGAGTCACGATCGGGTTTACCGCCAGGGAGGTTAAGAAAGGCCTGGATTCTTGATTCTAAATGTACATAATATAACTGAATACTAAGATTTGTAGGTAAAGTTGATCCAGGGTAAATCCGATTGCCTCTCGGGGGATCAGGAAGGAATTTTTTTCCCCTGCTTTAGCAAATTGGATCATGCTCTGCTGTTTTTTTGCCTTCCTCTGGATCAACTGTGGGTATGGAGTTGGGTGTATGGGATTGTACTGTGTTTTTTTATTTTATTTGTTTATTTTTTTGTGGTTGAACTGGATGGACTTGTGTCTTTTTTCAACCTGACTAACTATGTAACTATGTACTGTAAGCAAGGATATTGAGCAGTATGAATCTGGATTTTGTCTTATATACATCCGTTGGAAGTCCATCTTCTCTAGGGCCCCCCTATATTAGAAATGTTTCTAATGTTGCTTCTAACGCTTCCAAAAATAAAGAAAATCTAAGTAATCTATATTCCCCTCTTTGGAAACTGATCATTTTATCTTTTCTAAACAACTCTAATAGTAAAATAATATTTTATAATATTTTTTTAATTATTTTAAATACATACCTCGCTGCTTGTTTGAATATAAACTTCTATGGGCATATAAATAGCTATATATAGCTATACAATTGTTAGAATGAGTCTGTTATATCAGAGGTAGAAGAGACTACTATTTTCTATTGCCCCATGAATGCAGGCCATGTAATAAATCTAATATTAGTGGACAAATGTCAATTGTCTTAGCACCTCGTCCCATTGCATTAGGAAGGGAAAAGGGTACCAGTAGAACCCGGGGAATGTTAATCGGTGCAAATAAAGATGCAAAAACCAAAAAATGTAGAAAAATAGAAAAAAGTTTTATTTTGACAATTAAATAACATCAATTACGATAAATAAATAAGATCTCCAATAGGTTATATATAGAAGATCAAATGGAGCATTGACTTGTACATTTTGCTCCACATGTTTCGCTCAGTATGGAGCTTCTTCAGGAGCGTTATAAAGCAATGCTAGGTATCAAAAGAGAATATATAAATGATTAATTGACTGTAATGATTACATAAAATATCAACAAATAAATGCAAGCATTGAATACATGAAGTCATCACATTGTATAAAGGGAAATTCACATGATATAAATTAATGCGGAAGATATATGTTAAACCATGTTATAGTGGCTATCTAATGCCCTATGTTACCCCCCTATTCAAAATAATGCTGCTTTGAAAGAAAAAAAGCCTAAGTTCGGTTTATTTCATTACTAGATCGTGTGCTGCTTCCCATGTTTATAAGATATTCCTCTTTCACTCTATTTTTAGATTCCTCTCCTATTTCTTTGTATTATCTCTAACAACTGACCTTTGTTTCACAAGTAGCCCTCAGAGATATGCTTTAAAGGCATCCCTGGCTACCAATAGAGATTATTCCACCCCAAAATTTCATTCAGATCAGAAAGAATAAAAGAGGAATCTGGGAACAATTTTAACCAATGGGGATTTACCCCCCTGGTAGTAGAATCTTTAAAATTCCTTTTAAATCACACTACAAATAGAGAATCATCAGAAATTCCCCTAGCCATATATTCACTCCTATAAATAAATGGTACAATATAAGTAAAGCCACCACCAAATTTATTCTAGACAATGTTGTATATGTTTTAGAGAAACAACATTTATTTTTTCTTGATTGTGTGTATTATACACCATATTACAGCTCTTTTAGTAACTTTGCCAAAGGAAAAAAAAGGCAACTTGGGGACTGCCCCCTAGGAAGAGGATGTCTAGTCATTTTTGGGCATTATAAACATTTTACATTTCCTACTACACTAAATCTGTTAAATATTTTGAATATGAACTTCATCACTTCATTAGAATATGGTGGACAATGTGAATATGAAAACTAACAACAATGTATATCCTGAGCGAAATTAAACCTTAGTAGATACTTCACTGTATCTGGCAATATGTATCTTTTGCGAACACATTACTGTAGACTGGTATTTTTTAATAAGTAAAAATTTGCATTCTGCATTCAAACTTAGTAACATTAACCATCCACTGTACATTCTGGAAAAACACATACCTGTTCATGTTCCAAATAACCATTCACAAGCTTGTTTTAATTCACTGGAACTGAACCCCTTTTCTTTAAACCTCTGCAGATAAAAATATGGATATAATGATATATTTGCAAAGTTTTTTTTAATATCCCTACGACAGCTTTTCTTCAGAATAGTATCTCTTTCCTGATAAATAAAGAACCTAGCCAGGATTGTTCCCCAGGTGGAGGAGGGGGGGGGGGGGCATGGTAAGCCCTCTTTACTGCAAACACAGAGGTACTGTAAATGCATCTATCTCAAACACAGAAAGAAGTTATACAGATGGATCTTGCTAAAACACAGGGCAACTAACGCTGTGAATGCCAATGTAGCAATGTACCAACGTCCCGATAATATGTAACTAGGAATAGAGCTGGGCTAATGAGATGGACTTTAGATGGTACAAGTAGATATAGTAAAAATACTATGGGTATATTTATTCATAAAAGTAGAAAATTTACGGAACAAGAAATGATATACAAAACTTTGTGAACATAATACTATAATATTGGCATATTATTCACAATACATACATAGGAAATTTCATAAAAGTTGATACTAATGCATGTATGTTAATGGAACAGAAATCATACAGCACCAGAAATTATATAAAAACTTTTAGATCCTTAGAACTGTATTGAATATGCGGAGTGATGGGGGTTGCTTTTACTCGCTTTTACTCAACATGTTTTGCATTGAAAAAATGCTTCATCAGGAGCATAACGGTAAGTACGATAAGTCTCCGCAGGAATGTGTGAAATAAACCATCGAGAATGGTCATATGGCATATATAGTGATGTTACCTGGCCTGCCTGGTAGGCTAATGACAGGTTGTTTAAAACATCAGGATATATGCGTGTAAAAAACTTTGGGCTAACGCACAAAAATATAGGAGGTAAAAAACGGTTAATGTCAGGTGACAAGAAATACTCCAAAAGAGGTCCCAATAGCAAATCCAGAATGGGTAGCCAACAAATATGGATAGCTTGTAGGCTTAATATCCAGCAGGGCATGGAAAACCGGTCCGATTGGGAGCCAACAGGAGTGTATGGTGTCAGTGTCGCACCAGACATGTGCAGCCCCAGGGCATGTGCGCTGCACATGTCTGGTGCGACACTGACACCATACACTCCTATTGGCTCCCGTTCGGACCGGTTTTCCATGCCCTGCTGGATATTAAGCCTACAAGCTATCCAGATATATCCAACAATATACAGTACACACAACCGTTTTCCTCGACAAAATCCATCAAGAAACTTGGTGGCAGAGCTTTTTTGCAGAGGAAAACGGTCGTGTGTATATTTTTCGTCGAGAAAACTGTCGTGGCTCTCGACGAGAAAAAAAGAGAACCTGCGCATGCTCAGAATAAAGTATAAGACGGGAGTGCACCATCGGTAAAAGTAGCGTTCGTAATGGAGATAGCACATTTGTCACAATGTAACAGACTGAAAAGCGTGAATCGTCTCTCACCAAACTTTTACTAACACGCAGTAACATGAGATTAGCAAAAGCATCCCCAAGGGTGTCGCCAGTGGAATAGAACTTCCTCTTTATAGTGCCGTCGTACGTGTTGTACGTCACCACGTTTGAGAACGACAAGATTTGGTCTTGACAGTGTGTACGCAAAGAAAGCTTGACAAGATTCTCGACAAGTCTGACAAGGAACTAGTCGAGAAAAACGATGTTTCTTTTACGACGAGTTTCTCGGTCGTGTGTACGAGGCCACAGATTTGCATTAATGTCATATGTGCATTTAAAACATACATTTTATATATTTATTCATTTGCTTTTAAATATTGCCTGGCATGCCAAGCTTTTTTTTTTCTAAATCATTAGTTTCTGTATTTATTTGCATTTCTTTTGGAAGCCATTTGAGTTTTAAAAATGTTTGCTCAGTTTTATAAAGATAATTGCACAGGACACAAGGGCATTTAAGAGCATGTATGCTTAATTGCACTTTAATTGCTTTCTAATATGACATCATTTAAGTATTCATCATCATCATCATAAAAAATGGATAAAAAAAATTGCAATATGCAAAACAGCAGCAACACTTTTTTAAATGGTTAATATGGGTTAGATAGAGGTATTGAGGTGTTTTAAGGACACATTTCACATCCTAAATTTGTCTGAATAAATAAAAAACTTCTATAGAAAAGGTTGATAACTTTGTACCTTAAAAAGCTGGATACTGACTGTACACACACTCACACTTTGATAAATAAATGTTGAAAAAGAATTCCATTTATAATAAAAGTGAACATCCTAAAATCGCTGAAATAACTAGCTATACATAATAAAGATTTTTTTTTTAATGCCTAATAAACAAGCTAAAATGTCTGCACTTAGGCAGGCCATACATCATGCGGTTTATTATCTCACAGTCTCACATGTTGATGGGGGTATCTCTCCTGATGCTCTATTGTATTCCAACAGCAGGAGGTTTCCCAGCCATCGGAATACAATGATTACTGTCGATAGCTATAGCTGCCGTAAGTGATCGCACAAAAATCTCAACATGCAAGTTGTACTGAAGCCAATCGATAGATCAACTTTATTACAACCATCCTGTCAATAAATGGATTGAAATTCAGACAGTTCCTGCTAAACCTGACAAAGTTTGATCGGATTTGGCAGACTTTAGCCAATTTCCCTTTATTATGCTAATGAACAGCACAACTTTTATAGAGCAGAATAAAGTGGGATTCACTTCCTGCATTTCCCAACTAGTATAGCCCACCACATTCAATTGCGTTGTGCTGAGTAGGAAGAGAGACCAAACACGTGATTAGATTCAAATCTAGGCAAAGTAGTTGATACCTAGATGCTAACATGCACCATACAAGTAAAATAATTTTCAATGAAAATGCTATAGATTTTCCAGAATTATAACAGGATTGTTAGAAGTGCCCATTTATAATCCAAGTGATGGTTAGAGAAGATATACAGTATGTATTAACCACTTAAAAACTAGAGGTTGTTTAGCCCCATGGATAAGTCTAAGGCCCCATACACACGAGAGGATTTATCCGCAGATACGGTCCAGCGGACCGTATCCGCGGATAAATCCTCTCGAGGATTTCAGAGGATTTCTATGCGATGGCGTGTACACACCATCGCATTGAAATCCGCGCTGAAATCCTCTGCCGATGACGTGTCGCGCCGTCGCCGCTATTATGATGCGGCGACGGGCGCGACGCTGTCATATAAGGAATTCCACGCATGCGTCAAATCATTACGGCGCGTGCGGGGAATCCCTTTAGACGGATGGATCCGGTAAGTCTGTACAGACGAGCGGATCCATCCGTTGGAATGGATTCCAGCAGATGGATTTGTTGTGCATGTCAGCAAATATCCATCTGCTGGAAATCCATCCCAGGGGAGATTTATCTGCGGATAAATATCCGTTGGCGTGTACACACCATAGGATCTATCCGCAGAAACCCATTTGATGGGATTTATCTGCGGATAGATTCTATGGTGTGTATGGGGCCTTATATTTACATTTCATTGACTAAAATAATGATTTGGAAACATCTTTGTCAATACCTACAATATCAAAGTAATTCATACTGTACTACATAATGTTTGGGTGATAACAATGACTTTCCTTTGGTGAAAGTTATGCCGCATACACACGATCGGAATTTCCAACAACAAATGTTTGAGAGCTGGTTCTCAATTTTTCCGACAACAAAATTTCTTGTCGGAAATTACATATCGTCTGTAGCCAATTCTGACGCAGAAAAATCCTACGCATGCTCGGAATCAATTCGACTCATGTTTGGAATCGTTGAACTTCATTTTTCTCGGCTCGTCGTAGTGTTGTACGTGACTGCATTCTTGATGTTCAGAATTTCCGACAACATTTGTGTGACCGTGTGTATGCAAGACAAGTGTGGGCCAACATTCTATCTGAAAAAAATCCACGGTTTTGTTCTTGGAATGTCCGATCGTGTTTACGCGGCAAATTTATCCTAAATATTTGCATTTGATATGGATATTAATGACAAAAAAGAAAAAAACAAGCGATAAGTACATTTAAAACAACTAAAGTTACTTTAGAAAGAAAACGTAACATTTATTCTGCTATTTGTTCAGTTTTTTGTGGCCATAAGAAAAAAAAACTGGCTAAGGAAATAAGAGGAGGAAGGGTTACATAAATGAAGTACTAACTTTGGCTAGTAAATAAGAAGTTAAAGTTTATCTCAGGGCAAAAAAATATAAAAAATCAGTGCATCACTTCAATAAATGCAATTCTCCCATGTGTTATGCCTTTATATGCAAACAAGTACAGAAAAATACCTGCTGGTCCTGTCAGAAATGTGCTCAGCTACTAATTTCCTGAGATAACAATGCATAGGGGACAGGACAGCACTGTATTTCTAGCAGCTGTACAACAAGTATACCAGTCTTTTATTGGTGAATTTAAAAGACCAAAGGGGAGCAAATGAGTTCATTGTTTGGGTTTATATACCCTTTAACTGGAGAAGAACATGTAATAAAGAAAAAAAACTTTTTTTTGCTTTAAAACATAAATCATTATTATAGTAGTTTACAAAAAGTGTTATGCTGACAGTGGGGCCCTACTGGGAACATTTAAGTGTGTGCACACCATTGGGGAAAATTGAAAACCACCATTCATTAAATTTTTCATTTTCTCAACAATTGAAGTAAATATATATTCTCGTTTTTTTTTTTTTTATTATTGTAATGTGTTTTCATTCACTCATCTTTATTAAAATGACCCTTGCAACTGTGTCTGTTGCAATGACCTACTGTGTGTTCAATGTATATCACAGCCTATGAAAGTGCTGACTAGAGATAAACAGAAAGGTGCATCTATCACTACATTTCTCATATTGTGAGTCTGGCGGATTCATGTGTCTGCAGAGACACTTCACCTTTTACTACAAGCAAGGAACTGCTGGAACAGTCTCTATCTCCAGAAAATGTTAGCATAATAGTAATCAGAATAGTACTTATTGCAAACATTACACAATACAAGATAATTCTGTCTAGTGAAAGAAACGGCATGATATAGATTGAAGATTAATTAACTAAAGCACCACATCCCAACAAATTTACAAAAGAAATTGGAAGCAATACAGAACTTCTTTGGTGCTTTAATGACAAAAATGTATTCATATATTGTATAAAATCATCAACAAATGTATTCATAATTCATATTAAAAACAGAATAACACCAGTAACAGTGTCATGGTCTCTTTTTGCTAGAAACAGATTATAATGACATGTTACAATAGTGTTAAATTCTCAACATTCTTAAAATGTTTCGCCAATACATGGATTCCTCTGGAGAAACATTATTGTAGAGCTTTAAACTAGCTGACTTGGTTACTTTTAGTAATAGATAAAGTATTGATTCAAGGGGCATGGCCTGGACAGGACTCGGAATGGCAGCATAGATGAAGCTCTCCCGCTGACCGAGGACGAATCTGCACTATCCCGGGCTTGATTACTGCCGATCCAACGATGGGGAAGTAAAATAGGAGTGCCTCTACCCCCCGCACGGGGAAGGAGCTGGATACGCTACCCAGCCAAAGCATCCTGGACATCTTCCGCTCACGGACCTCAAGAAAGTCCACGGCTTCACAGGCCTCACAGGCCTCACAGGCCTCAGCTCCACTCTCGCCGAGTAGCGGATCTGAAATACAGCCCGACAACAGGGATACAGTCGCTGAGAGATCCTGCCCATGGTAAGCCTCCCTGAATTGCAAGTTGTTGCTATGGACATTAAGAGCTCACTGGCGGCCGCTATATCTGACCTTAAATCAGAGATGCAGGCGATAGCTCACCGCATGGACAATATTGAACAGGCCTCACAGCTACATACAGCGGCCATTAAACAAGTGCAACACACTTATGATATGCAGCTGCCACATCTTTTAGAGCTACATCACCATGTGGAGGACCTTGATAATCGCAGTCGCAGGCACAAGAGTCGCAGGCACAACATACGGGTGAGGGAATTGAACCGCCGGCCATACAGTACCATAGACTGTCTGTGCTATCTTTAACCACTTAAGGCCTGCTGCATGTACATTTACGTCAGCAGAATGGCACGGACAGGCACATCAACGTACCTGTACGTGCCTGCCTTGATGTGGGTTGGGGGTCCGATCGTGCCCCCCCAATACTTGCGGCAGTCCCGTTTGCTGTGGGAGCGATCCAGGATGAGGGTGCGGCTGTTAGTTTCTGGCCACCCCCTCGTGATCGCTCCCAGCGAATCACCTTCCGCCTCTGCCTGTGTAATTTAAACACAGGCAGAGGAAGTGATGTCATCTCTCCTCCTGGTGGTCTTTTCGTTCGACGAGAGGAGAGAAGACATCACAAGTGAGTTGCACCAAACAGCACACTAACACAGTTACACATAGGCACACAAATCCCCCCCAGTCACCCCCAGATCACCCCCCGATCACCCCCCAGCCCCCAGTCACAGTGTCACTGATTGCAGTGATCATTTATTTACTGATCACTGCATTTAGTGTTATTTGTGACAGTAAAAAGTTGCAGGGCAGTTAGTCTTAGGCCCCTTTAGGTTCAGGGTAGCCCCCTACCCCCCCTAATAAAGGTTTAACCCCTTGATCGCCCCCTAGTTAACCCTTTTACCCCCTATTGCCAGTGTCACTAAGCAATCGTTTTTCTGATCGCTGTATTAGTGTCGCTGGTGCCGCTAGGTAGCCAGTTATTTTCTTAGGTTCGCCGCCAGTTTTTTTTAGCGTTAGGTACCCCCATACATTTTCTAAATAAAGGTTTTAACCCCTGATTGCCCCTAGAGTTAACCCTTTCACCAGTGATCACCGTATAAGTGTCACTGGTGACGCTGGTTAGCCAGTTAGTTATTTAGTTATTTAGGTTCGCCGCAAGGTTTTTATAAAGCGTCAGGTACCCCCATATATTACCTAACAAAGGTTTTAACCCCCTGATTGCCCCCTAGTTATCCCTTTTTTTTACCAGTGATCACCGTATAAGTGTTACGGTTGACGTTGATTAGGTAGTTTGCTGTTTATAGCATCAGGGCACCCGCCGTATATAACCCAATAAAGGTTTAACCCCCTGATCGCCTGGCGGGTGATATCAATTAAATGTTAGCGTCGGTCAGGGTCTGCGTCGCACCAGGCAGCATTAGGTTAGTGACAGTAACGCTTACACCCACGCGCAAAGCATACACCCCCCTTAGTGGTATAGTATCTGAACGGATCGATACCTGATCTGATCAGATCTATACTAGCGTACCAGCATTTTAGGGTACCCAAAAACGCATTGTTAGTGGAATCAGCCCAGATACCCGCTAGCACCTGCGTTTTGCCCCTCCGCCCAGCCCAGCCCACCCAAGTGTAGTATCGATCGATTACTGTCACTTACAAAACACAACACACATAACTGCAGCGTTCGCAGAGACAGGCCTGATCCCTGCAATCGCTAACAGTTTCTTTTTTAAGCGTTTTCTACGTTTGCTGACAGTCAGGTGCTTTTTTTACCTGTAAATTATCACTACATTTAGAGCCCAAAATGGCAAAGCGAATGTACACTAGTGAAGAGGCCTACACGTTTCTGAGCCTGACAGATAGTGAAGAGGAGGTCATGCATCTTTCAGATTCTGGCTCAGAATACGATCCTGTAGACGACAGCGGCTCCATGCCAGATAGCTCTGACGATGAAGTCCCTGCTAAGGCCAGGCGTACCCGACCCCGTTCTGATGTTGTTGAGCAGCAAGAACCGCAGTTCCCTTGTATGGAGCAGAGAGCCAGTACTAGCGCCGCTATATCTTCTGGTGAACCTAGTACACCCTGATCGTTAATCCAGCACTGCAGTATCACGTGGTGACGTGGCGAGTCCCATAAGTGCAGTTCAAGCTGGCGAGGTGGCAAGCCCAAGTAGTGTCCCGCTGCCACCAAGAAGAAGAAGACAAAGACAGGCCCGTCGTGCCCATATTGCCCTTCCTGCAGAATTCGCCTATCCTGATTGGGTCCCCACCACTTCTGCAGAGCCCGTACTTCCCCCATTCACTGGCCAATCCGGTATTCAGGTGGAAACAGCTGATTTTACGTCACTTGATTTTTATTCGCTGTATTTCACGGAAGATCTTTATAGATCTATTGTGGACCAGAGTAATTTATATGCTGGTACTTACATTGCCGCTAATCCCCAGTCCGCCCTTGCCAGAGAATGGAGACCACTTACGGTTTCCGAATTTAAAACCTTTCTGGGCCTTTCCCTCAACATGGGCATACACCAATTTCCGAAGTTGCAGACTTATTGGTCCACACGACCATATGCCCATATTCTCTGCTTCCATGGCCAGGAAACGATACGAGGCGATCCTGCGGTTCTTGCATTTCAGTGACAATGAGCTTTGTCGTCTGCGTGGAGACCCTGAATACGACCGGCTCTACAAAATTCGGCCCCTCATAAACCACTTCAACGAACGTTTTGCAGCCTTGTTTAATCCCCAGCAAGTTGTCTGCGTTGATGAGTCCCTAATTAAGTTTTCTGGCCGCTTGTCTTTGAAGTAGTACCTTCCCAGCAAGCTTGCCAGATACGGGGTCAAGCTCTATAAGCTTTGTGACAGGCAACAGGCTATACATGGTTTATGAGGGAAAATAGTCAGGTAGAGCCGGAGGGCTGCCCAGATTACATGGGGAGCGCTGGCAAGATTGTGTGGGACTTGGCGTCACCCTTATTCGGAAAGGGGTACCACTTATACGTGGATGATTATTACACAAGCGTGCCACTTTTTAGTCAATTGTTTGATGGTCAGATTGGAGCATGTGTCACCGTGCGACCTAATCGCCGGGGCTTTCCCCAGCGGCTTGTAGATTCCCGTCTTAAGCTGGGGGCGAGAGCCTGCTGCAGGTGTAATAATTTGCTCGCTGTGAAGTGGCGGGACAATAAGAATGTTTTCGTTCTTACCACCCTTCACGCAGACATGACAGTACAAATTCGTACGGTGGCTGGTGTTGTGGAGAAACCCCTCTGTGTCCACCAATATAACCAAAATATGGAAGGGGTGGACCTCAACGACCAGTTGATGGCGCCGTGTCATATTGCCCGTAAAGCGTGACGCTGGTACAAAAAAGTGTCTCTGTACTTATTCCAATTGGCTTTACTGAATGCTTATGTCTTATACAAAGCTTCAGGACGGACTGGATCCTTCCTTCAATTCCAGGATGAGATCATCTTAGAACTCCTGTATCAATGCAGTAAGCCGACTGCATGAGAGACATTTTTCACATGTCTTCAAGAGTACCCCTACCCAACGAGCCCCCCAAAGAAGATGTCGTGTCTTTAGCAAGCGCGGATATAGGCGTGACACCCGTTATTTTTGTCCTCGCTGTCCTGACGATCCTGGTCTTTGTATTGGTGAATGTTGGAACGCTTCCACACACGAGTGAAGTATTAGCGTAGGGTAAAGCATTTCACAGGCTTTCGTATTTTGAGAGACTCAAACCTGGAACCGAAAAGTTGAACAGTTACAGTTACAAAAAAAGTGTTAAAAAACACAAAAAAAAGTAAAAAATAAAAACACAAAAAAATATAAAATAAAAAAAACAAAAATAGTTGTCGTTTTATTGTTCTCTCCCTCTCTATTCTCTCTTTATTGTTCTGCTCTTTTTTACTGTATTCTATTCTGCAAAGTTTTATTGTTATTATGTTTTATCATGCTTGCTTTTCAGGTATGTAATTTACTTTACTGTTTTCAGATACGCCATTCAGCTGTTGCACGGACTTATTTATCTTGACAGCAACAGCGTTTGCTCCCACGATATATAAAGCCGTGACTCCAGTGCTGTAGGAGGTGATTTCACCACCACAGTAAAAAAAGAGCATATATGCCGAAGCATGGGGGCATTAGGGGTGGAGGAGCGATTTTGCTCCTAATGGCACGTACATACGGTCGACATTCCTACGTAGGCTTTCCCGTGGAAAAGTCCGACGTGTATACGCAGCATAACTTTTTATGCCGCGTACATACGGTCGAAATTCCGACGGAGGCTTGCCCATGGAAAAGTCTGACCGTGTGTACGCGGCATAACTTTTTTGCGGGAGGATGCCCCCATGCTTCGGCATGTATATATTTTAGGCACAGGTTGCATTAAAAAATTTCTTATTTTTTACTATGGTTTTTTTTTTGGTATTTGCTTTGCAGGTATGGTATGATCTTACTGATATACTGTAATGTTACTTTGTTTTAATGTTAACCATCATTTGCTTAGCAGTTACGCCATTCAGTTGCAGCACGGATTTATTTAGCGTGACAGCAACAGTGTTTGCTCCCACGATATATAAAGCCGCGACTCCAACGCTGTAGGAGGTGATTTCACCACCACAGTTAAAAAAAGAGCATATATGCTGAAGCATGGGGGCATTACGGGCGGAGGAGCGATTTTGCTCCTAATGCCGCGTACATACGGTTGACATTCCTACGGAGGCTTTCCCGTGAAAAAGTCTGACCGTGTGTACGCAGCATAACTTTTTATGCCGTGTACATACGGTCGAAATTCCAACGGAGGCTTGCCCGTGGAAATGTCCGACCGTGTTTACGCAGCATAACTTTCTTGCGGGAGGATGCCTCCATGCTTCGGCATATATAAATGGTGCATGTATGCCCATCATTAGAAGTGGGTGGATGAAGGGAGGTATTCTAATGGTGGGCATACCCACCGATCAATCTTTTTCTGTTCTCACTCTATAACATGAAGTAATTGCACATGGGCCTTTCTGGTGAGATAACCAGGTCTTATTTCCATGAAATCTGCGGATATAAAATATTGAAATGACTTTAATATGTTAAAGTTTATATGACATGTTAGTGAATGTGTTTACAGTTCCAATCCCATGATGGAGGTGTAAAGTAATGGTGTTATGTCTGTGTAAGTGATGATCCAGAACAAGTGGTTGCCCTATGATGGATGCATTAAGCAAAAATGTAATCACATTAAAGTGTAACTCCACTGTTGTTGAGGAAAAAACATTCCCCTCTGGGTGATCGATGAACATTGCAAAGAGTTTAACAAACTTTGTTGCAGGTTCCTACTATTTGTTATTCTGAAGAAATCCATTTGTGTTCGTCTCTGCCTCTGTTCTGAGTGGGTCTAATGGGAGTGGTTTCATAATTAACTGTCAAGTGTGGCAGCAGCAGAGCACTGATGAGGAAACCTGCTGGACCTGCATCCCTTTAGACAGGTTCCCATTAAAGGAATCTCTCAAAAATTGACATTTTTGTTGCAGGGGATGCCTGAAATCGGACTTGTATCTTAGTGCAGATTTCTGGGAAAATTGGAGAGCCACTCACACAAGCAGGAAATTATGTTTCTGGGGGGTGGTCAGTACACACTCTGTGTGCAGAACAACTCCAGGTAGCCATATTGCAATGCATTCTCATAAAATTACAGAGCTGCAGATTGAAAAGGAAAGGTAATTTTTAATAACATTCAATTACAATATGATTAGTGTCGCAACTGTATGCATTATATTATTTTTTCTTTATTTTCCCCACGAAATAGGAGTTACCCTTTAAGCTTTAGAGCACACAGTTCCTGAATTTCCACTTATCACATGGACATAAAAATTACTGGGCCAGAAGACATTTGAGGATTTCAGAAGCAGAAAACAGCCATTAAGCAACTATGTAGCTTGGAAATAGGAAGCAGCCGATGAGGTACTAATAATAAATAAAGGTGGAGCATGGGCTTGGTGTAATGGGATATAAGTATTGGTAATATTAATGAACCTACTTTTTGGAGTTTAATAAAATAGTAGGAACTGCACACTTATCAAAGTAAATTATACCCAGTCCATACCTACCAACGTTTTGAGATGATAACGAGGGATACCTATTAGCAAAAGTATGTAGGCATAGGACACATCCCCTGCCACGCCCCTTAAAGGAGAATTATAAAAAAAAATATTGGTTAAACCCACAAGAGTTTTTTTTTCACCACTACTATACCTTTTTACTGGCTTTTTAAATTTACAAATGCAGCGATTTAAGAATTGAATGAAAGGTTTAGCACTGGGAAACACTTTTCAAAGATAAAAAGTGCATTTTATATACAACTACATAAAACAGAACACAATGAGGGACAAATGAGGAGGAAAGAGGGACAGAGGGAGTTTATTCCAAATCAAGGACAGTTGGGAGCTATGCCAGTAATGTGCAAATGAAAATTAAAAATACTTTTTTTTTTAGTGTAGGATGAAACATAATTTTTCTTCTCGCACCTGAATAGATAATTGAAGTAAACACATTACATTATTTGTTTAGCTCAGTGAACATTTATTTTGTAAAGTGAACATTCTCTATTTTTAGAATATGAACCCCACAGTGTCAGCAATCATAAATGTGGGCGCTTGCTGAGTTCACATTCTAATAAGTACCCACTCTGCTCCCTGAAAAGAGCATTGGAATTGGCTGTGTGGCAATGATCACAACAATCAAGTTACTGAAACCAAGAGGAACCCTTTTTCTCGGCTGCTAATTCAGTCTACTGAGAATTACTTACCGGTATGTGATATCATGAACTGTGTTGAACAGGATTTCAGCCAGTGGACAACACAGAAGCGAAGCAGAAGCCTACCTTCTTACCTTCCCTGTAGCCTGGGGTTATGAATGTGCTACAGGTCAGGGATTTTATGGAATAGCTTCCCTGGTGGATTTTTAATTGAGTAAAAGTTGACTTCTAATGTTGCAAGTTTAGCAGGTGTCTGACCATAACAGCTTGTTTAAAATATGCCATATGACTGGCATTTGTCGACTACCATTAATAGTAAATACTTGCAAATATTTTCCTTTGTTTTACTTGACAGTGTGGGGGGAAGATTGATTGTCTGATTCTGTGAAATACTGAACGTCACTGCAAGAACAAACTGCCAGAGAAATATTTTTGTCACTGCAACCTAAAAGTTGAAAAAAAAATATGTGGAATCGAATGGTTTACTTTTGAGTTAGAACTTTGCAGAAAGTACATGACATGCATGACATGATTCATATTTGTCTGCAAACAGGAACTGGAGAAAACTTGTAAATAAATGTATATTTTTTTGTATTTTAACTTACAGCATATGTTGGAGATTGTCTGACTGAATTACTGCTAAAGGAATATCTGGTCCCTGTGACCTAAAAATAGAAACGTTGATAACGTTTGGATGGAATAGGCTGCTTACATCAATGCAAGACATGTAATGCACAACAAGTTCAGTTTTTTCTCCGAATTACAACAGCAACAATGCCCATTGTTTTTGGAGAACACCTTTGGAATGTAGACAACTCATTGTAGACAACCATGCAGGTGGGTAACATTCAAATATACCTGCTGCCAATGAGAATACAAAGAAAATATAGAAAATATATATACTACAAATTATATATTATCTCTAAACGAGTGTTCATAAGTGGTCATCCAAAACCCACACCTAAAGTGTGGAAAGAATAAAAAAAATCAAGTCCATACGTTGTAGTGTTTTTCCAAGTGCTTCAAACTTCGACAAACGTGCAATCTTCTCCATAATAAATTGATATAATGCTTCCACCACACCAATTGTGTTTCTGTGACTCCGCCCCCTTAAGGATTTGCACTCACCACAAGAATGTGCCTTGCATTGACATGCTTGGCATTAAAGCTTAGTAAAAACTCTCCAAAGTCTCCTAGGCAGTTCCAACAGTGTTCAGTAAACCAGTGTTCTCCACATGTAAGAATAAATAAGTGCTTGCAATAGTGAAGTACTGTAAAACCATTTATTAAAACAGCACACATAAAATCTCCAAATATTGCACTCACATCCTTCCAAGAAAAACAAGGCACTTTAAACAAAATCCTTTTTCAGAAGCAAGAGACTAGCAGCGGTGCATGTGATATATAGTGGTCACGGCAAACCCGGAACTGAACCTATAACTCTCACCCTCACTTGCTTGTCTCTCTGCTCCTAGAACGATTTCACACACAGTGATTGGTAAATTCAGACGCTAGACACCACAGTTGATTGCCGTGTAGCTCAGCCCAGACATGTTTCATCAAACTGATTTCTTCAATGGGATTCAATGTTTCTGTGTTTTTTTTACACTTTCTTTGTGAAATGGTAGGGGTACAATGAACCCTGTTACCCCTGAAGGGTCTGGTATGGATTTTAGGGGGACCCGGCGACATTTTTTTTGGTGCTGTGTTCCCCTTAATATGCATACCAGACCTGAAGGGCCTGAAATGGAATTTGGGGGGGACCCCCACACTTTTTTTCCCCTTAATATTCATACCAGACCCAAAGGTCCTGGTAATGGACTGGGGGGGAGGCGTTTATTTCAATGACTTTGATCTATATTGCTGGAACCCGACAATTCATGAATAGCCGCGAGTAGTTTTAAATGACTTTTTTTCTTTTAGAAATTACATTTTGTGCAGCAACAGTTCTAAACACGGGAAACATGTGCTACTTTACAGGCATACTATACACACCCCCCAGGTACAAAATTTAAAGGTATATTTATTTTATTGTTTCATTTTAAGCATTTTTAAAATCACTGCTCCCAGAAAAACTTCAATTTTTAAAACTTTTTTTGCATTGATACATGGCCCAGGTCTCCAAACACTTTTTTTGACAATAACTTTCATATTAACCTTTAAAATTAGCACTTTAGATGTCTCCCATAGACTTTTAAAGGGTGTTCTGCGGCTTTTCGAATTTGCCGCGAACACCCCAAATTATTTTCGCTGTTCGAGTCGAACTAATGTTCGACTCACACATAAAGCTCATCCCTATTTTTGAGGGCAGGTTTAACTTTAAACAACAGAAAACAAATACTCCTGCGCACAAGTGGACTGTCAAACAATCAAAGGTCCATAGTGATACCAATAACACTGGCCTTGCTGCCCTTGATAGATGGGGATATACTAATAGCAAACAAGAAACAAACAACAAAGGCGCACCAGCTTAGTGTATTACCGTTTGACAAATTTATTAAAATACAATATAAAAAACCTACTCACAATTGTGGTAGAAAGATTTGCAGTAAGAAGCTTATTCCATACAGGCTGCAGCATGTAGAACCTGAACCATGCTCCAAAGGGTCACGGAGGAAGTGAAGAGGGTCACCACCGGCTGACGCGTTTCAAAGCATAACACTTTTTCATCAGAGCTGGGCTTTAAATAATGTAGACTGTATATTACAGAGATAATATATACATATTGTCCAAATGAACAGGTCATTTTAGGAGAAAGCAATTTAGGGTGCAAGGAGATGCTATAAAATACAGTATGTCAGCCAGCAATTATCAATCATACTGTTATTTTTCTGATGCATATTTTTATGAATAGAATGTAAATAGTTCTCATCAGAAGCAATTCAAAGGGATAAGAGCAGGCAGGCTACATCTGTAAATCCAAAAAGTGAGTTTTATTCTCCCTGGATTAAGGAGAAAAATGTTTTAAGGAATTATCTGCACATATTTCAAAGCATGTTTTATAGGCCAAATTTAAGAGGTGTGACAATGTATCCCAAGTTTCACACCTGAGGAGCAGCATAAGGAAGCATTTTTAAAGATGATGCAATGCAATTTGACCAATAATGATAATGTCTTTAAAAGAAGCTTTTTAAAAATTAGGTTTCAGGTATGAATAGAGAAAAAGTAACACCCACCAACACAGATAAAATCCTGCAGAGCACTGGATGTACCCTGTTTTAATAAACATTCACTGAATCTGCAACTGTCACACATCTGTGAACAAATCTTTACGTGTTGGTGGTGCCCAAACACTGTAACCCCACAGATAAGATTATTCAGAGTATAAGATGGACTTTGTTAAACAGCTGATAAAAAATGGGCTGACGCATTATTATTGACCCCATTTGGATTGTAAGGGTAGAAGACCTTCAACCATGGAAGGATATGTTTACAATGGCAGGTAGACATGTGCATTCATTATCCTCCAAATGCATTTTCATCTGAATTTCTGTGATTTTCGTGTTTATTTTAAAGTGCAAAGTCTGAAAGATCCAAAATAAAAAAAAAGCTTTATTTTCGTATCCATTATATTTTCGTATTGTTGCGACAACAGTTCGATATAGATAGATAGAAGATTCGATATGACAGTGACAATAGCGATCTGTGTCTTTTGAACCTGCAGTCAAATGTGCCTAACCTAACTCTATTAGTTCATGTTTATTCGACATAGAGAGAAAAGATTCGACATTATAGAGACATGAAGATTCGACAAAGCAGCTAAAAACATACGACCGCCGCAAGCGGACATTTACGATCAAATGCTCCGTCCATAGGCTATAGAAGAATTGTAATGTTGTTTGACTAGTAATATTACTTAATAATTATAAATATTACTAGTCAAACATCATTAGAATTCTACTATAGCTTGTGGGCGGAGCATTTGACCGGAAATTAGGGATGAGCTTTGTGTTTGACTCGAACGTATGTTCGACTCGAACATCGCCTGTTCGACGAATTTCGTACAAAACGGGTAGTTCGCGCCAAATTCGAGTGACGCGCGTCGGCCCATAATTCACTGCGGCGTTGCGTGCTGATGATTGGCCAAGCATGCACCATGACCCTGCATGCTTGGCCAATCACAAGGCGCAAAAAACGAAGAACCACAATTGGCCAAAGCCAGGGTGGCTTTGGCCAATTATGGCTCAGGAGGTCTAGTACACGCTCCACACTATATAAGGCCGCCTGTAAGGCGGCCGCGTGTAGTGTGTTCCAGCTTTGTTAAAGAAAAGAACAGTCAGACAGTTAGAGAGAGAGAGATAGATAGAGACACAGGGCCAGATCCACAGTGAGAGTACGCCGGCGTATCTACTGATACGCCGACGTACTTTCAAATTTCCCGCGTCGTATCTTTAGTTTGAATCCTCAAACCAAGATACGACGGCATCTGGGTTTGATTCGACAGGCGTACGGCTTCGTACGCCTTCGGATCGTAGATGCAATACTTCGGAGTCCGCTGGGTGAAGTTTGCGTCGTTTTCCGCGTCGGGTATGCAAATTAGCTATTTCCGACGATCCACGAACGTACGCGCGGCCGTCACATTCTCTTACGTCGTCTCTAGTCGGCTTTTTCCGGCGTATAGTTAAAGCTGCCTTTTTGCGGCATATAGTTAGATTTGCCATGTTAAGTATGGCCGTCGTTCCCGCGTCAAAATTTGAATTTTTTCTTTTTTTTGCGCAAGTCGTCCGTGAATTGGGATGGACGTAAGTCACGTCTAAGTTTAAAAAATGACGTCCTTACGGCGCAAATTCGTTGTGGATTTGAAACAAAGCAAGTAAGTTACTGCGGCGTAGCGTATCTTAGATACGCCGCGCCAGTGCCAATCTATGTGGATCTGGCCCACAGTGTCTTTTCTACCAGATAGATAGATAGATAGATAGATAGATAGATAGATAGATAGATAGATAGATAGATAGATAGAGCAGGAAGGCTAGTCAGTTTAGTCAAATTTACAGTGTGTAGAGGATATATATACATCCTAGCGTTGTACATATATTTATACACTGTATAGCTTAGCTAGATCAGCTATTCCTATTGTTAGGCAGTAGATTGTGCTAGATGCAGTGCCCTAACGTGTTGTATTGCCTGCATAGTGTTTAGTTTACACCTAAACATAGTACTCAGTGTTAGTGGACGTGTGCTATTTAATTGCCCATAAACGCATTAGCTGTTACTGCACGTGGGCTATTTAATAGTGTATAAAGGGATATTATGTGAGTGAGAACATCATTCGCAGTCGGTAGAAAACGTTGTGAAAACGATCATGCAGTACGACGATACGAAACTTGATTTTTGGACTTTATGATCAGTGGATGAGTTTGTGGGTTTGATATGGGGAGAAAGCTAAGGCTTGACTGACATTAGTTTTTTTTTTATACATTTTGACTTGCAGAAATAATGGAGGCCTTCAGAGAACAGGATTTCTTCACAGAATTTGTTCAAAGGGGGCCCCGGATGGCAACCCCCCTTTTTATTTTTTTCTTTCCCAAAAAAATAATTTATTGAGCCAAGATCTGGCATTGTAATGCCCTAAAATAATCCACATATTGTTGCCACACAGCACGTGCACTTTGGGGGGCCAAGCCTGTATGGACAGTCTCACGGGCCACCACCACTGGAACATCAGTGGCCTCATCAGGCACAAGTGTCATGTAGTTTTTTGAGGGTCTCTTTAGGAAATTTTGCAATATGCAGGAGCAAAGTATGACATGGTTCTGATTCTACTTAAGAAACCTACAGTCCTTATCTTGTTTGCACCGCCTGTATACTGCTGTTCAAAGTATATACTGTAGGGCCAAACGGTCTTGTCAGGGCCGATCCTTGCTATAGGCTCACTATGCAAGCCGCTTAGGACCCCGCAAAGCTGAAAAGGGCCCCCCAAATTACTAGAGGCCCCGCCAGGTGAGAAGTCATTTTCGCCCCCTCACCCCGCTTCTAAACTCTCTGGCTGAGTCATTTCCGACAGCAGAACACCCCCTCACCACGCTTCTCAACTTTCTTTAATGTGACATGTCACTGTCGTCAGCGCCCCCCCCCCCCTATTCTCATTTTTAATGTGCCATGTCATTTTGCTTAGGGCCCCAGGGAGGTCAGGATCGGCACTGGGTCTTGTAATGACTTGGGGGGAGTGGTGGCGGGGAAACTCATGCTATTTTTTTCAATGATTTTTATCCATATTGCGGGGACCAAACATTAAATTAAAGCCGCAAGCAGTATTAAATTACTTTTTTCTGAGAGTAATCTCATGTTGTGCAGGGACATTTCTAAACACCTGCCACTACTATAGACACCCAGCAGGTACCATATTTAAAGGAATTTTTTTTTTCACTTTAAGCATCATTAAAATCGCTGCTCAAGAAAAAAACTACAGTTTTTACAACTTTTTTTTCCATTGATACATGTTCCCTGTTACAACAATAACTTGCATATTGGGCTTTAAAAGGAGCACTTTTGAATTCGAACGTTCGAGTCCCATAGACTTCAATGGGGTTCTAAATGTTTGCGCGAACGGTCGGTCTGTTCGAACGTTCTGGTGCGAACCGAACCCGGGTATGTTCGGCTCATCCCTACCGGAAATGTATGATCGTGGTATTGTACAGTTTAGCTGCTTTGCTGGATTTTCTTAGAACATCCGACAGACACCATAAGCCTTCAATTGACAGATTCAACCTTAGTTAATTCGGATTTTAGTACAAATGCATTTTTTTAACAAAACAAAATAAATACTAATGAATTTCGGGAGTAACTAAATAATTAATTAATTATTCGGACAAACCAAAATTCCAAAACCAAATATTTCACTGTGCACATGTCTAATGGTTAGATGAGCACAAGAATACTGGACATGGCAATGGTGGCAGCATGTAAGATATTTTTGTGGCCTACAGCAGTGAAAGAAGAGGCTTTGGATGCGGGATATAAAAAAAGGAGGGTTGCAGTATCCCACAATATTTATAGCTGCTTGGTAGATGCTGCTAATCAAAATCTAGTTCATTTTCACAACTGTCAGACAGGGCTTCCCAGCAGCTTACAAAGCTTTGCTCACACTTGTAATCCTAGCTCCAGCATTGCTCTGTGATGCTGCCATTGCTGGTCAAGGATACTAGAACAGCATATTAAGTGTATTAGGTGTTTGAAAAGACGTCCTGCAGCAGCTGTATCTCCTCTTTACAGGGATGCACACCCAGGTTCTTCTTGGTGGCTTTGGTTACTATACAGTAAGTAAGCTTCATACTGTGGTCCTAAGACAAAGCTGTTGCAAGATAACTGACAAAAGGGTGGGACTGTCCCAAGAAAATCTGAGACAATTGATAAATATGCAAAATAGTTAACTAGGAGACCTGCCAATTGTGCATTTCCTCAATTGAACCCAGTAAAATGTCTGCTGTTTCCTTCTGGTCCCTCATGTTTCAGGTATCTGAAAAATTGTGCAAGATATTGTTTAAACAATTTTGATAATCTCACCTCTTGAGAAAATACTCCATCAATAATCTCATGTGGCAGACATCCACAGCATCAAGCTTCCAAAGCTATCTGCCACCGGTATAATACTCTGTAGCTCACACCCCCATCCAAAAGGCTAATCAGGAGAATGTCATAAATGACTCTTAAATGCATAAGCACAAATTAGACAACTTGTCATGCATCCACACTCGATATCCAGAACCATTTAGTGTAACATTCATTATATAGCAGAGTTGTTTAGAACAGTCTCAAACATGCACCACTGTATTAGTGTGTATTAGGCCTCGTACAGACGAGCAAACATGTACGATGAAAACTGTCCGCCGGACAGTTTTCAGCGTACATGTCTGCCCGGAGATTTCTGTATGATGGCTGTACTCACCATCATACAGAAATCCGCGCGTACTCGATACGCGACAACGAGGCCGTGCCGTCGCCGCGACGATGACGCGGCGACGTGCGCGGCCCTGGCAGTTCAATGCTTCCACGCATGCGTCAAAGTCATTCGACGCATGCGAGGGATGGCGGCCGCTCGGACATGTACGGTAGGTCTGTACAGACGACCGAACATGTCCGACGGACAGGATTCCAGCGGGCATGTTTCTAAACATGTTTAGAAATATTTGCCCGCTCGAAAAAGGCCCGTCCGCTCGGCTGTACAGACGACCGAGACATGTTCGGTCGTCTGTATGGGGCCTACGTGTGAGATGATGGCACCTATAATTTAAGGGCATAAGACTGTTTGTCTGCTTTTAACATTTACTGTTTACTCAATAAAAAATGCTATACTATGAGCACTTCTATCCCTCTGGTTTATCTATACCTCTATATGAGTATGTGGTGGTATTGTGGTAAAATTACCTGGTGTTAAAAAAAACTAAGAGCTGGGCTGATCCTGACATATAGAGTGGAGTCAAAATCAATTGCTTACTAACCACTTTTATATAAAGGGGTTGCATGCCATCTGGTGAGTGTTTTGTGTTTTCACTGTTCAAAGGGTGAATCAACTTGCAATTTGAAGTGGGAAAAAATATTTATGTTGGTTTCTTTATGGACTTACCGGTATATTTATAGTTTTACAGTGACTGCTTTTGTACTATTGGAAATTGGTGTCACTTTTTATTAATTCACTTAGGCCACGTACACACGATCGGTCCATCCGAAGGACCGTTGTCATCGGTTAACTGATGTGCCTACACACCATTAGTTAAAAAAACGATCGTGTCAGAACGCGGTGATGTAAAACACAACGACGTGCAGAAAAAAAAGAAGTTCAATGCTTTCAAGCATGCGTCTTGATTCTGAGCATGCGTGGGTTTTTAACCAATCCTTTTGCATACTAACCATCGGTTTTCAGTCCATCGGTTACATTTTAAAGCAAGTTCTAAATTTTTTAAACGAAGGTTAACTGACCGATGGGGCCCACACACGATCGTTTTGGACCGTTGAAAAGGTCTTTTAGTCCGTTTTCATCGGTTTTGACCGATCGTGTGTAAGTCACCAGTTTGACATTTTATAATTTTTAAAAATACCCTATTATATTATTATTTGTAATTGGACATGTTATTCACTGAATTACCTTTGTTAGTTTATTTTGTGAATCACTTACAGATCGTGAACTTTTGCGCCACCAATTTTGATGTGATGTAAATATGTATATGTACCTTAAAGTGTACTTTAATCTATCTAATACTAAAATGGAAATACATGTATGAATATCTATGATTGTGGAATTGTGGAGAAACTTTTGTAATGTCAATACAGTCTTGATGTATTTATTTTTCTTTAAAAATTCAATAAAGATTTGTAGTTTTATAATTAGCACACACTGGTCATCTTTAAAAAAAAAAAAAACATTTTGAACATTTAGCTACTGTGTTCATAGTAAAGAAGTGTACACATATGCCACTGTACTTGAGAGTGCACAAAACTTTGTTGAAATTCACATTGGATGAGCTGGCACAATCTGGGATAAATTCCAGTTTGGACCATAGAGTTTACTTCTCTACTGTCGTTTAAACATGGATATCTTGTTTCATTATAAATTAGACTGGCCAGCTGTGTTAAATGGATCCCTCTTGTTCTAAACTCATACAGTCATACAAAAACTGTTTTCTAATTGAAACTGACACATTGACAGCTCTGAGGTTAAGGTGTCCTAAAAATATTTTTCTGAAATGACTAGCATAAACATACAGACCTGAAAAGAAGGAATGGAGTTGCGCTAAAAAAAACGTGACTTATCAAAAAATAGTGAACACTATAAAGTCCCAAGGAAAGAAGAAGAGAAATCTTCTTTAATCAAATATAAACTCTGTGAAAGTTCTGTGCATAATCAAATATTCATTTGGAATCACAACGTGTGGAAATATCTGGATCACTGTTCCCTGAGAATGCTGACCCTTACCAGATTTTCAGATCCAAAGGATCAAGCCAAGCAGATTAGCCACACACCTGGGCTGCACAGGAGATCAGGATCTTGATAAAATCTTCCCAGCAGTGGATCAGTGGAACATCCAGAAAGCAAACAAAGAAATAAAACTAGATAGTGTGATATTGTCAGGTAATCACACACAGGAACTCCCCTTGTGACTGGCAGACGGACAGTGTGACATGCAAACCACCACCTATATACACACTGACCCTTACCAGAGCTCTAAGTATAGACAAATCGAAAGCACAGGGGGGATATGGGCAGCCACTGGAAAGAACTTCTCCCACAGACAGTCCTCGGATTCACCAAGATGCACCAGACAATCAGCGGTCATGGAGAAGAAACTCACAATGGTGTGATAACGCTTAAGGCATTTATTGAGCAAAAATGTAGTACACTTACATAGATAACTTTAAAAACAGCAAAAAGGATCCGGCCGGTAGTAGAACGTGTAGTCCTCAAATCTCGGTGACGTCAGTACGTCTCCTCCCGACGTTTCGTCTGCTAAGACTTGCTCACGGGTATGGATATTCATTTTTTGCAAACATACAGACCTATTTGACAATACATTCAGTATACCTCTTTCATCCATTCTCTGTGCCACTCACTTGTCATTGCTTCTACTTTAAAAGTTATCCGCTGTACTTGCTGTTATTGCTGAAATGATTTTCAATTTAAACTTAGAAGGGAAATTTAAATTTACAACTTTGATATTTATAGCCGAATTACAGGCCACTGTGTTAGAGAAAGGGTTAGGTCAAGAGTTTACATACTTGACATTAATCAAACTGCACTGCACTGTAGACTTTTAGGCAATTATGTATTTCCATTTTGAAGAGCTATGATCTCAAGGCACTACATTTAACGACAGATTAAAAAAACTAAGGAAAAAAACTTTAAATACATGAAATGTCACAGAAACTTACAATAATTTTAACTAAATCAACTTTTAACTGTACACAATTACATCTTTTTTGCAGGTAACAAAATTTGCATGTATTATTTTTTTTTACTCTGCAGCCTGTAAGACTTTGCAACTGCTTTCAGAAGATCGAGGGTGCAATGTCAGGATCCTGCAGACTCTCAGTACACTGACTGACCATGCCTCCAATATGGACAGGCAGTTACTGAATGCCAGGAACATCCATTGGACTACAAGAGCACTCACAAGCACCCTCGTAGTTCATTGAGAACTACAAGCCATCTGCCATGGTGGGTGATGCTACCTGTAGTTCATTCAGCCCTGGTTCACATTGGGTACGATTTGGAACGATTTGAGATGCGATTTGACATGTCAAATCGCATCTCAAATCGGCGGCAATTGTCGGCAATGGCACTGTCCTAATCAGTGCGACGCCGCATCTGCGATTTCAAAAAGTAGTTCCTGTACTACTTTTTGCGATTTCGGGCCGCGATTTACATTAAATTGCGGCCGAAATTGCGGCAAAATCGCGGTAAAATCGTGCATTTTACCGCGATTTTTAATTCGCAGCAGTGTGAACCTAGGCTCATTCAAAGAACTCTGTAATTGAATGATGTGGCTGTGTGGGTGGAGCCCTGCACAGCTGTACTGTTTTTAAGTTCTCATAGCGGGTGCAGGGAAAAGGTCTCTTACCCACTGTTACAGGGAGGGGGGAAGCCGGAGGAGAGGAGAAAGGGGTTGGAACATGTTACACGTTCACTTTAAATACGGGTGGAACACGTAACATGGACCAAAGGGGAACTTATCATTTAAGACTAACACCACTTGCACGAACAATTAGGAAATGCCATCGGCATTCATGTTAAATCACAAGTGATTTTACCAAAACCTGCCTATGCAGATAAGAGGCAGCTGTAGATAAAAACAAACTGTGAAACTTTGACTATAGCCATTTACGAACATCATAAAGTCTGACGGAAGTCTCCCAAAAGGTTGTTAGGGCATTGATAAGCGAGGCCCGGCTATTACTGTTCACCTTTACCATCACAGAAGTGAGCTCTTAAATTCTGATCTCAGAGCTATTTGTATTACAAGTGGGTTAAAGTTGATTACTGATTACATGTTTCAGTGAGTTAGGGGTTAATATCTAAACTCATGTGTCGCAAGATAGAACTTTTTGCATACCTCCATGAGCAATATCTCACATAATTAACCTCACACAATTAACAATGGAAAGACCTGTGTAAGGTGTTACGATCGGTCACTTGTGTCTAGGGATGAGCTTTATTTTCGAGTCGAACATGAGTTTGACTCGAACATTTGCCGTTCGCCCGTTCGCCGAACAGTGAACAATTTGGGGTGTTCGCGGCAAATTCGAAAAGCCGCTTAACACCCTTTAAAAGTCTATGGGAGAAATCAAAAGTGCTCATTTTAAAGGTTAATATGCAAGTTATTGTCATAAAAAGTGTATGGGGACCTGGGTCCTGCCCCAGGAGACATGTATCAATGCAAAAATGTTAATAATGCTTAAAGTGAAACAATAAAAGTGAAATATTCCTTTAAAGTTCATACCTTGGGGGTGTCTATAGTATGCCTGTAAAGTAGCGCATGTTTCCCATGCTTAGAAAAGTCCCTGCACATAATGACATTTCTAAAGAAAAAAAAGTAATTTAAAACTACTCGCGGCTATAATGAATTGACGAGTCCCGGCAATACAGATAAAAGTAATTTTAAAAAAAAAGCATGGGTTCCCCCCTTAGTCCATTACCAGGACCTTTGTGTCTGGTATGAATATTAAGGGGAACCCCGAACCATAATAAAAAATGCGTTTGGGTCCCCACCAAATTCCATATCAGGCCCTTATCCAAGCATGCAACCTGGCAGGCCACAGGAAAAGAGAGGGGGACGAGAGAGTGCCTCCCCCTCCTGAACCGTAACAGGCCACATGCCCTCAACATGGGGAGGATGTCCCCATGTTGATGTGGACAAGGGCCTCATCCCCACAACCCTTGCCCGTTGGTTGTGGGGGTCTGCGGGCAGAGGGCTTATTGGAATCTGGAAGCCCCCTTAAACAAACCCCATGTGAATTGGTAACAGGGTGTATTGTACCCCCACCATTTCACAAAAAAGTGTCAAAATGTTAAAAAACAGTTTGGGACCATTTGGGACAAGTCCTTTATTAAAAAAAAAAAGATTCCAACAATGTAACTCAGCCTCGAGCGATACAGAAAAAAATCTCCACCGCTACGAACGATAACGCCTCCATAGGAGGCGCCCGGCCGAATGACTCTCTCCCGATGTGACAGCTCTTTTATAGCTGAGGGCAGGGCCATACGTCACATGCACGGGTGACTCCGCCCCTCTCTGATGCAAGGAGAAAGACCAGGCTTACCTATTGACATGTATGGGTGACCCTGCCCCCTCTGATGGGCCACATGAAACCCGCATCATGCCAGAGGGGGCGGGGTCATCTGTACACATCATTGGGTAACCCCGGCTTTCTCCTTGAATCAGAGAGGGGGCGGGTTCACCCTTAGCTTTAAAAGAGCTGTCACACTGGGAGAGCGTCATTTGGCTGGGCGCCTCCTATGGAGCCAGTATCATTCATAGCGGCAGGTTTTTATTTTTCTCCGTATTTTTAAGGACTTGTCCCAAACTGTGGTTTTTAACATTTTGATACTTTTTTGTGTGAAATTGTAGGGGTACAATGTATCCCATTGCCAATTCACATAGGGGGGTGGGATCTGGAGTTCCCCTTCATTCCCCTTCATTAAAGGGGGCTTCCAGATTCTGATAAGCCCCCCGCCCACAGACTCCCACAACCACCGGGCAAGGGTTGTGGGGATGAGGCCCTTGTCCCCATAAAAATGGGGACATCCTCCCCATGTTGAGGGCATGTGGCCTGGTACGGTTAAGGAGGGGGGCACTCTCTCATCCCTCCCTATTTTCCTGCAGCCTGCCAGATTGCGTGCTTGGATAAGGGTCTGGTATGGATTTTTGGGGGGAACCCCATGTCTTTTTTTAAAACAAATAGCGCAGGGTTCCCCTTAATATCCATACTAGACCTGAGAGGCCTGATATGGAATTTTTTTTTATTTTAATTCAGGGTTCCCCTTAATATTCATACCAAACCCAAAGGGCCTGGTAATGGACTAAGGGGGAACACTTGCTGTTTTTTTTTAATTGATACATGTCCCCTGGGACACGACCCAGGTCCCCAAGGGCCGCGTACACACGGTCGGTCCATCCGATGAGAACGGTCCTAAGGACCATTTTTATCGGTTAACCAATAAAGCAGACTGATGGTCTGATGTGCCTACACACCATCAGTTCAAAAACCGATCGAGTCCAACGCGGTGACGTAAAACACAACGACGTGCAGAGAAAAATGAAGTTCAATGCTTCCAAGCATGCGTCAACTTGATTCTGAGCATGCGCGGGTTTTGAACCGATGCTTTTGCGTACTAACCATTGGTTTCAACCTATCGGTTAGGTGTCCATCGGTTGAATTTTAAAGCAAGTTCTAAATTTTTGGATAATAATCTCTTCTGGTCTTTTAAAACCCTTATCAAGAAATTTTTTATCTTGTATAAAAATCTATGTTGCGAGTAGTGAAATGTTATCTATGTGTGTTGAACATGTTCTTCCAGATTACTGTTTTAGGTTTGAAGATGAGCACATATATAACTGCTCATTTATACTGCAAAGCATCTGCACATTTTATTAACTCTCTATAACCACCTTTATTCAGAGTTAGGAGCTGGTCAGTAACAGTGGAGTAGCGTGGGTTGTCAGCACCCGATGCAAGGTAAGTAATTTGCCCCCCCCCCCCAACCTGTGGACTTTTAGCACTCCCTGAGTCCCTTCAAATACAATAGTACTGACCAACCTGATTCCAACACTGACCTATCTGATACCCATACTTACAACTATACTATATTGTCCACTACACTACACTGACCACCATACTATACTGTTCACTACACTGACCACTATACTGACCACTACACTACACTGACCACTATACTATACCATCCACTACACTACACTGACCACTATAACTATTTTTCCACTACACTGACCACTATACTATACTGTCCACTACACTACACTGACCACTATACTGACCACTACACTACACTACACTGAGAACTACACTGAGAACTACACTGACCACTGTACTATACTGTCCACTACACTGACCACTACACTACACTGAGAACTACACTGAGAATTACACTACACTACACTGAAAACTATACTGACCACTATACTATACTGTCCACAATACTACACTGTGCACTACACTACACTGACCACTATACTGTCCTGCAGTAACTTTCTCTCTCTCTGCCTGTCTCTCTCAATGCCCGTCTCTATCTCTCTCTCTCTCTCTCTCTCTCTCTCTCTCTCTCTCTCTCTTTCCCTCTGCCTCTCTCTTTGCCTCTGTTTCTCTCTTTGCCTCTGTTTCTCTCTTTGCCTCTGTTTCTCTCTTTGCCTCTGTCTCTCTCTCTTTGCATCTGTCTCTCTCTCTGCCTCTCTCTCTCTTTGCCTGTGTCTCTCTCTGTCTCTATCTCTTTGCCTCTGTCTCTCTCTCTTTGCCTCTGCCTCTCTCTCTCTCTTTGCCTTTGTCTCTCTCTCTTTGCCTCTGTCTCTCTCTCTGTCTCTCTCTATTTGCCACTGTCTCTCTCTCTCTCTCTCACTTTGCCTATGTCTTTCTCTCTTTTTGCATCTGTCTGTCTCTCTCTCTTTGCCTCTGTCTCTCTCTCTTTGCCTCTGTCACTCTCTCTTTGCCGCTCTCTCTTTGTCTCTGTATCTCTCTTTGCCTCTGTCTCTCTCTGCCTTTCTCTCTATTTTCCTCTGTCTCTCTCTCTTTGCCTTTGTCTCTCTCTCTCTTTGCCTCTCTCTCTCTCTTTGCATCTCTCTCACTCTGCCTCTCTCTATCTGCCTCTCTCTATCTCATTGCCTCTGTCTCTCTCTCTTTGCCTTTCTCTCTCGCTCTCTCTTTGCCTCTGTCTCTCTCTCTTTGCCTCTGTCTTTCTCTCTCTCTCTTTGCCTATGTCTCTCACTCTTTCTGCCTCTGCCTCAGTTTCCCTCTCTGCCACTCTCATCAGTCCGTGTTCCTCCTCACCTGCTTGTCCTGCATCATGACATTGGTCCGGAGGATAGGAGGAGGCGGCCGCCATGTTTGTTCAGTGTCCGGCGCACTGTGATTGGGCGTATGGAGGTCATGTGCAGAGGCGGGAGTTCAGGATCACATACAGTCCAGCCCCACGCTGCACATGACGCCCATGGTCCAATCACAAGGCGCCGGACATTGAAAGATGGTGGCTGGAGCTTCGGGCGGCCAGGGACAAAGGAAATTAAATTTAGGAGGACACAGCCAGTAGTGACACACACTGGCTTGAAATTGTGCCCCCCTAAATATCGCGCCCGGGGCCACGGCACCCCCTGCACCCCCCACGCTACGCCACTGGTCAGTGATTTGCATCACTCAGTCCATTAAAGTGAACAAATTTTACCTAATAACTAATAAACCATAGACAGTCATGTAATATATCCAAGAAAAAGTGATGCAAATGGCACCAAACAATCTACTCTACTGTGATGCAATGACAAAATAAAAATACAAATACCAGCAGCTACCCCTTTAAGTGAGAGTGTCACTTTGAATAAAAAGTAACCATAAAAAAAGGTATGGCATACCATATATATATAAATGCATGTATACTTTTATAAGTCCTTCACAGCTTTTCCAATCACTGTGCTTCAAAAATAATGTGACTTGTAAATTCATACACAAGTGCTCCACTACAGTGAAGTAAAAAAATGCTCACTCACCAACCACCACCGCCAGTATTCATTATGGTGATTGGAAGAGCTGTGAAGGATTTATACAATTTTACACACATTTAATATATATATTTATTTATTAATTTGAACTATTTAAACACTGTTTGTCAATAAGTAGTGCCTGTATTTTCAGATATCTTATGTAGCTCCCCGCAAATCTGGGGATTGGAGTGGTTCAGTTCCTTAGGTTATGCTTAGCCCACACTCATATACAATTTGTATCATAAAGCTTAGTACATGCGGGCTGAATGTCGGGCTACATCTGCTATTTAATAAAAACCTGCTGACATTCGGCCTAAGTGTATGGCAGCCAGTCTGACAGAAGCCAGTCATTCAGCCACTTTTGATGGACGAGCATGCAGCAGATGACCGGCTACTGATCAGCACTCTCACCAATGGCTGACTGGAGTATTCTAAATATTCTGAAGGGGGGGTGGCCCCCTGTCAGAACACAGAACACAATAGAACAGCAGGGGAGGTCACTGTACTAACATTGGATTGTAAAAACAGCGGCTCTAACTGGATGGGTTGAACAAAAAAAAATATCGGTGTGTACTACAGTATATCACTATCACTGACAGCCTCACTAGCCAACACTGAAGAACTAGATAAGGAGGATGTGGAGTCAAAAATGACTTTAAGAGCTTAAGTTGGTGAAGAGTGGGTGGGAAGTGGGGAGGATTAGGGGGAGGGGGAGGGTACAGGGGAGGGGGGAAATGGTTTGTCAAAAGAGTCCCCAAAGAGGGAGGGAGAGGCCCCCGGCACATATCAGTGCCTGGGATCTCTCCATCCCAGTACAAAGGGAAGAAATAAAGAGACGAGGAAAGGAAAAAAGGAGGAATGGATTTGATAAAATGTATTACGTACAATGTTAGAGGGTTAAACTCTCCACAGAAGTGACATACTGTGCTACGGGAACTATAAAGAATGGGTGCAGAAATAATATTCTTACAAGAAACCCATCTGGCATTGGACACTAATATTAAACTATATTCCAGGAAGATTCCTACATGGTATTTTGGTGATTCCCCTACAAAAAGGGCAAAAGGGGTAGCAATAGGCTTTGGAAATAATGTTGGCTTTGAGATAGAAGATAGGAAGGTGTATCCTGAGGGCAGATTCCTGTACCTGAGAGGAACTATATCAGGCATAAAATACACCTTGGCAATAGAAATAGCCACAATATCAGATCATGACCCAGTAATAATGAAGATAAAATTAAAAAGGGAAGCGCCAGAGAGAGGAGCTTGGAGAATAAATTAAGATTTAATTGAAGATCAAGAAGTAGAGAAGATTTTAAAAACAGAAATTGACCAGTATTTTCTGACCAACGATACACCAGAGATAAGCAAAGCTACAATTTGGGAAGTACATAGACATTCCACAGAGTTTTTTTAAGACTATTAAATCAATGCTGATAAAATATATATGGAAAAATAAAAAGTCGAGAGTAAATTTTGCCACAATAACAAGAGGAAAAAAACACGGAGGACTAGCAGCACTGGATATAAATAGAGAATATAAGGCCATGATTATAGCTCAAATGGTTTAATGGGGGAATAAAGACAAAGGGCCAGATTCACGTAGAGCGGGCGCAATTTTACGTAGCCGGTTTACGTTACACCGCCGCAATTTTTCCGATTTAGTGTCCGATCCACAAAGCACTTACCTGGAAATTTGCAGCGGTGTATCGTAAACAGGTCCGGCCCAATTCAAATGGGGCGGGTACCATTTAAATTAGGCGCGCTCCCATGCCGGACGTACTGCGCATGCTCCTGTCGCAAAATTCCCAACGTGCTTTGCACAAAATTACGACGCGCCAACATTTTGTGAATCGCAACGTGAAAAAAGTTACGCCGGGAAAATTAAAAAATTGAAAAATAATTCAAAAGCGACGCGGGAAAGACAGGCATACTTTAACATGGTGGAGTACTTTTACACCATGTTAAAGGTGCACTATCTTTGCGGCGAAAATCTAACACTCGCGACGACGTAACGACGGGAAAAAGCTTTGTGGATTGCCGTAACTCCTAATTTGCATACCCGACGCTGGTTTACGACGCAAACTCCCCCCAGCGGCGGCCGCGGTACTGCATCCTAAGATCCGACAGTGTAAGTCCATTACACCTGTCGGATCTTCTGCCTATCTATGCGTAACTGATTCTATGAATCAGTCGCATAGTTAGAAACAGAGATACGACGGCGTATCAGGAGATACGACGGCGTATCAGGAGATACGCCGTCGTATCTCTTTTGTGAATCTGGCCCAAAGAGAGAGAGAAAAAATGGATTTGAATGGAAAATATTATAAGTAAAACAGCACTTCACAAAAACTTATGGATATCACAAAAGTATAGAGTGTTGGATGCAGATACACACGGATTAACAAAAAGTGTTTTCAAAGTTTGGAATATAATTTATAGACAGAATAAATGGACTTATAATTCACCTTTAATTTCACTCATGGAAACTAATTTTTTTATCCCTGGGAAGGGGACCCGGTTGGGAATTAAAATGGGAGCAGCACAATTAAAGGACATCACAGAACAAGGAAAGATAAAAACATTCCAGGAGATAAAAGAAAAAAACACGTGGGATATCAACGAATGGGAATATCTACAATTAAAACATCTGGTAAACTCAGTACCCTCACCTATCAGAGATAAAAAAATAAATGAACAGCACTAGAACAAAATGTTCTACACAAACCCCACTAAGGCATGTGATATCAAGAGTATATCAAATCTTGACAGAATCAGAACTACAAGGAAAACCCTATTTTATAGTGAAATGGGAAAAATAAATAAACAAGAAATTTGAGGACCAACAAGTTGAAAGAATAATAGCATCCATACATAATACAGCAACTGACATGAATACAATTGAAAGGACTATAAATGTATTTCGAGATGGCACAGGACACCTGAAGTGATTTATACATTTAGTAAAGTTAAATCCCCATTGTGTTAGAGAGAATGTGGACAGATTGGAACAACAACACACATATGGTGGGACTGTCCAAAGATAAAGGAATACTGACAGGAAATTTAGGAATATGTAGAAGTAATAACTGGCGAAAAGATATCTAATAGCATACAGTCGTGTGTGTTTCATGAATCAATAGAATCAAATATAAGTTATAGGAAAAGATTAATTTCACCATTAATAAATGCTGCAAAAGGATTGATACCAAAAAAACTGGCGAAGTACAAAAGAAAACAGATATAAAAGAATGGTTCGAAAGAGTGGAAAACTATAGTAAAATGGAATATCTATGTAGCTGTGATGCGGGCCAACTCAATTTATACAATAAAAGATGGACACAGTAGAAAGATTTTAAATTATCGGAGGGATATCTTGGAAAAATAATAGAAGACAATAGAAGATGAAAAGAAGATAAAAAGGAACGAACAAACCATTAGGGGATAGGGGCGAGAGGAGGGGAAGAGAGGAAAAAAGAAGAAAGGGGAAAAAAAAGACAAAATATAATAAAGTAAAAGATAATTATATAAATTAGTATTTGGAAAGCCACAAATGATGGTAAACCGAAGAAGAGACAATATTAAAGAATGAAATCATGAGCAAGTCTCTTGCTGTGGTGGAGTCTGAGGTGGTTTAAAAATAAAAAAAAAAGAGCTTGGCACTTGCAAGTTATAACTCAACAAGCACTATAGATATCTAAACAAGTGGTTTTACTGGTTGCATGATGGCTCCCACTGCTGCTGATTCTCTTATGAGAAGAGAGAGAGCAGAGAAGAGCAGCTGCAGACAGGCACAGCACCGAACAGAACAAATAAGTAATTGAAGTGGAAGTCCATGCAAAAACTAAAATCCCTACATCTATAGACACCAGGGCCCGGATTCAGGTAGATCCACGCATTTTTACGGCGGCGTAGCGTATCGTATTTACGATACGCCCACGTAAGTCAGAGAGGCAAGTGTTGTATTCACAAAGCACTTGCCTCCTAAGTTACGGCGGCGTAGCGTAAATGGGGACGGCGTAAGCGCGCCTAATTCAAATGAGGATGAGGGAGCGTGTTTTATGTAAATTATTGGTGACCCGACGTGATTGACTTTTTTTAAAAAAGGCGCATGCGCCGTCCGTGTACATATGCCAGTGTGCATTGCTCCAAAGTACGCCGCAAGGACGTATTGGATTCTACGTGAACGTAAATTACGTCCAGCCCCATTCACGGACGACTTACGCAAACGACGTAAAATTTTCAATTTTCGACGTGGGAACGACGGCCATACTTAACATTGGCTACGCCACCTAGGGGGCAGCTTTATCTTTAAGCGGCGTATCTCTTACGGAAACGGCGTATCTTTACTGCGACGGGCAATCGTACATTTGTGAATCGGCGTATCTAGTCATTTACATATTCTACGCCAAAATCAACGGAAGCGCCAACTAGTGGCCAGCAGAAAAACTGCACCCTAAGATACGACGGCGCAGGCCGTTGTATCTTAGCTAGGTTTAAGTGTATCTCAGTTTGAGAATACACTTAAACTTACGACGGGCTTAGATTCCGAGTTACGTCGGCGTATCTACTGATACGCCGGCGTAACTCTTTGTGAATCCGGCCCCAGGGATCTAACACTAATGTCACTATCCCTGTAAAGAAAAAATTTGATTACATACCTTTTTGGAAGTCGAACAGACATTTAAGACAACATTGTTGATAACGTATATCTAAGCCTTAGTTTAACAAGTAGGTAAAACATTTCTTACTATTTACTTTTTTCCATTTCTTCCGGTTATTTTCCTTTAACCTATTGATCCTGCCAATTACAGCCTCTTTTGCACTTTCTACCTTGATAAGGGCTCCAGTTCATACTTCGTTATGTTTGAATATGCACCATATGTACACATAGGTAGTGATTAGTGAAGCAGTACAGCGCTATGTACAGTACTGTAAATGTTATAAATTGTAAAATATAAGCTTCTAGTTACACTGTTTTTATTTTTATTCCGGCAGATTGTTTTAATTTAGAAACAAACCGCTTAAGCCCCGGACCATTTTGGTGGTTAAAGACCGGGCCACTTTTTGCGATTCTGCACTTTGTCGCTTTAACTGACAATTGCGCGGACGTGCAACGTGACTCCCAAAAAAATTTACGTATTTTTTTCCCCCCACAAATAGAGCTTTCTTTTTGTGGTATTTGATCAAAATCGCAATAAGCATTTATTGATTGGTTTGCGCAAAAGGTATAGCTTCTACAAAATAGGGGACTGTTTTATAGCATTTTTATTAACCACTTCCCGACCGCCGCATGTAAATGTACGTCCACAGTATGGCACGTACAGGCACATGGGCGTTCATGTACGTCCTGTCCTTCTAGCGGGTGGGGGGTCCGATCGGGACCCCCCCTTCCCCGCTACATGCGGCGGTCGGGTTCGCTCGGGGAGCGATCCGGGACGACGGCGCGGCTATTTGTTTATAGCTGCTCCGTCGTGATCGCTCCCCGGAGCTGAAGAACGGGGAGAGCCGTATGTAAACACAGCTTCCCCGTGCTTCACTGTGGCGGCGCATCGACCGTGTCATCCCCTTTATAGGGGAGACACAATCGATGACGTCAGTCCTACAGCCACACCCCCCTACAGTTGTAAACACACACTAGGTGCACCCTAGCGCCCCCTGTGGTTAACTCCCAAACTGCAACTGTCATTTTCACAATAAAGAATGCAATTTAAATGCATTTTTTGCTGTGAAAATGACAATGGTCCCAAAAATGTGTCAAAATTGTCCGAAGTGTCCGCCATAATGTTGCAGTCACGAAAAAAATCGCTGATCGCCGCCATTAGTAGTAAAAAAAAAAAAATTAATAAAAATGCAATAAAACTATCCCCTATTTTGTAAACACTATAAATTTTGCGCAAACCAATCGATAAACGCTTATTGCGATTTTTTTTACTAAAAATAGGTAGAAGAATACGTATCGGCCTAAACTGAGGGAAAAAAATGTTTTTATATATGTTTTTGGGGGATATTTATTATAACAAAAAGTAAAAAATATTGCATTTTTTTCAAAATTGACGCTTTATTTTTGTTTATAGCGCAAAAAATAAAAACCGCAGAGTTGATCAAATACCACCAAAAGAAAGCTCTATTTGTGGGGGAAAAAAGGACGCCAATTTTGTTTGGGGGCCACATCGCATGACCGCGCAATTGTCTGTTAAAGCGACGCAGTCCCGAACTGTAAAAACACCTTGGGTCTTTAGGCAGCATTTTGGTCCGGGGCTTAAGTGGTTAATATTTATTTTTTACTAGTTATGACGGCGATCAGTGATTTTTATCATGACTACAACATTATGGCGGACACATCGGACACTTTTGACACCATTTTGGGACCATTGTCATTTTTACAGCGATCAGTGCTATAAAAGTGCACTGATTACTGTAAAAATCACACGGGCAGTGAAGGGGTTAACCACTAGGTGGCGCTGCAGGGGTTAAGTGTTCCCTAGGAAGTAATTCTTACTGTTACTTACTGTTCCCGATCACGGGAATGGTCATCAGTGACAGTGTCACTAGGCAGAATAGGAGAATGCCTTGTTTACAAAGGCATTCCCCCATTCTGCTCTTGCCGACCGCAATCGCAGGACTCCCGGGTACATCGAGTTCCCGGGAACCGCAGCCGCACTCGAGAGGCACGTGGCGGGTGCACGCGCCCGCTGGGAGGCAAATTCAAATGGACGTACCTGTACACCAATCTGCCTGCCCGTGCCATTCTGTCTAGGAGGGTATATGCCTCACATTGGTAAGATATCCCCTACTTTTTTGTTGAACCTACAGGACAGAATTTGGAGGGAGACCTTTATAACAACACACAGATGGAAAAAAAATGCAGTGGTTAAAACTGCCCTTTCCCCAATTACGCTCGCTATACCCACAATGTTAAAAAAAAAGTTTTGCTTTGAATATATTTTAATGTAGCAAATAATTTTCCTAAAAACACACACATTACAATTTTTCTTTACAATGTCCTTTAGATCTAACAAAAATTAAGTTCTACAAGGACCTACCTTATTAGATACGGATTGACTAGACACAGAAGTGCTGATATTACATAATTTTAGTAAATCTAAACTTGATTGTACAGTTAGATTGTTACATGTATAGTGACGTTGACATTTGTATAAATACATAAAAGATTGCTTTGCTACCATTTTATTTTGTTATATTCAGTGGGATATGGCAAGTATCTCTACTTCTAAACCATGCAATATGCCTGAATTGAAGACAGCTCTCTTTATTTGTATTCTGTACTCATAAAATGTGGTCATACTGTATATTATATTATTTACTCTGTTTTTGTTTCTACTGTCTATACACTAAATAAATATGCAGTGCAGCATTTTGTATAAAACTCAGCCTCTTGTCTGCTAGTACATTCTTGCTATGCAATTAATTATTGTTTTAACTAGGGGTCCCAATGTGAATATTCATAACATACCTTTAAATCATATAAAGTAATATTGGGAAATGTGATAGCAAAAGCCACTTGCATTTTTAAATGGGATAATAAATCATTTTCTATATTAATCTATCCCTCTGAGTATTTCCCATGTCAATATTTCTTGTGCTTGAGCTCAGTCGTTTCTGGGGCCAATAACAGTAATTCTAATAGCTGTTAAGTCACATGCTGTCTGCTAATATTACCTAATGCTTGCCTAATGGGGAATTAAATATGCAGACATGTTAATATGAAACTAGATAAACAAAAATATATTCAGCATTATGCATAGCTAAAATTAGAAAATCATAACTGCAACAGTTGAAAATTATAAAATTTTTAAGCAATTAACAGTCATTTCAAACCAGTGTTATGCTTAAGGCCAAGCAGCCAGTCCTTGAATATAATGTATATGTCTGAGATTGCCCTTTTATTTATCCATTTATCATGTTCCTATTCATGTATGTTGTTTGTCATATATGATGAATTAGTGGTAACAGTCACTACAAAAATAAAGCGGCATGCAAAATGCAGGATCAGCATTTACTATACAATGCCTAAATTGTGTCCACTTGTGTTGTGACAAGCAATACAAGCTTTGCTAAATGCACTGCATAGGACCTATATCTGAAAGGCTAGGAAAACTATACTCTGTATTTTTGAATACGCATTAGATTATTTATATTGCATTGGTAAAGATTTTTAGATAGAACCTCCAGTAAGCGAATCTGTCTGTACTTGGTTTGTGACGAACCTGCAAAGTTTTCACCTAAAAGTTTGAGATTTGCAAACGTAACCTGAACCTCCAATGGCTTTTATATACTAAGCAGTGTATTTATAATACCTGCAGATTACAGCATATATTAGATAATGACCTATTTTTTAAGGTTTTTTATTATCTAAAATTTGCATATCGTTTATCCAGAATTCACCCTAGTAAGTTGCACTGAGAGAGAGGACCAATTATGTGTAGCATAAATGTCTACATGAATAGAAAAATATATTTTCCCCTTTGTAAACAAACAATTACACAACCTGTGGTTGCAGGTGTAGCACTACCCCCGAAGGAGCTGCTGTTTTTTTTTGGGTAGCATGTTACCTCTATCTCTCCGCCGTCTAGGGTACTGGATGAGAGCTGAAACAAAGTCAATGTCCACATGTTGCGTTCCTTTTTCTCTGCTTTATTTACCGAACGTGGTAAAAGAACGAACAGTAGATCGAAGAGGTGAAATAGGGTATAGGTAGTGGGTTCAGGTGAAGAACTTGATCGGAAGCACTCCTGCTTCCAGACATGAACTCTCGTCGCCACTCTAGCCAGAGTGGGTAGTGTGCCCCTGGATAGGCCTCTCTCACTAGTCCTAGCAGCCAGGGCGCTACACGAAACCTTGGTACAGTCTCTGCCACTGACCTTCCCAAAGGTGGAGATAAGTTTGGTCCAGAATCCTCTCAATTTAGGATTAAGCACTGTAGTTACTTGTGAAATCAGGAAACTGACTGGCGATCACTGCTCAGCCTTTCAGTAGCAATGTGTCCTTTAATGAAGTTCAGGCCTCCCCTGAGTGTACCAGCCTCATACTGGGTGCTCTCCAGACAGGTACTTCATTCGGCGGCTTCCTCCCTCTAGGATGGATAGCGCAGGACCACTTCGTCAATGCGAACCCAGTCTGGATACTGGGCCTGCTCAGCAAGACACGACTCCAGACCAACACTCACCCCTGGCCAGGAGGGCCACACACATGGGTGGTGGGACGACTGCCCAGGGCGTATGACGACCCAGAACCCGTGACGTCTGTCCCTTAAATACTCCTCCCAGCATGCACAGTGAGGTGACCAACCCTCACTGATTGGCAGCTGAGAAAGAATACCCAACACACCTGGATCTGACTGCTGCCACCCTTATCCTGGGGTGGAACTGATACCCCAGACAACAATAGTGGTCACCTGCAGTACAGTTACGGCTGGAACAGAGGTCCAAATTTGACCTCTAAATTTAAAGCAGGGCCAGCAAAGAAAACAACTGCCTGCTACACAGGAAAGAAATTCACACCGTTTATGGCCTGCCTAAAGCTCCATACACACAGGCTGAATATCAGGACTGCCAGTGACCATTCGATGTGTTCTGGCAGGTAGCCACCCCCCTGTCAGAACACAATAACTCATAACTCAGCGGGGAGATCACTGTACTGATATCTGAAACATCGGAAGTTCATAAAGTTCAGTCTGCTGGATTGAATGGGATGGCATGGCTTTTTTTCTGGTGGAACGCGCAGATACGATTTTCCAGCACCTGCCCAAGAGACAGTATGGGAGACACTGGGAGTAAAGCTCACTGCCACGCCAATGTGATCATACAGCGGGGTGGGTGAGCAGGAGATACAGCTCAACTCTGGCTGCAGCCTGAGAGCATGGAAGCAGAGTGATCTGCACTTCGCTCCACCTCTCCCTGCAGACAAGAAGCTCATTATGGCGCACCTGCACCAGTGAAGTCGCTGTGTAGTAGAGTTGCAGAGCGAATCTACCATGTGTCTCCATGGAGACAAGTTTTTAGCCTTTTTTTGGTCAATGATTTGACAATGCTTCTGGTTGGCACTGTGCTGTGCCTGTGATTGTCTCTTTGCTGGATTGGGCTGTCTTTTTGCTAGATTGGGCCATCTCTGTGCTGGATTGAACCATCTCTTCGGTGGACTGGGCTGTCTCTTTGACAGATTAGGCTGTCTCATTGATGAATTGTGCTGTCTATTTGCTGGACTGGGCTGTCTGTTTGCTCGATAGGGCTGTCTGTTTGCTGGATTGAGATGTTTGTTTGCTAAATAGGCCCGTCTCTTTGTGGAATATGGGCCTGTCTCTATTCTGGACATGGGTGATGTCTCTTGCTGGATATGGGGGATGTTGCTTACTGGATATGGGCCTGTCTCATTGAAGGATATGGCAATGTCTCTTGCTGGATATAAGGGATGTCTCTTGCTAGATATGGGCCTGTCTCTTTGCTGGATATGGACATGTCTCTGCTGGATATGGGGGTGTCCCATTGCTGTATATGGGGGATGTCTCTTTGCTGGATATTGGCCTGTCTCTCTTCTGGATTTAGAACTCTTTCTTTTATATGGGCCTGAATCTCTAAAGGGGGCAATGCTTGAAGGTGTGTAGGGGTGGTCACAAAGAGCGGTCTTAGGGGTGGTTCTAGGGGTGGGTAGGGGGCAGAGATGGGCATGACCTAAGAGAGGGGAGTGAGTTTCTGCACCTTTTCTCTGGGCTATAGTAATAAATGTTTGAAATAGGCTCATTAGCAGGCAACTTTGATAATTGGACAGGAGCTATTATTGGAATCAAAAAGACGTAGAGTGTCAAATGTGACATGCTTAGGATACATTAACACCTGCGAAAGCACCTACACTCTTGTTAGATGCATGAACCTCAGAGGGGGTTTCTATGATTAACTGCAGGAGGCAGTTCCATAGAAAGCAATGGGTGGCTTCCAGCTTTTGCAGCTAATTATGGGCACTTCGTAATCTCTTATGCAACAATCAGAGGTCGTCTGAATGCAGGGCCAATCACTTACATGTGATCTTGGCATGAGAGATTATATGTGAGTGGCCTTGAATAGCTATGGGAGCTGGCAGTCCCCCATTGCTTTCAATGAGGTTGCCTCCTGCAGTTAATCACAAGAAACCCCCACTGGGGTTCTTGCAGCTAACAGGAGTGCAGGTGCTTTTGCAGGTGTGAATGTTGATTCAAATGTAGCCAAGTTCAAGTCCTCTCCAGGCCTAATCGTGACCTCCAGAGTCAGGGACCACCGACATTCTTCTATATAGAGTGGTTTACGAGGCATGGTGGGTGCAACGCAAGGTAGATTAATGGGTGCCAGACACTTCTTGAATGCAAAGAGATTTATTTTCTCTTAAACAGAGTTGTGGGCAAGAGGGTTAGGGCCTTTAGTCGTTGCAATGTTAATTAGCAGACTTCAAGTCTTCTATAGGTAGACAGCCATGCAGGGAAAAGCACCCATCCGGACACCACATCTGCATCTGTCTCCTATGGCAACGATCTTGAACAGATTCTAACACAGGTTGTAATGAACTCTTTCACTTCCTTCACAATCTCCTTTTTAGATCTTCACTCAAATGGGTCTATCACTTAGACCCACTGATCCACTGCCACTGGATCTCCTTAACTCTTCCAATCGTCTCACTGAGCATCTTCCTTGAGTTTCACCCCTGCATCCCTGCTGGGTCCCTAGCTTGGCACTCACAGATATTCCTCAAGCATCACCCCACTGGCCTGCTTGGTCCCTGGTTTTGCACACAAGACACTTGGCACTGCAAGCGTCACCTTCTCTGGTTGGGTCCCTGGCTTGACAACTTGCTGAAGTTTCCTAATTCTTCACCGTGCCCAGTTGGTGAGAACACCGCTCTGGTACTTGCTTCAGCTACTCACTGTGGTCCCCAGTAACAAGGAGGATGGTCCCTTAGTGGCAAAAGGTTCCCTTCCACTTCCGACCACGACAGAACCATCACTTCTGCAAGCCGCAGTTACAACCCTACACTGCTCTCTTGCTTCTGGATAGGCCCGCAGACAGCCTAGTAGCTAGATGGCCCCGGAATAGGCCTCAGGCTCTGGCCTAGCAGACTGGGGCAGCAAAACACACATCCAACCAGACAGCAATCCAGATGGCACAGAACCTCGATCACCTGACCTCACTCAAATACATAGACTATCCCAGCAGGTCAAGGGAACCAAGAAAATCCCTGCCCATTGGCTGAGACACCCCATCTATTGCTAATCTGTCCTTGCATTGCCCTTGTCTTACTTAATGCCATCAGTAACTCGGCCATCTAATGACACAAGAGAAAAGTGCAGCAATTCCAGAATTAGGGTGAAATCAATTGACCTCCTATCCATTCGACCAAGGAAACTATCACTTGGCAGGTAAACTTGCTAGCAACCCTGCCTAGATATCAGGGTGCTACAGAAACAATAGCTCCTGTCTAGTTATCAGATATGCCTGCTGATAAGCCCATTTCAAACATTTATTATTATAGCCCAGGGCTTTTTCTCTCAGAGAAAAGGTGCAAGAACTCATCCCTCTCCCCTAGGATACGCTTGTCTCTTCCCCCACCCACCCCTAGAACCACCCCTAGGACCGCCCTTGTCTCCACATCTACACACCTTCTAGCACTGCCCCCTCAGACTATTCACAATATTATAGGGTAATATTAGCATCTTTTGAGGAGATCCAAAATTTCCAATATATATTAGAGCTGCTCCTGTTCTAGATTTCAGATAATCTCTATTGATCCAAGAATGTTTAGTAAGTAGTACCTATATTAAAACTATTAGAGGAGATTAGTGTCAAACCACTGACACCATTAAATGTGCAGTGCTGATGGATAATGGAAGGTGAATCTGAGATGTTAGCAAATAAAGAGACATATAGGTCATGCCACTTTATGTTGTGTGACGCACAAGGACTTATATTACCTGCATTGTACACTACTGTGCAAAAGCTTTATGCATGTGTAAAACAAATCTGTAAATTAAGAATGCTTTCAGAAATAGAAATGTTAATAATTTATTTTTATCAATTAACAAAATGGAAAGTAAATGAACAAAAGATTAATGCAGCCAGGGAGAACCAGACTCTCCCTGTCTCCATGACCAAAGCTAATATTGTCTTACTGTTAAAACCCGGGAAGGACCCTCTAGACCCGAGCTTGTACAGGCCCATATCCCTTTTACAGGTGGATATTAAGATTCTGGCCAAAGTGCTGGCCTTAAGGTTTAATAAAGCTATATCCACAATTATATACCTGGACCAATCAGGATTTATTCCTGAGAGATCCACCTTTATTAATTTGCGCAGGCTCTTCCTCAACATATAAATAAAGTGAAAAAGAGAGGAGTGAGGCTATTGATATATATCTCATGTGTATCAAGTCAGTGATTCAGTCTTTTACTGCATAAATGAAAAAAATATTTCAGTCAAAGAAGACCAAAAAACAAGAAAGACTATTATGAATACACTGACTATGTGATTTATTCAAAAAGTATACATTTTAATTTTTAGTTACATAACACATGATATGAGGACAGTTACTTGGTGAAGGTCTAAAATCAATTACAATAAAACCTGAACCAATAGAGGTGTTTAATCAGATTTGCATTGAAACATACACGATTATGACATTAGACATAACATAAAACATACAAGGGGGACCATCCGGACGTCAGATTGCAAGGGAAGGTGTCTATCTCTAATAGGGAAATCCCTAGTGGTGTACAGTTATTAAATTGAGATTAACGGGATAGGCTATCTTCCCTGGCCCTCTGGAGCTCGAGCTGATGGAAGGAAGAGATAGTCAAGGACAGAATAGATGGAAGGGAGAGAATCAGATTATGATTCGTAGGGCTGCAGCTATTATAATGAAAAAATGAGAGTTGGAATGTCCTCATGTGGATTATGGTGTAGTCCAATGGGAAGGATGTATATGTTTTCCCTTTTTCCCCTCATAAATCTCCATGTATGAGGAGGGTCATTATAGGTGTATTAGTCTACATAAGATTAAATTAAGTTGGCTTAGAACCACAGAGTTATATGGATGCGGCAATTAGGGTATATTACACATGTATTGCAAAGGAGACAAGGTTTCGTATAAGGTACGTTACTGCTCCTGAGATGTGCTCTTCACCCGCTGAGTATCAGGTTGGTTCCGATATATGGTAACACCTCAATGTCCGTGACACATACTGTGTAGCGTCTTGAAGTATACACTTAAGTGGTTGCAGGTGTACCGTGTCTGGAGCCCAGCAGAGCAGATAATTACTCAGTGCTGCAGGTGGGATGGATGGTCTGGATGTAATCACAGGGTGGGGGTCAAGCCATAATCATCGCTCCTGGATCCAGATATTGTCCAAGCACATTAGTGGAACTCCGTGTAAGCAGCCATTCCGTTAGTCTGTCATTTTAGTAGGTTTGTCTCTATAGATTTCAGCAGTACTCCAGCGTCTCAATGGAGGGATCCTACAGGCATTAAAGTCTGTGTGGCGGCCGGATGGTCGGTTTAAACGCTGACTAGTTTCGTAGCTTCATCTGGGCGTGATGACGCAAGACAGGGATTTCCTCTTTATAGCGTCCTTCCCTGGTTGTCATCGTAATTGCTTTTTTAATTTAGAGAAGAGGAAAATAGAGGAAAGGAAAGATAATAGTGTATGTGGAGCGAATGGTGCACATTTCTGGGATAACAGTTCATGCAGCGGCTTTTTCTGAAAAGAAAGGAAATAGATACATTTTGCTACTTCATCACTTATTGGTATACCATGTATATAAGGCTGAGGGAGAACAAAAGATGCCATTAAGGAAGAGGAAGAAGAAGGCAGAGAGGTAAATCGAATCAGTAGACACGCATATATTTCAACTAGACATTTCACTATCTGATTCCTCAACATGCAGTCCCAAACAGATAATATGGGGAATAGGGCCCTCCTCTCCCTGGATGCCCATAAGGCCTTCGATTGCATAGAGTGGCAATACCTGTAGGCCACCATGTATAAATTTGGGTTTGGCCCCACCTTCCTAGCCTGGGTGAAATTTTTATACAGCTCCCCATGGGTGGCCATTAGAGAAGCAGGACGTGTTTCCATGCCTTTTCCTTTACACAGAGGCACACAACAGGGCTGTCCTTTATCCCCTCTTTTGTTTGCGATTGCCATTGAGCCAGTTGCCGCCTTGATCCGCTCGAATCCCTTAATTTGTGGCTTCAAATATGGTAAGATGCAGGAAAAACTCATGCTCTATGCCAACAATGTTATGTTACTTCTGGGGGACACATCGGATTCCCTGAGAGAGGCTATGGCAGTCGTCACCAAGTATGGCACTTTTTCGGGTCTGGTGATCAACTGGACCAAATCCTCGCTCTTAATGCTAGACTCCTCGGCTGACGGACAGGGTGACACACTCCAAAACATCCCAGTGACCTCCTCTTTTAAATATCTAGGGGTGCATTTTACCTCACAGCCCGCGATTACATTACCCCCAATCTATCGCCACTGTTGGGGCGAATAAGGGGTAAAACCAAAATATAGTCCAAACTTAAAATGTCATTAGTAAGAAGAGTGAACCTCAAAAAAAAATTTTTATGCCTCAGCTTCTGTACATCCTGCACAATACCACCACGGTTGTCCCACTTAAAACTTCTTGCATCATAAATTTGCTGCACCTTTATCTGGCTTAATAAACCTTTGAGGGTCAGGCTTAAGCAATTGAAAAAAACAAAAGAGAGTGGGGGGCTGGCTTTACCCAACCCTTGGCTTTATTACTTGGCAGCTCAGCTGCAACATACGGACTGGTGGGTGTGGGACGGTGTGGCTGCTGGCTTGGAGGTCCTAGGCTAGCCTACACTAAATCCAACAAGCTTTTCCCCACCTTTGTGTTGATGCAGAAGGTGTAGAACGGGGCCAGGCAGCTGCAAGAGGTCACGGGATTCATGGGGCATAGTCCTATTTGGGACAATGGGCATTACAAGGAGCTGCAATCTTTGCAGTATGATTCAAGCTGGAGGCAGTACGGGGTCACAAACCTGGTACACATCTTCTCCAACGGCAAACTTCACTCCTTTTCATCCTAACAGACAAACTTCAACCTCCCCCAAATGATGTATTTCCCATATCTGCAGTTACACCACACTGTCCAGGCACAATCGGAGGGGTTCCTGTGGGCCCTGTCCCCGACCCCAATCTTTCATTATATGACAGAGATTTCCAATTTTAAGGGATTTATATGCCGATGCTACGCCATGCTTACTTCCACATACTTGAAGGGCTTCCCGACCAAAGTGGCACCCCTGTGGGAGAGTGAAGTGGGGGAGTTTGAGGACGACCCTTTGACCGGGAAAACTGGCTGTGTGTATGCTCCATGCCAGTTTTCCCAACAGGAAAACCGCCAGAAATCCTGGCGGGAAAAATGAGAACATATTCTCTTTTTACCTGCCGCGATTCCCGGCGGTCTTTTTCCTGGCAGTTTATCTATGGGAAACACTGCGTTGGAGCATACACACGGTTGGGTTTCCTGGCCAAAAAGCTCTCATGGCAGTTTTCCTGCCAGGAAAACCAGACGTGTGTAGGGGGAAAAAGCTGCCAAGTCGGTTCCCGTCTTTCCCCTCAGGTTTCCCGGCGGTAAAAAGTCTGCCTGAAAACCCGTAAGTGTGTACGGGGCATTATGGTCAGTAAGAATGAGAACCAGCACAGAGGAGGAAAACAAGAAAAAAAATATTCTGGACCAAATGGTGTACTAAAATATTCACCAGTGCCCATGAATTGCAGCCTGACCAGTGCCAAATAAATGCAGCCTTACCAGTGCCCATGAAATTCAGCCTGACCAGTGCCAATTAAATGAAGCCTGACCAGTGTCAGTTAAATGCAGCCTTACAAGTGTCAATTAAATGCAGCCTTACCAGTGCCCATGAAATGCAGCCTAACCAGTGCCCATGAAATGCAGCCTGACCAGTGCCCATGAAATGCAGCCTGACCAGTGCCCATGAAATGCAGCCTGACCAGTGCCCATGAAATGCAGCCTGACCAGTGCCCATGAAATGCAGCCTGACCAGTGCCCATGAAATGCAGCCTTACCAGTGCCCATGAAATGCAGCCTTATTATTCCCATGAAATGCAGTCTGACCAGTGCCAAATAAATGCAGCCTTACCAGTGCCCATGAAATTCAGCCTGACCAGTGCCAATTAAATGAAGCCTGACCAGTGTCATTTAAATGCAGCCTTAGAAGTGTCAATTAAATGCAGCCTTACCAGTGCCCATGAAATGCAGCCTTACCAGTGTCCATGAAATGCAGCCTGACCAGTGCCCATGAAATGCAGCCTGACTTGAGCCAATGAAATGCAGCCTTACCAGTGCCCATGAAATGCAGTCTGACCAGTGCCAAATAAATGCAGCCTTACCAGTGCCCATGAAATTCAGCCTGACCAGTGCCAATTAAATGAAGCCTGACCAGTGCCAGTTAAATGCAGCCTTACAAGTGTCAATTAAATGCAGCCTTACCAGTGCCCATGACATGCAGCCTGACCTGTGCCAATGAAATGCAGCCTTACCAGTGCCCATGAAATGCAGCCTTACCATTCCCATGAAATGCTGCCTGATCTGTGCCAATGAAATGCAGCCTTATGACAAAGAGCTCTGTCACGTCACGGATTCAAATATCCCGGTGCCCACTGTAACAAAGTCCTGTCTCCTATGATACACGTCACACTGATTCAATGTATCTTTGGATCAGTGTTCCATCTATCTAGGAGGTGGGACTTTGTTACAGTCCTCCACCTCACACAGATTGACATTCCCTGGCAAGGAGGTCATCACTAACACCTGTCACTCAGATAGAAGAGCAGCCCCAGTGGCGGCACTCCATTTGGCCGCTCGGGCTGCTCTGTCTTCTGTCTGTAGCTGAGTGTCAGGCCTACCCGGGAGATCGCCCAGCGCTCGTGGGAGAAGGCCCGGCCCGGTATTATAACATGACGCTGATGGCGGCGACGGGGGGAGGCCTGGTCAGTATTCGCTCTAAAAGAATGCACAGAAATTTCTAGAAAAATGCACCTTATGGAGCGAAAAATACGGTATCTTGCAATCACAGCAACAATGCATTTTGCAGGATATAAGTTTGGCTGAATGTTTTAAACACTTGCCAAAACTTTGTGGTATATGGTAAATGTATGTGAGCATTATACAATATATACAGCTGTGGTACTATCAGTGAAAATCCATTTAATTTACGTTTATGGTAAATTTTGTAAAATTTTATATTATTGTACAGTATGTAAATAAAAATATATTTATATATATTTGTTATGATTGATGGTGTGACGCCTTTTAAAGTGGTGCAATTGATACAATAGTCTATTACTGGGATGTAGTGTTAAATTAAAAATAGATAAAGGGACACTAGCTTTTGAACTTTTTCAATATCGGTATGAATACTATATTATAAAGTATACACCTGTTTTGTTTCATGGAATCCATCTTGATGTTACAGTATATTTTAAACAATAAAATAAGTGGAGTTGACTTTAAAAACTAGAGAAAAAAGCAGAGTCCTTAGAAACCGTGTTACTTTCTTTATTTCTACACTAGAGGTTGAAGAATAAAACAAGTAATGTGTTTGGGTTGTTGATATGACATTTGATACGATAGTTTGTAAAGAAAAAAAATTTGGTACTGGATGTGTGTTGTAACTTTCTTGATGTAATATTCTGCTCACTGTAACATATAATGTGGCAGCGCCATTGCTAGGGGGGCGGGGAATGCGGGCTGCATCCAGTTGACACCCGCCAGATGGGTGACACCTGTGGGCAGAGGCATTGCACGGTCCGCACACCCCTGCACTGATCTGTGTCTCTCTCAGTGGAGCAGACCGGAACCGCCTCCTCGAGTCCTGCCTCTTCTCTGCTTACATGTACACAGGACAGGAGGAGGGAGTCTGAGGAGGGACACACCGCTGAGCTTATGTCGTGTTGTTCTGAGGTCTGAACAATGCATTGTATCTTAGATAAACATGTGCTGGTGGCGCTATGTGAGGGGGGACTACTAGCACAAGTGGAGAGGGAGGGCTGCACTGGTGGGTGTCTATGCTGATAGGGGTCTGCACTGGGAGTGTCTATGCAGGGATATTCACTTAGGGGGGTTTATGCTGATGGAGGGGGGTCTGCACTGTGGGGGTTCTATGTGAGGGTCTGCACTGAGGGGGTCTATGCTGATGGAGGGTGGTCTGCACTGAGGGGGTCTATGCTGATGTAGGGGTACTGCACTGAGGGGGGTCTATGCTAATGGAGGGTGATCTTCACTGAGGGGGGTCTATGCTGATGGAGGGGGGTCTGCACTGAGGGAGGTCTACGCTGATGGAGGGTGGGGGCTCTGCACTTAGGGGGTGTATGCTGATGGAGGGGGGGTCTATGCTAATGGGGGGTCTGCACTGAGGGGGGGTCTATGCTGATGGAGGGGGGTCTGCACTGAGCGGGGGTCTATGCTGATAGAGTGGGGTCTGTACTGGGGGGTGTCTATGCTGATGAAGGGGGTCTGCACTGGAGAGGTGTCTATGCTGATGAAGGGGGTCTGCACGGGAGAGGTGTCTAAGCTGATGGAGGGGGTCTATGCTGATGGAGGGGGGTCTGCACTGAGGGGGTGTCTATGCTGATGGTGGGTCTGCACTGAGGGGGGTCTATGCTGGAGGAGGGTCTACATTGGGGGGGTGTCTATGCTGATGGAGGGGGGTCTCCACTGAGGGGAATTATGCTGATGGAGAGGGGGGGTCTGCACTGGGGGGTGTCCATGCTGATGGAGGGGGGTCTATGCTGATGGAGGGGGGTCTGCACTGAGGGGGGTCTATTCTGATGGAGGGGGGTCTGAACTGGAGGGATGTTTATTCTGATGGAGGTGGGTCTGCACTGAGGGAGAGGTATATACTGATGGAGTGGGGTCTGTACTTAATGGGGGGGTTATACTGAGGAAAGAGGGTCTGTACTTGGTGGGGGGGTCTTCACTTAATGGAGGGGGTTCTGTAGTTAGTGGAGGAAGGTCTGTACTGAAGGGGGATTACAGTTGGTGGAGGAGGGGGTGACAGCAATTTTTTTTCGCACCGGCTGACACTAATCTTAGTGATGCCACCCTTTCCTCCTCCCCCCAGTAACAGAGTGCAGGGTTTCCTCTCCCCAGCAACCACTCTCACATTTAAAATCAATGCAGCTGCCACCACAGCATACAGACTTGTAGTTCTAGTGGTAGTCAGTGCACTCATAGTCCATTGAATCTTCATTTAGCTCTTAAAATTACAACCTGTACAGAGGTACAAGGGCAAAGAGCTGGAGAAAGACCTTGCAGGAGCCTGACATTGCACCTACAATCCATTGATTTGCGAGTGCAATGCTTTGAAGCAGGTGCTCAATTTTCAAGGGGGCCACCCCCCAGCCAGTCAGCCAACTAAACAACCACAAAGCCCCGCCGCACCGCTAATTCGATTGCCACTCCCCCAAACCCCCCCGTTGCATGATCGTCGCATTGCTCATCTGTTGCCCGCCATCCCCTGCGCCCTGCATGAGCGGCTACTGCTTTGAAGGCTCCTGTAATCCTGTAAAAAAAATTATATTATAAATGCATTTTTTTCCCTGCCAAAACATGTGCATTTATAAATTTTTATTCAAAGGTGAACCTAGCCGTTACAACATTTGCAAACTTTTCTAACTTTCTAATTACAGTTTTGAAAAGCTATTTGTGTGACTACGCCAGTATCTAATTTCCTATACATTTACGATAAATTATTAATGGTGCATTATATCATTAGGGCATTTTTATATATGCACATATTATTCTATAAAATATATTTTTACAATTTCGGCAAAACATGCTTGCAGTGGTCCACTGTAAATATGTTTTGGTTTATTGCACTCAGTATACTATATTAATTAAAAACATTATTTTACAGTAGTCAGATTAATTTCATTTCACAGAATGGTGAGCAAGAGTTTTTCAACTAATTTAAATTAGTGGGTTATCAATTATTCATAGTACTGTATTTTTATTTTTATGTTTACAAACTGGGTTTTTTTTTTTGCTTCCCTGAAGAGAAAAAAATGTATATGTAAAAATTATGACTATTAAACGCTAGGATGCTATGGACTGAAACAAAGCACATTCAGGCTGACCGGAGCAGAGAAATGAATTATGTCTTGGTAGTATTTGTTTTTGTAGATATAAAGCTCCAACCGATGGTACTGTTCTTTTTCTTGATATATTGAATGTGTGACATACTTTTTGCAGTCAACATTTCCAGATCATCTTATTAAAAATGTGTTAGACCTGCAGTATTACAAAGTAAGCCATTACATAATTTCTGTGATTACATTTTTAAACAAAAACAGCAACATCATTTAATTTTGAACACAAAGCTTTATTAATGTAATTTTTACATCCTCATTGTTCTTTAAGAAGTTAGCAGCGGTAGCCTCCATGTTTCTTTCATGATAGGTTTTCAGGTGAATCTGCAATCACTTCAAACATCAAATGATGTAAAACATTATTTTTAAATCCCCCCCTGAACATAATTGGATACTTAGGGCCAGATTCTCGGCGTATCTTTGCGCGGGCGTAACGTATCCGATTTACGATATGCCTCCGCAACTTAGACGGGCAAGTGCTGTATTCTCAAAGCACATGCTCCGTAAGTTGCGGCGGCATGGAACAGGGGGGCGTATGTTATGTAAAGTAACCATGACCCGACGTGATTGACGTTTTTCACGAACGGCGCATGCGCCATCCGTGGACATATCCCAGTGTGCATAGCTCCAAATATGCCGCAACGACGTATTGGTTCTGACGTGAACGTAAATTACGTCCAGCCCCATTCACGGACGACCTACGCAAACGACGTAAAATATTCAAAATTCAACGCGGGAACGACGTCCATACTTAACATTGGTACGCCGCATGTACGCCACCATATAGCAGGGGTAACTTCACGCCGGGTAAAGCCTAATGTAAGCGGCGTATCTGTACTGCGTCGGCCGGGTGTATGTTCGTGAATTTGCGTATCTAGCTGATTTACATATTTCTAGGCGTAAATCAGCGTACACACCCCTAGCGGCCAGCGTAAATATGCAGTTACGATCCGACGGCGTAAGAGACTTAACGCCGGTCGGACCTAATAGAAATCTGTGCGTAACTGATTCTAAGAATCAGGCGCATAGATATGACGGCACAACTCAGAGATACGACGGCGTATCTGGAGATACGCCGTCGTATCTCCTTTGTGAATCTGGGCCTTAAAGTGTAAGTAAACCCCCCTATCGTTTTCAGCTAAGGAAGCTGCCATCTTTGCCTCTGTTTAATCTACAAATGTCATGATGCTGCACATGTGATCAGTTATGACACCAGCCATTGGATGGTTTGACAGTTTGGTTGAGCGTACAACCAATGGGAGTGTTACATTTCTGGCATGTGCCGGAAATGAAACTGTTTTATGGATAGGTTTACTTCTATTACTTTACTACTTTCAGTAATCACATGTTCATTCAGCTCACTTTACACTTAAATCTGCCCCAGGATTACTGCAGGTTTTTTTCCTTAATACTGATCTTACCACACTTCACACTTAGGCCCCATACACACAACCGGATCTGTCTGCTGGGATTTATACGTGGATCAGTTCCAGCAGATAGATCCGGTCGTGTGTAGGGCCTAGCGGACATTTTTCGGCAGAGATTTCTCCAGCCGACGGTTTTCCAGCGGATAAAAATTTCTTAGCATGCTAAGAAATCTATCCGCTGGAAACCTGTCCTTCGGACTTATCCGGTCATTTGTACAGACTCACCGGATAAGTCCGTCCGATCCCCATCCCTCGCATGCGTCGAAATGATTTGATGCATGCGTGGAAGTATTTACCTTCCAGGGTCCCGCACGTCGCCGCGTCATCGTCGCAGCGACGGCGCGGACACGTCACCGCGGATGTTTTCCGCGGGGATTTTGATCTGATGGTGTGTACAGCCATCAGATCAAAATCCGCCAGCGGACATATCCGATGGAAACGGTCCGGTGGACCGTTTTCATCGGATATCCCCTCGTGTGTACAAGGCCTTAAAGAGATCCTGTTACTTTGCCCATTCTGGACAAAGTACAAAAGGTGGTTGTTTACTAAAGCTGGAGAGTGCAAAATCAGGCTCACTTCTGCATAGAAACCATCTTTCAGGGTTTTTTTCCAAAGCTTAAGCAAGCAAGCTGAGATTAGAAGCTGATTGGCTACCATGCACAGCTGCAACAGATTCTGAGTGCACCAGTTTTAGTAAATCTCCCCCAAAGTCTCTTCAAAGCCCAACTCCTACCAATCCTGCCCATATTCCCCCACGGTTTGCTTCCTTCACTTTCCTAACCAATGTGAGATGACGTTGATTCTTCATATGACAGTGTTCAGGCCTGGAAATTGATTGCTAGGCCCCAGCACTGCATCATAGATGGAGGCAATGGGTTCCTAAATGTCCAGAAGCACTAGATGTTTTGCTGTAGCTCCACTGGAGTGACAGAGCAGCATGGGAGTGCCGGAAGGTCAAGGAGTGGGGTTCCACCAGTTACAGTAAGTTTTTAAATGATGGTGCTGGATATCAGTTGTACTTTTAGGTGGCAGACATTTAACTAAGGCCAGTCCTGGTCACAGGTTGAGCCCCACACTTTAAATGGCTACTGTTGATTGTAGGTTGTACCTGTAAGTGGGAGACACTTAAAAAGACTGATATCAAATGCAGGTAGAGCACAGCACTTTACATGGCTGAGTTGGTTGTAGGTTGCACCTTTAAACACCTCAATACTGAACACTTTCACCCCTTTCCTGCCCAGGCCATTTTCAGCTTTTAGTGCTGTCACACTTTGGGTGACAATTACTCAGTCATGCAACACTGTACCAAAATAAGAAGAAATATCTTATTTTGAAACAGACAGCTTTCTTTTGATTGTGTTTAATCACCACTGGTTTTTTTTTTCTAAATAAATAAATAAAAAGAGACTGAAAATTTAGAAAATATGTGTTTATCTTTCTTTCTGTTATAACATTTTGCAAAGAAATAATCTTAAAGCCGAGTTCCACCCAAAAGTGGAACTTCCACTTTTCGGAACCCCCCCCCCCCCTTCCGGTGTCACATTTGGTTGGCACCTTTCAGGGGGATGGGGGTGCAGATACCTGTATAATACAGGTATTTGCACCCAATTCCGGGAGAGACTCCCACAGGAGTCACTCCACTTCCCATCCCCCCCGCTGCCTTCTGGGAAACACACTGGTCCCAGGAGACAGCGGGGACCACTGGGAACAAGCCGCGCTACTCGCACATGCGCAGTATGGAACCGGGAAGTGAAGCCACAAGGCTTCACTTCCTGATTCTCTCACTGAGGACAGCGGCGAGGGCAGCAGAGAGACGAGCGATTGCTGGTCTTCTGCTGACGTCATCGCGGGCGAGCTGGACAGGTAAGTCAGCAGCTGCAGTATACCAGTAGAAAATTTTACTGAGGAAAAAAATAAAAGCAATCAAGAACACAATGACAAAAGAAACAAGAAAGGTGAGAAGAAAAGGAAAACAAATAAGGACTTTTCTTCTACTCTTAAAAAGAAAAAAGATGAGTTGCGCTAGGAGTCGCAACTTAATGCGAAAATAATATAAATAAATAAATGCATAAATGAATAAATGAATAAAGTGCTAGTGCAAAAAATAGCAAAAAAAGGGATGATGCCCAAACAGTCATGGGAAAAACCTTTCGGGGTAATTACAACAATCTGCTATTTGGGACCAAACGCTTAAAAAACTTTGTTAGTCCATTAGAATTGCATACTAATCAATTGTTAGGCAGTCCAAAAAGAGAGGGGAAATCAACAGCAGAACCCCAAAACATATGAATGTCCAAATAGATGGGCAAAAAACAGTTGCAGAGTAATAAAATGATCCAAATATTGAACAGCCTCTGGTCTCTGGTCAAAAGAAACATATATTCCCACCGAGAGGTAAGTAAGGGTGTGCTCTTACCAGATCCACGATCATAAAAAGCGTGTCGATCCACTCAGGTCATGGAGAAAACTCGGTCACAGCTGACAGGCAGAATATCCTCTCCAATGTGTTTAACGGCTCCACGTCCATCCGGCGAACCAGGGGAAGAAATAGGCTCAGAATGTGAAGTACCATCAAATATTTATTAAAAATTGTGCAACATATACACAGCGGTACATATAATTTAAAATTGCCGGCTAAAACAAGCAAACAGATACAAATAAAAAACGTGCGCCCGTGCATCCGGGGTCACGTAAAACGCAATGACGTTCGGTGCGTGGCTCCGCCCTGATCGATTTCACCACAGATGGCGTTGTCAAAGGGCACGGGCGACGCACCGAACGTCAGCCTTATATGCCTACAGAGCAGGCAACCAAGCCTCTCTCTCAGCTAGCAGCCTCCAATCAGGAACGGCCGCAGGATCAATGAACCCGGAAGGGGAGGATCTGAATGACCCGGAAATTCCTACCAGTAAGACCGCCCTTGACATAGATAGGACTATCCTATGTCAGCAGGGTAAGGTCCTACCTCATGAGGATATTCTCAATGGTCAGCAGACATCCCACCATTCATTTCATATAAATGTTTTAGTTAAAGAGTCACTGTCTGTCACATCGTATGTTCTTACTATACATAAACAGATAACGCCATATTAACCTAAAAACGGGTAAATTCATGTCACCACTTTATAGCATCTATTAAAAACGCCAGAAAGATAGCAGCATGAACATTATACCCAAATTAATATCATATCAGCCAAAACAGGGATTTTAATATCTGAAAGAGAAATCGCAATTGGCCGACATCTGTACTCTCCCTATACATTAAAATCATAAAGGTCAAAACATAAAAAATCTAAAAATTAATAAATCTAATATATCACATTGAGAGCCCTCTAGTGGTTGATAAAAAAATTACATTGCCATTTAACCAGCATCTGTGAGTATTACAGGTAGGTAAATCCCTATTGGAGACAAGAACAATCCCCAGAAGGGTAACCTACCTCCCCAAGGGGTCCCACACGGATCTTAAAGGCAAAAAATTAAACCGATAATCGTATACTATCCTCATCTTTAGTATCAAATTTCAATAGTATACAATCCTCAGATGGACCCAGAAAATTGGAGTGGCAAGAAAGGGGGGAAGAAAATTAATAGTTCAGCAAGAGATCACTAAGAATTGTCTAAAAAGGCATTGACCTCTATGTCCACATTCAAACCCTGCGGTTTAAGACATTTCATGCGATATATCCAACTCATCTCGAGTTTTGATATCGCTATCCTTTTTGATCCACCTCTCCAGTGGGGTTTGAGGATGTCAATGGCAATAAAGGAAGTGCCACTAGGATCCCTGGCATGCACCTCCCTATAATGCCGAGAAACAGAATGTTCTCTAAATCCTCTCCTTATGTTCCCAATGTGTTCATTGACCCTTACCTGGAACTTTCTTACAGTACGTCCAACGTACTGTAACCCACATGGGCAGATAAGTAAATAAACTACATGGGTCATAGAGCATGTAATAAAAGATTTGATGTTAAACACTTGTGAGGTGCTATTTGAAATGAAATTCAAGGTCTTGCGTTCTTTAATGGCATTGATTTTACATACCGCACATTTTTGGCATTTATGGTAGCCAATTATATTTTGAAAGAACATGGGTTTATTCAATGGTGGATCCACGACTCCTGGAGCCAGAGAATCCCTTAATGAGGGGACCCCTCTAAAGACTACCCGAGGTTGTTCTGGTAACGCAGGGCCAAGGATAGCATCCTCTTTGATGAGATGCCAATGTTTCTTAACCAGTTTTTTAATTAGATAGTGCTGATTTGAATAACTAGTGATGAAAGGAGATATGTATTGATTATTTTCCTCACTAGAAACGCATTTATCCTGCAACAACACATTTCTATCGATAATTTTAGCTTCTCGCGTTTGTTTAAAGAGGTCTGTTTCCTCTTTAAACAAACGCGAGAAGCTAAAATTATCGATAGAAATGTGTTGTTGCAGGATAAATGCGTTTCTAGTGAGGAAAATAATCAATACATATCTCCTTTCATCACTAGTTATTCAAATCAGCACTATCTAATTAAAAAACTGGTTAAGAAACATTGGCATCTCATCAAAGAGGATGCTATCCTTGGCCCTGCGTTACCAGAACAACCTCGGGTAGTCTTTAGAGGGGTCCCCTCATTAAGGGATTCTCTGGCTCCAGGAGTCGTGGATCCACCATTGAATAAACCCATGTTCTTTCAAAATATAATTGGCTACCATAAATGCCAAAAATGTGCGGTATGTAAAATCAATGCCATTAAAGAACGCAAGACCTTGAATTTCATTTCAAATAGCACCTCACAAGTGTTTAACATCAAATCTTTTATTACATGCTCTATGACCCATGTAGTTTATTTACTTATCTGCCCATGTGGGTTACAGTACGTTGGACGTACTGTAAGAAAGTTCCAGGTAAGGGTCAATGAACACATTGGGAACATAAGGAGAGGATTTAGAGAACATTCTGTTTCTCGGCATTATAGGGAGGTGCATGCCAGGGATCCTAGTGGCACTTCCTTTATTGCCATTGACATCCTCAAACCCCACTGGAGAGGTGGATCAAAAAGGATAGCGATATCAAAACTCGAGATGAGTTGGATATATCGCATGAAATGTCTTAAACCGCAGGGTTTGAATGTGGACATAGAGGTCAATGCCTTTTTAGACAATTCTTAGTGATCTCTTGCTGAACTATTAATTTTCTTCCCCCCTTTCTTGCCACTCCAATTTTCTGGGTCCATCTGAGGATTGTATACTATTGAAATTTGATACTAAAGATGAGGATAGTATACGATTATCGGTTTAATTTTTTGCCTTTAAGATCCGTGTGGGACCCCTTGGGGAGGTAGGTTACCCTTCTGGGGATTGTTCTTGTCTCCAATAGGGATTTACCTACCTGTAATACTCACAGATGCTGGTTAAATGGCAATGTAATTTTTTTATCAACCACTAGAGGGCTCTCAATGTGATATATTAGATTTATTAATTTTTAGATTTTTTATGTTTTGACCTTTATGATTTTAATGTATAGGGAGAGTACAGATGTCGGCCAATTGCGATTTCTCTTTCAGATATTAAAATCCCTGTTTTGGCTGATATGATATTAATTTGGGTATAATGTTCATGCTGCTATCTTTCTGGCGTTTTTAATAGATGCTATAAAGTGGTGACATGAATTTACCCGTTTTTAGGTTAATATGGCGTTATCTGTTTATGTATAGTAAGAACATACGATGTGACAGACAGTGACTCTTTAACTAAAACATTTATATGAAATGAATGGTGGGATGTCTGCTGACCATTGAGAATATCCTCATGAGGTAGGACCTTACCCTGCTGACATAGGATAGTCCTATCTATGTCAAGGGCGGTCTTACTGGTAGGAATTTCCGGGTCATTCAGATCCTCCCCTTCCGGGTTCATTGATCCTGCGGCCGTTCCTGATTGGAGGCTGCTAGCTGAGAGAGAGGCTTGGTTGCCTGCTCTGTAGGCATATAAGGCTGACGTTCGGTGCGTCGCCCGTGCCCTTTGACAACGCCATCTGTGGTGAAATCGATCAGGGCGGAGCCACGCACCGAACGTCATTGCGTTTTACGTGACCCCGGATGCACGGGCGCACGTTTTTTATTTGTATCTGTTTGCTTGTTTTAGCCGGCAATTTTAAATTATATGTACCGCTGTGTATATGTTGCACAATTTTTAATAAATATTTGATGGTACTTCACATTCTGAGCCTATTTCTTCCCCTGGTTCGCCGGATGGACGTGGAGCCGTTAAACACATTGGAGAGGATATTCTGCCTGTCAGCTGTGACCGAGTTTTCTCCATGACCTGAGTGGATCGACACGCTTTTTATGATCGTGGATCTGGTAAGAGCACACCCTTACTTACCTCTCGGTGGGAATATATGTTTCTTTTGACCAGAGACCAGAGGCTGTTCAATATTTGGATCATTTTATTACTCTGCAACTGTTTTTTGCCCATCTATTTGGACATTCATATGTTTTGGGGTTCTGCTGTTGATTTCCCCTCTCTTTTTGGACTGCCTAACAATTGATTAGTATGCAATTCTAATGGACTAACAAAGTTTTTTAAGCGTTTGGTCCCAAATAGCAGATTGTTGTAATTACCCCGAAAGGTTTTTCCCATGACTGTTTGGGCATCATCCCTTTTTTTGCTATTTTTTGCACTAGCACTTTATTCATTTATTCATTTATGCATTTATTTATTTATATTATTTTCGCATTAAGTTGCGACTCCTAGCGCAACTCATCTTTTTTCTTTTTACTTTTTGCGTGTATATCACATGTTTAGCGTTGCTGCTGGAATTACTCACTATTTATTTATTCACTTATCCATTTGAAATTCATTTATATTCATTCTCCTAGCGCGAGGAAAACCCCCCCTCTTTCCTTTACTTGTCTTTTTGATATATTTTTTCCTTGCTGCTTGGTTTTTTTGTTCACTGTGTGCAAACATGGATGTGTTCGAATATCGGTCCTCACGCACCATTGTCAAAGATGGCGTGTTTGAGATCAACAAAGAACCAGATAATGATCTTGGTGGCCTATTCATGAGATTAAAGAATCTTATGGTTGCTGAATTGCATACTCAGTGGGATATTGCTATGTTAGACCAATATGTAGCTGACTCCATGGTTCCAAGGAGCTTAAGATGGGAGGTCAGCCCCCAAAAAGGTGAATTGGAATTGGCTGAATGGTTCCAATATTTTAATGAGGCGGGCGTAAAATTTTTGCAGTTTTTGGCTCAGCGCAAGAAGTGCAAATTAACACGCTTGGATGATGAAATTAAACTCATTAGGGTTAAACTTGGGCCCCTGACTGATAGTGTGGAGTATAAGGAGCGATCCTTAGTTCTTAAAAAACTGTTGGAAAAGGAGGAAACTGAACAAAAGAATAAGAAAAGAAAAAAGTTTAACAGAGATATAGCAGATTATAAATCAGGTTTGGTTTTTGACTGGCAGAGCAAAATCCAAGAAAACGAGAGTAATTCACTGGACATGGATACAGCTCCTCCACCCAATCAAAATATGGGTGCTGTAGCTGCTTCCGGCTCAACTCCTCATACACCTAATAGACCTATCCTTCGCCCAAGAAGGGTCTCCTATAAATCACCGGGGAGGGAGAGATCGTCTCAGTTATCTCAACCTCCAAAACCCAGGGATGTACAGAATAAAGGTCCTTCTGCTAAATCTCCAGGTTGGAGAAATAAAATTAAAGTACGGAAACCAGAAACCCCTCGTCGGGAAGTAAGAGATTTTGGGAGACCTTCTTGGAGACCCCAGGAAGGAGCCAGATATGATTATCCTATTCCAGTGAGTAACCGTTTCCAACCTTTACAGGAATTTCGATCCTTCGGGGGACCCTATCAACAATTGGGTGCCTCCGGTGGATGGAATAGAGATGATAGGTCATCTTCTTATTACTATCCTTCAATGCCTCCTACCTCCTTCTACCCCTCTAGACCTGTTAACCAATATGACCCTTATTACCAACAAGACCAATGGAGAGATCGAGAACCGAATCAATATCAGGATTTTCCCAGGTCCAATCAAGACCAACTAAGAAGGGTAGACAGAAAAGAGGAAGTAGAGGGGGGAAAAAAGCAAAGAATAAAAAGAAAGAGAACACAATAGGTCAGGGGATCTTCAATCTCAGCACTGTCACGCTGACCTCAGAGGAGGTTACTCTCCTCGATAAAGGATTGAAGTTTGCCCCACCTAAAACACTAAATAAATTTGAGACGCATATGGACGTACATAAATTTTCTAGGAAATTAAGTATGAAAAGGTTTTTTCTTTCTAAACCTGCCATAGCGTCCACTAACATCAATACAGATGTGGAAATTCAACATTCCAATCTTTCGAATGCCTCCTTGTTCAACCCCCCTGGAGGTATGGCACCTAACATCAAGGTTTTTAGGGATGTACTTTTGAGGGATCTCGAAAAAATTGATGTTAGGAAAACCAAACTCAATAAACCCCTGCAGGCTGGTTTTGACCAACTTTGCGAAGAAAAAAGTATTGTGATCCGCCCCGCTGATAAAGGGGGCGGAATTGTGATACTTAATAAGTCTGATTACCTCGAGGTACTGGGTAATATAGTTGGAGATAGGGATACCTATTTACCACTCCCCAAGGACCCCAGACCATCGTATAGGAAAGTCTTGACTGGAATAGTAAAGAAAGGTTATACTTCTGGAGTTCTCAATAAAAAAGAAAAAGCCTTTTTGGTTCCAGCTTCTTCAAGGATCCCAGTGATATACTACCTGCCCAAGATCCATAAAGATCCGGTCCACCCTCCCGGGAGGCCGATAATTAGTGGAATAGATTCCATCTCTTCTAGGGCAGGTAAGTATATCGATGGGTTCCTTCAGCCGTTGGTTAGGGCCTTACCGGCCTTTATCCGCGACAGTAAACATGTGATTAATATAATGAACAACATCCCACATGAGGAAGGTTTATGGTTGGTTACAGCAGACGTCACGTCTCTGTACACCATCATACCCCACGATTGGGGAATTTCATCTGTGAAATATTTTTTGGAAAGGGATTCTGCTCTGCTGGAGATCCAGCAAAGATTCATTATGGATCTTTTACAGTTTGCAACCACTCACAATTTTTTTTGGTTCGGTGGCAAATACTTCCTACAAAAGAGGGGGGTCGCTATGGGGGCTAAATTTGCCCCTAGCCTGGCCAACCTCTTTATGGGGAAATGGGAGGAGGATGTCGTCTATGCTGACCGCAGACCAGAATTGGTCTTGTGGGCTAGATACATAGACGACGTCCTCCTCCTATGGAGAGGATCCAGGGAGTCTCTGGTTGACTTTATGGATTGTCTCAATACCAACAATAGGGGGATTGAATTTAAGTATGAGGCAGATCAGGAGAAGATCAATTTTTTAGATCTGGAAATAAGGGTGGAGGACGGTCAATTTGTGACGTCCACATACTTTAAATCAACAGATCGCAATTCCTTTATTCCCCGTGACAGCTGTCACCATAAGGCTTGGCTGGATTCGGTTCCTAAGAGCCAATACTTGAGGCTTAGACGCAATTGCAGCAAGATGGAAGACTTCGATGAACAAGCCAAAATGTTAACTGCAAGATTTTTAAATAAAGGGTATCAGGAAACAGACCTCTTTAAACAAACGCGAGAAGCTAAAATTATCGATAGAAATGTGTTGTTGCAGGATAAATGCGTTTCTAGTGAGGAAAATAATCAATACATATCTCCTTTCATCACTAGTTATTCAAATCAGCACTATCTAATTAAAAAACTGGTTAAGAAACATTGGCATCTCATCAAAGAGGATGCTATCCTTGGCCCTGCGTTACCAGAACAACCTCGGGTAGTCTTTAGAGGGGTCCCCTCATTAAGGGATTCTCTGGCTCCAGGAGTCGTGGATCCACCATTGAATAAACCCATGTTCTTTCAAAATATAATTGGCTACCATAAATGCCAAAAATGTGCGGTATGTAAAATCAATGCCATTAAAGAACGCAAGACCTTGAATTTCATTTCAAATAGCACCTCACAAGTGTTTAACATCAAATCTTTTATTACATGCTCTATGACCCATGTAGTTTATTTACTTATCTGCCCATGTGGGTTACAGTACGTTGGACGTACTGTAAGAAAGTTCCAGGTAAGGGTCAATGAACACATTGGGAACATAAGGAGAGGATTTAGAGAACATTCTGTTTCTCGGCATTATAGGGAGGTGCATGCCAGGGATCCTAGTGGCACTTCCTTTATTGCCATTGACATCCTCAAACCCCACTGGAGAGGTGGATCAAAAAGGATAGCGATATCAAAACTCGAGATGAGTTGGATATATCGCATGAAATGTCTTAAACCGCAGGGTTTGAATGTGGACATAGAGGTCAATGCCTTTTTAGACAATTCTTAGTGATCTCTTGCTGAACTATTAATTTTCTTCCCCCCTTTCTTGCCACTCCAATTTTCTGGGTCCATCTGAGGATTGTATACTATTGAAATTTGATACTAAAGATGAGGATAGTATACGATTATCGGTTTAATTTTTTGCCTTTAAGATCCGTGTGGGACCCCTTGGGGAGGTAGGTTACCCTTCTGGGGATTGTTCTTGTCTCCAATAGGGATTTACCTACCTGTAATACTCACAGATGCTGGTTAAATGGCAATGTAATTTTTTTATCAACCACTAGAGGGCTCTCAATGTGATATATTAGATTTATTAATTTTTAGATTTTTTATGTTTTGACCTTTATGATTTTAATGTATAGGGAGAGTACAGATGTCGGCCAATTGCGATTTCTCTTTCAGATATTAAAATCCCTGTTTTGGCTGATATGATATTAATTTGGGTATAATGTTCATGCTGCTATCTTTCTGGCGTTTTTAATAGATGCTATAAAGTGGTGACATGAATTTACCCGTTTTTAGGTTAATATGGCGTTATCTGTTTATGTATAGTAAGAACATACGATGTGACAGACAGTGACTCTTTAACTAAAACATTTATATGAAATGAATGGTGGGATGTCTGCTGACCATTGAGAATATCCTCATGAGGTAGGACCTTACCCTGCTGACATAGGATAGTCCTATCTATGTCAAGGGCGGTCTTACTGGTAGGAATTTCCGGGTCATTCAGATCCTCCCCTTCCGGGTTCATTGATCCTGCGGCCGTTCCTGATTGGAGGCTGCTAGCTGAGAGAGAGGCTTGGTTGCCTGCTCTGTAGGCATATAAGGCTGACGTTCGGTGCGTCGCCCGTGCCCTTTGACAACGCCATCTGTGGTGAAATCGATCAGGGCGGAGCCACGCACCGAACGTCATTGCGTTTTACGTGACCCCGGATGCACGGGCGCACGTTTTTTATTTGTATCTGTTTGCTTGTTTTAGCCGGCAATTTTAAATTATATGTACCGCTGTGTATATGTTGCACAATTTTTAATAAATATTTGATGGTACTTCACATTCTGAGCCTATTTCTTCCCCTGGTTCGCCGGATGGACGTGGAGCCGTTAAACACATTGGAGAGGATATTCTGCCTGTCAGCTGTGACCGAGTTTTCTCCATGACCTGAGTGGATCGACACGCTTTTTATGATCGTGGATCTGGTAAGAGCACACCCTTACTTACCTCTCGGTGGGAATATATGTTTCTTTTGACCAGAGACCAGAGGCTGTTCAATATTTGGATCATTTTATTACTCTGCAACTGTTTTTTGCCCATCTATTTGGACATTCATATGTTTTGGGGTTCTGCTGTTGATTTCCCCTCTCTTTTTGGACTGCCTAACAATTGATTAGTATGCAATTCTAATGGACTAACAAAGTTTTTTAAGCGTTTGGTCCCAAATAGCAGATTGTTGTAATTACCCCGAAAGGTTTTTCCCATGACTGTTTGGGCATCATCCCTTTTTTTGCTATTTTTTGCACTAGCACTTTATTCATTTATTCATTTATGCATTTATTTATTTATATTATTTTCGCATTAAGTTGCGACTCCTAGCGCAACTCATCTTTTTTCTTTTTACTTTTTGCGTGTATATCACATGTTTAGCGTTGCTGCTGGAATTACTCACTATTTATTTATTCACTTATCCATTTGAAATTCATTTATATTCATTCTCCTAGCGCGAGGAAAACCCCCCCTCTTTCCTTCTACTCTTAAGCCTCATACACAAGCCTAGATTTTCGGATGACCGAATGTCTATTTTTTGTGGCATGCTAGTCTCATGTCGAAAGTGAAGAGGTTACTCACAATGCAAAAATTTGCATACGACAAAATACAACTTCAGAAGTGACATAATGTGATGTATAATTTTGCATGTATTCTTTTGTTTCTGAGCATGCGTAGTCTTGCTCTTTCATACAAAAAAACTTACTAATAAAATTAAAATCTGACCCTGAGTTCACATCCGCCAAAAATGTTATAGTCTGCACATCCAGCTCTTGTTTGACGAAAAAGCGCAATCGGCTGTCAAAAGCACCATAATAACGATCCGAAAATCGGCAGACAGCTCGTCGTACAAATTTTTCTATCCGATTTTCATATCATGTGTACAGGCCTTTAGACTGGCTACATGTCATTTTTTTTATTAATCAAAGCCTGCCAGCAGATTTTTTGGTGTGTATCATTTAAAACTGGTTAATTTTGGCATATAGCATATTAGATATTCGTTTATAATTACTATCCTTTACTTTACTTAATAAACTTTCGTTAAACCATTTACTGACTGTGCTTTTCAGGTTTCTCCAACACCCAGTTTAATGGATAAGAAAAAAAATGTGAAACAAAAAAAACAAAAACAAAAATACTTTTTCTAGCAATATTATTTATGTGTATTATTTTTAATATAATCTGCTGGAAATGTTGTGGTTTTATTTATATTGTAGAGTCAGGTTAGACATTCTGTTTCATAAATGTTTTAACCTGTGACAAACCCACTGTATGAAGCTCACCTTTTGTCCATAACCTTTAAAAAATGCTAGTAATGTGAATGAATGTTATTTGATTAAAATGTATGCGTCATCTTTTTGATGGATTTGAACCTGTTTGTTTATAATTGTGCGGAAATCATACAAATCAAATCAGATAAGGAATGATACATCAAAGTCAAGGACAATGTTAATCAGAAAGCTTGAAAAATTGCTATTTGAGACAAAGTTGCATCAGTTAGGTTGGAAAAAATACATAAGTCCCCTTAAGCCTCGTACACACAAATTTTTTTGACCGAAGGTTAAATAACCTATGGGGCCTACACACAAACTGATGAAAACGGACTGAAGGACCGTTCTCATCGGTTAACCGATGAAGCTGACTGATGGTCTGATGTGCCTACACACCATCAGTTAAAAAAACGATCGAGTCCAACGCGGTGACGTAAAACACAACGACGTGCTGAAAAAAACTAAGTTCAATGCTTCCAAGCATGCGTCGACTTGATTCTGAGCATGCACGGGTTTTGAACCGATGCTTTTACGTACTAACCATCGGTTTTGACCTATCGCTTATCAGTCCATCAGTTCAATTTTAAAGCAAGTTCTAAATTTTTAGACTGAAGGATAACTGACTGATGAGGCCCACACTCGGTCGGTTTGGACTGATAAAACTGAACTTCAGTCCGTTTTCATCAGTTTGGACTGATCGTCAGACCATTCTCCTCTGGCGATCCTATCGTGTGTACGAGGCCTAAGTTCAACCAATAGAGAAAAAGCAATAAATAAAAATACATGGGAAACCTCTATTTACAGAACACTGCTCCCACAGTTCACCCAGGGGAAGATAAAAACCCTAAAGCCTCGTACACACGATAGGTTAACCAGAGGACAACGGTCTGAAGGACCGTTGTCATAGGTTAACCAATGAAGCTGACTGATGGTCCGTCACGCCTACACACCATAGGTTAAATCAGTGTTTCTCAATTCCAGTCCTCAAAGCGCCCCAACAGGTCAGGTTTTCAGGATTTCCCTTTAGATGTTACAGCTGTGGTAATCACTAAGGCAGTGCAACAGATCAAATCACCTGTGAAAAATAAAGGAAAGCCTTAAAACATGACCTGTTGCGGCGCCTTGAGGACTGGAGTTGAGAAACACTGGGTTAAATAACCGATCGTGTCAGAACGCGGTGACGTAAAACACAACTACGTGCTGAAAAAAACGTTCAATGCTTCCAAGCATGCATCGACTTGATTCTGAGCATGCGTGGATTTTTAACCGATGGTCGTGCCTACTAACGATCGGTTTTGACCTATCGGTTAGGAATCCATAGGTTAATTTTAAAGCAAGTTGGCTTTTTTTAACCTATGGTTAAATAACCTATGGTGCCTACACACGATCGGTTTTGACCGATGAAAACGGTCCTTCAGACCGTTGTCCTCTGGTTAACCTATCGTGTGTACGAGGCCTTATAAAGCACGGTACAATTTTCTTCACTGGGGGAAAAACAGTTAGTATCTAGTTATATTTTGTACATTTAGGAATGCATCCAGCTCTTTTTTTAAATGAACTACTGAGCTGGCCAGAACTAGTTAATTTTCACAGTTTTCACTGTAAAGTAGCCTTTCCATATGTGCAGGATAAATCTATTTTCTTTCAAATTTAAAGAGTGCCCCCATTGTCCTTTGTAATGACCTAAAGCAGGGGTAGGCAGCATTTCAGAGGTTGAGATCCACCTGGACATCATAGAGAAAATCAAAGATCACCGGGGGGAAGAAGGGCACCCTTTACAAAAAAATAACTACCAAGAGCCCAATAAAAACACAGCATATTGTCCGGTGTCCCACCACTACTCCCACTCATGTCCCACACTCCCCTGCACATAATCCCCTCCCAGTAGTATCCTCTGCCCCATATACGAGGGGGTGCTGATAAGTATTAAACCTTACCCAGAATAAATTGAGTGAGGAAGCTGTAAATTGCAGGGTGTACTGGCCAATTTGTCTATATTCAATGGTGCAAAAATCAACTACCTATGATTTTAACTTATCTTTCTTGCAGGTCCAAGGTGAACATGGCAGCACCTCCAGAAAAAGTCAATGTGGAAGAGCATAGGAACATAATCAAGTTCCTGTATCTCCAAGGGAAAGGTGAGAAGCAGATCCATGATGAAATGCAACAAACTTTGGGTGACAGTGACAGTGGCCCAATTAATTAATTTCTTAATTTTCCAAAAAATAATGACAAAAAATTACAACTTCCAAAAACTCACCATGTCTCTTACTAAAAATCTAGGACTGTCTACATTACATAAAGGGATCATTTGGGGGATATCTGTACTGTCTTGACATTTTTGGGCCTCTAGAATTGAGAGAGTCCATCAGTACATCAGGATTGATCAATTTTCAGATATGTACCACAGTTTGTGGACTGTATAACTTTCCTACAGACTAAATAATATACACTTATTTGGGTTATTTTAGAAATGCAGCAGAATACATTTTGATCTAAATTCATGAAGAAAGATTATTTATTTGCAAAATGTTATAACAGAAATAAAGAAAATTGTTTTATTTAGAAAACAATTAAAAACCCAGTAGTGCTTAAATACCACCAAAAGAAAGTTCTATTTGTGTGAACAAAATGATAAAAAATGTGTTTGTGTTCAGTGTTGCTTGACCGTGCAATTGTCATTGTGTGTCAAAGTGCGACAGTGCTGAAAGCTGAAAATTGGTCTGGGGAGGAAGGGGATAAAAATGCTTGATATTGAAGTGGTTAAACGGTGCATTGATGTCTGTTTGCAAGATTGAGACATTCTGCAAAGATGTTATTATATTGCAAAATATGAATCATTAATTATCCCTCTCTGAATACAGTCTTTAAGCCTTGTTTCTATTTATTTATGAACTGGATTTTTCTTTCAAGTCCAAGTAAACGATATCCACAACCTAAATGTAAAGGGTATATCCATGCTAGGAACTGTAATGTTCGGGGAACCAGCTTGATCGCAGGACACAGGCTTTTAAATCAAAACTGAGGTTTATTAAACTTAAATGGCTTCATAACAGCAAAAACAAAAGAAATAACAGTCTCAACGACTTGTACAGCTCAGAACTGCTATCGCAGTTAAACAATTCTTGCAGGTAAGTTTCCCAGTAGCAGGCTTCCAGGCAGGACACTGCCAAGTGCTTTTACAGATTTTCACAGCTTCCCACAGCTTTTCCTTGTTCACCATTCACCATGCACAGCCTCCACTATGCTCCTTCACTCTCACCTGCAACTTCCTGTCTGCTTTAAACCACTTCCTTAGACAGGTGTGTTAACCCTTTCCATTCCCTTAAAGGCACCACAGTCCAAACAGAGGGGAAATATAACGTCCTTCCAGGACCCAGCCACAGCGTCCTGTACAGAACTATAATGTAATAAGCAGCTGTGCACTATAACACAGACACCATTCACAGATAATGGGCTCGATTCAGCAATGATTTACGCCGGCGTATCCATAGATACGCCACGTAAATTCAAAGCTGCGCCGGCGTATCTTCTTTCTGTATTCAGAAAGCAAGATACGCCGACATTAGCCTAAGATCCGACTGGCGTAAGTCTCTTACACCGTCGAATCCTAGGGTGCATTCTCACTCTGGCCGCTAGGTGGCGCTTCCGTCGTTTTCTGCGTAGAGTATGCAAATTACCTAGTTACGCCGATTCAGAAACGTACGTGCGCCCGGCGGTAGTTTTTTACGTCGTTTGCGTAAAGCTTTTTTGCCGTAACGTTGCTCCTGCTTCTATGAGAGACCTATTAGAAGAGATCCAGGCTTTAGAAATGCAACATAAAAAGATACAGACAGCGTCTGTGGGTAGGGAGTTGGGACATCTGAGAAGACAACTGTCCGAGATTTTACGGTTTAAAGCCAAGGCCATAATCTAACGAGGAAAAAAGGCAAACTATGAAATAGGAGACAAATGTAGTAAACTGCTAGCAGGGAAAATCAAAGAAAAGAACAGGTCAACTTATATATCGCAAGTAAAAGAGAAAGAGGGACAATTAACACAAGTACCTAAAGATATTGCACAGACATTTGGGAAATACTATTCTGCCCTATATAACTTGACACATACTACTACCTCTCAGTCCACGATAGCTGAATACCTTACCTCAGCTGGCCTTACTAGGTTACCCTAGTAAAAGCAACAAAATCTGGGAAATCCCCTGGGCCGGACGGCTTCAGTATAAGCTACTATAAAGAATCTTCTGAGGTATTATGTAAACACATGACTAAAGTCTTTAATGCGGTGGGTCTGACCTCCGCATTCCCCCCGGACACTCTGAGAGCACAGATCACGTTAATTCCAAAAGAGGGGAAGGATCCGGCAGAATGTGGAAGTTACAGACCCATCTCACTACTTAACGCGGATTTAAAAATATTTACGAAAATATTAGCAACGAGATTACAACCTTGGATTTCCCAAATAGTAGATTTAGATCAAGTAGGATTTATCCCCACAAGAGAAGGAAGAGATAACACAACAAGGGTGCTTAATTTGATTCACCAGGCAAATGTAACAAATACACTGTGTGTGTTTTTGAATACCGATGCCGAGAAGGCATTTGATAGGGTCAACTGGCGGTTCCTATTTGAGGTGCTGAAGTAAGTGGGTCTGGGAGATCGTATGATCAGTTGGATCAAAAGTGCTTATGTGAACCCTCAGGCCACGGTGAAAGTAAATGGGGTCCTGTCAAAACCCTTCAGTATCTCAAATGGCACCCACCAGGGTTGTCCCCTTTCACCCCTTCTCTTTGTTCTTTCTTTGGAACCTTTGTTGAGCAGAATACGCCAAAACCCAGATATACGGGGAATCAGGGTTGGGGAGGGAATCCATAAGGTTTCAGCCTACGCGAACGATATGCTGTTCTCCGTCACCTCTCTACACACTTCACTCCCTAATTTGATGAGAGAGATTGAGAACTATGGTTCTCTATCTAATCTTAAAATAAATCAGAGTAAATCAGAGGCTATGAGTGTGTCAATATCACCCATTTCTTGTAATACTATTCAATCAAATTTTGGTTTTAAATGGAAAACAACACTTAAATATTTGGGTACAAATATTCCCTCAAAAGAGAAGGACATTTTTAAAATGAATTTTCCACCAATGTACAACCTATTACGATCTCTCCTCGACAAATGGGGACATGGTCTCCATTCGTGTTTTGGTCGTATCAATATAATTAAAATGTCTGCACTACCAAAAATGTTGTACCTATTTCAAGCTTTACCAATTAATATCCCAGTGATGTTTCTGCGCCAGATACGTAGTTTATTTATGAACTTTATCTGGGCAGGGAAACGTCCCAGGATCCATCGAGATCTGTTGACTATACCAAAGAATTTTGGTGGAATGGCGGTCTCTGACATATTTAACTATTACCATGCAGTACACCTATCCAGATTAGTCGATTGGTGTAGACACATTAAACTCGAGAGATGGATTGATATGGAACAGCAGTTGAGTACAGTCCCTCTGTGTAGGGCACCTTGGTGCTACACAGCCTTACCGGCTACTCTTAAAAATCATCCTACAATCGGCACAACTCTTAAAATTACAGCGGGATCTGTAGAAATAGGAAATTCTCCTTAACACAATCACCTTTATTCCCTATTTTGGAAAATCTAAGTTTTAGTCCGGGTCTGGAGAGCGGGGCATTTCAGTCCCTTAAAGAGAAGGGAATATATCAGGCCTCACATTTTATCAAATCAGAAACTTGGCCATCGATTAAAATATTAACATAAGTAGGAGGTCCCTTTGAAGTCAACCTCTGGCAGGCTTTTCAAATAAGCCACTTTATGAGATACTTAGGTCCTGGAACTAATTTTCATTGTCAGTTAACAACTTTTGAGTTTTACTGTAATGACATAGAACCATTTTCGAGAGGGATTTCTAAAATGTATGGATTATTAAATAAGCCTTCAGATGATCTTGAGATACCAGGTATTAATAAGTGGGAGAAAGACCTAGATACAGTAGGTCCTTCACACCACTTCAACGCAAACAGATTATCTACTTGACTCTAAATTCTTCAATCAGTACACAAATCCAGGAATTAAATTATAAGGTTATGATGCAGTGGTACTACACCCCAGTGCGACTTAAAAAATGTAGCAGTGAAAACTCGGACAGGTGTTGGAGATGCCGAGAAGAAAGCGGGACACTGATCCATTTATTTTGGCTATGTAAAAAAATAAGATCCTATTGGACGACGATTTTGAGAATTTTACAAAAAAGTTCAGATTTAAACTTACCCAATGATCCTGCATTTCTTTTGCTTCACTGCTCTCAGATCCCAGTCCAGATTTATAGGAAATCAGCTCTCTGTCATATGGTTAATGCAGCCAAAGCAGGGATCCCCTTATATTGGAGAGATACTAGGCCGCCATCAGTTTCAGATTGGATGAAAAGAGTTGGAGACATAGAAGCTATGGAAGACTTAGTTCTCTCCGCTAAGGGTAAGAAAAAACAATACGAAGAAACATGGAAGAAATGGAAACTATTTAAGAATTCAGAGGAGGGGAAGATACGAATGGGTAACATTAATTATTGAGGAGTAAGGGAAGAGTAGGGAAGAATATTGGGAAGGAAAAACTTTGGTCTCTTTATTATGATGTATGGTTTAAAAGTTGGAGAGAGGAAGGGAGAATTATAATAATCATAATAAAAGGAGAGGAGGGGAGAGAGGGAACCTTTTTAAAAAGAAAAAAAATAATATACAATCAGGGGTAGACTGAAAGCACTCAGGGCCCCCAGGCCAAATATAGCAAGGGCCCCCTGTCAAGCTCCATTGATGACCCGCTCCTAAATTTGCACAAAGTACAACTTCTGCCTTTTTTTTATGGGACCTGGAGGGGGGGTTCTCTCTAACAGTGTCCACTAGACAGTTTGTTAGAAACCGTCCCCTCCAGGACTCATTAGAGTCTACAACAGAGTCTAATGGAACCTGGAGGGGGGTCTCTCTCTAACAATGTCCATTAGAGAGTCTATGTTAGAGAGAGACCACCCTCCAGGACCCATTAGAGACTAAAAAGGAGTCTAATGGGACCTGGAGGGGGTCTCTCTAACAGAGGCCCTTTTGTATCTATTATAGAGTCTGTTGTCTCTAATGTGACCTGGAGAGGACTTTTTCTAACAGACTCTATAATAGATACAAAAGGGCCTCTGTTAGAGAGACCCCCCTCCAGGTCACATTAGAGACTACAAAGGAGTATAATGGGACCTGGAAGGGGGCCTCTTACTATCAGAGTGTGCAATGAACACATTCATTCACTCTGGTCCTTACGGGACCCCCTCCTTGTGCCATCACTCTCACCTCTGCCCCAAACTCTCACAAAGTAGGCCTGTAAAAGGAGCTGAAGCTTCGGGTACGTAGCTTGCCGTCTGATCTGTACAGTACTCCTGGACATCTCCTGGCTTCCTGTGATGTCACTTCCTTGCGCTCCACGCTGGTTCCGTCTGACCTTTTGATGGTTACAGGACGTGCAACGGAAAGTCTACTATCTCAGTAGCCAGACGCTAGAAGATACCCAGATACCAACTACAGATGAGCCTGTTTTTAATTCCTATCTTGTGAGTGTTTCTTGTATCTTGCCACCTACACTCAGGTGGCGTTTCCTATGTCACCCTTTCTTGTCCTAGTTACAAAGTTGGCTTTCTTTGAGGACAGCTGCCTCCATCACTATTTATTGATTTCATATGGACTTATGGACTAATTACTAATGTATTATTTATGATCGTAACCCTCTTTATCTGCATGTCCACAGTAACACGGTCTCTTGCGTCTACAGTTATTGATGTTTCCATAGAAATAAAATTGACACTGTGTAGTGCTCCTCATACCTTAACTGTGGGCACTGTAGCTGTGGCTAGTTCCCGCTTCCTCTGTGGCTGGCTCCCATGTCCTCTGTGGCTGGCTGGCTTCCGCATTGTCAGTGGTTGGCTCCTGGGGGTGGCTGGCTGGCTGACTGGCTGGCTTCCTGGTATAGGTAGGTCACCATGTGAGGCTGGCTGGCTCCCTGGTGTGGGTGGGTCACCATGGATGGCTGGCTGGCACCCTGGCCCTGCTATAGGTGGGTCGCTGTGGGCGGCTGGCTGGCACCCTGGCCCTGCTGTGGGTGTGTTATCAGCAATGGGTGGCTGGCTGGTACCCTGGCACTGCTGTGGCTGGCTGGAGTGTCCTCTCCTCTTCCGCTTAGGCGAGTGAGGGACTCAGAGGAAGGCAGCTGCCTTTGCCTATCTGGGACAGTAGAACTAGAAGGTTTGCAGCAGGCCCAGTACACGGAGGCACGTGGTACAACACATAATGACACCACGTGCATGTGTGGGTCCTCTCTGTGTCCATTTGAGAGTCTATGTTAGAAAGAGCCTCCATCAGTGCCCATCAATGCAGCCTCCATCAGTGTCGAGCAATGCAGGCTGATCGGTGCCCATCAGCGCAGCCTCATCATTGCCCATCAATACAGACTCACCAGTGCCCATCAGTGCAGCCTGATGCCCATCAATGCAGCCTCACCAGTGCCCATCATTGTAGCCTAACCAATGGCCATCGATGCAGCCTGATCAGTGCCCATCAGTGCAGCCTCACCAATTGCATGGGGATTAGAGAATGGAGTGCTGCCGGATCAAACAGAGCGTCCCGATTGTCACAGAGTGTCTCACTGTGACACAACATGGATTTGAATTAATTACCTGGAGGTCAAATTAACTCCTGCCTCCTGGACCCACTTCTTTGATAGACATCACATGTCCCGGCATTGGACCAGTGTGACATCTAACAAAAGAGCCAGTCCAGGAGGCAGGACCCCTGGACCCCAGACCGGCCCTGAGAGTTCCAGCCTGTGGCGCCAGCAGGCCCCCTTCAGCGACCGGGCCTTTGGACCACGGCCAAAGTGCCCGACCGGTTAGTCCGCCCCTGGGCAAATGAACACATAGCAGACAGGCAATAGAAAATTAATCCCAATCAGCTTCTATTATACCACTGCAGCACTTCCATGTCTGTTTAAAAAAAAGCAGTGTGTTGCATTTTTCTGGGCAGCAAATGCACATGAAAATGCGCAAATATGACTTTGGCTGGGATTACATGAGTGTGGTGCATTCTTTTTCCTGTCACATTTTCTATGCACACTTTTGGGCACTTTGCCATTAGATCAGAGAGCGTATTTAATGAAAGTGCATGAAAGAGGCGGCATGCAGGAATTTGATGCACTTGAAAACATTTATTCCAATAGAGTTTAATGGTAGCGTGCCTGAAAACATGTGTAATTGTTCCATAAAACACACCGCAAACGCACTGAACATACAGGTGAACGCACAGGGAGTGCAGATCCTGTGATGTAAACAGACCCTCAGGGAAATCTGTCCATGTCACTGACATCTCCCTCTAGAAATGCTGATTTTCTGTCTGTCACCATGACCCCGGTCCTTTTACTCTGCCATGACATGCTGAAAGTTGTAGTGCTACCAAACCTGAGATTTGTTGTTCCTCTGATTCCATTCAGAGCATACCTGTAGCCCCCCCATCACCTCTTCAGACGGCCCTTCAGGTCCCGGATCTAGAGTTGGTAGAACTCCTTGCTCTCCTCGGTGACAGGCCACCCTCTGGTCCTCTCCTCCACCTTCTTCTCCTTCATCCCGCCCATGCTCCCTTTCCCTTTCTTCTTCTTGGGCGTCATGGCCACCACTCTGCTGTCTACAGCGTCCCACTGCTAGGCAACCACGGGAAGGAGCCGTGGCCGGACACACTTACTGGGAAGGTAGAATGGGCAGGCTTCAGTAGGGGCCTGGGGTGGGATTTTCTGAGCAGGGGGCGATGCTGGTTCCTATGATGAAGACAACACTAGGTCCCGTGCACAGGCCCTAAAAAGTTGGTCACTGACTGGCAAGTTCCAGCAGGTGGCGCTGGCGGGGCCCCTTCCTTGACCAGGCCCTCGGACCGCGGCACAAGTGTCTGACCGGTCAGTACACCCCTGTATACAATTGATTGTCTGTATATTAGTATATTTGATTATATTTGATCAAATGCACTTTCATATTTTTTTTAGCGCTACACTCTTTTTACATACAGTATCTCACAAAAGTGAGTACACCACTCACACCCCTAAATTTGCTGTCCCCTCAAAATAACTCAACACACAGCCATTGATGTCCAAACCACTGGAAACAAAGGTGAGTACATCCCTAATTGAAAATGTCCAACTTGGGCCCAAAGTGTCAATATTTTGTGTGGCTGTCATTTTCCAGAAATGCCTTAACCCTCTTGGGTATGGAGTTCACCAAAGCTTCACAGGTTGCCACTGGAGTCCTCTTCCACTCCTCCATGATGACATCACACAGCTGGTGAATGTTAGAGACCTTCCATTTGTGGATGCCCCACAGATACTCAATAGGGTTTAGGCCTGGAGACATGCTTGGTCAGTCCATCACCTTTACCCTCATCTTCTTTAGCAAGGCAGTGGTCATCTTGGAGGTGTGTTTGGGGTCAATATCATGTTGGAATACTGCCCTGGGGCCCAGTCTCTGAAGGGAGGAGATCATGCTCTGCTTTCAGTATGTCACAGTACATGTTGGCATTCATGGTTCCCTCAGTGAACTGTAGCTCCCCTAGTGTCGGCAGCACTCATGATGCCCCAGAACATGACACTCCCACCAACTTGCTTGACTGTAGGCAAGACACACTTGTCTTTGTACTCCTCACACACACTTGACACCATCTGAACCAAATCAGGTCTTGGTATCATCAGACCACAGGACATGGTTCCAGTAATCCATGTCATTAGTCTGCTTGTCTTCAGCAAACTTTTTGCAGGTTTCCTTGTGCATCATCTTTAGAAGAGGCTTCATTCTAGGACACTAGCCACACAGACCAATTTTATGCAGTGTGTAGCATATGATCTGAGCACTGACAGGCTGACCCCCCAACCCCATCAACCTCTGCAACAATGCTGGCAGCACTCATAAGTCTATTTCCCAAAGACAGCCTCTGGATATGATGCTGAGCATGTGCACTCAACTTCTTTGGTTGTCCATGGCGAGGCCTGTTCTGAGTGGAATCTGTCCTGTTTAACTGCTGTATGGTCTTGGCCACTGTGCTGCAGCTCAGTTTCAGGGTCTTGGCAATCTTTTTATAGCCTAGGCCATCTTTATGTAAAGCAACAATTATTTTTTCTCAGATCCTCAGAGAGTTCTTTGTCATGATGTGCCATGTTGAACTTCCAGTGACCAGTATAAGAGAGTGAGAGCGATAACACCAAATTTAACACACCTGCTTCCCATTCACACCTGAGACCTCGTAACACTAACGAGTCACATGACACAGGGAAGGGAAAATGGCTAATTGGGCCCAATTTGAAAATGTTTACTTATTCGTGTAATAACTTTTGTTGCTAGTTTAGACATTAATTGCTGTGTGTTTAGTTATTTTGAGGGGACAGCACATTTGCACTGTTATACAAGCTGTACACTCACTACTTTACATTGTAGCAAAGTGCAATTTCTGTGCTGTCACACGAAAAGATATAATAACATTTTTTACTAAAATGTGAGGGGTGTACTCACTTGAGATACTGTATATATTAATATTGTTTTCTAGCAAAACTATTCTATATGGTCTTTTATCATACTCTTTAGTGTTTTCCTAACTATAGAAGTTAAAATAACTGGTCTGTAGTTACTTTGTAAAGACTTTGATCCCTTTTTAAATATAGGCACCGAATTGGTCTTGCCCCAATCTAATGACTGGTACCAAGGCAGTCATTAAAGAGTCTCTAAAAATTAGAAACAATGGCTTTGAATAAAAACAGAGATTTAGCTCACATAGGTATATGCCCTCTGGTCCAGGTGCTTTACTCACCTTTATTTTGTCCACATTTTTCTTTTCAGGCTATATAACTATGATCCTCATTATGGACTTGAGCTCCCCATTTTCCTTTTGATTACACAGAGTTGAAAAGGGATTTGCTTGTAAAGGGCATATATGCTCAGATCTGAACATTTTACTATTAACATATTTGAAGATATTTTTGGGGGTTGTTCTACTTTCTCTTGTAGCCTGTCATAAATTGTTTATATTACATATTTTGTTATATTTTTTGTAGCTTGTGTTCCTTCATTTTTTTATTTTTGAAATTCTCTTTTCTTATTTTTATGGCTTTTTTAACCGAGAGCCACATATGTTTTGTTTTTAGCATTTTAAACTCATTGCCCATGGGAATATATTTTGCAGAGTATTAGCATTAAGTCAGTTTTTTGTTGATGTTTTAGAGAGAAGCCGTCGAAAATTTGCTTTCTTAAAATTAAGTGTTTTAATCTTTCCAGTATGAGCTTGTTGTTTACAACTTACATTAAAGGAAATCATGCCATTTTCAATGCTACCCAGATGTTTTTTTTTAAATGAACATTAGTAATAAGGTCTGCATTGTTTGGGATTACCGGGTCCAGTGGAGCACCATTTCTTGTTGGGGCATTTAAAACGGTACCATAATAAAATTACAGGATTTAAAGCATGTGCTGTTTCTGTTCCCAAAGCGCAATTATTCTTGTCAATTTAAGTTAGTTAAAATCTTCCATTATTACCACTTTGTAAGCCTGTGCTGCCCTTTATATCTGTATGAGGAGTTGAGTCTCTACCATCTCATTAAAAAAATCGCAATAAGCGTATATTGATTGGTTTGCACAAAAGTTATAGTGTCAACAAAATAGGGGATAGATTTCTGTCATTTTTATTATTATTATTTTTTTTTACAAGTAATGGCGGCGATCAGCGATTTTTATTGGGACTGCAATATTGCGGCGGACAAATCGGACACTTTTGACACATTTTTGGGACCATTGACACTTATACACCGATCAGTGCTATAAAAATTCACTGATTACTGTATAAATGTCACTGGCAGGGAAGGGGTTAACACTAGGGGGCGATCAAGGGATTAACTTTATTCCGTAGGTGTGTTCTAACTGTGGGGCATGGGACTGACTAGGGGAGGAAACCAATCGATGTTCATACTTAGTATGAACACATAATCTGTCTCCTCTCCCTTGAGAAAACTGGGATTTGTGTGTTTACACACACAGATCCCAGTTCTCGCTCTGTCACGAGCAATCGCAGGTGGCAAACACTCACATTGGCTCCGGGGACATGCTGTTTGCAAACCCGAGCACCTCCAGTGGGAAGCGTGTGCCTCCTACAGCATCTTAAAGGCCCGACATACAGCTGCATTGGCTCGCCCAGGGGAGCCAACTTGCCAACTTGCCTCAGTGTAACTGCGGTGGCTGGTCCAGAAGCGGTTTAAAAATGAAACATCCGAGCCTGGAAATAGAAAATCCTGGACTTATTTGGATTGGAGCTCCCAAAGCATAATAATAATAATGCAGATAGAGAAAGGAGCTGTGTGTTAGTGGGGGTCCTGACTCTCCTGTAGTCCAAGGGAGGGGGCGGGCACGACACTCCACACCAGGGAGAAAGCCTTGCATTACTGTGTGAATTTACAGACAGAAGAACAGGAAGTGAGGATTTCTCAGAAGAAATAAGGACATTTAAAAGCAAAATCAAAGGATGAGGTAAGTGAAGGAGGACTGCACTAAGGGAAAGGAAGCTATTTAGGGAAAACTTGTTTTACCTTTACAACCCCTTTAAAAATTCTCTGTCTTACATATATTCTGTTATTGGTTCCAACATGAACCAAGACTGCTGGGTCATGATTCCACCTTCTTCAGGTGGGGTTTTCAAAAAATAAAAAAGGACAAATCTATAGTTCACAGTACACTGTCTGAACTATATAATACTGTATGATCAAATGTAATGTGAGGTATAATTATGGTTCTTTTTATTCTTAACAATCCTCATGTCTATTGGTAACTGAGTGGAATCCTATGATAAGCAACTAGCTGCTGATGGATTTCTAACAAACACAATTTACCACTATTTTTATGTAACTAAATAAGTATTTTATGGAACACAGTCAATTGTTGGATAAGTACTATTCACTTGTCTCTGGAATTAAATATAAGCACACGTTTTAAAAAGAGAAGATCCATGTGTTTGCAACTTTGACCATTTTTTTTACATCTTATTTATAGCAAGGCATGAAAAGATCAATAATATACCCCTTCTTAGACTCAGCGTATCCCCTCCAAATTGTATCTTAGACAAATCGATGACCTGTGCACAGTGAATTGTGTTATATGGCTTTTTATAGTCATTGTGCAGTGGGCACTGATGTGTAGCAACTTGTAAACACTAATACAAATGCCAGTATTTCCCATTCTAATGTGGTTTAAAAAAAAAAAAATTCAATGTCTGCATTTTTTAAACAATAAGTTACAGTAACTTAAAGCTTAGCTTTTTGTGTTAACAATATGTGTTACAAATACAATGTCAGCTTACTATTTTCCTAACCAAATATGCATATGTGTGTGCGGGTGCATGTGTATGTATGGTACTGTACAATGTATCACAGCAAACATGACATTTGTTTTAATGTTGTGAGCTAGATTACCTCCTTTGGCTTAACCTGTTATCTTCACATTATACAATTTGTTGAATCATTAGTAAAAATCAAATCTGTTTCCTGTGCCAAATTGTGACACATGCTTATACAATTTAGTTACATTTATCTGCAAATAATTTCAACTTTACTAACACAGCAATTTTACAAATTCAGATGAACCCTTGGGACAACTTTATAGTGCACAGAAAAAAAACATTGCTACTGCAACAGTGGTAATGACTATGTCAGACTATAGCTTAATATAAAATTCCAATTGTAGCTAAAAAAAAAAGCATACCTGGGTGCCTAGACAGTTTTCAACTGATGTGAGCTGATATAATTGTATTTAAAAAAAAAAATATATATATGGATATATAAATGTATGTTACTCTTGAGGAAATGTAAAAGTTATGTTTCTGATCACACCTGGTTAATTCAGTGGTGGAATTATTTCTTAACAACACAGGTTTTAGTGATTAGCCTAAATACATGATCAAGTGTCTATATAAACATACAAAAATAGAATGGCAAATGGAGGTAGAAAAAGAGAGCTGCAATATTTTCTGTTATTGTATTAAAAAGAAACTTGCAACATTCCAAGATATATGCAAGTACAGTGCCCATCACTGACCATCAATAAGGAGCTAGCCATGCACAACTGTATGTTTATATAAAACCAATTACTGTATTTATTGGCGTATAACACTCACTTTTTTACCCTGAAAATAGAGGGTATACTGTGCCTGCGTGTTATACGCAGGGGGCTGTGGAATGTTTTATCCTGAAACTTCCCTCTTAGGCATTGTACACACGGTCGGACCAAACCGATGAGAATGGTCCGACGGACCGTTTTCATTGGTTCACCGCTGAAGTGGCCTGATGGTCTCATGTGTGTACACACCATCGTTCCAAAAACCGATCGGGTCAGAACGCGGTGACGTCAAACACACGATGTGCTGAATAAAACGAAGTTCAATGCTTCCAAGCATGCGTTGACTTGATTCTGAGCATGCGCGGGTTTTGAACCAATGCTTTTCTGTACTAACCATCGGTTTGGACCGATCGGGCAGCGGTCCATAGGTTTTTTGAAGCATGTTTTAAAATTTTGAACTGAAGGAAAACAGACCGATGGGCTATACACACGGTCGGTTTGGACCGATGAAACTGAACCTCCGTCCATTCTCATCGGTTTTGTCCGACCGTGTGTACGGGGCCTCAAAGTTAGGGTGCGTGTTATACGCCTGTGCATGTTATTCACTGATAAATATGGTAATTAAATCTTATATTAACTTTTAGGCCGGGTACTCACGAGCAAACATGTACGGTGAAACCGGTCCGTCGGACCGTTTTCACCGTACATGCCTGCCAGAGGGATTCTGTACGATGGTTGTACTAACCATCGTACAGAAGTCCGCGCGTAAACACTACGCGGGGCGTGTCCGCGTCGTCGCCACGACGATGACGCGGCGACGTGGGCGGGCCTGCCATTTAAAGGCTTCCACGCATGCGTCGAAGTCATTCGACGCATGCGAGGGACGGCGGGCGCTCGGACATGTACGGTAGGTCTGTACTGACGACCGTACATGTCCGAGCGGGCAGGATTCCAGTGGACGGTTTTAAAACACGTCCAGGAATATTTGCCCGCTGGGAAAAGGCCCGGCGGGCAAATGTTTGCTGGAATTCGGCCCGCTCGCGCCTACACACGAGCGAACATGTACAGTATGCTGAAACTGGCCCGCGGACCAGTTTCAGCATACATGTTTGGTCGTGTGTACGGGGCCTAAGGTGTAAATGTATTTTTTTTACATTTTAATATCTGTAGCTTTAGTTTAAATTAATCAATGGTGTTTATGCAGGCACGTTGCACTGTTGACACCATTAGGAAACCTACCCTGGGAAAGGCCATGCAGCCTTTGCTGGAGTAGATGTATGATGACAGGAAGTGGCTCCAAGAAGGCTATGGGAGATAAACAGCACTGAGATTCAACAAAGCAGCTGCTCCGGAGCTGTGTGAACCATCTCCATTGAGAGCTGGTCACAGTCTCCTGACATGCAGATTGGATGCGGGGAAACCCACATCCAATTTGCACCAATGTGAACCCAGCCTTACATTTATTTATATATTTTTTTACTTACATCATGGTTTCCATGCCTAGAAATGATATCATACATTACTGGAGTCTTCAGGAGGGGAGGAAGGGAGGAGAAGTTTGCTCAGCCAAGCACACCCTCCTGCCTACATGTCTGAACTATGGGTAGATGGATTCCAGGAAGTAAATACTACATAAATCATCTACCCTTACTCAATATGGCCATGGCCAGAAATGGTAAGGGGGTTTCAAAGTTTTTTCTTAGCAAAAAAAAACAAAAAAACAAGGAGACATGGATGTAGGCATTCGTTTTGAATATTAAAAATTAATTAAATAGCATTTTTGGTTTGTGGTGCTCAAACACAGTGTAGTTCTGCTTTAAGAGTGCATGTCCGGGTGGTTAGTGAATGCACAGAGTTTAATTCTTTCCTTGAGTACCTTGTTCATAAACATGTTTTCTCAAATTAATGAGCAGTGAAATGGAGATTAAGTAGCTTTTTCTGTATTGGGAGTTAAACACCAAGCAAAAGTACAGATCATTAAATCTTAACTTTGATTTCAACAGAATAACATAGTGTTATGATTGTCTAAGGGGTATCTTCAGGCGCAGTTGATAATTTAAAATTATCTTCCTCAAAGGAAAATGTTGCATCTTGATTGTATTTTTTTGGCCAGTAGTATGCTGGTCACCCAAGAAAGAAATGTGTGATCAACAAGAAAATTAATAGCATGCGATAGAATCAGACCGCTTGCTTTCTTTTTAACTTTCATATGATGTCTGCAGAAATACAACCTATCAATGTGTAGTAACTGTGGGCTAGATTCAAGTAGCCCGCCGTAAGTTTGTGCGGGCGTAGCGTATGTTATTTACGCTACGCCGCCGAAACTTACACGAGCAAGTGCAGTATTCACAAAGCACTTGCTCCGTAAGTTGCGGCGGCGTAGCGTAAATGGGGTCGGCGTAAGAGGGGGCATGTTTTATGTAAATGGTTGGTGACCCGACGTGATTGACGTATTTCCCGAACGGCGCATGCGCTGTCCGTGGAATTTCCCAGTGTGCATTGCTCCAAAGTACGCCGCAAGGACGTCATTGGTTTCGGCGTGAACTTAAATTACGTCCAGCCCTATTCACGAACAACTTACGCAAACAACGTAAAAAATTCAAAATTCGACGCGGGAACGACGTCCATACTTAACATTGCGTACGCCTCCTAATAGCAGGAGCAACCTTCCGCCGAAAAAGCCTACGTATGTGTTGCGGCGTAAGTCCGCCTAATTCAAATGGGGATGTTTTATTTAAATTTTACTTGACCCGCGTTTTTGAAGTTTTTTTTTTAACGGCGCATGCGCCGTCCGTAAAATATCCCAGTGCGCATTGCTCCAAATTACGCCGCAAGGACGTATTGGATTCGACGTGAACGTAAATGACGTAAAGCCGTATTCGCGAACGACTTACGCAAACAACGTAAAAATTTCAAAACTCGGCGCGGGAACGACGACCATACTTAACATTAGCTACGCCTCATATAGCAGGGGTAACTATACGCCAAAAAAAGCCTAACGTAAACGACGTAAAAAAATGCGCCGGCGTGACGTATGTTTCTGAATTGGCGTATCTAGCTCATTTGCATATTCCTCGCGTAACTATACGGAAGCGCCACCTAGCGGCCAGCGTGATTATGCAGCCTAAGATACGAAGGTGTAAGACACTTACACCAGTCGGATCTTAGGGATATCTATGCGTAACTGATTCTCTTGAATCAGGCGCATAGATACGACCAACCGCACTCAGAGATACGACGGCGTATCAGGAGATACGCCGTCGTATCTCGGTTCTGAATCCGGCCCTGTGTATTTAATCTTCCTTCTTGCTTCAGCAATCAATATATCATTGTGAGATCTTGAAGGTCTCATTAAAATGAGACCCCCTACATGTTTTACTTATACATCATTAAGCATAGAAGGAAAAAATGGCATTGCACTTTCTAGAGATTATTTATTATACATACTGTAGATGTAGATATTATACATACACTGTAGATGCAATTTTATGTTTTGCCCAATGAGTTTAATAGCCCATAATGTACAGATTTCTTGACTTAATTTTGAAACACAGATTTTTTTTGCAACCAGCATATTTTTTTTTTTTAGGTAAGTCTTTTTTATTTATAGTTGTATTACAAACACTACAATAGGCAGAAGTAACACAAAAGTAGACATAAGAGGCCACGGTATTTTCTATAAATGTCCTCCACAGAGTACTTTTCTATAAACTCTCCCCTTTTGTCATTAAAAACACCCTGATCAATAAATCTACTTCTATTCAGGAGGTAAAACAACAAAGGAATCACCAAAATAATCACAAATATTTTTCTATTTCTAATTAAAAGTTGTTGACTGGATAACAAACCTGTACCGATAACAACCACTCTCTAGACAGCCTTATAAAATCTTCTTGTTCAATCTAACTATTTTAAATTGAATCTAAAACAAATGTGCTGAGTATGTTATCTTTTTATCCATTATTGGATCCATTGGGGATGTTTCTGCTTTTGTCATTAAATATATTAAAGCATTTTTAATGTATTTACATGTCGTAGCTTCAGGAAATGTTTTGTTTTTACTGTTGCAATGACTTATTTGTTTGATGAGAAATAACAAGAGGCTACATTATGATCACTTCTAATGGATAAGAAAGGGAAAATTCTAGCTCACAAAAAGAACATTGTATAAAGTAATGTTTAAAAGAAAAATTGTCTTTCTAATCAGGTAAAAGAACATTCTTTTGGCTTTTAGGTAGCAATATTTATGAAAAAGTGTACTTATTTATTTAAAGAAAACTTGTCATGCAGCAATGAAATACCTTCCATTCAAGAAGAAGTTGACATTTGATTTTTTCAGTTTCATTGTTTCTATGCATTATGTTCAATTATTCATGTACAGTATATGTAATCTCTTCCCTATGTTTAACTTTATCCCAAAATAAGTGTCATTAATGGAGAGTGTACAGCGTATGAACTGACCCACTAATATGATTTTGACAAGCAGATTCTATGTGATAGAGATGAACTTGGGTTCACAGTGAACCCAATCCATTCATATAGGTGGATTCAGAAAGACTTAGGCTGGCGTATCAGTAGATACGCCAGCCTAAGTCTGAATCTGCGCCGACGCAAATTTAAGTGTATTCTGGTAACCAGATAGGCTTAAATTAGGCTCAGATACAAGTGGCGTAAGTGTCTTATACCGTTGTATCCTAAAGTGTACTTTTTAGGCTGACCGCTAGGTGGCGCTTTCATTGCGGTCGGCCTAGAATATGTAAATGAGTAGATACGCCGATTCACGAACGTACGCTTGCCCGACGCAGTAAAGATATGCCATTTACGTAATGCACTTTCAGGCCTAAAGTTATTCCATCAAATAGCTGGAATAGTAATGTTAAGTATGGCCGTCGTTCCCGCGTCGAAATTTGAAAATTTTACGTTGTTTGCGTAAGTCGTCCGTGAATAGGGCTGGACGTAATTTACGTCCACGTTGAAACCAATATGACCGTGCAGTGTACTTTGCCGCAATGCACACTGGGATATGTACACGGACGGCGCATGCGCCGTTCGTAAAATACGTCAATCACGTCAGGTCACCCCCCATTAACATAAAACACGCCCCCTCAGCTGAATTTGAATTAGCCGCGTTTACGCCCTCCCGATTTACGCTACGCCGCCGTAAGCAGGCAAGTACTTTGTGAATCATGTACTTGCCTCGCTAACTTATGGCGGCGTAGTGTAAACACAATACACTACGCAGCCACAAAGTTAGGGCGGTCTATGTGAATCTAGCTAATAGTTTGCAGACAGGCAAACTAATGTGGTTGACCAAGTGAAAAACAATTTGCTGCACACCAACATCCATCCAACAGGTTTATTGAAGGACTGCCACCAGGACTAAAACAACGGACCAAGGGGCGACGAAATTTCACACATACCTTGTGCTTCTTCAAAAAAAGCACAACGTATGTGTGAAACATCATCAACACTTGGTCCATTGCTTTAGTCCTGGTGGCAGTCTTTCAATAAACCTGTTGGACAGATGTTGGTGTGCAGCTAAATTTTCTCACTAGTTCTTGATGTTTACGGTTGCAAGCCAGACCTAGCACCCAGCCCTTCCATTTTGTTTTTTCAAACTAATGTGGTTGTTGGTTGCCACAGTAACCAACTACCACTTCTTGGCCTCTGAACTTGGGTCAGGTGGCTTAGAGTAGGCAATAATTTGGGTTTTGTTTTGTGCCAACCCCTCACAAAACAAGTTATTTTATATCAGTATCACCAGCTGTTAAACCTTATATGACATTTTAGTGGTTGGGTTTACATCTACTGTAACAAACTATGCTTGAAATCTTCAAATTCAGTTCCCAATTCATTGATAGCTATCCAATTCTCAACACCTGAGCTACTTTATTCTACTAAATGTGATACTATTCCTATTATATTTTTATTGTAATTTTAAGATTGAGGTAATTAGTGTGCATCAGGCATTTGACAGTCTGTCCACCTCATATCACATCACACACATTTTCCACACTTCTTTATACAAAAAATAAAAGTTAAGCATGCATTAACCAGTTCAGCCCCAGACCATTTTACTGGTCAAAGACCTGGCCACTTTTTGCGATTCGGCACTGCGTTGTTTTAACCGACAATTGCGCGGTCATGCGACGTGGTTCCCAAACAAAATTGATGTCCTTTTTTCCCACAAATAGAGCTTTCTTTTGGTGGTATTTGATCACCTATTTTTTGCACTTTAAACAAAAATAGAGCAACAATTATGAAAAAAAATTCAATATTTTTTACTTTTTGCGATAATAAATATTTTTTTAGGCAGATATGTATTCTTCTACATATTTTTGGTAAAAAAATTGCAATAAGCGTTTATTGATCGGTTTGCGCAAAAGTTATAGGGTCCACAAAATAGGGGATAGTTTTATGGCATTTTTATTAATAATTATTTTTTTACTACTAATGGTGGCGATCATTGATTTTTATCATAAATACGACATTATGGCGGAGACATTGGACACTTTTGACACATTTTTGGGACCATTGTCATTTGTACAGCAATCAGTGCTATAAAAATGCACTGATTACTGTGAAAATGAAACTGGCAGTGAAATGGTTAACCACTAGGTGGCGCTGTAGAGCTTAATTGTGCCCTAGTGAGTGAATATTACTGTAGGGGGGATGGGCTACATGTGACAAGAGAGTGATCACCACTTCCGATTACAGGAAGCAGTGATCACTGTCATTGTCACTAGGCAGAGCAGGGAGATGCTTGTTTATATTAGCATCTCCCCGTTCTTCCTCACCGTGAGACGATCGCGGATATCACCACGGTGATCGAGTCCGCAGGACCTGCGGTTAGGCTCGCGGATCGATCTTAAAGAGGATGTATATAGGCATCCCTCTGCCTGTCCGTGCGATGCTGCCGACGTATATAGCCATGCGCTGGTCGGCAAGCAGTTAATTAGACCTATTTTTCCTGAAAAAACTGTTTAAATACTTAATAATTTTATACTGCTATATTCTCTTAATTAACAAAAATTTAAATTCTGTACACCATTAATAATAGGCAAATAAAAATAGTCAACAAATGTTATAAATTTTCACACTATTTTGAGTCTCATTTCCTTCACATATTTCGGTCATTTTGGAATGCTAACCGATGGGACGTCTTTAAATCCTGAGGGACTTACTGCTGTTTATGCCAAAACACGAGAGTGTGAGGCAACTTGTGCTGGTGAGTGTACATCTGATTGGAGAAGCGGAGACACGTTTGCTCACGTGGTGTGATGTCAGATCAAGCATAGCTACTGAATCTCGGTTCACTGAATTATTGTCTTAAATATTAACTTTTCCACTAATGGACTATTAGTTCTGAACATTTTTTGGGTGTGTTATATATATGTTTGTGTCATTACTAGCCTCAGTGCCACTGTTTACCTTAAGGCCCCTTTCACAAGTGCGGACCGTATGTCCGCTTTTTCATCCATCCGTTTGCGGATGAAAAAGGGACATACATTGGTCCCTATGTGATTTCGGGTGTCAGCGGATAAACATCCGCGGACACCCATAATCGGCCGCCTCCGCAAACATCCGATTTTGCAGACAGAAGAAGATCCTATTTTTTCTTCCATCTGCAGAGCGGATCGGATGAACACGGACATACGGTCCGTGTTCATTCGTTCCCCCCATAGGAGAGAGCGGAGAAAAGACAGGGCAGTCTCTGCACAGTGTGCGGAGACCGCCCTGTCATCCGCCGGCTCAGCAGGGATCAACGGAGCGATCCCCGCTGAGCTTACGGACATACGGAGGTGGATCATTACTGATCCGCCCCGTGTGAAAGGGGCCTTAATTGCACTTTGGTAGATTCTGTATTAAAATGTTTTTAGCTTTCAGTGCTTAATACTGCATCACTTTACCCAAATGAACTTTTTTTTTTAAAAGATTTCTTTATTCATTTTTTTTTCCAACATTACAAACAAATAAATAAATAAATAAATAAATACACATTATTTAAAAAAAAACACACATTATACAAACACACATACACGGTCTCAATATAACCCCTTGTTAAAAATTTGACTTAACTACTTGCCGACTGCGCACCGCCATTCTACGTCAGCAAGTTGGCTCTGCTGGGCGAGAGCACGTAGTATAACGTCCTCTGTTCAAGCCGCCACTAAGCGATCGCCGCCGGGCACACGTGATCGCTCGTTACAGAGCGGGGAGCTGTGTGTGTAAACACACAGCTCCCGGTCCTGTCAGCGGGGGAAACGCTGATCTTCTGTTCATACAATGTATGAACAGAGGATAAGTGTTTCCCCCATGTTAGGCCACCCCCCCCCCACAGTAAGAACACACAAGGGACATACTTAACCCCTTCCCCGCCCCCTAGTGTTAACCCCTTCACTGCCAGTGGCATTTTTATAGTAATCCAATGCATTTTTATAGCACTGATCGCTATAAAAATGCCAATGGTCCCAAAAATGTGTCAAAAGTGTCCGAAGTGTCCGCCATAATGTCGCAATACCGAAAAAAAATCGCTGATCGCCGCCATTACTAGTAAAAAAAATATATTAATAAAAATGACATAAAAATACCCCCTATTTTGTAAACGCTATAACTTTTGCGCAAACCAATCAATAAACGCTTATTGCGATTTTTTTTATGAAAAAGTGCCACTTCGGGTATTTTCGGAAGGCGTGACGCGCTTTAGCAGCCCATCAATCAAATCCGCTTGGCTTAGGAATGCCTATTCCCCGCAGAAATCCCCGCTTGGAGCCGGATAACAACGGCTGATAAAACGATAAGTACAAAAAAAAAAAAGCAGCATACTGCAGATGTCAGCAGTATGCTGGATCTAATGGCAGAAAGTTGATTTTTGGGTGAACCTCCGCTTAAACAACTAATTGTTGTTATTATAATAACCTATCCCCTTATCTCCTACACATCATCTCAAGTCCTATTCCTTCTCACTTCTCCATCTATATTAGGCCATATGTCGGGAGATAATAGACTAGAGAGAGAAGGGACAGGCAAGACAGGGGCCAAAGAAAGGCAAGGTACAAAGGAAAGAAGGAAAGAAAGAAAGAGAGAGAAACCAGGGGGGGGGGAACCCTGTCCCCTTCCTCAAAAAAAAAAAAAAGAGGTAAAAGAGAATAAAGGGGAGACATATGACCCTTTAAAAAAAAAAAAAGTGATATCTAAATAAGTGTATATTGCTTTGGAAAGGCTTTCCCACCCAAGCCTATATATGTATATATAAAAATAAAAAGAAGAAAAAAAAATTCTCAGTGCAGGTAAAAGGGAAAGGAAAGGGAAAAAAGGGGAATAGAGGGGAAACATGCACCCCTGCAAAAATGTGATAACTATTACGTGTTTATTACTTTAAGAAGGCCTGCCCATCCAGACCTATACATATATGTTTGAAAAGAGAAAAAGAGAAAAAAATAAATAAAAAACCTTTATTAACATAAGTGAACACACTTATGTGTAGTGGAAAAAAAAAAAAAAGAAAAACCCCAAAAGAGTGATATCCAAATAAGTGTATATAGCCCTGGGAAGGCATTCCCGCCCATGCCTATATATATATATATATATATATATATATATATTATATATATATATATCAAGAAAATTCTCAGTGCAGGTAAAGGGGAGAGGAAAAGGGGAATAGAGGGAAAACATTTGCCCCTCTAATAAAAAGAGAAAAAAAGAGAAGAAAGAATAAAAGGGGGGGAACCTAACAGAGGGAAGATACAAAGGGGAATATGTCCCCTCTGCCTCTGCCCTCCCCTATCCCCAGCCTCCTCTATTTAACCCTCCAATTCCTTAAATTCTCTCCATTTACTCCATATCCTGTCATATCTTGGCCTACTTTTATTATGAATTGACATCAGCTCCTCCATCCTTCTAGTTCTGTCTATTTCTTTTATCAATTCTCCCATTGATGGAGCTTTCTTTTCTTTCCAGTTCTTTGGAATTAATGCTTTAGCTCCATTCAATAGGTAAGGGACCAAAGACCTTCTATACTTTTCCCCTGTCATCCCCATATTATGGAACAAACAATGCCAGGGATCTTGTTTCACCTCCAAACCGCTTATCCTCTTAATCATCTTTAAAACCTCTCCCCAGTATGCCTGTATGGAGTTTCGTTGGAACAAAGTACCATTTGGTAAGAAGTTTGTAATGCATCTCTTTTACTTTTGCATCTGTTGATGTAGAGTGGACAAGGTTTAATACTTGTCTCTTCCTATCTTTGGATATAGATTGATGTAATTTTTTTTCTCACAATTTTTTTAACATTAACCTTTTCCCAACCAGCCTCCACAGTTATACTATGGCAGGCTGGCACAGCTGCATGAGCCATGGGCAGACAGTGCTGGTCATACAGCAGAAAAACAATAGTTTTTTAATTTTAATCACACAGAAAAATCAATCCTCTCCTCACCTCCTCAGAAGACTTTCAGTACTGCTCTCCTTACTCACAAAGCCTCAGGATGATGCAGCAATCCAGCGGTAATCCTCTGGACTACTTATAGAGGCCTTAATTGCCTCATTCTGAACAGCTGAAATTTGTCAAAGGCCTTTAGCCTTTCTCTGGCTACGTTTGCAGCCGACGCCTAATAACAATTGATGTATTGTCTAAACAAGGCAGAAATGTATGTCCGTCTGTGACAACACCCACAGATTTACCTGACTTCCTGTCACACCGCCCATAGAGGAAAGCAGACTGTGTCCATGTCCGCTGCGCAATAAAAAACACTGTGGATCTCTTGGCAAGCCATGGTAGTGAGAAGATTATTTGTTTAACACCTAAGGTCTGTAGTGATATTCCAAAGTTATTAGAAGGGGTAGGTACCTATTAAATAGTACAAGTTGATTGGTCGGTTTCATAGAATTTTAATGGTTGTGGCTTTCCAATGATTGACATAAAGCACATTGGTTATTGCTGCATTTTATGCAGGGTCGAGTTTTATTTAGAATTTGTATTTTTAAGAAAATCTATTTTGCTTATATAATTAGGTTTAGTTTATTAAAATAGGCAGTTGATGTATAGCAATTTACACATTAGGGGATTGCATTTGATTTTATATGAGTGTGCTCATAAGTTCATGTGTACATGGATTTAAAGTACAAGTACAACACCATGTGAATTAAATTTAGTTTTCCAAGATACTGTACATTATAAACAATTTGCTGGGGCATGGTTAATAAAACCTGAGTCTACTTGCTGTATACACAGCACCATAGGTTCACCCAGCCTATTGCATTAGGGCCGGGGTGCCCAACCTTTTGATGAGTGAGGGCCACTTAACCCCCCTGACGGTAAACCCGAGCGTGACTCGGGGTTGGTTTTACATGTTAGGATCGGCAAACCCGAGTCACGCTCGGGCTGGACGGGCTTACCTTTCGCTGGATCCACAGGCTTGGTTTACTCACCTTGTCCCTGGATCCAGCGATGCCACCCGCTGTGTGAGCGAGCGGGACCTCCTCGCTCGATTCACAGTCCCCGTGTGACGCCGATCTCCGTTCCCTGCGACGTTACGACGCACGGGGACGGAGAACGGCGCCAAATTCAAAAAAGTAAACAAACACATTACATACAGTATACTGTAATCTTATAGATTACAGTACTGTATGTAAAAAATACACACCCCCCTTGTCCCTAGTGGTCTGCCCAGTGTCCTACATGTACTTTTATATAATAAAAAATGTCATTTCTGCCTAAAAACTGTAGATTGTCCAAAAGTGTCCCTTTATGTCAAAAATGGTTTTAGATCAGCTAGAAAACAGCGATAATAAATTATAATCACTTGCAGAAATGTGCGATAGCGATTTGCGGGGAAATTCGTCATAAAAAAAATAAAATAATGACAGCGACAATTCTGCAACTGCAAATTTCAGTGATTTTGAGTTGATTACATTATTGAATAATTTTTATTATAATTATATTATTATTTGTTATAATTATTTATAATTATTTATTATATTATAATTTATAATTTTGTTTTAAAAAAAAAATCATACCCGGGATGCCTACAAGACTCTTGCTTGGTCAGATTTAAGTGAGTTATTTCTAAAAATTACAGGCCTACAGTATAAAACGCCACATTTCCTTGCAAAATAAATGTACCGCTTTTGGTACGTAATTCCAGACAGAATCATACCGCCATGGAGGTTAAGCGACTTAGTAACCAGTTGTGGGACATAATAAGCAAGTGACAGGTCTGCGTCCACTCTGCGTATGCAAAGCACAGACACAGCCCACTCTACTCTATGGACCCTCTCATCTGATCAAATGGAAGTGGACGGATCCACTTCTGTTTTTTTAGCACATCAAATTGGAAGGAGGCAGGTGTAAATGGACACAAGTCTGTTTACATCCGCCACTCCATAGAGGTGAATGGAGGGTCCGATTGGGTCAGACAGATCATGTTAAAGGGGCCTAAGGCTACTTTTACACTGATGGTCTGTGGTCTATACACAGTGGATGCAGCGCAGTGCACCTGTGGCTTTCCTGCAGGTTAGATGTACTTTGCCATAGAATTCTATCATATCCTGCAAGTGTGGTGTACTTTCTGAAAGTTTACCAAACCCACAGGTAAAACCAGAAGTCTATGGCTCAGTGCAGGCAAGCTGCAGGTACACTGCACTACACCTGTGGATCAGTTAGAAAGCAGCCCAGTAACCACTGCATGTACATGTATACACTGTTATTTTAGTAATAAACTTGGTGTCCCAGGCAGTGCTATACAGTAAGCATTGGCTTATGTGGCTCTGCTCCGCAGCTGCTTGCTTCCTCTACCGCTGGCTTCATTCACAACATTGCCAACCCGCCATCCCAGAGCAGGAGGTCGCAGGCTACATCAGAGGGCTCCGCAGGCATTAGGGTGTGCACCTCAAAGCTCAAACACATATGAGGTGTCAGTAGAGCAGTGAATGGTGTCATAAGGTCGGAGATTGGTGTCAGTAGGGCAGTGTCAGTAGTTTTTATTTTGATTATTTTATTTTCTATTATGTTTTTACATTTTTTTTATTATTTATTTAGCTGTTTGCATTTTTTTAAGAGAAATCTGCACCACATGGAGTGATTATGGTGTGCCCAGTCACACCAGGCACACCCTGTGCACACACCTATGAACAGCACACCTATGCCACAGTTCTTGCACCCATGCAATATGCTTTAATTACAAAGACAAACACTCAGCACAAGCGTCACATATGCTTTTCAACTTACCTTAAAGAAGACCTTAAAATAAAATTCTCCGTAACGATTTAGCAACTAGCTACTGTTCAGACAATAAACACTTTGGAAAGGAGTATGTTATGTAAAATGTAGCATACAGAATGCAGTGGTCAGGAATATGACATGTACAACCAAGTGTACATCCTACAGTGTTCAGGAATGCATGCAGCATAGGCTTCAGAGCACAGAAGTGAATGTTGCATAGGGTAAAGAGGACCGATGGGTGTGTTGCCCAGGGTGCAGGGCTCAAGAGTGCACATCACACAGGCACGGGAGTCCACACAGAATGCAAGACTCAGGAGCAGGGGCGGACTGACAGTTCATGGGGCCCCCGGGCAAAAGGAGATCATGGGGCCCCCTGTGTCTCCGCCCATGTGTCCCCGCCCACGTTAAAGCTACATTCACACAAAGTCCCACCTACATATTGCACTGCCCACATTGCAGGCGTTCAAAGAATTTCTCTACACACTGTTCAAAATAAATGTTTATTATAGGAATTAAAACATTCTTCCCACTGATCACCAATGTAAGGAACATTCTTCCCACTGATCACCAATGTAAGGGACATTCTTCCCACTGATCACCAATGTAAGGAACATTCTTCCCACTGATCACCAATGTAAGGAACATTCTTCTCACTGATCACCAATGTAAGGAACATTCTTCCCACTGATCACCAATGTAAGGGACATTCTTCCCACTGATCACCAATGTAAGGGACATTCTTCCCACTGATCACCAATGTAAGGAACATTCTTCCCACTGATCACCAATGTAAGGAACATTCTTCTCACTGATCACCAATGTAAGGAACATTCTTCCCACTGATCACCAATGTAAGGAACATTCTTCCCACTGATCACCAATGTAAGGGACATTCTTCCCACTGATCACCAATGTAAGGGGCGTTCTTCCCACTGATCACCAATGTAAGGGACATTCTTCCCACTGACCACCAATGTAAGGGACATTCTTCCCACTGATCACCAATGTAAGGAACATTCTTCCCACTGATCACCAATGTAAGGAACATTCTTCCCACTGATCACCAATGTAAGGGACATTCTTCCCACTGATCACCAATGTAAGGGACATTCTTCCCACTGATCACCAATGTAAGGGACATTCTTCCCACTGATCACCAATGTAAGGGACATTCTTCCCACTGATCACCAATGTAAGGGACATTCTTCTCACTGATCACCAATGTAAGGGACATTCTTCTCACTGATCACCAATGTAAGGAACATTCTTCCCACTGATCACCAATGTAAGGGACATTCTTCTCACTGATCACCAATGTAAGGGACATTCTTCCCACTGATCACCAATGTAAGGGACATTCTTCCCACTGATCACCAATGTAAGGGACATTCTTCTCACTGATCACCAATGTAAGGGACATTCTTCTCACTGATCACCAATGTAAGGGACATTCTTCTCACTGATCACCAATGTAAGGGACATTCTTCTCACTGATCACCAATGTAAGGAACATTCTTCTCACTGATCACCAATGTAAGGGACATTCTTCCCACTGATCACCAATGTAAGGAACATTCTTCCCAATTTTGTTTTTTAAAAGTCTTGCAAACAAAAAGCATAAAATCACTATATATAAAAAATACATAAATATATACATATTTTCATAAATGAAAATAAATATAGCAAATCTGCTCTCAAACAAAAGACTTTACAGCAAAGCAAAAATTATGTAACCACTGGTGAAATAAATCCTACTACAACTCACACCACTACACCAGACAAACCTACAAGGTCAAGAAACAAACCCACACCCATTATGCATGCAGCCCTTCTTCAAAAAGATACTAACCAACAAAAGCTAAGGGAGTGAAAGAGACAGAAAAGGAAAAGAACTCCTCACTCAGAGACGGGCAGCTCACCAAAGGCAGGTCTGATATTCCTCCACGCCCTCTTCCAGACCGCCCGAGGTTCCCTGCCCTTCTCAAGACCCCGAATTTTCCCAACCTCACCCAGAATATCGTGCACCACCACCTCGACAGAGAGGACTTTCTTCCGCAGGGTAATCTGGCACCGTGCATTCCATGTGAAGTAACGGACAACTATACTAACTAGAAAAAGTGTATTGAAATCAAAATCCCAGCAAGTCGGGAGTGCCCCGTACACCCACTCCGCATAACTCATGCGATAGAAAAAGGGAATGCCTAGAGCCCTCCCCACCCTTTTATACACCTCTATGTTAAAGGGACACTGCAGCAAAAAGTGGTCCATAGACTCCACTTTACCAACACACTCCGCTCTAGGACAATCCCGATCATCTACAGAGCGATTCTTCAGGTTCCCTCTCACATAGAGCCTTCCATGGAAAGCGAGCCAAGCTTGATCCCTAAACTTCAGAGGGATTCTTTCTAAATTGATTAAACGCAATCCCTCCCTCATTACAGAGCCTGGGCAATCCCTTAAGGCCAGTGACACACTGAAAGCCGAGCTCAAAATTCTCTTCTCCAGAAGCTTCCTGGGGAGGGACTTGATATCCTCCGCTGTCACCTGCCACTGCCGAAGTATTTTCAGACACGGGGCAACATAAGCCGGGAACTTGCCATGTTGGACTCTCAGACTTTTCACTGGCCCGCCATCTTCCCAGCATCGCAGAAAAGGCCTAAAACAAGACTGAAAAATACCCACCCATCCCGACGGGTTCTCTGCTAGCATGTTACCAAGATTGTACTTTAAAAAGAGCAGAGAAAAGAAAACTATTGGGTTGACCATTCCTAGGCCACCCTCCCGCCTAGACAGGTAAGTTACATTGCGTTTGATCAGGTTCAGCCTATTTCCCCATAACAGTTGGAAAAAACAGCTGTACACCCTTGCATAGAGAGATGATGGCAAGATACAGACGAAGCTGACATATAAAAAGATTGGGACCAGGTACGTTTTGATCAAGTCAACCCTCTCCCTCAAGGAAAGCCTCCATTTCTTCCAGCTTGCTACTTTGGCATTGGCACACACCAACCTGCTTTCCCAATTTCGATGACCATAGTCACCAGGACCAAATTTGATGCCCAACATTTCAATTTCCTGCTGGGGCTCTGGGAAGGCATCCGGAAGTTCGAAGCTTTCACCCTCCTCACCCATCCAGAAAACTTCACTCTTTTCATGGTTGACTTTAGAACCAGAGGCCTCCGTGTACTGCTCTATCATAGAGACCACCTCCTGCGCCTCCTCCGTCCCAGAGACAATAACAGACACATCATCGGCGTAGGCCACGACCTTCAAGGGCGGCACACCAGCAATGCCCAAAGGCACCCCGCACAACGATCCACACTCTAGCCTTTTTATGAAGGGGTCAATTGCGAATACATATAGCAGGGGGCTCAGAGGACATCCCTGGCGCACACCAGAGCCAACCCCAAAAGGTCATCCAACCCAACCATTAACCAGTGGGAAGCTCTCAGCCCCTCTATATAATGTCTTCAGCCAATCTATAAACCTCCCCTGCAGGCCGTATCTACCAAGTAGCAAATACAGGTACTCGTGATTGACTCTATCAAAAGCCTTCGCCTGATCAAGTGCCAGCAAGTACTTTCTCCATCCAGCAGCCCTGCATCGTTCCAAAGCCTCCCGGACAGCTAAAATCGCTGAAAAGGTGCTTCTACCTTGGACTGAGCAGTGCTGATGACTGGACAACAAATCGCCTGCCACTGACGACAAGCGCCAAAAAAGAATCTTCGCCAAGATCTTTCTATCAACATTGAGAAGACTGATGGGGCGCCAGTTCTCAATCATTGAGGGGTCTTTACCTTTTGACAGAAGAATCACAGCGGATTGCTTCATGGAGGGAGGGAGCGAACCCTCTTCTAGACAGCGGTTATAAACCTCTGCTAAAAAAGGAGCCAGAATGGACTTAAAACACTTGTAGAATTCAGCTGTCAACCCATCTGGCCCAGGCGATTTTTTGGTAGCCAGCTTGTCTATAGCATGAACTACCTCATCCGCTGAAATTGGTTCTGTCAAATCCATCAAAGGCAATGTACCATTTCCCAATCCTGGAGTAGAATCCAGAAAGCTTTCCATCTTGTCCCGACAAAGGTCCTTTCTCCCCAGAAGGTCAGCGTAATATGATCTGAAGATCTCCAGGATCCCTGATCTGGACTTCACCAGGGAACCCGTACCATCCCTCAGGCCTATGACCGTCTTAACTGCTATGCCTTGCTTACAGTTCTGGTAAGGATCAGGCGAGTGATATTTTCCATAATCCCTCTCCAGAACCAAGGAGGCACGCCGGTCGTATTGACACTTCCTAAGAAGAAACTTCACCTCAGAGATCTCCCCTGGATCTCCTCCATACGAGACAAGACGATCAAGCTTCCTCCGCAAATGCTGGTAGGCAATGTACATACCAAGCTGCTTCTTCTTACCTATGGCCTTGAAAAGTCCAATTGCCCTTTGTTTCACAAGCTCCCACCACTCTGACTTACTGCTGCAAAAGTCCAGAATAGAAACCTGTGCCTGAAAAAAATCCTCAAAGGATTGTCTTACCTCTACATCTTCCAGGAGAGCCGAATTCAGTTTCCAGGTACCCCTTCCCCTGGGTGGAGTGTCCGAGGCATTCAGAGTCACAGACAGCATACAGTGGTCAGAGAACTCCACCGCCCTCAACTCAGGAGCCGAGAAAGCAGAGTTCTCCTTTAAAAAAAACCTATCTATCCTACTCTGACTATTCCCTCTCTGAAATGTGAATCCCGTGCTGCCAGGGCAGTGCTTAATATGCACATCTACCAGGCCTGCTTGTCTCACCATATCTCTAAGAAAAACGCTATCGTATCCCAGCCTGTCTATGGAGCCTCTCCTGTCTTCAGGCCTAATGATGGTGTTAAAGTCACCTCCAAAGACAACCTGCTGGGACGTAAAAAGGAAGGGCTTGATCTCTGTGAGGAGGCATTTCCTGCCCCACCTTGACTGCGGCCCATAGATATTGATCAGGCGCAGGTCATGCCCCCTAACAGAAACGTCCAACACCATGCATCTACCTATTTCTACCTCAATTACCCGCCGGCACGTTACCATATCGGTTTTAAAAAGTACCGCAACTCCGCTGCAGGGCTCAGCCGCAAGAGACCAAAAGGAGGGACCGCATCTCCACTCCCTTTTTGCCAGATGGACATCGGCCAAAGTATGGAGCCAGGTCTCTTGCAAAAATAAAATCTCGGCATCAAACTCGCTGAGCCAAAATCAGGCCATTTCACCAACTTCCTACAGATTTAATGCTGGCGACATTAATGGCCGCCACCTTTATCGGAGGGGGAACTGCCATCAGGATGATTGGGGTAGTCGTTTCTTGACCTTCACCACACTCTCATCACCAGAAACCGCTCTCTTCAAACTACGTGACTCCCCCTCATCCATAGATGATAAGGGAGAAGACAAAGACATCTCATCACCCGACAACACAGAAAAGGTGTTACCAAGGGGAACCCCTCTTGGATCCGACTCTGAGGAAGAGACGACTGGTTTTCTAGCCTTTCTCTTCTTTTTTTTCTTCCTCCTGATCGTCTCCCACCCCTCCTCATCTGAATCCCCATCAACTGAATGTGAGACATGGGGTATGGACACCCCTCCATCAGCCCCACCCAGCACCCCCACATTCCCCTGACCACGCTTGCGCTGCCGAGGGGCAGGGACTGGAGGCTTAGTGGGAAGATCTGCTAAACCTGCCCCCCCAGCAGCCTCCGCCAGTCTGGAGGATCTACGAATAGATGTCACAGACACAGAAGGGACAGATTTAGGGACCACATCTCTAGGGGGAACAGAAACAGATGTCACAGACACAGAAGGAACAGACTCAGGGACCACATCACTAGGGGGAACAGAAACAGATGTCACAGACACAGAAGGGACAGACTCAGGGACCACATCACTAGGGGGAACAGAAACAGGTGTCACAGACACAGGAGGGACAACAAGAGTTTCAGTGGCCTCATCCTCCTTATCCAGCCTCTGCAGCTCAGCCTCCAACCCTGGCAGGTTATGTAATGCCTCCGGGCATTGACTGTAGGGGTGACCAAGTTTTTGGCACAAATTGCACCGAATGTCAGTACAGTCTTTAGCCAAATGGCCGAGCTCCTGGCACAAAGAGCATTTCTTGCGGGTGCAGGTGGAGGCAAAATGGCCCTTGTCACCACATTTATTGCACACCTTAGGCTGACCCTGGTAAAAAATGGTCAGCCTGTCCCTCCCCAGAAAGGCTGAACAGGGCAGATGTTGAACAACATTTCCCTGTACCCCCAATTTTAGTGACACTGTCCAGGCCCCTGTCCATATCCCATGCTGATCAAGGACCTTCCGCAGTGGAGCAAGGACTTCACCATATCGGCGTAACCATACTACCAAATCAGCCTCTGGGATGGATTCATTACGCACGAGGATCGTCACTGATTTTATTAGAGGCTGCCTGGAAACCACCTTTGGCATCCAACCATTCCACTGCGGAAGGTCCCTGCGCCCCCTAAAACGTTCCCAAAATAAATCCAGACCCTCAGGCTTTACAAAGGATAAATCAAATTCCCAACTCCCAACGGGACAAATCAAAGCAAAAATGTCAGCGACTTTGAACCCCATTTCCAGGATCAACTCTGCCACCCTCCCCCTTACTGGTGGGGTCCCCTCCCCCTCCAACTGGACCACGTTTCTTCTCTTATACCCACCAACCATCCCACCACTAAACCCCCCCAAATTGTGACCACCAACATTTGCACCATTCCCCCCACCCTCCTTGGTGCGATTCCCCAAAACTGCTGCATAGCTGCCGTTGTTCACAAACCTCCCTGCAGAGGGTCCAGTTGTGCGTTTGGCAGATGATTGCACAGCTAAGTCTTTCCTCTGCTGAGCAGGAGGAAAAATGTCATTGTTAACCCCTTCACCACCACCCACCACATCCATTGCTTCATCAATAATATTACGGTCATTATTTCCTGGCACATTAATAATTCCTGCCGTGTCCACATTCACAGCGGTATCCACACATACTTCACCTCCAGGCAGACTCTTCTCCATCAGGGCAGGATTGTCAACTGAGCAGGGTGAAGGTTGTTGTAATACAGCACCAGGTGAACCAGTGCAGGAGGCTTCCATCGCTGCTTCCACTCCACATGCTGCACTGTGCTGATCCCCTCCCCCACCTGCATCAGTCAGCCCAGGTGAGGCTGAAACTGGCTCTTTGGAGCTGGCAGCCATCTTGGTTGTAGAACCACAGATCCCAGCAGTCACAACAGAATCCATTTGCAGGGCACATGATGTAGATCCATCCATACTGCTCTGGTGGGCTGGTGACACCTCTGCCAGGGGTTTTCCCTTCATGTCTGCAGAGGATTTCTCCACAGCAGAAACACCACTCACTTTAGCCGGGACACCGTCCACTTTAGCCGGGACACCACTCACTGCAGCTGGAGGGGCAGACATGTTGGAAAGCTGCACAGTACACTGGGATTTCTCCACCAGTGCCGGTCTGCGACCCCTCTGCGACTCCACAGCGACCTGTCTGCCCTTAGGGGTGACTCCATCTGCTGGATGAAACGTAAGGTGCCATGTTGACCCTCAACCCCCTGGCTGGTTGCCGCTGGCGATTCCCCAGCCTGACATGGGGGGAGAGGCGCAGAGGCAGATGGACCCGGGTTGTCTGTAACTTGCGACTGCCGCTGATCCACAGAGGTCTGGCTGGCAAATCTCCTCTCATTTTGAAATTTTTCTGAAAAAGCTCCACTTTTATCTTTTAACTTCTCCAATAGTAAATATTGTACCTTCACTTTCTCCTCCATCTCTTGTAGCTCAGGCTTCATGGCTGAACGGTTCTTACTCCAGGCCTGGAAGTACTTGGTTTTGAAGTTTTTATGTTCAGCTTTCAAACTTTTAAGTTTCTCCTCCGCTCTTCCGATCGCCCGAAAACGATCAATTACCTTTTGTCTGAATACATCCGTATTCTCACCAGGGCCTGGACCCACAGTCAGATCCTGCACCACCTCCTCCTCCTCACTAGGCCCCGTATCATCAGGGGCATCCGTCCCAGGGCCTCCCCCAGGATCAGGCATTATTCCTGGGCCAAGCTAGCAGGCAAGGCCCAGGCTTGAAAAAAGGTTGGATCTCTCAGAGAGCTCCTTGGGTGTGTCCTCCTCCTTCTTCCCACTGATCACCAATGTAAGGAACATTCTTCCCACTGATCACCAATGTAAGGGACATTCTTCCCACTGATCACCAATGTAAGGAACATTCTTCCCACTGATCACCAATGTAAGGAACATTCTTCCCACTGATCACCAATGTAAGGGACATTCTTCCCACTGATCACCAATGTAAGGGAAATTCTTCCCACTGATCACCAATGTAAGGGGCATTCTTCTCACCGATCACCAATGTAAGGAACATTCTTCTCACCGATCACCAACGTAAGGAATATATATAGGGAATAACACTCACTTAGGCTGGATTCACACCTATGGCATTTTTAGTGCTTTTTGCATTTTGCAGATTTGCACTACAGAATGTGTTCCATAGGAAACCATGTTAAATGGATTGTTGTGCAAATCTGCAAAATGCACAAAAAATGCCATAGGTGTGAATCAGCTTTAGTCCAGGTTCGCACTGACAGCGGGAATGAAATTGTGCGAGACAGTTCAGCTAAACTCGCATGATTTCATACCCGCATATCAGTGCGAATTTGGGGGGTGATTTCAGAGACATCTGTGAGGGTTGCTGCACAGATGTCTATGGAAATTGCACCAAGAAGTCGCCAAAAGTTGTACAGAAACTACTTTTGGGAATCGGCGCCACGAATGGGGCATCGCACCGATTCGGTTAGTGCCATTGCCATGCGATTTGACATGTCAAATCGCATGGTAAATTGCTTCAATGTGAACCAGGTCTAAGTGCTATTCCCTATATATAACACTGATATCTATACTGTACACTGAGTGGCATTCAGTGTACCAGATATCAGTGTGCAGGGGCGGATTGACCAGTCAGTCGGTAACTGCCCGAGGGCACCATGGTGGCAGGGCCCAGGCCGGCTCAGTCCGCCACTGGAGGTGCCCGCAGCAGTGGCAGCTTATCATACACAATAAAAAAAACTGAGTCTGTACCCCCGAGAAAGCAGTGCCTTGAACCATTAAATCCCACTAGCTAGGTTGATGTGGCTGTTGTATATGAGGGAGTCGGGAGGTATGAGCTGGCCGGTGTCCTGACGATATGGTTCCTCTATCTGATAGTTTCCGACCTCAACTGTGCATGCTCAGTCAGAGTCTACGGAAATCTCCGAGGCTGAACAGCTGTTTGTCCGCTGTAAATGGAGCATGCGCAATGCGCTCGCTCCCAACCCGATGCTTGGGGCTGGTTATACACGGCTCCTCCACTCGATGGCCAGTGCTTTTGTCAAAGGGGTGGATGTCATATTGAGAATATCAACAAACTGGGGGCGTGTGTAACCAGCACCAAGCATTGGGTCGGGAGCGAGCGCAGTGTTCATTGCATATGCTCTGTTTACAGCTAACAAACAGCTCTTCGGGCTTGGAGATTTTCGTAGCCTCCGACTGCGCAAGTGCAGCGCCTGCGCAGTCGAGGTGGGAACCTATCCGATAGGGGAACCATCTTGACAAGACACCGGGATGGATGGCTCATCATGTGCACTAGTGAATAGCCCCTGACTAGTGAATAGCCCCTGACATGACCTGGTAAATAAGCACAGACACAGCACAGGGCAAGAAGGTAAAGAAACAATCAGCATGGGCATGGCTCTTATAACACAGATTAGACACTGTCACTGCAATCACAGGGCTTTCATTATTTATGACACTGACCTGCTAATCTGCACACAACACAAGGCAGGTCATTGTGAATGCCATTCGTTCCTGTGTCTTTGCAATTCAGTGTGCTCTGCCTCTCCAGTCCAGCAGCAGCAGCTCCTTCACATGCAGTCCTCCGAGGCAGTGACTTATGGCCCCGCCCCCTCAGCTGAACCACAGGGGAGAGAGGTGGCCGGAGCGCCTGTCACAGTGTCACTGTACATCCCCACACGCACGGCTCACGGCTCTGATGAGCCATCCATCCTGGGAAGCTCATAACTCCCGAGCGAGCCTCTTATACAAGGCATCTCGGGGATACAGAGTACAGACTCCGTTTTTTTAATAGTGTAGAAGCTGACGCTGCTGTGGGCACCTCCAGGGACGGACTGAGCCAGCCCGGGCCCCCCCCACCACGGGGCCCTCGGGCAATGACCGAATGACCGAATGGTCAGTCCGCCCCTGCTCAGGAGTGCATATTGCACAGGGCCCAGGGATTGTTTCTCGCAGAGAGCACAGAGCACAGGGTTTTGGAGTGTATGTTGCTAAGGACATAAAGCCCAAGAGTACATGTTTTACAAGGTACAGGGTTCAGGAGTGTATATAACACAGGGCACATGGGTCAGGAGTGCATGTCACACAGGACATGGATCTCAGAAATACATATCTTGTGAGTGCATATTGAAAAGGGTGCAGGGTTAAGGGGTGCATGCTGCACAAGATTCAGGGTTCATTATTGTGTTTCACACAGGGTGCAGGAGTCAGGATTGCATATCACACAGAATATGCCAGTGTACAACCAAAAAGTTCCCCACCTACAACTAGGATGACCCTTCCCAAAAATCAGCTTGTGCTGTAACGAATCACAGCACAGCAATTGGACACAATAGGCGGGATTTATGATTTCTCCAATCACAAGCAGGGGGCGGGGATTGTGCTCCTCCAGGCATTCCAGGCCAGGGCAAGTACTGTCAGTGAGTAAAGCAGTGATGTGGCGGCTTTTTTTGGGGGCATCAGATTGGCCCGGGGGGGGGGGGGGTAGCTGTGTCAGTTTCATTCTGGTACACTGTATTGTCTTGGAATGAAGGTTCCCGGGACATACCTGCAAAATGCTTGACTTGAACGGGCAATCCGGGACACGTGGTCACCCTACCCGCAACCCCCAATACAGAGCTCTCTCCCAAAATCTCATCCATTACAGAGGTTTTTCTGCAAATCCCTCCATGTACAGATCTCTCATCCCCAGATCCCCCCAGTCCAGAGCTCTCTCTCTCATCCTCCCCAGTACAGAGAGGAGCTCAGTGAACAGAGGCTGCAGGCTGGAAACTGTACCTGTATAGGCAGGCTACCAGCTCAGGGTGATTTGGATCAGCAAGAGAAGACTAAATGACAGATCAAGAGGGACAATCATTCACTGTCAGGTCTCACTGAGAAGGTGAACCCATGTCTGCATAGTATGTGTTGAAACTGCCTCTTGTCGTCTCCATTGAAAGCCTGTGTTACATGGCCACAAGGCAGGAGAACAATAGGTAGATAATTAGCTGGATCACATCTATTAGTTCAATAAATTATGCAGATTAAAAAAAAAAGTACTCTTTAAATTTCTTTAACAAATGAAATTGTATGTATAAGATATTTTAATGATTAAGTGTATATGAACTTTAAAGTAACTCTGTATATTACTATTTCCCCCACATTTTGTGAGAAAGATGTATTCTTTTTTATTATTATTATTATTCTAGGGATATTCTTCATCACATTTTTAAATGTCTTCCGTTGAAAGCGATTGCGCTATGCTCTGCTGGCTTGAAGTGATAAACAAACCTGATCCATCACTAATAAAATATACAATATCTAATAAAGTTTAGTATCCTCATTTCAGCTAAAAACAGTCTGACTGGTTCAAAAGGAAAGGAGATAATAATAATAACAGCAATATTTCAATACTAAGGTACATTTTCATCATAGGGATGCTGCTTACATCCTTGCATCCTAGTTATAGTCACCACTACTCTGCTATGCATTTACAGCTTGTGTCATCTTAGTATCATTTGCAAGATCAGCAAGAACATGAATCATAGATTTAATTAAATGTTTACACATTGTTATAGGTATAAAACAAATTGATTTAAAGATATCTCTGGCCCTTATGCTGTTCTTGTTATTGGATGTTACCAAAAGGGAGAACAATGAATTCCCAAAAGTGGGATATAAAAATAATGTTGCACAATGCTGATCTCAACAGCTCTTATAGAGATGAAAGGGTAGTATTAATTATTGATGCTGCTAGTGATTGACTGGTTCAATAAACTGAGAGCACACAATATTGTAAATGAATCATTTGCCATACTCTGATAGTGTTTCAGTTGGGGCCAACATCCTGTAAAATACTGAAAAGCAACATGCGTTTTCTTCCCAAGTAAAACTATATTTAAAAAAAAAAAACATTTGTTGTGATTCTGTTAGTTAAAGTGGATGTAAACCCACTCTCGTCCTTTCTAAACTACTTCCATAGTGCTGATCTATAAGTATATATATGCCTCCTGCATAGGTGTGCATTAGCATTATCTACCAACAGAGCCTCCTCCCTGTGACAGCAGGTGGCGCTCACATGTGTTTGAGCTTTGGGGTGCACACCCTAATACAATAGGCTGCGCACACCTATGGCCTCCTGCATGTATCCTTTCCTTTCAAATGTCTCCCCTCTGTCTGTTATGAGACCTGAAAAACTGCAGATTCTGTGGGTGGATCTGTTGTCTGGAGCTCGTGGGTGGAGTTGTGATATCAGTAGACTCCCCGCCCACCTCTACACTCCCCTTGTGAACATGTATTTTTTCCTATGTATTTCTTACACTGAATTCTGCTATGATCACTAACAGTCAAAATCCAGAAAAGTAACCACATGACAGGAGTGGGGGTGGGAATGAAAAAATAATGCCTGTCTGAAGCTAGTGCATGAGATATGTAAATAACCTGTCACTCACAGCAAGGGGGCGGAACGGACCAAGGTTTTTCTCTGTAAAGGCTCATACACACGGTCAGACATCCAACAAAATTTCCCTTGGATTTTTGTCCTAATTGATTTGTCCGGCCACACCCATAGCATACACACAGTCAGACTTTTCTGCAAACTTTTCTAAAACTTTCCTAACATCACGTGTTTTTTTTTTCTCTTTTCTGCTCTTTACCGCCACCCTTTGGTTAACTTCTGCTATTGTTTGTTGCTTTTAACATTGGTTTTGAGCATGCGTATTTGCACTTTGTCCAAAAGTTGGTTGGCTTGCTGTACACACAGTCAGACAAGGCACCATCGGACTTTTGTTGCCGAAAAGTTGGTCCGTTTGCAGACCCAACTTTTTGTTGGATGAAACCTGAAAAAGTTGGTCCGATGGAGCGTACACACGGTCACACAAATTAGAAAAGTTGACGATTTTGGAGTTGGTTGGCAAAAAGTGTGACCGTGTGTATGGGGCTTAAGTCTGTTTTATTTCACTGAACAATAAAAGAAGAATGTTTAGAGCTGGATTAACTCTGTGGCAAGACTGGGCACAGATGATAGGAAATCTTATACTGTACATTGTGACATCAAAAAAACAATGTTTTTTTCCTGACGAGATTCTGGCCCGTGTGTACAGGACTAATGTCGCGTACACACGATCATTTTTCGGCATGAAAAAAACTTTTTTTTTTCCAACTTCATCATTAAAACGACGTTGCCCACACACCATCGTTTTTAAAAAATGCTCTAGCAAAGCGCGGTGACGTACAACAAGTACAACGGCACTATAAAGGGGAAGTTCCATGTGGATGACGCCACCCTTGGGGCTGCTTTAGCTGATTTCCTGTTAGTATTCACTGCTGGAAGGCCCAGCATAATTGGCAGGCAATTAACATTTTCAGAAAGAGGTAAGCAATGCCATTCACATTGTATTTGTGCTTAGCTTAAATAAAATCTTTTTAAGGATGTTTTCTTTTGCTTTGGATAGAGCTGGGAAAGGGTTGAAGGCTCTGTCAAGTTTTCATTGGCATCTGTGTCATTATTTGGGAGGTTTTCGGTTAACTCCTGTCATTGTTTTTACAGGGAGCTGCTTTATTTTTTATTTTCAGATTGGCGATAAAATCACTTTAACCCTTTTGCCAGTACCCTTTTTGCACACGTTTAAAAAAATAAATTAGGCCTGAAAATTACATAAAACCCCCAAACATTATATATTTTCTGATAACAGACACCCTATAGAATACAATTGTGGTAGTTTCAATTTGTTATGTTGTTTAATATTACCGCAAAGGTGAATTTTAGGGCAAACAAACACAATAAACAACTCTAATTTTTGGTAAAATATAAAAGATGAGGTTGCACTGAGTAAATAGACGCTCAATATGTCAAACCCAAAATTTGTATACGCCTGTGAAATGGCAAAAAAACTTCAGTACCCTATATTTTCTATAGGTGACACTTCAAAGGTCCCATATAGGTCATCAGCTTAGTGTTGCAGAGGAAGTATTGTGCTAGAACTATTGCTCTTACTCCACCATGCACGGTGATATGTAATTTTTTTCGCAATCAACGGTTTCACGTGTAGGCTCCCGCAATGTGTGTGCTTTTGTTCAAAAGTACATATATGCGGGGGTGCCTTAAAATGTTTTTGAGGGGATTTTATGTGTTAGGGTGTAACACTAATTTTTTGTAAAAAAAAATGTTTTCTTTGCTTTTTTCCCCATCACATAGGGGACAAAAATCCCCTATGTGTTTTTTTTAGGTGACAGGTTCTCTTTAATGAAACATGCAGGACCTAAAAGACCAGAGTCCTAAGCTCAACCCGATACAACACCTTTGAGATGAATTAGGGTGCAGACTGCAAGCCAGGCCTTCTCTCCAACATCAGTGCCTGACCTCACAAATGCTTCTGGAAGTATGTTAAAACATTCCCATAGAAACACTCCTAAACCTTGCAAAACTATTTTTTATGGGTACAGTGCTGCACATGATGACGCAATAGTCATCCAAAATGCGCCAGTACTGAAAGCTGAAAATTGGCCTGGGCAGAAAGGGGGTAAAAATGCCCAGCATTGAAGTGTTGTCACATGTTGACCATTCATTGGCAGGTTTGCATAATGTGTTTTTACATGCTTGGGACTACACAAGGAAGTAGCATTTTTCCAACAGAGAGAATAATGTTCACTACATTGAGCTTTGTAGCAAAATAAAATCTTCTTTCCGGATACCTTTTAAAATTAAGCTGTTAAATATAAACATTATTTTTTTTTTGTTATGTTTCAAAATGCAACTATATGGAAACGGCACAAATAGTACATTCCAGATTATGAACACTAACACCTCTGACCCAAAATACACTTAAATTAAAACGCTAAGTAGCTTTCTGCGATATACTCAGTTTGCCATCTGAATGCCAATCATTGCTTGTTTTCTTTCTCATCTCTTTGAGTGTACATGTTTCTGCTATATTATGAAGGTTACTCATTCAAAGAAAAATGTCAAAAATATATTGTGAAATTCAAAATATTCGGGTGTTATAATCTGTTTATATGTAACAAAAATCCTTGCTACACTTTGTTTCAGTGTCTGAAAGCATAATGTGAACTCGGAGGTTATTGTAAACATTTTTACCTAGCGATTTTGATCAGATCCTCACTTCATTTCTTGAATCACAGTAATGTACAGTACCCCAGAGGAGAAGTTTGTTGAGAAAGAAAAAGAATTCTTCTATTACAAGGATCATTAAGCAACATGCTTAGTTCAGTTTGTGCTCTAAATACAGACATTATAGTTGGTGCTGCTCCACTACCTTACAAAATAACTTTATATTGCTTTCTGCTTTACTACCGTTTCTGCTCTATAATCCTCTTGGTTTTAACACTTTTACTACCAGGAAGCCTGAAACATATTTCTGAATGTGTTTAGCTTGGCATTTGTCCTACTTCCTGAAAATTATTCCATATGAATGCAGTCATTATTGCTTGGTAAAAACGCTAGGGCAAGTAAAATACACTATACTTCTGTTGTGTTCATATGCTTGCTAAATAAACTATGTTCTTCTAAGCAAATTGTAACTCAAGAGGCTTCTGTGTGTTAGATAACCATATATATTTTCTACTTTTACACATAAGGCTTTCTTAAAGGGGTGGTTCCCCCTAAAACAAATTTCTAACAATACATTCGGAAGACTGCTTACACTGCGGGTAGGCTGGCTTTTTTTTTTTTTTTTCGTACATACCTCGATCATATCGCATATCGCCGTTTCATCCCTCGGCTTCCGGGTATGAGTCTTGCTTGACCTAGTTGATTGACGTTCCTCCGACCGGCGCATACTGCGCGTCACGACTTTCCGACAGAAGCCGAACGTCATTGCGCAGGCGCCGTATAGAGTCGGCTCTATACGGCGCCTGTACAGCGACGTTCGGCTTCTTTCGGAAAGTCGTGACGTCAAGTATGCGTCGGTCGGAGGAACGCCAATCAACTAGGAACGCCCACCGCCACAAGACTCATACCCGGAAGTCGAGGGATGAAACGGCGATATCGAGGTATGTACGAAAAAAAAAAAAAAGCCAGCCTACCCGCAGTGTAAGCAGTCTTCCAAATGTATTGTTAGACATTTGTTTTAAGGGGGAACCGCCGCTTTAAATAGCCACTATACATACATTATTTTTTAATTTATTTTTTAAAAAGGGGGGTTTAAAAACATCAATATATACTAGATGTAAAGGTTTTATGGGGTTTATTGAAAGGACAAGGTCCCCCAGTGCCCATGGCAAATATGTCAAACTGAGATGCCCCCCCCCCCCAGTCCACACCGATAGTCTTTTGCAGCAAGGTTCTCAGGCACAGCTACCATTATGCTTGTCTCAGGATCACTGTGTCCACCCGTTTGATCCTGCTGTGTATAAACAAGGGCTAAATTTAACGTGTATCCCTTCAGGGTGATACTGAGGATACACTGGTACCAGTGTGCCACCGTTCCAATATTGTATGAATTCTGATAGATAATTTATTTTATAGAGATGTCATAAAAAAGAGTTACAAATATAAAATCAAAGAAATTAAATCAATAACTGGTCCACACAGGTTGTCACAATCATAATACAGTTCTATCATAAAAGACTCAGAAAGGAGTACGATCAAAGGTTAGCTGTGTGATGTGTAACCAGGCGGTGGATCCAGAGGAAAAGCAGGGCTCACTCTACATGTTACGCGTTTAACGAACAGGCGTTCTCCATGATCCTGGGACACAACTCAGCGGTCCTTTATGATAACAGCTGCCAAAGGGCCTTTTTCCTGAACCCACCTATAAGTGGATTGGAAGTTTCTAGCCAGCCCTCTGTCATTGAGGGTTATCCCCCCTCTGTCATTGCTCTCTGGCTTAACACTATAGCTACTGCTGCTTTACCAGCCTTGTATCCCCTGCTGATCGGTTCATTGCTTACCAGCTCTTGACCGTCCTGCTAACTGCCATCATAACTTCATTTATATGATAAAAAATCCCCCCTAGCTGACTAATGGTTTTGAAACCACGGCAAATACTAGGGTAAATACACCGATTGTTGTTTATCTCCAGCGCAGTTACCATATCGATATGTCTATGCTCCTGAGGAAGCGTTGTTTTTAATTGCGTAACATGTAGAGTGAGCCCTCCTTTTCCTCTGGACCCACCGCCTGGTTACACATCACACAGCTAAACTTTGATCGTACTCCTTTCTGAGTCTTTTATGATAGAACTGTATTATGATTGTGACAACCTGTGTGGACCAGTTATTGATTTAATTTCTTTGATTTTATATTTGCAACTGTTTTTTATGACATCTCTATAAAATAAATAATCTAGTTTCTTATCATACTTATCGTGATCCTGCTGTGTGTTCTCTGCCTATGAAAGTCCTTTTGCACTATGTGTAACTAGCCCCAGACTGACCAGAGGCAAATAAAAAAACAGGGCACACATGTGTTGAGCATTCCTAGTAAAATTTGGAAGTGGGTAAGTCTGAGATTGGTAGAGGGGATAATAGCAATGCTAAGAGCTGGGGACTATGGACTTTCTTGAACAAACTCAGGCCATCCTAGGCTCTACCCTCAAAATCGATCTGACCCTCTTATTGACAAACCCCTAGGCACCCTATTGGCATATAACATACTTAACCCACTGGGAGATCCTATAGCAGTGATGGCGAACTCATGGAAAGCGTGCCACAGCCGGCACGCCAAGCCCTCTCTGTGAGCATGCCAGGAAGAAAGGAGAACAGCACTCTGACCGGCCATCCATACAAGCCGATTTGTCCACACTGCACTGCACCTCCCATCGAACCACATCTCCCACAGGTCTCTAGGGCCAGCGGTGACCTGTCCAAGTTGGGCGTGACTGAGAAGAAGTGGCTCCCACATGGCTCTGGGGGCAGGGGTGACGTGCGGGCCGAAATTCATTCACACAAGCTGTCTCATCCACACTGCATCTCCCATCAAACTATATCTCCCACAAATCTCTGGAGCCAGCAATGACGTGTCTGGGGTGAGCTTGTCAGAGAGCATGGCTCCCACATGGCTTGGATCGAGCAGGGGTGACGTGCAGGCGGGAATGAGTGAGCTGCCGGATCGGGAGATACTGGAGACAGGTGAGATGTTTATATGAACAAAAAATAGAAAACTGGGAACCACACTTTGCTCATCCACTCACTATCCAAAGGAAGTGTGGCTCAGTGGCCAAAAAGCTGAACACATGGGAAAAGGACTGTACCAGGGAGAGGGAACAGTCAAGATGCCACAAAATAGAGCCACAGGAATATAGCAATAAAAAAAAATAGAAAACAAAAATTATGGAAAATGAATGACAAAAATCTATTAATAAAAACAAGTCAAATACAAAAAGATTCTCCTCCACCTAAAACCATCTAAAAAGACAACGCTGTCTAAAACAAAAACATCTAGGCGCCATTATGCATCCACATACCCAAACAATCTTGCAGTAACCATATAACCATGGAATGTATGGCTGGGTATACACCCAATGCCCAGCAAATTAATCCTAACCAATGCTCAGGAAATGCATACTTACCAGTGCTCAGGAAATGCATCCCTGCATTCTGAGTGTAACGCACTCCTGATCCCTGCATTCTGAGCATAACGCATTCCTTTGAAAAACCACAAAACAAAATCGTCCATTTTTCCCTTGGGGCTTAGGGCTTATTCAGAGGGATGATCAGTCCCATCCTCTGTACAAAGCCTCTGGTAGGTTTAATTCTGTGTTGGCACTTTGAAATAAATAGGTTGGTTTTGTGTCGCTGTTTGGGAACTCAAAAAAGTTTGCCATCACTGTCCTATAGCTACCTAGATAATGAGATCCTCTGAGCCTGACAACTAATGTCTTGTATTGAACGGCACCCATAGTTCTAAATGCTTTATCGCCAGTTCTAAATTGTATACACTTTGTTGTGCATATGTTTCTTAACCTATATGTTATTAACTAAACTCTTGTTTCCTAATAAATAATTTGAACAACAACAATATCAGGCCATATGCCCCCAACATAGGGAGGGTACCTTGTTGACGAGGACAAGGGTTTCTTCTCCACATCTCTGGATGTAGGGGTCTGTGAGTGGAGGGCTTATCAAAATCTGGAGGCCCCTTCTAATATAAAAGGACACCCAGATATATGTCAACCCCCTACACAAATGAGAAATGGTTCATTGTACCCTTGTAGCTCATTTACAAACAAAAAAAAAATGAATGCAAATAATCACAGTTCATGTTTGAAAAAGTCCTTCATTAAAACATAAAAAAAAATCCCATGATGTAAATCCATCATCAAACACATTGTCCAGTGAGGGAGATCCTCATCAATCACGAAAAAGATGATCCTGTTGCCTTCATCTTAGCAGTCAATGATGTTGTGTAACCTGCACAGTGGGATGTATTCATTTGTTGGTGGGTGGTCAGGCTGGCAAATCTGCCAAATAGTTTGGCTGGTCCATGAATGTGAAGTCTGTAAGGTTTAGGTCAAAACTTGCAATGGTCCATACCTGAACCTCACCCCTTGTCAATAGGAGCGAAAGTGAAAGAAAATCCCAAAACATGTTAATGTCCCTGGAACAGAAATAGAGTTAAAGTGGAGACACTTGTTCCAGTGACAATTATCCAAGAGAAGATTTTCCTCACTCTGCAAAAATTTCCCCTTACTTCCTACATAGCAGGAAGTGAAGGAAAAGTACTAGGATATAGATGCATACCCTACTCTGACAAAACTAAGTAAAAAACATTTTTGTTTTAGATACTCTTTAAGAACACGTGCATTTTAAAATATAAACATAATATTAGCATTTCCCATAAAAAGGAGTCTATATACAGTAGATCAGTGTTTCCCAACTCCAGTCCTCAAGGCACACCAACAGGTCATGTTTTCAGGATTTCCCTCAGATGAAACGGCTGTTGTAATTACTAAGGCAGTGAAACTGATCAAATCACCTGTGCAAAATAATGGAAAGCCTGAAAACATGACCTGTTGGTGTGCCTTGAAGACTGGAGTTGGGAAACACTGCAGTAGATCATAGATCCACATAAATAATATATTACATTATATTTAAAATGTTCTATTAGTCACTGATTCCTAGAGCATAACTGCAACATAATTATCTCCTATTGCAGATGAAAAAAAAATGGTCTCATTGCCCTTTTTTCATAAGAGGTAAATTTAAATCTCAATTGTATGTGCTTATGCTCTTTATACCAACAAGATGTTATTTGCTTTCTAAAAGAACATTTTACAGTTTACGGCATCCTGGGCCTTCAGTTAATGTTTCCCCTACAGGCAGACTTTTTATAAATTAGAAAGCAATTCAATTAGTGAACTTCAGATAACTTATCACTATAGAATACAAATGTATAGTTAAATGCGAGCTTACTCAAAGGTACAAGCCTGGACATTTGTGCAGTATGTGGAAGCAAGCATAAAAACAATAAACAGAAATAATGATACAGAGCTAATGTTTAAAATTTTTATCACTTGAAAATGGATGCATTGTAGGCACACTGATGATTATTTAAATTTTGATATTTCAAAGACAATTGCTGAACCCTGAAGCATTGGTTTCATGAGGTTTCATTAAAGGAAGATTTCTCAAATCCTCAGTGCATCATTAAGGCATCAGAGCATTTAATGGGCACATTTACTAAACTCCCTTTACGTTTTTCCTATGCAATTTACACAGACAACACATATGCAAAAAGATCCCATTTATTTGAAAGAGGATGTCTGCATTCTGTGAATAAGTGAACAATTCATTCTGCCTCTCAATACCTAACTCAAGTTTCTATTGAGACATTTTTCTGTCAGATTCTACAGGCCACATTGGACATTTGGGTTTTTCTAAAAACCATCACATGGACATGAAATGAGGGGAAATCTCTGAATTGGGCTATAAATTCCTGACAGAGGTTCTATACCTCTCTCTTCCGTGTAGACATGTTTGTTTATTTTGTTGACTGTGACCTTGTTGGGGTAAGCCCTTTCCCTTATTTCTGGTCCTGTGATGTGGATTTTCCCCCACTTCCTGCTTTCATATAGACAGGAAGTAGGGACAAATACCTACAAATGGTTCAGATACAGCAATATAAACTTGACAGGGCTTCTATTCTTTACTCACTCTATGCTAAACTGAACAATTAAGCTTAGCATAAAGAACCCTGTGCCAAAAAAAAGGCACAGGGCCCAACCCATCCCTTATCCGAGCATGCAATCTGGCAGGCCACAGGAAAAGAGGGGGACGAGAGAGCACCCCCCTCCTGAACCGTACCAGGCCACATGCCTTCAACATGGGGATGGTCCCCCCAAAGCACCATGCCCCTATGTTGATGGGGACAAGGGCCTCATCCCCAAAACCCTTTCCCAGTTGATGTGGGGGTCTACGGGCAGGGGGCTTATTGGAATCTGGAAGCCCCCTTTAACAAGAGGACCTCCAGATCCAGCCCCCTATGTGAATTGGTAATGGGATACATTGTACCCCTACTATTTCACCCCAAAAAAATATCAACATTTTTAAAAAAGACAAGCTTGGGAAAAAATCCAGCGATGTAATCCATCTCGAGTTCCGGAACAAGGAAAAAAAGAGGGCTGCAATAGTTCTGCCTCCATGGGTGGCTCCTGCTGAGTGACGCATCTACCACTGTGACAGCTGTTATATAGCTAAGGGCGGGGCCGCCCGGTTACATGTTTGGGTGAAGAGAAGAAGAGGTGGATGAGACAGAGGTCTCAAATAATGTCTTTGTCAGCAACAGGGTCGGATGGAATGGTAACAGAAACTTTATTGATGAATACATACACAGTTTAATATATACAGGTCCAACTGTTGTGGTACAAAGGCCTCCCAAGTGGGACCTGTTCCTCTAATGTAGAGTTATCTATAAAAGCTACATGCAAAATGACAACGTTGTGTGGTTAAAGTTTGCTCTGTCTCATCCACCTCTTCTTCTCTATACCTGTTACACAGTGTCTATTGGGAGGTATGCCATCTTGTACAGACATATCAGAGGTTTGGAATATAAATAACACACCCCAGGTTGGATTCCATTATTTTTATTTTATAATTTACATGTGACGCCAGGGGAAACGACAAGGGGTTATCCAGTGAAGCATGTGGGTGACTCTGGGTTTCCTGTGGGCATCATAGGGGGGTGGGGTCACCCGCACACGTAACCGCGTGGCCCGCCCTCAGCTATATAATAGCTGTCACAGTGGTAGACGCGCCACTCGTCGGGAGCCGCCCATGTTCCAGAACTCGAGATGGATTACATCGCTGGAATCTATTTATTTATTTATTTTTTCTAATAAAGGACTTGTCCCAAGCTGGCTCTTTTCTTTTACAATTTTTGATTTTTTTTTTGTGAAATGGTAGGTGTACAATGTACCCCGTTACCAATTCACATAGGGGGGCAGGATCTGGAGGTCCCCTTGTTAAAGGGGTCTTCCAGATTCCAACAAACCCCCCACCCACCCCAAAGCAACCTCCCCATGTTGAGGGCATGTGGCCTGGTATGGTTCAGGAGGGGGGCGCGCTCTCATCTCGCCTCTTTTCCTTTGGCCTGCCAGGTTGCGTGCTCAGATAAGGGTCTGGTATAGATTTGGGGGGGGCCTGTGCCATTTTTTTATTTTGGCGCGGGGTTCCCCTTAAAATCCATACCAAACCTGAAGGTCAGGCGCAGGGTTCTCCTTAATATCCATACCATACCTGAAGGGCCTGGTATGGATTTAAAAATGTTGGTTCGGGGAACCCAATGCCGTTTTTTCAATGACTTTTATCTCTATTGCGAGACCCGACAATTCATTATAGCCGCGAGTAGTTTAAATTACTTTTTTTCCTTTAGAAATTAAATTTTGCTGCAGGGACTGTTCTAAATACAAGAAAACGTTACAGGAATACTATATACACCCCCCAGGTAGGAAATTTAAAGGAATATTTAACTTTTATTGTTTCACTTTAAGCATTATTAAAATCACTGTTCCTTTTAAAAATGCCAGTTTTCAAACACTTTTTTAATGAAAATACCATGCATATAAGCCTTTAAAATGATCACTTTTGATTTCTCATGTTCGTGTCCCATAGACTTTAACAGTGTTCGAACACATTTTTTGACTGTTCGGCAAGTTCTGGTGCGAACCGAACCAGGGGGTGTTCAACCCATCCTTAAAAATCATAAATGCCTGCTTGTAAAATCTTATGTCACACTCAGAATATTTGCATATGGTCGACATCTGAGGCTCTTACTAATTTTCTGTCCCATCCCATGTACATTACAGACCAAAAGTTTGGACACACCTTCTCATTCAAAGAGTTTTCTTTATTTTCATGACTATGAAAATTGTAGATTCGCACTGAAGGCATCAAAACTAAGAATTAACACATGTGGAATTATACATAACAAAAAAGTGTGAAACAACTGAAAATATATTTCATATTCTAGGTTCTTCAAAGTAGCCCCCTTTTGCAGCAGACACATCTCTAGAACTGTTATGCCCCGTACACACCATCACTTTATGTGATGAAAAAAAACGACACTTTCTGTGAAGTAAAAAAATGACGTTTTTGAAACTTCAATTTTCAAAGACGAAGTTGCCTACACACCATCGTTTTTCTCACAATGTTCTTGCAAAGTGAGGTTACGTTCCACCACGTTTTACCATTGAAGTAGCTTCTGGGCATGCGTGGATGAAAAAACGTCTTACAAAACAACGTTTTTTGCTACACACGGTCAATTTCTGTGAAGTAAAAAGTGCACTTTTGAAAAACGACACATAAAATTGAAGCATGCTTCAATTTTTTTTGGTCGTTTTTTACAAGACATAAAACGACGTTTTCCCCCACACACAGTCAATTAAAGTGACGTTTTTAAAAACGTCATTTTTTTTCATCACATAAAGTGATGGTGTGTACGCGGCATTAAGAGGAGACTGTTTGAATCAGGCCTTCATGGTAGAATATCTGCTAGGAAACCACTGCTAAAGAAAGGCAACAAGCAAAATAGACTTGTTTGGGCAAAAGAACACAAGGAATGGACATTAGACCAGTGGAAATCTGTGCCTTGGTCTGATGAGTCCAAACTTGAGATCTTTGGTTCCAACCCCCGTGTCTTTGTGTGACGCAGAAAAGGTGAACAGATGGACTCTACATGGCTGGTTCCCACCGTGAAGCATGGAGGAGGAGGTGTGATGGTGTGGGGGTGCTTTGCTGGTGACACTGTTGGGGATTTAATCAAAATAGAAGGCATACTGAACCAGCATGGCTACCACAGCATCTTGCAGCGGCATGCTATTCCATCCGGTTTGCGTTTAGTTGGACCATCATTTATTTTTCAACAGGACAATGACCCCAAACACACCTCCAGGCTGTGTAAGGGCTATTTGACCAAGAAGGAGAGTGATGGGGTGCTGCTCCAGGTAACTACCTCTTGAAGCTCACCAAGAGAATGCCAAGAGTGTGCCAAGCAGTAATCAAAGCAAAAGGTGGCTACTTTGAAGAACCTAAAATATGAAATATATTTTCAGTTGTTTCACACTTTTTTGTTATGTATAATTCCACATGTGTTAATTCATAGTTTTGATGCCTTCAGTGTGAATCTACAATTTTCATAGTCATGAAAATAAAGAAAACTCTTTGAATGAGAAGGTGCGTCCAAACTTTTGGTCTGTACTGTAGATATGGGATGATTCCTGCTTGCACCTACGCCTGCCACACTTTCAAACAGCAGACAGAGTATCTCTCCCATGCTCCTGGTTACACTTTCCCTTGAGTTAATACTCATTATTACTTTCATATGACATGCCTGAGTCTTGTTTGGTTACTATTGCTAAGGTCCACGCACTTCTATTTTTGTTGAACGTAGCTTATGGGTTGGGTGGTTTACTCCACTCTCCATGACACTGCTAGTCCCAATTAGTGGCATCTGGAGATAGGGGGCCCTGACCCGCCTCCAAATACATGTTTGGGAATAGGCTACACTCCCAAGGACTTTCTCGACTTTTCTCTTGTTAACTGTTATGTTAGTTATTATTGTACTATGGATTTAATAATTTAGCCTTGAATTGTACAACAGACTGTACCAATGTGGTTTCATGCCTTCTGAAAAACCAAATAAAAACAATTGAAAGTAAAGAAAGGATGTTAATTGACAGCTCAGAAGAATGTGCAGTCTGCAGTGTGCAGTCATGTCTGGCCAGCCAGGGTTTGCCTGCCTGAAATTCAGGGACAAAACAACCACCTGCCTGCCAAATGCCTGATATGTAATATGCCCACATGCAGGAACTTGGCCTTTTGGCCATGCTGCAACACTTGCGCTTGCATTAGCAGGTTGTCAATGATTATTTGTATAAATAGAGGACACTGGCTCTGGAGAACTGTTTTTTATCACATCAGTATCTGATGTTTATCATTAAGGATGAGTTGCCACTGTTAAAGGAAGTGACCAGAATGGTGTGCTGTGCCTAAACTGGTTTAACTAACACAATACCGTTCTAGCTGGAGAAAGCACTGTGTGGTGTAATAGACAAGGCAATGGAGTAACAGCAGTTATCCTTTTACAACTGACTGTATCTCTGTGAGTCAACCACAGGAGAAGTATGAGGTGGAGGGTTGCAGTGCCAGCAGTGGAAAGAAGGAGGACATGGGACAGGCTTCCAGGGATAAGTTGCGCCCCTCCCAAATGCCAGTGATTGCACATAGGTGGGGTGAGATCATGAAATCAGCCACATCAAGCACTTGGGTTCCTTTGCCACTGAAAAGTTTGTATTAAATTGGCTAATTCATGCTGCAAGGACTACCAGATTCTGTGTGCTCCAGTTTAAAAAAATGTATTTCTTTATTAAAAGTGCATCACTTTTCCCTTTTTAAAGCTAGCCTACTAAAATGTTATGCATGTACTATATTTCTGGCTTTTGTCTCTTACATAATACACGGTCAATATTATTTTACAGTATAACCTGCCTTGTCTCTCCCGCTTACTTAAAGCATTTGATAACCTCAAAAAAATAAAATAAAATACCCTGTAACCTTAAAGCATGTTATACAGCACAGTGCTTGTGCTGTGTAATTTGCCCCCTTCTATCACCTAAAAAAACTAGCTGATCCTGCCTGGATATGCCCTCCCCCCTGTAAACTGACCATCATGGCTGCTGAGTCCTGACACCATGGTCAGTTAACATTTCTTCATCATCCGCAGCTCTCCTGTCCTCCTCTGTCCTCCCCCCGCCATTCAGCTCTGTGTCAGTGCCTACCCCTCCCCTCTTGCTGCTGAAGTTTCATTTAAAGTTTCATACCATCCTCTCTGTTCAATAATCCTATGTGCCCCTGTGTCCGTGCCTTATAAAAATAAGCTGTTCTTTACCTGTTTTCAGAGCTCCAATTGCCATTTACGTGACCCGCCACCTCTCTCCTCCTTCCCTTCCGACTGAAGTCAGTGGGAAATCATTGGCCCCACCCACTGCAAATGTCAGACAAGAAGAGCAGAGGGGCGGCGGGTCAAGTGAATGACGATTGGCACTATGAAAACAGGTAAAGAACAGCTTATTTGTATAAGACACAGGGGCACATAAGATTATTAAACAGAGAGGATGGTATAAAGTGCATAAAGTGGCTTAAAAACCTCTAAAGTTCTACATCAGGGGTCTTCAAACTATGGCCCTCCAGTTGTTCATGAACTACAATTCCCATCATGCCTAGTCATGTCTGTGAATGTCAGAGTTTTACAATGCCTCATGGGATGTGAAGTTCCACAACAGCTGGAGGGCCGTAGTTTGAGGATCCCTGGACTACATGATGTGTGGTTTGTCTGTGCTATCTTTCTGGTGATTGTCTCTTACAAAATACACTAAATTCTATTTGATAAAACCTGTCTTGTATCTCCACCTTACAAAACATCCTATTAAAAAGGCTTTGATGATGTGCAATGTGCCTGTGCTGAGCTATTGTATATTACAGAATACTCTGTCATATTTATTTCACAATTAAATCGTGTCACTCCCTCTTATATTGCTGCCCAATCAACCTGCTGACATATTCTCTAGCTGCTGTGCTATATTTCTGGCTATTGTTTCTAAAATAGGACTCTGTAAATTGTATTCGTTCATAACAACTGTTTTGTCTATGTAATATGTTATTATGGTTCTCAAGTGTTTTGTGCACTCTGCGTTAACAATATATCACTGTTTGAAGGTCAGCATGTTAAATCCCTAATCCCTAATTTAATGGATAATTACTCGGTCATGCAACACTATACCCAAAATAAATTTGCATCTTTTTTTGAAACAGAGCCTTCTTTTGGTGGTATTTAAACACTGGGGGCTAGATTCAGCAATGATTTACGCCGGCGTATCTATAGATACGCCGCGTAAATTCAAAGCTGCGCCAGTGTATCTTCTTTCTGTATTCAGAAAGCAAGATACACCGAAATTAGGCTAAAATCCGACTGGCTTAAGTCTCTTACACCGTCGTACCTTAGGGTGCATATTTACGCTGGCCGCTAGGTGGCACTTCCATAATTTTCGGCGTAGAATATGCAAATGACCTAGATATGCCGATTCACAAACGTACGTGCGCCCGCCGAAATTTTTTACGTCGTTTGCATAAGGCTTTTCCGTCGTAACGTTGCTCCTGCTTCTATGAGGCGTACGTAATGTTAAGTATGGACGTCGTTCCCGCATCGAATTTTGAATTATTTATGTCGTTTGCGTAAGTCATTCGCGAATTGGGCTGGACGTCATTTACGTTCACGTCGAAAGCAATGACGATTTGCGGCGTAATTTCGAGCATGCGCACTGGGATTCTTTCACGAACGGCGCATGCGCCGTTCGTTAAAGACGTCATTTACGTGGGGTTATGTTTTATTTACATAAAACACGCCCACCTCTTGTAAATTTGTATTTGGCGCGTTTACGCCAAACAAAAACGACGGAAGCGCCACCTAGCGGCCAGCGTAAATATGCACCCTTAAGATACGACGGCGTAAGAGGCTTACGCCAGTCGGATCTTAGCCTAATTTCGGCGTATTTTGCTTTCTGAATACAGAAATAAGATACGCCGGCGCAGCTTTGAATTTACGCGGCGTATCTATAGATACGCCGGCGTAAATCATTGCTGAATCTAGCCACCAGTACTTTGTGAATACTGCATTTGCCCGTCAAAGTTGCGGCGGCGTAGCGTAAATAACATACGCTACGCCCGCACAAACTTACGGCAGGCTACTTGAATCTAGCCCAAGGTTTACTATGTTTTACTATGTAAAGAAAAAAACACCATGACAGTAAAAACACCCCAAAAATTACCAATTTTTGAAAAGTAGACACTCCAAGGTATTTACAACATAGTAAGAAGCATAGTAAGTATTTTCAAAATACCAGTATAGAGATAGCACAGACTATAAAGGAAAAAACACTGCTCCAGGTTGTTCCACACCCAAACTGCCCCAAAATATCAGTTGCTAGTCCAGCTTGTCACTGCAGGATAAATATAAAGTTTAATAGATGATTTCACTGATAAAAGCCAACTAGTTTATTTCCACAAATGATTATACAAAATCCACAATCATGCATCAGAAAAAGTGAGACTGCTAAGGTGTTTCATGCTGTATAGTGCTTAATGATAGCATACTATCACTCTATTTAAATACACATAATCATTTAAAACACTCATTGTGCACAGCTGAGCACAATTGATGGATAATAGTCTCAGTCAATTTACAAAGCAACATTGTCACTTATATAACAACAGTTCTTTACCAGCAGGTCACAAGGAACTCAAATATCACATAAAAGAGAGGGAATGTTAGAAGTATAAAGAAACAAATACATAAATATATAGCTCCACTTCTAAATGATCATAACATTAACTGAAAGATAGTTACACATAAATGTATAAACCACTGAGAACCGGTTGGTAAAGGACACGTCCCATTCAACTTTTAACCCTCCTGTTATTGACTTTTGTAATTGGAAAATCCAGCACAGCTCCCTCTTATACATCATTTGAAACACATCTCCATCTCTTGGGAGTAACAACTATCTTCGCTCCCTGATTCCTGACCTCCCTGAGTTACACACCAAAACAACTATGTGAGTTTTTTTATTTTTTGTAGCCTAACTTAATGAAGGGGCCCAAAATCCATGGAGTGCCTTGGAGCTATCGTGGGGCATTGAATTTTCTGACTACTTATCACATTGTTGAAGGTCTTGGAGCACTAGAACAATAGAAGAACCCACAAAATGACAAGGTATTTTTAGGAGACATACAGTAGGGGTAAATTGACTAAAGGATTCTGCATGCAGTATGAAGATCACGTGACTTATTCGGAAATAATGCTATGAGGAAGGCTTCAGCCGAAACGCGTTAGCTCTTTAGATGTAGCACTGCTGTTAGTGCCCAAAAACTATATACACTGGGCTCACTTCACAAAGAGTTATTTTACTCTTTGAAATCTGAGATAAAATAGCTCATAGAATTGAAAAAATAGATTTTTGCAATTCACAAAAAAACGCTACTAAAATAAAGCATGAGTTATTTCATCAACATGTGAAATATTTATCTTATGAAACCATTCTGTATTTTATCTCATGATGTGAAATTCATTGGGATGGATACTGTGGATCAGGATTAGAAACCCTGTCAGTTTTTATTGCTAATAAAAAGGTAAAATGTTTTAAACTGTAGAATAATGCCAACAGTGTGGTCCCTGCAGCATACAGTATGTATTAATATAAAAGAACTAGGTGACTAGAATGCCAGTCAAAGGAAATATGCTTTCATAGGGCACTTGTGCATTATCAAAAACAACTAAGTTACATTTATTAAACAGAAAATATCTTTATAAATGTCAAATATTGAATGAAAATAGTATAACACACATACTGTATATAAATATATTTTCCACCAATAAAAAATACAGTGTTGTCATCGGGGAGATTTTGATTCACTTCCTGTCACATATCCAAAACAGGAAGTAAGAGGAAATCCCTACATCTCCACTCTATCCAAAACAAAAAAAAAGTAAATCAACCCCAATGCTTTTTGTGTTTTTCCATATTTAGGTTTCTATGCAAAAGGTAAAAAATACTCTAAATTGGCTATTATATTTTTACATTGCTTAACGTCTTCTGCCTGCCCACCGTCAAATGACGGATGGGCGGTGCGGCTTTCATTCTGGTATGACGTCATATGACGTTGTCCCAGAACAGCGGGACCATGCCATGTTGCTAGGACACAGCGCGGATGTGGCTCTTTAACCATGTGGTCGGCTGTGTCCAATCACAGCCGGTCACATGTAAACACAGATATGCCAGTAATCAGCTCTCCTCGCCACACACTGAAAGAGTGTGTGGCGAGGAGAGCCAATCTGCGGCATCTCCTCCCAGGGGAGATCAAGACATGTAATCATAACACTGAGTGCCAGCAATCAGTGCCCACAAGTACCACCAATCAGTGGCCATTAGTAATGCCATTCAGTGCCGCCTATCAGTGCTGCCCATCATTTCTTCCCATACATGCACATAATTTCTGCCCACCAATGCCCATCAGTGTCACCCATCAATGCCCATCAGTACCCTATAGTTCCCTCCATCAGTGGCACCTATCCGTGCTACCTATCAGTGCCCACCAGTGCTGCCTATCAGTGCCCACTAGTGCCACCTATCAGTGCCCACCAGTGACACACATCAGTGCCACCTATCAGTGCTCATCAGTGTCACATAGCAGTGCCACCTATCAGCGCCCATAAGTGCGGAATATTAGTGCCTCCTCATCAGTGCCACCTAATCAGTGCCCATAAGTGCCGCCTCATCAGTGCCCATAAGTGCCACCTCATAAGTGCCCACCAGTGCAGCCTATCAGTGCCCATCAGTGCTGCCTCATCAGCATACATCTGTAAAGGAGAAAAAATACTTTTCAACATTTTCAGACTCTTTTTTTAAATAAAACCCCCCAGCAGTGATTAAATACTACCAAAAGAAAGCTCTATTTGTGTGAAGAAAAATTATAAAAATTTCACATGGTTACACTGTAGCATGACCGCACAATTTTCATTCAAAGTGCGACAGCGCTGAAAGCTCAAAATTGGCCTTGGCAGGAAGGGGCTGAAAGTGCCCTGTGAGGAAACTGGTCGAATACCTCATGTCTGGACCACTACTTATTTAACTCACGCATTTATTTATTTAATTGATTTAGTGAATTGACTTTAACACCATTGTATGAGGTATATACCAAGGTGAATACCTCATACGGTTATAATGAATTGACATTTTCAGCATCTCATGAAATAATTGGAAAAAATGTGTCATGTGATTCAATTATTTCATGAGATCTTCTTTAGTGAATTGAGCCCCCAGCTGACACTGATCCAGTGACACTGGGACTGGTGTGGTGGCAATCAGGAACCCTGTTGCTGGCTTACACTGGTCTGGCAACACTGGAATGGATGTGGCAGTGATCAGGAACACTGTCGTTGGCTTACACTGGTCTGATGACACTGGGACTGGTGTGGCGGTGATCACGGACGTTGTTTCTGGCTGCACGGGGTGTAGTGACACTGGCATTGGCGTGGCAGCGATCGGGAACACTATTGATAGCTTACACTGGTCTGGCAACACTGCACTGGGGCGGCTAGTGACCAGGGCTGCTGGCTTGCTGCTTTAGTGACACTGTGTAAAAAAAAGATATCACTGAGTGTTTGTGACAGTGTCAATACGCTATTGTAGAAAGAAATGTTTGGACAGCCGCACTCTGGAAAAACCTTCTTGGTTGCCTTTTATTGATAAAAGTTTTCAAACACCATACATCACAGCGTCATACAGCGTCATACAGCTGACGTTTCGCACTACAATCAGTGCTTACTCATAGCTCATAGTGTCAATACGCTGTAGGAGAAACTCTGCTTCCCTTTACATCATGTGAGAGGAAACAGAATGCTGGCTGCAGAATGCAGAATTTGTTTGTGTAAGTGATCACTATGATTGGTCACCCCAATGTGTGTCTAAAGGACACAGAGGTCTCAGAGTGCACCACTAGAGGTCACGCACAAGTGCTGGGAGTAGAAGAACATTTACTGTATATAAGCCTTCCTGCCCTCAAGAATGAGCCACTCAGCCATTCATGTCTAACGGCCAGATGGCAAAGCTTTAAACTTTGTAGGCAATAAAGTGCAGTACTGCATTAAGCAATTCACATCTAGCAATTTCTGCCCGTGATTCCAAATCGCACTGAAATTCTAGAAAAATGTAGCATGATTGTTCGGGTGTCATTCATTTTCAATGACACCTAAACGTGGTGTGGTTTTGTCACGATTGTCTCCCAATAAATCACACTGAAATAGTGGCTAATCACATCGCGTGAAGCTTGTCGCCCAAAAGAAGCTCCTGCTTCATTTTGTGGCGACACGCTTTGAGCAATGCGGTTTGCCGTAATTGCAGGACGATTTATCACATGACAATTGTGGCAAAACTGTATGGTGTTTAGGTGCCATTGAAAATGTATGGCACATGAACAAACGTCTTGCATTATGCCAACATTGCAATGGACTTCATAGAAGAATTGCAGCCAGAGAGCAATACCTCTAAAGTGGAAACTAGGCTAAGTGACTCAACTATGCACAATAAAATAGGAATTGGGGTGCAGAAAAATGTCATCAGGTGCTTTGGACTGATGAGCCAACATTTTAATATTTGGCTATAGCAGAAGGCAGTTTGTTTGCCGAAGGGCTGGAGAGCAGTACGATAATGAGTGCCTGTAGGCAACAGCGAAGCATTATACAAGTTCCTTTCTGAAAATGGAGTTAGAGATTTGGTCAGGAATCGGGATGAATGGTATCCTCAATTCTCACTGCTGAGGCAGATAATTGTCTGCAGGCAGGCAGATAATTATCCATTATCCATACAGGCAGATAATTATCCATTATGCCATGCCATCAGAGAAGCATGTGATTCACCCTAAATTTATTCTGCAGCAGGACAACAACCCCTAAGGCCGCGTACACACGACCAGTCGATCCGATGAGAATGGTCCGACGGACCGTTTTCATCGGTTCACCGTTGAAGCAGACTGATGGTCCATTGTTTTCAAAACCGATCGGGTCAGAACGCGGTGACGTAAAACACACGACGTGCTGAAAAAAACGAAGTTCAATGCTTCCAAGCATGCGCCGACTTGATTCTGAGCATGTGCGGGTTTTAAACCGATGCTTTTGCGTACTAACCATCGGTTTTGACCTATCGGTCAGCCGTCCATCGGTTCGATTTTAAAGCAAGTTCTCTTTTTTTGACCGAAGGACAACAGATCGATGGGGCGTACACACGAGCGGTTTAGACCGATGAAACTGAACTTCAGTCCATTTTCATCGGTTAGGACCGATCGTGTGTGCGTGGCCTAACATACATCCAAAGCTATTAAGAACTGTCTTCAGTGTAAAAAAGAACAAGAAGTCCTGGAAGTTATGGTTTGGTCCCCACAGAGCCCTGATCTCAACATCATCGAGGCTGTCTGGGATTACATGAAAAGACAGAAGGATTTGAGGCAGCCTACATCCATAGAAGATCTGTAGTTATTTCCAAAGATTTTTGGAACAACCTACCTGGTTCAAAAACTGTGAAGAATAGATGCTGTTTTAAAGGCAAAGGGTGGTCACATTTGATTTCTCATCATGTTCATTTACTTTCCATTTTGTTAATTGATAAAAATAAACTAATAACCCTTCTGTTTCTGAAAGCATTCTTCATTTACAGTATTTTTTGACTTGCCTTAATATATATAATCTATTCTTACAGTAGAGAAATGTGAACAATATATTTGTGTGTAAGTTATAAAAAATGTTGTATGTCTATGGTAGCAAGTGCAAGATACAATAGAGCAATTGAATATTATACATCTTCTGCTCAGAGACTACTTCACATGCTTGATTTAATACCAATTTCACATGCTAAATATGGAACAGTTTCTGACCTTGCCATAACTTGCTGCAAACTGACATCATGGTTCCATTTTCTCAGTGCTTAGAGGGCTTACATATTTTTTGAGAAATTGGAAAAGTGATGGAAATCATTACTGTTATTTCAAATAATGTATGATTTGGATTGATCTACAGTAAACTCTTAGACAAGGTAATAATGGTCAGTTTAAAGTTACAAATGCATAAATCCAAAAAATGTTAAACAATCAGAAAACAAAGCGTGGAACAAATTTACTCTCATGTCTGGTAAGTGACCAAAACACAATCCCAATATGGAACAGGAATAAATTATCCAAAATGTTTCACAAATCAGATTATATTATTTCAACAAAATATGCTACAGGGCACATATTACGAAAGCTGAGCTCAGGTTTGTTCCCGAATCAATGTCTTCTTTGTACTGAAGCTTGAAAGCTGATATGAGTTTTTTTTATTAAGAAAAAAATTATAGCCTTTCAGCAAAATATGTATTCCAGATGGTCTCTTTGTGCCAGATAGTTAGTTGAAAACTTGCACAGTATAATATTCATTAGAAAATAAGTGTTACACTATGGCCATACAAGGTTTGTTAAAATAGATCAGCTTTGGGGACTGGAACCAAGAGGATCATAAAGGGGAAGACTAATATCAGTTTGGTCCCTGCACAACATTTATTATCAGTAAAATAAGTAACACAACTATATAAAACATGTTTGAGGGAAGAAAACAGAAATATATGTTTACATATATATATATATATATATATATATATATATATATATATATATATATATATATATATATATATATATATATATATATTGTATATACAGTATCTCCCCCAAAGGTGATGCTATCTATCCATCTTGTTTTCTGTCATTCTCTTCTCCTTTTTTCTTCCATGTTTCCCAGCATCAGGGTCTTTTCCAATGAGTCTTCTCTTTGCATTAGGTGGCCAAATTATTTGAGTTTCAGCTTTAGGATCTGTCCTTCCAGTCATCATTCAAGGTTGATTTCCTTCAAGATTGACTTTTGATCTTCTTACCATCCAAGGGATTTTCAAGAGTCTTCTCCAACACCACAGTTGAAAAGCATAAATTCTTCAGCGTTCAGCCTTCCTTACGGTCCAACTTCCACAGCCATAGGTTACTACTGGGAATACCACAGCTTTGATTATACGACACTTTGTCAGCAGGGTGATGTCTCTGCTTTTTATAATGTTGTCTAGGTTTGCCATTGCTTTCCTCCCATGAAGCAAGCTTGTCATGACTACAGTCACCGTCTGCTGTGATCTTTGATCCTAGGAAGATAAAATCTGTCACTGTTTCCATTTCTTCTCCTTCTATTTGCCAAGAAATGATGGGACCTGTTGCCATGATTTTAGTTTTCTTAATGTTCAATTTCAGGCCTGATTTTGTGCTCTTCTCTTTCACCTTTATTAAGAGACTATTTAGTTCTTCTTCACTTTCTGCCATTAATGTGGTATCATCTGCATATCTCAGGTTGCTGATATTTCTCCCAGCAATCTTAATTCCAGCTTGTGATTCGTCAATCCTGTCGACGCATACTCAGAAGCATTGAACTTCATTTTTCTCAGCGCGTCGTTGTGTTTTACGTCACCGCGTTCTGACACGATCGTTTTTTTAACTGATGGTGTGTAGGCAAGATTGATGAAAGTCAGCTTCATCGGATATCTGATGAAAAAATCCATCAGACCGTTTTCATCGGGTGAACCAATCATGTGAACAGGGCATGAGTCTTGGAAAGTTTGCTCTCTTAAAATAAAAAAGGTTTTATTATTGCAGTATGTGCTTATTGCTTAAAGCGGAGCTCCACCCTAAAGTGGAACTCATGCTGATCAGAACCCTCCCCCCCTCCAGTGTCACATTTGACACCTTTCAGGGGGGAGGGGGGTGCAGATACCTGTCTAAAGACAGGTATTTTCACCCACTTCCGGCCACACAGTTTCGGGTAAACTGCGGGCAGAACGTCACCTCCCGTCCTCCCCCGTTGTGCTCTGGGAACACTCGGCTCCCAGAGCACAGCGGAGCCAATCAGCGGTGCAGCGCAACTGGCCCATGCGCCGTAGGGAACCGGGTAGTGAAGCCGGAGAGCTTCACTTCCTGGTTCCCTCACTGAGGATGGCGGGGGGAGCAGCAGAGTGACGAGCGATCGCTCGTCCTCTGCTGCGGACAGCGCTGGACTCCAGGACAGGTAAGTGTCCTAATATTAAAATTCAGCAGCTGCAGTATTTGTAGCTGCTGGATTTTAATATTTTTTTTTCATGGCACATCCGCTTTAACCACTTCCATACCAGGCACTTATGCACCTTCCCGCCCAGACCAATTTTCAACTTTCAGTGCTCTCACACTTTGAATGACAATTATTCAGTCATGCTACACTGTATCCAAACCAAATTTTTATCATTTTATTTTCACAAATAGAGCTTTCTTTTGGTGGTATTTAATCACCACTGGGTTTTTTATTTTTTGCGCTATAAGCAAAAAAACTGCGAAAATTATGTCATTTTTCTTCATAAATTTGTGCCAAAATGTATACTGCTACATATCTTTGGTAAAAAATAACCCAAATTAGTGTATATTATTTGGTCTTTGTAAAAGTTATAGCATCTACAATCTATGGTGCCAATCACTGAAAATTGATCACATCTGATCACACCTAATGTACTGAAGGCTAATCTCATTTCTTGAGACAATAACAAGCCAGGAAAGTACAAATACCCCCAAATTACCCCTTTTTGGAAAGTAGACACTCCAGAGTATTTACTAAGAGGCATGGTGAGTTTTTTGAAGTTGTATTTTTATCCCACAACTCTTAGTAAATTTAAGATTTTTTTTTTAACATAAACTGGTCATATTAACAGGTTAAATAAACTGAATAAATGATAAGCGCTCCAGGTATGTGATGAATCACAATACAGTGTATAAATAAGTGAATGAAACACAATCAAAATGAAAAAAGGGGGGGTGAGTGACCAGACTCAAAATGTGCTGTGCATGTCAAAATTAACACTAGAATTAACTAAAAAGTCGTCTGTGTTAGGACACCGTGAAACTTTTTGGGGGTGTCGCGTCCCCTGTGAGTCAAAAGTCACTACACTGTGCACATATGCATATAAGTAGTGTATGAAGGTATATTAATAGTAAGCGATCTCTAAATTGGATCTATAATAGACAGCAATAGTGATGGTGATAAGACAGTCTATTGGTGAGGATGATGGGATGTTCACATATGACGATTCCTGTAAGGAAGGCAGTGATAGGGGGATCCTTATTGGTGTTGCAGTGCCCTTACCATGAAGGTGCTATATGTGCGCATATAGGGATGTCCCTCCGGGTCTCCAATCGCCTTTCTCCTGGGATCACTCAGAACAGATATTTCAACTGGTGTGTGCCTTGAAGGTGTTAATAGTGTTGGTCCTCCGGGTCTCCAATTCCTTTATCTTGGGATCACTCGGTTGGCTGCAGCTACTGCATAGCTCCAAAAGGGTCCAAATAGTGTTGTTCCAATAGGTAAAACAGTGGGATAGGGAGAAAAAAAAGGATTGCCTCCGATTGTGTAGTGGGTTTAGGGATCCAAAAAGTATTTATTAGGAACATAAAAAGCAGGTGATACAGAGGATAGCTCAGGAGACGGTTTTGTATTGCCAAACAGCGCTGGTGAATACAGTGCAGACGTGGCGTTTGAAATTACCGCCTACGTCCTGTGGCCTCCGGCTTGTGTGAGTGTTTTCCTCGGTCTCGGGACGTAGGCGGTAATTTCAAACGCCACGTCTGCACTGTATTCACCAGCGCTGTTTGGCAATACAAAACCGTCTCCTGAGCTATCCTCTGTATCACCTGCTTTTTATGTTCCTAATAAATACTTTTTGGATCCCTAAACCCACTACACAATCGGAGGCAATCCTTTTTTTTCTCCCTATCCCACTGTTTTACCTATTGGAACAACACTATTTGGACCCTTTTGGAGCTATGCAGTAGCTGCAGCCAACCGAGTGATCCCAAGATAAAGGAATTGGAGACCCGGAGGACCAACACTATTAACACCTTCAAGGCACACACCAGTTGAAATATCTGTTCTGAGTGATCCCAGGAGAAAGGCGATTGGAGACCCGGAGGGACATCCCTATATGCGCACATATAGCACCTTCATGGTAAGGGCACTGCAACACCAATAAGGATCCCCCTATCACTGCCTTCCTTACAGGAATCGTCATATGTGAACATCCCATCATCCTCACCAATAGACTGTCTTATCACCATCACTATTGCTGTCTATTATAGATCCAATTTAGAGATCGCTTACTATTAATATACCTTCATACACTACTTATATGCATATGTGCACAGTGTAGTGACTTTTGACTCACAGGGGACGCGACACCCCCAAAAAGTTTCACGGTGTCCTAACACAGACGACTTTTTAGTTAATTCTAGTGTTAATTTTGACATGCACAGCACATTTTGAGTCTGGTCACTCACCCCCCCTTTTTTCATTTTGATTGTGTTTCATTCACTTATTTATACACTGTATTGTGATTCATCACATACCTGGAGCGCTTATCATTTATTCAGTTTATTTTTTCTCATTGTGTTATGTGAACACTTTTAGATATAGCCGCCTTAGGTATTATTTGCACACCACTTTTTCATTATTCTGTTTACTCACAGTAGCGCAGTGGAATTTATTATTTAATACTCACCGCATATTAACAGGTTATTTCTCTCACACAGCATATGCATAATTGCAACTACACCCCAAAATACACTCTGCTACTCCTCCTGAGTATGGCAATACCAAATGTGTAGGACTTTCACACAGCCTGGCCACATAAAGTGGCCCAACATTGAAGTAGCACTTTCAGGAGTTCTACAAGCATAAATTGCACATATCCTTGCTCAACCACCTATTTCACTTTTGAAGGCCCTGGAGCACCAGACAATGGAATTGTGCACAAAATTACCCAATTTTGGAAAGCATTATGAGTCTTTTGAACGGTTCATTTTTTTCCAGAAGGTTTTGGAAAATGTGGAAAAAAAATGAAAATGCATTTTTTTTACACAAAGTTGTCCATTTATAAGATATTTCTAACACATAGCATATACATAGCAAAAATGACACCCCAAAATATATTCCACTACTCCTCCTGAGTATGGCGATATCACATGTGTGAGACTTTTACACAGCCTGGCCACATACAGAGGCCCAACATCCAAGTAGCACTTCCAGGCATTCTAGCAGCATTAATTTCACATATCAGTTTCTGACTACCGATCACATTTTTGAAGGCCCTTCATATATCTAACACATAGCAGGTACATACCAAATAATAAAAGATTCCCTGTGGTTTTAGAAGTGCAGTGGTCTACAGAGGAGAGCATCGGTCCAGGCAGCAGGCAGGGATGAGGTCAGCGACAACAAAAGCAATCATTCAGGCAGCAGGCAGAAATACTGTCCATAGTTCGTACAGGCAGAGATACTGTCAGCACAGCCAGAGCACAGCCAAAGCACAGCCAAAGCACAGTCAAAATCACAGTCAAAGCACAGCCAGAGGTCCAGGTAGCAGGCAGAGGTGTCCCAGCAGAAATACTGTGCAAAGTCAGTAGAGGCAGCAGGCAGATATATGATCAACACAGCCAAAGTATTGGTCCAATCAGCAGGAAGAAACATGGTCCATAATGTCATGGGTCATTACAGGCAGTAATATGGTCCAGGCAGCAGGAAGGACCATCAAGCTTAGGGCCAGGGGGAAAGGGGTAGAGGCTTCTCCCACCCGAATCGCTTTGAAGCCTCCGGGAAAACCAGACCCTGTTCTGGGAGCACAGAAAGCGAAAAACTGGTTTTCTCTACTCAGAACGCTTTTCTGAAGCCCCTCACATATGTGAGACCCCTGTGTACTAAAAGTAGAAGTGGAAGTCAGAAACGTGGTTTAAATCGGCAGGCAGAGGCATCGTCAGGAAACAGGCTGAGGTTGGTACACATGGAGGTCAGAAAGCACCCACCCCCCCATGTTGAGGCCAAGTGGCCTGGTATTGTTCTGGGGGGGTGCTTGCATGTTTCCTCCCCTTTCCTGACCTGCTGTGCTGCATGGTATGGACTGGGCAGGGGGACCCCATGGCGTTTAATTCTTTCTTAATTTTTTTACAGACACTTTTTTCAATTCAACTTTCAGAGGGCAAACCCATTGACAGCTGATAAATCATCGGTTGTTAAGGACGCCGTGGCCAACTTTCTGACCCCACTCCTTAACCACTTAAAGTGGAGTTCCACCCATAAATATAACATTACATCAGTAGTTTTAAAAAATGTCATTAGTCCTTTAAGAATTTTTTTTTTTTTTTAGATGCCTTCAAAGTGTTGTTGCTAGGCAGAATAGTTAATCTTCCCTCTTCCTGCACCTAGGTGCTTAAGCTTCCTAACCTACACCGCACAGACTCCTGGGAATGTAGTGGGTGTAACTTTCCAGGAGTCTGTGCACTCCCCAGTCTCGAAGAATCATGTGACTTGGACAGTACAGGTGCTGAAACCTGATCTGAAACCTATTACACTGCTTGTGCAGCACTGAGCATGTGCAAGTTCTGCAAGGCTGAAATCCAGGAAGTCATACAGTCTGGCTTCATGTTGCCCACACTTAAGATGGCCCCAGTCAATTTCTATTTTATAAAGTGTCTAAATGCTGTAACAACCTAACAAAACGTACCTTAGTTTACAGACTAACTTTACTAGAATACATTAAGCTTGTGTATTACAGGGGTATTTATATTTAAAAAGTGAAATTGTGTCCGGAACTCCGCTTTAAGGACCACCTCCTGCACATATACATCGGCAGAATAGCACGGCTGGGCACAAGCACGTACATGTACGTGAGCGAGGCCACGGGACCCGCGGACCTGATTGCCGCTGGAGTCCCACGATTGGTCCCCGGAGCTGAAGAACGAGGAGAGCTGTGTGTAAACACAGCTTCCCCGGTCTTCACTGTGGCGCTGTCATTGATCGTGTGTTCCCTGATATAGGGAAGCATGATCAATGATGTCACACGTCCAGCCCCGCCCTCCTACAGTTAGAAACACATATGAGGTCACACTTAACCCCTTCAGCGCCCCCTAGTGGTGAACTCCCAAACTGCAATTGTCATTTTCACAGTAAACAATGCATTTGTATAGCATTTTTTGCTGTGAAAATGACAATTGTCCCAAAAATGTGTCAAAATTGTCCAATGTGTCCGCCATAATGTCGCGGTCATGAAAAAAAACGCTGATCACCGCCATTAGTAGTAAAAAAGAAATTATTAATAAAAATGCAATAAAACTATCCCTTATTTTGTAAATACTATAAATTTTGCGCAAACCAATCGATAAACGCTTATTGCGATTTTTTTGTACCAAAAATATGTAGAAGAATACGTATTGGCCTAAACCGAGGAAAAAAAATGTTATATATATTTTTGGGGGATTCTTATTGTAGCAAAAAGGAAAAAATATTGTTTTTTTTTTCAAAATTGTCGCTCTATTTTTGTTTATAGCGCAAAAAATAAAAAACGCTGAGGTGATCAAATACCACCAAAAGAAATCTCTATTTGTGGGGAAAAAAGGACGCCAATTTTGTTTGGGAGCCACGTCGCACGACCGCGCAATTGTCAGTTGAATCGACGCAGTGCCGAATCGCAAAAACTGGCCTTTACCTGCATTTTGGTTCGGGTCTTAAGTGGTTAAAAACCAGCTTTTGCCCTAATTGGGCAAAGCTTTATATACAGTAACCTTATATAACTTAGGTTCTACAGCCCTCAACCCTTGTATCTTATATGAAAGGCCCTACATTTCCAGCTACATTTTTCAGGGTTGCATAACACAGGAAAACTGGAAAAACTGTACCAAATATTACCTTAAAGCATTTGTAAATGTTTGTATTTTTTTTTTTTAAAACAAACATGTTATACTTTCTTGCTCTGTGCAATGGACATAGAGGGCAGAGCCGATAAATGACCTTACCTGTGTGATACCCCTTCATTGTCCAGTACCAGGGTGGGTACTTCTGGACCACGTTCTATTGCTTCCTTATAGTTAAACCTGCACAGAGGTTCAGGACCTGGTTGTGCTATTTGGTTGGGGTGCCTAGCAGTGATAAACAGGCAATTTCACTACTGACATACAGTAGTGATCAATGACTTTTGATAAACAAAGCCAAGTGATTTCCATTTGTTGACTAGCTGACTCCAAGTTGACTCCAACATATACAGTATTAGCAAAATGGCCAATTTCACTGCAATGTTCTGATTTCTCCCCAAATTTTGTTTCTTAGTTCCTAGATCACACAACACAATCTAATTACAACTCATAAAAAAAGAAGTTCAATAATGTATTTCATTTGTGAAGTTTGCTATTTCCCTAAAGTGCAGATTTGCTAAATTCTACAATTACATTGGAAATCGGAACATTGAAATTAAAACTGAAACATTTTAGTTCTGCAGATAAGAGTATTAAAAAATATATTAATGTGAAACACTTTTTCTACTTTCTAAGGAAAAATTCCCTGTACTCTGAATACATTTTTATGTCCCTCTCTCATATTGTTACTTGATTAGGAAAATAAACTCACAATAGAAAGTTTTGTAAATGGAGTCTAAGGTCAGTTTATGCCAAATGGATTGTCTCAGACTGGTCAGCTCAGCTTAATAAAGCCCAACCATAACTTAGCAACTTCTCCTATCACAGTGTCAGAGGAACAATACTCGCACAGCTAATTGTACGTGCACATGTACCCAGTGGTGTATTTAGGTTTTGTGCTGCCCTAGGCCTGACTAAACTCATGCACCCCTAATTTAAGTATGACCCACCCCTTCCTGTCAAGGCCACACCCGCCCTGAACATTTAGAGTGGGGACACTAATTCTGAGGGCAAGGGAGTCCCTTAATTTGCATACATTTCCTCTCACTTCCTGTTTACCTATGGGGCATGAAGTGAAGGGAAATCTCTAAAAAATAAACTGACCGGGTCTAAAACCTTCCCTTAAGACCTGTACACACGATCGGATATCTGATGGAATTTAATCCGATGGATTTTTTCGTCGGATATCCGATGAAGCTGACTGTCATCAGTCTTGCCTACACACCATCGGTCAAAAATCAGACTGTGTCCAAACGCGATGACGTAAAACACTACGACGTGCTGAGAAAAATTATGTTCAATGCTTCCAAGCATGCGTCGACTTGATTCTGAGCATGCGTGGATTTTTGACCGATGGACTGCCACACAGACGATCGTTTTTTTCTATCGTTTTTTTATCCATAGGAAAATTGTAAAACATGTTCTATTTTTTTTCACTGATGGAAAACAAACCGATGGGGCCCACACACGATTGGTTTGTCCTCCTGCCTGCTTCTCTGGTACTGACCTCAGCCTGCTACCTGGCCACACTTCAGCCTCACCATGTATTACCCTGGCTCACCCTGAAAATGTCTTGTCCCTGGCAGTTACCTGCTACCAAGCTGCCAGCACTGTGCTTTTTTGAGCCTTCTACCCCAGTCACCACCTTTGGGGGAGCTTGAACCAAAGCCGCAAGGGATACCCTCTCGTCAGCTCGGCCTCCAACCAAGGTACATGACACACAGCAGTATACTAAACAAAAGACAGTTTTTATTTTCCATAGGATGTCCACGGGGCTACCAAATTGTTCAGTACCCTAGTATAGCTATCCAGCACAGCGTTTAGGAATGCATCATCTATTTATCGACTTTCTAAAGAAAAGTTCTAGTTCCAATAGAAACAATTTATATTATAGCACATTTTGTTAAAAAAAAAAGTTGTTTTAAGCACATTTTGTTGACTTCTAGAGTTCAAAATGAGGCAGTAAAATAAAAAATGCTGTTGAAATACATATTAACCAACTAAAATGAATTTGTCCAAGAGAAAAGTGGCAGTACAGCCTGTCAAAATGTATGCTGAGATTCTCTTTTTACAGAAAATAAATCTTGGGAGCAACAGAGCTGAAATTATTCCTTGATAATGGATTTGTTGTATTAGTCACACTACATAATTCCCTTACACTTCTTTATAAACTTCAACACTGCTATTCTCATTCATTCTCAAATAAAAAGCATATTTTTTTGTAAAAAAAAAAGGTAGCAATTTATTCCCATCACAAAGTTGAATGCAATTATACAAGAAGTAAAGCCCAGTAGTTACAGTAAGTTGAGTTTTCAACGATTTCTAATTTTAGACACACCACACATTGACTTGCATTAACTTTCACAGTTTACCGACTGAGTTTTTTTTTTTTTTTGCTACCTATAGTCAATACACAGCTAGATAGAGAGACCTATTCAATAAGCAGTACAACGTGAAGTGATAATGTGCAAAGTACAACAGAGCATAACAAGTAGCAAGCAGTTAGGTATCTTTTGTCTGTTTAAAATAGACTAGTGATTGCTTTGCCTATTGGTTACTGCAATATATATTTAGTTTTTGTATTTATCTTCTAGTTATTCAAAAGTGATATGTTCTTTTCAGTCACGGAAGTACAGGATTTATCGAAAAGATCGCTGTCCCTGTACTGTTCTAATAAGGAAAAAACTATACCTACTTTTTCTAAGAAAGACCTCATGAAATGTTTAATGTTTGCTTATTAGGTCAATGGCATTAGAACAACCTAGGGAATTCCACATCACAACCTAATGTGCCCCTTGTGAAAAATCTAAATAGGGATCCCCTTGGGAACATGTTCACTGCTCTATTACACTTCCTATTTGTCAAAAATTAAATATTTGTGGCAGAATAAATTTAAACTTTAAAGGGGTTGTAAAGGTACCATTTTGTTTTCCTAAATAGCTTATTGTGTGGCTTATCCTGTAACTAGTAGCTGAAAAGCCCTGGTTGAGCAAGGGAAAGTTTGTGCTGCCTGGGAAAAGGTTTGAAAGCATACCTGTTGCTTAACCCTAGGTATGTTTTTCTAGTTTACAAGACAAAGCACTTCTCCATGTTTTTTAGAATGTGTGTTTTTTTTTTAAAGCACTGTTTTCGTAGCCCCATGTATAAGGTTTAACTCAAATATTACCATGTTTGGCTTACTTTTTCTAAATGTTCCTTGAACCAGTCAAGTGATTTAGTGTGTTTTATTAAAGATGTGCATATCTAGTTCACTTACTATAAGTGGTCCAAATGTTAGTGATGGGTGAATCTGTCTGGTAGGGATAAACGTGCCTGAGTTTGGTTTGTAGGCCATTTCAATTCAAACCCTATTGAAGTCTACAGGGGTTGACTCTTAAAAAAAATTCTTCACATTTTCCAGCCTAAAAGGGAAAAAAAACACAATTACAGTGGGAAAGGGTCCTCTTTTTATAGAACTTTGAGGGTGACAAGAAAACATAAGTTTGACTGGAACATCAGGTGATCGTCCATTCGTCGAATTGTGGGGCGTTCGCAGCACATTTGAGAGCCACAGAACTGGAAGACCCCTTTAACAAAGGGGACCCCCAGATCCTGACCCCCCCTGTGTGAAATGGTAATGGGGTACACTGTACCCCTACCATTTCACGAAGGAAGTGTAAAGTCTTGTAAAAAAAAAAAACACACACACACCGTAGAATAAAGGCCTTTATTAATAAAAAAAAAAAAAAACTCCAGCGGTGATAATCGACTCGTTCCCGGCTTCCTGCTTCAACGTTGTCCTGATCCTGCAATGGCTGCGGGTGATCTCCAGCGATGAGAAGATCCAGCGACGGGTGATCTCTGCTCCAGCGATAAGAAGATCCATTCATCCGGAGCGCAGCATCCCCGACCTCCTCTCACCGCTGGACACAGCCCAGCGAATGATGCACTGAAGCTGTGACACTGAAGCTGTGACATTACTTATATAGAGGAGGCAGGGCCACCCGTCACGTGACCCCGCACCCTCTGACGTACCCTCTGCTACCTCACTGGGGAAGCCCAGGAAGAGGGAAGACTCTGGGCTTCCCCAGTGACGTAGCAGAGGGTACATCAGAGGGTGCGGGGGTCACGTGACGGATGGCCGTGCCTCCTCCATATAAGTAATGTCACAGCTTCAGCGCGTCATTCGCTGGGCTGTGTCCAGCGGTGAGAGGAGGTCAAGGATGCTGCGCCCCGGATGAATGGATCTTCTCATCGCTGGAGCGGAGATCACCCGTCGCTGGATCTTCTCATCGCTGGAGATCACCCGCAGCCGTCGCAGGATCAGGACAACGTTGAAGCAGGAAGCCGGGAACGAGTGGATTATCACCGCTGGAGTTTTTTTTTTTTTTTTTTTTTTATTCTACGGTGTGTGTGTGTTTTTTTTTACAAGACTTTACACTTCCTTCGTGAAATGGTAGGGGTACAGTGTACCCCATTACCATTTCACACAGGGGGGGGTCAGGATCTGGGTGTCCCCTTTAATAAAGGGGTCTTCAAGATTCTGATAAGCCTTCCGCCCGCATACCCCCACAACCACTGGGCAAGGGTTGTGGGGATGAGACCCTTGTCCCCATCAACATGGGGACATCCTCCCAATGTTGAGGGCATGTGGCCTGGTGCGGTTCAGGAGAGGGGGGGTCGTACTCTGTCCCCCCCCTCTTTTCTGCCGCCGGCCAGGTCAATGTGCTCGGATAACGGGTCTGGTTATGGATATTTAGGCGAACCGCACATCATTTTTGTTTTAAATTGACGGCGGGGTTCCCCTTAATATCCATACCAGACCTGAAGGGTCTGGTTATGGATATTTAGGGGGAACCGCACCGCACGTCATTTTTTTTTTTAAATTGACGGCAGGGTTCCCCTTAATATCCATACCAGACCTAAAGGGTCTGGTTATTGAATTTGCGGGGGCCTCCGCGCATTTCTTTTTCTAAAAGTCCGTGTCCCATTGACTACAATGTGGTTCAGAGTTCGGGTTCCCGAACCCAAACTTTTTTTTTAAAGTTCGGGTTCGGACCCGAACATCCAGGTGTCCGCTCAACTCTACTCATAATGCACTGCGACATTGCAGTGCATTGGCGTCATAAGATTGGCCAAAGCATGCACCTGACATGCATGCATTGGCCAATCACAGCGTGCTCTGCTGAGAGAGCCATAGTTGGCCAACCATGTAAGGCTGCTTACACATCGGTCATACATAGTGTAATGAATGAGAGCAGCAAAATTTAATTTCTAAAGGAAAAAATATCATTTAAAACTGATTGTGGCTGTAATGTATTGTCAGATCCCAGCAATATACATAAAAATCATTGCCTTTTTTTTTTAAATGGTGTGGGGGTCCCCCCAAAATCCATGCAAAGCCCTTCAGTTCTGGTATGGATTTTAAGGGGAGCCCCGCACCAAAATAAAAAAAATTAGTTTTGGGGTCCTCCCCAAAATCCATACCAGACCCTTATTTAAACACACAACCTGGCAGGCCACAGGAAAAGAGGGGGTGAGAGAGCACCCCCCTTCAACCGTACCAGGCCACATGCCCTCAACATGGGGAGGGTGCTTTGGGGTCCCCCCAAAACACCTTGCCCCCATGTTTATGGGGACAAAGGCCCTATCGCCACAACCCTTGCCTGGTGGTTGTGGGGGTCTGCGGGCAGGGGGCTTATTGGAATCTGGAGGCACCTTTAACAAAAAACAAAATAAAATGGAAAAACGCTGCCTCAATGGGAGGTGTCCCGCAGACTGCAGCCTTTTCTTGTTGACAGCTCTTATATATCCAAGGGTGGGGCCACCCGGTGACATAAACTTGTGACCCCGTCCACTCTGATGTCACGTGACATCACATGACATCAGAACGGTTATACAAGAGCTGCCATTGCAAAAAGGCTCCAGTCGGCGGAACGCCTTCCATCAAGGTTTTTTTTTTGGAGCGTCTGCACTGTGATTGAAGATGGATGGACATGGTGGGACCCTTTTTTAAAAAAAAATAAAGGAATTGTGAAAAATCTCCTGTCATTTTTACTTTTTTGACACTTTTTTAGCCAATGCATCCCAATGGGAAATATATTTATACAAACTAACAAATGCTGCATCTAAACAAATTGAAGGGAATTAATTAATAATAAATAATAATGATACAACGTTTTTGTTATTATCATTATTGTTATTTATTATTATTGGTTAATTATTTTCCAATCGTTTACAATTTACGAATTTTCTAATTTACGAATTTTCGAATATTTAAATTTAAGAATATTCGGAAAAATTTGTTAAATGGGTTTTCATTAATTCACAAACAGCTGTAGGGACGTGTGTTCCTTAAAGGGCTTGTAAACCCCCATGTTTTTTCAGCTTAATGCATCCTAGCAAGGTCCATAAAGACATGGATGAGCGAGTTTGGGGTGGAGGAACTTGAATGACCTGCAAAGGGTGGGCCAACTCAATATTGAACCCTACGGACTAAGATTGTGGTGCCATTAAAATTCATGTGTAAAGGCAGGTGTCCCATTACTTTTTGACAATATAGTGTGTGTGTATATATATATATATATATATATATATATATATATATATATATATATATAAATTTTATGGAGAGTCCCATCTAGATCACAATTCTTATCCAAGCTTGAGAAAATGCAGGGACTTTAAATATGTTTAATAGACATGTGCACACTGAAATATTTTATTTCGGAATTTCGTTTTCATCCGAAAAATAAATGTATTTAGTTACTCCCGATATTCGTTTTTATTTATATTGTTTTTCGTTAAAAAAATACATTTGTCCGAAAATCCAAATTAATTAAGGTCGAATCTGTCATTGATGGCTTATGGTGTTCTAAGAAGATTCGATGGAATCTTAAAAAAAAAAAAAAGGAGATTCGAATCTTAAAAAAAATAAAAATAGGGGGGTGTAAAATATGTGTGTGAAATAGCGCATGTTTCCCGTACTTAGAACTGTCTCTGCACAAAGTGTCATTTCTGAAGGAAAAAAAGTCATTTAAAAATCACTTGCGGCTATAATGAATTGTTAGCTCCCGGCAATTCAGAGAGGATTCATTCATAATCATGTAGCGCTACCCCCGAAGGAGCCGCTGGTAATTGATTGGGCCTGTACTCTGTTTTAACACCCCCCAATAATTTGGTCTCACTCCCCTTGACACAGCTGTGGTGCAGTGCTGGTGTAAAGCTCAATAATAAAAGACAGGTAAATAGACACAGATTATATTCACTTTGCCTGTGTTGTCACCTGGGCATACACTGTTACACCTGCTTGGAGAATTAACAAGCCTCACAACATATTATGTTAAAGCAAAAGGTAACTTTACTAGAACAGGCTTTAACGTTAACATGGAATCACAATTGGTAGACAACAATGAGACAAGAGGCTATAAGTGGCAATCGCCCGAGAGCCTCCTGTATTGCTCCAGCAGGGGTGTCTCCAAGTGGGATTAATGCTCAGGCAACAACCTCAGCACTGAGCACCTTCCCACTTCCAGCACACCATGTAGGCACTATAAACCCCACTATGCGGCACACAGTATTTGGCAAGAATGATATATCACAGTATAATTAACTCAATATCCCTCACTTACAGTCTCTAGTAACTGGTAACAGCACTGCAAGGCCTTGCGATAAGAATGCAGTATAGTCTCTGGTCTTCTTTCTTCTGCTAGCTATCGTGAGGCAAAGATTGTAATCCAAAGGGTTCTCTGATCAATAAAGCAATGTAGAACAACATAGAACTGTAGCTTAAATGGTGAAAAGTATCTGTGCACTCCTTCCTAGAAATAAATCTCCAGTGGCAGTCACCAAACAATCAAGTCAGGCTTGAGGCCTATGCACATGTGACTCTATTTCACTGAACTGTTCCGTGGGACTACCGGTCCCAGCAACACTATGCACTCAGTCTAGGTGTGTGAAAAGCAGTACAAAGTTCTGGGCATGAGCCCTCTCACCACACGAGGTCCAGGCAGATGGATGCCTCCGCTCCACAGGATCTCAGTCTGTTTGCTGCGACCACACTGTCACGCTGTCCTGTTTCACAGACGACCGGGAGTTCTCAGTTACCTCCTCCAAGAGTCGCTGGTTTGATCACACTGCTGCGTTGTCCTCTTTCACAGATGACCGGGAGTTCTCAGTTACCTCCTCCAAGAGTCGCTGGTTTGGTCAGCAAAGTGTAGGCCAGAGCTCTGTGGAACACACACACATACAGAGCTCTCCTGGCAGGCCATGCGTCCCAGGAACAAGAGACCTAAGATGGCCGCTACAGGGCTTTTTATCTCCTTCCCAGCATGCACTTCAGCCCCAAGTGTTCATGGGTAGGTAATTTGCATAATTCACCGTGCTCTTGAAAAACAAAAATGAATGAAGTCCATTTCACATTTTAACCACTAGATGGTGCCAAATACCAATTTATAGAATTTATAGCATTAGTCATGAAACAATACTGCACAACATTAACACAAGATTAAAAGGCAAAAATGCCCCCGCTACAATAATAAAAAATAAAAAAAAGCGTGGGAGTCCTCCAAATTCAAATACCAGGCCCTTCAGGTCTGGTATGGATATTAAGGGGAACCCCACCGTCAATTGAAAATAAAATTACGTGGGGTTCACCCCAAATATCCATTCCAGACCCTTCAGGTCTGGTGTGGATTTTAAGGGGAACTCCACCCCAAGTAAAAAAAAAATGACGTGGAGTTGTCCCAAAAATCCACACCAGACCCCTTATCCGAGCATGCAACCTGGCCGGCTGCAGAAATGAGGGGGGGACGAGAGAGCGCCCCCCTCTCCCGAACCGTACCAGGCCACATGCCCTCAACATGGGGAGGATGTCCCCATGTTGATGGGGACAAGGGCCTCATCCCTACAACCCTTGCTCGGTGGTTGTGGGGGTCTGCGGGTGGGGGGCTTATCAGAATCTGGAAGACCCCTTCAACAAAGAGGTCCCCCAGATCCTGGCCCCCCTATGTGAATTGGTAATGGGGTACATTGTACCCCTACCATTTCACGATGGAAGTGTAAAGAATTGTAAAAAAACACACACACCGGAAAAATCCAACAGTGGTAATGCACTCTCGGTCCCCGCTCTCCGCTCCAACGTTGTCAGTATCCAGCGACGGGTGATCTCCTCTCTGCCGGGGTCCAGCGATGAGAAGATCATCCAGGTCAGGGATCCAGAGCGCAGCATCGTAGGCCACCTGTCTCCATTGGAGACAGCCCGACGAATGATGCGGCTGGAGCTAGTGACATTTCTTATATAGGTGAGGCGGGGCCACCCGTCACATGACCCCGTCCCCCTCTGATGCACCCTCTGATACATCACTGGGGAAGCCCAGGATTCCCCCTTGCATCAGAGGGGGCGGGGTCACGTGACGGGTGGCCCCACCTCACCTATGTAAGAAATGTCACTAGCTCCGGCCGCGTCATTCGCTGGTGGAGACAGACGGCCCGTGATGCTGTGCTTTGGATCCCGGACCTGGATGGACATCTCATCGCTGGACCCCGCTGGAGAGGAGATCACCCGTCGCTGGATACTGACAGCGTTGGAGCGGGATGGAGAGTAGATTACCACCGCTGGATTTTTTTTTCTCTTTTTTAATAAAGGACTTTTCTCCACGGTGTGTGTGTGTGTTTTTTACTATTATTTACACTTCTTTAGTGAAATTGTAGGGGTACAATGTACCCCATTACCAATTCACATAGGGGGGGCCAGGATCTGGGGGTCCCTTTTGTTAAAGGGGTCTTCCAGATTCTGATAAGCCCCCCGCAGACCCCCACAACCACATTCCTCCCCACGTTGAGGGCATGTGGCCTAGTACGGTTCAGGAGGGGGGGCGCTCTCTAGTCCCCCCTCTTTTCTGCGGCCAGCCAGGTTGCGTGCTCGGATAAGGGGTCTGGTGTGGATTTTTGGGGGATTTCAACGCCATTTTTTTTTAAATTTGGGGTGTAGTTCCCCTTAAAATCCACACCAGACCTGAAGGGTCTGGAATGGATATTTGGGGGAACCCCACGTAATTTTTTTTTAAATTGACGGCGGGGTTCCCCTTAATATCCATACCAGACCTGAAGGGCCTGGTAATTGAATTTGGGGGGACCCCCACGCTTTTTTTTTTATGAATAAATTCTCTCTGAATTGCTGGGAGCCGACAATTCATTATAGCCGCGAGTCATTTTTAAATGACTTTTTTTCCTTCAGAAATTACACTTTGTGCAGAGACAGTTCTAAACACAGGAAACATGCGCTATTTCACAGGCATACTTTACAATTGTTTTTATCTACTTAGTCGAATCTTCATGTCTCTCTATGTCGAATCTTTTCTCTCTATGTCGAATCTTTTCTCTCTATGTCGAATCTTTTCTCTCTATGTCGACTCTTCTTCATGTCTCTATAATGTCGAATCTTTTCTCTCTATGTTGAATCTTTTCTCTTTATGTAGAATAATATTGGACAAATAGAGTTAAGGTTAGGCACATTCGACCGCAATGAAAACGAAAATAAAGCATTTTTTATTACGGATCTTTCGGTTTTTGTTTTCTGTGCTTTCGTTATCATTTGTTAAAATGATAACAAAAATACCTGAAATTCGGACAAAAATGCACATGTCTAATGTTTAATAACATTTCTATTGTGGGACCATCCCTACCCAGGTAAACACGGGTAGGGCTGACAATGCAGCCTTGAAAAATAAGCAATTCTTATGCCGCGTACAGACGGTCGTTTTTTGCGATGGAAAAAAAACGACGTTTTATGTGATGTAAAAAACGACGTTTTTGAAACTTCATTTTCAAAAACGACGTAGCATACAGACCATCGTTTTTTCACAATGCTCTAGCAAAGCGAGGTTACGTTTCACCACTTTTTTCCATTGAAGCTCACTTCATAACTAACTTCTGGGCATGCGCGGGTTTTAAAACGTCGTTTTATACGTCGTTTTTTGCTACACACGGTCAATTTCTGTGAAACAAAAACGACGTTTTGAAAAACGACACAAAAAATTCGAGCATGTTCGAATTTTTTTTTGGTCGTTTTTTTGAAGACATAAAACGACGTTTTGCCCACACACGATCATTTTAAATGACGTTTTTTAAAACGTCGTTTTTTTTTCATCACAAAAAACGACCGTCTGTACGCGGCATTAGGCCTAGATTCTTGTCCCTTTGCAAAAATTGAAAAATAGGTTACAAGATAAGGCTGCAAGCTGAGACATTTGCTAGCTAGAAGGCTACAAGAACTTGTAGGAGAGAGGTCTTCTACTCAAAAATAGTCCAAAATATTAGTCCAACTTCAGCAGGTTTTTGCTGAAGCGGACACCTTGGGCCAGATTCAGGTAGGACTTACGCCGACGTATCTTCTTATACGCCGCGTAAGTCCACGGATGCGCAGTCGTATCTATGCGCCGTATTCTTGAAACCAGATACGCCTGAATTCTTGCTCCATCTGACCGACAAAAGTCTCCTACGCCGTCGTATCTTGGGTGCATATTTACGCTGGCCGCTAGGGGCGCTTCCATTGATTTACGCGTCGAATATGTAAATGACCTAGATATGCCGATTCACGAACGTACTTGCGCCCGTCGCAGTAAGCTACGCCGTTTACGTAAGGCGTATGTCCGGCGTAAAGTTATCCCACCTAAAGCAGGGGTAGGTCATGTTAAGGTATGGGCGCGGGAACAGCGTCGTATTTTACGTTGTTTACGTAAGTCGTACATGAATGGGGTTAGGCGTAGGTTCCGTTCATGTCGTACGCATTGAGCCGTCGTATCTTAGGGAGGATATGCGACGTGATTCTGAGCATGCATGCGCATGCGCCGTTAGTACGGCCATGCATTTACATGGAGTCACGACTCATTTTAATACAACACGCCCACTACCTGCCTACTTTGAATAAGGCGGGCTTACGCCGGCCTATTTACGTTACGCTGGCGTAAATATGGGAGCAAGTGCTTTGTGAATACTCAGCTTGCCTCTCAATGTTACGTCGGCATAGCGCATATGAGATGCGCTACGCCGGCTCAAAGATGCGCCGATGTACGTGAATCTGACCCATAATTATTCATTTTTGGTTTAACGATGAGCTGCTGCATTGGTTGAGCAGGAGAGAAACATCTGAGGCCCGGATTCACGTAGAAGCGCGCATCTTTGTGCGGGCGTAACGTATCCTATTTACGTTACGCCTCCGCAACTTTGACAGGTAAGTGCAGTATTCTCAAATCAAAGTTGCGGCGGCGTAGCGTAAATAGGCTGGCGTAAGCTCGCCTAATTCAAATGTGGAAGATGTGGGCGTGTGTTATGCGGCATGCGCCGTCCGTGAAAGTATCCCAGTGTGCATAATATAAAAACGGGGGGGAACTAATGCGCAAAACCAACCTAAACAAGGGCACAACAAAGCTAAAATAAGAAAATCAAACTAATAATGCAGCTGCCACGACAAATAGTGTTCACACACTTAAAACAATTAATGACAAGGGGGGGTGTAATGGCGCTTGCAACAGGATCTAATTAAAACTAAATACCAATAATGATTTCCATAATGTGAATAAGTTGTCAGGAAAATGTGCTCCACTGGTTCCTGTGTAAAATGTGTTCCACTCTGAATAAAATCAAATACCCACCCAACATTAACTGAGTAATGTGGAGAGTAATAAGAGTGGATAAATGATGATAAAAAAAGACAAATGTGCCAGTGACCCGCACAATATTAATAGCAAGTTATCTGGAATCGTTCAGATAAAATTAACAAGCAGTAGCTATATTCATAAACATAAATTATATATAGTGCAAATATGCAAATGAGCTCAAACCAATCCAAAGTGCATAGTGCAATAAATGAATAATATCCATAAAAGTGAAAAAAAACATCAAAGAGTGGAAGAAATATAAATAATAAAATTCCAATCCATGCATAAAAGTGAAAAAAAATCAATCCATAAATGACTGCAGTGAAAAATGTCCCATATAATTCACCAAGGAATTCAAAAAATAAAAATATCAAGAAATGTCAATATAAAAAAAAATATATATATAAAAAAATATATATATATATATATATATATATATATATATATATATATATATATATATATATATATATATATATATATATAAAGAAACGTGTCCAGTGCAATAATAACAAAGTGAAAATGAAAAACAATCCAATCCAATAGTCAAGAACACAATATCAAACAAAGAATAAATGAATATAAAGTGCATCTGTGCTTCACTTCTATTAAGATTCCATGATGAGTGCTTCAGTGCAAAGTAAAAAACATGCTTCCAAAATGACAGACTCCAAACCTTTCCACAGTGCAGTAGTGAAGATGGAAATAGTTAATACAAGCCCCTTACCTTGAAGCGGCTTGTATGTTATATACATATTAGTCCATTAGTCAAAAATCCACGCATGCTCAGAATCAAGTTGACGCATGCTCGGAAGCATTGAACGTCATTTTTCTCAGCACGTCGTAGTGTTTTACTTCACCGCGTTGGACACGGTCAGATTTTTGACTGATGGTGTGTAGGCAAGACTGATGAAAGTCACCTTCATCGGATATCCGACGGAAAAATCCATCGGATTAGATTCCATCAGATATCCAATCGTGTGTACAGGGCTTAAGGGGCCCTAATTTAAAACTGCATTTCATTTGCTTCATTAGTGACTTGTAAATAGATGTTTAGGGAGTTTTAGTTTAACCACTTAAGGACCACTTCACGCCGATATACGTCGGCAGAATGGCACAGCTGGGCACAATCACGTAACTGTACGTGTCTCTTTAAGCCCAGCCGTGGGGTCGCGAGCACGCAGGACCCGCAGACGCGATCGCCGCCAGTGTCCTGCGATCGATCACCGGAGCTGAAGAATGGGGAGAGGTGTGTGTAAACACACCTTCCCTGTTCTTCATTGTGGCAGTGTCAGTGATTGTCTGTTCCCTGATATAGGGAAAGACGATCACTGACATCACACGTCCAGCCCCGCCCCCCTACAGTTATAAACACATATGAGGTCACACTTAACCCCTATAGTAACCCCTAGTGGTTAACTCCTAAACTGCAATCGTCATTTTCACAGTAAACAGTGCATTTTTATAGCACTTATTGCTGTGAAAATGAAAATGTTCCCAAAAATGTGTCAAAATTTTCCGATATGTCCGCCATAATGTCGCAGTCATGAAAAAAATCGCTGATCGCCGGCAAAAAAATTATTAATAAAAATGCAATAAAACTATCCCCTATTTTGTAAACGCTATAAATTTTGCGCAAACCAATCGATAAACGCTTATTGTGTTTTTTTTACCAAAAATTGGTAGAAGAATATGTATCGGCCTAAACTGAGGAAAAAAAATGTTTTTTTATATATTTTTGGGGAATATTTATTATAGCAAAAAGTAAAAAATATTGCATTTTTTTCAAAATTGTCGCTCTATTTTTGTTTATAGCGCAAAAAATAAAAACCGCAGAGGTGATCAAATACCACCAAAAGAAAGCTCTATTTGTGGGAAAAAAAGGACCCCAATTTTGTTTGGGAGCCACGTAGCATGACCGCGCAATTGTCAGTTAAAGCGTCGCAGTGCCGAATCGCAAAAAGGGGCAAGGTCCTTAACCTGCATAATGGTCCGGGTCTTAAGTGGTTAATCATTTGTGGGTTTATGATTATAATTGTGGATTTTGGATACATTTTTATGGGATTTGTTTCTAAATATTAATATATAAAGTATTTATTTTTCATTAAAAATTATTTTGGGAGATTTTATAAAATTTGATGGGTAGGCTGCAATACAAACCCCTGGTTTAACACATTCTTATCTTATTGCTTAGATATATACATATTTTTTTAAATCACTGAATTATAAAAACTCAATGTAGATTACTTTATGCCAGTTGATTGCATTTTTTTTGCCAACTGATATTCTTTTAATTAAGTTTTTATGTCCTATGGATTGTTTTTTATTATTTGTATTTTCATTCATTTTTATGATTGTTTTAGCCATGTTTGAATGCTATTATGGGCTGATGCAGATTTACTAAATGTATTAGGGAGAGGCATACCTCTTTAAAGGTTAATGCTTTCTTGGCTTAGGAAAATACATTTAACATACACATAGGGTGACCTTAATCTTTGATAAAGTTGTATGACCAACGAAACGCGACGGGGTGTAATAGTTTAACACACATTGACAGTTGCTGAGAACAGACAGGAGTGCTGCGCTATTAAAAGATTGTTGGACTTCCGCGCTAGGACTGGGTAGATGAGCTGCTGCCCCCTGGATGGCCCCCCGAAAGAGAGGCAAATTGTAATAGATAGAGTTTGTGTTCAGGGTGTTGGCGCTGCTTGGGTATAATATTGATGCGTCTTCAATAAGGCCAAAATAATAGTGTGTAGATGTTACAATGTCGAGCACCTAAGTGCGGAGTGCTGCGCTGCTGCTTGTTAGTTGACTATATTAATCAGTTTTTATGTAAATGCAATTTTTTATAAAAAAAGGCACTTTTTTGCACTACTACACTATTGTGGTTTTAGTTGTTTTGGGACATCCATATATCCATTATAATGAGATAGGGTTGTGACACACCTGGTGTGAAAGTGGAAGGAGAATATGCTGTGAGGTTCTGAGCTGTCTATCCATCCATGCAAAATCTCATGTGTTTTTATTATTATTATTATTATTATTATACAGGATTTATATAGTGCCAACAGTTTGCGCAGTGCTTTTTTTAACATTAGGGCAAACAATACAGTTACAATACAATTCAATACAGGAGGAATCAGAGGGCCCTGCTTGTTATGCCACATACACACCATCACTTTATGTGATGAAAAAAAACGACATTTTCTGTGAAGTAAAAAACGACGTTTTTGAAACTTCAATTTTCAAAGACGAAGTTGCCTACACACCATCATTTTTCTCACAATGTTCTAGCAAAGCGAGGTTACGTTCACCACGTTTTTCCATTGAAGCTCGCTTCATAAGTAGCTTCTGGGCATGCGCGGATGAAAAAACGTCGTTTTAAACTACGTTTTTGCTACACACGGTCAATTTCTGTGAAGTAAAAGTTGACGTTTTGAAAAACGACACATAAAATTGAAGCATGCTTCAATTTTTTTTGGTCGTTTTTTAGAAGACATAAAACGACGTTTTCCCCCACACACGGTCAATTAAAGTGACGTTTTTAAAAACGTCATTTTTTTTCATCACATAAAACGACCGTGTGTACGCGGCATTAGAGTTTACAATCTAAAAGGGAGGGTCACACAATACAAAAGGTAATAACTGTGGCTAATGGAGAAAATAAAAGTTGTTGGTTTGAGGCAGGATAGGATTCTCCAAATAGAAACGTTTTCAGAGATTACCTTAAAGTGATTAGATTGGGAGATAGTTGGACAGTATGGGATAGGGAATTCCAAATGAAAGGAGAGGCTCAGGAGAAATTCTGGAGGTGATCATGGGAGGAGATGACCAGGGAACTAGAGACCAGGGTCTTGGGAGGAAGGAAGAGAAAGATTGGTTTTCTATTTTGAGACTAGGTTAGTGATGTAGCTGGTGTGCCAAGTTGTGGATGGCTTTGTAGGTTATTGTTAGTCTTTTGAATTGAATTCATTGAGTGAATGACAGCTAATGGCGGGATTGGCAGAGAGGGGTAGCAGACACTGAGTTGATGAGCCTGGCAGCAACATTCATTATGGACTGAATAAGGGATAGCCTATTTAAAAGTAAACCAATAAGGAGGGACTTGCAGTAGTCTAGGCGAGAGATAACAGGGAGTAAATTAGGAGCTTTGTGATGTCATTGGTTAGAAAGGGGTGTATTTTGGTGATGTTGAGGGTGTTGAGGAAGCCCCATATCCAATCACTTTGGAAAGTGATTGGATATGGGGCTAAAAGAAAAGTTCAGAGTCCAGGATAACACCTACAGTACCACCCTGGAATGTGAGAACGGGTTGTGCCATTGATCTTGGCAGAGAAGTCAGGGGAAGAGGCACATGGGGGATGAAATATTATGAGATTAGTTTTAATCACATTGAGTTTGAAGAAGTGGTGCCACATCCAGCCTGATATGTCTGTTAGTAAATTAGTGATGCTTGAGGAGACTGATGAAGTGAGCTGAGGGGTAGAGAGATAGATGTGGGTGTCATCAGCATAGAAATTATATTGAAAGCCAATAAAGCCCATAGATGTTTACATATTACAGTATTTGGGCATTTGCATTTATATCTTTTATGAGAAAATATTACTGTGGCAAAGTAGGAGAGAAGATTGAGTTTTTGATAAGAAGGAATATGGGAGCTGCAGAGATCTGTAAAGCATTTATAGACCTCACACACACACTAAGGGGGCCACCTAGGGAGGTGAGGGCACACCTAAATAACACTTGATGCATGAAGAGTGTGAAGGACAATATTGGAAAGTTTAAGTGATCACAGAAAAGTGGAAAAGGTGTACAGTTGTAAGGATATGGAATATGTTTATGAATGTTTACCCTGGGAAATTTTCCTTTTATTGCTCACTCTTTTATTTATTTTTAGTCACATTTTGGATATTAGCACAATATTGAACAAGGTATGGCCATCTTTTGAAGACATATAATGTCTCCTTTTAAAGAGAGGGTCTCTTTTTTGGAGAGCTCTCCATTTATAAGGACTATCCAGTGGAGGTTAACCCAGTATAAGTATAGTACCTGCAATGTGCTTGGTGCCTGAAAGGAGGGGCACAGGAGGGGCCTTAGACCAAGGTCCTTCAACTAGTCCAGAGATTGAGTCCAACACAGCATAAGGTATCTAGTACAGTGCCCAAACTGAGGTAGGAGGAGCCTGAAAACAACAAAAGAATGTTAACTAGGGAGACAGTACAAAAAAAATGGAAAAAATAACAGGGAGTGGGCTAGATTCAGGTACGAGATACGACGGCGTATCTCCAGATACGCCATCGTATCTCTGAGTTGCGGCGTCGTACCTATGCGCCTGATTTTTAGAATCAGTTACGCATAGATTTGACTAAGATCCGACCGGCGTAAGTCTCTTACGCCGTCGTATCTTAGTTGCAATTTTACGCTGGCCGCTAGGTGGCGCTTCCGTCGATTTACGCAAGGAATATGCTAATTATTTAGATATGCCGATTCACAAACGTACGTTTTTTTACGTCGTTTACATTAGGCTTTTTCCGGCGTAAAGTTACCCCTACTATATGGGGCGCACGCAATGTTAAGTATGAACGTCGTTCCCGCGTCGAATTTTTAAATTTTTACGTTGTTTGCGTAATTCGTTCGCGAATAGGGCTGTACGTAAGTTACGTTCACGTCTAAAGCATTGACGATTTGCAGCGTAATTTCGAGCATGCGCACTGGGATTCTTTCATGAACGGCGCATGTGCCGTTCGTAAAAACGTCAAATACGTGGGGTCACACTAGATTTGAATAAACACGTCCACATCATCCAAATTTGAATTAGGCGGACTTACGCCGGCGCATATACGTTACGCCGCCGTAACTTAGGGCGCAAGTTCTTTCTGAATACGGAACTTGCGCCCAAATTTACAGCGGCGTAACGTATCGAGGTTACGTTACGCCTGCACAACATTACGCAGGGCTATCTGAATCTAGCCAATTATGTGCAACAGGAATACCATACTGAAAAATCATGGAGAGAAGAAGAGTTCAGTAGAAAAGTAAAACATTGTAATTCAATTGGCCAAACTTGTGAGGAAGGCCAGGAAAGGCACAATAGTGGTGTAGTAGGGTAGAGTAGGGAGTGCCCCAATGAGCGATGCAATATTTCAGGACCAGTCCATCAGGATTTTCGAAGGAGTCAGTTTGGGATGAGGATATCAGGTGCCAACATGTTTCATTCTTTCAGGAGTTTCATTCCTTTTTCAAGGGAGTGGACAGTGTGAGATTTGATTTATCTGGAGATCAGCAGGTTGGTGGGGTGGCCCCACTTGCATGTGATTTGATGATTTCTCAGTGCTTTTGTTTTGGTCAGGAATTGCTTCCTGGTTTGTATAATGGTGTCTGGAGAGGTCAGCATATAGAGAGACTCCTGTAAACTTCTCAGAGAGTGCTGGGTTGTTTCTGGTAGCATTCATCATTTTCTCTTTAATGTGAAAGAAGTGAATCCGTGCAAAAACATCACATGGTATATTATCTGGTAGGTATTATCTGGTAGGAAAGAGGGTTTAGGGGTGCGGTGAAATCTGTCTATGAGGTGTTCCATCTCTGTAGCCTCAGGGAGCAGCTCCAACATTAACTGATGCACAGAAATCACAGAGAGGCTGAGTTACCATCTGAGATATACCTCTGAATTTAATGTTGTTGTAGGTCAACAAGTTTACCATTGATTCATTGAATCTCCAGATCATGCTCCATGTGTGCATTAATCATGTCAAGCACAGGGTATAGCTCCTTAACTGTGTGCACTTTTTTTTTTTTTAAAAGTCAGTGTCCTTGGTCATCACCACACCAGTCAAAAAATAAATTGTGAAAAAAGCTAATTTATTCAAGTTCTTAATTTCCCCAACAGTTTTGACAATATATTTAAACGTAAAAAACACACAATTCCTCTTAATAAATAGGTTGAGTTGGAGTACCCACTTTACAAATTTGTTTTATTTTGGGGGTATTTGTACTATCATGGCATTTTAAAGCCAAAAGGTTGGTACATCAATATTGATCCATTTTCAGATATACATATGTAGCGCCTGGTTACTTTTCAGAACCAGTGCTAGTGTAAATTTAGAGGGGGTCCGAGAGCTAAGTGACTCTGACCAGGTTAATCTGTTTAAATTTGGAGCCTCTGTCCCAGCTTTGGCTGTGGGTTCATGCTGACGTTTCTGTGGTACTGGTCACACCCCAGGCCAACAGGTGGCAGCAGCAGAGTCAAGGGTTTGGATGCTTTTTCCCGGCAGCCTATCAGGAGGAGGCTTCCTCGCTGTGCATGCTGGGAAGGGGTATTTATGGGGCAGACATCATTTTCTTGGGTCCTTCTTCCCGTGTGGTGCCCACCTTCAGGGTAGACATTCCACAGCACCCGCGGCAAACGGCCTTCTGAGCCGGGGTGTGCATGCTATGCAGCGATCCTGGTTCCGGGACCACGTTGGCCCGGGGCATCTGATCTGATAGTGAATGACTGGGTCCCAAGTCTGCTGAGGTCCTGGGCTGTCCGTCCTGTTGGAGGAAGCTGACTGGTGGAGAGTCTGCCTGAGGAGTGCCAAGATAGGCTGGTGTTCAAATAGGGACCTGACTATCCATGGGGGACCAGGAAAACTGGGTACTAAGAGGCTGGATGTTGGTCGCCTATCAGTCGGTAACCTAACCAAAACTACCTGAAGGAGATCCGGGTGTTGAATCTAATAGAGAGGATTCTGGACCACTTTGTTTCTTCAACCATTGGGAGGGTCTGTGGCAGAGACTTAGCCCCAAGTTCCGAGTGAAATTCTTGCTGCCAAGCTTGTGAGAGAGGTCTGTCCAGGTGCACTAAACCCATTCTGGCTGGAGTGGCGAAGTAAAGTGTCGTTGGAAGCAGGACTGTTTACCATCTACATACACCTGAATCTGTTGTTCACCATTTCTGCTATTCCTTCACCTTTTAATTGTTTGATTGTTTTTACCCGGCTGGGTAATAAAAGCACAGAAAAGACACCCGTTGAGTGGACATTCCATTTACTACAAATCTCAAGTACCCTAGACGGCGGAGGTACAGAGGTAACACGCCACCCAAAACAAATTAGCAGCTCCTTCGGGGGTAGTGCTACACATATACTGCCGCATACACACGATCATTTTTCGGGTTGTAGAAAACAACGTTTTTTAAAAATGTAATTTAAAACGATTGTGTGTGGGCTTCAGAGCATTTTTCGGGCTCTGAAAAACGGGCAAAAAAAAATTCGAACATACTCTATTTTTTCACAACGTTTTTAACGTTGTCGTTTTTCGAGTTGTAAAAAATGGTCGTATGTGGGCTTTAAAGACGTGAAAAACCTGTGCATGCTCAGAAGCAAGTTATGAGACGGGAGCGCTCGTTCTGGAAAACTACTGTTCGTAATGGAGTAAGCACATTCATCACGCTGTAACAGACAGAAAAGGGCGGATCGTCTTTTACGAACACGAAATCAGCTAAAGCAGCCCAAAGGGTGGCATCACCTGAATGGAACTTCCCCTTTATAGTGCCGTCGTACGTGTTGTACGTCACCGTGCTTTGCTAGAGCATTTTTTTTTAACGATCGTGTGTAGGCAAGGCCGTTTTAATGATGAAGTTGGAAAAACGTTGTTTTTTTCTAGAGCCTGAAAAACATTGTTTTTTACAACCCGAAAAATGATCGTGTGTACGCGGCATACTAGTTTGTAGACTCTATAACTTTCACACAGAGTAAATAACATACATTGATTTGGGTTATTTCTTACCAAAGAAATGTAGCAGAATACATTTTGGTCTAAATTTTATAACAAAAGATTATTTATTTGCAAAATTTATAGCAAAATAAAAAAAACAGTGGTGATTAAATATTACCAAAAAAAAGCTCTTTCTGTCTCAAAAGATGCCAGTAATTTGCATTCCAAGTGTAACAGTGCTGAAAGCTGAAAATTGGCCTGTGCAGGAAGGGGGTGAAAGTGTCTGATATTGAAGAAGTTAACTACTTCAGCCCCGGAAGAATTTGCTGCTTAATGACATTTTATGTGATACAGCACTGCGTTGCTTTAACTGACAATTGCACAGTCATGCAATGCTGTACCCAAACAAAATCAAAGTTGTACTTTTTTTCCCCACAAATAGAGCTTTATTTTGGTGGTATTTGATAATCTCTGCGGTTTTTATTTTTGCTATAAACAAAAAAAAGCGACAATTTTGAAATACATTTTGCTATAATAAATATCCCCAAAAATGTTTTTTAAAAACATATTTCTTCATCAGTTTAGGCCAATATGTATTATATATAAGCGCATATTGATTGGTTTGCGCAACAGTTATAGCGTCTACAAAATATTGGATAGATTTATGGCATTTTTATGGTATTTTTATTATTTCCTTTTTTTTACTAGTAATGGCAGAGATTGGCGACATTTAGCGGTACTGCGACATTGCGGCAAACAGATCGAGAATTTAGACACCTTTTTGGAACCATTGACATTTTTACAGCGATCAGTGCTATAAAAATGCACTGATTACTGTATAAATGTCACTGGCAGGGAAGGGGTTAACACTAGGGGGTGGGTGTTTCTTACTGTGGTTGATGGGACTAACTGGGGGAGGAGACATATCGCTGTTTGTATTTACTACAAACAGCAGATTTGTCTCTTCTCTCTTGTCAAAATGAGGATTTATGTGTTTACACGCACAAATCCCCGTTCTGGCTCTTGTGCCCACGATTGCGGCCACGCACCTCAGGTCCCCCTCCATGCAGCGTGCAAACGCTTGCGCCTGTAATGCCCCTTTTAGAAGCCAACGTACCCATATGGCAATTCATGGAAACATGCCACTTTGCCAACGTATATCAGCGTGAGCCAGTCGGCAAGCTGTTAAAGTGGTTGTAAAGGCTAATACCGAGTACACACGATCGGATTTTCCTGTCTGATAGACCTTGGATGTTTTTTCCGACAGAATTCCGCTCAAGCTTGGCTTGCATACACACGGGCACACAAATGTTCTCTGAACTTTCGACCGTCAAGAACGCAGCAACGTACAACACTACGACGAGCCGAGAAAATTAAGTTCAATTCTTCCGAGTATGCGTAGAATTGTTTCCAAGCATGCGTTGGAATGTTGCGCTTTGGAATTGCTACAGACGATAGAATTATTTTGGGCGGAAATTCCGACAGCAAAAGTCAGATGGAGCATACACACGGTCGGAATTTCCATTCAAAAGCTCACATCGGACTTTTGCTGTCTGAATTTCCGATCATGTGTACGGGGCATAAAGTTTTTATTTTTATTTTAATTCATTTCTGCATTAAAGCGGGAGTTCACCCTAAAAAAAAAATTAAGATTAGATTCATGCTCGTTTGGTAATAGGGGAATCGGGTAGTTTTTTTAAAAACGAAGCAGTACTTACCGTTTTAGAGAGCGATCTTCTCCGCCGCTTCCGGGTATGGTCTTCGGGACTGGGCGTTCCTTCTTGATTGACAGGCTTCCGACGGTCGCATCTATCGCGTCACGAGTAGCCGAAAGAAGCCGAACGTCGGTGCGGCTCTATACGGCGCCTGCGCACCGACGTTCGGCTACTTTCGGAAAATCGAGACGCGATAGATGCGACCGTCGGAAGACTGTCAATCAAGAAGGAACGCCCAGTCCCGCAGCCCATACCCGGAAGCAGCGGAGAAGATGTATCTCTAAAACGGTAAGTACGGCTTTGATTTTAAAAAAACTACCCAATTCCCCTAGACAAAATGAGCATGAATCTAATCTTAAAAATTTTCATTTCCGGGTGAACCTCCACTTTAAGGTAAAAACCCTTTATGTGCAGCTCCCCACCAGGCCCCCTAAATACTTACCTGAACGCTATCTCGATCCAGTGCTGTACCCGAGAGCAGTGCCTTTCTCTCTCTCTCTCTCTCTCTCTCTCTCTCTCTCTCCTCAATGAGAGCAGTGGGAACTACTGACTCCTGCTGTCAATCAAATCCAATGATGAGGGAGAGGGGCAGGGGCTGAGCCACACTGTGTATGTCAATAAACACACACAGCCCAGCTCAGGATTGAGCCTGCACATGTGCCACCATAGTTGCTTTCTATGGTGGCACATTGAGAAGAGGAGGTGCCCAGAGCGCTGGAGGGGATCCCAGAAGAGTGGAATTGGGGCTGTTCTCTGCAAAACCATCAAACAGGGCAGGAAAGTATAACCTTTACAATCACTTTAAACTACTCCACCACATAATAACAAGTGGCTTCTGAGAACCCTTATTGAGGAACACATCTGTGTGTGCATTTGGGTGTGCACCCCAAAGTTCAAACACACATGCGTCTGTGTGTGTGTGTGTGTGTATGTATATATATATATATATATATATATATATATATATATATATATATATATATATATAGTAAACATTCTGCCTAACATTTTTACATATAGGGCAGAGGATGTGTCAGTATGGAAGTGGATGGTGTCAGTAGGGCAGTGGATGGTATCAGTAGTTTTTTTTATTTTTGTAATTTTATTTTTGTAATATTTTGTACAATATTATCTTTTTACAGTTTTTTATGAACACTGTTTGGGGGCTTGTTAAAATATCTCACTTTTGAGACAGAGAAAGGGACTGAGGACATATTTCCCAGACTCTTTCTCTGCAGCCTCAGCTGCACTGGACAGTGAACAAATGGGAAATGCTTTGTGCTGAGCAGCTTCCTGTTCATTCAGAAACTAAAGCATAGCAAGTTTACAATATTTTAGGTATGAATGAACACATGAGTGATTGGTACCTTCCCTGCTCTCTATCCTAAAATTATCCCCCCTCAGCAGCCAGAAGGAGAGGAGAGGAGGAGAAACCGGCAGCGCTGCTGGGGGGGGGGGGGGCCAAGAGAACACAGAGGGGAGCCTGGCCAGCAGAAATAAGAGAAGCAGGGACAAGAGGGGTGTTACCATATACTGGTACCAATACCTTGCATTCTATTCCTGTTGCAGAGGAATGACAGCAAGGGAGAGAGAAGGAGAGGCCTACTTTCAGCTGCTGCAGGAGTGAAAAACATATCAATTTCCAGTAAATGCCACCCCTGCTGTTCCTCCAGTCCGGGGTGGATCCCTATCTACACATCACCTATCTGCGATTGATGGCTAGATCATGATTGATGAGTTGCCCACCCCCAAATAGGGTGTGTCCAGGCACATCAGGCACACCATGTGCACACACCTATGGAGGAATATAACAAAGCCCCCATTATTGACTATTGTAATCCTGTTTAACATGGTTAAACACACAGGGGCAGATTCAGGTAGATCTGCGGATCTTTAGATCCGCTAGATCTACCTGATTTGCGATCCGCCGGTGCAATTTAGCGAGGCAAGTGCATGATTCATCAAGCACTTACCTCGCAAACTGCACCGTCGGATCCTAACTCCCCCCGGCGGAATGCAAATTCCGCGGCTAGGGGGAGTGTACAATTTAAATCAGGCGCGTTCCCGCGCCGATTTAACTGCGCATGCGCCGGGGCGAAAAAGCCCAGTGCGCATGCTCCAAATGACGTCGCTACGACGTCATTGTTTGCGGCGGGTACGTCGTTTGCGGCCATCGGTATTCCCGATCACGGTACGCAAACGACGTAGAAAATGTAAAAATCGGCGCGGGAACGTCGGCCATACTTAACATTAGCTACCCCTCATAGAAGCAGGGGTAGCTATCCGCCGGAAAAACCCGAACGCAAACGACGTAGAAAACGAGCGACGGGCGGGCGTACGGACGTGAATCGGCGGTTTTCCTCATTTGCATATGCGACGGGTAAAAAATCGCGACGACACCTAGCGGCCGGCGGGAGATTACAGCCTAAGATTCGACTGGTGTAAGTCACTTACACCAGTCGGATCCAAGGGAGATCTATGCAGAACTGATTCTTATGAATCAGTCGCATAGCTCCGACGGTGGGATCTCACAGATCCGACCGTCGGGTCTCACAGATACGACGGCGGATCAGCAGATCCGCCGTCGTATCTATTGATGAATCTGCCCCACAGCATCCAATGCAATCTGATTAACTGAATACATATATCCAGACCTCAGAGAATACAGAGTGCATTCATCTCCAGACCAATGTGATTCACCATCCACTCGAACGATCATTGAAATTACCAAAATGCTCCAACATCATACAGGGTTAATTTACCGATAATTGATGCCAATTTGTGTATTTCCTATGAGGGGAAATTGCTTTTCCATCAATAGTGAACTTTATTTTTAGTTTACTATTCTCTCATTCACTGGCATAATCATCAATACCTGCTGCAGTCTTATTTTCCAACTTTCCTCACCCCCCTCCCCTCCTTCCAGGGCTCAGTCATTGGTGAGTGCACCCTTAGGGCCATAGCTCGGATGTCAGGTATTACCTTCCTGACTACCCTTACATCAAATAACTTTCTCACCATACCACCCGAATTATAGTGCCGACAACCAATGACTGACCCCTGTATAGTCTGGACAGCGTTGTGTGTTTATGTTGTCTATTGTATGTCTTGTACGTTATGTGTGTTCATGGTCAGATACCAGTCAATCAATACCATGTTCTTTTTTAAACTGTGTTGTGATATCTGAATTGATCCTTATTTGATTATTTAATCTTTAGAATAAACTTTCTGATACCTTATTCTTGAGTTTGCCATTACTAGGATCAGGATCACTACAGTGTGGCCTACAGTAACCCCTTTTTTTCACGACCTTATCTAAGGTTATTTTCTACTTCATCTCAATTACTGATCTTTTTCATCTGCCAATTCTTTGATGGTTGAAAGGTTAGCAGTGTAAAGAATTGTTTCAGCTGAATTTTCACAACAATTCACTGGGACCTCAAATTTCAAGCCCACAGAATCTGTTGTGAATCCATGATAGTGGTGAACTCAAACCTCATTCCAACTAACCACTACTATAGTATGATAACTGTATTCATATTAATGAAGTCTATATCATTTACTAGAACCACCTCACTTCTGCTTGCTGCCGTGTTAATGCATAACAGAGGTGAAAAATCTGAAGCTCATAATAAACACACAGCTAAAATACTGTCCAAGCAATACTGTCCAAGCAGTGATTCATTCATTTTCTGCCAGTGTAAGGATTATAATTCCTGAAGTTACTGGAGATTGCTGTGTGTTTAAACATATCTCTACCAACCAACCATATAATTGCTGTAAAATATGATTGTTTATTTTATAATCTCCAGAAACTATGACAGATTCACTCATTAGCTACTAAAACACTTTTCAAAAACTAGTTTTTTTTTAATTATATACCGTATTTATCGGCGTATAACACGCACTTTTTTCCTCTGAAAATACAGGGTAAACAGTGCCTGCGTGTTATGCTCTAATATCGTGTTTTACCAATAGAGGGCGGGCTTGGGCAGTCCGCCCCAGGAGCCACCCATTGGGGGGGTGTCAGTCTTGCTGTCCTGCATCCCCTGGCCCTGGAACAATGCTCCCTGCATAGTCTGAAGTTGAGAAAAAAAAAGTCACTTGCCAACCCCTTCTACACCACTCCTCCTGTGTCAGTGTCATTGTAAAACAAAGCTTTTAAATATCTTTATAGCTCCGTTTTTTTTCTAGCTACTCTCCTCCTCTTCCTCCTCTGAGTGTAGCTTTGATTGGAGGAGGAGAGCAGTCACATGACCTACTGTGTAACATCAGAGGAGAGCAGTCATGTGACCAGGTCAGTGAAAAAAACGTAGCTATTGAGATAGATGGAAGCTTCAGTTTGCAATAGGAGTGACACAGGAGGAGCAGTGTGGAAGGGGCTGACAGTGATTTTTTTTTTACTTAACTGTAGAGAATGCTGGCAGCACTGTCCCAGAAGACTGTGGGTCTCATGGGAGTGCAGTGTGGCTGTGTACTGGATGGGGGAATGTATAATGGATGGGGCTGTATAATGGATGGGGGGATGTATAATGGATGGGGGGATGTGTACTGGATGGGGGAATGTATAATGGATGGGGGCTGTATAATGGATGGGGGGGATGTATAATGGATAGGGGGATGTGTACTGGATGGGGGGATGTATAATGGATGGGGGGATGTGTACTGGATGGGGGGATGTATAATGGATGGGGAGGTTGTGTACTGGATAGGGGGATGTATAGTGGATGTGGGGGAATGTATAGTGGATGGGGGGCTGTGTACTGGATAGGGGGATGTGTACTGGATGAGGGGCTGTGTACTGGATGGGGGATGTGTACTGGATGAGGGGCTGTGTACTGGATGGGGGATGTATAATGGACAGGGGCTGTATACTGGGGAGGGGGGCTGTATAATGGATGGGGGGATGTATAATGGATAGGGGGATGTGTACTGGATGGGGGGATGTATAATGGATGGGGGGGGCTGTGTACTGGGGAGGGGGCTGTGAAAACATTTTTTCCTTAAACTTCCCTCTTAAAATTAGGGTGCGTGTTATACGCCCGTGCGTGTTATACGCCGATAAATAAGGTAATTTAGGTTTTGTGCCTTTTAAAAAATAATATGCATGAATAAATTATCCAGAATGCGTTTGCTACAATTGACTTAGCATAGCACAAGGTAGTCTAACAGTTATAATTTAAATCCAGGTCTAAGTGTGTGTAGATTAGTACCCCAAATAATAACTATGCTGTTTTTGTAGGACTGTGTGGAATTGCTCTTTAATTAAACGTCCTAATTCTAACAGTAGGTCCCATAATAGTATTATTACTACTAACGGTCAAAACCAATAGATACTATTCTGTACTCCTACGCCTGAACCTCTCTGTTGCCTTTAAAACAGCTGACAACCCCCTCCTCCTCAAAAAACTTCACTCTACTTCCTCCTCTCCTTTTTTTTATCTGTTGTGGTCCCCCAAGGTTTTGTTTTTTGGACCTCTCCTATTTTCAATCTACACCTCCTCCTATGGCTTCCAATGCCATCTGTACGCTGATGACATTCAAATCTATTTCTCTACCCCTCAGCTCACTCCTTTTGTCTCCTCTCGTATCACTGAATTACTATCCGATATATCAGTCTGGATGTCACACCACTTCATCAAACTTAATCTAAAACCAAACTCATCATTCCCCCCCTCGTACCTCTTTCCCTGATCTTTCTGTCAAAATCAATGGCATAACTATAAGCCCATCCCTACATGACAAGGTCCTAGGTGTAATCCTGGACTCTGAACTCTCCTTTAAGCCCCACATCCAATCACTGTCCAAATCTCGCTGAATCAACCTCCGCAACATCTTCAAAATAAGCCCTTTTATGACACAACAAAGCTCTTAATTCACTCCCTGTTCATATCTTGCCTCGACTACTGCAACTCCCTCCTCATTGGCTTACTTCTACATATCCCCCCTTCAACTCATCATAAATGCTGCTGCCAGACTCATCCACCTTGCCAATTGCTCTGTGTCTGCTACTTCTCTCTGTTAATCCCTCCACTGGTTTCCGCTCACCCAACAAATTAAATTCAAAATAGTAACTAATTACAAAGCCATCCACAACTCTGCCCCAGCTACATCACTGACCAAGTCTCAAAATACCAACCTAATCATTCTCTTCCTTCTTATCAAGACCTTCTTCTCTCTAGCTCCCTCATCACCTCCTCCCCTGCTCGCCTCCAGGACTTTTCCAGAGCCTCTCCAATCCTATGGAACTCCTTACGCCAATCTTTCTGATTATCTCCTACTCTATTAGCTCTTAGAAGATCCCTGAAAACACTCCTCCTTGGAGAAGCCTCAGCTACTACCTTTTGTTCCACTTGACCCTCCCTTCTAGACTGTAAGCTCTAACGAGCAGGGCCATCGGATCCCTCCTGTATTGAATTGTATCGTAAGTGTACTGTTTGCCCCCATTTTGTTAAACGCTGTGCAGACTGCTGGCGCTATATAAACCCTGCATAATAATAATAATAATGCACTACTAATATACAACTCTAGTAAGTTCAAACTGAACCTGCAGAAAGGTGTTTAGTGTGAACAGACATACAAAAAATATTATTTAGTCCTAGATTGGATAGTTCTCTGTTAAGCACATTACATTTTCTGTATATTGATGACTGAAAACCACTTAATATTCTGTAACTGTACAGAGAAAAAAAAAATAAATGCACAACTCTTAGGGCCATTTTAGCTCATTTAAAAGTAAATTGTTACCTTTCACTGCATATAAGCAAAAAAATCAATATATCTACACTGGGCAATATTGTTTGTGAAAATGTAAAAGGTAAATCAATAATGAATATTTCATTAATTTATCCTTACTTCATCCTCTTTCTTTTGCAGTAAGCTATTCGCAAAGCCAAGGAATGTAATGGCCTTTTAATATATCTGTAACATGCTCTGGGTGTACTGCCATAGCATTTGCAGCTATTGCACAGCACTGGTTATTTTCAGAATAGCAATTGACTGCTCTATTAGTATTGTTACCCATTGTTTACTTAACATATTTTGTTTAAATGCGTTACTTAAAGATAAGGTTTGAAGATTCAGTAAATACACAGCTATTTCAATGTCTTTTGAGCTTTAGATAAGAAGACTAGCAAGTGCAGCAGGATAGTAAATACATTATATTCTTTAAAAAATAAAGAAAAGAAAAAGGCTAAGTATAGTGCAAATTCTGCTCAAAACCCGAAGTAAGCCTATACTTAAAGATGTCTTTTAAAATGGATATTAGTTGTCATATGATAACTGTTTTCATATTTTCATGACAAGTCTTAGAAAGTGAGCTCAACACTACCATTTGACCTCTAGTTTTTGACCCAGGTCTGGACTTTCTATTATCCATGTCTACTACCCACTAAGTTTTCAAGGAACCATATAGAAAAAGATTGATATAAAGCAATTAATTATGTTTTCGATTTTTTAGGCCATTTTTAATAACAGCATCTATCTCTCCCTTACACTTTTTTTTATGTGCTATTTTCAATCTCTCTTCTTAGCCTTTTAGCAGCCTTCATCGCATTGCATGAAATCTGTATCTCCTTATCATTTTTTACCATTTGTCTTAGGAACCACTGTTCCTTTTTCCTTTTTTGCACTGTCCACAGGTTGTGTGTTCTGCTTTTACTGTGTAATCATAGGATAGTATGAAATATGCAGGGCTGAGCCACTTAACAACATTACTGTATTACTACAGCTGAATAATAGGTACTAAACACTGATACCAATGCCAAAAACGAAGTCCTAACACATGTTTTATGAAACACTATAATATAAACATATAGAAATATAAATACTTAACATTTTTAACCACTTGCTGCCTGCAAAACCTAAATATACGTCATACGGCTTGCAAGTTTACCGGGGTTATAGCTTAAGCTGTCAGCCATAACCCTGGTATTTTTTTTTCAGGTGGTGATTGGCTTTCTCATGAAAATGGTTTGAGTGGCTAATTAGCCGCTGGATTGCTTTTAGAAGAAGCAGCAGAAGGAGTGGTGACGATGTTTCTTGGGCTTACTGTTTTTTCTGGCGCACCTGGGAAACGATCCGACGGTTTGCGTGGCTGGCCAAAGAGGTGAACAGAGACCAGATGCTCTCTGATCACCTCTATGATCTTGGAAAACCAGAGCGATTTTATGACGTAATTTCTGGTCTAGGGCAGAAATAACTTTTTTTTAAAGCAAAAGTAAAAAAAAAATAAAGGTAGAGGAGAGATTTGGGGTCTTATAGACCCTAGATCTCTCTGTAAAGAGGATCTGTCATCTTTTATTTCTATTACAAGGGATGTTTACATAGGAATAAAGTTAAAATTTAAAGGGATAGTGTAAAAAGTTGAGCACGCATATGTAAACGGTGTTCGCACCACACATGTGTGGCATTGTCTTGAATGTTAGAGCAAAAATTCTAGTGCAAAACCTCCTCTGTAACTCTAAACAGGTAAAAATGTTAACGCTTTGTCTATGGAGATTTTTAAGTATCGTCATGTGTGACATGTTAGGTATCTATTTCCTCAGTATAACATCATCTTTTAGATTTTACCAAAAAATGTAGTTAAATATTGTGCTTTTTTGCATTCAAATTCATTAAAGTGTATTTTTCCCCCAAAAATGCATTTGAAAAACTGCTGCGCAAATACTGTGTGACATAAAGAATTGCAATGACTGCTATTTTATTCTCTAGGGTCTCTGCTAATATATATATATATATATATATATATATATATATATATATATATATATATATATATATATATATACATACAATATATATAATGTTTGGGGATTCTAAGTCATTTTCTAACAGTGCCAGGGGCATGGCCAAGATGGCGCACTGAGTGGACATCTGTGCCGGAGCTCCGCTGTGACCAGGATCTAATCTCCTCTGATTAGCGGTCTGATTAGTGGTCGTGGCCGATCCTCGTGGCCGATCCTCTGGGGCAATGAGAGGATGAGGTAAGAAGCTTAATTTCCCCTCAAAACCAGAAGAGCCTTCTCCGGAATTTATCTCTAGGATATCACGTATTAAGAGAGAGACCGTTCATTTATTGAAGGGATTGGAGGAGAGGGCAGCTAGGCTGGAGGCGGAGTATGTTTCTGTCTCGGACAATGATCTCTAACGGGCATGGCAGCCGCAGGTACTTTGTGATTTGTCCACTGATAGGGTGACCCAGACTGAGAAGGCCCTTTTATACTTGGCCCAGAAGGTCTTTGAATTTGGAGGGAAATGGCAAATTGCTGGCATGGTTGGCTAAAGGTAACATTCTATCCCGCTTCATAGAATTCTTTAGTGAGTTGTACACCTCCCAGCTTGATTTCTCAGACTCTGATATTTCCACCTTTCTTGATCCTATATCCATTTTTGCACTATCGACAGAGGATAGGGAGAAAACTTGTTAGTGAAAAGGAGTTTAAAAGACATGCTGCCATTCACTGAAATTGGTAGTTTAACCTTAAACTGCATAGAGGGTTCTTTACTGTCACAGCGGTAGCGATGTGGAATGCTCAAGCAGTGGTATCAGCAGAGAGAGTTGATAGTTTAAAAAAATGATTAGATGGGCACCTTAACAATCACAACAAGCACATTCACAAACCACAGGCTGAACTGAATGGACTCAGTGGCGTCACTAGGGTTGGTGTCACCTGGTGCGGTAAAACATGGTGTCACCCCGCCCCCCCATCGTCTAAGGAACTATGTGCAAACAGAGCACCCCTCATCCTCATATACCCCCCCAGCACAATTCCTCTTTCTCCTTCCCTTATTCCCACTCTCATCACAAATCTCCCCCCCCAAATATTCCCCCTCTTAACAAAAATCCTCACCCCAATATGCCCCCTTCCAGTAAAAATAGCCCCCCTCAGCACATTACTTCCCCTCTACCAGCACAAGTCATCACCCTCATATACCCCCTTTCAGCACAAATCCCACTTCTCAACACAAAATGCCCCCCATATGCCTATTCCCAGTATAAATCCCCCAAAAACTCTCCTTCCTATACAAATTATTTACCCCCCAAATCCCCCCTCTCAGCACAAATCATCCCCTCATCTCCCCCTCCCTGCACAGATCCCCCCAGCACAAATCCCTAATTTTAGCATAAATCCCTCCCAAACTCCTCCTTCTTATACAGATGATCTTATGACCCCCCCAAATCTCCCCTCTGATCACAAATCCCCATCCCCAATATACCCCTTTCTTTATTAAACCCCTTGTTTAATATCTCCCTGCCAATTCCCCCCTACAAGCACAAACCCCACCCCAATACAAAGGCACTTGCCTCTAGATTTTCACATAAAAAACTCTTAATCCCTCTCAGCATAAATCCCCCCTTCCTTTTATTCCAAAAGTCCTCAGGTTCTTGTCCCCAGACTTACCGGTTAACAGTTACCGGGACCTCAATGCCGGGAGATCTCCTTCCCAGGCTTCTCCTCCTGTCCTGTCAGAAGACATGCCAAAGCACAGGAGGAACCTGAAGAAAACTTCTCTCGGCGCTCTGACACTGCTAACATTCAGCCATCTGGGACAGGTACCAGCTGCTAAAGTGTCGGCAATCACTGCGCTGGAGACCTGGAGAGACCACGCAGGAGATGTCGGCAAATGCTCCGTGCTAGTGATCGCCGACACTGCACCAGCCCACTGGCGCTCCCCTCAATGCTGGCACACTGTGCCCAAGACTGGAGCCCCTGCCTAGTCCCGACCCTGGTGTCACCCCTCTGGCGGTTGTCATCCGATGTGGCCCATACCCCCCGCACCCCCATAGCAACGCCACTGGATGGACTGGTGTTTTTTTTTTTACAACGTTATCGACTATGTAATGGAATTTTCTCTTTGCAAATAGATTTTTTCACTTGGATACAGCAAAGCAAAACTATGAAAAACATTGATTGAATGGTACTAATTTAAACATTCCCAAGGTAAATATGGAGTGTACGTTTTGTACATAAAGGCAGGATATAGCAAGCTTGTTTGCAGTAATAGAGTAATAGTAATCTTTCAGATCTGAGTATTATCTTTAGTAATAGAGTCACAGAAAATTTCCACTTGAATTATAACTTTGTAGGTGATTCCAAGTACTTCAGCCCTAGGTTATATTGATTCCACCCTGAATTCTTTCTTTGTCTAGCTTTGCTTTAAAAAATATTCTCCATTCTTATATTCTTAGCTTCAAAAAATATTCTCCATTCTTATATTCCTATTCAACCTTTTTTAACCTTCCAACAAGAACGGTTCTTTGACTTGCCAATTGTTTTCTCTATGTTTATACCTACTGCAACAGCATATGAGTCTAGGAATTCACTATGATTTTGGTATATAATGAACAGAGTTGGTGTTCATGTTCATGGCTACCAACAACTTTACTGTACAGTGTTCGCAGTTCAGCAAAGTGGCTAATTAAATAAGGTATTAGCCCACCCACTGAAGCAAACCTCAGCTGCAACCAGAAGTCATTCATTAAGTTACAGTGAAGCAGTCCAAGGTCAAACAAGAGCAATGAATAATTACAAGGGTTAAACACAGAATAGTTAAAGTTGAAAAACAAGGTTCTAAACTAGCCATCCAATCTACAATAATGTTCAAATCAGCTATCAAGAGACCAACCAAATACAATGTATAGTAGTGTGATCATCTGTAAAATGAAAACAATTGCAATAAACATGTCTGATACCTTTTCATGCCCATATCTCTATTGGTACTTCTAGATGCCTAAGGGTAGTGTATTTAGTATTATAATAAATAGGTCTCTAGGATATTTACAGTATGTCAGATGAAAAAATCACTTGTTGATCTGTTTTCCAGTAGAACTAGACAACTCAGGTAAGTAAATATGACTCATGACGTTTGTTGTGAAACAACAAGAAATCACATTTTCAAGTATAAAAGGACAGTAACAATCTAACAGGTAATTCAGGCAACTTTCTATTAGACAGTTTTTTTTTTCTTTTTTTAGTTAACAACCCCCCAATCTAGCAGTTCAAAATCCTAATCCTAATAATTTGATCAGGAAAATAAAAAACAAAAGGGAAAGTGAGGAATATCAGTCCCCAAATTGTGAAATATACCCCTAGATCAATTAAATAGGATAATGTGTATATGAATTGAGAACTGTGTTTTTTGTATTATGTAATAATGTTTATAAAAAAATGAATAAAACGATATTGAAAACAAAAAAATTCCAGCACACTTACCAGCTAGCCAGCACACAAAACAATAAATATATACACACAATGAGTTAGAATCAGAGGTTTGCATCAATAAAGGATGTTTGAAAATATGAGTGGAATTCAACTGCCTCATCAGGCCCCCTTATTTTTGTTTAACCCCCCTGGCGGTATTCCCGAGTCTGACCCGGGGTAAGATTTTCATACCAAAAGCAGTAACCCCGAGTCAGACTCGGGCTTGCCTCGCTGCAGCAGCAGACAAAGTTACTTACCTTGTCCCTGGATCCAGCGATGCCACCGCGCTGTGTGAGCGAGCGGGACCTCGCTCGATTCACACGAATCCTCCTGTGCCGCCGATCTCCGTTCCCTGTGACGTTACGACGCACGGGAGCGGAGAACGGCGCCAAATTAAAAAACGTAAACAAACACATTACATACAGTATACTGTAATCTTATAGATTACAGTACTGTATGTAAAAATACACACCACCCTTGTCCCTAGTGGTCTGCCCAGTGCCCTACATGTACTTTTATATAATAAAAACGGTTCTTTCTCCCTGCAAACTGTAGATTGTCCATAGCAAACAAAAGTGTCCCTTTATGTCAAAAATGGTTTTAGAGCAGCTAGAAAACAGCGAGAAGAGGGAAGACTATGGGCTTTGCCAGTGACGTAGCAGAGGGTACGTCAGAGGGGGCGGGGTCACGTGACAGGTGGCCCTGCCTCCTCTATATAAGTAATGTCACAGCTCCAGCGCGTCATTCCGCTGGGCTGTGTCCGGCGATGAGGAGGTCGGGGATGCTGCGCTCCGGATGGATCTTCACATCGCTGGATCGGAGATCACCCGGCCGTCGCAGGATCTTCTCATCGCGGGAGATCAGCCGTCGCAGGATCAGGACAACGCAGGAAGCCGGGAACGAGTGTTTTTTTTTTAAATTTTTTTAATAAAGGACTTTATTCTATGGTGTCAGTGTGTTTTTGTACAATACGTTACACTTCCTTCGTGAAATGGTAGGGGTACATGGGGTACCCCATTACCATTTCACACAGGGGGGGTCAGGATCTGGGGGTCCCCTTTGTTAAACCGGTCTTCCAGATTCTGATAAACCTCCCGCCCGCATACCCCCACAACCACCGGACAAGGGTTGTGGGGATGAGACCCTTGTCCCCATCAACATGGGGACATCCTCCCCATGTTGAGGGCATGTGGCCTGGTGCGGTTCAGGAGAGGGGGGGCGCACTCTGTCCCCCCCTTCTTTTCTGCGGCCGGCCAGGTCAACGCGCTCGGATAACGGGTCTGGTTATGGATATTTAGGGGGAACCACACGTCATTTTTGTTTTAAATTGACGGCGGGGTTCCCCTGAATATCCATACCAGACCTGAAGGGTCTGGTTATGGATATTTAAGGGGAACCGCACGTAATTTTTTTTTTAAATTGACGGCGGGGTTCCCCTTAATATCCATACCAGACCTAAAGGGTCTGGTTATTGAATTTGCGGGGACCTCCGCGCATTTTTTTTTCTAAAAGTCCGTGTCCCATTGAATCTTTTCTCTATAATGTCTAATCTTTTCTCTATGATGTCGAATCTTTTCCCTATAATGTCGAATCTCTCTATATTGAATTTTTACCGCAACGAAAACGAAAAAAAAAAGCATTTTTTATGTTGTATCTTTCGGTTTACGTTTCTTGCACTTTCGTTATCGTTTGTTAAAATGATAACGAAAAAACCCGATTTTCGGACGAAAATGCATTCTTTTTTTTTATAAATCTCTTTATTTAAATTTTTTCTTTTTTCCATACAAAAAGTAAAATCAAACACATACATTACATTCATATTTTACTTAAATTCCAATGACATTAACATTAACCTTCTTCTATTTCTCCAAAGCATTCATACAATATCCTTCCATCCAATACAATACATTCTTCTTCCTCCCTTCCCCCTCCCCCCTCTCCCAATGGTGTGATTATCTCCCCAGTTTTTCCCTTTATCCTGACGCTGTTATAGAGTTCTCTATCCAATTTGCCCATACTCTTCTATATTTCTCCCCGTATCCTCTATTACAATATGTCTCTCTGTATAATATCAGGTTGCTATTTACTAAGTTTTTCCACTGTGCTATTGAAGGAGCCTCTGTTTTTTTCCAATTTAGCACTATTACTTTCCTAGCATAGAATAGCAGCAGGCCTATCTGCGTTTTCCTTTCTTTTGAAATAGCATTACCCCCTATTAGTCCCAAGAGACAAATCTCCACTTCTTGTTCCAACCTTACAGATGTCACTCTTGCTATCATTGTCAAAATCTCACTCCAAAACGCTACAATTTTTGGACAAAGCCAAAATATGTGTATGAAGTCCCCTGGCGCCACTACACACCTCCAGCATTTCTGAGAATTGCTTGGTGAAATCTTATGCAACTTGTATGGTGTATAATGGCTTCTATATATGATTTTATATTGTATCAGTTTATCACAAAGTGATACTAGAATCTGCAGTGGGAACCTCCATACTTCCCCCCAATTCTTCAAACCCGGGGCTTCTCTCTTCCAATTTTCCTTTAGTTTGCTTATATCATAAGGTGTGATGTTTATCAGGTATCCATAGAAATTTGAGATTGTCCGCTTCCCGCCTTTTACCATTTGTTCTACCTCAGGTTCCATCAATTGCGGAGTCCCATCTGGGAACTGAGCTATTATGGCATGGCTGAGCTGCCTATACCTGAACGCATAACTCTTGGGAATATTCCAAAGCTGTCTCATTTCCACATATGATAGGAACTTTCCCTCCTGTATCAACTGTGATATTTTCTTCACCCCGTATTTAGTCCATGCTCCCGGGTCATGAATTGAATCCAGATGTGGCAATTCAGGGTTCCTCCACAGAGGGGTATTTGGAGATAGATTATTTTTTTTTCCCCCTTCTCTTCCTATGACAGCTTTCCATACTTTAACTGTTGTTTTCATTGCTGGCGTTAAATCTCTCCTAGTTTTAATACCCCTATATAACAATCCCTGCAATGCTTCTACCGATTGGACCACTGTTGCTTCCAACATAGTGGCCGAATCATATCCATCCAGATTTAACCATCTCCCTGCTGTCACTAACTGTGCCGCTGTATAATATTTATGGAAGTCTGGAAATGCCAATCCCCCCTGCTCTTCCGGTCTCATAAGTGTACTTAGTTTAATTCTAGCTGGTTTATTGGCCCATATAAATGCAGATAGCATTCCATGTAGCTGTGTAAAAAAACTTTTTGGGAGCCACTGTGGAGAGTTTCTGAAAGCGTATAAAAACTTGGGCAATACCTTCATCTTCACTAGGTTTATACGTCCCAGTAAAGACAGAGGCAGTGTTGCCCAGATTTTAATTTTCCTACCAAGTTCCTGTACCTCCGGATCTAGATTTAATTTTCGAAAATCTTCAACCTGTCTAGATATTTCAATGACCAAGTATCTAAATTACAATACCCATTTCAATGGCGTATTTGGGGTCGCTGTTTTTTTTGCTCCTTGATCTATAGGAAATAATATTGACTTACCCCAGTTTACTTTAAGCCCTGTATATACCGAATATACATAGAAAAAACAACCACCTATCTCCCATTCACTTGTGCGGCGGGCTCCTCTACTCAGCTACATATTTCAACTACACACCTGTGTTATCTATATTATTCCGTATCTTGGGACCTTCCCAAAAAAAAAAAACCCCTACAGATGACAGAGTAAACAGAAGGAGAAGAGAGAGTAGTTCCTGTCCGCTCCCCAGATACCCAAGTGCTCATTATTGATTAAATTGTAACAAATATACCAATCAATACTAATCAATACTCATAATCCGTCACTTATTCCTCGTCCATATCCCCTTTTTTCCCCTAGGGGAACGTAACATAAACATTGTACAATATTATCCTCCCTATGCCCTTTTATACCTTCACCCCCCCCCCCAAAAAAAAAAAAAAAAACCCTCCCAACCCCCTCCCCATCTCTATATCGTTCCTCCTCTTCCCTCTTATTACATACCATTGTATTACTTCATATCTATAAATTAACAATAAATATTTGTGTTTTCCTTATTTGTCTTTAACCTAATTTTAACATGATTTAATAATTCCTTATATCTTTCCTTTAATGAAAAAAAAGAAGAGAAAAGAATAAAAAAATAAATAAAAACCCTTTCCCTCTTATTACATACCCTTGTATTACTTTGATTCTATAAGTTAAAGTAAATATTTGTGTATTCCTTGTTTGTCTTAAACCTAATTTTAACGTGATTTTACTATTCCTTGTAACTTTTAAATATATAAATAAAAAAAATAAATAAAAAAAAAGGGGAAAACCCCTTTCCACCCTCAAACAGATGACATATTGAACGGAGGGGGAAAGGAACAATTTCTCTCCACCTCCCCTCATTCACGTATTCTTAAGTGTCCAAGTGCTCATGTGCTTAAGTGCTTATTAGTTATTATTAATCAATTATAACCCAAATTTCCAATTCCAATTAATTTTCATGATCAATCACTCATTCAAAATATATGTTCCCTTCTTCCCTAAAATAAACACTATACAATATCATCTCATGTACCCCAATTTATACCTTCTCCTCCCCCCTCCCCTCCTCCCCCCCCAAAAAAAAAAAAAAAAATTTCAAAGTTTCAAATTTGTACATAGAGTTGGACCCGTCAGCCCCCCTGTCATGGGGAACCTCAAAACAAAAAAAAATTAAAACAAAAAAAAAAGGTCTCACAAAAATCGCACAGCCGGCCTGTCTATTTGGTGTCCAGCCATTCCACCGCTTGGGTTGTGGTCTCAAAAAAAAAGGGTGCGTGTCCCATCCGTCACTCGTAGTTTACTAGGGTATAAAAGACTGTATTTTAACCCTTTTTCTCTCAGTCTTCTACGGATCTCTGTGTATTCTCTTCTTTGCTGCTGAATCTCTATCGGGTAATCAGGAAAAAATAGCAGCTTGACGTTCTCATATTGGATGTCTGCTCTTGCTCTGGCTGTTGACAGAATTTGATCTCGATCTCTATAGTTCAGTAAACGCACCAAAAACTGGCGGGGAGGTGCCCCCGGTTTGGGGAGGCGGAACGAAATTCTATGTGCTCGCTCTACCACAAACATTGTAGTTGCCTCTGCCAATTTCAATACTTCTGTTAGTAGTTTTTCCGCAAATTTGATTGAATTTTCTCCCTCTGCTCGTTCTGGCAGGCCTAGAATGCGTACATTATTTCTCCTTAGGCGGCTCTCTGTATCTATGGCCCTGTCCTGGAGTTCTTGTATTTGTTTTTTCAATATATGCCATCCTTTATTATCCTTTTTTAATTCCTCTTCCACTTTGGAGATGCGGGTTTCTATTTCTGCCGTTTTTTTTTGTATTTTGTCAAACTCGCGTTTTATTGAGCAAACGTCTACTGCCAGGGCATCAATTTTGTTTAACAGCACTTCGCTACTTGCTTTGATTGCCTCTAATATTTCCTTCCCAGAGGGGCCACAATTCATTTCCCCTTCTCTCCCAGTTTGAGTCTCTGCTGGTATCCCTTTTAATGGGGAGCTCTGAGGGGATTGCACAGACGGGTGGGGGCCATCTTCCTTTCACTCATCTCCATAATCAGGCATAGACAGGACCAGATCACATTGTAGGCAAAGGACAAGAGCAGTGCTCTCAACAAAGGACATTTCCGACAAATATGAAGTGGAGTCTTTCCACTGGGTGCACAGGCTTAAAAGGATCTCCATCGGACGAAAATGCATTCTAACGAAAACGAATGCACATGTCTATTGCTATATATGCTCCAAGATACAAGCTCACAAAGAGCTAGAACCACACCACTTGGCGCGGCCATGACAAAGTAGTGTGGCTTCCACATACTGCATATTTGCAATATTGTGCTACTAATTTTTTTCAACAAAGCCGCTAGCTATAATCACTGTGTTCTCCCAGCAGGGATAAGTCCCCGCGTAATGGAAGAATACAATAGCTCCACTGGAGGGATTCCAATTTTTTTTAGCAATTTTCTTTTCAGGAAATAAAATCAAATCATCTATGGCCTTCCTTAGATCTAAGGAACCAGAAATAGCAGTTTTACCTGCCAGATTCTCAAGCCTGCAGCCAGCGCTCTTTTATTCCCCTGTGCTCTGGTGATAGAATGTTCTGGACCTACGACCATCAGAGCATAGGGAAGAAGAGGCTTCAGGGACTGATCTAGCTGTGCTGTGGGTATAACATTTTTTTCTGGGCTCCTATATCTAGATAAGCATTTAACCCTTAAAGTACAGGTTAATGCCGCTGCACTGAAAATTTTTTGCCTTGGAATACAGCTTTAGGTCACGGTGTGAAGATTTTTACTACTGTGAAAAAAAATCAAAATCTGTGGAAATGTGTCGTTTGAAATATGTTTACAGTTACTGTAAGTCCATTACAGCAATCCTTTATCCACCATTGTGATTACCAAAAGAGTGCCCAACAGTCATATACTAATTGGACTCCCACGCTCTGAAACGAAAAGACCACCTGCATAGAAAATTCATATTTATCTATAATAACTTTTTACATCAGAAAGTGATAGAAGTTCACGCAAACAAAGCAATTCATCATCTCGTCTTTTTTTTCAAGATTCTTTGTGACATCAAAATGGTGCATTTACTTTAATTGTAGTGTACATCAATTGTATTACTAACTACTGTACTCTTGATGGAGTGACATGGCACACAATGATATTAACGATATACTTGTGCACCCCACTGGTAACTGAATGTTAATTAAATATTTTCTGTAGCTTGAATCACCAGTAAATTTGATTGGCACCAGCAAGCTGTGGGGAGCTGCAACAATATTGTTTTAAATACCATCACCATCATTCAACATAATTTACAAATATGACAATAATGTTCAGAAGAAAAAAAGCTTCTGTCTATGGTTGTGGCAATTCTGTATGTAATCCTTAGATTAAGCACAAAGAAAATAAATATTTTATGGTTTAACAAGCATTAGCGAAATTGAGCATTTTTTTTCTTTTCTAAATAATTTAAACCCACACAAAATTGTAAGTAGACTGGGCATTACACATGGATATATCAACAATCAAAAAAAATCATAATATATCATGTTTCATGCTCTAAATTGTAAACCATTGTACTGCATTTCTTTTGCAGGGTTAGGTTCGATAACGTTTACAATAAAATATGTTTATACAACTTGTATTTTATCTAGTTTGGTGTAACATATGTGTTTAAAAGGAATGATGTTATAGATATTTAATTTCTTCATTTACTATTGTCAGGACTAGAAAATATATGTTTATGGGGGAACTGGCCAGAAAATGTGAAATGTTACGTTTGTAATATGGTACAGTGCATCCAGAAAGTATTAACAGCGCTTCACTTTTTCTACATTTTGTTATGTTGCATCCTTATTTCAAAATAGATTAAATTTATTATTCTCCTCAAAATTCTACAAACAATACCATATGATGACAAAGTGAAAGAAGTTTGCTTGAAATCTTTGCAAATTTATTAAAAATAATAACGAAAAAAAAATCACATGTTCATGGCACCAATTACAGCCTCAAGTCTTTTTGAGTATGATGCTACAAGCTTGCCACACCTATTTGTGGACCTCTCCAGAGATATTCAATCGAATTCTGGGCTCTGGCTGGGCCACTCAAGGACATTCACAGAGTTGTCTCATAGCCACTCCTATGTATCTTGACTGTGTGATTAGGGTCATTGTCCTGTTGGAAGATGAACCTTCGCCCTAGTCTGAGGTCAGAGTGCTCTGGAGCTGGTTTTCATCAAGGATGTCTCTGTACACTGCTGAATTTATCTTTATCAATCCTGACTAGTCTCCCAGTTCCTGCCGCTGAAAAGCATCCCCACAGCATGATGCTGTCACCGCTATGCCTCATTGTAGGGATGGTATTGGCTAGGCGATGAACGATGTCTGGTTTCCTCCAGACATGACGTTTGCCATTCAGGCCAAAGATTTTGATCAGAACAGAGAATTATGTTTCTCATGGTCTGAGAATCCTTCAGGTGCCTTTTTGCAAACTATACAAGTAAAGACGCAAGGAACTAGAGCAAAGTATTCCACAATATTAAATGGATAATAAATCCATGAATCATGGAAATATTATATAAGAGGGGTGAACAAAAGTCCATGATCTTTCAATAAGGTAAAAAATCCAGGGACCATAAGGATGAAGATGGAGGATCCAGCACTCAGGGCTGCCATCATAAGGGGAAAATAAAAAAATGTTCCAGTTGCACTGAGAAAAACACAATGAGATGGGTGCAGATATAGGGCAATCTTAATAGACACTAAATACAGGCAACTCAAGCTTTCTAGTGACACCTTTCAGCCTCTCTCTTTGTGCCTTTTGGCAGACACCAAGCAGGCTGCCATGTGTCTTTTACTGAGGAGTGGCTTCCGTCTGGCCACTCTACCATACAGGCCTGATTGGTGAAGTGTTGCAAAGATGGTTGTTCTTATGGAAGCTCCACAAAGAAACATTGGAGCTCTGTCAGAGTGACCATCAGGTTCTTGGTCACCTTCCTGACTAACGCCCTTCTCCTCCGATCACTCAGTTTGGTCGGGAGTCCCACTTTAGGAAGAGTCCTGGTGGTTCCAAACTTCTTTCATTTACAGATGATGGAGGCCACTGTGCTTATTGGGACCTTCAGTGTTGCAGAATTTTTTTGTACCATTCCCCAGATCTGTACCACGATACAATCCTATCTCGGAGGTCTACAGACAAATCCTCAGACTTCATGGCTTTGTTTGTGCTCTAAACATAAATAATGATGAGCGCAACCTCCCAAATGTCCAAATGTCCATCAAATAAAATATATATAAGTGATAAACATGATTAAAAGTGTCCAAAACGTTCAATCAAATCTGAATCCAAAATTGAATATATCTGAATATATGCAGTGAATTCTAGTGTTGCTCACGAATATTCGTATTGCAAATATTAGGCTCGAATATGGCATATTCGAGTATTCGCGAATATTTCGAATTTCACGGTCAATATTCGCTATTCCGAATATTCGATTCAATTTTATTTTTAGAACAGATCACATCCTAGAGATCTCCATCGACGTCTAAAAGCATTGCTGGTATGATTAGAGAGCTTGGGCCGAGTAGCTGAAGCCATCATTTTATATTGGCGAAAATTCGCATTGCGATTATTCGGCAATAGGAATATTGCGCGATTATTTTCTCCGCCCTTCTTTTGCATCAGAGCCAGCAGTTGTCGAAATTCCGCAATCAATATCGCATCCGCATTTTGCGAAATTTCGATACAATATCACGAATATTCTGAGCCAATCAGAGTGCTCCTAGCGCTGTTGTCGAAATTCCGCCATCAATATCGCATTCGCATTTTGCGAAATTTCGATACAATATCATAAATATTCTGAGCCAATCAGAGTGCAAAATATCACGAATATTCTGAGCCAATCAGAGTGCTCCTTCCGCTGTTGTCGAAATTTCGCCATCAATATCGCATTCGCATTTTGCGAAATTTCGATACAATATCACGACTATTCTGAGCCAATCAGAGTGCAAAATATCACGAATATTCTGAGCCAATCAGAGTGCTCCTTCTGCTGTTGTCGAAATTTCGCCATCAATATCGCATTCGCATTTTGCGAAATTTCGATACAATATCACGAATATTCTGAGCCAATCAAAGTGCTCCTTCCGCTGTTGTCGAAATTTCGCAATTATTTTCGCATTCGCAATAGCGAAATTTCGCAAAAATTTCATTTCGATAAAATATCACGAATATTTGAATTTAGCGAATATTTCTCGAATATTCGGCTATATATTCGTGATATATCGCGAAATCGAATATGGCGTATTCTGCTCAACACTAGAATTCCTGCAAAGAAATTCCAAACAGTGCTTCTTTCAATAATCCTCCTTACAGTAAATGCTCACAGAGCACTTACCTCAGAGGAACCTGATTGGGTGTTGGAGCTTTCCTTAAATATGCTCAAAACGGAAGTCACTTGACGGCCATTTTTACAGAGCATATGTCTCCCATCATGGTGGCGGCCATTTTGTTGGTAGGATATTCACAGACTACGGCGGTCCACTCAAAGATAGGTCTTCGCTTTGCTGGCGGCCATTTTGATACAGAAAATAAATATATGCTAGCAAGCACTGAAATCAGCACTAAACCAGACAATTACATTTAATATTAAAATGCATACTTGGATAAAACATATTACAATGATCATAACATCCTAAATATGACTAAAACCATACCGGAAATGTCTTTGGAATGATCCATTACAAAAACAGCAGAGTAAGATCAACGTAATACAGATAAGAGTCCAGAATAATCTAATATTAAAAATGACTGAGCATTGGCACTAGAATTGATATAGTGGAAAAGAAAATGGATGAGGTGATTACCAGAGCTAACCACAATACAGATGAGGTAGTTGCTCTACATGAATTGCTGGATAAAGCTTATCTGAAAATCGAGGACCTCGAGAACAGATCTCGTCGCTGTAACGTGCGACTTAGAGGTTTACCAGAATCGCATACTGATTTGGAAGGTGCAGTTCATACTCTCATGATGGAACTGGTCCCTAATATTCCCGCACATCATATGGAAATCGATAGGATCCACAGAGCCCTGACGGCACCCAGATCAGATGGTCTCCCTAGAGATGTTATTTTTAAACCTCATTTTTATATGACAAAAGAGAATTTGATGTTTGCATCTAGAAATCGACAAAACCTGACTCTTTTTGGTAAATCTATCCAACTGTTTGCGGACTTGGCTCCATCGACAGTCCTGAAGAGACGCACCCTGAAGCCACTGTTACAGCAGCTGCAGAGCTGTCATGTTAAATATCGCTGGTCTTTCCCTTTCCGGCTTTCATTCACATACAAGGGTAATTCGCATTCCTTTACTGATTATAGTGATGGGGAAGATCTTTTACTGAAGTTGGGTATCTTACCAACGGACTGGATGTTTTCTTCGAAGTCAACACTACCTAGTCGCCCCATCTCCCCCGTCTGGATTCCCCATGGCAACGCCAGAAATAGGAGAGACTTGCCGACCACCTGAGATGATGAGGATCTTCGATTCATCAACTTTATATGTTGCGGTATCGCCCATTGTTTTGTTTTGTTTTACTTAACAGACTTTTTGTTGACTATTTGGTTAAGGCAAATGCCTCTTGTTCCTATTGTGATTTGAGGACTTGAACACCATGATCCTCGACAGTTCTACTTGTGGACTCCAGGGACATGCTGAACGTTCTGATAACATACGGAGCTCCTTTTTTTTTAACTAAAGTGGTCCTGTGCCTGTCCTTCTGTTATTTAGTAGATGTTTAATAGTGAAGTTGGGGTGGACTCGCAAGCCACCTTGTTGATATTGTCCCTTTCCTTGAGATGGAGACAACGTCACACCCTTTTTTCCAGGCCGGTAGCCTGGAATGGGCTTTGTCCCAACTAATTGTTTATGTGCTTTTCTGTTTGCACAATGTACTGGATTGTAGGTACTTTTTTCCTTATTTTTTTCTCTTATTTTATGTTCTTTTTTTTTCTTATTTAGTTGCTTTTTTTATTTTTTTTGTCCCTATCTCCGTGACCATGCTAATGGATCGACATCGGAATTCTCGCCTCCGATATCAAGATAGCTGCATTATACAGGTATTAAATGTCTAGGATTTCTCAATCTAAATATTCTATATTAACGCATAACGTACAAGGGTTTAACTCGCCCCTAAAAAGGAATAAGGCATTCCATTACTACCATAGACAGAAGGCGGATGTCCTGATGTTACAGGAAACCCGTTTTTCCAAAGAATCTGCTCCTAAGTATCTTAGTGCTCATTATCCACAATTTTATTTATCGTCAGGCGAGGAGAAAAAAAGAGGGGTGGCTATATGTTTCTCACGCAATATGCCTTTTACTTCTACTTCCGTCATTAGAGACGACATGGGCAGATATGTTCTGGTGGTGGGTCATATTAATGACCAACCGGTCACGTTCATTTCGTATTATGCTCCCAACTCTAACCAATTGGAGTTTTTTTTTACTATGCTCTCGAAACTACTTCCATTGGTGCAGGGTCAACTTCTTTTAGGTGGGGACAGCAATTTGCCACTGGACCAAATGCTCGATAAATCCTCTCCTGATAGGCCTCAATTAAAACATGTGCCTAAAAACAGTATTAAATTTGCACGATTGCTTCATAGTAATGATCTGATCGATGCCTGGAGGGAGAATAATCCCTCTGCTAGAGATTATTCCCACTTCTCACATGTGCATGGCACTTATTCACGAATTGACCATATATTTGTGAATTCGGCACTGGTTCCTTTTGTGAATTCGGCTAAGATTCTGTCAACGCCATGGTCGGATCATGATCCGGTACTAATGTCTCTTTCCAATTTATGGAGACGGCCGGGCCCATCCCCCTGGCGTCTCAATGCGTCTTTGCTGAGTGATCCTATTGTAGTGGTAGAAGTGGAAAAAGAAATACGAAATTTTTTCAGTGAAAACTTACCTCAAGACACTTCACCGATCATTAACTGGGCAGCCCATAAATCTGCCATTCGTGGTAAACTGATTCAAGTAGCGTCCAGAATAAAAAAAGCTAGGAACATGGTGATTTCGGATAAAGAAAAAATGTTACTTGATCTACTATCTGAACAGAAAAATTCTCCACAGGTTGATATTAGACCTAAAATCGATGAGGCTAGGTTGTCACTAAATTTAAGTCTAACCACATGGGCGGAAAAAAGTTTGAGGTGGACTCGCCATAAATTCTACACAATGGGGGATAAACCTACTAGATTATTGGCTAGGAAATTGGTCCCTCGCTCTTATACTCCAGCATTGCCCAAGCTTAGAATTGGTAATGGGAATCCAACCCAAAATCCTAAACTCATTTTGAACGAGTTTAGGAATTTTTACTCGACTTTATATAGTAAGCCAGCGACTTTTGACCGAGACATGGCGGACCGTTTTCTTGACCAAATTTCTTTGCCCAAACTGGCGCGGGAACACTCGGAGCTGATGGACCGTGAATTTTCTGAAGACGAGATAGGTTCAGCGATAAAATGTATAAATCCCTCTAAAGCCCCAGGCCCCGATGGGTTTTCTGGTCACTATTATCATAAATTCAAGGAAGTCTTGATCCCCCATCTATGTAAATTTTTTAATGCTATTAGACGTGGAGATCCCCTTCCTACCCAGGAGAACAAGGCTTATATACATATTATCCCTAAAGCGGGTAAAGACCTGGGACTCTGTGCTAACTATCGCCCTATTTCTTTAATTAACTCGGACTTGAAAATAATGACAAAAATTTTGGCCTCGAGACTTAATTCTTTTTTGGTTCAATATATACACCCAGACCAGGCGGGATTTGTCCCGGGTAGACAGACTACCGATCAAATTAGAAGGGTTATAGATGTTATATCTGCGGTCCATTCTAATTGGGATGCTGGGGGACCACGGAAGGGCATGCTTTTGTCATTAGATATGCACAAGGCATTCGATTCCCTATCTTGGGATTATCTTTTCTATATTTTACATAAATTTGGTTTTGAGTCACGATTTTTGACTATTCTTCAAATGCTGTATAACTCCCCTTCGGCATCCTTGATGGTTGGTGGATATTCCTCCGATCCCATTCTGATTCATAGGGGAACGAGACAGGGTTGTCCTTTGTCGCCACTACTCTTTGTCCTGGCCCTGGAACCACTAGCAATCAAAATTCGATCTTCTCCAGATATTTTGGGTATTAAATGTGGTATCAGTGAGCATAAATGTGTCCTTTTTGCTGATGACATCCTAATGCTGATATCTTCACCAATCACTACTCTTCCAAATTTGAATATTATTCTTGCATTATTTTCCTCTATTTCTGGCCTAACTGTTAATCAGGAAAAATCTCAAGCCTTGAATATTTCATTGGACGATGCCACGATCTCCTCACTTAAGCAATCATTCTCCTTTAATTGGCATACGGATTCCCTCCCATATTTGGGGATCAACATCACTCCATCAATACGCACGTTGTATTCCCAGAACTACCCTGCTCTATTTAAAAAACTTAGGGCTGATTTGGACAAATGGTTATTTCATCCACCGTCATGGCTGGGTAGATTATTTTCTATCAAGATGAATATCCTCCCAAAATTATTATACTATTTCCGCTCACTTCCGGTGGCATTAGTTCAATCAGACCTCAAAGCTTTTCAATCCAGAGTTATTTCGTATATATGGGGGAATAAGAAACCTAGAGTAGATAAACATACCCTACTTACTCCCAAGGCTTATGGGGGTCTGGGCGCTCCTGATTTAATCAAATATTACTATGCTGCAATACTGGCACAATTGACTAGATCACACTCTTCACGCCCCGGTCCTATCTGGATGGAATTGGAAAGCCACGCATGTAGAGGTATGTCTTTATCACACATGCTTTGGTTGCCACCTGGTGATAGGCCGCCGATATTATGCCCAACTTTATCGCTATCTCTTAATATCTGGGATAGATTGTCCAGAACATATAAATTTAGATCTCTTCACTCCCCGATGGCGCCTATTTTTGGGAACAGAAAATTTGCCCCGGGGCTTGTTCACAATAATTTTGAATGGTGGAAAAATAAAGGTCTGATACGCATTGCGGACGTCTGTGATACTGATGGAATGCTACGTTATAATATCCTGGAGGAACGTTTTCATATTCCAATTTCTGAAAGATGTAATTATGATCTAATAAAACGTTTTTTGGAAACCTTGCCATGTGATTCCAATTTAACGTCACTGTCAAAAATGGAATATTTATGTCGTAAATTCGACAGTATGCAAGGTCTTATTTCAAATATTTACTCTATTTTGACAGCTTCTTCAGTTAGATTGAAATATATGGTAAAATGGGATGAGGATATCCAGGAAAGTATTGAGCTTTCGGACTGGTTAAAATTGGCTCAGGGAGCTTCACGTTCGCTTATGAACACTTCAATAATTGAAGCAAATTACAAAATACTCTTGAGGTGGTACATGGTTCCCTTTAGACTGGCTTCCTTTGTACCTGATGCTTCTCCTCTTTGCTTCCGTGGATGTGGACTTGAGGGAACAATGTACCACATATGGTGGAAATGCCCCAGAGTGAGGCGCTATTGGATCAGAGTTTATAATTTTATATATACTCTTACTCAAATTAATTTAATTAAATCTCCGAAACAATCGCTGCTGGGGTGTGATGTGAAAAACGCCTCTAGACCTCAAAAATGCCTTATAAGATTTATATTTATTTCAGCTAGAATGGTTATAGCAAAATCGTGGAGGTCGGCCATGCTTCCATTCGACCACCTTAAAAACAAACTCTCCTGGATCATGCTCAACGAACATATGACTGCTATCCTTCATGACAAACTAGATTTCTTCAAAGCTGTCTGGGATCCATGGATCAACTATTTGTCATATGATCCTAGGTCTCTTCTGATCTAGATATTGGATGTTTCATTGGCTGGCACGGAGATACTTTCCCCCTCATACCATTTTTTTTTTTTTTTTTTTTTTTTTCTTCTTTTGATTTTACTACATTTTTTTTTTCCTTGCTTAACTTATAGTAATAGGTTTGGAATACCTGTATCTTTGACACGCGGTCCCAATACCTAGCCTGATATTCTATATATTGGGAATGGTGTTGGGCCCCTGTAATTCGTTTTAATTTATTCATTTTTATCGATGATAATACTGTTCTGCCTTTCCACGCATTTGATTGTTCAATTACTGCCTTGAATTTCGTTGGCCTTGACATGTGTTTTGTTAACTGACTTCTGATTGATTGGCATACTACTGTGTATGCCGAATGGTGAAATCTACTGAGAATTCTACATTGTATACGTAGACTACCACCATATATATTACAGTCGAGGATACGTTCTGTGTATGTTTTATACTGCTTTTGATAATATGGCTTCCTTATACGATTTTATTTGTTCCGTTTTGTTGTGTGGAGATTGAAAATGCCTTAATAAAAATATTGAAACAGAAAAATGACTGTTTAAATCAAATTCGACATTGAGTCCGTAAGGTACAAGAGTATGGAGGGAATATTTCCACTTAGATTCCTTTTGGCTGATAGATCTCACCATATGGGCCCCCTCCAAGGTCTATTATACCTTTTTATTCCCCAAAAACTGAGTTGTGTATGATCATTTTTATTAAACTGTGCAAAATGCCTACTGACATTATGCTTGGGGAACCCTTTAATGATGTTCTGGGCATGTTCCCTGATTCAAACCATCAAGGGTCTTTTAGTCCTACCCACATATTGCAAGTTACAGCTGCATTGTAAGACATACACCACCCCTTCAGTGTGACAACTGATAAAATATTTAATGGGGTAGCAATGTCCAGTCTTAGTAGAAATAAACTCAGTCCTATTAAAGGAGTTGTAAATAAAACAATTAGCTGAAATGACTGTTTACAGGGTATAGAGACATAATACTAAACTGATTCCTTTTAAAAACGATTAAAAATAGATAAAAATCAATCATATAATGTACCTGTAGTTTCTAGTTTCGTTTTTGCATGTTTCCTGCTTCTCTGCTGTACAGAGCCACAGAGCCAATACAGGGCAGTGATGGTTTGGAAAACAAAACTGATTGGTGCTGTGGGGTTTTAGACACACAGTAATCACACCTCCTTGATTAGTGACCACAGAGAGAAAACTCCCAGTACTGTGGTTATCAGGAAACAGACAACCAGGAATTGTGGAGATCAGAGAAGAATTACAGCAACTTGAGAGCAAAAATTAACAATGAGGACATGAAAACAGCACTGCATTAAGGTAAAGGAAGCTATTAAGATAAAAAAAAATTCCTTTACAAACCCTTTAATTTGTACCCACTTCGCGGAGGAGGCTCAAACTAAATTTTTAACTAAGATGTCTCGAGATGTCTCGAATAGTAGGTGCCATAGTAGTAAGCCATTAGGTGTAGAATATGAGCAAAGCATGCAGTGAGAGGAGAAGATCAGCAAAGTTCATTAGAAGATGGTTATATTCTTTCTATGTTATTCTATTATATTCTCTTTGTTTCTATTATATTCTAGTATATTCTGTTCTTTTATTTGCTATTCTATTTTGTTTTACTCAATTATATTATATTATTTTATTTTCTGTTATATTCTTTTCTATTCTATTATTTTTTTTATTCTATTCCTTTATTTTCTATTTTATTCTCTAGTTCGAAAACTATTCAAATTCGAAAACTTTTCAAAATCGAATATGAAAACTATTCAAATTCGATTTTTTTTTTAATTTAAATTTGAAAACGGATTCATTTAAATTCCGAACTATTGTAATTCAGATACATCCAATTCTTCCAATTTCATCCAATTCGGAACAAAATGAACCACACGTGTCTAATGCTTCTTTCATTCTACACTGGGCTCTCCTGATCATCATTAGGTTGCTGCTTTTGCTGCATTATGTCCTAGTTCCTTGTATTTTCCAGGTTCTCTTCCTCAGTTCTGGTGAGTACATTCTCACTTTATTAATCCCCTCAAGAAATCAATACATGTGAAGGGACACAACTATTTTACATGCATGCTGGTGGGTGTCATCACACCTCATAAAGGGCAGACTTCATACGCTGGAGCTCTGTTGTAATATTGAGTTGGCTTGTGGGTGCAACTCTTTTTAACCACTTGCTTCACAAGCCTATTCTAAAACTTCTCTCCTATAAGTAAAATGTATATTGTTTTACTAGAGAATTACAAAGGTAAAGGCCCTGGAGAATAATATGGTGTGTGTTGCAATTTTTTATGTCACATGTTATTTACACAGCAGTTTTCCAAAAGCACTGTTTAGATATGCGTGTGGGACCGACGAGTTAGTTTGCCACTGCATGTGAGCCCGGAAAATGCAGTGGCGGGAGGGGAGTGTCACCCATTTCTTCCACCTGTATAAGTATTCCAGTGGCTTCTTAGCCGCTCAGATTATTTTTACTTGAAAGAGACTTGCCGGCACTAAAAACTGATACCAGAATCATGGTTGTAGCATCAACTATGATCCTGGTATAACCGCTTCTCTACTGCAACGTATATGTGGCCGGTAGGGATGTGGTTAACCTAAATGCTTACTGTGATAGCTAACTTTAACTACTTATTTTGGCATTGATGTACAGTTTTTATAACTGTTGGCACATTATGTTGGTATTGATGACACTTGTCTGGCTTGTCTGTATATATATATATAGATATAGATATATCTATATATATATATATATATATATATATATATATATATATAGATATATATGTATGTATATATCTATATATATCTATATATATATATATATCTATATATATATATATATATATATATATATATAGATATAGATATAGATATATATGTATGTATATATCTATATATATATCTTTATATATATATATATATATATATATATATATATATATATATATATATATATACTGTATGCCTCAAACTAAATACAGTGCCTTGCAAAAGTATTCACCCCCTTGGCATTTTTTGTCTTTTGTTGCCTCACAACCTGGAACTAACATGGATTGTTAGAGGATTTGAATCATTTACAGTAATTTACAGAACATGCCCACAAATTGAAGATTTTTTTTATTGTGAAGCAAACAACAAATAGGACAAAATAACAGAAAAAGTCAATGTGCATAACTATTCACCCCCCTAAAGTCAATAAAGCTACCTTTTGGGACTTTTTTGTCATTTTACTATTTTTAATAAAAACAGGATTACGCTATTTGGTTCCTCCACATTTTTTTTCAATTTTTTTTATCTCTAACCCCTATCGTGGTGAGGAATTGATCCATTCTCCAAGATTGCAGCAGGCATTATCTTGCTAAAGCCTGATTTGACCTTCTTTTCATTAAAATGGTTAATACCATCTGGTAAGCAGACACCCATTTATTAAACGCTTTGGGTGACAGCCTAGACGGTGAAGGTGGTTTATTCATTCTCAACATTGGAAGATTTTTCAAGAGTGTTTATCACATTGGACTTTCATCAATAGTTGTGGCACTGTGTTTGATTATACAAGGAAATTGTTACAGGATAAATTATTCACTATTGCTATCACTTTTTTAGGTTTTGTTACACTTATGTGTGCATAATCATTTGTTTTTGTGATTGTGATTTTTTTTTAGCAGGTTTCATTATTTGTTTTTCTGCATGGTACTGTATTTGCTGGCGTATAAGACTATTTTTTACACTTAAAAAAAATGTCCAAAAGGCAGGGGTCGTCTTATATGCCGGGTCAACTGCTCGGATGCCTGCTGGATGTGCGATAATACTGTATGTAGCTTCAGCTATATACATTATATACCACTTAGCCAATCCCGGTGAGTGATGTATTCAAATTAATACAGAGCCTGCTTGGATTGGAGTAACAACCTCTGCCAATCCGAGCAGGCTACATACAGTAGCCTGCTTGGATTGGCTTTGAGAGTCAGAGAGGAGTGGGCTGATGATGCTACAGCCTCTGCCAATCCAAGCAGACTTTGTATTCATTAATAGAATACATCGCTCACCGTGATTGGCTCCAGCTCCAGCAAGAAGGAAGAAGAATATAGCTCCAGAAGGAAGAAATATGAAGTGTCGGAAGCCTCGGAGGGGGGGTCGTCTTATACGATGAGTACAGGCACAAAATCTTAAAAAAATATGTAAAATTAGTGGGTCGCCTTATACGCCCGGTCGCCTTATACACCGGCAAATACGGTATATCACAGATAACTTCAGGTTATCACTACCTTTGATTGTTAGACTGGCACATTTGTTATTTAGTAATAAGCATTCACTGAGGTATTGTTTGGATTTCTTTTTTTTTATTCTTTATTTCATTTTAAACAATTTTATACAAACAAACATACTTCAGTTGCATGTGCATCACATATAACATATCACAGATCGATTCTATAAAGTATAAACTTTAACCTCTCCTAAAAAATGTTTGGATTTCAATTACCACTAGCACCTGTCAATTATTTAATTAATCACATTAGTGCCCCCTATCAACCCATTTCAATTTGCACTAGTGATATAATCATTTAGTTTAGGGGCAGCAGCTTTTTATTTATTTTATCATTTTTTTATTTATTTTTTTCAATTTGGCGCAAGATATTTTCCTTTTCTATTGTCGTCCTATGTACAGATACTCCAGTCTCTGCTGTGGAACTCTGCAGCTCCTCCAGGATTACCTTAGATCTCTGTGCTGCATCTCTGATTAATGCCCTCCTTGCCCGGTCCCTGAGTTTTGGTGTGCGGCCGTCTCTTGGTAGGTTTGCTGTTGTGCCATGTTTTTTTTAATTTGGTTATGATAGATTTGATGGTGCTCCTATGGATCATCAAAGATTTGGATATTTTTTTATAACCTAACCCTGACTTGTACTTCTCAACAACATTGTGCCTTACTTGTTTGGAGAGTTCCTTGATCTTCATGGCAGTGTTTGGTTAGTGGTGCCTCTTGCTTAGGTGTTGCAGCTTCTGGGGTCTTTCAAAAAGATGTGCATATGTAATGAGAGATCATGTGGCACTTAGATTGCACACAGGTGGACATAATTTCACTAATTATGTGACTTCTGAAGGTAATTGGTTGCACCAGAGCTTTCTATGGGCTTCATAACAAAGGGGGGTGCATACACATATGCCAATTATCAGTTTTTTTTTCCTGAAAAATGTATATATTTTTCTAATTTTACTTCACGAATTTAGATTATTGTGTTCTGATCCATCACATATAATTCAGATTAAAAAAAACTTTGAACTAAAGGCTGTAATGTAACAAAATAGGTAAAAAGCCAGGGGAGTGAATACTTTTGCAAGGCACTGTAAATAGATAGATAGATAGATAGATAGATAGATAGATAGATAGATAGATAGATAGATAGATAGATAGATAGATAGATAGATAGATAGATAATGTAATAAAAAGAAAGGCTCCTTTGACTCTTTTTATTTTAAGACCCAATGTAACCTTTTTTTGGCCCCGATGAGTCATTCTCTTGAAACCTTAACTACAGGCGTTTCTTGCCTTTCTGGCAGCTTGTCATTGCCATCTGAACCCCAGGAATACAACACTCAGTATACATAATCACTTACTAAGACACTGTAGGAAATATTTAGGCACATGGTTATTTATTTTCCCTTCCATGACATTCCAAATTTAAATTTCAATCAGTGCATTTACCAGCAATGTAAATTTTCATCTGGTTTCCCTTCAAACAGAATAGGTGAAAAACTTAAGTTAATTTTCTTCATTTTAATAAGCAAGAATAATAAGCATTTAAGCTTGACAGCATAATAAACAGCTTCAGGGAGCCCAGCTAGAAGAGCAATCAGTTTTACTTATTCTCAAGCCTGTGATTTTTAAAAGGTCAGGTCTCAATTGTTCTTCTTTTGTGCAGCTGTTTTTCCTAATGTATCACATTGCTACTCTATATTTAGACTGCCTGTTTATCCAGCTATGATTATTATGTTGCAAAGTATTGCAAAGCTATGATGTCCTTTCTTTTAAAGTTTAGAACATAAACATTTTTGGCCATTTTGTCCTTCCTTAACACTATGTATACAAATGCAGCAGCTCTCTACACATGTAATGGAGATATCAAACTGTGAAAATGATAACTTATAAGGAACAGATCTTAATTTTTATTCCACTCCAATGACAAATAAGTAACACTATAATAATGCTGCATAATAATGCTACAATTATCTTGTCTAGAGTATGATTCCGTACTGTCTGTCTGTAAAGAAAAGACTGGTTAACCATCTCTCCAGTTTCCTTACTCCTCCCTATGCTGCAATCTCTGGTAAATTTAAAACTGAAATGTTATATGCAATCATTTTTTAACATTAACAAAACCAGGTAAAGTACCTAACCAGCCTCAAAAATGTTGACTAATCTCATTACGCAATTCAAACTTGAACATACAGTATATGGCAACATTTTGGCTAATCACCTGTTGGAAATTAAAGGCCCTGACCAATTTGCATTTGCAAAAGAGAGACAAGCACCTGATAGCACCAGAAGATTGCTAAATCTGATTGTGGAATCTCACAAAATGCCTTAGATGCAGAAAAGGCATTTGATAGGATTCAATAGGGATATTTATCCCAAACCTTGCAAAAGTTTGGTTTTTGTTTAGCTTTATCTTCTTGGCTACTATAGCTCTTCATATGACTCCTAATGCACATTTATACAGCATGTCCAACATGCTATTTAAAAGCTTTGGCATATCCAATCATATTCATTAGGGATGCTCCTTATTCCCTTTATTTTATTTTTTAGTGATTGAGATTTTTGCTGTTGCCATAAGGTTGAAGATTGAATCTCTTCATTATGTGAATAACCATTGGGTGTTATGATCACAAATTTGGTCTTTTCACTGATGATATCATTATGTCACTGACTAACCCAATTACATCTTTGAAAGAAGTACAGGCCACCACTGAAAGGTTTGGTAAGGTGTCCCATTATAAGATAATTGTAAATAAAACCAATACATTGAATATGAGCATTCCACCTATAGGTTATAGCAGATTTGCCTTCCATCTAGGGATACAACCTACCTTTCCATTCAATAAGATGTAGCTTCTAATTTCATTCCATTTATGAAAAAGATCACTCAAGAATTGCATTCTTTAAGGAAATTTGTCATGGATAGGTGAGATAGCAGCATTTAAGATAAAACTCTGGAAATACTGTCCTCTGTGCTTTTGGGCTTCTGAGATCACATCTAGTCAGCCCTTTGAGGTCTAATCATAGTGTACATATATGACATCTGCAGATCAATTTTAGGAGCACTTTGTCAATGTTATGTCGTATGTGTTTCTCGCCACTATCCCAGTGGTCACTCTGAGGCAGTCCTTCTAAATTTCTATTTATATCTGGATCAATCATGGCAGCAGACTTTTTTTTATCAAGCTGGTGTTAGAGTCAGTGTAACACCTTACAATACTGTTGTTTCATTATAAAAAGGAGACTACCCAATAGAAGAAGTGCGGTCTAAAACCCCAGCATTAAAGGACATAGTAAAGGTTTAATGAGGAAACTGTTTCAAACAGTTTCCAAGTGTTAAGGGAGAGAAGACAGATAGGAATGCCTTTGGAGTGCACTGTGTAGATTATTAAAGATTTTATAAGGGTTTATCTGCCTTATAAGTACTAGGAGTTTTGTGTTCTGGAAATGTTTGAACTTTTCCTAATAAAGTCTTTCTTTCTGACAAAAGAAAATTCTCTACAAATATTGTCACTGGCTTGGTGTAAGGGAATAAGCCCCACTTTATGGATCCGAGAACCAATAACGGAGTTGAGGCAAATCGCTAATGCCCTGTACACATGAGCGGTTTTTCCGACAGAATTCCACTCAAGCCTGCCTTGCATACACACGGTCACCCAAAAGTTTGGTGAACTTTTGACTGCCAAGAACGCAGTGACGTAAAAGACTAAGATGAGCCGAGAAAATTAAGTTCTATGCTTCTGAGCATGCGTCGATTTGTTTCCTAGCATGCCTCAGAATTTTGCATGTTGGGACTTGTACACATGATCGGAAATTCCGATCATTTTTTTCCTGACGGGAAAAACAGAGATCCTGCTCTCTATCTTTTTTAAACAGTTTTCCTGTTGGGAAAAGTCTGATGGAGCATACACACGGTTGGGATTCCCGACCAAAAGCTCTCATCAGACTATTTTCAACAGGAAAACCGCTTGTGTGTACGGGGCATAAGACTTTGGCTAAGAGTTTGTCTAAGAGAAGGGATATGATTCTAAAGTTGGACCACAACATGTAGTCAGAGTTTAGTTTAAGGATCATAGTAATAATTACAGTCAAGGTTTCTGATCGGAAGTGTTTCAGTTTAAGAGTCAGGGGATGGTGAGAAAGGTGAATTATCTACGTATGGATACAAAACCTGGTTAGAATTCACACAGACTATCAAGGTATCCCATTTATGAGAGGGTAAAAAAAGAGATAGGGTTCATATTAGGTGCATAGTAAGAGAACACGGTAACATAGGAGTCCCGTAGGATCAGATATTGACCTTCTGGGTCCTTATGGTCTGATTAAGGATGAGCTCAGGTGTGTTCACAACTCCACGTGCCCGCGGATCGGGAAATGCCTCACTACCTGTTATTAGCGCTGCAGAGGGTCAGCTTCCTGGCGGGCACAGGCATGTGGAGTTATGAACACGCCTGAGCTCATCCTTAGTTATGATGTAGGTACAAATGGAGCTCTACAATGGAAAGCAAGGACTGCTCTATGCTTGGTCTGTGCAGTGGCCTGGGGGTAATGAGGGCCAAAATATTTAGGTGTAAAGTGTGACTCAAAATGCATTTCCTTGAGGCACACTATATCTGCAATGAGGGCAACAGAAGTTTTAAAGGCCTTGACTCACTTGTTGAATTTGAATGTGAATTTAAACCCTTAACATTTTGTGTCAGCACATTTAGAGGTGCCATTTAATAATATCAATAATATCAAAAAGGGAAAAAGAACTCTGCGCTTAACCTAATGAAAAATATATGATAAATAAAGTGAATTGATCAAACAAAACAATGGTGCTGCTACTCGTGAGAGCCTAAATACTTAAAGCCCAAAAAAGAATTATATAATAAAATATAAACAAGCGCGCAACCACTATGAAAATCTGTGAAACAAAAAAGTTAAACAAAAAAATTAAGTCCACAATAGTTATATGTTTGGAAAATACTGTGTAAAAAACAGAAACAAAGTCCAAGAACATGGAAGTGAAGGAAAAAATTGCAATGGGACACTTCTAGTGATCAATCCAATAATTACTACAGTATTCAATGAGGTATTCAGAAGAAGCCTGGATCTATTTTCAGCCAAAGAATGTAATATTACGGCCGCTTACCGGACTGAAGAGATCTCAGGCAATAGAGATCTAAGAAGCATGTGCATCAGCCTGCCGGCCACGATAGAAACCACCTCGATCACAGAGGAATGCTTTTGTCTAGTTGGATGAGGATATCACCTTCAGCTGTTCATCACACAGGAAAAACACAGGCAGAATCCACTCGGCTTTACCAGGCACTTAATCTGAGAATGGTAACTCAGCAGGAAAAAAACAATAGAGGCTTCATAGTGTAATATATCCCAAAAATACGGAGGTTTATTTAAAAACACAGTCAAGTGTCACAGCAACCAAAAATATATAAAATTACAACAGCAGGTGTCCTAAGCAAAATAATATAAAAAGTCAACGGTAAAAAAAAAAGTTCTCATATCAGTCAAGGAACGAACATAAAGGCTGCGTACTATGAGCATGATGGCGTTAGGAAATAAATGCTCCACCCGACGCGTTTCCCAAAAAATAGCTTCAACTTCAGTAAAGAGGGCTTATACCAAGTGTATACCAAAGAACTGAGAGAGATTATGATAGAGAAGGAAGAGGAACAACGGATTAAAAAAAGAGAAAAAATACTTAAGGGACGTGGAAGATTATAAAACTAATAACGTCTTTAAATGGCAGGAATTATATAAAGGAAGCCCATGTTAGTAGTGTAGATACTGTAGGGGTTGAAAAAATGGAAGACAGTGGAGGAATCCAATTTTATCCATCCCCCAATGGGAATAGAGGGGAAACAGATTTGCAAACCCCAGTATATCATGATGTTGGACTATCGAAGGGGGGCACCCCGTACCACCTAAGACAAAGGGAGCGAATGCTCCTTATAATAATACCTACCCCCCCAAGAACCAAAACCAATATCCTTCAGCAAATAATTACCCGAGAAATGGGGTGAAACCACAACACTCGAATCAAAATAGAGGAAATAGACCTCCTCACACACCATTGAATTATGGGAATCAACATATCTACCCTCCAGGAAGACCCTCACAAATGGACTACACAGGGAGATATGAGGATCCAAACCAGAGGAGACCTCCTTGAAATAATAACTATGAGGGACCCCAAAACTCACCTGTGGCTCCCTGGAAATATGATGTGAGGGTGGAAAATCGTTATAACTCTCTTCAGGATTATGACAGTGAACATGAGGGAGAGCACATAAGAGATGGTTATGGACCTCCACGGGATAATTATTCCAGACCATAAGAAGAATCATCATATAAAGCCCCTCTTAGAAATAAGTCAGATGTTTTTTTTAGGGAAAGGACAGAACAAAAAAGGAAGATTAAGAGAGAATTCAGGGGAGGAAAACGGAACTCCCCCCAAAAAAAGAAAATAAATAAACAATGAAGGAATTTTTAATCTAAGTGGGATAACATTGACAGAAACTGAACAGAGTGTTCTAAATAAAGGCCTAAAATTTGCACCCAAACAAAAGTTAAATAAATTCCAAGTATTGATTAATTTACAGAAATTTTAGAGAAAGTTGAGCATCAAACGATACTTCCTTTCGGACCCTATAGTGAGGAACTCGGCTCCTACTATTACTGTTTTTAAAAATTTGGTTTTACAGGATTTACATAAAGCACAATTTAGGAGTGAAAATCAGAAGGATATACAAGAAGGGGTAGAAACTCTATGCAAAAAGAAAGAATTAATAATCCGTCCTGTGGATAAAGGAGGGGGCATTGTACTACTCTGTAGGCAGGATTATTTAGAGGAAATGAATCGATTGTTGACTGATAGGGACACATACATCATTCTCAATCGAGACTCTACCTGGGGATATACTAAGCAACTGGATGGGTTGATACAAGAAGGCTTCAGAAAAGGTATTCTTAATAAAAAGGAAATGGAATGTTTCATTCCTTTGGCACCCAAAATGCTGATTATTTATTACCTACCTAAAATACACAAAAGCCTGACCCAACCACCTGGTAGGCCTATTGTCAGTGGCATAGAATCCCTTACGTCAAGAATCGTAAAAAAAATGATTTTTTTTCTACAGCCGGCAGTTATTAAGACAGCTTTCCTTAGGGATTCTATGCAGCTGATAAATGAAATATCTAAATTAAGTGTTGAAGATGATGTGCTGTTGGTGACGGCGGACGTGTCCTCTTTATACACAAATATTCCTCTTGTCCTAGGCTTTCAGGCAGCACGATATTTTTTAAATAAAGAGGTGTCGGTGAATAAGTCCACAAGGGAATTTGTTCTGAAACTACTCAAGTTCGCTATGGAACATAATTATTTATTTTATGATGGAAATAATTTTTTACAACAAACTGGTGTGGCGATGGGGGCAAAATGCCCCCAGCCTCGCCAACCTCTTTATGGCCTTATGGGAAAATTATCATATTTTTTCATGGAGATGTCCCCGTTTATTATATTGGCGTAGATTTATTGATGACGCCTTTTTTCTCTGGAAAGGTGAGGTCGAGTCTCTCAAAACCTTCATGGACATGGTTAATGATAACCAATGGGGTATTAAATTTACCTATGAAGCAGACTTTTTTTCTGTCATATTTTTGGATTTGGTGATCATGAAGGAGGGGGGAATGTTAATCACAAAAACTTTCTTCAAAACAACAAAAATGGGTACATACCAGTAGGGAGTTGTCATCATCCTAATTGGTTAGAAGCGATACCCAAGGGACAGTTCCAGAGGATAAGAAGAAGCTGCTCACGTATAGAAGACTTTGAGGAACAAACAAATGTTCTGAAAAGTTGCTTTATAGATAAAGGATATAATCCTGACACTCTTGAGAGCGATCTTGCTAGAATTACTAACATTGAAAGAGAAACACTTCTGAAACCCAAAGTTAAAAATCCAAATGATAATAGAAACTTTGAATAGGCATTTATTACAAATTTTTCATCCCACCATTGGTGGGTGAATAAAACAATGAGGAAACATTGGAATGTCCTTAAAGGGGATGGGGTATTGGGATCACTCCTGCCTGCTAAGCCCAATATTGTATAAAGGGTAACATCTACTTTGAAAGATAAACTAGCACCTAGTGCAATTGATGTACCTCCTAAGATTAGCATGTTTGGGAATCGGAATATTTCCCATGTAAGAATTGTAAAGTCTGCAAAACCTTTCAAACTATCAGAACGTCCACCCTTAGTTCACATGTTACATCTAAGTCATATAAAATCAAAGACTTTATTACTTGTGGAACTATAGGAGTGAATTATCTTTTAATTTGCCCTTGTGGGTTACAGTATGTCGGCAGTAGGGATGAGCTTCGAGTTCGAGTCGAACTCATGTTCGACTCGAACATTGCCTGTTCGGCGAACAACGAACAATTAGGGGTGTTCGCGGCAAATTCGAAAAGCCGCGGAACACCCTGTTAAAGTCTATGGGAGAAATCTAAAGTGTTAATTTTAAAGGCTAATATGCAAGTTATTGTCCTAAAAAGTGTTTGTCGACCTGGGTCCTGTCCCAGGAAACATGTATCAATGCAAAAAAAGTTTTAAAAACTTCAGTTTTTTCAGGCGCAGTGAATTTAATAATGCTAAAAGTGAAACAATAAAAGTGTAATATTACTTTAAATTTCGTACCTGGGGGGTGTAAAGTCAGCATGTGAAAAAGCGCATGTTTCCCGTACATAGAACTGTCCCTGCACAAAGTGTAATTTCTGAAAGAAAAAAAGGCATTTAAAACCGGCTTTGCGGCTCTAATGAATTGTCGGCTCTGGCAATTCAGAGATGATTCATTCATAAAAAAAAAACGTGGGGGTCCCCCCAAATTCCATTAACAGGCCCTTCAGGTCTGATATGGATATTAATGGGAACCCCGCCATCAATTTAAAAAAAAAAGACGTGGGGTTCCCCCCAAATATCCATACCAGACCCTTCAGGTCTGGTGTGGATTTTAAGGGGAACTCCACCCCAAATTTAAAAAAAAAATGGCGTGGAGTTCCCCCAAAAATCCACACCAGACCCTTATCCGAGCATGTTAACCTGGCCGGCCGCAGAAAAGAGGGGGGGACAGAGTGCGCCCACCCCCTCTCCTGAACCGCACCAGGCCACATGCCCTCAACATGGGGAGGATGTCCCCATGTTGCTGGGGAGAAGGGCCTCATCCCCACAACCCTTGCCCGGTGGTTGTGGGGGTCTGCGGGCGGGGGGCTTATCAGAATCTGAAAGACCCCTTTAACAAAGGGGACCCCCAGATCCTGCCCCCCTATGTGAATTGGTAATGGGGTACACTGTACCTCTACCATTTCACGAAGGAAGTGTAAATAGTTAAAAAATGTCTTTATTAATAAAAAAAAAAAATCCAGTAGTGGTAATCCACTCTCGATGCGGCTCCCTGCTCCAACGTTGTCTTCTATCCAGCGACGGATGATCTCTCCAGCGACTGGTGATCAGCGGTCCGGTCCAGCGATGAGAAGATCCATCCGTCGAGAGCGCAGCAGGCGAGCTCCTCTCTCCGCTGGACACAGCCCAGCGGGATGACGCGCTGGAGTTTTGACATTTCTTATATAGGGGAAGCGCCACCCGTCACGTGACCCCACCCCCACTGACGCACCCTCGTACGTCACTGGGAAAGCCCGGGGAAAAAAGAGAAGGGGAAAGAAAAAAACACAGACAAATTTACACATAGGATTAGCAAAATTACCAGGTCAATATGTATGGGTATGGAATAATCTAAACCGAACTCTTCCATCAAATAAAGAAGGCCCCAAAGGGTTCCCAGGCTGGTATCCCGACCCCTCCACACTTCACTACAGGTCACCCCCCAAAGAAGCAGAGTGGTCACATGTAGCTTACAGGAAATCACCGGATAGGTGTGGCACCCCTAAAGGGGGTAGGCCGGGGAGAGGGTCAGACACCAGTGGCAAAGCATTTTTAAAAAAATATATAATTATTTATTGGCATGTATATTTGTATGTGAATATATGGTTGGATCATGTTAATGGGATGGCATAAAAGTGCCTTGGGGGGGGGGGGGGGGACACTACACATCAATTAATTGTGTTTCATATAGTCAAGGAGAATTAAATGGATAAATAGTTCCTAGGAAATAAGTATTAAAAGATTTAAATTAAATTATTACTGTATTATTTTCTATTTTTTTATTTTTTTTTAAATGTATTAATTGTTTAATTTTTTAATTGTTTTATTATTTGTTTATTCAAAACTTAATTTTTATCATTTAAAATGGAATGTGGAGAGTGTAAAATAATACGAATGGTGCTAGAAGAGATGACAATAAAAGAGTGGTTTAATTGTAACGTGCATGTGGAGTTGCAAAGTGTAGGCTGGTGTATGAGATGAGATATAAACATAATAGTGTCAACAATTATAAACAGTGTATGGGATACTAATGTATTGGAAAACATAAAACTATAAAAATGTGTCAATGTATGGGTATAAACCATTAGAGTATGTATGTGTGGATGAAGTGCAGGTAGTGAGTGTGAAAGGAGGGGTGTGTTTACTGTAGTGATGAAGGAAAGACCAATCATTTAATTAAAAGTTATAATTATATTATAGCAATAGTGTGTCAAATAATGGAGTGGTGAATTAAATTAAGTACAAAAGAATTCAAATATTCCCAAGATTTATAATATGTATCAAAAAGGAAATATAGTTACCTTAGCAAACAAAATGTAGTGGCATATCCATTAGTTTTGCCGGATTGATAGGAACCAGGTTTCATAGAAAGAAACACAAGGTTCAAAAGAAACACAAGGTTCCACAATCTGCAGATAAGGGGGAGGAATAGGTCAACCTTAGGTTCCTATAGTTGAAATTGAGTTCATCTATGAACTCCACCAAATGCAGTTCAGTGCCCCCCCAGATCATGAGAACATCGTCATTGAACCTCAGCCACAGATGACTGTGGCTGAGGTACAGAGACGATCGATAGACCACCTCCTCCCACAGGCCCAGATGGAGACAAGCATAAGAGGGTGCCCACGGGGCTCCCATAGAAGTCCCCCTGAGCTGCTATGTCATCCCCAAAAATTGGAAACAGTTATGCTCCAACATAAATTCCAGTATTTCCACAATGAACTCATTTTTTTGCACCCAGAAGTGGGAATTTCTTTTCCAAGAAATGTTGTACACTCTTGAGTCCCCATTCGTGGGGAATTAACGTGTATAAAGATTCCACCGACAATTCCCTCGAGCATAGTTCCTTTCGGAAAGTCAACATCCTCCAACTTGCAAAGGACATCTCTGGTATCCTGGAGATTTTGCCAGGGTGACGTTCGTGGCCATCGCTTTTTACCCATTTAAGAACAAGCTTGATTTTGTAAGTGTGAACCCCTCTTTTTTTAAATAAAATACCTCACAGTATTACACTATGTGGATCCATTTGTTTTATATGTTCAATGCCAATGAAACAATCTAACATTTGCTATATGCATTGGAGTTTGCCGGTCTGAAGTGCGACCATCCACTATTTACCCCTAAGGTCTACTCTCTGCTCATTGCTCCATTGAGACAAAGCTCTAATTTTGCCTGATTGACCCATGCACTGTATCTTACATATGTCCACCTCATCTGGTAAGCGTGCCAGCCTTTCTTCACTATACGATCAAGCACTTTTCAAGATTCATAATTTTCATGTGTTAATTTACTTTAAACCATGGTGGTATCTCCTAATAAGATGGACTAATACGTTGTGTTATTACCCCTTTTATTTGCACATGTTCATTTGCATTTCAATATTTACTATATTAATTTTATTTATTCACTGTTTGAGCACTACACTGTTTTGTTACTATTGTTTCACTTTGTGTGTCGTGGAGTGTTGGCTGCTCGCCCATTTTTTCCTATTTGTTTATTCATAATAAGTAAAGTCTAGAGAGGAGGGGGCTTTTTTAATAGGAACCGTCTCTCTACTTAGTTACGAGATACCAACACCAAACCCAATGAATGGAGGTGTGTTCCTCTGAATCAATAACGGCATATAAACAAAAAGGAATATAATCCAAAGAGAGATTCTTCAAAAAGGAACATGGTATATATCAAAAAACTTTTAATTGTATTTTAAAGAATGATCCACATAAAACAAAAAACATAAATTGTACTCCCACCACTTTAAAGAGTTAAAATTTGACAACGTTGTCATGACACAGGTAGCTACCGCACACTCTCAACTCACATACTGTCTAATACCTATGTTGTGACAATGTTTTCAAATTTGAACTCTTTAAAGTGGTGGAGGATACAGTTTATGCTTTATGTAGATCATTCTTTAAAATAAAATACTATTTTTTGATATATACCATGCTCCTTATTAAAGAATCTCTCTTTGGATGCTATTCTTTTTTGTTTATACTAGTAAACCTTGTCTTTATTACTAATAAACAAAAACCAAAAGGTTGACGCTGCGCTAAATTAAATATTGAATTATAAATGTAAATAGCTGCTAGCACTAAATTGTGTACAACAACTTGGTAACATAAAAAAGAAAAAAACAGTGCAGCGCTAGTGAGTGATATTGTGCTCATATAAATTAATAATAAACAAAAAAAGTCATTCTGGAATAAACTGAAAATTTAGCCAGAATAGGAAAAAACATAAAAATGCAGATGGATATATGAAGAAAAAGTCTTAAAAAGCCACGAAACAAAGTTCATATGACTCTATCCAGTAATTTTCCTTGTGAAAGAGAAGTGGATTGTGCAGACAATGTGAAAGACTCTTGATTGATGTGAGGTAAGCTGTCACCAATACACCCGTGAGGAAGGATAAGATTGCCTGCTTACCAGATGAAAAGACTGTTTTGCATCAGTCTAATAGGGCCTGTGGGAAGTCTGGTCTCCCAATACCTTAGCCGTCAAGATAACCACGGTATAGCTCAGCATACAATCCGAAGAGTCATAAATAGTGTTGAGCAGAATATGCCATATTCGATTTCGCGATATATCTCGAATATATATTCGAATATTCGAGATATATTCGCTAAATTCGAATATTCGTGATATTTTATCGAAAGTAAATGATTGCGATTTTTCGCTATTGCGAATGCGAAAATAATTGCGATTTTTTGATAACTGCGGTAGGAGCGCTCTGATTGGCTCAGAATATTCGTGATATTTTATCGAAATATCGCAACATGCGAATGCGATATTTATTGCGCAATTTCGAGAAATGCTGGAGGAGCGCTCTGATTGGCTCAGAATATTCGTAATATTTTATCGAAATATCGCAACATGCGAATGCGATATTTATTGCGCAATTTCGACAAATGCTGGAGGAGCGCTCTGATTGGCTCAGAATATTCGTGATATTTTATCGAAATATCGCAACATGCGAATGCGATATTTATTGCGCAATTTCGACAAATGCTGTAGGAGCACTCTGATTGGCTCAGAATATTCGTGATATTTTACAATACAAAATAATTGCGAATATTCGGCAAATGCGGAAGGAGCACTCTGATTGGCTCAGAATATTCTTGATATTTTACAATACAAAATAATTGCGAATATTCGGCAAATGCAGAAGGAGCACTCTGATTGGCTCAGAATATTCTTGATATTTTACAATACTAAATAATTGCGAATATTCGGCAAATGCGGAAGGAGCACTCTGATTGGCTCAGAATATTCTTGATATTTTACAATACAAAATAATTGCGAATATTCGGCAAATGCGGAAGGAGCACTCTGATTGGCTCAGAATATTCTTGATATTTTACAATAGAAAATAAAAAGTGTTTTGCATTGGTGGTGATTCTTTACTCTATCCATCTGTCACAGCCGTTTGTCAATCAAACACCTTGAAGATTGAACACGTTCATGCTGCATGCTTTGGACTTTTTTTCACTTCACATATCAAAGACATTTTTATGAAAGATTATTTTTCTATTATTGGGACTATATTTCTTTATATATTTGTTTCACTGTGTATTTCACAAGTTATTTGCGCTTGCTTATTTTATAATTTGCCCACATGTCTTGTCACTAGACATATTTTTTATTCTTGTAGAGCGACTCCATTTTCTGTCTTGTATTAATTTATGTTGTATAACATTTTTGAGTTGCTGCTGTATTCTCCCCTTTTTTAAGGTATGCGCAATTTTTTCCTTCTTACAAAAAATAATAATATCAAACATACAAATATTCATAACATACACATACACAAAGCCCCCCCCTTTTGCATCAGAGACATTTAGAGTTCTCCTAACACAGTTATCGAAAATTCGCAATCATTTTCGCATTCGCAATAGCGAAAAATCGCAATTTTTTTTTTCAATTTGGCAACATAAAAGGATCGCCTCAGCTTAGCTACTCGGCCCAGGGTCTCTAATCATACCAGCAATGCTTTTAGACGTCGATAGGATGTGATCTGTTTTAAAAAATCAAATTGAAAAAATGCGAATATTCGGAATTGCGAATATTCACCGCGAAATTCGAAATATAGCGCGATTTCTCGAATATGCTATATTCGAGTCGAATATTCGCAATGCGAATATTCGTGAGCAACACTAGTCATAAACCAAAAAAAAAAAGAGAAGAAGGACCTCTCATAGCGTATAACGTTTAAAAATAGAAGAGGGTTTAATAAAAATTGCACTTACAATTAGGCAATATAAATACAGCATGGATAGCAAAACGTCTCCGATCTCTTGTTCCGATGCTTCTCGCTACTCGGTCAGGAAAACACAGCCGGCGTTCAGGACGGAACGCGATGACGTCACGGCACCCTACGATCGTTTCGTCGCTAATGGACTTCAACGGGGGAGTAAGCCGGCTTACTCCCCCGTTGAAGTCCATTAGCGACGAAACGATCGTAGGGTGCCGTGACGTCATCGCGTTCCGTCCTGAACGCCGGCTGTGTTTTCCTGACCGAGTAGCGAGAAGCATCGGAACAAGAGATCGGAGACGTTTTGCTATCCATGCTGTATTTATATTGCCTAATTGTAAGTGCAATTTTTATTAAACCCTCTTCTATTTTTAAACGTTATACGCTATGAGAGGTCCTTCTTCTCTTTTTTTTTTGGTTTATGACTCTTCGGATTGTATGCTGAGCTATACCGTGGTTATCTTGACGGCTAAGGTATTGGGAGACCAGACTTCCCACAGGCCCTATTAGACTGATGCAAAACAGTCTTTTCATCTGGTAAGCAGGCAATCTTATCCTTCCTCACGGGTGTATTGGTGACAGCTTACCTCACATCAATCAAGAGTCTTTCACATTGTCTGCACAATCCACTTCTCTTTCACAAGGAAAATTACTGGATAGAGTCATATGAACTTTGTTTCGTGGCTTTTTAAGACTTTTTCTTCATATATCCATCTGCATTTTTATGTTTTTTCCTATTCTGGCTAAATTTTCAGTTTATTCCAGAATGACTTTTTTTGTTTATTATTAATTTATATGAGCACAATATCACTCACTAGCGCTGCACTGTTTTTGTCTTTATTACTGACTTTGTGAACTTTCCTGAATAGGATAGAAAATTAATGAACTATGTTTGAATATATTGTTAACACCCTCAGTATGATTGATGGGCAACATTAACAAATAATAACCATTTCTTAAAACTGTATTGTAGTATACATCATTAGAGGGAGTGTTAAATGATAAAGGTATTTATTTAAAAGGTAAAACAATAAATGAAAAATGTGCTAAATGATTTATTTACCTAATGATTTATCAATTCATTAGTGCTGAGTGAATCCACTGTCAATTAACTTAGGTAAATATAATCCCTCCAAGAAAGTATTTTTTGATTCTGGAGAATATGCATGCAGACTGAGTTGTTCGATCCATAAAGAATCTCAAAACTCATAAATCCGGGTTGTCAGGATACATGAATTGCTTGATTTGGAGCTGATAAGGTAAATCAACATACCCATATTTAGAAGAATTGTGTTTAGTTGTTAATAACCATTCTGTCAAGTATGACAACCTTTCATCTTTTATACATTTGTGCCTAAATTTATTTTTGAGCACAAGTTTTCAAGAGATGTCCACTTCTTGAGGTTACACCATTTTCTCTTGGAAAGAAGTGAGTATTAAAACAACAGAAACTTTTTTAGTTCAGGATCAGAAGAAAATGATAACAGATGTGCAGCATGTATAGATTAGTAATTGGTATAAATATTATTAGTATTAGTAGTAAGAATAGTAGTAGTAATAGTAATACATGTTGCAGTAGTAGGTGTAGAAGTAATAGAAATGCTAAAAAGGGCTGTTTGTTAAGGCACCACAACTAAGGACTGTGATGCCTTGTACACACACGACCAGTTTTCCCATCGGGAAAACTGGCATGACAGCTGTTGGCTGGGAAAATTGGCTGTGTGTATGCTCCATGGTTGTTTTCCCGACAGAAAAACCGCCAGGAATCCTGGCAGGAAAAATGAGAACATGTTCTCTTTTTTCCTGCCGCGATTCACGGCAGTCTTTTTCCCGGCAGTTTCCCTATGGGAAACAATGCGGTGGAGCATACACACGGCCGGGATTCCCGGCCAAAGCTCTCACCGCAGTTTTCCCAATGGGAAAACCTCTGGTGTGTACAGAGGGAAAGTTACTGAGCAGGTGCTCGGTTTCCCCCCGGGATTCCGGGCGGACTTTTTACCGTTGTGTGTACAGGGCTTAAGATGTGATTACTGTACACATTAAACGATAATCAGAAGATGTGTTCACTCACGATAAAAAAAAATCTAGTTTGCACCTTTGTTTTTTTTCATCCAAACAGTCAAAATTGGCTGTCGAAAGCACTCTACTAGCAAATAGATAATAGACCAATCATTCCTCGTATGGATATTTTTCTGCAATTTTCTTATTGTGTGTATGGGCGTTTTGATTCTGGTATTTGTCTGGATGTTTACCTAATCATATCATACTCAGTGCAGCTGGAACACTCTTTACTGGGAAACACGAGGAACTCAAATTTATATACTGTAGTATGAACTATTCCAATGGCTGTTTTACATAGATGTACCATGCTTTATCAAGATCAGTCATCAGGACTGCAGACTACACTGCCCACCTTGAGTAATAGCTAAGGGTCATGTACATCAATCTCATCCTAAAGACAGACTCCAATAATTGTTAGAAATTAAACAGACTTGAAAAGTTTTAAGTATCTGTGTTGGATAGCGAAAAGCCTGCATGCCACTGAAAAGTGGATAAAAAACGGCAGCCTATAAATTGGTCCTTAATGAAAGGTGAAAACATGTATGTGCCAAACACAATAGCTAGGCTCAATGATAAGCAAGAGTCGCATTCAACCTAAAACAATGAAATTAATATTTATTATAGGTAACCTCTTTCAAAAGGGGTAATAATATATGAAGCTTCAGGAGTTTCTTTAAACATTTTAATAAATATCTTAGTAATATTTCAAATTTTTTCCAAATTTTTTGTTATATTGACAATAAAGTCTTTTTTTGTTTACATAGTTAAAAGGGGTTGTAAAGGTACAATTTTTTTTCCTAAATAGCTTCCTTTTCCTTAGTGCAGTCCTCCTTCACTTACCTCATCCTTTGATTTTGCTTTTAAATGTCCTTACAGTATTTCTTCTGAGAAATCCTCACTTTTGTCTGTAACTCCATACAGTAATGCAAGGCTTTCTCCCTGGTGTGGAGTGTCGTGCTCACCCCTCCCTTGGACTACAGGAGAGTCAGGACACTCTCTACATTGCAGATAGAGAAAGGAGCTGTGTGACTCTCCTGTAGTCCAAGGGAGGGGGCGAGCACGACACTCCACACCAGGGAGAAAGCATTGCATTACTGTGTGGAGTTGCAGACAGAAGAACAGGAACTGAGGATTTCTCAGAAGAAATAAGGACGAAGTAATTGAAGGAGGACTGCACTAGGGTAAAGGAAGCTATTTAGGAAAAAAATCTACCTTTTCAACCCCTCTAAGTAGTTTAATGAACACCCAAAGCTTAATACAACATATATATTATTACCTATTATTACCCCTTTTATATTAGTATTCTAATGGCAGGGGGAGCTTTCTACATCCTCTATACAGCAACTAAATAATGTTGTGTTAAAGTACTTGAAGATCTTAATATTTAAACAAAGTTTTAAAAATAAAGGAAATCAATGTACCAGTATATTGTGATATGTTTAAAATACCTTACACAACCACCTGCTCAACAATTTTCCACACGATTCCATGGTATTTTCCATAACAGGCAGCTCTTCTAAAGTGCAAATTCAGAAGACTGCAGTAAAGAAGTAAAAACAATATGGTACAATTACTATGATAAAGGGCACAATGATTTTGGATGGAAAAGCAAAGTGTCTGAAATTGTGCATTGTTAAAAGAGCATGAAAAGAGTCAGTGTTATAAATATGTTAATGAAAAGGCAATAAATGTAGATAGGTCACATTTGCAAATGTGAAAAACGAAAGTTTATTGTTAAATAACTTTAGGTGAACTAGACAAGGGTAATGTAGCTGCTCACCTCCTACAGCTTCCTAAAGACTTTTTACTTTTTATCTTATTCCTGTACAAACTGGTAGATATTTAGTGATGCAGCAGATTCTGACTGGTTCACAGTTTTCTCCTTACCTCTCCAAGACTGAGCACTGTTGTAGAGGAATTAGAAAAGACATTAAGCAAAAGTCAGGAACTCACTCTAATGCCGCGTACACACGATCCGACATTCTGACAACAAAACCGTATAGATGTTAGTTCTAGGCATGTGCATTTCGTTTCGTTCCGAATCGAAATTCGGACAAATTTTTCATTATTCGCACATTCGGATGCATACGAATTCCCGAATTGCAATATTAATGATCTTACCGAATCCGAACGAACGTTTTCGATTCCGAATCGAAAACCCACGGACGAAATTCGATCGGAATTCGATTTTTTTTTTTTTTCGAATTCCGATCGAATTTCGTCCGCGGGTTTTCGATTTGGAATTCGAAAAAAGTTTTTTTTTTTTTTTTTGGAATTCCGATCGAATTTCGTCCGCGGCTTTCGATTTGGAATTCAAATTTTTTTTTTTGGAATTCCGATCGAATTTCGTCCGCGGGTTTTCGATTTGGAATTCGATTTTTTTTTTTTTTTCGAATTCCGATCGAATTTCGAAATTATATTCGAAGAGAGAATTTTCGAATTCGACCGGATTTTTCGAAATTCGGTCGAAAACGAACGAGTTCCGAAAACGAATTTAACACATGTAATGAACCTAACTTAACGAAATTAATTAAATAACGAATTAAAACGAAACGAAACGAAATTTTCCCTTTTGCACATGCCTAGTTAGTTCAAACTTGTCTTGCATACACACGGTCGCACAAATGTCAGAAATTCTGATCACCAAGAATGCGGTCACGTACAACATGTACGATGGCACTATAAATGGTTTAATACCAAGTGCGCCACCCTTTGGGCTCCTTCTGCTAATCTCGTGTTAGTAGAAGTTTGGTGAGAGACGATTCGCACTTATATGTCATATGCTGCTGTTCCCAATCTCTCAGAGGCTCTGAGAAATCAGTTTGTCAGAACTCTGTGTGAATATCAGCAGCAAAACAACTTCATTATTCTAGCATTATAAGGCCCCTTTCAGACGGACGGATTTAGCTGCAGATTTTAAATTTTTCTACTGCAGCTAAAAGCACACAATGTTTTCCTATGGCCCCATTCACACACAGCGTTTGCGTGCGATTACGTTACATGCGGTTTGGTGCGAATAGAAAAAATAGAATTGAATGTGTCCAGGTGCGATGTAGCGCAGCTATATGCACATAACCGCAGGTAATCGCAGTCTTTTTTTGTCAACTGCGAATAGCAGTGTTTTAGAATTCAAGGGACCCAAACAAAAACAATAAAAAGGGTTGCTATGGAAATGAATACCGCAGCTAAACGCGGCTGCAATTAAACGCACGTAAACGCATGTAATCGCAATGTGCAAATGCAGCTAATCGCAGTGCCTGGAGCCTTGAATTTCACAAAACATTTGTAGTGCTTTTAACTGCGGCAAAACAGCCGTCCGTCTGAAAGGGGCCTAAAGAAGAAGAGAATGCGCTGCATTAAAAGATAAAAACAATTGCAGCGTGACGAATGTGCTAACTCCATTACAAACGCTAGTTTTACCAGACCAATTGCTTCCGTCTCGTACTTGATCAGAGCATGCGTGGAATTTTATGCATCAAAATTGTCTGCACACGCTCGGAATTTACGAGAACGTATTTTGTTGTCGGAATATTTGAGAACCAGCTCCGACACTCGGACAGCAAATGTCCGATGGCGCCTACACAGGGTCGGAATACAAGCTCCCATCGAACATTTGTTGTCGGAAATTCCGAGCGTGTGTATGCGGCATTAGGGATCAATGTCCATTAAAAGGATGTATACATTTTCAAAATACAATTTTAATATAATTTTTTGTAAATCCTATGTCTCAATACAGGGACCCCCCATATTTAATTTTGTAAAGCATGTTTGTTTCCTTAAAAAAAAGATTAACCTAAAATTCCACCTGCTTGCTTAAAGCGTAACTCCACTTTTGTTGAGAAAAAAATATTCTCCCCTATGTCACCGGATTTGATTGACAGCAATGGGAGCCAATCACTCCTGCTGATATTAGTCTGTCCAATGAGGAGAGAGACAGCGGCAGGAGCCACTGCACTCGTGCACATTACTGGATCGGATGGGCTCAGATATGGAAAGGGGGGATCTGGGGGGGGGGGGAGCTGCAGCACAGAAGGTTTTTCACCTTAATGCAAAGAATGCATTAAGGTGAAAACCTTAAAGTGGTTGTAACTAGAGTAGTGGCTAACCGTGTGCGTTCAGTGATTACAATCAAAGACGTGTGTGATACCTCTGAGTACTCTGGAGCCCATTAAGCAAGGGTTGCCGGGTCATTCAACCATTGGTCCCAGACTTTGTTGTATTTAGTAGGGCAAACTATGTTGTAGTATAGAAATTATTTATATGGGAGGCTACATTAATCTCAGATTTCCATTCTCCAAAAGTGGGGGGTGTCGGCCTCATCCACTGCCTGGCAATAACTTTCCTGGCTAAGAAAATCACTTCATGTAGAAAAACTTTCATAAATGTATCCATCTCTGAGTCGGGGAATATACCCAATAAGCACGGTTTTGGGTTCAGAGTGAGAGGCAAGCCCATGGTATCATGAATAAAGTCAGCAATTTGCTTCCAGAATCCCTGAATTCTCAGGCAGGACCGGATTAGGTGCATGCACATTGAGCAAGAGTTGGGATGATCCGTTTTAAATCTGGAGACCCGTTAGGGTGTAAGGTATGACCGGTGCAAAATATATAATTGTGTCAACCTATCGGACAGCTTGGGGGACACTGTCTTACAAGCGTACAGGGCCTCACTCCATTCCTCCCACCTTTCCCAGCGTGGTTGAATAGCATAGGTTAGTTTCGTCGAGGAAGGAGTGATAAGCATGTTATAGAAAAAATATATACGTTTTTGGGGGTCTGTACTCTTAACTATAGCAATGATAGAGTTGGGAGAGGGCTTTGGGGCTGCATCTGGAAATTGCGCAGTCAGGGCATGGTGCACCTACAGGTACCTGAAGATCATAGTGTGTGGGAGTGCAAATTCCTCCTGAAGGGCATGGAAGGCCTTAAGTTCCCCGTCTGAAAGAAGATGGTGTAAGTAGTGTATCCCACTTGTGCTCCAGATTTCTGCATCAGAATTTGAGTCAGTTCTAGCAGGCATTCATTGTGCCACTGTCATTAAGTGGGGTGATCCCTAGCTTATCCATGGCAATGTCCCAAATTCGTCTGTAGTGGTATAGGAGGGTGGTCCTTCCGGCAGACTCAGTACCCTGTGAACCCATCGCTATTACACTAATAGGGTCTACCGAGTGTTGCGCCCAAGTGGGGCAGCTAAGAGTGCTAAATATCTCTCTCTCTCTCTCTCTCTCTCTCTCTCTCTATATATATATATATATATATATATATATATATATATATATATATGTGTGTAAATAAAAATAAAAATCACAAAAATGCATGCTAACAAAAGCACCATGCATTTTTTTTGAGAATCGTGAGAGAATCATGATCTTCATTCTAAGATTCTTCGTGATTCTCATTTTTCCCAGAATCGTGCAGCTCTACTGCCTTTAGGAATTAATATGAGAAACACCTGCAAATCTATTGACGTGGCTTTAGGTGCACACTGTACAGAGGACACAGACAGTACACCACGTGAAAATACTGCAGCTAGCACAATCACATGCCTGCCAGTATATTAGGAAGAGTGGATCTATCTAAACTCAATACAGTGTATAAATATATACACAGCACCTGGGATGCATATATATCCTCTACACACTGTAACTCTAGCCAACTTCCAGGCAGCATTATATAGTGTGGGGCGTGTACTAAACCCCCTGAGCCATAATTGGCCAAAGCCACCCTGGCTTTGGCCAATTATGGATCACCGTTTTTTGAACGCTGTGATTGGCCAAGCATGCGGGTAATAGTGCATGCTTGGCCAATCATCAGCAAGCAATGCACTGCGATGCCGCAGTGAATTATGGGCCAAGACACGCTACTCGAATTTGGCGCGAACGGCCCAAAACCTTCGTAATTCGACGAACGATTGAACATACGATGTTCGAGTCGAACGTGAGTTTGACTCTAAGGCCCCATACACACCATAGAATCTATCCGCAGATAAATCCCATCAAATGGGTTTCTGCGGATAGATCCTATGGTGTGTACACGCCAACGGATATTTATCCGCAGATAAATCTCCCCTGGAATGGATTTCCAGCAGATAAATATTTGTCGACATGCACAGAATATCTATCTGCTGGAATCCATTCCAACGGATGGATCCGCTCGTCTGTACAGACTTACCGGATCCATCCGTCCAAAGGGATTCCCCGCACGCGCCGTAATGAATAGACGCATGCGTGGAATTCCTTATATGACAGCGTCGCGCCCGTCGCCGCGTCATAATAGCGGCGACGGCGCGACACGTCATCGGCAGAGGATTTCAGCGCGGATTTCAATGCGATGGTGTGTACACGCCATCGCATAGAAATCCTCTGAAATCTTAGAGAGGATTTATCCGCGGATACGGTCCGCTGAACCGTATTTGCGGATAAATTCTATCGTGTGTATGGGGCCTTATACGAAGCTCATCCCTAATCACCAGAAGTCTGTATTGACTATTTCACAAACTCATTATACCTGGCCACCTCTCCATTTATAATCTGTTACCACTCAACCAAGACCTTAGCGATCTCAATTATTAATTTTCAACAACCTTTATGGTTGGCAAGGGTAAAGACCAAATACTCATTGTGTTCTGTGCTTTAGTTCACACTTAGCATTGATCATAGTGGATCCTCTGTTATCTCTGCTTGTTGTGGTGGTAAAAGCATATACAGCAAATCATTAAATGTAGGCCTTGTTAAGGAAGTGTTAAGGTGGGCTGAATACATAATTTGTTAGAGAAAAAGAATAAACTGCAAATTGAAAATAAGTTTAAAACCTAACATAATAAATTGTAAATTTAGAAAAGGTCAACACTCTTAAAATGTATGGATATTTTTTACCAACTAATTTGCTATTGTTCCACTGAGATAACAGTTAACTTAGTTACCGGTAGTTATTTTGAATACAGTTTTTTGTTTATTTTTAGAGTTTGATTATTTTCTGTGGTAGAAAATGTATATAATTTTGGATATAAAAAGATCTTCAGCTCCTGCTTTGATTTTAAAAATGCTGTGTGAATCAGGAAAAAAATGCTTTTTCTTAATCTTATTTTGTAAATTTGAAAATTTAATATAGATTTAATATTTGTGCATATTTTGTTTGTAGATTGAGATAACTTGTGACCTTCATCTAAGCCAGTGCTTCTCAATTATTTTCTGTCATGCCCCCCCTAGGAAGAAGAAAACATTTCGCGCCCCCCGCGCGACTGTAAATAGTATAATTTGTCTATAAAATTGTTATAAGTACTACACCTCTGCATAACACTGTATCCACATATCCCCCCACACAGTATTGCCCTTCTTCACATATCCCCCCACACACAGTATTGCCCTTCTTCACATATCCCCCCACACACAGTATTGCCCTTCTTCACATATCCCCCCACACACAGTATTGCCCCATCACATATCCCCCCCACACAGTATTGCCCCATCACATATCCCCCCACACAGTATTGCCCCCTTTACATGACCCCATCACATACCCCCCCACAAAGTATTGCCCCCTTTACATGACCCCCATCACATATCCTGCACACAGTTTCCCCCATCACATAACCCCCCCCTTTCCCCCCACAGAACAGCCCCCACTCCTCGTCCTTAACATTTCCATATATTTTTCCTCCCTTCCTCCCTCTCCACTCCTACCTGTAACTTTTCAGCGCGGAGAGCAGGAGGCGGAACATTCGTCAAGTGAAGCCGCAGCAGCACTGGGCGGGGCGGGGAGACTTTTGGGCGAACTGGTGATTGGCTGCTAGGACCGCCTCCTAGCAGCCAATCACCTGCCGTCCAACATGACAGGCTGCTACCTCTCTGGTCCTGTCCCCTAGTTCAGAAATGTCCCGCCTCCCGCCGTCCGCTCCTCTAACTAGCGGAGGAGGCTGGGGACAGAAGCGGATACTAAATGGCGCGATCGCCGCGGTCCGGAACGAGCCCCCCTTTATGGAGCCTCGGGCCCCCCCTGGGGGGCGCGCCCCACTATTTGAGAAGCACTGATCTAAGCTAATGCATGAATAAATACATGCAAACTGTGAAAAAAAAACTTAGTATGGCAAATACATAGGCCCAGATTCACGTAGGAGATACGACGGCGTATCTCTGAGTCTGAGGCGTCGTATCTTGTCGCCTGATTCAAAGAATCAGATACGCCAGAATTTGTCTAAGATACGACCAGCGTAAGTGGCCTACGCCGTCGTATCTTAACTGCATATTTACGCTGGCCGCTAGGGGCGTGTACGCTGATTTACGCCTAGAATATGTAAATCAGCTAGATACACCAATTCACGAACGTACGCCAGGCCGTCGCAGTTCAGATACGCCGTTTACGTTAGGCTTTTTCCGGCGTAAAGTTACCCCTGCTATATGAGGCGCAGCCAATGTTAAGTATGGACGTCTTGCCAGCGTAGAATTCTCCGTCGATTACGTCGTTTGCGTAAGTCGTTCGCGAATAGGGCTGTGCGTCATTTACGTTCACGTCGAAAGCATTGGCTTTTTGCGGGTTAATTTGGAGCATGCGCACTGGGATACTTTCACGGACGGCACATGCGCCGTTCGTAAAAAGCGTCATTTACGTGGGGTCACAATAAATTAACATAAAACACGCCCACATGTTCCACATTTGAATAAGGCGGTCTTACGCCGGCCTATTTACGCTACGCCGCCACAACTTTGCTTTGTGAATACTGCACTTGCCTGTGAAAGTTGCGGAGGCGTAGCGCAAATAGGATACGTTACGCCTGCTCACAAATACGCGCTCCCTACGTGAATCTGGGCCATAGAGTGTAATCCACCCATGCTATAATCATAAGTTCATTTTTGAAGCACTAAACCACGTTAACCACTTGTCGACCAGCGCATGCACGTTTACGTCGGCAGAATGGCACAGACAGGCAAATGGGCGTACAGGTACGTCCCTTTAAATTTGCCACCGTGTGGGCACGCGCACGCCAGCATGTGCGTGCCCCCGACGCAAGCTCCATGAGTGTGCCTGCAGGACCTGCAGACTCGATGTCCGCCGGTGTGCCGCAATCGTGTCACTGAGCAGCAGAACGGGGTGATGCCTGTGTAAACAAGGCATCTCCCTGTTCTGCCTAGTGACAGGACACTGATCGTCTGCTCCCTGCCATCGGGAGCAGTGATCAGTGTCATGTCACAGTAAGCCCAGCCCCCACACAGTTAGAATCACTCCCTAGGACACACTTAACCCCTCCTAGCCCCCTAGTGGTTAACCCCTTCACTGCCAGTCACATTTATACAGTAATCTGTGCATTTTTATAGCACTGACCGCTGTATAAATGTAAATGGTCCCAAAATAGCATCAACAGTGTCCGATGTGTCCGCCATAATGTCGCAGTCACGAAAAAAAATGCTGATAGCTGCCATTACTAGTAAAAAAATTGTGTTTTTTTTTTACCAAAAATACTGTATGTAGAAGAATACGTTTCGGCCTAAACTGAGGAATTTTGTTTTAGATATATATTTTTGTGGGATATTTATTATAGCAAAAAGTAAAAAATTATTGCTTTTTTTTCAAAATTATCGCTGTATTTTTGTTTACAGCGCAAAAAAAATGCAGAGGTGATCAAATACCACCAAAAGAAAGCCCTATTTGCGGGGAAAAAGGATGTCAATTTTGTTTGGTAGCCACGTCGCACGACCGCGCAATTATCAGTTAAAGCAACGCAGTGCCGAATCGCAAAAAAGTGGCCCGGTCATTTGGCAGCCAAATCATCCAGGGCTGAAGTGGTTAAATAACCAGGAAAGTGACACCGCTGTCTCTATTGCAATTAATAGCTACAATGGTATCATCCCAATTTCTAAAGTTCTATGTTGCTTTATTGGACAATAAAAAAACAGGATTTAATAGATTTTTTTTCTAAAATTGGATTACAAGCCTAAATATTGCTTGAGTGTGTAACTGTTATGCCCTGTACACATGAGCGAAATTTCCGCCAGCAAAAGTCTGAGAGCAGGTTTTCAATTTTTCAGACGAAAAAAATTCCTATCAGAAAATCAGTTCGTCTGTATGCAATTCCGACGGGAAAAAAACACGAATGCTCTGAAACAATTCGACGCATTGAACTTGTTTTTCTCGGCTTGTCATAGTGGTGTACGTCACTGTGTTCTTAACCTTCGAAATTTCAGAGAACTATCCAACTTTTTTCAACGGAAATTCCGCTTGTGTGTACAGGGCATTACATTTTCACAAGAAACAACCATTTTCCTGTCATTTTCCTATAAATCATTATTTTGTTTCAAAATGTGTTATTATTATTATTATGTGTTACCGTCCAATACGACTAATTTTCCTGATTTTTTCAAATAACACATATACAATTTCATTGTTATTTTAAAGTGTAACTCCCAAAACTATCTTTCAATATACATCTGCATACTCTATTGCTGTCTGTTTTTTATGTTTTTATTTAGAAAATGTAAAGCATTTAGCTATTTACTATTTCAGTCTAGACACTTCCTTTTCCAGGGTGACAAGACTCACCCTATATAATGTCATGTGACATCACTGGAGTCACATCACTGGAAGAGACATGATCATTAAGATTCTTGCCAGCCAGAATACCTCCAGACAGTCAGAAGGCAGTCAAGTGGCCAAAAAAAATCACAATAAAGTTTTTGTTTTTGTGTACTCTAAAAAGATCTGTGTTAGCATTGTACAATTCACCTAATTACAGTTTACATTCTTTGTTTACATCTGTATTAAAGGAGTTGTAAAAGTTTGTTTTTTATTTTCTAAATAGGTTCCTTTAACCACTTCATTACTGGGCATTTAAACCCCCTTCGTGCCCAGACCAATTTTCAGCTTTCAGCGCTGACGCGTTTTGAATGACAATTGCGCGGTCTTACAACACTGTACCCAATTTTTATTTTTATTATTTTTTTCCCACAAAGAGAGCTTTCTTTTCGTGGTAATTGATCATCTCTGCGATTTTTATTTTTTGCGCTATAAAAAAAAGTAAAAGTAGTAATGGCGGCGCTCTGCGATTTTTTTGTCAGGCCTGCGATATTGCGGCGGACGTATCGGACACTTTTGACACAGTTTTGGGACCATTCACATTTATACAGCGATCGGTGCTATAAAAATGCACTAATTACTGTATACGTGTGATTGGCAGTGAAGGGGTTAACACTAGGGGGTGAGGAAGGGGTTAAATGCGTATCCTTGGTGTGTTCTAACTGTGTGGGGGGAGGGGACTGACTGGGGGAGGTGACCGATGCTGTGTCCCTATGTACAAGGGACACAGATCGGTCTCCTCTCTCCCTGACAGGACGTGGAGCTCTGTGTTTACACTCAGAGCTCCATGTCCCTGCTGTCACCGCCGATCGCGGGTACCTGGCGGACATCGCGGCCGCCAGGCACACGCATCGGCTTTCCAGCGATGCACCGGCACAGTGTTTCCCCGCTGCGCGCCCCCAGCGGCGTGCACGGGGAATGTAAACAAGAGGACGTCCAAAGACGTCCACTCGGCACTTGAGAGTCGCGCTGTGGACGTCTTTCGTCTATAGCGCGGATCTCAAGTGGTTAAGCTAGTGCATTGTTGGTTCACTTACCTTTTCCTTCGATTTCCCTTCTAAATGTTGTTTTCTTTGTCTGAATTTCTCACTTCCTGTTCCTCCTCAGTAAGCTGTTCTGGCTGACTATCCACCGCTCGGATGATGGTGGAAAGCTTACTGAGGAGAAACAGGAAGTGAGAAATTCAGACAAAGAAAAAAAAAACATGTAGAAGGAAAATGGAAGGAATAGGTAAGTGAACCAACAATAGCTTAAATAAAGGAACCTATTTAGAAAATAAAAAAACAAACCTTTACAACCCCTTTAGGAAATCACACCCTTTGTGATAATCTGTGTGACCTGGCATTTAAATAGATTTTATCAGAACTCCTTGTAAAATAACATTGATAATAATATAATAGCAATAGTAGAAGTAAAACGCCACTACTTAAAGCGGGGGTTCACCCTATCGACGGGAAAAAATTTTTTTTTTTTTCTTTTACCCTAAAATCAGGCATTGTAGCGCGAGCTACAGTATGCCTGTCCCGAATTTTTTACCCCCGTACTCACCTTGTAGTCGTCCATCGAAGATACCGGGGAATGGGCGTGCCTATGGAGACAGAGGATGATTGACGGCCGTCTCTGGCGCGTCACGCTTCTCCGGAAATAGCCGAAATAGGCTTGGTCTTCACGACGCGTGCGCATAGCCTGTGCGCAGGCGCCGTGAAGAGCCGAGACCTACTCCGGCTGTCTTCGGGGAGAGTGACGTGCCAGGGCCGGCCGTCAATCATCCTCCCTCTCCATAGGCACGCCCATTCCCCGCGGGAGCCGAAATCTACGATGGACGACTACAAGGTGAGTACGGGGTTAAAAAAATCGGGACAGGCATACTGTAGCTCGCGCTACAATGCCTGTCTCGATGGTAAAATGTGTCGGGGGGGGGGTGAACTACCGCTTTAAACTGGCCATAGATGGTTTGAATAAGGGCCAGTTTAGAAGGGACAACCCAATTGTACCCAAGTCGATCCATCAAATGACTTGGGTGCATCCAGCATTTCAAATTTTTACATGTGATTATTGACAGTGGTTATAGCTTCTAGCAATAATTGCTGTGTTCTCCCAGCAGTGATGGCTCCCCACACTGGGAGAACATAATAGTTCCACTGGACGGACTTCCCCATCAACTCTGACTGTGATGGGGGAATCATGCCATTTTCTTTCCTGCAATCTGTGGTCCTTTAGCTCCCAATCAGAATGACCAGAGTGTTCGGTCTGGGGGCCGTCCCCCTGTCAAAACATAATAGCTCAGCAGGGGGAGATTGCTGTACTAACATTGGATTGTTGGGACAGAGACTCCTCCTGAGCTCTTCGTGTGTACCAGGCTTAAATAATCTAAATGCAGCCCAATGTTTGTTAATGGTCCTTTACATTGATCATTTAAAAAAAAGCAAAAATCTGCAGTCTTTTACACTCGCAAATATCTGCATATACGCAATTATACATCAGACAGGAGGCTCATATCTTATGCATTAATCCTTCTTTATTAATGCTCACAGCAGAAATGTAAAAAACATCTTAACGTAAGTCTTAAAAAGAAAACTGTAAGAACTACATATCCCAGCAGCCCTTGTGCCTTAGCCACTCCTATCCCAGTCTCTATAAATGGGCTGCTCTCTCCTGATTCCTCCTCTTTCTTTCTGCTCACGGCAGAGCATCTAAGATAAGTAGTCACTGATTTCATATTGATAATCTTGATATTATATATATGTATTATTAATATTTATATTAATATTTATATTTGTATTACGATTATGATTATTGTATGATTCTTGATATTATTGCGATCAGAAGTGTTGTGTGCTGGATGGTATTTGCTGACTCATACCCATGAGTGGTCACTTGCATGGTACTATTGCCAGGGATCCTGATCCCTGCATTGCCCCATCGCTTCACTGTGCTTTTCTGACAGTGATACCTTTCTACAATCGTTTAGCCTAGCCCACCTGGTGACGCTGCGATCGGCGGTGTCCCACATCCGCATCCACACACTTCCCTTCCCCCTCTCTCTCGATCGAATCTGCGCCATCTTGTCATCGGCTTCTCCCCTCAGGAGAGCTTTGGCGCGCGTACAAGGAGGCGAGTCCCGCGCCTCCCTGTAACCAATCCACAACGCCGCTCCCCCGTCCAATCGCGACGCGCGCAGGACTCGGGGGGTGGGCTTCACCTTCTCCTCTGACCAATAGGAGCCCTGGGATCGTAGTCTCGCGAGACTTCGTCCCTGGAGGGCGATTTTGAGCAGGCTCTCCTCCCACCGCAAGCCAGTCAGCGCTGATGGTCGGAGGTTGTGCCTGCTAGGAAGCTGCTAGTGAGTCCCTTACTATATCAGATAATATACAGCATCTCCTGGGAATTTATTCCCCTCTCTTACCAATCCCCTATCAGTTAGCCTGGGTCATTCCTTTACCCCTGAATGTTTTCCCTGCATAAAAAATAGCAGCATGACAGAAGAGGGCTCCCCCCCCCACCACAGAGCAGGAGCTGCTGCTGGAACCAGCACAAATGTTAAATGCTGCCCAGCTCCAGGACATCATCAATAGGTCCATCCAATCAGCATTAGCTGCAGCTACCAGCTCATCTAAAGTTATTCAAAACCCCCCCCCATGAGCCCACACCACAGGGCAATATACCGGCCGTAAAGAAGGGTAAAGCTTCCCAAAAGAGGAAGCATACGGTGACAGGTTATGACTCCCCGGCAGGGGAAGCAAAGAATATGCTCGGAGCAGATCCCTACACGGACTGCCACCCCACGCATCCGTCAGACCCCCTTCAACCCCTGGGCCTCAGGGAGTCATATAAGAGGCATGGGTCCGCCAAACGGACCAAACCAGACTCGTATGTCATCAAGTCAGATGACGACTCGTCCGAGGATGCGGGGGCACCGGCACTCCTACAGGATGCCAACCCTGACAATCAGGGCAAAGACATTATGGACGCCATGGGTGAACCACTATTTAACCCGGACGCCATTTCCCATCCACGATCTGGGGACTGGTCTCCCCTTCCCCACGTGTCACAGTACATTGAACTCTGGGCACGTAGACCCCTAGAAAAATCAAACCGCAATAAACTTAGGGCAGAATGTCCTCGCCCCCACATTCCCATGAAAGCGGTCATTACACCCGAGGTTGACCCCATCCTAGCAAAATATCTGCTAAAAACGGGAAAATTCCCCAAGAAAGGGATAGACAGGTCTTTTAAAAACATACAAGACCGCATTCTGGATTTATTCGGTCCCTTGACCAAAATCCTAAACCTGGCAGAACAAGCCGCAACGACTGGCCAGTCAGTTGACCTAACACAATTGCGTGGCTGGGCCCAAAGGGCCATATGCCTAACGGGCAGCGCCAACACCGCCTGCTCCGTCGAGCGCAGGCGCTCAATCCTCATGCGGCTTGATCCGCAACTGGCCCATCTGGCGGAATCTGAGCCAGGCCCCGCAGCAGAGGGCATGTTATTTGGTGATTCCCTTGTGAAGGACATCAATAAATTCGTGGGCATGTTTAATAGCCTTGACAAGGCACAAACGTCTCTCAAAAAAGCGGGTATCGCTAGAGTTTTTCCCCGGGCCGGCAGAAGTAGGGGCCGTTCTGCCGGGCCGCTATAATAGCGGCAGACCATTGCAGAGATCAGCCGCACAACCTCACTACAACCAGGCTCCCACTCCGTACACCACCACGGCACAACCTGCACCCTTCTTCCCGCCACGCGGCAGACCCTGGAGGGGACGCGGTCAGAGAGGATACCCTGGTTCCCGACCGTATTCTGGTGAGTACCACGCACATCCCCATACCCCTCACACCTGTGGGGGGCCGTCTAAAATTTTTTATCCACGCTTGGTCTGCGATTACGGCAGACTCATGGATACTGAATACGATTGCAGGGTTCCAGATAGATCTTTTATCCCCACCGAATCTGGGAGTAATACCGCCCCCTATCCAGTTTGCGGAACAAAATGTGTCTCTGATAGACACCGAACTCCAGGAACTTATATCCAAACATGCAGTGATCGAAGTCGACCCTTCTTCCCCGGGGTTCCTCAGCAATCTCTTCTTAGTCAAGAAGAAAGGGGGGGGCTATCGTCCGGTCATAAACCTTCGGGGCTTGAACCAACATGTCGCATATCGACACTTCAAGATGGAAGGCATCCATTGCCTCCGAGATCTCCTCGTCCCGGGAGACTGGTTGGTGAAGGTCGACCTAAAGGACGCATACCTCACCGTCCTAATGCACCAAGAATCTCAACACCTTCTCCGTTTCAGATGGTGGGGACGCACTTGGCAGTTTACATGCCTTCCATTCGGACTGTCATCCGCCCCATGGTGCTTCACGAAGCTCCTGAAGCCGGTCGTAGCATCGCTGAGGAGCAGAGGAGTACGTCTGATCATTTATTTGGACGACATCCTCATAATAGCTTACTCCAAGACTCAAGCATTCCGCCACATGACTTGGGCGATCAACCTTCTACAAGGCCTAGGCTTCCTGATCAATCAGGAAAAGTCGGTTCTCATCCCAGCTCAAGAGATGGAATTCCTCGGCTTCTCGGTAGACACCAAGCTAGCTGTCCTTCGCCTGCCCAGCGAGAAATTGGCTCTGATTCGCAAAGAGATCAGAGCAGTACTTCGCAAGGGGTTCTTATCCCTACGCGTACTGGCCCGCATAGTAGGCCTGCTAGCAGCATCCATTCAGGCCATATTTCCGGCCCCCCTGCATTACAGGGCACTCCAGAGACTGAAAATCCTACACCTACGACAGGGTCTCCGCTACGCGGACGAGGTACCCATTTCTGCTGAAGCCCAGGTCGAACTCCGATGGTGGCTCAAACATGCCATCGAGTGGAATGGCAGGACAATCTTCAACTCACGTCCGGACGTCGTCATAGAATCGGACGCGAGCCGCCGAGGTTGGGGCGCCCGCATAGGGGAGACCTCGACGGGAGGGACCTGGTCCAGAGAAGAATCCCTCTTACACATCAACGCTTTGGAACTCTCAGCAGCACTCTTCGCTATTCAGAGTTTCCTAGCGGAACGGTCCAACTGTTGCGTTTTATTACGTATGGACAATATTGCAGCGGTTCAATACATCAACCGCTTAGGAGGCACCAGATACAAGATCCTGGCGGACATCACTACAGAGATATGGCACTTCTGTCTGTCTCGAGACATCATCCTGATGGCGGAGTACATTCCGGGTACGTCCAACACTGTCGCAGACTGGAATTCCCGATACCTTATCGACTCCAGCGATTGGTGTTTGGACCGACCAGTCTTCGCCCAACTGAATCGACTTTGGGGCCCCCTGGACATAGACCTTTTCGCCTTCCGCCTCAATCACCAACTGCCACGGTTTTTCAGCTGGAGACCGGACCCAGGGTCCGCGGCAGTGGACGCTTTCCGCCAATCTTGGACAGGGGGAACACACTACGCGTTTCCCCCATTCTCGATGATCCCCAGGGTTCTGCTGCAGATTGCGAACCAGAAGGCGACTGCGGTTCTGATCACGCCATGGTGGCCAACACAACCATGGTTTCCTCTTCTACTGGGATTGGTCATCGACTATCCCAGGCTTCTCCCCCAGTTCCCACACATCCTCTCCCACCCGACCAAGGGCATTCATCCCCTGGTGGAGGAGGGCACACTGACACTCCTAGCATGGTTGGTCTCGGGGTGCCGGACACTCACGACGGCCTTTCAAACTCGGCTAGAGATCTCCTCGCCGTGGCCTGGGCCCCCGGGACTCGGGCAGCATACCGATCAGCCTGGAAACTCTGGGTGCATTGGTGTGACCAACGGCAGGCTGATCCCGTGCGTGCCCCTGTAACCGTCATAGCAAATTACCTGGCAGAGTCCTTCAACTCCGGCAGGTCATACAGCTCCATTAATATATACAGGTCGGCCATTTCGGCCTACCATTACCCGGTGGATTCTCTACCAATCGGCAAACACCCCATGATCTGCAGACTGCTACGAGGCATCAGGTTCAAAGGACCCCCTCGGCCTAAATACCAATCCACCTGGGATGTCTCCAAGGTCCTTGACATGTTCTCAGGTTGGGAGGACAACGATTCACTGTCTCTCAAGTTACTGTCTTTTAAACTAACAGTACTGTTATGCCTGATCTCCATCAAACGTGTCTCAGACGTTAGGGCCTTGGACATTTCCAGACGCCAATTTTCACCTCAAGGGGTGAAGTTCACGGTAGTCCGCAGAACCAAAACGGGCCTTCATTCGGTGTTCTACCCCTATTTTTCTGCACACCCACGACTCTGCGTGGTTAGGTGCCTACAGGCTTACGAGGCAAACACGAAAGATCTACGATCCCCGGGGTCTTCCCAACTCCTAATATCTTACACGAGACCGCATCACCCGGTCACCCCGGCTACCTTGGCACGTTGGGTTAGATCAATCATGGCAATGGCGGGTATAGACGTTACCCTGTTTGGAGCACACTCATCCAGAGGTGCCATGGCCACCAAGGTGGTGGCGACCGGAGGTTCTCTTTCTGACCTATTACTGGCGGCTGACTGGTCTTCTGAGACCGTCTTCCGCCTGTTTTACTTCAGACCGGCGGAGCATGTCGCTATGTCTGTCTTATGATAATATGTTCTGAGATATCATATTTGTTCTAATAATACTGTGAATGTCAGGTTAAGCTTTGAACTTGCATAAGATATGAGCCTCCTGTCTGATGTATAATTCGAGATTTTCCTAGCTTGTGACGGAAAATATTGATTATATGAAGACAGGAGGCGAGTATCTTCCCTCCCTGCCCAACCCTCTCATGGTCTTGGGTTTTTTGTTTCAGGTTATTGACGGCGTTCCTGTTTGGTACATGATTGCGACCTGTCGTTCGGGTTATGTTCCCTGGCTTCTGGATGTCCAGTGGGTCAAGGTCGCTCAGTTGGTCCATCCTGTTGGGACCTGTTGATGTTACCGCAGAAGTCTTCAGTTAAGAAGTCATGGGCCGGCCGGCCGAAGAATTGACAGTTGAAGACACGATTCACGTAAGGATCCTGATAAAGACACCTCAAGGTTCACACAAAGAAAGAGGAGGAATCAGGAGAGAGCAGCCCATTTATAGAGACTGGGATAGGAGTGGCTAAGGCACAAGGGCTGCTGGGATATGTAGTTCTTACAGTTTTCTTTTTAAGACTTACGTTAAGATGTTTTTTACATTTCTGCTGTGAGCATTAATAAAGAAGGATTAATGCATAAGATACTCGCCTCCTGTCTTCATATAATCAATATTTTCCGTCACAAGCTAGGAAAATCTCGAATTATACATCAGACAGGAGGCTCATATCTTATGCATTATCTTTCTTTAATAATGCCCATAGCAGAAATACAGTAAACATTTATTGTAACTTAAAAAATTCAAAGAACTACCCTTCCCAGCAATCCCTGGGCCAGTGTAGCCCCTCCCAGACCGTAGCCTATATAAGGGACTGTCTGAGGTAACCTATTCCTCTTTCTTTCTGCTCATAGCCAGAACTCAGATAAGTACATTACTCTATGTTTATATTTTTTATATAGGCTTGCTTGTTATTTGGTTATCAGCAGCCTTTTTTAATTTGTGTAGATCCTAATGTCACATCGTCTTTCCACAGGGTGCTGGGGATACCCCCCCCCTCCCACCCCGGCTTTTATTACAGCTACGGAGGTTTTTCCCTCCTCCGCTATTCCCTTCAACTTCCACCTGTATCTGTATATACCCTCTGATCCCCTCAGACCTTCATCTGTGTGTTGTTCTATCAACCTTCTGTCTTATGAAGCACAACTGATATTTCTAAAAATGATAAACGTTTAGTTTTTGCTGTATGTTTTTCCCACTTTGCTATCTGTGCCACCCGTTTTGTAGAGAACGCGGTTTCCTCTGATGTGTACATCTTACAGTCATTGGGCTTCTTTATTTGTTTATTTTACAATATACCGCTGCTTTGCTTCTTTTGTTTCCCCCCGGTGCGCTCTGCACACTGCTCGTTTTCTGACTGGAGGTAGGACGGCGCCATTTTAACATCTAGGCGCCTTTTTTCCTACCTCCCTTCTTCTCCTCAGAGCGTCTCATCTCTGAGGGGGGCGTGGCGGTGAGGATCTCCCTGCACCAATCGCGCTATTGTCGCGAATCGACGGCGCCATTGCTGCGGACCTGTCCTGGGGACCCCATCCTCCGTGTGCTAGGCCGTCTCTCCCCATCGCCGCCACGCCAGGGTGCGGGCGGCTGTATGGTTGGAACTCTGTGTAGATCTCACTGATCTATGCGAATCACGTTAGGCCGTAGTCTCGCGAGACTACGGCCCCGAGCCTCACGTCTAGCTCCCCTTGTGGTGGGGAATATCTCCCCTCATCTAACTTCTGTCACTCACACCTAGCTGGTGGGGAATTCCTCCCCTCCCCTGCTTCTGTCACTCCTTCACCTTCAGTCACATTAAACATCAGTTCTTGTTCTGGGAATTTATTCCCCTGTAGTCTATTCTACATATAATGAATATATTAATACATGTAAATAAATAATAAATTTAAATAATTATACGAATGAATAAATTATTGACTTATTAAATAAATATAAATAAATCAATGAACATAAATGTCTATAAATAAATAATTTATACAATCTATATGATTGAATAAATAAATAAATATATAAATATATATAATAAACACATTTTAAATATAAACTATTAAACTATACTTTATATATAATTGAATAAATAAATACATATATATATATATAAATAAATAAACAAATTATAACAATAATTGAATGAATTATAGAAATTACTATACAAGTTATAGTACATAACTTCCGTATCTTCCTGTGCTGCACGGCCGTGCTGTCCGCAGACAGCTGACTCCTCTCCTGTGGCTGGCGACAGATCCTTTACTCCCTACTGGTGCCACTGAAGTGGTGGACGCAGCCCTGGAAGGCCCTACCTACCTCAGTGCTGCACTGGTTCCTGAGCTGGTCGGTAGGTCCGTCCAGACTACCAGGGCATCGGTTGTTCCAACCCACATGCACCCCTATGTCCGGATCTCCCGGCAAGGATATAACGCCCCTGAGTAGGGCATGGCGTCCCGTATGCGCCGTCACATTAATGTGGCCTCCGTCTCCCCGGCAGGGGAAGTAATTAACATGCCCCAGGCAGTACCCTCCCAGGACTGCCGACCCATTGACTCCCCGACAGGGGAAGTAAATAACATGCCCCAGGCAGTACCCTCCCAGGACTGCCGACCCTCTGACTCCCCGGCAGGGGAAGTACATAACATGCCCCAGGCAGTACCTTATCAGGACTGCCGACCCACGGACTCCCCGGCAGGGGAAGTAAATAACATGCCCCAGGCAGTACCCTCCCGGGCCTGCCGACCCACTGCCTTCCCAGACTCCAATCGACCCCCGAGCCTCGGGGGGATGCACATGCAGAGGCAGCGATCCGCTAGACGGACTGAGCCAGACTCCTCGTGGACTCTTCCAGAGTCGTCCGTGGAGTACGAGGCGGCTAACACCTTTGAGTCTGAGGATGAAAATGATGATGATAATGATGATGATTATGTGAGCAGTGGGCACATGGAGCTCCATGACGACGCCAACCCTAGGTCCCAGGGTAAAACCTTATTGGACTCTTGTGGAGTACCATTTTTCGATCAGGAGGTGATTGGCCACCCACACTCCGGTGACTGGGCACCTCTACCTGAGGTGATCCAATAGATCGAATGCTGGACCCGGAGATCGATCGGTACGCTAACCGGACAAGTTGAGGGTGGAATACTCACCCTTCCATTACCAAATACGGTGGTGATCACTCCAGAGGTGGATCCCATAATCATTCAGTATTCCAGGAAGGGAATAGAGAGGGCCTTTGGGACCTCACAGTACTGGGTCTTAGATCTCTGGACCTATCACCTAACCCTACGCCTTAGTGAGCAGGCTACCGCCTCTGTAAGCCGGTTGACCTAGCACAATGGGATCACGCTAATTGATGATATCTTTAAGACGGTAGGACAAATGGAGTTATATTACCAGGCGTATACCTGGTTCACCATCCCATTCGGTTTTTCAAACCTAAACACCGTCCTAATGGACAACAGGTTGCTAGACCTTGGACCAAACAGCCGATAGTAGAGATGGACCCGCTCTCTTTGAACTTCCTCAACAACATCTTCCCGATCAGGAAGAAGAAAGGCGGTTTTTCGTCCGGTGGGAGCTTGAGAAATCTCACCAACTTACTGCCCTGTGGAACAAGGGTGAGGTTGAACATCTACTTGAACAACCTACTTCTAATGGCTGGTTCCCCTCGCCTAGCGAGCGAACACGCCTCCTGGATGGTCGGATCGCTTCGCGATCTGGGACTCCTCATAGATCACGAACACCTATTATCTCCCCATTTCAGGAGATAGAGTTTTTGGGGTTCTTGGTGGACACCAACCGAGCGATCCTTCGGCTACCCATACCCAATTAGCCGCCATCCGCAAAGACATCAGTATCATGCTGGGCAGCAGCGGGTGTCCTTACGCGGACTGACTCGCTTAGTCGGCCTGTTCCCGGTGTCAATCCAGGCCACTCTCCAGCCCCTCTTCACTGTCGAACCCTCCAGAGACTCGAGACTCTACATCTTCGCTAGGGGCTTCGCTATACAAACTAAGTGAAGCCATGGTGGACCTACGGTAGTGGTTACGTCATGCCGTCAAACGGAACGGCGAGACATTTTCAACTCCTCACCGGATTTCGTCATAGGGTCGGATACCAGCCGCCTCGGCTGGGGTGCTCGGTGCAGTCCCTCGTCCTCCGGTAGGACGTGGTCCGCAGAGAACCCTCGGCTGCACATCAACACGTACACCCCTGACAGCCTTTTTTGCTATCGGAAGTCTGTTGCCACGCACGTCCATCTGCTGTGTGCTATTGCGTTCGGACAACGTACCCGCAGTCCGGTACGTCGATCGCTTGGTGGGCCCCTGATCCAGAATCCTAGCGGATCTAGTAAGACTTCGGGCACTTCTGCCTGGAATGCAACATCGTCCCGATTGCGGGATATGCCACAGACTATCCCTATAGGGTGGCAGATTGGATTCTCGTTACCTGACCGATTCCAACGATTGGCGACTGCACCAGTCAGGGTCCCTGATCCTCGCTCACTTCGCGGATCCTTCTCTATGGACCTGTTCGCTCCCCGTATCAACCACCAGTTTCCGCGCTCTTACAACCGGAGGCCGGATCCGGAGGCGCACCATGTGGACGCCCTCCACCAAACGTGGTCACAGGGGACACATTACGCGTTCCCCTGTTCCCGGTGACCCTCAGGGTCCTCCTTCACTTAGCGAGCCGGAGGGCATCAGTCGTGCGGTTCACTCCGTGGTGGCCGACGCAGCCATGGTTTCCCCTCCTTCTGAGGATGACGGTGGAACTCCCCAGGTTGTTCCCTCATTCCCCCCACCTCCTCGCTGGTCCGAAAGGGGATCTGCACCCTCTACTCACGAAGCACATCCTACCTCTCCTCACATGGTTAGTATCGGGGTTCCGGTCGCAGACTACGACCTTTCGGGAACAGCTAGGGATTCCCTGACCTTGGACTGGGCCCCGGGACTAGATCGGCATCTCGATCTACCTGGGGACTCTGGGTTACTTGGTGTGATCAACAACGGGTCGACCCCGTTCAAGCGCCAGGGTCTGTAATAGCCAATTATCTGGCGGACTCTTTGGATCCGTTGGTGTGTCAATTTTGAAGGCGTTAAGTTTAAATCGCCCAATGTACCAGCACACTTGGGATTTTTCCAAGGTCATGATCATGTTCTCGGGCTGGGGGACGTTGACACTCTGTTTTGAGGTTACTGTCTTTCGAGCTTACTGTCTTCTTGTGTCTGATTTCCATCATCGTGGGTCAGACGTCAAGGCTTTGGACATATCCAGGCGTCATTCCTCGCCTCAGAGACTCAAGTCTTTTTCCGTCGTGCGTTGGACCAGACGGTACTTCGATCGGTTTTCTACCCGTTCTTCCCCGCACATCCACAACTGTATGTGGTCCGCTGTCTACAGACTTATATGTCCTTGACAGCCTCGCTGCGATCTTCGCAAGTCTTTCAACTCCTCGTTTCCTACGTTAATCCTCTCTTCCCGGTTTCCTCTGTGACTTACTATAGCGGCGGACTGTTGTCAGCGATCGCTTTTCCGCCAATCCCGCTTGGAACAGGAGGTACACATATCTATGTCAGTGTTGTGGATTATTTTGATTGTTATTGGTCATATGCATTGTTATAGCTTTGAACTTGCATAAGATATGAGCCTCCTGTCTGATGTATAATTCGAGATTTTCCTAGCTTGTGACGGAAAATATTAATTATATGAAGACAGGAGGCGAGTATCTTCCCTCCCAACCCAACCCTGTCACGAGGTTGTCTCTCTCTCGTTCTAGACTGATGAACCACGCACCCTGCAAGTCGGAGGCTGGTACGCCCCGGGAGTTCGTTTTCACTATGCCTGTTGGGATTGCTGTCCGTTTCGATCCATGGGTTTAGTTCACCGCAGATGGAGGTTCCTACTGCGTTCCAGATCCGGAGTCGGGATGCCGTTGACTGAATCCGTTGGTCCATGTTCCTGAGGACAACTGACCGGTCGGCTCCGAATGGTTTGGGTTTCCTATAGTCCCCGTTGGGATGAAGTTGGTCCGGATGAAGTTGGTCCGTGTTGGCCTTGTCCTTTCGTTTCCTCCAGATTCGGATGTTGTGTTCCGGTCGGAAGGTTCCAGGCAGCCGCGGAGATGTCTAATTGGACTTTCGGTTCCTGTTTACACTAATTCGCATGAAGAAAGAGGAATAGGTTACCTCAGACAGTCCCTTATATAGGCTACGGTCTGGGAGGGGCTACACTGGCCCAGGGACTGCTGGGAAGGGTAGTTCTTTGAATTTTTTAAGTTACAATAAATGTTTACTGTATTTCTGCTATGGGCATTATTAAAGAAAGATAATGCATAAGATACTCGCCTCCTGTCTTCATATAATTAATATTTTCCGTCACAAGCTAGGAAAATCTCGAATTATGACACAACCTAAGAAAGGCTAGAAGATATGTTATTCTTGTGTATGCATACACGTAAATACGCACATTTACTATACAGTACATCTTCACATTTTTATCCAGGATTTTTTGCAAGGAATCTGATGTTTATACAGTATATCAGTACAGTGTGCAAATACCCTAAACAAAAACAAATGTCTTGTCTTAAAACAGATATAATCAGTATGGACGCAAATGGATGACATTCATTTACATGTGTTTACATATGTCTAAATCTGGGGTCGCCAAACTTTCTAAGCAAAGGGCCAGTTTACTGTCCTTCAGACTTTAGTGCCCCATTGTTGATATTAGTGAGAGGAATAGTGTCCCATCATTTGTATCAGTGAGACCAAAAGTGGCCCATCATTAGTGTCAGTGGGGGGAATAGCGCCCCATCAGTAGTATTATTGGGAGTGGAAGGAACAGTGCCCCATCTATAGTGTCAGTGGAAGGAATAGTGTGCCATCTATGGTCTCAGTGGAATTATTAGTGTCCCATCTATGGTGTCAGTGGGATGAATAGTGATCAATCTTAAGTGTCAGTGAAAGGAATATTTCCCCATCTATGGTGTCAGTGGGATGAATAGTAATCAATCTTTAGCATCAGTGGGAGGAATAGTTCCCCATCTTTGGTTTCAGTGGGAGGAATAGTGCCCCATAGTTGTTGTCAACTGGAGATATAGGGGCAGATCCACGTATAGCGATGCATTATTACGCCGGGCGTAGCGTATCTTTTTTTTTTTAATCCTCAAAGAATCCGCGCCGTAAGTTACGGCAGCGTAGTGTATCTTTGGCGGCGTAAGGGCGCGCAATTCAAATCGTTGTGATGGGGGCATGTTTTATGTAAATACGTCGTGACCCGATGTAAATGACGTTTTTTTTTAACTGCGCATGCGCCGTCCGTGGGGGTATCCCAGTGAGCATGCTCGAAATTAAACCGGAACAAGCCAATGCTTACGACGGTGACGTCATTCTACGCAAATCCCTATTTGCGAACGACTTACGCAAACGACGTAAAAAATTCAAAATTGGACACGGGAACGACGGCCATACTTAACATTGAGTACACCGCATTATAGCAGCTATAATTATACGCCGGAAAAAGCCGAATGCAAACGACGTAAAAAAAAACGCCGGCCGGACGTACATTCGTGGATCGCTAATTTGCATACTCAACGCGGAATTTGACGGAAACGCCACCTAGCGGCCGGCGGAAAAATGCACCTACGATCCGACAGCGTACTAAGACGTACGCCTGTCGGATCGAGCCCAGATGCAGTTGTATCTTGTTTTGTAGATACAAAACAAAGATACAACGCGGGCAATTTGAAATTACGCGGCATATCAATAGATACGCCGGCATAATTCTTCTGTGGATCTGCCCCATAGTGTCCCATAATTGGTATCAGTGGAAGAAATAGTGCTTCATCTTTGGTATCAGTGGAAGGAATAGTGCCCTAAGGGCGGGATACAGGCAAGCAAAGGGCCACAACTGGCCCGCAGGCCGCATTTTTAAGACGACTGATCTAAATAAAACAGGATGCAGCCTTGTTCTGTTTAATAAATTGACCTGGATGAAGAAGGATGTAGTCAGATGTAAACAAATAATCCACCTACTCATAGACATACATTGTGAGACAGTCAGGACCCATATGAAAAACGGACAGATGGATCCAAACTGAACATCCATGTGAAAAGGCCCATGCAGCTTTTTTTACTACGCTAAGTGAACTTTCTATTCTTTGGTTAAAGCCCTGCAAATAAAAAATATTTTTATGACCTTCTGATATAGTTAAGAATCAGCAGCTCATTTCCTGCATTAAAATCATGCATGGCTTTTTGCTATGACCAGTCTTTATATGGCAACAAAATGTGGCTGTTGTTTTATGCATTTGGGTTCATTGGGAGCCAGTAGTATTTATTTTCTTTGCAATTCCCTCTTGCTCTAATGATCACCCTCATTTACTTGCATAATGAATTTCACACATATTGCGCCTTAAGTTGTTTTAAATATGTCCTTGATGACCACAAGCACCAGAAGGAGGTAGAAATAATGAATGTATGTGTACACAGGTCAAACACATAATTTACTTAATGATGAAAGTATTTAATTTGTTCTTTGCTTAGTCTGCATCTCAGTGAGCACAAATAAACAAGTCCTAAATAGATATTTACACTTTTCAGGTCATAAACATTATATATATATATATATATATATATATATATATATATATATATATATATATATATATATATATATATATATATAATATACACACACACTGTAGATAGATAGATAGATAGATAGATAGATAGATAGATAGGTACCGTATTTATCGGGGTATAGCGCGCACCCCTAAAGTTGCCCCGAATTCCTGTGGAAAAAAGTTTTTTTGTACTTACAGTTTTGGTGTCTTGCGCGGCGTCCATCGGCGGCCTCGTCGGGTCCGGCGTCCGTCTGCGGCTTCGGGTGTCCTCTTTGTCGTGTCCGGCGTCCTTCTGCGGCGTCCTCGCGTCCTTCCCGCTCGTTTCCCGCGCCGAGTTTGAATACTGCGCCGACATATACAGAGCGCAGTACACTCGTGTATTGTCGGCAATGCTCGGCTACTCTCGCGCTGACGTCCTGTACGTCCAGGACGTCAGCGCGGGAGGAGCCGAGACTGCCCGACAATACACGAGTGTACTGCGCTCGGTATATGTCAGCGCAGTATTCAAACTCGGCGCGGGAAAGCGGGTATCGGCGTATACCTCGCACCCACGATTTTGCCCTGATTTTCAGGGCAAAAAAGTGCGCGGTATACGCCGATAAATACGGTAGATAGATAGATAGATAGATAGACTCACTGGCCACTTTATTAGGTACACCTTGCTAGTAGGGACAGACCCCTGCTCTGTTCGCACCAGAACTTTCTAACATTCGGACCCGAAGAACGAACCCCATTAAAGTCAATAAAACCTGAACGTCAAAAATCAAAAGTGCCCATTTTGAAGCTTAGATGCAAGTAATTGGGCATACAATGGTTATAGGGGTCTGGGTCCTGCCCTGGGGGACATGTATCAATAAAAAAAAGTGGGTGACACTTGTAATGCCCCGTACACACCATCACTTTATGTGATGAAAAAAAACGACGTTTTTAAAAACGTCACTTTAATTGACCGTGTGTGGGGGAAAACGTTGTTTTATGTCTTGTAAAAAACGACCAAAAAAAATTAAAGCATGCTTCAATTTTATGTGTCGTTTTTCAAAACGTTGTTTTTTACTTCACAGAATTTGACTGTGTGTAGCAAAAAACGTTGTTTAAAAAGACGTTTTTACACCCGCACATGCCCAGAAGCTAGTTATGAAGTGAGCTTCAATGGAAAAACGTGGTGGAACATAACCTCGCTTTGCTAGAACATTGTGAGAAAAACGATGGTGTGTAGGCAACTTCGTCTTAGAAAATTGAAGTTTCAAAAAGGTAGTTTTTTACTTCACAGAAAATGTCGTTTTTTTTCATCACATAAAGTGATGGTGTGTATGCGGCATAAGAGGCAGGTAGTGATAATTCAAAGGTCACCGGATTTATCATTGACTTGATCTTGAAAGGCCCAATAAACTTTGGGCCAAATCCACAAAGCAGATGCGCCGACTTAACTCGAGATTTCTAATTTTACTCCGTGCGTATCTTTGCGCCCGATCCTCAAAACGAAAAATCCTGTTTTTCCGTCCTACCTAAAATAATTACTCCGGCGCATCCTCTGACGCAAATTACGCTAGTCACGCCGCTTTATTTGATAGGCAAAGATGCAAATGAGGGAGATAGGGCGATCCTCAAAATTAAGTGTGTGCGCCGTAGATTACGCCCTGTGCGCCGTAGATAACGCCCTGTACGCACCTGTTAGTTTTCTGGAGCAAAATTAGACTTTATAAAACCAGCCCTAATTTTACACCAGCCCTGTAAAGGTCTGCTGAAGCAACACCATTGAGGAAGAGCTGCCAACACTTCTTTGCTGGACTTCATTGTGACTGCCAAAATGCCCGGGCCATCCATGATTATAACGGCACTCGCAACTTTACAGGCGCAGAGAAGGAGGAGGGCACAGAGGAGGAGAAGGAGGGCACAGGAGAGGGTATACCGCCCACGCCAAGATCTCTTTGGCATGACTGCGTCTGAGGTCTTTGGCAACTTCAGATTTAACCAGGAAGCCATCCTGGAATTAACCAGGATCCTGCAGGATGATCTGAACACCCCAACCCAACGATCCCATGCCCTGCCAGCTCACATTAAAGTTATGGCCACCCTGCATTTTCTTGCCACTGGGTCTTTTCAAAGAACATGTGGAGGTCTGGCTGGGATGGTACAGTCCACGATGAGCAGGTGTGTGCACCAGGTTGTCCCTGCAATACTGAGACGCATGGGCAGTCAATTTGAAAAGCCCACCCAGGAGGACCAGCGAATGAAGAGCATGGCCGACTTTTATCAGATTGCCCGATTCCCACGGGCCATTGGGGCCATTGACTGTACCCATGTGGCACTACAGCCCCCCCATGATACAGAGCACCTGTTCAGGAATCGCAAAAACTGGCATTCCATAAATGTGCAGGTAATCGTAGATGCCCATGGCCTCATCTGGCATGTCTGTGCCAAATTTCCGGGTTCGTGCCATGACAGCTACATCTTCAGGCAGACCAACATATCACGTGAATTGGAGCAGAACGTGTATGGAGACAGCTGGCTGGTTGGTGAGTGACATGGGTGTCAGGTATGACTGTCCCCCCCCCCATGATGCAGACATCACAAGGGGCACATGCATGACTAATATCCTCCTGTCTTTTCCCTTCCAGGTGACTCTGGATATGCCCTGGGACCTCACATGATGACCCCCTTCAGGAACCCCCAAACCCCAGGAGAGCAACGCTACAACGAGGCTCATATTCGCACCCGGGCAGTAGTGGAGCGCACATTTGGGCTGCTGAAGTCCCGCTTCAGATGCCTGGACAAGACTGGGGGTACACTGTTGTATTCCCCAGACTTTGTGTGCCAAATAATAGGGGCTTGTTGCATTCTTCACAACTTTGCAATGAGAAGGGGACTGGAGATTAACTTACGTGCTGACCTGACCCCCCACCCAGGCAATCCCCCCCTAGCCCACTCTACCCGGTCTACTGAGGGCACAGTAGCCAGGAGACGCCTCGCAGAAGGCATCTTTTCACAGTAAATGGCCATAAATTATGTCACAATGATATTATTTGTTTTCACTGCAAACGCACATGAATTATGTCACAATGATATTATTTGTTTTCACTGCAAACGCACATGAATTATGTCACAATGATATTATTTGTTTTCACTGCAAACGCACATGAATTATGTCACAATGATATTATTTGTTTTCACTGCAAACGCACATGAATTATGTCACAATGAGAATGTTGCTTTGCACAGTAAACGCACATGAATAATGACACATTGAGAATGTTTTTGTCTCTGGAAACGCACATGATTTATGTCACAATGAGAATGCATGAATGCACACCACTGTGGTCCCTAGCACAGACACATCACATGCACATCGAATTGGATTAGATCCAAGTACCCCCCCCCCCTTTGGTACTTGGGAGCAGTAACGCCACGCCACGGCTCCAATTATGTCACTGTGCATTCATACACCATTCAGGAACCTAGGATCACTTCTCCCTGGTCCTGGGGATCCCTTCTCCACCAAAACTGAGGGTGACACCCTTATTTTGTCAGGAATGGCACCCCCCCACATTCACACATCATTCACACACATAAACCAAATCATAAGTACAGTATAATAAACAAAATTATAAAACCAAAAAAAAAAAAAGTACCCCTGGTATTTAAGTCCAGCGGCGAGTGCTCCGTCTGGGCTGCCCATGGGCAGGGGCACGGGCACGGCCACGGGCACGGCCACGGGCACCTGGAGGATCTTCACGGGGGGGGGAGCAGGGGAGGGAGTATCTTCATTGGGGGGGAGCAGGGGAGGGAGTATCTTCATTGGGGGGGGGGGGCAGGGGAGGGAGGATCTTCATGGGGGGGGGAGCAGGGGAGGGAGGAGCCTCCCCTGGTGTCTGACCTCCGGCTGGCCTGCCCTCCAAGGCCACTGCTATCCTGTTCAGGCAGACAGTGATGGCAGCCGTATTGGCCTGGCCAGCCCGGGTGTTGTCCTGCACAGCCCGGGTGTTGTCCTGCAGAGCTCGGGTGAGGGCAGTCACCTCCTGGCCCACGCCTGTTGTGGCGGTATGCAGGGACCACAAACAGGTGATGACACCCAATGAATTGGTGGCCACATCACTGAGTGACTCCCTCATTACATCCAGGCTGTGCTCCATCTTGGCCATATTTTTTTTCATGTCACCCAGACTGCGGGTCTGCTGGGCATTGTCCCTCAGCAGACTGGCCGGCAGATGCTCAGACCCCCCCCCTGGTCTCCTGGGTCGCCATCCTGCCTGCCCCTGAGGCTTGTGGCCAGGTAGGAGGGGATAGAGTGACCCTTGTGGGTTGCGGCATGTTGTGGGAGGAGTGGGAGGGGCTACCCCTGATGGTGGCCTGACTGGTGCCAGCCTCTGGGGTAGCCTCTGGGGTAGCCTCTGGGGGAGCCTCTGGTGTAGCCTCTGGGGGAGCCTCTGGGGTAGCCTCTGGGGGAGCCTCAAGGGGAGCCTCAAGGCTAGCCTCAAGAGTATCGTCAAATGTCATGAGATCAGTGGCAATAATGATTTCCCGGCCAATCTGGAGATCTTCTTCCTCCTCCCCCTCATCCTCCTCCCCCTCATCCTCCTCCCCCTCAGCCTCCTCATGAGGGGAGGTTTGGCCACTCCCCTCCCCTGGGGACTCCTCAACAGCCTCCTGTCTTTGGGGTGGTGCAGCAGCCTGGCCTGATGGCCCAGCAATCTCCTGGTCATCTGTGGAAGACACCAAACAATCACAGGTTTGAGGATCCACACACTTGGCACATGTTCCCTTCCCCCACCCACACATGCTAATCACCAAATAGAAAAACAAAAACCTTACCTGGCCTCACAGGAACATCAGACTGATAACCAGGCAGGCCCACCACCTGCTCTGGCTCGAAACAACGGGCCACTGCCCATTCCTCCTCAGTCAGCCGGATGGGGCATGGTCCCCCTCCTCCAGTGCCCCTCCTATGCGCAGTGAGCTTGGCCACCTTATTGCGGACCACGCTCCTCAGATCATTGATCTTTTTCTTAATGCCAGCGGGGGTCCTCGTCTCCCCTCCCCCCGCCGCATTTATGTGATCTGTAATTTTTGCATATATCCTCTTCCTTTGGGCCGGGGAGGTGTTCCGGCTATCAGGCCCATGTAAATATCTTCCATATTGGATGATATACCTGGCAAGGATTTGCTTTTCAACATGGGAAAAATTCAGCTTCCTGCGTTTGGGAGCCATCACAAACACCACACAGCAACAAGAAAACAAACAGGACAAACACACAAAAATACACACCAAACAAATACACAAAAATACACACACAAGCAGACAGCTACTACAAAGTCAAATACAAACACACAAAAACCAAACACAAAATCCAAGCAGAAAAAAAAAAAAAATTAGCAGAAACAATCAAACAAAAAATACACTTATCACAAACAAACAACAACTACTATCTACTACTCCTCCAACACTTCTCTATCACACACAACTTACCAACAAACACTGACAAACTAAGAGCAGAAGCAAATTGCTCATGGAAGGGAACACAGGGAAATACTTTTGCAAATGAAGTGTGTTTGAATGGAGCTAGTTAAGCACAGGGCGATCCTCAAACTAAGTACACTTGGCCTTTTACCTATCTCACTGATTGCGCCAAGCAAAGTTCTGCACATGCGCAGTGAGCAGCAGATTCCTGCACGCATGCGCAGTACGGCCGGACCTTCATTTGCATGGGGTCACGGCTCATTACAATGAAGCACGCCCACTTCCTTCCCACTTGCCATAACCCCGCCTTACGCCTCCGAATTTAGGTTACGGCAGGCGCAATTTTGTGCGCAAATGCGCTGTGGATACGGCACTTACGACACCAACTTAGGGCGCCGTAACTTAAATGACATAAGTTTTTCAAAACTTATTTTGCGCCGCTGGCTGTGGATTTGGCCCTTTGTTCCTAACTTCCTTGATGGGCAGGAGATTTTATGATTTACAGCAGACAGCCATACTTCATCTCCTACTTTGAAAACAGGGTTGTCTCTTCTTTATTTGTCGTGGTATTTTTTACTGTTTTCTTGGGTCTTTTGCATTCTTCTTGGCTTTCTTGGCTTTCCAGAGTTGCTCGTAATTGGTCTGGATGAAGTTTATCCGATCCTGGACCACAGGTACTAAAGCTTCTGGTATGGAATTGGGTAAAAAGGAGAAATGGAAATCATAATTTGCCCATTTGATTGGTGGCAGTATGCAAGGAATTATTATAGGCCAACTCTGCACACGGAAGAAGGGACACCTAGTCGTCTTGAGAGCAGGTACAAAAACACCGTAGGTATGGCACCTATGTTTGATTTGTCCTTTCTGTCTGGCCATTGCTCTGTGGGTGGTATGCTGATGAAAGAGATACTTCTATTGCCAAGGATTTGCAAAGATCTCTCCAAAACCTTGAAGTAAATTGTACTCCTCTGTCGGAAAAAAAAATGTCGGGAACCCCATGCAATATAACAATCTCTTTGATAAAAATATTTGCTGTGTCTGGGGAAGAGGGTGTGCCAACCATTGGTAAAAAATGTGCCATCTTTGAACCAGGATGGTAGTGAATCCCTCAGAAGGAGGTAAGTCAACAATAAAGTCCATGGAGATCTTCCTCCAGGTCTGTTCTGGAATGGGCAAATGCCGTAATAGACCCCAGGACTTGGCATTGGACCCCTTTTTTGCGTTGGCACATGGTACAGGAACTGACATAATTTTTACAATCTTGCTTCCAACTGCACTACCAAAAGGAGGGCTTTATACGGTCTGATGTTTAATGTCGACCTCCTTGGCGGCACAACCCCAAGGAGGCCGACATCAAGAAAGAGTAGAGAGCAGCCACCCTATTCCATCACATTATGCAGCTGTTATCTCCCAGCCTACTCCCCAAAGCTCAGCTGTCTGGGTCTTTTTTAGCACATTTTTACCACTATTGCTATTTGCAAACTGTGTCTCAGGCACATCAAACGTGGCAAAAACACCAGCCATTTGGGAATAAAATGCTTAACAAGGCATTTAACGTCCAACCACTCAGCCCATTGGCAAGAGCACCTAAAAGCCACACAAAAGGGGCTTAAATCTGTCATTACCTCTCAGCTGCCTCCACTGACAGGGATGATGGTATAGCACAGGGTGTCCCAGGTCCTAGCAGCACATCTGCCAGCAGTACACTACCAGCTGTAGACTGTAGCCGGAAAATTTCTCTGCCCCATCTGATGCAGCAGAAAAATAATACAATCCCTGCCACACACATGCCCAGCATCTAAATGCAAGCTTGTCAAAGCTGTTGACTCTCCAGCTTCTGTCTTTTAGCCTGGTGGATTGACACAAACTTATACTCGGGCCAAACTGTTCGCCCATCCCTACTTGCTAGTACCAGGTTGGACCCCTTTTGCCTTCAGAACGGCCTTAGCTCTTCGTGGCAAAGATTCAACAAGGTGTTGGAAACATTCCTCAGCAATTTTGGTCCATATTGTTATGATGACATCGTGCAGTTTCATGATGTGAATCTCCTGTTCCACCACATCCCAACGGTGCTTTTTGGATTGAGATCTGGTGAATGTGAAGGCCATTGGAGTATAGTGAAATCATTATCATGTTCAAGTAACAAGATGATTTGAGCTTTGGGGCATGGTGCATTATCCTGCTGGAAGGAGCCATCAGAAGATGTGTACACTGTAGTCATAAAAGGATGGACATAGTCAGCAACAATACTCAGGAAGGCCATGACATTTAAACATTGCTCATTTGGTTCTAAGGGGCCTAAAGTGTGCCAAGAATATATCCCCCACATCATTACACCACTGTCACCAGGCTGAACCTTTGATACAAGACAGGATGGATTCATGCTTTCATGTTGTTTACGCCAAATTTTGTCCCTACCATTTAAATTTTGCAGCTGAAATCGAGACTCATTAGACCAGGCAACGTTTTTCCAATCTTCTATTGTCCAATTGTGATGAACCTGTGCGAATTGTAGTTCTGTTCTTAGCTGACAGGAGTGGTATTCTGCTGCTGTAGCCCATCTGCTTCAAGGTTTGATATGTTGTGGATTCAGAGATGGTATTCTGCATACCTTGGTTGTAACAACTGGTTATTCGAGTTACTCTTGCCTTTCTATCATCTCAAACCATTCTACCCATTCTCCTCTAACCTCTAACTTCAACAAGAAATTATCATCCACACAACTGTCGCTCACTGGATATTTTCTCTTTATGGGACCATTCTCTCTAAACCCGAGAGATGGTTGTGCATGAAAATCCCAGTAGATTAGCAGTTTTTGAAAAACTCAGACTAGCTCGTCTCGCACCCACGACCATTCAAATCCCAATTACTTTTCCATTCTAATGCCGTGTACACACGATCATTTTTCAGCATGTAAAAAACAACGTTTTTCAGCCTCTAGAAAAAACAGCGTTTTTTTCCAACTTCATCATTAAAACGACGTTGCCTACACACGATCTAGAATAAAATGCTCTAGCAAAGCGCGGTGACGTACAACGCGTACGGCGGCACTATAAAGGGGAAGTTCCATTCAGATGGCGCCACCCTTTGGGCTGCTTTAGCTGATTTTGTGTTAGTAAAAGACGATATATACACTGTATATACCCTAGTAAAAATTCATTATTAAAAACATGCGCCAACATCATTGAAAAAATAAAACACACACTGGTACCTTGATGCCCACTGCTGTTCAGAAGAATTGACTGCATAAATTTGTTCCAGGTAATAACAAAAAAATTGTAAGTGAATAATTTATTTGAATTATTTCTTCTGAAAGGACAGCTCTCATGTCAGCTGAACTACTACAAAGTTATTTTACTGTTTCAGGATTGTAATATAAATGAAACATAACATACAATGGTAAATTTCAACTACCAAGGATCGTTGTAGAATATTTGTTCTTAATTAATCTGAATAACAATTGCTCAACTCAAGGACTGAAGAAAGTACAAAAAAAGTTAAAAGGATGATTATAGAAGGTAACAAAGTGTTGGCAGAATGCAAAACATTAACACAAATGCTTAAAGTGGAACTTCATTCTCTCAATTAACATTGACAATTTTTAATCCTGCTGCAAGCATTAAGAAATAGATAGGAACGTATATCATACTTACTTGTTCTAAACTTGTTTTTTTACATTTCTTCAGTTAATTCCTGGTTTCTAGGCCTAGGCCAGTGGTTCTCAACCTTACTAGTGCCGTGACCCCTTGATAAAATTTCCCAAGTTGTGGGGACCCTTAACAGTAAGACATGTGATTTGCGCCCCTAACCCATGGACATTTAGCGCTTCCTGAGTGCCTTCCACTTGTACAGTATTAAAACCCCTTATGGTACATTTTTAGGATGTACCACTCTCTCTCTCTCTTTGTACAACTCTTTCTTTGTTCTCCTTTCTTTCCCTTTTCCCTCTCTCTATCCTAATTTCTTGATTTTTTTTTTCCCCCTCTCTTAAGCTGTTTTTTTTTTTATTCTTTTGCTTATTCTTTCTTTGCTCCTCTCTCTCTTTTCGTGACTCCTGGCAAATCATCACTTGACCCCCGAGGGGGTCCCGACCACCAGGTTGAGAACCACTGGCCTAGGCAAATGATATCATACGTTCCAGAAGTCTTCAGGAGAGAAGGAAGGATTTTCTCAACTAAGCACACGCCCTTGCCTTAATGCCTGAGCTAAGAGCAGGGGGATTCAAGGAACTAAATGCTATATGAATTATCTGCCCTTACTTAAGATTGCCATGCCCTGAAATGCTAGGAGGGTGTTTATAAAAAATGATTCCTCTGCAAAATAAATCATGGAGACATAGATGGATGGGTGATTTTGCTTTAAATATTAAAAATAGTGTTGGACAAATGGTTCGGGCCGAGCATAAGTTTAGCCCGAACATTGGCTGTTTGCCCGTTCAGCGAACAACAGAATTGTCGGGGCCTTCGACCGTTTACTCGGCCTGATGAATGCCCCCCAATGCACTGCGTGCCGCAGAGTGCATTGGAAGCCCTGATTGGCTGAAGAAATTAAAGCTTTGGCCAATTAGGGCACAGAAAACTGTCAGAGCCATGATTGGAGAAAGTAATGACTGTGCCCAATCATGGCTCATTGCTCATAGATCCACCCTACACTATAAAAGGTTCCTTTCCCAGAGTTGCCATTTGAAGTGTGAGATTGGAGTGGAGATAGATAGAACAGGGCTCAGTTCATTTTTTACAAGCAAGTTAGTGTGCTATTGTGATTCTATTGTTAGTGTAGAGTGTCAGTGTAGTGCGAACATAGTGATAGTGCAGTGTGAGTGTAGTGTGGCCTTCCTTTTTTACTTTAGTGTCAGTTTAGTGTGTCTGGTCAGGTTTACTGCGGTATATTGAAGTTAAACAGTTTAGTGTGTCAGGGCAGGTTTACTGCATTACAATATATTGAAGAGTATCAGTGTAGAGTGTCAGGGCACTTTTACTGCGGTTTATTGAATTGTGTTAGTGCAATTTTGCTGAAGTGCGTTGGTGCACATTCACTGCAGTATATTGAAGTGCGTCAGGGCACTTTTACTGCAATATATTGAAGTGCATTAGTGCAGTTTTACTGCTGTATATTGAAGTGTGTCAGTGCAGTTTTAATGCAGTACATTGTAATGTGTCTGTGTAGTGAGTACTCAAGTTCAAGTGCACCCCACTTTCCATTGATTAACTACTTGTTGACCAGCCGCCGTCGTTATACGACGGCAGGTTGGCTCTCCTGCGTATATCGCCATAGGTGTACAGTGGCCACTTTAAGGGCTATAGAGGCACGCGTGCTGCAGAGCCGATGCGTGTTGCCAGCGGCCACGCTGTCCAGCAGCGACCCGCGATCACTCCTCAGAGAGCCAGAACGTGGATCTGTCAATGTAAACAGATAGATCCCGTTCTGTCAGGGAAGTAGAGAGAGCTATGCTGTTCCTAGTGATTAGGAACAGCAATCTCTCTGTACTCTCAGTCAGTCCACTCCCCCCCCACAGTTAGAAACACCTCCTGAGCACACAATTAACCCCTTGATCACCCCCTAGTGTAAACCCCTTCCGTGTCAGTGACGTTTAAACAATAATCAGTGGCTCTGATCACTGTATAAATGTCAATGGTCTCAAAAAAAGTGTCAAAAGTGTCCGATCTGTCTTCCGCAATGTCGCAGTCCAGTTAAAAATGAGCTGATCACTGCCATTACTAGTAAAAAAATATATAATAAAAATTACATAAATATATCCTCTATTTTGTAGATGCTATAAGTTGTGCGCAAACCAATCAATATACACTTATTTTTTTTACCAAAAAAAATGCAGTGCAAAGTGGATTTGCCTTTCATAAATAACCCCCCATGTATGAGAAAATAGTAGAGAATGAGAATGTGGGACCAATAAATAAGGTAGAAAAGAGTGCTATTTAATGATACTCTAAAGTATTTACTCATTTGCAGTGAGAAGGGAGCCCCACTGCAAAGGGTTGTTTTTTACAATAATCTGGAGCTTTTAAAAAAAAAATCTGGCAGTAGTTTAAAGGAGGGCTTCAAATTTTTTAAAGTCCATAACATTGACAGTTAATGACAAAGTAATAAGTGAACCTCTTCATTGAAGATGCATGTTGTATGTAATAATAATGTAAGAAATTCTGTAGTATTAATGTAAGAATTTCTAAGGCTAATAAAGAGCAATATACATTTCCACAATCATCTGTTTTTTTCAGTTCTTGTATTTATTTTTCAATTACAGATATAGGCTTAGGGGTCAGAGCAATACATGTGATCATGCAAGGATTTTCTCTGTGATTTGGGTAATGAATAATAAATAATGGAAATGCAGCCAGCCAGTTTCACCTAGGTCAAGTTAATTATGTTTTTAATTATGTTGTCAATACATGAAACCATAGTGTAAAAAAATCCAAAGATATGAATGAATTAATATAGAAATTACAGTAAATATGTTCCTTTAAAACATAAAATGAATAAAATGTAAGCCTCTAAATCTAGACATATACATAGTTATATTTATACTTCCATTCAGATTTATTTTAGTTATTTTCTCATCTAACAAATATAGAATCTTTGAAGAGAATATGAAGAATGATCCCGACCTTATACCCATTATTTTCACGTTGCTTCCAAATGCTTTACTGTAACATCTAGTAGAAATATCCCAGTGGATGATATTTGGGAAGGAGGAAAGTAAGAACGGCAAACCTAGTCCAGATTTATGGTGTAGAGCCATCCTACAAAATACTGGCCAATGCTGCGTACAACAGGATCGGGCATTCCGTCAACAAAACCGTGGATTTTTTTCTGACGGATGTTCACTTAAACTTGTCTTTTATACACACGGTCGCACAAATGTTGTTGGAAATTCCGATCGCCAAGAACGCGGTGACGTACAACACGACAAGCCAAGAAAAAGGTAGCTCAATGATTCTGAGCATGCGTCAAATTGATTCCGAGCATGCGTAAGATTTTTGTGCGTCGGAATTGGATACACGCGATCAGAATTTCCAACAAGAACTTTTGTGGTCGGAAAAATTGAGAACCAGCTCTCAAACATTTGTTGTCCGAAATTCCAACAGCAAATGTCCAATGTGGCCTTCACACAGTCGGAATATCTGACCAAAAGCTCACATCGAACATTTGTTGTCAGAAATTCCGATCGTGTGTACGTGGCATAAGAGTGTGAATTTGTGGATGAATACATCTCTTACTGGGTATCCATCCCACATTGCCGTGGAATGGCAATTCAGATTCTAACCACTTCTTGCTCCATTTTAAGTCTGCTTGCTTTCACAGTTGAAGTCTCTCATTTAATTTTCAATCTGAGATGTACAAGGCTATAAAAGAGCATTGAACTGTTATACTTTGTCATCTTCGACTGCATACCAATAAAGCAGCTTAAAGAATGCTGTGACTCTGAAATAAAATCCATAACTCTTTGTAAACAAATCTATATGTTCTTCAGAACAATTATTGCTCCAAGGATTGTGTGCTTCTGCTTATGTTTTCAGAGCAATGTCATTTATAATTAAATATGTTTCATGATCTCATTTACTGAAATGTGAAATGTGAAACCTTTTCACGTTCCCAAGTGTACAACACATAAAATAGCAGCCCTAGTTAGCAAAATAAGCAAGGGATTTGTGTAGTTTAAATTATTTTAACCAATTAACTTATCAACATTTAAAGTGCCTTTAAAGTTAGTTGCTAAAATCTCATATGACCATTTACATATTAATGTATTTTCAAAAGTAATTTTTAATATTCCTAAACCTGCAGCTAGCGCTAAAATAGCATCTAGTGATTCTGCCGTTAATGTCTATGTTCAGGTACTTCCTGTTATAGGGTTACAACACTCTGTCCCTGTCTGTACTGTATCTGTTTTTCTGCATTGCCACCCTGTCACATTGGATCCCAAAGGAGACTACAAGTGACCATTTTATCATACAATATTTAGGCATGGCCCACCATTGTCACCATCAGGAAACCTGCCCTGAGTTACCATCCAGCTGGCATAGCCGTAGGACACTTTTTTATAACATTAATAGGAATAATATACTTGTTCTTGATAATCTGTACACATTTACATTGGAGGAGAATTTATTGAGGCAGTGTGAGAGGGTTCACATGGGCAGGGCCGGATTTCCCACAAGGCCACCAAGGCCAGGACTCGGGGCGGCAATGGGTGAAGGGGCGGCGCTGCTCCTGTGGCGACTTCTCGACCGCCCCCGCACTAACATAGCCCCCCCGCGGGCGGCGGCACTGTAATGTACTATTTTTCGCTGCCCGCCACCGCCGCTGGAGGTCCGCGGCTGGCAGAGATAATGTCTCTGCCGGCAGCCATTTTCCAGAAGACCACAGACTAGTTATAAACGAGAAGGGAGCCTGCCGAGTGGCTACAATAGAAATGGAGCTGCGGCACCCAGCGTCCTCACCGTAGATGCAGATTTAGGAAACTCCCCACCTTTGTCAGGCCATGATAACACCCAAACCTCTCCCATGATGTTGCCGGACCGCAGCACCTCCGTTTTGGCCTGGTTGAGCTGAAGGAAATTGAGCCCCATCCATCTTTTGATGGCGTCCAATCCCTGAAATCAGCCTCAGCCGCAGGAGAGTCGGCCGAAATTCTGGAAAAGAGTTGGGTGTCGTCAGCATATGACTGAAAACGGAGTCCCATCCCCGCCATCAAGGCGAGGAGAGGGCGAAGGTAGATGTTAAATAGGAGGGGGAGAGGGGAGAACCTTGGGGGACACCACACCTTTTTAGGGTCGGAGTCGTGAGCCCCCATTTTCACCCTATCCTTAAAAAACAAAGCGAACCAAGCCAAGGCTGGATCACTTACCCTCGTCACCTCCTGTAGTCTCGAAAGAAGGATTTGATGGTCTATCGCAGGGGTCTTCAAACTATGGCCCTCCAGTTGTTCAGGAACTACAATTCCCATCATGCCTAGTCATGTCTGTGAATGTCAGAGTTTAACAATGCCTCATGGGATGTGTAGTTCTGCAACAGCTGGAGGGCCGTAGTTTGAGGATCTCTGGTCTATCGTGTCGAATGCTGCGGACAAATCTAAAAGGACCAAGATGGAGTGAAAAACCCCCATCTGCATCCACCAGTAGGTTGTCCAGAACATCGACTAAGGCCGTCTCCATCCCATGTTTGGGACGGAACCCGGATTGACACCCGTCCAGTAGGTCAAACTCATCCACATGGGGTTGAAGCTGACCGCAGACTACCTTCTCAATGATTTTTGCCTGGAAAGCAAGACCAGCAATGGGCCTGGATTTATTTGGTCTAGCGGGTCGGAGCCAACCTTTTTCAAAATAGGCGTAACAATAGCCTTCTTAAAATAAGAGGGGACCATACCTTCTAAAAATGTAAGATTAATAAGTTCAGCGAGGTCGGGAGCCAGAACTAGTTTGGGGCAGGGGTCACTCGGGGGCGCAGAATCCTTGGCCTGAGAAATAAGTCCCAGGACAAAGTCCGCTGTCACATCTTTAAAAAAGAACTGAGGGTGATCAAGTAAAGCTGTTGGTTGTTTTTCCAAAATTGAAAATACTGCAAACAATATACTAGGTTTTCTGCTTCTCCTCTTTGGGTTCATTAGACGTCTACCTTTTACTCACAATTTCTGATGTAGTATGAAAGTGAATAAACCTATGGAAGGATTTCAAGGGAGTAGCTCACCATCAAAATGTATATCTGATGTAGCATGAATGTGATCAAATCATGGAAACAAAGGATACAGTATCAAGGGAGTAACTTTATTGAAGTTTTGTAGTATATTCTCTTGAAAACATAGAAATAATTTTATATTATTTTTTTTATTACCAGTGGTGTGCACAGTAGAGCTGCACTAGGTATGCGTGTATGTGTGTGAATACATTACAAAAACACTATTAGAAGATGCAAGCTTCTACTCTGTAGGATCATAGGCCAGGATTGCATGTTCCTAAAACAGCAGATTATTGGCAATCAGAGGATTTTACAAAATCTATGGTCATCTAAAAAGTACTGAAGAGGTAGGCCGCATCTCCTGTATAATATTTTTTTTAATTTGTTAAGATTGACTATAATGTACCTTAGAAGGTACAAATTAGTAAGAAAATAAAATGAAGGTTTGAAATGTAATACAGGAGACAGACGTATCCAGGACTTCTCTCTTCATTGCAGCAAAGTTTTAGTGCATTTGGTCCTATCAAAGCGGAGTTCCACACAAAAGTGGAATTTCCACTCATTGTACTTCTCCCCCCTTCCGGTGCCACATTAGGAACCTTTTGGGGGGACAGTATACCTGTCTTTCACAGGTATGCTATCTCCACTTCCTGGATCCTCAGCTGCGGGTATTGATGTCACTGCGGGGCTCCCTCCTCCTCCTTCCCCGGTCGCAGGGCCAGTAGGAGAGTGGAACGGTGCCTCCTACATGCACAGTAGGGTTCCCGGAATGAAACCGTAAGGCTACACTGCTGGACTCCCTTATTCACAATGAAGGGGGCAGCACCCGACAGCTGATGGAAACATCAGCTGCGGTGCCGACATCGCTGCACTCCAGGACAGGTAAGTGTCCGATTACTAAAAGTCAGCAGCTGCAGGATGTGCAGCTGCTGGCTTTTAATTTTTGCAGCGGTGGGTGGACCTCCACTTTAATGCTAAAAATCCCCCTGCTTGTAACTAAAGGGTAACTAAAACAAAAAGCAAAAATAACATGCTAATTCCCTTCACTTTGGGGAGATTCCATCTATTTTTTTTCCATCTCCAAGAGAGAAAGTAAGGGAAATCTTCCCAATAGGACACTTACACTAAAAAATAAATCGATACAGGTTTTAACCCTTCCCTATTCTATATAAATAAAAAACAAATGTTTTGGCTTTACATACCGTACACTGTAATGTTAGCCTAACCCTTGCCTCAATCCCTGAAGTGCTGGGCTGATCAGTTACGAAATACAAATGTTTTGACATTATTTGGTGTATTTTCAAGGTATTTGTCTCAATAAGTAGTTGAAAATATGTAAAATGCTGCTTTACAGAAAAAATCCATCAGTTGGCTTAAAATACATGCTGTGCATAAGCTCTCAAAATGGCATTGTCATTTTATTTGTTCTCATTTGTGATGAAACTTTGAAAAAACAGCATATTTCACTAAAGAACATTTGTATGCTGTTATGTTTTACCCCTCTGATTTCTTCTTTCAGTTGATCTTTTTATGTTTTTCTGCTCAGTTCTCCACTTCATTTAAAAAGACCTGTCCCACCTCTAAGGCCCCTTTCACACTGGTGCGGCAGCCGCGGTGGCGGTATAGCGGCGCTAAAAATAGCGGCGCTATACCGTCGGATTTACTACGGGATTCGGCCGCTAGCGGTGTGGTATTGACCCCCGCTAGCGGCCGATAAAGGGTTAAAACCGCACGCAATGCGCCTCTCCAGGTATTGCCGCGGTTTCCCATTGTTTTAAATGGGAAGGAGCGGTGAAGGAGCGCTATACATACCGCTCCTCTCACCGCTCCAAAGATGCTGCTGACAGGAGATGTTTTTCTCTCCCGTCAGCGCATCGCCTCAGTGTGAAAGCCCTCCGATTTACCGCCTGAAAAACTCCTCAGTGTGAAAGGGGTCTAAGTGTCAGTTAAATAATTTTTTAAAACATAACTATTCAACAGTTGTTATAAATTAATGCGTTTAACATGTGTTTATTTAACTTACAATTATTATCTTATAGGTAATAGAATATGATTTTTATTTTCTTCACCATAAACTCAAAGGGGTTGCAGAGGTTCATGTTTTTTCACCTTAACACATCCTATGCATTAAGGTGAAAAAACATATGTCATTTACCGGCCTCCCAGCCCTGCGGTTTACTTACCTGAGCCCTGGAAAGTCCTGCATCACGAACACGCTCTTCCTTTGCTCGGTCTTCTCAGCTCTTCATTGGCTAGATTGATAGCAGCGCAGCCATTGGCTCGAACCGTTGTCAACCAACTCCAATGACACGGGCGCCAGGGGGCGGGGCCGAAGCCTGTACTTGCCAGCTATAGATGCTGTATACAGGACTCAGGAGAGTACCCGCAAGGTAACCCCCTTAGGAGAGCTCTTCCCAGAGGGCGATATCAGAAGCAGGGAGGAGTCGAGACAGCCGCCGTGGGACCCTATAAAACGCTGTTTGGGGCCACTCTGTGCAAAACGAGCTGCTCAGTGGAGGTAAGTATGACATGTTTGTCATTTAAAAAAAAAAATTCCAACCTTTACAACATAAAGGCAAATATACTGCAAATATACTGTGCACTGCAAGTGCACTTGCTCCAGAGTTTAGTAAATGAGGTAAAGCTTCACTCTGCAAAGAATACTTAATCTCATGCAAGAAAAAAAAAAACTGCATTTTTGCTTGTATGGGATTGGATGATAGAAATCAGCAGGGCTTCCCATCAGATCTAGGGCAACTGCAGTGCACAGTATGTTTGCCTTAAGTAATTCTACCTCCCTGTGTTACATGCATCCATGATTATGCCAAACATCTTCCTTAGATAATTTAATCAAATTACGTATTCTTTTGTGGTGTTTTCAATATTTGAAATGTATACTTTTCCCAGTCAACATAATGGTTTAAAAGGTCACTTTCTAGATCACTGCATATTTTAAAGACTAATACAAAGTGTTAATGGAAGTGTGGGGGTTGTAAAGGTTTGTTTTTTATTTTCTAAATTGGTTCCTTTAAGCTAGTGCATTGTTGGTTCACTTACCTTCTCCTTCAATTTCCTGTCTAAATGTTTTTATTTTCTTTATTTTCCTTGTCTGAATTTCTCACTTTCTGTTCCTCCTCAGTAAGGTGTTCAGTAAGCTGTTCTAAATGACTTTCCACCGCTGGGATGATGGTGGAAAGCTTACTGAGGAGAAACAGGAAGTGAGAAATTCAAACAAAGACAAAAAACATTTAGAAGGGAAAGGTAAGTGAACCTACAATGCACTAGCTTAAAGGAACCTATTTAGAAAATAAAAGACAAACCTTTACAACCCCTTTAATGCTGAAGTTTAGCGATTGTGTCCTCTGTTTCATTTGCTGTGGGGGTTAATACATGTGGCTCCTCCGGTCAAAGGCACTTATAAAAAGTATCTATTTTATCTGCCCTTCCTGCCCACAATGGGAAGCGCTGTATAAATGGAGGATGGGTGGATAGATTGTTTTTCATTGTGGGAACCATGTACAGCTTCTTTTAAAATAGGAGTAAACCCTTTATTTTTACATGTACCTACAGTATAAGTAAGCCTATAAAAAGGCTTACCTGTAGGGCAGGGGTGTCCAAACTTTTTTCAAAGAGGGCCAGATTTGATGAAGTGAACATGCGTGAGGGCCGACTATTTTGCCTGACATTCTTTGAACCATTAAAATCCGGTCTAAGTGTGTTCGTCCGAGCACTAATACACTGCCCAACAAGAATTACCTTGCCTTTGTGGCTGTGTGTGATGAAGAGATGAGCTCGGGTGTGTTATTCGGATATACTGTATTTATTTATTTTGTGGCCCCAACGAATCCCAGAGCGCTGCTCAGGACTAAGGATGAGCTTGGGGAAAGGGAATAGCCGCTCCAGGTGGGAACCCAGATGAATATCCTCCGTTGTAGACAACTCAGGTGCAGGCAATGCACTTAGCAAAGCAGGAACAAAGCAGCACTCTGATCAAATTGTAGCCTTTATAGTGCTGTCCTTTATTCAATAAAGGCTACAATTTGCTCAGAGTTAAGGATGAGCTTGGGTGTGTTATTTGGATATACCGTATTTATCGGCGTATAACACGCACAGGCTTAGCATTGGCATGAATGCAGCCTCATCATTGGCATGAATGCAACCTCACCATTGCCATGAATGCAGCCTCACCATTGCCATGAATGCAGCCTCACCATTGCCATGAATACAGCCTCACCATTGCCATGAATGCAGCCATACCATTGTCATGAATGCAGCCATACCATTGCAACCAATGCAGCCTTACCATTGCAACCAATGCAGCCTTACCATTGCAACCAATGCAGCCTTACCATTGCAACCAATGCAGCCTCACATGTGCCATAAATGCAGCCTCTCATGTGCCATAAATGCAGCCTCACATATGCCATAAATGCAGCCTTACCATTGCAATCAATGCAGCCTCACATGTGTCATAAATGCAGCCTGACATGTGCCATGAATGCAGCCTTACCATTGCCATCAGTGCAGCCTGATCGATGCCCATCTGCAGCCTCGGAGGGCAGAGGGAGGGGGGCGGGACGAGTGCCGACAGATTACAAACAGGAGAATCTCTTGTTTACTTTGTGGCCTCTTTAATACAAAGTCCCGCCTCCTATGATAGACAGAACAGTCGTCCAAAGGCATCCCGGGAGACAGGACTTCCAATACAGACGCTGCTGAGTAAACAGGAGATTCTCTTGATGTAATCTGACGGCGCTCGTCCTGCCCCCTCTCTGTCCCCTCCAAGGCAGCGCCGATAAATACGTTATATATCTTTTGTGGCCCTGGGGGCCACAAACAATATATATATATATCCAAATCCCCAGGGGGGCCATAGTAAATCAACAGAGGGGTCGCATTTGGCCCGTGGGCCAGACTTTGGACATGCCTGCTGTAGGCACTGTGAATATCTCCTAAACCTGCACTGTTTAGGAGATATTCACACTGCATGCAGCAGGTGATTTCACTGGTGCATCGCTCTGAAGGAACAGCATACCCGGGGTAGCCACTCCTAAAAATCCCTGAAACACTGTAAGATCACAGCTGTGGGGTTATGCAGCAGGGCTGAATATAAAGAGATTTTCGTAGGACTGCCCCCCCCCCCCCCCCCCAGATTTCAGTAGCTTCCAGCTTAGTCCAGTGACATCAGGAAGTGGAGGGGTCAGAGAAACACCATGCAGCCTCAGCAATCGTGAGGTAGATTTGATGCACAGTGCTTGTTCCCTGGCCACCACATCATCCCCCATAGTGTGTGTGTGTGTGTGTGTGTGTGTGTGTAGGGGGGGGGGGGGCAAGGGTACATGGCATCACCGGTTGCTATGATCCCAGTGGCAATTTTGAAGCAGATGATATTGACACAGGACAGCCATTCATATGATGTTGGAAGTCCTGCCTTGCCTTCCACCCTGTGCCATATAGCAGCAGCCATGGTAAATATTAGAGGGTAGGCCTCTATTTGTGAAGGGGGACTGATGAATTTGTTGTAAGGGGGAACTCCAATGTGATCAGGGCTGACTCTGAGGTGAAGATGAACTTTGGGGAGAAAGGGGAACTGTGACGTGGTGGGGGGAACTCTCGTGGTGTGATTGGTGACTCTGATGTGAAGGGGGGGGGGCTCTAGTAATAATTTGTTCCACATTGACTTCTATGGCATGCAAGTCCGCATGTGGCCAGAAGTGGGGGGGTGCCAGAGAGACTCTGAAATACTCAGTGACCGTTCGGCTTCATTTGGAAACCCTCGGAAAGGCTCGGATACACTCAGGAACGGAGTATTTCCAAGTATTTCTGAGTGTTTACGAGTATTTCCAAATGGCTCCAAACAGCTCCGAACGTATTTCCAAACAGCCCTGGCGCCCCTGCACCTCTGGCCAAATGTGGTACTGCACACTGCAGAGGCTTGAATCTGGCTAGTTTTGCGAGACAACATTCGCAAACCGAGTCAGGATTTGAAAAAAAAATGCTCGTATTGCGAAACGCTTGTTAACCGCGTTAATCGTAATCTGAGGCTCCACTGTACTTATGAGAGCATTTTCAGGAATAAATACATTATACAATATAAATGTTACTTATAAACCTGTTTACATCTTTAATTTTATTTATTTATTTGGTCAGTCTCAAATGAATCCAGTCGCTCTCAGTTTCTATAGCGAAAAGCCCATAATGAGTTCTGTAAGCACTGACACTTCTCACAATTTATTTCTTGAATATTGCAGTTTAACTGTGCAAACAGTGAGCTTGCATATTATTTTTTAGCAACTCAGAGCTTAGTCAACAAGGAGAAGCCCTGCTGATCGCCATCATCCAATCATGCGCAAGAAATTTTTATTTTTTATTTCCTTGCACAGGACTTGGTATGATTTGCAAATTGAAATTTCACCTCATTCATGAAGCTCTGTGGAAAATTTACATGCAAAGTGCAACTTCCCTCACAAGGTGAATGACCTGTTTGTATTTAGTAAATCAACTCCATGGTCAGCATGGCCTTTTACAAAATCATCTAAAATGCATAGGTATATTATTGATAACCACCAGAATCCTACAGTTATTTTGGAACTTACTGTAAATAGATAGAGTCACGAATTGAAGGCCACCCAATACCCCGGCCTGAATTTAGCTTTAACCCCCTTAGCGGTAAACCCGAGCGTGACTCGGGGTGGGTTTTCCATGTTAGGATCGGTAACCCCGAGTCACGCTCGGGGTGGACGTGCAGAGTGTGCAGCGGCGCGGCTTACCTGCTCGCTGAATCCACAGGCAAGTTACTTACCTTGTCCCTGGATCCAGCGATGCATCCCCGCTGTGCGAGCGAGTGGGTCCTCCTCGCTCGATTCACAGTGTCCCTGTGTGCCGCCGATCTCCGTTCCCTGCGACGTTACGACGCACGGGGGCGGAGAATGGCGCCAAATTCAAAAAAGTAAACAAACACAATACATACAGTATACTGTAATCTTATAGATTACAGTACTGTATGTAAAAAATACACCCCCCCCCCCTTGTCCCTAGTGGTCTGCCCAGTGCCCTACATGTTCTTTTATATAATAAAAACTGTTCTTTCTGCCTGCAAACTGTAGATTGTGCAAAAGTGTCCCTTTATGTCAAAAATGGTTTTAGATCAGCTACAATTCTGCAACTGAGCAAATTTCAGTGATTTTGAGTTGATTACATTATTGAATAATTTTTATTATAATTATATTATTATTTGTTATAATTATTTATAATTATTTATTATATTATAATTTATAATTTTGTTTTAAAAAAAAAAAATCATACCCGGGATGCCTACAAGACTCTTGTTTGGTCAGATTTAAGTGAGTTATTTCTAAAAATTACAGACCTACAGTATAAAACGCCAAATTTTCTTGCAAAATAATTGTACCGCTTTTGGTACGTAATTCCAGACAGAATCATACCGCCAGGGAGGTTAAGCATCAGACCGTTCTTGGATGTTTTTTTTGGGGGGGAAAACAGAACATTTGATGTAAATGTTTTTCTTTGGTATTAGTATGTATATTTATTATGTCTAATGTTTTGTTGTGATTGTGGACAACTCAAAATGGTTTTATAATTGTGAATTTTGTATTCCTTTAAGTAGTATACTGTGAAAAGGTAGATGCACATCCTTTGTATCTGTAGGCTCTGGGGGATCTGGCCAGATGCCCAGTACACCCAGCCCCCACACTTGATCAATCCAGGTGGTGGGGGATTTTTTGCCATTCACTCCCTCATTTAGCCAATTTTCATCCGGGCTACGTGGGTTGTTGCTTCCTTTGTACCACCATTACCTGCCATCAGATGCAGCTTATCACTTGCCCCGTCACCTGCCACCAGATGCAGCTTGTCACTTGCAACGTTGCCTGCCACCAGATGCAGCTTGTCACTTGCCACATCACCTGCCTTCAGATTCAGTTTGTCACGTCACATGCCACCAGATGCAGCTTGTCACTTGCATATCACCTGCCTTCAGATGCAGCTTGTCACTTGCCATGTCACCTGCCACCAGATGTAGCTTGTCACTTGCCATGTCACCTGCCACCAGATGTGTATTGTCAATTGCCACATTGCCTGCCAAAAGATGTGGATTGGCACTTACCACATCACCTGCCAACGGATGTGGATTGGCACTATCCTGCCATCAGCTGAAGCTTCCCACTGTTGCCTGCCTCCAAAAAATATCAGATGCAGTTTGTCACTTTTTAAATAGAAAGACAATTTGGTGGCAGGCAGATCTGGCAATCTCCTCCCAGTTTTTCAGCACATGGCTCCCAGAGTGAGGGCAGGCAGTGATAGAGGATGTAATCTCTCTGTTGCCCACTGCACAGTAAAGCCAGAACTGCAGTGATGCAGGGTGGGCAGCATGTGTATTTAGGTTCTGTGCTGCCCTAGGCCTGACTAAACTTGTGCACCCCCTAATTTAAATATGACTTACCTCTCAAGGTCACACCCCTTGTTGCTTAAGACCTGCCCTGAAGTTTTTGAGTGGGGACACTAGTTCTGAGGGCCTGGGGGGGCAATAGATTCCCTTAATTTGCATAGATTTCCTCTCACTTCCAGTTCGGTTATGGGGTAGGAAGTGAAGAGAAAGCTCCGCAATGGGACAGGGATAGTAAAAAAAAATTGACAGGGCCTATAACCCTCCCTTACTCTATCTTAAATTAATAAAAAAAAGTGTTGCCTATAGTTCTACTTTAAGCACAAATTTCTGATAATTTTATGAAGAGAACTAAGAAGATATTACTATGCCAATGGTGCAGACATATAGCACAGTGAGGAAAGTTTGTGGTCCAGGATGATAGGACAGTCAAAATTGGAAGAGTAGCCCACCCACAGCTGCAGAATGCTGGCCGTCTGATTATTGAAAGCATTGCGGCCGCTTTATGGGTGCACTAGACTAATTTGCCTAACAGTGTATCGCAAGCTGGCGGGGACTCTTTTCGTGCTGCCCCCTGGGCCTGGGCCTTGTTGACCTAGGCCAGGATACAGCGTTGGTGGGCAGTGAGAGATGATGTCATCTCTCTGCTCGCCCTCCTGCCGGCCGACCCGCTCACTCATCCGCTGGATCATCACATTCGCTGCCAGGCCGCAGCCCAGTGGTTGGTGACCCCTGCACTAAGGCATTTTAGCATACTGCTATAAAAGTGCACTAATGCACTTTAATATACTGCAGCAACAATGCACTAATGCAATTTAATATACTACAGTAAAACTGCACTAAGGCACCTCAATATACTGCAGTAAAGGTGCACTAACGCACCTCAATATACTGCAGTAAACATGTTCTAACGCACCTCAATACACTGCAGTAAATGTGCACTAACATACACCAATATACTGCAGTAAACATGCACTGATGCACATCAATATACTGCAATAAAGGTGCACTATTGCACCTCAATATACTGCAGTAAGCGTGCACTAACGAAACAGTAAAGAGCTGCACTTCAATGTGAAGGACCAATGTTAAAGTCAGTCCATTATAAGCCAAGTGCATATGAACCAAAATAAATCATATAACCATGAAGGGTTGATATTGGAATCAAATATAAAGCACTTGGAATGCTAATAAAAACTATTAAAATAAAGCAAACACATCCAATGAACAAGGAAAGTGACATTCCCAATTCCTCATGTTCAGAGAAAATCTGTATAGAGTGAGTCTGTGATAAAAATAGGTGTTGATGAAGATAATTGAGGGATGAACCTCCAAATATTTGTGCAAACACCCGTGCTCCACCACCAACCAAAATCACTGCTTACCAGAGGCAAGAGGATAACAATGGGAAAAAGGTATATTGCGCTTATTCAGTAATAGCAAGCAAGCAGCTAAAGTGTTATACTACACAGATGCAAGAAAAAGGGAAAAACAAGCTGCGCTAGAAATTTAAATGCATACATAAATATCAAATATATGCCTGTGCATAAAAGTAATATACATACATAAATGGCAAATAAATACCTGTGCAAAAACGCATGTAAACCAAAGCGAATATAAACATAGGTATAAATAAATATGTGTGATCAAACACTCTCATTAATGAACCAGAGAAAATATGTGAAATAAATTGGATAGACCAATCAAGTCCATAAGTGAGAATTTAAAGTGAATTCAATAAAGTCCAAAAAATGATTATGATTAGACTTCAATCTCCAAGTGGGGAGACCTCCAAAAGGGTACCACCAATATACAAGTGATGAGGAAAAAGCCTCAGGAGGTTTTAAAAATCATAGCTAGGACTGCAGTTACACAGAGTGCCTTGACGCTTGGCCTGCAGCTTACCAGTCCCCCTGTGGAGACTGTCAGTTATTCTTGGGGACACACGTCAGACCCGCACATGTGTCCATATACTTCAGCTTCCATGATAAGAATTTCCAGTGGTCTCTATACTACTGTACCATCTGCTCCTATACCCTAGTCCTATGCTGTAATCCAATGACGCTGTTCATGGTGGACATCTAATCATCATACATGCCTATTATGATCTCCTGACAAGAGATCAATTCCAGCTGGTAAGAGGCAGCGTATTAGTAAGGTGGAGATGTTTTCCTATCAACACATTCTGGGCTATTGCTTTTTCCACATCACTTGGATATTGGTGGTACCCTTTTGGAGGTCTCCCCACTTGGAGATTGAAGTCTAAAGAGGATAACAAGCCTGTCATGCAGTCTTAAATCCTCCAATGGATGTACGAAGTTCAATTCGGTGGAAATCGATGTATGTATTTAACCCTTGGCGTTGGCAGACCCACTGTCAACGGTGGCTGATCCCCAGCGGTGTGGCTTCTCTTAGTAGCTGGGTTAAAGTTGCTGTTGAGTTCAGATCCTCAGCCAACGAAGCGTGCACTAACGCAGTTCAATATACTGCAGTAAAAATGCACTAGCGCATGTCAAAATACTGCTGTAAACGTGGACTAATGCAGGCCAATATATTGTAGTAAATGTGGACTAACACATGTCAATATACTGCAGTAAACGTGCACTGACACACATCAATATACTGCAATAAAGGTGCACTAACGCACCTCAATATACTGCAGTAAATGTGCAGTAACGCATGTCAATATACTTCAGTAAACGTGCACTAACGCACCTCAAAATACTACAGTACACATGAACTAACGCTCCTCAATATACTGCAGTACACATGCACTAACCCACCTCAATACACTGCAGTAAACGTGCACCAACGCAGTTCAATATGCTGCAGTAAACGTGCACTAACGCACTTCAATATACTGCAGTAAACGTGCACTAAGGCACCTCAATATACTGCAGTAAATGTGCACTAACACATGCCAATTTACTGCAGTAAACATGCACTGACGCACATCAATCTACTGCAATAAATGTGCACTAATGCACCTCAATATACTGCAGTAAATGTGCACCATTGCAGTTCAATATGTTGCAGTAAATGTGCACTAACGCACCTCAATATACTGCAGTAAATGTGCACTAACACACATCAATATACTGCAGTAAATGTGCACTGACACACATCAATATACTGCAATAAAGGTGTACTAATGCACCTCAGTATACTGCAGTAAACGTGCACTAACGCATGTCAACATACTGCAGTAAACGTGGACTCATGCACATCGTTATATTGTAGTAAATGTACACTAACACACGTCGATATACTGCAGTAAACATGCACTGACGCACATCAATATACTGCAATAAACATGCACTAACGCACCTCAATACACTGCAGTGCACATGCACTAACGCTCCTCAAAATACTGCAGTACATGTACACTAACCCTCCTCAATATACTGTAGTACTCGTGCACTAATGCAGTTCAATATACTGCAGTAAATGTGCAATAATGCACGTCAATATACTGCAGTAAACATGCACTAATGCACGTCAATATACTGCAGTAAAGGTGAAGTAACGCAAATTAATATACTTCAGTAAACGTGCACTAACGCACCTCAATATACTGCAGTACATGTGTACTAACGCAGTTCAATATACTGCAGTAAAAGTGCACTAACGCACCTCAATATACTGCAGTAAAGGTGCACTAATGCTCCTCAACATACTGCAGTACACATGCACTAACCCACCTCAATACACTGCAGTAAACATGCACCAACGCAGTTCAATATACTGTAGTAAACGTGCACTAACGCACCTCAATATACTGCAGTAAACGTGCACTAACGCACCTTAATATACTGTAGTAAACGTGCATTAAGGAACCTCAATATATTGCAATAAAGGAGCACTAACGCACCTCAATATACTGCTGTACACATGCACTAACGCTCCTCAATATACTGCAGTACACAAGCACTAACCCACCTAAACATACTACAGTACACGTTCACTAATGCACGTCAATATACTGCTGTAAAGGTGCGCTAACGCAGTACACTCACACTGCACTATAACATTATTCACACTAAACTGACACTCTACACTCAGAATAGAATCACAATAGCACAATATAGTACACTAACTTTCTAGTAGCAGTGAACAGAGCCCTGTGGGAAGAATCCTTTTATAGAGGGGGTGGGTCTATGAGCAATGAGCCATAATTGGGCACAGTCATTACTTTCTCCATTCATGGCTCTGACAATGCTTTGTGTCCTGATAGGGCAAATCCTTCATTGCTTAAGCCAATCAGGGCTTCCAATTCCCCTACCGGCGCACAGTATATTGCGGGGTGCTCAGCGGGCTGAACAAAAGGTCAAACAGCCCAACAATTAGAGAGTGGGTAACCGCTCAAAGAGAACCAGGTAATCTGATTCCTGTGGTCCGAGCCAAGGGTGCAGGCAGTGCAATCAAAATGCAGGTTAGGATGAAGGAAAAAAAACTGGGACAGCCGCACTCCAAAAAAACTCCTCCTTTAATTAAAAATCACAAAATACATGCCACAGCAAAAAACAGCACAACAAAAGAAAAGCTGACGTTTCGCACTATGCCTTAGTGCTTCTTCATAGCTAGTCAAAACTAGCTATGAAGAAGCACTAAGGCATAGTGCGAAACGTCAGCTTTTCTTTTGTTGTGCTGTTTTTTGCTGTGGCATGTATTTTGTGATTTTTAATTAAAGGAGGAGTTTTTTTGGAGTGCGGCTGTCCCAGTTTTTTTTCCTTCATCCTAGCCCAACAATTAGGGTGTTCATTGAACAGCCATTGTTCGGCCCGAATTATGCTTGGGCCGAACGGTTCGCCTAACACTACCTCACAGCTGTTCACATTCTCCAGTCTCATCTATACTCCTCCATCCTACTCCTACAACTTGCTATCTTTTTTAAACCTACTTCCTATGGCTAGTGAATTAACCCTCTTTTTCCCTTAAAGGGACCACAGTCCAAAGAGAGAGGAAATACAGCATCCTTCCAGCACCCAGCCCCAGTGTCCTGTACAATATGTAGCCCTCTTTTGGGGTTACGGGGGTAATGAGAAATGGCGGCCCCTAAACAGCATATTGCACTTTCTGTTTTATGCAATTTTCTGCTTTGCTTGCCTTAATGTGGTTCCGAGGTCTGTTTATAAAGTATTGCATTGTAAAACCACAGTTTCATCAGGGTAAAGTTTTTCAGCGTATTTTATTGCAATTTACAAATACCACACTGGTGACCTCACAATAGGGATAAAACTGTTCCGTGGAAGGGAGTTTAATAAGACACGTGGCCACTCATTAAAATGAGAAGAGATTTAATCCTAAACTGCATAGAGGGTTCTTTACTGTAAGAGCGGCAAAGATGTGTATTCCCTTCAACAGGCGGTGGTTTCAGCGGGGAGCATTGATAGTTTAAAAAAAACTATTAGATAAGCACCTGAACAACCACAACATACAGGAATATACAACGTAATACTGACATTTAATCATACACATAGTTTGGACTTGATGGACTTGTGTCTTTTTTTCAACCTCACCTATTATGTAACTATATGTAGAGTGACTTTGTCTGCAATAGCATTTTTCACTACCTAGAATGCTGCCTCCCGTACGTCTGTCTATTCCCAGGGTACCTTTTTATGTGCTAACTGTCTCAAAGTCTCACACATATCAGGGAGATGCTTACAAATTTTGAAAATGTAATTAAACATGCCCAGGAATCTCATAAATCCCCATACAGTACATCTGTAGGAGTAGGCATTTCTTGTACAGCTTACAGTTTTTCTAAATCTACTTTTAAATCATTTAAAGTTAGCAGATGTCCAATGTATAGCACTTCAGTCATTTTTATTTGGAATATATCCAGGTTTATATTCATTTGTTTTTCTTTACATCTCTACAAGAATTGCATCATCTTCTGATTAAGATCTTTTGTTTAAGATTCTATTCCATCACCTTTCCCCGTCATTAGCATATCATCTGCTATTGTCTTTACTCCAGGGAGTCCTTCTAGGACTCGATTTAGCATTTGTTGAAAAAAATGGAGCAGAACTTGCTCCCTTGGGCAGTCTGAGGCATTGATAATATCAATTTGGCATAAAAATTGTTGTCAAGTAACTTAATTGCTCATCTAGTTTAATGTACCAAAATCCATCTTTTACATCACATGCTAAAATTCTTCTATCTTTTAAAAAAAATCTGGTTAAAATATCTTCTACTGTAGGCACGAGGTAATGCTTCCTTTTCAAGACTTTGTTTTGTGCTTTGGAATTCATGCATATTTTTACTTTGCCTGATGGTTCTTTCTACTATCACTAAACTACTTATTGAAACTGTGCTTTTCTGTACTAGGGCTTTAATACATTTGGCCTGTAGATCCTTAAGTGGTTGCATTAAAGATTCAGATACTTTTCTTTCTGGTAATCTAGTGGGCTCTATTGTTGAATCAATTGCAAGTTTGTATGTGCACCCATCACTTTCATAGAGGTCTGCATAATGTGCCTGCATGGTCTATAAATCCAAACTTAGAAATGTGACTAGTGTTCTGAAGTTTTAGCACTCTGGAAGACGTTTGGAGCCAGAATGTCATGAGAGTGTACATTTATCAAGTCAATAGCTTAAACTGCTTTGATTCAGAGGAATTTGATCACCATCATTTACTAGGCCAAATTTAAGTATGTAACTTTTTTTTTTTACAAGAATGTATTAACTTAAGTGCGCCTGTACCTATGGGTTTTTCGAGTTGTTTTATTGTACATCATGATTATTTTGCAAGCTGAATCGATACTTATTTTCAATTATTCAAGGAAAAGCATTGCACTTTGCTCCGCAATTTAGCTCAAACCTAATGCGCCTTCATCCTGCAAGAAGGTTTGTATCAATAGTTGCCTGTTGCTTTACAATATTGACACTTTCTTCTGCTGGCTGTAGTTATAGCCACAACATGTCTTCTGAACAGTCCATGTTTTTGTGTTACTTTTGTTTTCATGTCTCAGCTGCTGTTCTCTTTATAGTCTGCACTGAGCTGCAAAATGCCATAGATTCTGCATATCTGACCATATGATTTATGTTCCCCTGTAACAGGTATTAAATGCGCTTTGCCATCAATTAAACCTTCAATCATCTTTAGATTGTCTCATGTAAGTTGAAAGGCTCTGCATTCCCTATTACATTTCTGTAGACCCAGATCATTCTCTCTTAACTGTCTTTCTTTGAGGTGAGAATCTTGCATTCCATGCTATCCTGTCTCTGATATCCCCAATCTCATAGCTTGCTACTTTTCACAATCTAATGTCCACAATCTCTTTAGTTTCTCTTTAGTTTCTTAATCAAAATCCAGTTTCTTAATCGTATTCTAGAAAAAAAAATATTCTTCCAAAGGTTTTTTTTTGTGTGTGTAACAGTGTTTAAAGTTGTAGTAAATTCTACAATTTTTTTTTCAAATGGGCCCCTGCAGATGTATGCCATAGTGTGCTAATATGCACTGCATACCAGCACATTATGACAGACTTACCTTTCAAATGGAGCCCTCCAGCACTGAGCTATCACCTTTCCCAGTGCTAACATCTTCATTCTGTCTTCGCTCTCTCTGGCCATTTAAATGGCCGGGCTGTGATGACGTTACTCCCACACATGCGCGCAGGAGTCACTATAGTGGCATGGCTCTCTCTGCATTAACGTCACACTCATTGTGCTCTAAATGCAGAGCACACTGTGCACATGTGCAAAGTAAATATCTTCTGAACTAGTCAGGCCCCATACACACGTCCGAGGAACTTGACGGGCAAAACTCATCGTTTTGCTCGTCGAGTTCTGTGTGAAGCCGCCGAGGATCTCGGCGAGCCAACTTTCCTCATTGAACAATGAGGAAATAGAGAACATGTTCTCTATTTGGCTCGACGAGGAACTCGTCGGCTTCCTCGGCTGAAAGTGTACACACGGCCGGGTTTCTCGGCAGAATTCAGCTCCGATCGAGTTTCTGGCTGAATTCTGCCGAGAAACTTGGTCGTGTGTACGGGGCCTAAGAGTTTACAACCACTTTACCAACAGCTCTATAACAGTCAGGCTCTGAAAAAAGTCAGTAAAACATATCTGCCTTTTCCCCAAATTAAGTAATCTGCCAAATTTATTTTATACTTGTCATCACTGGGTACTACTCCACATATAGAGGACATTTTCTTTCTAATGCTGTCGTATTTTAAACATTAGAAGAACTCACATCTAGTCTCCCAGGGGTTTTCAGTTCACTTTCCATGGTGTCATTATGGGGGAGATTTACTAAAACCGGTGCACACAGGAACTGGTGCAGCTCTGTATAGTAACCAATTAGCTTCCAGGTTTTCTTGTCAAAGCTTAATTAAACAAGCTGAAGTTGGAAGCTGATTGGTTACTATGCATGTACCAGTTTTAGTAAATAATCCACTATAGGTCCACTCTCCATTGTGTCTTTATACAGTGGGACTGATATACTAAAACTGGAGCGAGCAAAATCTGGTGCATCTCTACATAGAAAGCAATCAGCTTCCAGGTTTTATGGTCAAAGTTTAATTGACAAGCTGAAGTTAGAAACTAATTGCTTACTGTAACGACACCCCCAGTATGAGAGGGTTTAAAGTCGTTTAGGATATTCCATTCCCGAACACAGGGCAGCTACCAGACACTCCAACCAGCCGAATAAGACCCCATACTAATAATTCTCCCCCAAATATGAGACTTAGCTCCGTGTTGAGGTTCAAGCAGGAATCACAATCTTTATTGAAAGACTACAGGCTTATATACAGTAAAAGAGGAGGTGCATACATATCCTGCTCATATTACTCTAAAAATACACCTGTGACCAGACCTAATTAACATGAGCTAATTAACTAATCCCTTTAAGCAGCCAAGATGACTCAGAGACATGACCTTTAGGCTAGACTTGCCGTCTTGTAGCTCAGAAGACACAGTCAACATTATCACCAATCAACACAGAACTCCTACTCACAATTACAGGGTCAATTAGCACAAGCCACAATGAAAGACCCTTAGAAGTTATCCTAGACTCATTTACATTATAACAGACAGACAGGTGGCTGGAGGTGATGCCATTAGCATCTCCTTACAGTATGTCCCAACAGTATGAATGAGTCACTCTTTCTAATATGGCATATATCCTGGGAGATATTGTGGATAAATATCACTGTCCCATTTTAAATAATCCAAGACATATTCCTAATGTCCATTATTCTCTTGCTCACCCTGTGCCCCTAATAGACACAGGGTTATTTAGACATAAGAGGTGCATGGGGAGCTGAAGCAAGGATATCCCATACTTTCCGAAGGGATTCTTGGTTTCACAGGCCCTCCCGTTACAGTTACCATGCAAAGCTGCACCAGATTCTGAGTGTTCTAGTCTTAGTAAATATCCCCTAAATGTCTACCCTCTATGGTGTCTTGAAAAAATCCATTCTCCATGGTGTTTTTAAACGTCCGCTCTCCATGATGTCTTTATAAGTATACTCTTCAAGGTGTCTTTATGCCACGTACCTGGTCTTAAAGCTGAAATGCTGAGAAGGCTCTCCTTGCTGCTAAGTGCTCGGTGACCCTGAAGGTGGATACAGGGAACATGAAGGCCAAAGAAGCAGGGATTGCTGACTGTGCCACAGATGAGAAATGTAGGTAGGTATAGAGATCTCTCTGTAGGTGGATACCAGATGAGGTGAGCAGTAGGACCCAGAACAGCTGATGGTTGTACAGGCTGCACACAGCAGAAAGCAAGTTGCAGTGGTAAGTGAAGCAGGCTGGATACAGCAGGTAAATATTGCAAACTGGAGCAACAGGTGAGTACTGCAAATAGGTACAGCAGGCTGGGCACCACAGGTAGGCACCAAGGTGGATCACAGCAGACAGGGCAAAGCAGAAGGTGTAGTCAGGGACAGATGCAGAGATCATTAAGCCAGTGGTCAGCAGACAGGAGATCAGAGACGTGTCAGGCAGGCCAAGGTCATACACAGGACAGGAGACAAGAGCAGATCTGTTGGCAATTTGGGTTTAGAGCAGGGGGAGAGACAAGAGGTATCCAAAGGCAAGCTGGGTCGGTAACAGGTAATCAGAAGCTCTTTTAAAGGACAGAAGGTGCCAGGATCCCCCATGCATTGCATGTGTCGTCGCACACAGGTGTGCACCATGGTGAACAATACCTGTGTGCGCATTCGTGCGCACATGCGCGCAGCCATATTGGAAATTGCCCACTGTGCCAGGCCTACGGGCAATTCTCCTCCAGCTAGTTTCCTGACACTTTATATGTCCACTTTCCATGGTGTCGTTATATGTCTAATCTCCCTTGTGACAGTTCACACGACAGTTGTCATGTCTTCATGTGTAAGCTCCAAGTGATTTCAGCTAGTCATTTTGTTTATTCAAAGTCCTGCTGCCACCATGTTTAAATAGCTACCTTTGCTTATAATTTGTGAAAAATAAGTGTAGCGCCAATAAGAGAACCACCTGTATGGCGGAACCAATATATTGGCCCAATGACAGATAATGTTCATAGACCGTGAGCAATGTTGCTCCTCCAATAGTGAACCATACACACTGTGATTGAGTATAGTAAATAAAGTGCACTAACAACAGCTATGAACTATTGTAGCAAATTGGCATAGATTAACCCTGTGAGTGAACAGGTAAATCTAAAAACGTGAAAAAAAATATAGATAAGTGTACCGCCAATAAGATGACCGCCTGTATGGCGGAACTGATATAACGGCCAAAAGACAAGTAATGGTCACAAATCGTGAGCAGTATTACTTCTCCAATAGTGAATCACACACACTATAAGTGAGTATAATAAATTAAGTGCACTGACAACAGCTATAAATTATTGTAGCAAATTGGCATAGATAAACCCTGTGGGTGAACAGGTGAATCTAAAAAACATAAAAATATAAGTATAGTGCCAATAAGAGAACCACCTGTATAGTAGAACTAATATGGCAACTAAGTGACAAATAATAATCACCAATCATGAACAATGTTGCTTCTCCAATATTAAACCACACACACTGTAAAGCCTCGTACACACGGCCGAGGAACTCGACGTGCCAAACACATCGAGTTCCTCGGCCAGTTCAGCCCTGAAGCCGCCGAGGAGCTCGGCGGGATGAGAGCTCCCATAGAACAACGAGGAAATAGAGAACATGTTCTCTATTTCCTCGTCGAGCTCCTCGTCGGCTTCCTCGGCCGAAAGTGTACACACGACCAGTTTCCTCGGCAGAATTCAGCCAGAAACTCGGTCGGAAGCTGAATTCTGCCGAGGAAACTGGTCGTGTGTACGGGGCCTGAGTGAGAGTAGCAATTAAATACACCAACAACAGCTGTGAACTATTGTAGCAAAGTCCCAATCAAAGATGGAAAAAATAGTCCATACACCATGGAGATAGTATGAATGTAGTTCCCACTTCAGATGGACTTGGACCAAGTATATTTTTCAAGATGCAATCCCCAGGACTTAGAAACAGGTTAAGTTAGGTACTCTTACCGGATGGAGTGAACCCCCAACTCACCATAAGGTGGGGGTGGGGGTGGGGGTCTCAAAGGCTCTTATGGGCCGATTGCCCTCTCTGGTCACCATCAGGGTTTCAAACCCTTACGTTGGTTATCCCGGACGTAGTCTGTGTCTGGTGTATTCAGGATACACTCGTGGCCAGATGTTTCACTCCAAACTGGATACCATGCACCGTAATACCAAATCAATGAGTTCCAATCAGGAAAAAAGCTCCTCATAGTGTAAAATTGTAAACATTTTATAAAATTTCAAAAAATCACACTGGTTACTGCAAAAATTCATATCCAAATCCAAAAAAAGGCACACATGAAATATAGAAACACACAGCAATCCCCCACCTTGAATATGGGCAGATTGTAGTCCAACAGTGTGCAGTGGAAAAATGGTAGGACCAGCGTACCCAACCGGTTTCGTCTGATATGGACTTCTACAGGGGTGTACAACTGGGCCCCACTTCTCACCTGCACTTAAATACCCCACTATTTTACACTATGAGGAGCTTTTTTCCTTTTGTTTCCCCTGATTGAACTTGGTATTACGGTGCATGGTATCCGGTTTGGAGTGAAACATCTTGCCTCGAGTGTATCCTGAATACACCAGACTACGTCCGGGATAACCAACGTAAAGGATTGAAACCCTGACGGTGACCAGAGAGGGCAATCGGCCCATAAGAGCCTTTGAGACCCCCCACTGTATGGTGAGTTGTGGGTCCACTCCATCCGGTAAGAGTACCTAAGTTAACCTCTTTCTAAGTTCCTGGGGATTGCATCTTGAAAAATATACTTGGTCCAAGTCCATCTGAAGTGGGAACTACATTCATACTATCTCCATGGTGTATGGACTATTTTTTTTCCATCTTTGATTGGGACTTTGCTACAATAGTTCACAGCTGTTGTTGGTGTATTTAATTACTACTCTCACTTACAGTGTGTTCCGCCATACAGGTGGTTCTCTTATTGGCACTATACTTATATTTTTATGTTTTTTAGATTCACCTGTTCACCCACAGGGTTTATCTATGCCAATTTGCTACAATAATTTATAGCTGTTGTCAGTGCACTTTATTTATTATACTCACTTATAGTGTGTGTGATTCACTATTGGAGAAGTAATACTGCTCACGACCTGTGACCATTACTTGTCTTTTGGCCGTTATATCAGTTCCGCCACACAGGCGGTCCTCTTATTGGCTGTACACTTATCTATATTTTTTTCACATTTTTAGATTTACCTGTTCACTCACAGGGTTAATCTATGCCAATTTGCTACAATAGTTCATAGCTGTTGTTAGTGCACTTTATTTACTATACTCACTCACAGTGTGTATGGTTCACTATTGGAGGAGCAACATTGCTCACGGTCTGTGAACATTATCTGTCATTGGGCCGTTATATTGGTTCCGCCATACAGGTGGTTCTCTTATTGGCGCTACACTTATTTTTCATGTTTTTTCACAATTATCCTTTTGTTGTGTTGGCTGCCTACAGTTTAGTTTAGTTTGTTTATTTCAGTTTAGCACAATATATTTATTATATATTTTTTGCTTATGATTGCTGATACACGTGATAATAATGTACAGATTATCTTCACATGACATGTATCTCAGGTTGAATAGCATACCAACAGATTTTACACACAACCTTGGTTTCATAGTAGTGAGACACCTAGTGAAGAACTACTATAAATATATAATATACTGGTACAGCTTCCATTAAAGGCTATCATTAATAACCTACAGTGTGGAAGTCTGAGTCTATCATTACTCACTGTATAACGAGGTGAAATGTAGCAAGTGAATAATATAGCAATGTCTGCTGAAAGTTTTAGCCTCAAAAAGAGGATTATGGCATCCCAAGGCATTTCAAAAAAGTGATTAATAAATCAAAATAGAAAAATAGGTTTATTCAATGTTACTATAAAAGAATAACTGAACAAAAAATATATAAACACTGAAGGAGCTCGAGACAATGTGCACTTTTGTGTGCACATACAGTACACTGTGTTGACATGTGCTCTCTTGTGTATATATTTTGCAGAGATGTGAGTTAATGCAGACTAGAATAAAACAGTTTATTTGTGGCCTCTGGCTTTATACAACCAAGGAGAATGTGATTATGCTTATGAACACTTCTTCTGTTGGGAGAAAAAACAGAAATGATGGATGAATTTCTCAGAACTCGGAGCTAAAGAAACTCTTCTATGTTATATTTTCTTTTTTTTGCTCAGGCAGCTTGCTAAAAAGTTGTATTAACCTCACAAGAGCTGAAAGAACATATACTGTGTGCCATAGACTGGATTCTGTTAAATAAATGCATTTCTATTAAAGCGTTATGTCCCAGACAAAGCAAAGTAGCATATAGAGAAATTATATTAAAATATACTGAATTTACTTAGACTTTGCAGAAAAATCTAGCCCACAGGTAGAGTCCCATAATCAATACATAGAGTTGTCGAATGATTTCTATTTTTTTTTTTTTTTTTGGATGGTACATAAGATCTTTCGGTACTTCCAGAAAATTACTCACTAATATACAGGGTTCTAGGGTTAACTTACTATATAAAGCAGAAGTGCACTATGCAAATTTCAAGTTTTAGTTATGTTTTCCTACACCCTATTATTGATTCATGTGTGCTCGGACCCTCTGTTCATGATGCTAAAAGACTATAGTATGTCAGGTAAATCACCCAAAAAGGACAAATTCACAGGTGAAAACTGTCTAAGGCCTCGTACACATGGGCAAGAATCTCGTCAGGAAAAAAACGTTGTTTTTCCCGATGAGATTCTTGGCAAGAATCTCTTACCACCCGAGTGTACACACTGACCTTTTCTAAAGAACCGCGGTTCTCTTGAAAGGCAAGAACACAGTGACGTCATCGCGTACGACGAGCATGCGCTCGTCACATTCCATGCCGTCGCCGCCATCTTGCTTCACCCTACCTATGCCGTGGAAGCTACCGCGCATGCTTAGAAGTGATTTCTAGCATGCACGGGTTTCCACGGCGACAGGTAAGTATACACACTCGTAGGGAAACAGGCCGACAAGAATCTCGACGAGAAAAAAGAGCGCAGGTTCTCTATTTTTCTCGTCGAGATTCTGCCCAGATTTCCTGATAAGAAACCTGAAAGCCTCGTACACACGAATGGTTTTCTCAGCAAGAAAGCTCTGCCAGCAGTTTTCTTGCTGGTTTTTGCCGAGAAAAACGGTTGTGTGTGCGAGGCCTAAGGTGAGCATCCCCCTCACTTTATGGAGATTTTTTCTCATTGCTGGTTGGCCCAGCACAGGAAGTAGAAGGCAATCTCACCAGCAGAGCACAAACAGCAAAAAATTAACTGATAGAGATTTTAACCCTTCCCTGTTCTATCCAATTCTTTACAAGGGCCTCAAGTGTTTATAGAAGATTCTAATGATCAGCAGGAGATGGAAAGGTTCTTACTCCATCCACTAGTGGGTCCGTAAACACAGCCTGCCACAAATTATTTGTCTGCTTGTGTATAGCATCTAAACACACTATGAACTAGAGAAAAAAGGGAAAAAAGGTAAGTAGGAGTAAGATGACATTCGTGTTTAAAGTATACAGTAGGTAAACCCAATTAATAAACCATATAAATATTAACATGTTAATTTCATTTCAAAGGTGATTTTAAAGGCTAAATTCACCTTTGATAAAAAAAAAAATACCATTACAATACAAAATGTCCATTTGTTATTTTTTTCCCCAAGGAACCTGCAAAGCATTGTACCCACAATCACTGAAACATGGATGCAATGCCAGGCACCTGCAGACAAGTTCTACAGCTTCCTGCCTGTACCTCTCTCAGTTTGAAAGCTGCGGGGTGCAGCACCCTTGCAGTTCTGTTATGGGGTGACAATGTCTGTCCTTTACTTTTTCTCCTTTATTGCCACCCTGTGCTCCTTTTGTTGATATACAAACAAATATTAGATGAAAACAGTATTTTTTAATGACAATTAAATGATATATTGTGGTTTATAAATTAAATGTCATTCAGTTATGATTTGTATATATTTAGATTTTTCATAAAGAGAAAGGTGAAACCTTAATAGCCATTTTCAACCCCCCCCCCCCCCAGTATTTATGAACCAGTCTCTGTGGGCTAATTGTGATTTTAATGGTTTGGTGTTGTAAGTGTCAGCAGTATACCAGACACTTGCACTTAAAGCGAAGGTTCACCCTAAGAAAAAAAAATAGCCAAAAAGTCTCCCAAAAATGTGAAAAATAAAATGGCTGTTGCTAGGCAGATCATCCTAATCTGCCGCTTGCTCGGTAGCGGTGGTCTTCTCTCTTCTCCTTACCTGCGTTGCCTCCTGGGAAGTGGGGTGCTGTCTTTTGGGAACTGTGTGTCTCCAAGAGGACAGCCGCCCATTCACAAAGAGCCACGTGACTCGCTCATGCGCAAGGCTTCACTGCCTTTTTCCCTTAGTGAGGATGACGGCGCCGGCACACAATCCAGAGAATGGATCGGCCTCAGGTGGCCGACATCGCGGGAACGCTGGACAGGTAAGTGTGCTTATTAAAAGTCAGCAACTACAGTGTTTTTACCTGCTGACTTTTAAAAAAAAAATCCCAGCTGAACCTCCACTTTAAGTCACACTCATAGATTTCTGAGTGAACATTGATTGCTCCAGGTAAGACAACAGAATGAGCAGGGTTCATTTTCAGAAATGTATTCTGTCTGGCATTTTTAAAAACAATTGTTATTTTATTGTAGTAGTTCCTGTTTGGTAAATTAAATTTAAAGTTTTGGTAAATACCATTAAAACTGATATTAGAAAGTGAATGTAGTTCATTAAACTCTTTAAGGAGGGTAATTTAGGAGGGTTTGCATATATATCCCTGCATCCAATTTGCATGACCTGCGAGTGTGATTGGCTCTCAATGGAGCCAGTTCACTCAGGTCCAGGGTAACAGCGGTCTGCATTCCTAAAGTCCTAAGTCCTGTATGTGTTTGGGTCCAGTTCAGGTGCGAATTCAGGCTAAATATTGGACCTGATTCACACCTGAACCCATGAACAGGAACACATCGGACCCCATGCTGGAAACCATGGCTCCACACATGTGAACCCAGCCTGAAGGTAAAGCTGGAGTTCAGATTTAAGTCACTGCTTTCCAATAAGCAGCAGTGGTGTTAGCCTGCTATGTGCACTCTGTTATTTGGCCTTTGGGTAGCCTATTATGCAACGCTATATCCTGGCCTAGGCCAACAAGGCCCAGGCCTAGGGCAGCACTTTGCAGGGGGGCAGCACAGAAAGAGTCCCCGCCGGCTTCTAATTTTGACTGTCCTATCTTCCTGGACCACAAACCTTCCTAACTGTGCTATATGTTTTCTGCTGCACCATTGGCATGGTTATATCTTCTTAGTCCTCTCCATAAAATTATCAGAAATTTGTGTTTAAAGTAGAACTATAGGCAACACTTTTTTTTTTTTTTCGTTTTTGGATACAGTAAGGGAGGGTTCCATTCACTTCCTGTCCATAGCCAAACAGGAAGTGAGAGGAAATCTTTGCAAATTAAGGGAATCCACCCCCCCAGGCCCTCAGAACTAGTGTCCCCACTCGAAAATGTCAGGGTGGGTCTTAAACAGAAAGGGGTGTGGTCTTGACAGGAAGGGGTGTGTCATTTAAATTAGGGGTGCATGAGTTTAGTCAAGCCTAGGTCAGCACAAAACCTAAATACACTACTGCTATTATGTCTATCAGATAGGCAGTGAACATTCTGTGAAGCTCTATGCAATAAAATGCATAGCATATACACTGTGTATTATACACGTGTTATGTGAAAACACATTTATGGCGGGTGTGTTTTTTGGAAACTGAAAGAAACTTGTACCTAATTTTCCATAAATTTTTGATGCAGTTTTAAGTTCATAGGCACATATTTACTTGTGAAATTTTAACAAAAAATTCAGACACTTTTTTGTATGATTGCTAAGGTTCATTCACATTAAGATACACAAGGTGGGCTATGCATGAGGGTCATTTGCTATATGTATTTTTTGGTAAGTAAAATGTAAAACTTTTTTTAATCTTAAAATTGTATAAACTTGTTTCTGTCATCACTAGAATTTCAAATTGTATTATGTTTTACATCAGTGTGCTGAATAATACAGGATACCCTTATTTACCATGGACAACTTATCTTGTTGCATCAATAAAAGACCAACAATAACCTTCCAGGAACAAATGTTTGAACAAATTCTAGCTTGCATGGGAATTGTTTGCATGCTCACTATATTGGTAGTGTAATGCACACAGTTTGATGTGATATTAAGATCTGGTGACCCCAAACTGAGTGAGTACCAAAAAGAAATACAGGTTCTTTTGCCTCAGACAGGGACAGCAATTTTTAATTTGGTACGTCTTTCTACCACCAGAACAAAGCCAAAGACATGAAGTAGCCTTAAAGAATTGTTTTTTTTTTCCACAGCCTTTAATGAGCACAATCAAGTCAAATAAACAAACCTTCTAGAAGAATTTCAAATGAAAATGTTTGTTTTTTACAAAGATTATTTAAGTTTTTCATGGTTTGGGGGGTCAAATCAGTGGTAATTTTCATCCGCAGTGAGCTCCTTCCAATGAACCCTACATCACTACAAAACATAGTACTGATATGGGAGCCAGTATCTGGAACCACAGTACCTATTGGGAGACATGCTAGTCGACACACAGGCCAAAAGGTCACTTTAAAGGATTTCAGCAAAATCCAGAATTTCTTAAGACAAGAAAGGTTTACTCACCACCCAACTGTGTACAGCTTGTTCTTTTACATTGTGATTTGATTTTTTTTGTAGCCACACAATTGTTTTAAGTTAGAAAGCATGCTAAAACATCAACGTCATGTATTAACATATACATATATATAGATGTCCTGTACACTATCCATTTAAGGCTGCTTTCAGACAGGGGCGGGAGGGTATTGACGGTAAAACGCTGCTAGTTATAACGCTGCTTTACTTTCGTTTTAGCAGCACGATTCAGCCACTAGCAGGGCACTTTTACCCCCTACTAGTGGCCAAATAAAATGTTAAATGCACCCGTGTAGCACCGCTGCCGAAAGGGCTTTGCAGGCGCTTCGGCAGCGGTGCTTCATTAATTTCAATGGGCAGGAGCGTTGTATACACCGCTCCTTTACTGCTCCAAAGATGCTGCTTGCAGGACTTTTTTTAACGTACTGCCAGCACATCGCCCCAGTGAGAAAGCCCTCTGGCTTTCACACTGGGACTGCAGGGGAGGCGTTCTTTAGGCGCTTTACAGGTGCCATTTCTTAGCCCAAAAGCGCCTGAAAAACACCTTTGTGTGAAAGGGGTCTTAGGGCCAGATTCACATAGAACTGCGGCGGCGTAACGTATCGTAGATACGTTACACCGCCGCAAGTTTTCATCGCAAGTGCCTGATTCACAAAGCACTTGCAATGAAAACTACGCTGGCAGCCTCCGGCACAAGGCGGGTCAATTCAAATGGGCGTGTGCCATTTAAATTAGGCGCGCTCCCGCGTCGGACCTACTGCGCATGCTCAGTTTTGCAATTCCCGTTGTGCTTTGCGCGCCGTGACGTAATTTTTTCAAAAGCCGACGCGCGTAGCGTACTTCCGTATTCCCGGCCGTGTTAAGCAAACGACGTTAAATTTTAAATTTCGACGCGGGAACGACGGCCATACTTTAAACAGCAATACGATTGCTGAGTAAAGTTAGGGCAGGTCAAACGACGACTAAATTTGCGACGGGAAACTAGACTAGCAGCGACGTAGTGAACGCGAAAATCCGTCGGGAATCGCCGTAACTCCTAATTTGCATACCCGACGCTGGTTTACGACGCAAACTCCCCCCAGCGGCGGCCACGGTATTGCATCCTAAGATCCGACAGTGTAAAACAATTACACCTGTCGGATCTTATGGATATCTATGCGTAACTGATTCTATGAATCAGTCGCATAGATAGAAACAGAGATACGACGGCGTATCAGGAGATACGCCGTCGTATCTCTTTGGTGAATCTGGCCCTTAGTCTATTTATCTCCCACTTATTTTTAAATTAGCATTATTAATGTTCTGTCTTTTATTGCTAAAACTAAGGCCAAATAATTATACAAGCAGTGAAATTTTAAAACTCTTCTTTCTCATCAAAAAGGGCATAGACAGTTTTATGATTGCCTTCGTATACTATTAGCATAATTATCAACTTTTTGATTAGTTATCTTGCAAACATGTTTTAATATGTCACTTTGTCCTGTTTTATTTAGGGTGTGCATAATATTATAATGAAATCCTATTTTAGAATTCACAACCGAAATGTCATCATCTGGAAAACTGTGGCATCATATAAAGGCAGATGTTATATAAGGTTAAAAGAAACTCCTAAATGATTTTATCTTTTTGAGTTTGTCAGATAGTCACTGAAAGAGTGTCTTCATCATTTCCAATGGTACTTTAATTTTAGCTCTCCTGAAAAGGTCAGTTTGTAAAACCTTTATCTGTGTAGCTGAAAAGCATTTTCTTTATATTAATGTACTGTAAAACAAACAGTCTTTTTTTCTATCACTAGAATTATAGAGGAAGATATTTTTTTTGTTATAGTAATAACACAAGCAGTGTTCACAAAATGCACAAGTTTAAAATAGAATAGAATATGAATTTTCACATACTTAGTGTGAACCCAAATAAATTTGTATAACAGGGAATGGATCATATCTATAGGTAATAGACACATACACCAAACATGCCACATCTGAAGATTAAAGCTATGCAAAGCTAACTAGTCTCATCCAGATCCAGTGGCAATTGAGCCATAATCAACTGCTATTTTGCTTCACAGACAATGCAATGATGAACCTTTGATTTGATATAATGTATTCTGCCACCCGGCACTTCATATCTTGCTTACCACAAATACTAGATTTAGTAAGATTATGTAGGATTTTGGTCAGAAATGAAAAATGCTGACCATACTCTGGACAGATTTTCAGAGGACATAAAAAAGACATAAGCAAAATAGGCCCACAGCATATGACAAGCAGCAGCAGTTGTAAAAATGCTGTTATGTAAAAAGGTTCTATTTATTGGGCAAAGAAAAAGACAATTTGAATCATGGTAGCAATTTATAATGCAAGCACTTAGCAGTTATTAAAATAGATATGGCCTGATATATCTAGAATGGAAACATAAGGTTATACAAATAAGCTACTGTATGTTGATTGATGGTCCTACTGCTAATAAGATAAATTGGACAGCAAAGGGCACCCACTGAATGAAATGTTTTAATAATTTAGGCTTGAAATCCAGTAACTGAAATAAAATCATACATGCAATAAGTACAGAGATGAGCTCACCACATATTATACTTCCATCTGTTCATCATTTTTATTTAATTGTTGGGGATTGTTTTGAACTAGAGTAAGAAATAGCTAAAACCCCAGTTAGTATTATTTTTTTGTTGGGGGGGGGGGTGGATTTCCTTCCCTTTTTGTGCTGGTAACATAACAGGAAGTATGAAGAAATCACTACAAAATGAGGGGAATCAGTCTTGGACTGCTGTCCCAGAAAAGTTGTCTCTATTGAAATTAAAAAGATTAAATTAAAAAGTTTCATATATTTTCCTGTATCTGTTTTTAAAACAAAATCTTTTACACATTTTGAAAATTCAAAGGAAACATTTGATGAAAAATGAATCTGAAATTTCCTTTAGTAGATACCACATATCAAAATGGATATTTGTTCCAGAGTTTTAGATAAATCTCATATTTTCCTGCAGAAGTCAAGCCTAACCCTGTCTTTGTGTCAAGCCTTTCTACAAAGGACTTTAACCACAATGGAAATCCTCATCGTTGACCAATGGGAAAGCTTAGGAAACGTTTACAACAGGTCAAGGTTTGTATTTACTGTATTTATTGGCGTATAACACTCACTTTTTTACCCTGGAAATAGAGGGTAAACTGTGCCTGCATGTTATACGTAGGGGGCGGTGGAAAGTTTTTTTCCTGAAACCTCCTCCCTCTTAAAGTTAGGGTGCTTGTTATAAGCCTGTGCGTTTTATACGCTGATAAATACGGTAACTGAATGTAAGATGAAGTCTGATCCATCTTTCGATACAAATATCATGTCAATAAACATATTTTCAGTCTCACAAACAAAGATTCTTATAGTAAAAGCAGATTTTACTACATCGGGAATATTACTATAATATCCATAATATAAAAACAGATTCACTAACATAGAATAAATATAGTAAGGTTAGATATACAGCTTGACAATCTGCTAAACTCCAAGGGGTCCTTTAACTGAGTTTGCATATTCATGTGCTCTACTGTCATTTTTAGAGCTCTCCGGTGATTTCACTTTATTAGCAATATTTTATGGTCATTTGTTTCTAAACTGAGACGGTAGTCTAGGAACAGCGTGTCACTGAAACCTTTGTAGACCTTTTTATTTACATAGAATATCCCATTCGGTTATATGTGGAACTAAGCATATATTTGTTGGTATGACCTTAAATCATTTTTATTATCATGTTTCCCATGTTAGCAAATCAATTTACAAAGTTCACATATTTATAAGCAGTCTTTCAGTATGTGGGTTATGTTTTATGAAATTTGGGAGCAACATTACACATATTTATTCATAAAACCTTCATGGAATGTTTACCATACTGTAATTCATCTAACACCTTGTTGGCCACAAGAGAGAACTTTTCCATCATTGCTCCATCACCAAAGTGTTGATTTTTCCAGCTACACTGATTGCTTTATATAACAAGCTTTCCTCCTTTAAAACATTTCATATGGAATTCTGTGTTTTCCAAAGTAGCATTGAATGCAGAATAATTGACATATTTTGAAAAAATAAATCTTCATTGTATAAAATACACCCAGTGATTAGTTAAACTAAAATTTCCTCTGAGAACATGAATGTCACACTGTGTATATGCACTTAACATTTTTACCCTGATTAGGAAATGCTAAAGTTTTCTTATTTTTGCATTGATGTTATTGTTGAGGGCATAGATTTATAAGTGCATGTGTATTGGTTTTCTATGACAGTCCAGTGGCCTTTCAAAACAGGGCTCCTGCACATTCAAGAGATGTTTAGGTATTTGGTACATTGGGTACCCCACCACCCCACATGTAATAATGCAAAGCTCGGTGCTATAACAACCTATTGAGAAACTAAAGCTGACCGTACACTAGTAGATTTTTTAATGAACATTAGTATCAAAACATGTATTAAAATTCCCAGTTCATTTGACAGCTTGTCAAATGTTATTCAAAAATACTGTATTTATTGGCGTACTCACTTTTTTTACCCTGAAAATAAAGGGTAAGCCTGTGCATGTTATACGCTGATAAATACGGTACTTGAAAAGTTTGCTTTTTTTAACATTCAATTTCGGAGAGAATGGACTCTCCTGAATGAAAACTATACACATTGGGGTTTATTTACTAAAGGCAAATCCACTTTGCACTACAAGTGCAAACTATGGGGCAGATCCACAGAGAAATAGATTGGCGCAGCGTATCAGAGATACACTACGCCGCCGTTCCTTACCTGGCGTAATTTCGAATCCTTAAAGATTTTGCGCAGTAAGTTACAGCGGCGTATGGTATCTATGGCGGCGGAATTCAAATCGGCGATTAGGGGGCGTGATTTATTTAAATGATGCGCGTCCCCGCGCCGAATGAACTGCGCATGCTCCGTTTCTAAATTTCCCGCCACGCATTGCGCGAAATGACGTCGCAAGGACGTCATTTTTTAAACTTAGACGTGACTTACGTACATTCCGATTCACTGACGACTTACGCAAAAACGTGAACGCCACCCAGCGGATGCCGAAGAATTGCATCTTAGATCAGAAGGCGTACGAAGATGTACACCTGTCGGATCTAACCCAGAAGCCGTCGTATCTTGTTTTGAGGATTCAAAACAACGATACGACGCTGGAAATTTGAAAGTACGCCGGCGTATCAGTAGATACGCCGGCGTACTCTGTCTGTGGATCTACCACTATAAGTGTGAAGTGTACTTGAAATTGCACTGAAAGTGCACTTGGAAGTGCAGTCGCTGTAGATCCGAGGGGGACACACAAGGAAAATAAGAAACGGCATTTTAGCATGATTGGCTGATAAAATCAGAAGAGTTTCCCCTCATTACAGATCTACCCCTCAGATTTACAGCGACTGCACTTCCAAGTGCATTTTTTGTGCAATTTCAAGTGCACTTTGCACTTGTAGTGCAACGTGGATTTGCCTTTCGTAAATAACCCACTTTGCCTGTTAAAAAAAAACATTTTCCATCATTACTAAACATCAATTTGACCTCACTAACATTTATAAAATTGAAGAAATGTTCTTAAAACAAAAAATTTGAATGATATTCTGTTAGCGTATAGCCAGCTTGAAGCAGAGATAAGCTGCTGGATTTTTTTTTAAACTTGCAAGGCAAAGTTATAATGTGCTAGTATGCAACGTATACTAACACATCATGTGAAACTTACCATAAAACAAAGCCCTCCAGTGGCTCACTGTCATCGCTGATGGGGCTTCCATCTTCACTCGGTCTTCCTTCCAGGTTGGCAGGCTCTGGTCTTTTGATTGGACGAGCCTTTATGACATCACTCCCACGCATGCATGCAGGAGACGCTGTTCGCGGCACAGGACTCTGAAGGAACAGCGCGGGTATACTGTTCCTTCCGAGCAAGTAAATATCTCCTAAACAGTGCATGTTTAGGAGATATCTACTGTACCTAAAGGTAAAAATCAACCAGGGGAGTTTACTCCCACTTTAAAGAGGAACTGCAGTCTGCTCACATAATTTGTAATAAAAACTTATTTGCCATTCTGAAGTTTCCCTCGAATCACTTTGCACATCATTTCATATATATACTGTGATTCTGTACTTGCCAAATATACTGCAGAAATCTCCCTCCACTAAGTCTGGCTGCAACCATTTTAATTGTGGGCAGCTGAAGCTGCTGCCTGTTCACTTCCTGGATTTACACAGACACACAGAGGCAAATCTCCAGCTCTGCAGACCTAAAGCTCTCATTGGCCCTCTTATGACTCACCCCTCCCTTCCTGGCAAACTGTCATGAGAGTGAGAGAAAGAGCTGTGCATAATGTCATAAGCCTAGGCCAGTGATGGCGAACCTTTTTGAGCCCGAGTGCCCAATCCGCGACACAAAAAACAACTTTTTTTCAAAGTGCCAACACAGAAACAAACCTACCAGCGGCTCTGTACAGAGACTGATTATCCCTCTGAATGAGCCGTAAGGGAACCAAAAACGTAAGATTATGCCAGATTTGCTCAGAAAACAGGGTCTAGGAATGTGTTGTGCTCAAAATGCACTGTGCAACATGCACTTACTTACCTGACCATTACACTCATCTACCTGACACATACATTCACCTACCTGACCATTACACTCACCTACCTGACACATGCACTAACCTACCTGACCATTACAATCACCTACCTGAGCATAACAATAACTTACCTGACCATTACAGTCACCTACTTGCGCATTACAATCACTTACCTAACCATTACACTCACCTACCTGAGCATTACAATGACTTACCTGACCATTGCACTCACCTACCTGAGCATCACAATCACGTACCTGACCATTATACTCACCTACCTGATCATTACAATCATCTACCTGACAAATGCACTAACCTACCCGACCATTACGCTCACCTACCTGGCCATTACACTCACCTACCTGACCATTACACTCACCTACCTGACCATTACACTCACCTACCTGAGCATTACAATCACCTATCTTACACATACATTTACCTACCTGACACATGCACTCACCGAATTAACGCCTTTATTGTGCAAAATTTAGTAAAGTCTGTAACTGTACTGTACATGTCCACTCCACATTGATCTTACCTGTCTCCAGTCTCTCTGGCAGCTCATTCCCACCCGCAAGTCTCCTCTGATCCCGGCCGTGTGTTCTCTCTGACCCCAGAGATTTGTGGGAGATGTAGTTTGATGGTGGCTGTGCGCTGAGCATTGGACAGCTTCCATGATTGGATTTCCACCCGCACATCACCCCAGGCCACTTCTTAGTTACTCCCACCTCGGACACGTCACCGCTGGCCTAGAGACCTGTGGTAAATGTAGTTTGCGATGGGGGTGCGGTGCGCGATTGCATGTTAGTGTTTGCAGTGAGCAATTGCATGTCACCACCGTCACCGCTGGCCTAGAGACCTGTGGGAATTGTAGTTCTCGATGGGGGTGCAGTGCGCGATTGCATGTCAGTGTTTGCTTTTCTAATTTCTCCTGGCATGCCCACAGAGAGGGCTCGGCGTGCCGGCAATGGCACGCGTGCCATGGGTTGACCGTCACTGGCCTAGGCTAATGATCTGACAAGAAAGAGGAAGTGGGCTGTAAAAGGTATTTACTGGCAGAAAAAAAAAAAGATGTTACTATCCAAAGGTAAAACAACAAGGGAAAAAGATAAAATAGATGGAAATTTGAAAAAATTACTGAAGGTCCGCTTTAAGGTATTGTCATGTGTAAGTTTGGGGAGTACACTACCTATTCTCTGACTTTTAAAAAGTACGAATTAGCATAAGCAATAAGAAAACTGCACTGTTTTGCCTGCAAGCATCACACGGTTGCTAGATCTTAGCACTAAACTCTGCAATTCTTTACACTAAATGCAGTTTAACTTTCATTTGCTACATTGTCCTATTTTTTCTTTATGTGTTAACATTGTGGGGCAGATCCTCAAAGAAATTACGTGGCGTATCTCTTTATACGCCGCGTAATTTCGAATTTTGCACGTCGTATCTTTGTTTTGGTATCCACATACGTCTTCGTATGCCGTCGGATCTTAGATGCAATTTTTCGGCGTCCGCTAGGTGGCATTCACATCGTAATACGCATCGAGTATGCAAATTAGCTATTTCCGACGATCCACGAACGTACGACCGGCCGTCACATTTTTTTACGTTGTTTCCGTTCGGCTTTTTCGGGCGTATAATTAAAACTGCTATATGGTGGCGTACTCAATGTTGAGTATGGCCGTCATTCCCACGTCGAATTTTGAAAATTTTACGTCATTTGCGTAAGTCGTCCGTGAATGGGGCTGGACGCCATTTACGTTCACGTTGAAAACAATGACGTCCTTGCGATGTCATTTGGAGCAATCTACCCTGGGAGTTTTTACGGACGGTGCATGCGCAGTTCGTTCGGCGCGGGGACGCGCTTCATTTAAATGAAACACGCCCCCTACCCGCCCAATTTGAATTCCGCCGCAAGAGATACACTACGCCGCCGTAACTTACGGCGCAAATTAGTTGAGGATTCAAACCAAAGCCAGGTAAGTTACAGCGGCGTAGCGTATCTCACATCTGCGCCGGGCGCAGTCTATGTATGTGGATCTGCCCCTTTATCTTTAGCACCCAAATGCTTATTGCCCCAAAAACGAATTACCAACAAAAAACAGAGGTCAGAAGAATTAAGTACTATCTGACTATAACAGACTGACAAACAGCTGTAGCAGTCGGAATGGTTCAAAAGCAACGTGTATTTTTGTAAGGATTAGTTTGGATCATTTTGGCTAGATTAACCTCTTCCTTACCGGGCCATTATAAAATTACGCCGGCAGGAACCCTCCCTCTATCTGAGTGGACGTCATATGACGTCCTTTCATCCCGACAATCTAGGGCACGCGCGCCCGCGGCTCCGCCCTCGACTCGGCACGCGTGCCCGGTGGCCGCGATGTCCGCCGGGCACCCGCGATTGCCGGTGATCACAGATCCACCTCCTGTCAGAGGTGAGGAGACCGATGCTGTGTTCCTAGTACAGAGGAACACACATAGGTCTCCTCCCCTTGTGAGGCCCCTCCCCCTACAGTTAGAACACACTTTAGGGAACATATTAACCCTTTCAGCGCCCCCTAGTGTTAACTCCTTCCCTGACAGTCACATTTACACAGTAATCAGTGCAGTTTTATAGCACTAATCGCTGTATAAATGTGAATGGTCCCAAAAACGTTTCAAAAGTGTCTGATGTGTCCGCCGCAATGTCATGGTCACAATAAAAATCGCAGATCGCCTCCATTACTAGTAAAAAAAAAAATGATAAAAATGCCAGAAATCTATCCCCGATTTTGTAGACGCTATAACTTTTGCGCAAACCAGTCAATATGTGCTTATTGCGTTTTTTTTTTTAATAAAAATATGTAGAAGAATATGTATCGATCTAAACTGAGGAAAACATTTTTTTTTTTTAATTGTGGTATTTATTAAATAAAAAATAAAAAAATGTGTTTTTTTTTAAATTGTCGCTCTTCTTTTGTTTATAGCGCAAAAAATAAAAACCGTAGAGATGATCAAATACCACCAAACAAAAGCTCTATTTGTGAGGGGAAAAACATAAAGATTTCATTTGGGTACAGTGTTACATGACCACGCAATTGTCATTCAAAGTGCAACAATGCTGATAACTAAAAATTGGTCTGGGCAGGAAGGGGGTGAAAATGCCCTGTATGGAAGGGGTTAAGCACCAATTGTTACAAGCACATTGAGCATATCTGATGTTCCTTGTCACAAAATAAATCAGATGGTTGCATTTTCTTGAATCCTTTTTCATACCACCAAAAGGGATTTAAAAACATATTAAGGGCTCGGTTACACTTCAAAACATGGCCTCAGGCACACTTTTTTGAAGCTCTCTGAATGCCAGTCAAAGCCCCCATCACTAAATAAAATGGTTAGCTTACAGTCCTGTTTACACCTTGCTTTTGCTTTGCCTTCGCTTCAAAAATGATACCCCATGTCACTTTAGTGGTGCTTCAAAGCATCTTAAAAGCCTCCATATAAGTCTATGGCAAAGCTCGCTTGAAGCACCTGCAGCTTTTGAGAGGCTTTAATTCAGCTTTGCTTTGTTTTGGAAAAATTGCAGGTATGAGATATATATACACACAGGGCATCTTCCACCTTCATTAAAGTTTCAAAAAAGCACCACGAAGAGCCACAAAGTAACATTAAAGCACCACCGAAGCATCACCAAAGCACCAAAAACACATACATTTTTTTTTTTTAAAGTAGTAGGCGCTTTAATGTGTGTTGAAGTCATAGCAAGTGTAAATGAGCCATAGGAGAGTGTATACAGAGTGGTGAATATGTATCTGTATTAAAAAATATATATATTTTAGTGGATATATTGTGCCTGTACATGGGAATTTTGCTCTAATATATGTGAGTGCCTACAATGGGACTTATATGGAAAATGACTAAATTTAAAGCATGTCTGGTTAGCGGAGTCAATAAGAAAAGATACTGCAAACTATAGGAGGACCAGACCCACTCTATTCAGCTGTAGGCCGGATATCAGTTAAAGTTAAACATACCAAACAGAAATGTTAGTTTATAATCTACAACCTGTAAAAAATCGGATTCAGGCCCCGTACACACGTCTGAGAAACTCGACGAGCAAAACACATCGTTTTGCTCGTCGAGTTCCTTGTGAAGCCGCCGAGGATCTTGGCGAGCCAAGTTTCCCCATTGACTAATGAGGAAATAGAGAAAATGTTCTCTATTTGGCTCGATGAGTTCCTCGTCGGTTTCCTCGGCCAAAAGTGTACACACGACCGGTTTCCTCTGCAGAATACGGCTCCGATCGAGTTTCTGGCTGAATTCTGCCGAGAAACTCGGTCGTGTGTATGGGGCCTCAGTTAAAAACAGAATTCAGTTGGAGTGAGACAAAGCTTCAATATACATGGGCATTTAGTTATGACTCAGGCAAATTTACATAAAAGGCTATGGATTCTGAACATTCCTGTAGTATACATTATGGGGCAAACTTAGCCACAGAAATAACAATTTTCTATTACATGCCTTAACAGAGGGCATGTAATGTAAGCATTCAACAAGCTTGGAAAAGTTACCTTGGCTCTAAAGTGACAATGAACAGTAACCCAGCCACAAAAACTTCACTAAGACCTCTTTCTCACTCAGACCTCTTGAGTGTTAGCAGTAAAGCGCCGCTAGATTTAGTGGCACTTTACGGGTGTTGTGTTTGCGGGAGCAGGGCAACTTTTAATTCTAAATAAAAGGTCAACAAGGAGTTAAAAGTGTACGAAAAGCGCCACTGCCGAAGCACTTTGCAGGCACTTTGGCAGCACTGCCCATTTAGGAGCAAAGTATACACCGCTCCCACACCGCCCCAAAGACGCTACTTGAAGGAATTTTTTTCCGTCCTGCAAGCCCAGTGTGAAAGCAGTTTTCAGGCACTTTACAGGCACTATTTTTAGCGCTAAAATGCCTGAAAAGCACCTTCAGTGTGAAAGATGTCTAAACCATTGCACAAGCAGTGACTAATATTATCTAGGTTCCTGTTAAGCTGTATTAAACCGAAAAACAAAAGTGTAACATATTGCAGTTTAACAATTATTAGATTCGTTTTCTTTTTCTAGGCTATCTTTCCTCTGTTTTCACCCAGTGATCCGGCCAGTAACACATCTCCTGTATCCTGTATCCCTTAACGAGCACAGGGGCACCTTTGGACAGCAACATTGTTAATCTGGTGGGAGGGGAATGTTAGAAGCACTAGAAGATTCAAATACACTAACTCCAGCTCAAGCCCTGTACACACAGGCCAGAATCTCGTCAGGAAAAAACAGTAGTTTTTCCTGACGAGATTCTTGGCAAGAATCTCTTGCCGCCCGAGTGTACAGACACTCCACTCAAAAGAACCGCAAGAGTGGCAAGAACACAGGGACATCATCGCATGCGATGATCATGCACTCGTCACTTTCGATGCCGTCGCCACCATCTTGCTGCACCCTACCTATGCCTAGGAAGCTACCGCGCATGTGTCAAAGTCATTTCAAGCATGCGCAGGTTTCTACGGCGACAGGTAAGTATACACACTCTCGGGTTTCTCGGCAGGAAAACACTGCCGAGAATCATGACGAGAAAATAGAGAACATGTTCTGCTGTAACTGCTTAAAAAGTGTTAAGCCTCATACACAGGCACGGTATACTCGGCAAGAAAACTCTGCCAGCAGTTATCTTGCTGGTTCTTAAACCGAGCGTGTGTACGAGGCTTAACACTTTTTAAGCAGTTACAGCAGCAGGGTTTTTTTAAAAAAGGTTTCCCATAAATGAATAAAAGCTAACCATTGTAAGCAACCCTGTCCATGTTAAATGTTTGCCTCACGCCTGCTACATCCACAGGACATCTTGGTCTGTTGAGAAACAACAGACTTACTTGTTAAAATAAAACCAAGGACGTCATATGACGTCCTGGACTTTCAGTGGGGATATCTAAATGAAGCCTGCAGTTACAGGCATCATTCAGATATCCATCTCTTCAGCCGGCGAATCTGTGCACCATAAGAACGATCATAGCGGCAGTTCCGCCGCTTGATCGTTCTTATAGGCGGCGGGAGGGGACGTCCCCCCCTCCCGCCACCATCCGGTGCTTCTCCGGGCTCTCCTTTGCCATCGGAGACCCGGAGAAACGATCCGCTGGCGTCAGATGGAAAGCATAGAGTAGACTGGTGACCAGATGGTCACCAGTCATCTCTATGATCGTCGGAGGCCCGGGCGCAATGCTATGACATCACGCCCAGGTCCCGGAATGTAAACACAGCCGCATTTGCGGCTGAAAGCATTAGATCTGTGAATTTTTTTTCACGATCTAATGCTTTCCAGCCTGGACGAGAGATGTGGGGTCTTATTGACCCCGCATCTCTCCATAAAGAGTACCTGTCACGAACCATTCCTATTACAACGGATGTTTACATTCTTTGTAATAGGAATAAAAGTGATAAAAAAAAAAATAATAATTTGAGTAAAATAAAGAATAAAATAATAAAAAAAAAAATTAAACGGCACTATCCCCGGTAGCTCGCGGTAGGAAGCGAACACACATGTAAGTCCCGCCCACACATGTAAACGCCTTTCAAACCACTCATGTGAGGTACTTCCGCGTGCGTTAGAGCGCCAGCAACAATTCTAGCACTAGACCTCCTCTGTAACTCTAAATTTGTAACTTGTAAAAAAAAAAATAAGCGACGCCTATGGAGATTTTTAAGTACTGACGTTTGGTGCCATTCCATGAGTGTGCGCAATTTTAAAGCGTGACATGTTAGGTATCTATTTACTTGGCGTAACTTCATCTTTCACATTATACAAAAAAATTGTGCTAACTTTACTGTTTTGTTATTTTTTAATTCATGAAACCGTTTTTTTCCTTAAAAAAAGGCATTTGAAAAATGATTGCGCAAATACCGTGCGAGATAAAAAGTGGCAATGACCGGCATTTTATTCCCTAGGGTGTCTGCTAAAAAATATATATATAGGGCCAGATCCTCAAAAGAGATACTCCGACTTAACTGCTGTTCAGTCTGTGTGTAACTTTGGAAACGATCCTCAAAAGGCTTTTTCCAAAGTTAGACAGAAGATCCGGCATGTGTAATTGAATTACACTGCCTAATTTTAGGATGCAGTACCGCATCCGCCGCTGGGGGCATTTCGAGTCGAAATGCCGTTGCTAGTATGCAAATTAGCACTTAAGGCGATCCACAAAGCTTTCTAGCTTCCTTTTTGCGCCGTAAGTGTTATTTTGCAAGTGTAAAATTAGGGCTCGTTTTACAAAGTGTAAAGTTAGTCACACCTTGTAAAGGCCCATTCCAGCGACGGCATTTGGTATGCTTTCCCGAGGGAGAACTCCACGTCAATTTGTAAAAAACAAAACCGGCATGGGTTCCCCCCCAGGAGCATACCAGGCCCTTAGGTCTGGTATGGGTTGTAAGGGGACCCCCCCTACGCCGAAAAATCGACGTAGGGGGTCCCCTACAATCCATACCAGACCCGTATCCAAAGCACGCTACCCGGCCAGCCAGGAAGGGAGTGGGGACGAGCGAGCGCCCCCCCCCCCCTCCTGAGCCGTGCCAGGCCGCATGCCCTCAACATGGGGGGGTTGGGTGCTCTGGGGCAGGGGGGCGCACTGCGGGCCCCCCCACCCCAGAGCACCCTGTCCCCATGTTGATGAGGACAGGACCTCTTCCCGACAACCCTTGCCATTGGTTGTCGGGGTATGCGGGCGGGGGCTTATCGGAATCTGGGAGTCCCCTTTAATAAGGGGGCCCCCAGATACCGGCCCCCCACCCTAAGTGAATGGATATGGGGTACATCGTACCCCTATCCATTCACCTGGAGGCAAAAAGTAAAAGTTAATAAACACACAACACAAGGCTTTTTAAAATATTTTATTATTCTGCTCCGGACGCCCCCCCTGTCTTCGTTATTAGCTCTTTTACCAGGGGGGGCTTCTTCTTCCACTCTCCGGGGGTCTTCCGCTCTCCGGGGGTCTTCCGCTCTCCGGGGGGGCTTCTCCGGACTCCGGGGGGGCTTCTCCGGACTCCGGGGGGCTTCTTCCATCTTCTCCCCTCTTCCGCTCTTGACTCGGCGAACCCCGGTTCTTCTGCAGCTCTCCGGTGCCTTCTTCTTCAGCGCTGGCTGCCTGCTATGTTTGTGTGTTAGCTCGATTTCAAACAGGCAGCCGGCGCGGTCTTCTGTGACGCCAGGGTCTTCTGGTCTTCCGATGTTGCCTCGTCGCCTGTTGTCGCTGTAATGATGGAAGCGCGCCTTGCATCACATTTATATAGGCATCACCGTCCCATCATGCTCCGGTAGGTACCCACGTGGTGGGTGCCTACCCACGTGCACCCACCACGTGGGTACCTACCGGAGCATGATGGGACGGTGATGCCTATATAAATGTGATGCAAGGCGCGCTTCCATCATTACAGCGACAACAGGCGACGAGGCAACATCGGAAGACCAGAAGACCCTGGCGTCACAGAAGACCGCGCCGGCTGCCTGTTTGAAATCGAGCTAACACACAAACATAGCAGGCAGCCAGCGCTGAAGAAGAAGGCACCGGAGAGCTGCAGAAGAACCGGGGTTCGCCGAGTCAAGAGCGGAAGAGGGGAGAAGATGGAAGAAGCCCCCCGGAGTCCGGAGAAGCCCCCCCGGAGTCCGGAGAAGCCCCCCCGGAGAGCGGAAGACCCCCGGAGAGCGGAAGACCCCCGGAGAGTGGAAGAAGAAGCCCCCCCTGGTAAAAGAGCTAATAACGAAGACAGGGGGGGCGTCCGGAGCAGAATAATAAAATATTTTAAAAAGCCTTGTGTTGTGTGTTTATTAACTTTTACTTTTTGCCTCCAGGTGAATGGATAGGGGTACGATGTACCCCATATCCATTCACTTAGGGTGGGGGGCCGGTATCTGGGGGCCCCCTTATTAAAGGGGACTCCCAGATTCCGATAAGCCTCCGCCCGCAGACCCCGACAACCAATGGCAAGGGTTGTCGGGAAGAGGTCCTGTCCTCATCAACATGGGGACAGGGTGCTCTGGGGTGGGGGGGCCCGCAGTGCGCCCCCCTGCCCCAGAGCACCCAACCCCCCCATGTTGAGGGCACGCGGCCTGGCACGGCTCAGGAGGGGGGGGGGGCGCTCGCTCGTCCCCACTCCTTTCCTGGCCGGCCGGGTAGCGTGCTTTGGATACGGGTCTGGTATGGATTGTAGGGGGACCCCCTACGTCAATTTTTCGGCGTGGGGGGGTCTCCTTACAACCCATGCCAGACCTAAGGGCCTGGTATGCTCCTGGGGGGGGAACCCATGCCGTTTTTGTCTTTGAAAATTGGCATGGAGTTCTCCCTCAGGAATGCATGCCGCTGTCATTTTTTTTTCCCCGACGCAACGTTAAGCCGTCGCGATCCTCAAAAACTCGGCGTAACGTAACTTCGCGCATGCGCAGTACGGCTGGCGCGGGAGCGAGCCTCATTTAAATGGGACTCGCCCCATTTGAATAGGAACGCCTTGCGCCGGCGGAATTTTAGTTACACAGCCTGAAATTTCTAGATAAGTGCTTTGTGGATCAGGCACTTAGGTAGAAACTTTAAGGCAGTGTAACTTAAATTGGATTTTTTAAGTTACGTCAGGTTTTTGTGGATCTGGCCCATAGTGTTTGGGGGTTCTGAGTAATTTTCTAACAAAAAAAATATGATTTTTGCATGTAGGAGAGAAGTGCCAAAATAGGCCCGGTATGGAAGTGGTTAAAAAAGAGAACGAATGCAGTCATCACATCTAAGAATTGGTAAGCCGCAATATAATAAATACTTGCTTTTGGATTTAATACCCCTTTCATTTATGTACTTTGTAACACGACTCTCTATTATGTCTTCAAACTTGGAGGTTTTGACCTAAGATATATTTCATTTTAAGCTATTTCTTTTATGAAAGGAAAACGACTTTGTGTTTTTATTTGACTGTCAATGGTATTTCATACATGTAATCAATATTGCAACAGTTATACTTGAATTTAAAAAAAAAGGTCATCACTGTAATTAATAGTATAAGTAAGATAATGAAAAGAAAATAATGTTACTGTAAAACATTGAGAAATGGTTTTCCCAAGAGTAATAATCTGGACTCAAAGCAGTTAAGTTTCCACAGATAGACATACTTTATGATATGAGTAAGTGATCCTATAACCACACGTAGAAGGTATGTAAGCAGATGTCTGATCAACTACTTATGGTGGACAAATGGATATGAAGTAAACTGAAGCTTTTTTTTTGCATTCAGCATAATTTAAAGTTCTTATAGCCTCACTTGCTGCTCTTATAACACTATCAACACAAACTGAACTGCAGCACATCTTTAATAAATTAGGACAGTCAGCTTTCCATTATTATTGCTATAGTTAATATGACAACATCAGCCAGTTATTCAGGAATAAAGTGGAGGGAGCTTGAACTACCAGCTACATATTTAATAAGTTCCATGGACAAATGGCTGTAATAGATTACCTAAGGAGACTGAGGTTTGAAAAGTGAAGGAAAGTAAAAAATGTAATTAATGGCTGCAGCTTAATTGCTTATGCATAAAAAGGCTTCTGTTAGGGCATTGCTACTCCAGCCTTGATACAATGAATGGCAAGGCAGAAACTTTCCAACTCTGGCTGTAAATATCTGTGTAATGTTTAGTAGAATCGTTTTATAATTATATATAATATATCATAGAATTTGCTCTGCATATTACACCTACTAATTACTCAAACCCCAATTCCAGCTAACTTTTTTTTGGTAGATGGTAATATTAATGTCAATTTGTAGCTTGCCAACAACCTTGTGCTCAAATGTTTCCCCTTTCAAAAATGGGACTTGCACATTGTTCATTGTGTTGTGTAAAGAATATTTCTGGAATAAAATTTTCCATCACTGTACAGCCTTTACATGCACATGAACTTTAATGGCATCCTTAGTCCATAGTGTTCAATATTGAGTAAGTTTGGGGTGGAGGAACTTGGCTGGCCTGCACCTCAACCCAGGGGTGTCTTAATAGCATCATGGGCCCCTGGGGAAAGTAATGCTATGGGGCCCCTACAATGATGACAGTGCAGGTAAACAAAAATCAAGTGGGTAGACTGCCTCACCTGTGTATCTATCACTCTCAGTACCATCATGGGGCCCCCAATTTTGGGGCAGTGTGGGCTCAAGGACCAGCTGCTTTGGGGAAAGTGCAGGGCCCCCCATGCAGCTGGGGCCCATGGGCGGTGCCCAGGTGTGCCCTCTCATTAAGACAGCCCTGCCTCAACCCAATAGAACACCTTTGGGATGAATTAGAGCGGAGACTGTGAACCAAGCCTTCACAAATGCGCTTCTGGAAGAATGGTCAAACATTCCCATAGACACACTCCTAAACCTTGTCGACAGCCTTCCCAGAAGAGTTGAAGCTGTTATAGCTGCAATGGTTGGGCCAACTCAATATTGAACCCTACAGACTAAGACTGGGAGGCCATTAAAGTTCATGTGCATGTAAAGGCAGGTGTCCAAATGCTTTTAGTAATATAGGGCCAGATTCAGAGAGACTTACGCCGACGTATCAGTAGATACGCCGTCGTAAATCCGAATGTGCGCCGTCGTATCTATGCGCTCATTCTTAAAATGAGATAGGACTGAATTTTGGCAAGATACGACCGACGTAAGTCTCCTACGCTGTCGTATCTTGGGTGCATATTTACGCTGGCCGCACGGGGCGCTTCCGTTGATTTACGCGTCGAATATGTAAATGAGCTAGATATGCCAATTCACGAAAGTACTTGCGCCCGTTGCTTTAATCTACGTCGTTTACGTAAGGCGTTTTTCCGGCGTAAAGTTATACCACCAAAAAGCTGGTCTAAGTCGTTTAGGGTATGGACGTCGGAAGTGCCGTCTGATTTTAACTCATTTACGTAAGTCGTACGTGAATGGGGCTGGGCATAAGTTAGGTTCACGTTGTACGCATTGAGCCGTCGTATCATAGGGAGTATTTGCGACGTGATTCTAAGCATGCGCGCGCATGCGCCGTTCGTTCGGCCATGCATTCACATGGGGTCACGATTCATTTGAATACAACACGCCCACTGCCTTGCTACTTTGAATTAGGCGGGCTTACGCCGGCCCATTTACGTTACGCCGGCGTACATATGGGAGCAAGTGCTTTGTGAATACAGTACTTGCCTCTCAATGTTACGTCGGCATAGCGCATATGAGATGCGCTACGCCTAACTAAAGATGCGCCCGTCTCTCTGAATCTGGCTAATAGTGTATATAGGTATATAGTTGCATATTGTAACTGAACGGCTCATAAACTAATTATATATATATATATATATACATATATATATATATATATATATATATAGATATATATATAGATATATATATATATATATATATATATAGATATATATATATATATATATATATATATTTATATCTATACATAGATATATCTATATAAAGGCAGTCCTTGGGTTATGTATGTTTGTTCTTAAACTGAATTTGTATGTACGTTGAAAAAGGTACATTTTTTAAGTGTACATCTTTTGGATAGCATAGGGAAGGGTTAACACACATTTAATGTATGCTTTACTGTCTGTGCCCCTGTTCAGAAGACTTCACCTCTCTGTCTGTTCCTGTGACAAATGAATTTTGAAAATTTTGGGTTGTTGTGGAAACAATAATTGCTGATAAACTTCAAGTGATTGTAAAGAAGGGGTGCCCAACCTTTTCAAGAGCAAGGGCCACTTACACGACTTGGTAACTGGTCGTGGGCCACAATGAGTGGAGTGGGTGGATGGCAGGCCACTCGGCTCTATAGAGCCCACTTTACTCTCAGCACACCAAACTCGCAGGTAGTAGAAGTCTGCACCTGCGGATCAGTTTGAAAGCAGCCCAGTAACCACTGCAGAACAGATATGCCCATATATACACTGTGATTTTAGTAATAAACTTACCTTTAATAACAGTATTCTATTGTGTTCCATCCCAGAGCAGGAGGTCGTGGGCCACATCAGAGGGCTCCGCGGGCCACATGTGGCCCCTGGGCCTCTGGTTGGCCACACCTGTTGTAAAGGTTCATTATCTGTACGTGTGAGATAAACACTTTAGCTGCTGTTCTTCTATTGTTCTATTCAAAAAACAGCCATTTAGGGGAAAAAATATTTTGCAGTATTTCCTCCAGTACTTTCCATGCTCTTACCAACATGTTGCTGCCATTTCCAGCCCTCTAGCCCTTTCCATGACTTTTTTAGAGACATTTTAGTACTCAAAAGTTTGGGTCCCCATTGACTTCAATGGGGTTCGGGTTCGGGGTCAAGTTCGGGTCCCGAACCCGGACTTTTTTCCGAAGTTCGGCCGAACCCGTCGAACCCGAACATCCAGGTGTCCGCTCAAATCTGAGGCCTTGTACTCACGACCGGATCTGTGCGCTGGAAACTGTCTGCCCGACAGTTTCCGGCGTACAAGGCTGATTTGTGTTTTGTTCCGCTGGCGTGTACACACCAGCGGACCAAATTCCCGTCGTACCGGAACGCGTGCACGTAAACTACGTACGACGTCACTATAAAGGGGAAGACCAAAGTTAATGGCGCCGCCCTCTGTTCCTCTTTTGCTAGTTACGGGTTTGCTCGTGTTAGTGAAGGTTTGGTTAGAGCTGATTCGCGCTTCTCGGTCTCCAGGCTTTGACAGCGTGTATTCACGGGTTCAGTGCGTGTGCTTGCGGTAACGTAGTTGTCATTCGGCTATAGGCAAGCAGGTTGTTTCTGCTTTAGCAGTTGCATCCTGTGCGCTCGTATCTGTTTGTCACGCGTTTGTCGCAGGTAGTGCTGGATTTGCGAGTGCTTTCTGTTTCAGTGTGTTCTTGACTGACCAGCCGGCCGGTTTGAAGCCATGATGGAGCAGCAGCGTCAATTTTCGCGAGTTGGTGCTGTTTATGGGATGGCTGCTGGATATGTTCATTTGTCCAGTACTTTGGCCAGAAACAGGGGGCGGAGGCGTTTCTGGACCAAGAATTGGTTGCGCCAGCGTGACCAGTTCTCACATATGCCTCTGCTTAGGGAACTCCAGGAGAATAATCCTAATGACTTTAGGAATTTTCTCCGCATGACGGACCCCGTATTCAACCGTCTGCTGGATCTTCTGTCCCCCTATATCACGAGGCAGGACACTGTGATGCGCCAAGCCATCACGGCCGAGCAGAGGCTTATTGCCACGTTGCGGTACCTGGCGACTGGGAGGAGCCTGCAGGACCTCAAGTTCTCGACAGGCATCTCTCCGCAGGCGCTTGGGGTCATCATACCGGACACGTGTGCTGCCATCATCAAAGTTATGCATGAGGAGTATATTAAGGTAATTGGCTCTAATAATGTGGCCAACTAACTTTATTTTTATTTTCCCAGATATGCTGTGTGTTTAACTAACGTTACCTTTTCTCCCTATGCATGTTGATATCAGCTTTACATGTTTTATTCTTGGCCTACCTGCATATTTGTCCCTTACCCAATATTAACCTGTCCAGCATGCTATCCTAGGGACAAACCCACCTTGCCATTTTTTCAAACAGGACTTTTTGGTTTTTGTGTCCCCCCCCCCCCCCCCCTTCAAACTTTTATTGTCCCCATCAGAGGGCTGTGGAGTCTCTTAATGAAGTGGCCCTATATATTTCATTTCCCAAATTCTCCATGCACATTTTTCTAATGCAATTTTAATACTGTGAACTGTCACAAGGATGCTTGTAGGATGTTTTTGTTACAAAGTACTAAATCTCTTTTTTTGTTTGTCCCCACAGCTACCCTCCACACCACAGGAATGGCAGTCTGTGGCTTCCCAATTTGCCCAGCGGTGTGATTTTCCAAACTGCGGTGGAGCAATAGATGGGAAACACGTCCGCATTGTGCCCCCACCCCGCTCGGGGTCCTACTATTATAATTACAAGGGTTATCATAGTATTGTGTTGATGGCGGTGGTGTCGGCACAGTATGAGTTTCTATATGTGGACGTGGGGAAGAACGGCCGGATGTCTGATGGGGGAGTGTTCGCACGGACTGATTTCTATGATCGTCTCCAAGCTGGTGGTCTGGCATTGCCACCAGATGAAGATAATGTGGAAGGACTTCCGTTTGTGTTCCTAGCGGACGAGGCTTTCGGGCTTGGTCCTCACCTCATGCGGCCTTTTCCCCAGAGGACCCTCACCTCAGAGAGGAGTGTGTTTAATTTTCGGTTGGCCAGGGCTCGGAGGGTAGTCGAGAATGCCTTTGGGATACTCACCAACCGGTTCCGCCTGTTCAGGACATCGATACATCTGGCGGAATATAAATTGGACACCGTTGTATTTGCCTGCTGCATTTTGCACAACTTTTTACGCAGGCACTCCCAGACGTACCTACCCGACATCGGTTCTGAGGCAAGACTACCCTCAGATCCCCTTCCCGGGCTGGACACTGGTCGCGCTGGCTTGGCCCCCCAATCAGCTCGTGAGGTACGCGACAAATATGTTGAGTACTTCATGGGTCGGGGGGCCATTGCTATGCCAGATCATATTTCTTTCTAATTCGGCCCCCAAAGAAAGGAATATTCTCTCAAATAATAAATAATTAGACCATTGGACTTTATACAGTTGTTTGTCATTAATGCTTTTTCTCTTTTTCTCTGTCTTCCTGGTTCTCTAACTAACTTCTTCAATTGTAATGCATAATTGATTTCTCCACTTTTAGTAACTAACCACATTTTGCACAGTATTCACTCATCTACAAACAGGGTATTGAGTCTAGAAATAATAAGCAACTCCATTTGTAAATTTTGAGGTCAAGTATTTTAATTTTTGCTTGTTCATGACCCCAAAAATTATTTTATATTTTTTTCATTACTCCCTGCTTTTGTACTTAGGAGTCAAAAAAATTTTTTTTTTTTTTTTTTTTTTTTTCAGGTAATTCAACCAAAAATATTATGCAGATTATACATTTATTAACAAGTTCACTTTTTTTTTTATCAAATATAGTTAGATTTATTGTTTACATATATATATATATATATATAGATTATATTTGGTGGGGTGTTTAGCGCCTTAATTTTTTTTTTGGGCATATTTTTTATGCACAAAAAACAATAATTTTTTTAACATTTTTTTTGTTTTTGGTGTGTTTTTCTAAAACTAAATTTTTAGGTGAGAATTTGGAGTCAAATCTCTACTTCACTAAATTCAGTGATTAGAGAGATTTATAATTCTATATATATATATTTTAAATTTTTTACCGTTGTTTATTCTTTATGGTCTAAACTTTATAGTATCCCAAAATGTTCAACATGGTCAAAAAGTAACAAAATCCTATTCCAAAAATATAAAAACTCACAACAGCAGTCAGTCATGGTGTGCTTTCACACTGGAACACGCCAAAATTGGAAGATACACACATTCAGTGCAAACTCGCCAAATGTCATTGGTTCAACAGACAAATGGCCACATGTGCTATCTGACATCATGGGTGATCAATGTCTGTGTTTTGTGGGAGCAAACCCTTCCTCTCAACTACTTGAGGATGGAGGAGGGGGTTGGACCCACAAAGCACAGACATTAGATATTCTGTGATGGCAGATAGCACATGTTGGCACACTGTGTGTGTTTCTTCAAATTTTGGCGTATTCATTATTCAAACTGTAAAAATGTTTGTGGGGGCGGGGGATGGGCGGGGGGTGTTTCAGTCTTTGACACGGCCCATCATGTCAATAATGTTCTTAAAATTAGATTCGATGACCATCATTCTTTGCCGCATATTGTCCATTTCCGTGCTGCATTCCAAAAGCACATTTGTTACATTCTGTTCCATGAGAAACATCCTTTCACGCATATTGTGCATTTCAGTGCTGCACTCCATTACCTGCTGAATAATTATAGCAGCACTTGCACGTGAAAATATTGGCACACCATCCTCCTCCCCTAAAACCAACAAAAAAAAGGCATTTACAACATTATTTTTCGATGAGGCCTATCTACATATGTTTTTTTGAATCAAGCTAGGGTGACACTGACCTGATGGGCTTCTCCTTTCCACCTCTTCGACATCTTCTATCACTCCTCCTTCTTCCACCACCTCCCCATCATCTTCAATCACTCCTCCTTCTTCCACCACTTCCCCATCATCTTGGACTCCTCCTTCATCCATCAATCCACCTTCTTTCAATTCGCCAAATTGTTCTTCCGCCACTTGCCCTTCATCTGCTATGACTTCTAAGTCCAAAATTACTTCTTCCTCCTCTCTTCCTTCCTCCTTTCTTCCTTCCTCCTCTCCTTCCACATCCTCCTCTCCTTCCACATCCTCTTCTCCTTCCACATCCTCTTCTCCTTCCACATCCTCTTCTCCTTCCACATCCTCTTCTCCTTCCACATCCTCTTCTCCTTCCACATCCTCTTCTCCTTCCACATCCTCTTCTCCTTCCACATCCTCCTCCTCCTCCACATGTTGAGATGGCAGATTTTGGCCTTGTCTGGCCCTCTCTGCCTCCTCCAAATGCTGGCGACTTCTTTCCCCTGAAATAAAACAAAAAAAATGTAGACTCATCAGCACACAGATATTGGAGAGCATAAATCGCACACATTGCTTAGAAGATGCTTTCATTTAGTTACTTTTATCTTTCACCAAACCTACATTTAGCAATTACTTCTATATGGCAAGCTCTGATCCTGCCCCTTTTTAGCAAAGTGACACACATGGATGTCCCCCCTAAACTGTATTTCTGGGAGACCCTACCAAAACCCATTTTTTATTTGTGGAGACACAGGTGCTCTGCATTGCAGATGTGAAAACATCTGCTTTAGTACCACTGTTTTTAGAATGTATCCTGTTTGCCTTTCCCATTCTCATACTTTTTTTTTCTAGAACTAGCTTTTACACAATGTTTACAAACAAAGTTTTTGGCCAGTGAGCCATGTCCAGGTGTGTTGTTCCTGGAATAACCGAGCCTTTCTGATAAACTATGTGATGTTACGTTGTTTACTAAGAACACTGTTTGTAAATATGTAGTTATTTATGTCCTAAAAAATAAATGACAACATGTCTTTAAAATTACAAGCAGGCCAAGGAGGCAGATGGTGAAATATACATGGCAACACATTATTGCAGACAATCACCCCCCCCCCCCCAACCCCAATATATATTTACTTACTTTTACGCAGAATTTTAAGTATTTTCTTCATCTGATGTGGCTCCCTCAATTTTAAGTCTGACCATCGTTTCCTCAGCTGTTCCTTGGACCTGGTGATCCCAAACATCCTCTGCATTCTCCTCGCCACCTTGTCCATAATATGTGCCTTTCGGCGGTTAGGGGTCTTGTATGGCCCTAATTCACCATCATAGTCCTTCTTTCGCATGATGTAAACTAACTCCACCATTTCCTGGAACCGCATATTAGTGGCTTTATATCTTCTTTTCCTTGATCGGGACGTCCCTGCCTCTGTCCCTTCACTTGTGGCATGAGAGCATCGTGCCCGCTCGTGTGACATCGCCATCTTTCCTTTCCCACAGAGATTATGGGCGTGGAAAAGATGAATTCTTACGCCATGGGCGGAGAAGAGGGCGGCGTTTAATACATACGCGGAGTGTAGAGAATGCAAACAACGTGTTTACGTCGGTTACGCGGAGAATCTTCGAGCGCATCCAGAACATACACAGTTAACGCCATATTTCCTAAACTCATTGATTAGGGGCCTCGCAAAGGTGACGAGGGCGGGGTTTCATAAATACGCGGAGTGTTTAAAAGGTTTACGCCGTGATTACGCATCTTACGCGGTAATTAGGCGAGCGTGAGAAACGAGGAGCGAGAGACAGGAAGGTAAGGAAATTAAAAATGTGATCAGCAGAGGCCTTGAAAATGTAGACACATGGGATGGGGGTTTGGGCTGTTGGTTGCACCCTTTTTAAGCTATTCTGTCTATGGGGTACCACAATGTTATTTTGGTATCCAAATGCTTTTGGACACCTCACAAAATAGAGATGTGAACAATGCTGTACCTCATTGACAAGTTTTTGAATGGTGTATTCAGATCAGGCAAAGTATTGTTCAAGTGTTGGTTGTACAGAGGTCATTAGGAAGTGTCTTTTATGTCATCCATTGTCAGGGGCATGAGATTTACACATGAAAGAGTGCCTAGATGAAAACTGTCATTTGTAAGCATTGTTTAATTTTATATATTTAAAATATTTACTGCAATGTGAACAATGGCTCTGCATCTAGCAAATCAATGTTTGGTACAAGCAATGCGGCCGAGCTGCCAATCATTGTTTAAACAAGAGAGACTGTGTTTGTAATTAGATATAGGTAATAAATTTGAAGACACATATTAGATCAAGGTCAACGCTGATCCTTTGGAATATTTATTTTTCTGTGGTTTATGTTTTTGTAATCTAGACTCAAAAAGAAATATAATTTGGGAAAAATTACAATGGACCTCCTACAAAGCAAGGAATCTATAGAGGCCTTACTTCAAAAATACCAGGACACGCCCATCCTGTGGAATTCAAAGCACTCTTTATATTGCAATAAAGAGGTACGAGCGGCAGCACTAGAAGAGCTAGCAAATTATATGCAAACTTGGGTGCCAGGATGCACTGCCAACATGGTGAAGGATAAACTTGCCAACCTCAGAAGCACATACAGGAGAGCATACAAAGCTAATAAAAGCCAAAAATCGGGAGCAGCAGCAAGACAAGCAAAGGAACCCAAACTGTGGTATTATAAACAGATGGCTTTTTTGCGGGACGAAATGGAAGGCAGGAAAACGATGTCCAGTCTTTCTTCCAACCTTTCCTCCATGCTACCTTCCAGCGGACATTCCCCAGATGACCACAGCCCTGCAGAGTCGGAGGAAGAGGGCCTGGCTGACAGAGATGCAGATCTGCCACCCTTCGATGAGGAGGTATAGTAGTTTCCTCTATATTTATGGCGTAAATAATTCTTGGTGGATTAATGATTAGATATTGTAAAAAAAAAACCAAGCTGGGAAAAAGCAAACAAAAAGGTGTACAGACAAATAGGTGTCAGGGATGACAACTGCAGGGGTCAGAAGTAGAGTGTATTCAAGTAATAATGAACAGAAAATACTAAACGAAAAACATGAAAATGAGTGTGGTTTTATTTAGCGAAATTGTAAAAAAATTCCTTTTTTTTCCACACAGGAAGAAGAGATCAGCCAGGAGGTGGCAGATCCTCAGGTGTCTGTCAGCCAGGAGGAGGCCGGGGTCAGTGGCAGCCAGGAGGAGGCCGGGGTCAGTGGCAGCCAGGAGGAGGCCGGGGTCAGTGGCAGCCAGGAGGAGGCTGGGCCCAGTGGCCTGCAGCAGGTCCACCCGGCCAGGAGAACCACCACCAGCCAGTCTTCTCCCCCCCAGGTGAGGCCATCAGGCCGAAGGAGGCAGTTGAGGCCTGTGGAGGAGGCAAGCCTCCGCATGATCCAGGAGGCAAGCGCCATCATGAGGGCCCCCCTCAACCCCACAGAGGCCTTCAGTGCCTCATTGGCCCATGATTTAAATGAAGGGGAGGAGGACCAGAGAAGACTGGCAAAGGCCCTGATGAACCAGGTCCTTTGGTGGATGCAGAGGGGCCTGCTGACCCCAGACACTGGGCTATGTGATCCAGCCCGGCTTGCGGAACACCATCCTCCTGCTGCCACATCAACCCCACCTGCAAGACCCCGTGTTCGATCCGCTGGAAGGCTGCCTGGAGGGAAGGCTGGAAAGAGGAGGAAACGTTGATTTTCTGCCTTCCATTTCCTTCCACATAAAGGACATCTTGTTTGTACTACCACAGTTTGGGTTCCTTTGTTTGTGTGCTGCTGCTTCATATTTTTGTGTTTGGCTCCTGAGGCTTGGAAGTTTATCCTTCACCATGTTGGAAATGCAAGTTTGCATATAGTTTGCTATCTATTCTAGTGCTGCCGTTCTTTTTATTTTTTGTGATGACATTTGCCTGAATAAAAGGCCTTTTGCTTTCATTTGAAAACATGCCTATTGTTTGATATACTGTGGGGATTATTAGGCAGCAAACCTTTAATAAATATACAATGGGTAATTTACAAAGGACACACTCCTTGGGGGGGGGGGGGGGACATTTGGTGTGCCAACATGGTTTAATATTCTCTAATGAAACACCAAAAAAAAAAATTAATTTAAAAAAACATGTAAAAAAAAAATTGTTTAAATGGTGACATAACTAGAAACAAAAAAAAAATAAAAAAAATGCACATTCCTTTACAAAAATGACTACTCTAAATTATGGAGGACCACCAACCAAAACACACGTCTGGCATAGAAAACATTATTAAAGGATTACATCACAAGCAAGAAATGTGACATTTCAGTATGGGACAACTCTATTGAAATTGCATCAGCAAGAGAACGGGGTTATTCTAGCAAGAGAAGAATTAAGAAAACGAGGCTTTAAAATGTGGTTTAGTGCGCCTTTTTAAGACATTGTTCTCTTGCTAGAATAAAAGGTTTCTAATGACGAATGTGCCATATCCCAAAGAAACGCGAGTTTTACCTGAACGAGCGCTCCCGTCTCCTCATTTGGACTGAGCATGCGCGGGGTTTTTGTACGCTGCTTTTGTGTACAGACGACCGAACATGTCTGACGGACACGATTCCAGCAGACTGTTTTAAAGCAAGACCAGGAAACAGTTGTTCGTTGGAAAACGGTCTGGCCGACGATTGTTTGCTGGAATTCTGTACGTTACTGCCTACACACGAACGAACATGTCCGCTGAAACTGGTCCGCGGACCAGTTTCAGCAGACATGTTTGGTCGTGAGTACGAGGCCTAATAGTGTGCAAATAAATAGTCAATTCTAACTGCAGGTAATCTTCACATGTGCTGTTGTTGCTAGATAAAGCCAAAGTGCTGGAGTGCTCTAATATCCACACAGGTAATCCGTGCTCCACACCCCTCCTAAGTGGTTAGACTCACCAGATGAGATGGATCCCTCAGTATCTCTTGATTTAATCAGTAAAACACTGCTTTACAAAGTACATGAATATTTTATTTTTTGTTGAATCTTCTACAAACTCTAAATGAGCTCAACAATTTTGGTGGTCAGCTTCTAGCTGATATCCAGGTTAAAATGTTATGCTAGCAGGAGTATTGAGTTTTATTTTAGCTAAAGACCTTGACTAGGGATGAGCTTCGTACATGAGTTTGACTCGAACATCGTATGTTCTATCGTTCGTCAAATTCCGAACCTTTTAGGCCGTTCAAGCTAAATTCGAGTGACGTGTCACGGGCCCATAATTCAGTGCTGCATCGCAGTGCATTGCTGGCTGATGATTGGCCAAGCATGCACTATAACCCACATGCTTGGCCAATCACAGCTTGCAAAAAACGGAGAGCCATAATTGGACAAAGCCAGGGTGGCTTTGGTCAATTATGGCTCAGGGGGTTTAGTACACGCCCCACATGCCCCACACTATAAAAGGCCGCCTGCAGGTCGGCCTTGTGTAGTGTGTTGCGGTGGTTAAGAGAGAGAAGACAGAGAGAGAGTGTCATTTTTTGTAGGTAGATAGAGCAGGCAGGCAGGCAGGCTAGTCAGTTAAAGTTACAGTGTGTAGAGGATATATATGCATCCCAGGTGTTGTATATATATTTATACAATGTATAGTTTAGCTAGATCCGCTCTTCCTAATTTACTGACAGGCAGGCAGGTGATTGTGCTAGCTGCAGTATTCATACGTGGTGTACTGCCTGTGTCCTCTGCAGTGTGCACCTAAAGCTATGTGGTGTGTACTGCCTGTGTCCTCTGCAGTGTGCACATAAAGCTACGTGGTGTGTACTGCCTGTGTCCTCTGCAGTGTGCATCTAAAGCTACGTGGTGTGTGTACTGCCTGTGTCCTCTGCAGTGTGCACTTAAAGCTACGTGGTGTGTACTGCCTGTGTCCTCTGCAGTGTGCACCTAAAGCTACGTGGTGTGTGTACTGCATGTGTCCTCTGCAGTGTGCACCTAAAGCTACCTGGTGTGTGTACTGCCTGTGTCCTCTGCAGTGTGCACCTAAAGCTACGTGGTGTGTACAGCCTGTGTCCTCTGTAGTGTGCACCTAAAGCTATGTGGTGTGTGTACTGCCATTGTCCTCTGCAGTGTGCACCTAAAGCTACGTGGTGTGTGTACTGTCTGTGTCTGTGCTATTTTTCTCAATGATTTTCATCCATATTGCAGGGACCAGACATTAAAGCCGCAAGCAGTTTTAAATTACTTTTTTCTTATAGTAATCTCATTTTGTGCAGGGACAGTTCTAAACAGGTGCCACTTCACAGGCATACTATAGACACCCAGCAGGTACGATATTTAAAGGAATTTTTCTTTTTTTCCTTTTTTCACTTTAAGCATCATTAAAATCACTGCTCCAGAAATAAACGACCGTTTTTAAAACTTTTTTTTCCATTGATACATGTTCCCTGGGACAAGACCCGGGTTCTCAAACCCGTTTTACGACAATAACTTGCATATTAGGCTTTAAAATGAGCACTTTTGAATTTGAGTCCCATAGACGTCAATGGGGTTCTAAATGTTTGCGCGAACGGTCAGTCCGTTCGAAGGTTCTGGTGCGAACCGAACAGGGGGGGGGTGTTCGGCTCATCCCTAACCTTGACACATGGGTTACTACAAATAGTTGATATCACAACCTTTGTTGTCCAAGTATAGCTTACTACATTCATTCATGGCTGTAGGGCAACAACTTTAGGCAAAATAACTAGAATTTCTGGTCAAATGGTGACATCTACTGGACTCAGAATTTTAATACACTTCTGAATTATTTTGAGTTTTTTGTCAGGGATCTCTTGAGAATGGATTCTAGCAGAAATTGTGAGATGGACAGAGAGGCAGCCAACAGAAGGTTCGAGAAGACACATTGACAAAATATCAAACTACTGTTTTTGGCATACACCAAAACCAGTGGTCTTATTTGGTGTGCCTTCCGTGAATTTTGTGATTCAAGTTTTGCAATAAGGTATTTAGGATTAGCATCTATATAATATAATTAGTTATGGGATTTTGTATTTATTTTATAGCTGACCTTCAGAGTTGGAACTACTATTTTGCATGTACTCCTTTTAGTGTGACTTCATATGTCTATCACTTGTTTAACCACTTGCCGCCCGCCAATGACAAATTGACGTCGGCAAAGTGGTTGTAGAATCCTGACCGGACGTCATATGACGTCCTCAGGATTCTGAGCCGGGGGCGCGCATCGCGGCGATCGTTGTTGCGGGGTGTCAGTCTGACACCCCGCAACACCGATCTCGGTAAAGAGTCTCTCACGGAGACTCTTTACCACATGATCAGCCGTGTCCAACCACGGCTGATCACGATGTAAACAGGAAGAGCCGTTGACGGCTCTTCCTCACTCGCGTCTGACAGACGCGAGTAGAGGAGAGCCGAACGGCTGCTCTCCTGACAGGGGGGGTTCGCGCTGATTGTTTATCAGCGCAGCCCCCCCTCGGATCGCCACACTGGACCACCAGGGAAGCCCACCCTGGACCACAGGGAAGGGCAAACTGAAAAAAATGCCACAAAAAAAAAAAAAATGCTAAAAAAAAAAAAAAAAAAGCTGAAAAAAAAAAACATAAAAAAAATAAAAGATGCCAATCAGTGCCCACAAATGGGCACTGACTGGCAACATAGGTGCCGCCCCACAGTGGCCATAAGTGCCACCCCACAGTGCCCATCAGTGCCACCCCACAGTGCCCATCCATGCCCAGTGCCCACCTATCAGTGCCCATCTGTGCCACCCATAAGTATCCATCAGTGCCACTCATAAGTGCCACCCATGAGTGCCCATCTGTGCCGCCTATGAGTGCCCAGTGCCGCCCATGAGTGCCCATCAGTGCCGCCCATGTGTGCCCATCAGTATCGCCTATGTGTGCCCATCAGTGCCGCCTATGTGTGCCCATCAGTGCCGCCTATGTGTGCCCATCAGTGCCGCATACCAGCGACGCCAATCAGTGCCACCTTATCTGTGCCCGTCAGTACTATCTCATCGATGTCCATCAGTGCCATCTCATCAGTGCCGCCATATCAGTGCCCGTAATTGAAAGAGAAAACTTACTTATTTACAAAAAAATTAACAGAAAAAAATAAAAACGTAATTTTTTTTCAAAATTTTTTGTCTTTTTTTAGTTGTTGCGCAAAAAAAAAATCGCAGAGGTGATCAAATACCACCAAAAGAAAGCTCTATTTGTGGGGAAAAAAGGACGCCAATTTTGTTTGGGTAAAATGTAGCATGACCGCGCAATTGCCATTCAAAGTGCGACAGTGCTGAAAGCTGAAAATTGGCTTGGGCGGGAAGGTACGTAAGTGCCCTGTATGGAAGTGGTTAATGACATGAATTACAATAATATCATAAATTTGTACACGGTTTTTTAAAATAATTTTCTCACAAGATTCATGCAAGTTTTCTGCCAAGATTCACATATTTGTGTAATTGGATTCAGTTTGAAAAACATGTGAATCCTGGGTGAAAGTTGTGTGACTCTTGGGTGAGTATATTTATATTTTGAATCTATCTTCTAAATTATCTTCAAAGTGATGTCATTTCAGCTTTTGTAGTGCAAATTGTATGCAAATAAAAAAAAAAATTGAGAATTTGAAAATGATAACTGTTGTTCATTTACATTTATTATTCTGTGTGGTCTAAAGATTTTCATGGCCTCAGGTAACACATCTATTGCATAGAAACTTGTTTTTTTGCGACAAAAGAGCTCTAAGAGGGCTGTGCTGGTGCTTAAGAGGAGTTAAACTTGAAGAGAAAAAAATAATAAAAATAAATTTGTAAATTAAAAAAAAAAATATATATATATATATATATATATATATATATATATATATATATATATATATATATATATATATATATATATATATATATATATGTGCATAGATAGATTTACAATTCTTATTAATTGATATTTTTTTTCCTTTATTAAATAATTAAAATCTCTGTGTGCTCTATTATTTAACATCTGTTCTATGGTCTACTGTAATACTAAAAATATTTTTCCTTATTCGCTCTCTATTCGATAGGACTCTATTGGGCTTTTTGTCTACTTTGCTGATCTTTATTTCTTATAAAATTATTCCTTCTAATTTTGTCTTTCCCGTTTTTCCCCCCTCTTTGTTCCATTTGATGTTCCATGATCTCCTGTCATGTGGATTCCCCACCTCTCTCCCATGTATCCCTCACTTGGCGCACTGGGGGGTCATTTGGTGCTTTTTGGCGCTGGGTGCCCCTTTATTTTTCCCAGCTTCGGCATGAGCGAACTCTTTTTTGAGTGCTGCTCATGCCTGCCTAACTGTGTTCCTTAAGTGTAGGGCGCTGTCACGCCCTTTTGGGGCGGCGTCCTTCGCTTGGGGAACAGTTGGTCCCGGACACCCATTAGTTGCACATGCGCAGTGCCATTTTTCGCCGCTGGGGCATGCGTCATGACGTCGCCATGCCATTGCGCATGCGCAGACGTTACCAGGGCATTTATCAGAGCCGTCAGTGGCGGGCAAACACAGCTGCAATGGCTCTGATTAGAGGCACACTCAGCGTGCAGCCTAATAAAGGTAAGCTGCAATACTTTAGATCTCTCTTTGCTTTTTGATTCAATTGAGAGACATAGGCAAACCCTTTATATTTTCTTCCATGTGCATCCCTACAGGCATACTCCCTGGGCTGGACTGTCATTGGAACTTTTCAGACAACTTTGGGATTGGCAAATAAAAGGATGTGTTTTTGGTCTTGGGTGACACTTTCTTATATGCTCATCTTGGAGGTATGTACACTGACTGTGCCCCAGTCTGTATAGATCTATAATAAAAAATTATGTTTGTAATTACGTGCAAGCAACATAGTATTATACTATACTCTGTCCTTCTTTTCAGATCATTCAATCAGATTTTTTGTTGGGGGCCTTTTTCTCTTGGACCTTCGCTGAGGTATCCATGCGATTGTCGGGGTCACACAGGAGCCTCGTGTTACCCACCCAGTCTGTTTGACACATGGGACCCTTTCATCCCTTAAAACAATTTATGGTTTACTGACACTTTTTGGTATGTGACTCTTTCTGCCCACTATGTTCTTATATAAATATATTGTTTTATGTACAATTAATGCCTGTATAATGATATATATGCCCTTTTAATAGACACCTGGCTCTGTATGTTAAAAAAACCCTGAGGAGGTGTATCAAGCCGGAAACGTCGGGTTAATCAGAGAGCTCATATGTGTCTGTATATGTATCGTAATCCATACAATTTTCATGCTTTTGTACACTTTTGTCTTTTATGACAACGTTTTTATTGAATGGACTACTTTATAATAAAAACTTTTTACATTTACAACCATTGTTTCTGGTCACTTTCAAAGTCCCACCTGTCAAAGGGGGTTTTCTTGTTCTTTCTTTACTTTGGGATGTTGTGACCTCAAACACTTTGACTCTGCAGATCTCAGAATTCTTTTCTCGATATGTAGCAGTATGCAGTGTACCAGTCAATCAGGCACTTACACTCATATGCAAGTCCTTGCATTACGGTTTTTGTTAGCTGGCAGATACCAACCAGAAATTCTTCATGTTCTAACTTACAAATGAAGAGTGCTATGAACACATTCATTTCATCCTTAAGATAACAAAACTATTAGGCAATTTTAAACCTGTAGGCCCAGATTCTCATACATTCGCGCTGCTCCTGGGCAGCGTAATGTATGAGCTCTACGTTACACCGCCGCAGGTCTACAGGTTTAAATCCTGATTCTCAGAACACTTACCTGTAAACTTGCGGCGGTGTATCGTTAGATTGCTCGGCGCAAGCCCGCCCAATTCAAATGGGGCGGGCACCATTTAAATTAGGCGCGCTCCCGCGCCGAGCGTACTGCGCATGCTCCGTCGGGTAAATTACCCGACGTGCATTGCGCTAAATGACGTCGCCCCGACGTCATTTGCCTAGATGTATACGTAAATGGCGTCCAGCGCCATTCACGGACGTCTTACGCAAACGACGTAATTTTGATTCAATTCGACGCGGGAACGACGGCCATAGTTAACATTGGTTGCCCCTGCTAATAGCAGGGGCAACCTTACGCGCCGGGTACGCTACGCAAACGACGTTAATTCGCTGCGTCGACCTCGCGTATGTTCGGGAATCGCCGTACTTACCTCATTTGCATAGATGACGGGGAAAAGCGACGATGCGACACCTAGCGGCGGGAAAAAAAATTACTTTTAAGATCTGACAGTGTAACAGCCTTACGCTTGTCAGATCTAATGGGTACCTATGCGCAACTGATTCTAAGAATCAGTCGCATAGATACCCGGGGCCAGATGAGGAGTTACGACGGCGCTAATGGTGTTGCGCCGTCGTAACGCCTTTGAGAATCTGGGCCGTAGTGTCTCTCGCACACACAGAAAAAATAATAAAGGCAAGCAACCCCAATATTAATATTTTCATCATCTTGGTCCCCAGGTTGCTCTATTGTTGCCATACTCTGTAAAAAAAATTTAAATAAAACGTAAAATACCTTTTTTTTTTTCAAAGAGTCATTCTGCTAACAGGCCCATGGATAGAGAGTGTATTATTTGGGTAATGCTACACTACATGCTGGACCCATGTTGGATCATGTTGCCTTCCTTAAACAGTAGATCTATGCTATGGAATGACAATTTGGGCTACATGCACACTAGACATTTAGACCATTTGTGTCAAATCTATGTGTTTTTGTGTGCAAAGGAGGCACAGGTTTAGTGTCCACATAGTTGTCAGCAGCCTGTCAAAATCTATGACCGGCTGAAATATCCAGCAGGTAGATGCTGTACCGTACGGTACTCACATTTAGGGTTGTACGCATTGAGGGAAATATTCCTGAAATGCATATGGCCCTAAATTTAAGTACCACTGAGTACAGCATCTACATATATACATTTTTACAGGCAGACAATGGGATTGGACACGCACCTGTACCTCTGTGGCAAATGAAAAAGTCAGGATTTTATGCACAGAGACTAAACATCAAGATTGCCTAAAGTTGGCCATACACTAATTGAAATTCAACCAGTTCAACAGAGACCAGCTGAATTTTGATCAATGTGTGGCCATCCCTACTAAACAGTAGTTAAAAGTTTGATTGACTTCTGTCAAAGAAACATGTTGGAAAATGTTCCTTGATCAGTGGCTGCTGGTGGGGGAGATTACTTTGTATTGGGTTTTTTTTTGTTCAGCCCACTGGCTGAAGGAAAAAACAAACCATGTATGGCCACCTTGAGTTCTTACACTGCACTAATTCATCAGTCTTGTTTATTTGCACATGTTGCAGGCTCAATGAAAGCAGACAGCAAAGTAACCTGCAAGTTCAAGCCAGATTTTTTGCAGGCAAAAGTCCAATATTATGTTTAGCCTTCTCTAAATTTAAATTTCAGCCCACAGACTTGACTTATTCTTTTGAGACGCGCTTCACCTAAAATTACAGCTATCATCAAATGAGCTAATCAATGATTGGATAAGGCTGTGTTCACACTGGTACGACAAATGCTCTGATATTGGGAGCTCATGTCGCATGACATGTGAAAATCAATGTTTTCCTATGAAAAGTTGGTCCGACTTTGAAAATGCTCCCTGTACTACTTTGGTCTGACTTTGATCCTACTTTAGCCCAATGAATATCACTGAAGTTGGATCAAAGTAGGATACTTGTCCTTACCATCCAACTTTTGACATCCGACATGGTGATTACAGCAGCAGTAAAACTAATTTATCTCACATTGGGATTGTTTTGATTGGTCAAAAGACAAGTCAGACTATCACAAAGTTGGATCAAAGTACTATCCTGTTCATTCAATTTAAATGGGTGTAGGACCAATGCACAGTAGGTGCCTCCGATTTTGTATATCCAGCGCGATGGGATCACGCTGGATATCGCCGCTGGAGGCTGTGCTTCTCGTTGCCCCCACGAGATGCCGCACTTCCATAGGAATCTATTAGGGGCAGCTAAGTGGGAGGAGCAACATAGCTCAGCGCTGGCTCCTGCAACGGGGATCGCGGGTGGTCAATCTCGCCGCTAGCAGAGGCGAGATTGACACAAAATCGGTGGCACCTACTGTAGGACCGCTGTAGGACTGAAGTCGCGGTGCAAAGTAGGATGAAAGTCGTATATGACTGTCGTGTAGTATCAGTGTGAACCCAGTCTGAAAGTCAAAAGTAAAATTGTTGTAAGATATGTTCCTTTTAATTTTGTTTATATTGTTTGTAACTCTTTTATTAAAAAAAAAAAAAGCATTTTATATGAGATTCCTGGCTCCTTTAGACAAGAGAGGAAATAACATAAAAGCCTTGGACACCACAATTTGTATCATACAGTCTGTAAATTATTGTGCAGTTTACTACAGCACATAATCCACAAACTGCTGATGTCATACCTTTTTTTCAATTTGTACTAACAGAAAAAAATCTTTTAAAGACCAAAAGATTAAATAAGACAGCACTGCTGGGTAAAGTGAAGTATTAACAGGATATTTAGAATCAAAATAAGTAACGTAAAAGATTTAATAGTGCCTCACAGAGTTATTTAAATAGTGTGACAGAACCCACTGTCACTGTGTGCTTTGGAAGGGACTGTGGGCTGGCCTCTCACCCACAGATTATGGCCCAGAAGAGACTGGAGACCCGGGGACAAGCTGGCATAGAGATAATGTAATTTAATGTAATGTTACATCCCTTCTCTTCCCCCCCCCTCCCCCTCTTGTTGCTGTGTCTAATTGTGTTGGTAAATGGCACATAGACAATGGTCTGGACTGGAGACATCTCTCTGCAGGGGATGTGTATTGAGAGGCTGCCTGCTTACCATAATCTCTTTATGTTTATCTGTAGTCTGTTTCAATGTACAAGTGTTCAGTTCCCATTGGTTGTTCCTTGTCCCGTACCTCCTCCCCTGTATGACAAGACTAAGGGGAGTGTCGCTAACTGTGTGTAAAAGTGTATGTCTTGTATTTAATAAAGAGTTTTATGCTCTGCATGTTTAACCCTCAACACCTGTGTGGATTGTCTCATGATTGAGGGGTTAAGGGCTGGTTATGGCGAATCTGCAGGCTGCAGGTGCATTTGGAGGACAGGAGACACAGGTCTGGCGGAGGTGCCCACCTGGGGTATCCGAGATCCATCACAAATAGTATTTAAATTGAGATGAAAGTACAATATAAAATATGTTTACACTCTGTTTTATTATTATACTGAAAACTAAGTTATGTTTCCTGAGGAAGAGAACAAAATGTCAAAGTTGAAAATTGTAGAAATAGTAATATAAAATGCAGTATAATGCACACTTCTAAGAAACTGTATGACTGTACTGCAAAATAATTAGCAAAATAACTAGTTAATATATATATATAGTGTCTCATCTGCATTTAAAATACTGTTTATAATGTTTGTTTCTTATAATAATAGGCTTTAATAATAGTTTAATTACTATATATATATATATATATATATATATATATATATAGTAATTAACCTATTATTAAAGCCTATTATTAAAAGAAAAAAAACATTATAAACTGTTTTTTAAATGCATATGAGACACAATCAGGGGAATTCATAAAGTTTGTCTAAGACACTCTTTAAAATTTCTGATGTGCCACCACATGACAAATGTCAGGGTGTGCAACGGATTTATGTACCAGTTGTAGATATATTGTGGAGTGCAACTGTGCTTCCACACCTGTCATCAGACAACATAGCAGCAGGAAGTTTTGTACCTGGGGGGAACAGCCTGGCTGTGATTCACAGACACTAGTCTCCCATCAGATCCACTCCCATTGTGATTGACAGCAGGCAGTGGGTGGGTCCTTAGCTAACAGACAGCCTTTTATTGGCTATAGAATCCACCCACTGCCTACTTTCAATTATAAGGCAAAAGCGGAACCTGATGGGGAACTAGTGTCTCAGCTACATCATCAGGCTCTGGCCACTGCAGCATCACTGGTTTCTGTGAAGCTGGCAGCATCGTTAACAACCAGTGATGGGAAGAGGGCAGTTGCGACAAATATGCTGCTCCACTAAACTGTGTACAGGGACAGGCACTCTACCTGTTTCTGTAAACCAAGTTAGAGTAGTTCTTAACCACTAGAGGGCCGCGCTATAGACGAAAGACGTCCACAGCGCGGCTCTCAAGTGCCGAGTGGACGTCTTTAGACGACCTGTTGTTGTGATTCCCGGTGTGCCCGGCGCATCGCTGGGATGCCGATGCGTGTGCCTGGCGGCCGCGATGTCCGCCCGACACCCGCGATCGTCGGTGACACAGCAGGACGTGGAGCTCTGTGTGTAAACACAGAGCTCCACGTACTGTCAGGGAGAGAGGAGAACGATCTGTGTCCCTTTACATAGGGACACAGCATCGGTCACCTCCCCCAGTCAGTCCCCTCCCCCCACACAGTAAGAACACAATGAGGGAATACATTTAACCCCTTCCTCACCCCTAGTGTTAACCCCTTCACTGCCAGTCACATTTATACAGTAATTAGTGCATTTTTATAGCACTGATCGCTGTATAAATGTGAATAGTCCCAAAATTGTGTCAAAAGTGTCCGACATGTCCGCCACAATATCGCAGGCCTGACAAAAAAATCGCAAATCGCAGCCATTACTAGTAAAAAAAAAAAAAAAAATCATAAATCTATCCCCTATTTTGTAGGCGCTATAACTTTTGCGCAAACCAATCAATATACGCTTATTGCAATTTTTTTTAACAAAAATATGTAGAAGAATACGTATCGTAACCGAGGGAGATTTTTTTTTTTTTTTTTTTAAATGGGATATTATTATAACAAAAAGTAAAAAATATTGTGTTTTTATTTTCAAAATGTTCTGTTTTTTTATGTTTATAGCGCAAAAAATAAAAATCTCAGAGGTGATCAAATACCACCAAAAGAAAGCTCTATTTGTGGGAAAAAAATTATATAAATATAATTTGGGTACAGTGTTGTATGACCGCGCAATTGTCATTCAAAATGCGTCAGCGCTGAAAGCTGAAAATTGGTCTGGGCACGAAGGGGGTTTAAGTGCCCAGTAATGAAGTGGTTAATTACCTTCAGTTTCACGATCTACAAACTGGAGGTAATAATTTTTGGATCTGGTGAAATAGTTTCACCACTTTGTAAAAACAATGCTATTAAGAACTACCTGAATTTGCCTCACATGCTGGTAAAGTTACCAAAATGGGCCAAAGAAATTTTCGAATTTGCTGCAGTCTATTTGAAAGGGGCATAGCACCATTAAACTGTTGGTAATGCTTTATTAAATTACCCTAAATATTTTTTCTCTGCATTAAAGTTCCTTACCTGCCTGTCCACACTGTATAATAAGCTACATACACACAGCTCAGTGTACAACTGCAGCATCTGTCAAGTGAAGGAAAACATCTGAAGATTGATACCTGGCTGAAGATGTCCATGGCTGGTAAAGAAGCTCCTGGACACCACACCATTGGAGTAGAGGTGAGTAAAGTTCCACTTTAAATAAAAGCTTATCATATAACCTATTTATAGATTAACAATATCTGTTTTTACATAGCATCATACTCATGTACAGTAAACATAAATTGGCTGCAATGAGGTTGCAGATTAGCAGCACTAAGATGTGACAAAAAGTGAAAGCCACAAAAAGAAAATGGCAATTGTGGCCAGCACTGCAAAATAACAATGGGTTCCTGGTAAGGAGGATCATGTGACCTTTACCCATAATACAATGCTTGAGTCTACGCCAGAACACTGTCACATGACAAACACCATCTGACATTGAGTATAGCAGCAGGTGAGTGTAAGTTGGTAATGGGAGTGCTCTACACAGACAATGTTACTTTCTTCCTCAATAATGGTCAAGGTGGCAGTGAGGGACTGAATGAAGCTGAGTTGAATGCAGGACCCCCTCTAGTGGTTAAACTATACATTTCTTTAGTTGATACAATACAAATATTGAGGAGCAGACATTTAAAACGGTGAAAACCACATCAAAATAACTTTATGGTAAAAACTGCAATAATAACTTAACATATGTTTTCTCTATAAATGAACTACACTTTTGCTTTAATAGAGTTTTAACATAGCAACTTTTTTATCTTGAGTTTACCAAATCATGTTCATTCAGACGTTTCATCCCTCAAATTCTTCAAAGAAAATACTTTTCCTCCCGTTTAAATCCATTAAAGGCAAGGGAGGTTTTTCTTTTCAAAAATTGCAATTTAAACTGCATACAAGAGTGCCCATTGTGACTTTATATACAAATCTATTATGCTGCAGCATCTGTTCCATTGTAATACATACAATCACATTACATTTTCACCATTTTCTATTGAAGATGAAGCTTTTCTTTCTCTTTTCATTCCCTACTGATGACATAAAAAAGAAACACAGATTTTCCCCTTGCATCTGGTTGTATAATTAAATATTGAATAAGGTGAGCATGATCTGAATTAGTGAAACACTAACATGTTGTCTAAAGGCATTCATACAATTCACATTTTTTACCACAGGACATGTTTACTATAATTTTGCATAGATACATGGAAAAATGAAATATTTAATCATCCATGGAAGTCTTTGCTGTGAAAGAAAAACTTTTTTCCTCATTTATAAATCAAGAGTAAGACAAAATGAATTAACAGATGGATTATTTTCTTTTTTTATTCTCTACCTATTTACAACATGTCACCCTATTCTGCAGCCAGGAATAATGAAAAAACATACAAGCCAACAATTCTAGAAGTGTTACTGCATCTAACACAAAGAAAAAAGGTGATAAATTATAAAATATCAAGGTGAAAGAAAACTAAGACAGTCAGCAAAAGATTCCCAAACCTGACAAACTTTCTGGTGGCCTGGAAGATAACAAAAAGCCATTGGGCCCTGTTTTAAAATCTAACTGGGGACTTTTCAAATCTCACTCATACATTTTTTTCAGGCATTGTTCAATCCTTAGGCTGATAAAAGAGGTTATAGTTTGTTCTCTATTAAAAAAAAAAAAAAAACCTCTAGAGCTTCTTTGTAGAAAAGAATGACATGACTGTTCGATGTACTCTGAAAAACATGTAGTTTCTTAAAACTGTATACAAATGGTGAAAAAAAACTGAAATGTTATCTTCTCTCTTTTTCTGCAGCAAGGACTACGACCGGTGCCGCAATCTACTGTACTCTGAAAAACTCATAGCCTTTTAAAAAATTAAAACATTTAAAGCCCGTATATTCGAGAGATGGTTTATTTTTATTTTGACATCTTTGAACACATTTATAATATTTATAAGGTCATCATGTTCATAGTACAAGTCTTGTCATTCTCTAGAGACTGTAAACAAACAGTAAGTGCTTGTAAGCTGTTAGAAACCAGCTAAAATCTGACTTCAGATTTCAGAACCGTCTCCGTCGTGATCTTTGAGACTAACATACTTTACAGTGCATGCAGCAACAAAGGTCATTGAGGGCTTGTTTTAAAGCTATTTTACTGCTTGTTAGAATAAGTAAACACTTTTATGTTCATAGTCTAAGCACATGTGCACCTTAAAGAAGCAAGCTTTCCTAGTACTTCTTTTGTTGAATACTAACAATGTTCATGCCAAAACAAGGATTTAAAATTTAGTATGCCACTTTATGATACTTCTGTAGACCAGTTGGCTGCTAGTTGGCTGCCAAATTGGTGGGGCAAGCTCAAAACTTAGAATGACACTCCTCAATGCCACTTCCCATCCACTGCTATCCTTCTCTGTCTATTGAAAAAATGTGAGTGGGGGTGGTGGCGCTGCCTGCCCCTAAACCCCCTAAAACAGGCAAGGTAAAAAAAGACCCCAATCAAGGGTCAAATAATGTGAGCTACTAGTAAGTGAACTTATTAAAAATATTCAGTATGCAAACATCCAAACCAATAACAGTGACTAAAATAGTGAAAAAAATATATAATCATCAAATAGTGTAGTACTGTAGCATGTAAGTGAACCTGCATCAACCCTTATACAGGTGCGTGCTATATACTACCAGCACAATCCCAAACACAGTGACAATCCCTTATTAGTACAATAAATGTGTCATAAAGGACTTATAGTCCAATGTGCCCTATTAGGGTATATTGGAAGTGAGTAATGATATATAAATAAGACATATAATAGTAATGATAACCAATAAATAAAGCAAGAGAAATTGCAACATCAAAACATCAATGCTATATAATGCAGCAAGCGAAAAATTGCATCAAGGGAATCGCATTGAAGGGAATAATTGTCTCTTATAGATCTAGGAATAAACATTATTTTATCCTAGGTAATTACTGGAACATTTTTTCGTTTTTTTTTTCCAATAAAAATAGCAAACATGTTATACTTACCTGCTCTGTTGCAGTGGATTTGCACAGAGCCGCCTGGATCCTCCTCTTCTCAGGTCCCTCTTCTGTGATCCTGACCCCTCCCTCCTGTTCAGTGCTCCCACAGCAAGCAGCTTGCTATGGGGGCACCCAAGCTGTCACAGCTCCTTGTGTTCATTCAGACATGGAAGCCCTCCCTCGTTCCCTATGAAGGTTATAAAATCACGGTTTACATAACTCAAAGAAGTGCCTAATTTTGTAGACTGGGAATTTGTACTGTTAAATAAAGACATCAAAATTAAATATAAAATAAAAAAAAGTTTAAATCAATGCAGTAGCAGCAAATACATAGCTTATGGGAACACAGTTTTTAGAAAAACAAGGAAACCAATATGGGTAAATAGGAATATTTTACATATGATAAGGCATAAAAGGAAAGTATTTAAATTCCCAAAGGTTGAGGAAAGTAACCATGCATAAGAAAATATAAGGAATATAATTCAAAATTCAGAAAATAATGAGTGAAGTTGAAGAACTGATTGTTTGTAATGTTAAGTTAAATCCCAGAAGGTTTTAAAAGTATACAAAATCTAAGAGCAAGGAATAACAAAGGCCCTATAACATATACATGAGAAAATATAATTGTGGAAGGCATAGCAAAGGATGAGATACATATTGTTCCTGCTTTCTCAAAATTTTCAAATCTACATAGTAGGGGGCAGAGAGACAAAGGGTTGATTTGCAAATATGCTGTTCAATTTACAAGAGAATATGCACTTTGCAAAGGAATTTACATTTACCTTTGTAAATGTGGCGAAAATTCACTTGAAACAGAATCCAATCGTGTGCAAGGAAAATAAAGAATAGATGATGGAAGTAAGAAGAGTTTCACCTCATTCATTAAAGTGGTTGTAAACCCAATTCATGAAATTTGAGCTGGGCACATATATCTGCCTTATTTTGTTATCTCTCTTGAAAGAGTTAAGTCTCTTTTGAACTGTTCCTCTGTTATCAGCCAGATAACTCCTGACAAATTCTCTGACACATCAGATAAAAGCAGCCTGAAATTTCTGTCGGGGAGGTTGCTATAAACAGATTAGCAGGCTGTTGGCCCTATTACAAAGCACCGCTGAGGGTCTCTGCCTATGATGATAGGGGGGGTGTGCCTTTCCTCCAATCAGCAATTTTAGCTATCTTGGCTGTATGCCCAGACATCACACTCTGTGTTAAAAAGGAAGAGAAAATCACCTAACACGATCTGAACTTTCTAAACAGTATATAAATGTGAAGACAGCAGATATACATGTAAAACCTATGTAGGGAGATTTGGTTCATCCCTGTGTATCATCCGAGGCTGTTCACATCATTGGGTGTATGGAGGGTTTACATCCAATTTAAGTTAAAGGAACATTTTCATGTAAAGTAAACAGCCTATTTAACTTTAGTAGATCAACCCCAATGTTTCTAAATACAATCAAGCTGATATGTTAAGTATAGGTTGCATCCTTTTCCACATCGTAAAGGAGTTAAGTTTAGCAACTGATGGACCACTATATTTTATTTCAAAGGGTCACTTCCAGAAGATTTGGCTCAACAATCCGTTCATTAAGAAAACTCCTGATCACTGTCACATTTTCAATATATTAAAAAATACTTCCTCTACCCAACCATAATCAACAATTTAAAATACTATAATTATCTGCCTAAAAGGCTGACTATAAATTTGCAGATACACAAAAACAAGATACATGACCATCTTCACGCAAGTATTGGAATCCGCTGCTTGACCATGGTGTTATTTCTGTTCTGCCATTCTTTATAATAGAAAGGTAAACAATTAGGAGACATTCACAAGGAGATATCCAATATAATTGTAAAGGAGTTTAATGTGATAACAGTATGTGAAAACAAACACAGCAATTGATGAAGCAGGTGTGACACAGCAAACAACAAATAAACAATGAATAGAACACAAATGACTAACTACACAACAATACTAAAGCACACATAATAAATACTAAAATGAGAATGCATAGAAGCAAGGCATAAGCAGGGCAAAACTGGAGATTGCCAAGCCAGAACCAGACTAGCAGAGCAGATCAACTCTACGAAATGTCAAGGAAAAATATAACATTACAGGGAAACCAAGGGGCCTGAATAACAAAGAACACAGTGGGTTAACAGGCTTAAGACTAAAGACATCCAACTGCTGAATACGTTACATACTCCCAGCTCAGTAGTAGGGATGAGCCGAACCCAAACTGTCTCCTGTGGTTTTTAAAATTTTTACACTTTTTTTGTGAAATGGTAGGAGTACAATGTACCCCATTACCAATTCACATGGGGGGGGGGCCGGGATCTGAAGTTCCCCTTTGTTAAAGGGGGCTTTCAGATTCCGATAAGCCCCTGCCCGCAGACCCCTACAACCACCGGGAAAGGGTTGTGGGGATGAGGCCCTTGTCCCCATCAACATGAGGACATCTTCCCCATGTTGAGGGCATGTGGCCTGGTATGGTTCAGGAGGGGGGTGCTCTCTTGTCCCCCCTCTTTTCCTGCGACCGGCCAGGTTGCATGCTCGGATAAGGGTCTGGTATGGATTTTTGGGGGGAACCCCACGCCATTTTTTTTTATTATTTGGTGCGGGGTTCCCCTTAAAATCCACACCAGACCTTAAGCTAAAGCATACTGCACCTGCAGGTAAAACTTGAAAAACATTCCTAAAAACATGATATCACATGCAAGGCCTTCTGGCAAGTTATACCATTGCTTGCTAGTCCATTGATGACAACTCAGCAGAGCCATAATAAATTAAATATAACTTTTCATGCATTGCCAAGCTCATGAATGAGACTTTTCATACAAAGCAAGACTAGTGAGCACTTAAGTATACTTTATCTACAAAAGCACTTTTATTGTACATCACAGTTTAATTTCACATTGTTTTCTCCCAACAAGCCGTCTAATTTATTATTATTTTTTTTTTTCCTATCAGAACAGACAGATATACATGGACCATCTAATTAAAGATCACACAAGTTGCAATTTAATTATCCAGTGGAATGCATAAGTCATTTAGTTCACCTTGTCATGTTCATATTTTTCTAGGATTCAGTTTATTTATGTATATGCAATTTTAGCTTCTGAATTACACAGTTAATATATTACTTTTTCTTGGCAATGCTTTCTCCATTATAAAAGTAATTTGTTCCAAAGCACTAATGATTCATACTAGCTCACTCCACCACACCTTTAGATGTTATTCATTTATTTAGATTACTCTGAGTTGGGTAAATTTGTTTAAAATAACACTATTCTGTTTACCTAAAAGCAGATCCATTTACATTTCATACTACTTTTTGCACCAATAAAACAATTATCATAGTTATACAACATATTTGCCTTTAGGTGGTTAAAACTACTATAGATAATGCGGAATATATTTAAAATTAGATGAAATGTTATTCGTTTGTTGTTGGACAATGCAGGATGTGATAATCTTTTTTTTTTCTGGAAAAAGGTTCAGGCCTCGTACACACGACCGAGAAACTCGTCGTAAATGAAACATCGTTTTCCTCGACGAGTTCCTTGTCAGGCTTGTCGAGAATCTTGACAAGATTTCTTTGCGTACACACTGTCAAGACCAAATCTCCTCGTTCTCAAACACGGTGACGTACAACACGTACGACGGCACTATAAAGGGGAAGTTTGATTCCACTGGCGCCACCTTTCTGAGCATGTGCGGGTTTCTAAGCATACACACAAACATGTTTCTCGTCGAAAACCAGCCCGTTGAAGGTGGCATTTCCGGGGGAGGAGTCGGAGGCATGGCGGGCTAGGCGTCTTCGCTAGGAGAGTCTAGCGGTTCCCCCGGTGCTCACGAGCAGGAGAGCGACTTATAACGGTGGCCCCTACCCCCCACCTGGTCTCTCTAAGAGTGGAGAGAAGCGTAGCCGCGCAAGGAGGCAGGAGAAAAAAAAAAAAGTTCACTCACCGTAGCTGCTGATGTCGCGGCGAGGTCGGAGCGGTGCGAAGTGTTGCAGAGGACCACCCGTTCAGCCCGGCCATTCATATATCACACGCTACATGACAGTTAGAGGAGAGCAGCAGAAACAGCACGTGGATCACGGGGTAAGCAGAAGGAGCTCTCTCACAGAGAGTGTATTACCCGCACCGCCACCGTCAGCGTCTGCGGCATCCGGAACCTTTGATACAACAGCTGTTATACGGCCGACAGAGCTTAAGGAGAGACCTGCTGGGGAAGCGCCTGAGCCATCGAGAAGGCAGGTGAGAAGCACCACACACACGGAAGGGTCAGAAGGGCGGACAGATACTCAGATACAATACCCCTTATCCGGACAGTTGGCGCAATACAAATTCAAGGCGCAGCTAATTCCACCCTCCCCAACAGGAGCTGTACACCGGCCAGATAGGTTACTAGAGCCTATAATTGGGACACTATCGTTGCCGCTGACTAGTGACAAGGAACATAGTAGCCAGGTCCAGGGAACTGAAATGTCTAATCAGAGTGAGACCAATGACATAGCAGAGTTACCTACCTTGGCACTATCACAAACTTCTCAGCAAACAAAGAGGGAAGAGATGGAGCCCGCCCCAGATAACAGGCAAATTAGTAGGCTTATCCAGGCACTCCCTACTAAGGAAGATATTCAACAAATTGTAGCAAGTATCACCGCTGCAATGATGGGTGAGATTGAAAAAGTGCGCATAAAAGTGGTTGAGGTAGATCAAAAAATTGAGAGGTGTGGGGAGCAGCAAAGCTCAATGGAGGTCAGGCTGGTCGAATTGGAGGAGAGAGTCCAGACCCAACAGTACCAATTAATCAGACTGCAGTTACAAGCAGAAGAAACAGATAATAGAAGCAGAAGAAACAATCTGCGTATAAAGGGAATACCAGACAAGTTTGAAGGTCTGGAATTGAGAGTTGTGGTAACCTCCATAATGAACAACATTTTGAAAAAACCCCCAGAAACATTAGTGGAATTAGATCGTGTGCATAGAATCCCTTCAGGGAGGTATCAAGACCAAGCGGCTCCTCGTGACGTGCTCTGTAGAGTGCATCTCTACAGGATAAAAGAGGAAATTCTCAGGGTGGCCTGGAAGGAGGGAACAGTGGGGGTGTTGGAAGATGCAGACATTCACATATTCCCTGATCTTTGTCCGCAAACCAAGAGCAGAAGAAGGTTATTAAAACCCCTATTAGACCACATTCGAAACAACGGAGCCACTTACCGTTGGGGTTTCCCACTAGCGTTAATAGTGAAGAAAGAAGCAACGAGTTATTATTTGAACGAGCCCTCACAACTTCCAATGCTTTTTCAATTTCTGGGAGCTGAACCAATAAGTGTGCCTAACTGGCTAGATCTACCTAGTGTCGGTGAAAGAAAGAAAAATATGTAATTCAATTTATTAGTATTAAGCGGTGGTCAAGTTGGATCCACAGAGGAAATCACATAGCCATGTTTTTTTTTTTTTTTTTTTTGGTCTGTTCCCCTTTTTTTTTGGGAGCTGTTCCCCTTTTTTTTTTTTTTTTTTTGGATGAAGAAAAGAATAAGTAGAACAATACAGGAGCGCACTAACAGGAAGGGGTAGAGAGGAAGAAGGAGGGAAGAACTGGTTCTCGGGCCTCGCATCCCAGTAGACATGGATTTTTATTTTTTATTTTTTATTTTTCTAGAGCGGCAAAGGAACTCTGAGCGGACATAGATAATTGTAGATAATTGTAGTTTAGAGGACTCTATATGGACTCTATATGTGAAGTTCCGGGGGGCAGGTTGTGGATATTACCCGTTACCCACCACGTTTTCCAATGTGGCTTTCTCTCCCATGTCCCCCCCCCCCCCCCGTTTTATTTTTTTTTATCTCCCCCCCTTTTTTTTTGTATGCTCATACGTACGCAGTAGGAGTCACTATAGAAGGTCTATAGGGTCTCAGAGCGGATAGGTTGAAACATCGGATAATAGATAACTGTACAAATGTTTATAATGCTGGATGTGTAAACTCAGAGTAGAGACACACAAGAATACTAGTGAACCCCTAATTTAGTTAAATTCCCAGAGTTTATGGTAGTTGCCCCGGAATTAAAGTGGGTAGGGAAAGTTGGGTCTGGGAGGGGGGGATTGATAGATCACTGGACACGAATATTAACATAACATGAATGAATATGTAGATTTTTTTTTTTTTTGTGTTTTGTCTGGTTGTGAGGGGAACTAAGGGGGTGGGAGGGCACAGCTTGATAGACACAGTGATACTCATGGGTATCACTATAAAAATTACACTGTGTTTTTTTTTTTTTTTTTGGGGGGGGGGGGGGGGGAACAGGGTACATTGTAGATGTGGCTATTAATTTTTTTTTTTTTTTTTTTTTGGGGGGGGGTTGAACAGGGTACAGTTTTTCTATTCTTCTTTTTTGGGAGGGGAATTAAGGGGAGGAGGGAGGGCATAGCTTTAGAGACACAGTGATACACAGGGGTGTCACTATAAGAATTACACTGTTTTTTTTTTTTTTTTTTCTCTTCTCTCTTTTTTTTTTTTTTTTGGGGGGAGGGGTGGAACAGGGCATTTTGTAGAGGTAGCCATCAATTTTTTCCTTTTAGTGGGCGGTTCATGAAGTGTGCAAGGGTGTGCGTTATCAAGGGCTGTGAGGTACGGGGGGGGGTAGGGGGGAGGTAGGGGTTAGGGAGGTGGGGGGATAGGAAGTAACAGGGAGGGGGATAGAGGGGCAACACGAACCCAAATCGGAAACTAGGGGAGATAGGGAAAGTAAGAGGGAGATTGGAAGGTGGGAGGCGGGAAGCAAGCCGAGAAGTGGGGAGGTTAGAGGGGAAGTGGAGGAGGGGGAGGTGGGATAGGGAAGTGATGGGGTACATATCCATGATTCAATTATCCAATACTTAATTACATAAATATGGTTGAACGTATAGTTACGGGAGAAGTCCAACGGAAGAAGAGAACGGGCTCGGTAATAGAAAGAACGGGTCACATAGGAAATAAGATACAGGTTCTTAGTGAGATGGGTTGCGAGGAGACGAGGGCTAACATATCCATGAGCATAGGTGTATGAAATTATGAATCTATATCTCTCTCGCCTGCTGCCATGCTTGTGGTTTCCTGGTTATTAATCATGTGTAATATGTGTAATATATCCAAAAAAAGCATAAATCATGTATTATCGAGGGGAAATGATTAGAATAAGACGAGTAGACTGTATAGAAGGGATCTAACTGGCTATTAGCTAATCGGCCTAGGAGTGATGAAATACGAGGGGGGACTGGGGGGGGGGAAACGGACCTATAAAATAAAGAGGGTGAGCACCTGCCCGGGAACCGGGTGAGACTCGCCGCTGTGCTTTCACACTTTCCCCAACAAGCGTCTCTCCTCCTTTTGGAGGGAAGTCGGAGATGCGTCGGGGTTCTTTTTTTTTTTTTTTTTTATTTAGACCGAGGACGAATTTGGCTAAGAGGCCATCACGGTCCGGGATTTTTTACAAATTACTCGGACATCTGGACGGAGGTCTTGAGTGCGAGCTACAAGGGGGGGGGGGGTTTTCCTTTTTTTTTTTTTTTTTCCGGGTGGCTCCGGTCAGTCTTCTCCCTCTCTTCTCTCACGCCACCTCCCTTGGAGATAAGGTTCTAGGACCACGCAAGAAGGTGGGTGGGCCGGGAAATTAGTACATAAATTAGTATATAAACGATAATAAAAAATGAGATCAGAAATGCATAGAATAAATATAACATCGTACAATGTGAAAGGGCTAAATATCCCGGAAAAAAGAACGAAATTGATGTTGGAACTGGGGAGATTAAAAACACAAATCGTCTTCCTACAGGAAACACATTTCAGGAAAGATAAGATTCCAAAATGGAAGAACCAGAGATTCCCAGTGGTATACATGGGGGCATCCCAGTCCTCAAAAGCAAATGGGGTAGCTATTTTATTAGCCAAAAACATAATTTGGAAAGAATCTAAAGTGGTGACAGATGAGGAAGGAAGGTTCCTATTGATAAAGGGGACAATTAATGAACGAAAGGTCACATTGGTAAATCTCTATCTCCCCAATGAAGACCCTGTGGCCACGTTGGGTAAATTTGCAGAAACGATAAAAGAAAACAAAGAAGGGGTCTTGATATTAGGAGGAGATATGAATATGCTACTAGATCCTAGCCTGGACTCCTCCAGGGGGGCCTATGGCATATCTAACTCTAAATTGAGACAAGCAAGAAATATGCTGTATGACCTGCAGCTAGTAGATAGCTGGAGGTCCCAACATGCCCATGATAGAGACTATAGTTTCTATTCCCACAAACACAAAACTTACACACGAATTGACTACATCTTCCTAGACCGAGCGGTTTTGCTGAACCTAAGGGAAACGTCAATTGGTTCGATTACAATCTCGGATCATGCCCCAGTTAACTGTTGTATTGACTGGGGAGTTTCAGGACCTAGAGAATGGAATTGGAGGGTTAATGAAACCTTAATTAAGGACCCAGAATACGAGGAGACGATAAGCCAGGAAATAGACACATTTTTCGAAAGGAATAGTGACGATGAAACTTCCCCACTTTGTAAGTGGGAAGCACACAAGTGCTATTTGAGGGGAATGCTGATTTCAATGGGGGCCCATAGGAAGAGAAAGCTCGGGGCAAAGGTAGATACTTTACTGAGAGAGATTAAAATAGCGGAAAATGAACATAAGAAAGCGCAGAAAGCGAGAAATGAGGAGAGGTTGATGTCTCTGCGAGAGAAACTAAATTTATTATTGATGGATAAGGCAAAAGCTCAGTTGAGTAGATGCAGAAGGGCGTACTATGAATTTGGCAACAAACCCAGTAAGATGCTAGCGAACGCACTGAGAGAGTCTAGATCCAGAAAACATATAGAGAAAATAAAAACACCGGGAGATAACCTAGTGAGCCCCTCCCATTTAATAGCGAAAGCGTTCAGGGATTATTACAAGGGTTTATACCAATTAGATAACCAACCCACCATAGAGAAAGTACAGAACAGAGAAGAGAGAGTAAAAGAATATCTAGTGAAGTCAGAAATGCCTAAAATCCCAAATGAAAGTATAGAGAGTATGGAGTGTCCGATTACAGCAAAAGAATGTCAGGAGGTAATAAAGGAAATGAAACCAGGTAAATCACCAGGGCCAGATGGGTACACGCTCTTATATTACAAAACCTTTCAAGATAAATTAATACCTAAATTTCTAGAGGCCTTTAATTCACTGAAAGAAGGCTACCCGATGAGAAGAGAAACACTAGGGGCCCACATAGCCGTCATCCCCAAGGAAGGGAAGGATCCCACAGTTTGTGCAAGTTATCGACCGATATCTTTGTTGAATATAGATTTAAAAATATTCTCCAAGATAATCGCTAATAGACTAGCAACATTTGTCCCACCACTCATACATCCAGACCAGGTAGGCTTCGTACCCGGAAGAGAAGGGAGGGAGAATACGCAAAGAGTGCTAAGTACCATTCACCTGGCCCAATTCCATCATAAACCAATAGCACTCATTTCAACCGATGCGGAGAAAGCCTTCGATAGGGTAGACTGGGGGTTTCTGAAGGTTACTTTAAAGCACATAGGGCTAGGAGTTGCTATGCAGAATTGGATTGCAAGCCTTTACTCTTGCCCTTCGGCAAGAGTAAAGGTAAACGAGGCACTATCTGACCCATTCCCAATTCGGAACGGGACTAGGCAAGGTTGCCCGCTCTCCCCGATTATTTTTATTTTAACACTGGAGCCACAGCTGAGGACAATTCGATTAAATGCAGATATTAGAGGTTTTCAGATTAAAGGAACTGAATATAAAGTAGCTGCTTTTGCAGATGATCTGTTGTTCTCAATAGCGGCTCCAGAACTATCATTGCCACCCTTGATGAGAGAGATAAGGGAATATGGAGATCTCTCTAATTTTAAGGTAAATTATAGCAAGTCAGAGGCGATGGGGATAGAAGTAAATAAACAAACTAAGGACCAATTAACAGTAAATTTCCCCTTTAAATGGACGGACTCTCACATACTCTACCTAGGGACAAAAATTTCAAAAAACTTAAATAGAATTTTTGAGTTGAACTTTGTTCCGATGGCAAGGCAAATTAAATCTGACTTCACTAGATGGGAAAAAGAGACCTACTCATGGTTTGGGAGAATTAGCATCTTAAAAATGAATGTGTTACCAAGATTAATTTACTTATTCCAAACCTTACCGTTAAAGATCCCCCTGAGTTATTTAAGGGACTTAAGATCTAGGTTCGCGAAGTTTATATGGGCAGGAAAAACGGCGAGATTACGCAGGGAAATACTAACTTTACCCAAGGAAAGGGGAGGAGTGGGCTTCCCGGACCCTATGGGATACTATGAAGCAGCTCATATGTCAAGGGTGGTCGAATGGTGTATTCAGGAGAAGCATAAACCATGGATACTCATAGAACAAAAAATTACAAACATCCCCTTGGAAGGAATGGTGTGGATACAAGAAGTAGATATACCAGGGGAGGTTAAGAAACATCCAACAATAGGTGCAACCCTGCGGGTCATGAAAAAAGTATTCAGGAAAACAAAACTTTCGACATTCCCAAGCCCACTTACTCCGGTCTTGGGAAACCCGAAATTTCAAATAGGGCTTCTAGATTCACACTTCAAAATGTTAAAACGATTAGGCTGGAGTAGGGTAATACATTTTGAAGGGGAGACTCTAAGAGCTCGTAGAGAGGAAAGAGACGAGGCAATAAGAAAAGAACTCGACTTAATGAGACAAAATCAACTAAAAACGGCCATTAGAGCAATGAACCCAAAGGGGAGACCGCTCAGAGACCTTTCAGGATTTGAGGAACTATGTCTAAAGGGAGAGGAGATTAGACACGGTCTCTCACTGATGTATAGTCTCTGGGTGGAGGCGGAAGCACCAAATGACTTACCGTTTATACGAACCTGGGAAAGAGAGCTAAATGTTGTTTTCTCAGAGACTCAGAGAACAAAAATCTTTAATTTTACGCATAAAGCATCATTGGCTACCAGATACCAAGAGGGAGGGTACAAAATCTTAACCAGATGGTATAAAACCCCGGTAGTACTAAACCGGATATTTCCGGAAGTCTCAGACAGATGTTGGCGATGTTGCAAGGAGAAGGGTACTATGCTACATGTCTTTTGGTCATGTTCAAAGTTAAGGGACTTTTGGAAAATGGTCATGGACACAATTAGGGAAATTGTGGAGGTGGATTTGGGAAGCAATCCTGCCACTTATTTACTACTCGATATACCAATTTCCATGGCCAGGTTCAAAAGGTCCCTGATAAGACATTTATTGGTTGCAGCAAGGGCATGTATTCCAATCTTGTGGAAAAGTACAAATATCCCAAATAAACAACAATGGCTAGGTAGAATATCGGAAATTCAACAAATGGAGAAGCTCACCATGGGCATAAGAGAACAAGAGGAGAAGTATAGATTGATATGGACACCCTACACAACGTACAGAGAGGGAGAGCTTTGAGGGGGGGCTGGGGAGGGGAGGGAGGAGAGGGCCGGAGGGACCTAGGTTTTTTTTTTTTTTTCTTTTTTTTTTTTCTTTTTTTGGGGAAGGGGAGGGAAGAGGGGGGCTCCTAGGGGTAGAGTTGGAAACTGGTAGATGTGTTATAGGATTGGACTACTTATATTAGGTAGTCGCTAAGTGAAACATTAAAATACAGAAACTCTGATGTAGTTAAGAAGACTGTTCTATTGTATGTAGTGATATACAGAAGCCAGATTTGTTTATTTGTTTATATATGTAATAATATACTACTTATCAGTTGGAAAAAAGAAGAATTATAAAATAAAGAATTTATAAAAAAAAAAAGAAAACCAGCCCGACGAGGAACACGACAAGGAAATTGAGACTCCCGGCGAGGAAAAAGAGAACTTGGTCTCATTTTTTCTCATCGAGTTCCACGACAGTTTTCTCAATGAAAAACATACACATGACCGTTTTCCTCTGCAAAAAAGCTCTGCCACCAAGTTTCTTGATGGATTCTGTCGAGTAAAACAATCGTGTGTACGAGGCCTCAATCTTGGGTACCCAGAGGAGAATAATTATGCAGTGTACACACGATCGGAATTTTCGACAACAAATGTTCGATAAAGAGCTTTTTGTCAGAATATCCAACCATGTGTAGGCCCCATCGGACATTTTCTGTTGGAATTTCCGACTGCAAAAATTTGAGAGCTGGTTCTCAAATTTTCCAACAACAAAATCTGTTCTCATAAATTCCGAGCATGTGTAGACAATGCCGACGCACAAAATTCACACATGCTCTGAATCAAGTACGAGACGGAAGCGCTCGGTCTGGTAAAACTAGCGTTCGTAATGGAGATAGCACATTTGCCACGCTGTAACAGACTAAAAAGCACAAGGCTGAAAAGTGCAAATCGTCTCTCACCAAACTTCTACTAACACGACTGGTATTGAACTTCCCTTTAATAGTGCCGTTGTAAGTGTTGTACGTGACCGCGTTCTTGGAGATCGGAATTTCCAACAACATTTGTGCGACCATGTGTATGCAAGACAAGTTTGAGCCAACATCCGTCAGAAAGAAATCCATGGTTTTGTTGTCGGTATGTCCGATCATCTGTACCAAGCATAAGATGGCATGTTGCACATGTTGCAGCAAATTTTGGATACTTTAAAATTGTACCAAAAATGGTAGAGACTTAAAACTTGAGCCTACTTACTATACACATGCTAATTAATGCCACAGCCCCTGTATCAAAAAAACAAATGCTTTAATTACTAAACGTCACATTCAAACTTCAGCACAATCATTAGCAAAGAATGTCAGTCTTCTATTAGATATGTTTTGTGCATGCAGCCTACCTTAAAGTGGAGTTCCACCCAAAAGTGGAACTTCCGCTTAAACCACTCCTCGCCCCCTTACATGCCACATAGCATGCTATTTTTTGGGGGGAGAGTGGGGGCTTCAATAGGAGTGGGACTTTCTGTCCCACTTGCTACTTCAGCCCAGGGACCGCTAAGGCGACATGTCATATCGCCTTCTGGCGGCCCCTCCCTGTAGGCGATCACCTGGGACACATGACAGGTCCCAGGCGATCGCCTGTCCACTCAGGTAGCGCAGCGCCGCTCGCGCATGCGCAGTGAGTGCCCGGCCGTGAAGCCGAAAGCTGTCACGGCCAGGTGCCCACAGTTAGAATGGAGACACCGATGGAGATGGGGGGGAAAGGAGCGGAGCTCTGGGCCAGCGCAACGCTGGACAGTGGAGCAGGTAAGTGTATGTTTATTAAAAGCCAGCAGCTACACTTTTTGTAGCTGCTGACTTTTAATAAACATAAAAAAAGCCTGGAACTCCCCTTTAACCACTTCCCACCCGGTCAATAGGAGATTGACGTCCGGGAATTGGTTGTGAAATCCTGACTGGAGGTCTATTGACGTCCTGCAGGATTTCATGCTGGCGTGCGCCCGTGGGGGCGCGCAGCGTGGCGATCAGTGATGCGGGGTGTCAGTCTGACACCCTGCATCTCTGATCTCGGTAAAGAGCCTCCGGCGGAGGCTCTTTACCACGTGATCACCTGTGTCCAATCACAGCTGATCACCATGTAAACAGGAAGAGCCGTTGACTGGCTCTTCCTCACTCGCGTCTGACAGATGCGAGTAGAGAAGAGCCGATCGGCGGCTCTCCTGACAGGGGGGGTTCAGCGCAGCCCCCCCTCGGATCGCCACACTGGACCACCAGGGAGTGCCCCCAAGTGCTCAATAGAGCACAAATAGATATTTAAAAAAACAATTAAAAAAAAACTGGCACTGACTGGCAACATTGGCACTGACTGTGCCCAGCAATGCCATCAGTACCACCCCTTAGTGTCAACCAGCGTCCATCAGTGCCACCCAGTGTCCATCAGTGTCACCTCTTAGTGCCCATCTATGCCCAGTGCCCACCTATCAATGCCCATCTGTGCCACCCATAAGTGCCCATCAGTGCTGCCCATGAGTGCCCATTAGTGCCGCCAAAGAGTGCCCAGTGAGCCTATGAGTGCCCATCAGTGCCGCCTATGAGTTCCCATCAGTGCCTCCTATGAGTGCCCATCAGTGCTGCCTATGATTGCCCATCAGTGCCACCTATGAGTGCGCATCAATGCCGCCTATGAGTGCCCATCAGTGCAGCATACCAGTGCCACCTATCAGTGCCCATCAGTGCCGCCTATCAGTGCCCATCAGTGCCACCTCATCGGTGCCCACCATTGCCACCTCATCGGTGGCCACCAGTGCCGCCATATCAGTGCCCATAATTGAAGAAGAAAACTTATTTACAAAAAAATTAACAGAAAAAAAATAAAAACATATTTTTTTCAAAAATTTCGGTCTTTTTTTAGTTGTTCCACAAAAAAAAAAATCGCAGAGGTGACCAAATACCACCAAAAGAAAGCTCTATTTGTGGAAACAAAATTATAAAAATTTCATTTGGGTACAGTGCAGCACGACCGCACAATTGTCATTCAAATTGCGACAGTGCTGAAAGCTGAAAATTGTCTTGGGCGGGAAGGTGCGTAAGTGCCTTGCATGGAAGAGGCTAAAGAAAATGTTCATAGAAATAGGCAGTGATTACTTAGCAACAAGCAACTATTGTGCAATATAAAGTGTGCAGTGGTCATAATTGTGAAATCAGGTATACAGTGAAGATATCAGGTGTGGTTGGCACACAGAGCGTAGGGGTGAGGAGTGTGTAATGCACAGAGTGCAGGAGTCAGGGATGCATAAGATACAGAGTGTAAGGGTCAAGAGGGTGTAGTACACAGAATGCAGGAGTCAAGAGTACATAAGACACATTGATAGGAGAACAGAGTACAAAATGCACAGAGCACAGGGATTGGGGTATTTTAATGCCCAAACTGTAGTGGTCAGGAGAGCATAATGCAAAGGTCAGTAGAGATCCTTTCCTAAAACCATGTACCCTCAGTACAGATTGTTGTGGAAAATGTTATATATGTGGACATTTTATTCTAGGATGTGTGTTTTATAGATTGTCATCTGTCTCCCTGTGTCTGATGTTTAATCGAGGAGCGCTCTAGCAGAGCGCACTTGGGTTGAATCAAGACCAGCAGTAAAAACGGTCAGTATGAAAACCTTCTTATGGGATTGAAACGTGTTCTCTGTGTGTGTGGGCATTTATTGGTTTGTAGATATCAAGCGCAATGCGCTGGACTGCTTGCTTTCCAATGACTATACACATTAGAGAAGCGAAGTCCGCATAACAAGAGAAACCTATTATATCTCTCTTGCAGACTTCGTGTGAGAGGACATTGATATCTGCCTTGTTGGTGTACTTGTACCGTATATTGACAACAGCAGTAGCGATGTCCCCGCAGATTGTCTGAAGCCTATATGAACACGTAGAATGATCTTTATTCAGATATTGTTTTACTTTGAACAATGTCTTAATGGGATCCATGCTGGCCAAGATGGGGTGTGTGCACTTCCTTTCCCCTGCCTTTCTTTGAGTGCACTCCCCTTTTTGTTTGTCATTTCCTGTCATGTGATTTTGTATTAAGGGAAGTGATTCGCTGTTGGGGCCATCACTTCCTGCTTTGTTATTCTTTTGTTTCCAATGAATAAAGGATTTTGAGTTTCCTGTGCTGAGGGCAGAAGCTTGAGATTCCAGCTAGAAGCAGCATTGTTTTCTGATTCTTCCTGGTGCCATGAAGTGCTTCACATTCCTTGTACAAAGAGCTTGATACAAACGTTCTTTTAAGCATGAAGGAATTGTTTGGTGCTTTGGGTGCATTGAGACGCTGGAAGTGCACATTTTGGCGTGGTGTGGATTTGCGTACAAAGCCCAAGGGAATTCTTCCACAACAAGATCTCTATTCCCCCGCTTTATACAGATCCTGATGTGTGCTAACTGTCAGCAATAGCTGTATTGCCACAGATGCTCTGAGTGGGTTTGAACCCCCTTCTCCCACATTACCTACACCCCTAGGACAATATGCTTCTCATCTTCTTTACTGAAAAACTATAGCAGTAGCGTAAGCTTTGGGTTAAGTGTAATTTTTAAGGTTAGGTTAAATGTGTGTGTGTTTATGTGAGGGTTGGGGTTGTTGACCAGTTAATGTTACACTAAACTCACATTTGTTATAAAATACAATACATGCAATATTTTAAATATAGATAGAATGTGCATTCTATCTCTCTTCCTTTGCTTTTTGCTATCCTCAGACATCTAAAGGATCTTCTACAATCAGATTGTAAGATGTGTGGAGAGGGATTCATTTTGGGAGATTCACTCAAACTTACTGTTGCATCTCTAGAACAGAAAGTGAAGGAACATGTCACCTATATAGACCTATATAGACAGCCACCTAAATAGCATCAGAGAAAATGGGAAAAAGATGTGAGAGATATTTCCAAATTTCAGGGAAATAGAATCCTTAAACTGGCCCCATTGGTTTTTCTGTCTCATCTGTTCTTATTATATAGAACCTATTATACCCCATATAAACCGTCGGCCAGACCCAAGATGCCCCAGGTGTGGGGATTTAGAGGGGGATATGCTCCATATGTTTTGGAGATGCCCGAAGCTGTTCCGCTACTGGACGGAGGTGATGGGAAGTATCGACTGGTTGTTTAGAACCTCCACTTGGAGGTGAAACATTGTCTACTGGGATTAGTGGAGGGAGTGGGAAAGCCAGGAAATATCCAAATAGCAGTTTGGAGATGCTTATTTCAAGCAAGTAACCTGATCACTCGGAGATGGCAGTCGGTGTCACCCCCGTCCAGAGAAACTAGATTATGAGGGAGTGAACGATGAGTGAATGAGAGGAATGGATGGTGATATGAGGGTGAAGTGAATGGGTGGGAATTTAGATCCAAATAAAACACTAGATAGGTCTTCCCGTAGGACACCCACCCCTCCCAGGCAACACCCAAAACATGTAAATTTTATCTATTGCTTGTCAAGGGGGTGGAAAGAACTTGGGAGGAGATGTTTGTTTTGATACATTTTGTAAAACAAGAAACACTTTTATAAAGAAATAAGGGCTCTTTCACACGGAGCGGATCCGTATTGATCTGCTCCGTTAGCCCGTTTGGCTCAGCGGGGATTCCTCCGTTAATCCCCGCTGAGCTGTCGGCGGACAGGGCGGTCCCCGCACACTGTGCAGAGACCGCCCTGTCTTTGCTCTGCTCTCCCCTATGGGGAATCGGATGAATACGGACCGTGTGTCCGTATTCATCCGATCCGTTCTGCCAGACGGAAGAAAAATAGGATTTTCTTCCGTCTGAAAAAGCGGAACTTTGCGGACGCGGATCTTTACGGACGTTAGCGGATGCATCATCCGCTAACGTCTGCAATCCCATAGGGATACATTACAAGTCCGTAAACGGATTTGTAATAAACTGTCCATTCGTCCGCCCGTGTGAAAGGGCCCTAAAGCTTAAAAAAAAGCAACTTTCCACAGCTTCCCAGTCCACTTCCTAAAGGGATAATGTTGCTCCCAACTTTGAAAATAAATTAGGTACTCACCCCTATACCATGGGATGCACTTTTATATGAGCACTCCAAAGAAGAAACTTTAGGCACCAATGGTATTCCCGATAGGGGCGGAGCCTGGTGACAAATTCAGTACAAAAAACATAACACATACAGTACACTGTAATTTTACAGATTACATTACAGTATCAAATCATTGCATCTCCCTTTTGTCCAGAGTGCTTTGTCCAGTGCCCTGCGTGCAGTTTTATATTATATATACTGTTCTTTCTGCCTGAAAACTTGAGATTGCCAATGGCAACCAAAAAATTTCCCTTTACATCAAAGTGATATTAGACCAGCTAGAAAACAGCAATAGTAAATTAGAACGCTTGCAGAATTAAGCAATAGTGATTCGTGGGGAAATTAATTGTATTATATATATATATATATATATGTATATATATATATATATTTTTTTTTTTTATATAATTATCCATCGGAATTTTTCTGTATGAATTTCCACCAAGAAAAATTTGAGAGCTGGTTCTCAAATTTTCCGACAACAAAAGTTCTTTGAGGAAATTCCGATCGTCTGTATGCAATTCCGACGCGCAAGAAAACATGTATGCTCGGAATCAATTAGGCGCATGCTCAGAATCATTGAACTTCATTTTTCTCTGCTCGTTGTAGTGTTGTACGTCATTGTGTTCTTGACGGTCGGAATTTGGTGTGACCGTGTGTATGCAAATACAGAAAAAAATCCACGGAATTTCCGATCGTGTGTACGCGGCATAAGAATTACAGATCTACAATATAAATCGCCAAATTTCTATGCAAAACAATGTACCGCTTTGAGATTCAAAAATCTGACATAATCATACCGCCAGGGAGGTTAAAGTACACTGGCCAGTGAAAGAGGTTTTGAGAGACTAATGCCTCGTTTCCACTGAGCGGATCGTTTCGGTACGGTTCGGTTCGGTACGCTATTTTGGGTGTTTCCATTATGAAAGTGTGCGATTCTGGGTCATGCTTCAGATGTGGGGCCATAGAAATGGAACGGTTCCATTAGGGCGGACCTACAAATACATCTCACTGATTGGTGGACGCGCTAGGCATTTTTCCTATATCCTGTATGGTCCAGACGTTCCGATTTGCAGTGGAAACACTCACGAGAATAGACCGGTCCATTCTAAACCGTTCCAAACATACTGACCCGGACCATTCCGTTCAGTGGAAACAAGGCATAAAGGACCTTTAGCTTCCAGTACCACCCCTTTAGTTAAAGCGGAGGTTCACACAAAAGGTGAACCTCCGCTTTTTGGATCCCTCCCCCCTCCCGGTGACACATTTGGCACCTTTCAGGGAGGAGGGGGGTGCAGATACCTGAGACAGGTATTTGCACCACTTCCGGGTTCTGATCCCAGCGGGGAATCCAGCCTGACACATCACCCAACCCCCCCCCTGCTGTCTTCTGGGAAACACTGTTCCCAGGAGAGAGCAGGGACCAGTGACGGCGCGCCGCGACCAGTGACGGCGTGCCGCCGCAAGTCTTCACTTCCTGATTCCCTCACCGAGGATGGCGGCGGAAGCAGCCGAGGACCGAGCGATTGCTCAGCCGAGGCTGCTGACATCGCGGGCGCGCTGGTGTAACAGGCGCTGTTGCGCCACCTGTCTTCGTGAAACAGGCAGTGTTGCGCCAGCTCTCTTTTGTGAATAGGCGCTTTCGGCGCCGTATTGCGTTCCATGACATCATCACCCGGCGCCGTGATGCGTCCCAGCGTGGAGCGCAGAAATGCGCCGCACACTTGTTTGAATCAGTGATATGCACTGCACCTGTTTCTATGCCTATAAAGGCATACATTTGATAAAGGAATGTTGTGCTATTATTGCCAGTCGTATGCCAGCCATATACCAGCCGTATGCCAGCTGCATCCCAGCCATATCCAGCCGTATGTCAGTCGTGGAGCAGTGCTAGTGAGAGCTACAGCTTGTTAGTATGGAGGACCTATTACACCAGCCACTTCTTCAGCTCCCTATGCTGCAACACCGTTCCTGGAATCCACTACTCCTTTGCTGCTGATGTCTTCTCTGCAATACAGCTCTCTGCAAGGCAACTACAGGGCATTTGGCAACCATCCTCCTTCATGAGAACTTTGTCTCCAATCTATAGAAGCTACAAACGGATAAGTAACCTTTGCTACATTTATAGTCCTATAGAAGATCTACTATTATGCTGCATACACACGATCATTTTTCAGCATGAAAATAAACTTTGTTTTTCAGCATGTCCAAAAAAACGACGTTTTCCCAACTTCATCATTAAAAACGATGTTGCCCACACACCATCGTTTAAAAAAAATGATCTAGCAAAGCGCGGTGACGTACAACGACGGCACTATAAAGGGGAAGTTCCATTCGCCTTTGGGCTGCTTTAGCTGATTCCGTGTTAGTAAAAGACGATTTGCGCTTTTCTGTCTGTTACAGCGTGATGAATGTGCTTACTCCATTATGAATGGCAGTTTTACCAGAATGAGCGCTCCCGTCTCATAACTTGCTTCTGAGCATGCGCAGGTTTTTTACGTTGTTTTAGCCCACACACGATCATTGTTTACAACCCGAGAAACAACATAGTTTAAAACGACGTTAAAAAATGCAGCATGTTCGAATTTTTTTTTGTCGTTTTTCAGAACCTGAAAAATGATGTGTAGCCCACACACGATCATTTTAAATGAAGTTTTTTAAAAACAAAGTTTTTTTCATGCTGAAAAATGATCGTGTGTACGAGGCATTAGTGTTTCAACTGCTACCATAATGTTACTACATATGCCGTCTGCTTATCAATATGTTATATGGGAGATACTACTATGCTAAATCCTGCTTGCTAAATACTAACTACAAGGCTCAGCAACCTACAACATACCAATGCTATGTCTATCTAATATACTGTATGCAGCTATAAATACCTAATCTATGCATAATACATACCTGAGCTATACTGCCTCACTCAAGCAATACTAACGTCTCAATAAGAATTACTACAAGTATGCTACTGTAATTACCTAATCTACTTTCTTACGTATATGCAGGTGCTACTTTGTTACTATAGTACATGTGATATACAAGTACCCAGTTGTTACTACAACACTCAATATACAAGCTTGGCATAAGTACAAATGTCTTATAGGCCTCGGCCTAATAGTTCAAACTTGTTCTCTTTAAAACTTTTCTTGGCTAAGGGTTGATGCTATTTCCTGGCATCACCCTTAGTAACCCAATACATTCCTGCATGCTGCAGGTGATATGATGTAGTGAACCTCCAAACTCCTGTTGCTAGGAGCGACGCCTGCGGTTCCCTACTGGTAATCACGCGCATGAAGAGGTGTATTGGAAATAATCCTTGAAGCTAAAATATATTTAAATCGCTAAGGTCTGGTCGCATGTTGTAATGCTTCCATCCTTAGTAAATCAAAGCCCTTCTATATGTGACAGGAAAATGATGTAGAGACCCCCCAAACTCCTGTTGCTAGGAGTGACGCCTGGGGCTAATACAGAAGCGCATTGAGGTCCTTGTAACCGCAGTTGTGATTCACTCCCGTTTCTCCAGTGCTGTTACAGCTAGACAGGTAAGTGTCCATTTTTTAAAAGTCAGCAGCTGCCGTATTTGTAGCTGCTGACTTTTACAAAAAAAAATTGGCGGAACCTCCGCTTTAAGACCTTCCTAGTTTCAGGAATTGGGTGCAGATGCAATCAGTCTTTTTATTATTTGTGGTGTTGTCACAATTTATTAAGTGCCAGTTCACACTACAGCAACATGAAAGTCGGCGTGACTTTGCAAGGCAACTTGAGGCAACTTCGAGGCAACTTCAAGACAACTTCAAGGCAACTTCAAGGCAACGTCAAGGCAACTTTAAGGCAACTTCGAGGCAACTTCAAGTCGCCTCCAGGACAGGCAACTTTGCCAGTGGCCAATCAAACAATAATCAGGGAGGGGTTTGCCTGAGAAAACAATTTTCTCTTCCTGTAAAGTTGCTTCAGTTAAGACACTGATCCGACTTCGGAGGCGACTTCCATTAAAATCAATGGGTACAAGTCGCCTAGAAGTCGCCTTGAAGTAGTACAGGAACCTTTTATGAAGTCGGAGCAACTTCAGTAGTGTGCATTAAGACGGCTCTCATTCACTTCCATTTAATTTCTCATGTCGCGCGACTAGGGATGACTTGGGGCAGCACAAGTCGGATCCCAAGTGCTTTTTTGGAATTATTTCCCCCAAAAATTCTTCTTAATTAGCCTTGGTGTGTCAGAGATTCAGGGGACCCAAACAAAAGCAGCTCCTTAAGGGTAAGTGTTAAAAATAGAAGCCAGAAGAGAGCTGCAAATTACCAACAATTTAAAACCATTGGGCCAGATCCACAAAAACCTGACGTAACTTAAAAAATCCAATTTAAGTTACACTGGCTTAAAGTTTCTACCTAAGTGCCTGATCCACAAAGCACTTATCTAGAAATTTCAGGCTGTGTAACTAAAATTCCGCCGGCGCAAGGCGTTCCTATTCAAATGGGGCGAGTCCCATTTAAATGAGGCGCGCTCCCGCGGCGGCCGTACTGCGCATGCGCGTCGGCCGTACTGCGCATGCGCGAAGTTACGTTACGCCGAGTTTTGAGGATCGCGACGGCTTAAAGTTGCGTCGGGGAAAAAAAAAATGACAGCGGCATGCATTCCTGAGGGAGAACTCCATGCCAATTTTCAAAGAAAAAACCGGCATGGGTTCCCCCCCCAGGAGCATACCAGGTCCTTAGGTCTGGCATGGGTTGTAAGGAGACCCCCCCACGCCGAAAAATTGACGTAGGGGGTCCCCCTACAATCCATACCAGACCCGTATCCAAAGCACGCTACCCGGCCGGCCAGGAAGGGAGTGGGGACGAGCGAGCGCCCCCCCCCTCCTGAGCCGTGCCAGGCCGCGTGCCCTCAACATGGGGGGGTTGGGTGCTCTGGGGCAGGGGGGCGCACTGCGGGCCCCCCCACCCCAGAGCACCCTGTCCCCATGTTGATGAGGACAGGACCTCTTCCCGACAACCCTTGCCATTGGTTGTCGGGGTCTGCGGGCGGAGGCTTATCGGAATCTGGGAGTCCCCTTTAATAAGGGGGCCCCCAGATACCGGCCCCCCACCCTAAGTGAATGGATATGGGGTACATCGTACCCCTACCCATTCACCTGGAGGCAAAAAGTAAAAGTTAATAAACACACAACACAAGGCTTTTTAAAATAGTTTATTATTCTGCTCCGGACGCCCCCCCTGTCTTCGTTATTAGCTCAATTACCAGGGGGGGCTTCTTCTTCCGCTCTCCGGGGGTCTTCTTCCACTCTCCGGGGGTCTTCCGCTCTCCGGGGGGGCTTCTCCGGACTCCGGGGGGGCTTCTCCGGACTCCGGGGGGCTTCTTCCATCTTCTCCCCTCTTCCGCTCTTGACTCGGCGAACCCCGGTTCTTCTGCAGCTCTCCGGTGCCTTCTTCTTCAGCGCTGGCTGCCTGCTATGTTTGTGTGTTAGCTCGATTTCAAACAGGCAGCCGGCGCGGTCTTCTGTGACGTCAGGGTCTTCTGGTCTTCTGTTCTTCCGATGTTGTCTCGTCGCCTGTTGTCGCTGCAATGATAGAAGCGCGCCTTGCATCCCATTTATATAGGCATCACCGTCCCATCATGCTCCGGCAGGTACCCACGTGGTGGGTGCACGTGGGTAGGCACCCACCACGTGGGTACCTACCGGAGCATGATGGGACGGTGATGCCTATATAAATGTGATGCAAGGCGCGCTTCCATCATTACAGCGACAACAGGCGACGAGGCAACATCGGAAGAAAGGAAGAGAAGACCCTGACGCCACAGAAGACCGCGCCGGCTGCCTGTTTGAAATCGAGCTAACACACAAACATAGCAGGCAGCCAGCGCTGAAGAAGAAGGCACCGGAGAGCTGCAGAAGAACCGGGGTTCGCCGAGTCAACAGCGGAAGAGGGGAGAAGATGGAAGAAGCCCCCGGAGTCCGGAGAAGCCCCCCCGGAGTCCGGAGAAGCCCCCCCGGAGAGCGGAAGACCCCCGGAGAGTGGAAGAAGACCCCCGGAGAGCGGAAGAAGAAGCCCCCCCTGGTAATTGAGCTAATAACGAAGACAGGGGGGGCGTCCGGAGCAGAATAATAAACTATTTTAAAAAGCCTTGTGTTGTGTGTTTATTAACTTTTACTTTTTGCCTCCAGGTGAATGGATAGGGGTACGATGTACCCCATATCCATTCACTTAGGGTGGGGGGCCGGTATCTGGGGGCCCCCTTATTAAAGGGGACTCCCAGATTCCGATAAGCCTCCGCCCGCAGACCCCGACAACCAATGGCAAGGGTTGTCGGGAAGAGGTCCTGTCCTCATCAACATGGGGACAGGGTGCTCTGGGGTGGGGGGGCCCGCAGTGCGCCCCCCTGCCCCAGAGCACCCAACCCCCCCATGTTGAGGGCACGCGGCCTGGCACGGCTCAGGAGGGGGGGGGGCGCTCGCTCGTCCCCACTCCCTTCCTGGCCGGCCGGGTAGCGTGCTTTGGATACGGGTCTGGTATGGATTGTAGGGGGACCCCCTACGTCAATTTTTCGGCGTGGGGGGGTCTCCTTACAACCCATGCCAGACCTAAGGACCTGGTATGCTCCTGGGGGGGGAACCCATGCCGATTTTTTCTTTGAAAATTGGCATGGAGTTCTCCCTCAGGAATGCATGCCGCTGTCATTTTTTTTTCCCCGACGCAACTTTAAGCCGTCGCGATCCTCAAAACTCGGCGTAACGTAACTTCGCGCATGCGCAGTACGGCCGACGCGCATGCGCAGTACGGCCGGCGCGGGAGCGCGCCTCATTTAAATGGGACTCGCCCCATTTGAATAGGAACGCCTTGCGCCGGCGGAATTTTAGTTACACAGCCTGAATTTTCTAGATAAGTGCTTTGTGGATCAGGCACTTAGGTAGAAACTTTAAGCCAGTGTAACTTAAATTGGATTTTTTAAGTTACGTCAGGTTTTTGTGGATCTGGCCCACTGCTCCCGGTCAAATAGAAGTTTTAAAAAATTGTACCCAATTCATTAGGGAAGTACCCAACCCCCCATGCTTTTTTTTATAACCCTTTGCCTATTAGCCCAGAAAATTGACATTTTTGTTTTGACGGATTTGGCTTCGAATGATATTAATGGAGTTCAGGTTAGGCATCCAAAGTTCACTGAACCCTGTTTGAATTTAAAACCAGGGTAATTCAGCTCAGCCTTAGGGCTCTTTCACACGGGAGGCCCGTTCAGGTCCGCCTGCCAGTTTTTTAGGCGGACCTGAACGGGCGCTCTGTGCTTCTCTATGGAGCCGCGGATGTCAGCGGTGACATGCCCGCTGACATCCGACCCGCTCCGATCCGCCAAAGTGTGACGGAGGAAAAACCTACTTTTCCATCCGTCTGGCGGATCGGATCAGGTGAACACGGACAACAGACGGTCCGTGTTCATCCGATCCCCCCATAGGGGAGAGCGGAGAAAAGACAGGGTGGTCCCTGCACAGTGTGCGGGGACCGCCCTGTCATCCGCCGGCTCAGCGGGGATCAACGGAGCGAATCACGGGGGTGCACTGGACGGATCATTACTGAAAGGGGCCTAATTGTTTTGTACTTGTCAATTTACAACTGCAATCATAGTCATTGCGTATCGTTGAGAATGCTGTGATTGTTCACAGTGATCACACGGTACAGAGCATGCACAAGCATAGAAAAGAAAGGGCGTATGGGTATGTCCACACAAAAGGTGCTCTGACCACCCATTTAATTACAACAGTCAATTTTGAGGAGGTTAAACATATATTTTGATTGTTCGGTGTAGTTTATTGCACTTTGCACCTTTTCTTCATTACATAGCTTGTAGAGTACAATTTTTACAATGGCAACCAAACTAAGCACCCCTAACAATATTTACTTACTTAGTAAGAGAGAAGAAGGGGAGCATGCACAGTGTGGTGGCAATGGTGCAGAGGCTCCATGATCCCACAGATCATTTCCACCGCCACCAACAAGCTATGGGTGGAACTTGTTTAAAAATAAAGATTTTAGCCCTAAACAAAAGACACAAAAACATCATAGTGATTATTATGAAGGTTTTTTTGTGGTGGTGGATTAAAGACACTTTAATGGCAATAATAGCATAAAAATAATTGAAATGAATCTGTTCATAACTGATATTTATAAAATAATTTGATATTATAGATATATATACATATTTATAAGAGGGGAATCTTTTACCAGTGTTCATACATTACTGAAAAACAAAGAAAAAAAACTGTTATTTGCAAAAAATAGGACTAAATGGTATTTTCAAGTATAACTGAAATGTCCCTTTTGTATTGCGGTTTATATTTTTTTATGCACCAATACTCTCTTTTACATTGAAATGTCAGAAACATGTTCCCCCACTGTCTATGGCTTCTTTATTCTTCCAATATATTGGACAGTGAATAAAACATTTAGTTTGATAGCTCACCAAGTGTTTAACTATATATAAAGACAATATTTTCGGTTTCATAACTGCCCACAATAATAGTAATTTCATGATTGTGTAGATTGTGAAGAATACAATTTGTAAATTACCTACATATAAAAAAAAAAAATATTCAAACAATATGGAAACCACGTGACTCTGTCTCTTTTATGGGAACTTGTTCGCCCTTGTTTATTAGCCATCACAGTATGTGATTATTACTAGTATATCAGTAGCAGTAATGCATGTCTGGGTGGCCTCAGATCTTCCTTTTAAAGGTAACCTGTCACGAAATTATACAATGTATGCAGATAAATGTACACATTCAAGAAATTAAGTGACAGCTTTCCATGAGTCAAAATTAATATTAATATTATATTATATTATATATTATATTATATTATTAATTAATATTACAGTATAATACAAAAACCCCTTTACTGATTAAGAAGCAATGGTGAATCTACAGATACATAGTGCAGAGTAAACCATTCCTAACTGAATGTAGCATTTATGTGGCTTTATACAAAAATTTAAATAAAATATGCAATCAACACGGAATTTCCCCATGTTGATTGGAATGGCAGATGTGAAAAGTAGAAGCAAATTCTTCCAAGTACAAAACCATGATCTTGCCGCATATCATGGGTAATCATTACCTATTATAGCAATACTAGGTGTACTGCTTAGCTTCCTTGCCAACAATAATTATCAACTTCTTCCTCATAAGTTAATTGATATGACTAAAAATGATTTAAAGGATAACTAAAGGAATTTTTTTTTTGTTTAAATAACAAACTTGTTATACTGACCTCCACTGTGCAGCTCGTTTTGCACAGAGTGGCCCCGAACCTGGTCTTCTGGGGTCCCTCGGCGGCTGTCTCGGCTCCCCCCCGCAAGTGCTCAACACCTTAATGCGAGCAAGCTTGCATGGTGTTGAGTGCTTGCGGGCACGCTCCCGTGATACAGCCGGCGACCATAGCCGCTCACTGTATCAGTCGGCCCCCGCCCCCCCCCCCCGGCGCGCCGCATCATTGGATGTGATTGACAGCAACGCAAGCCAATGGCTGTGCTGCTTTCAATCAACCAATGAATGAGCTGGGAAGACGGCAGAGAAGTCTGCTCGCTCACGGCATGGGACTTTCGAGGGGTCAGGTTAGTAATCGGGGGGCTGGGGGGCCGCTAATACTCAAATGGTTTTTCACCTTAATGCATAAAATGCATTAAAGGGTCACTAAAGGAAAAAAAATGTTTTGCTGAAATGACTGTTTACAGGGTATAGAGACATAAAAGTTAACTGATTCCTTTTAAAAATGATTAAAACTAGATTAAATGCAATCATATAATGTGCCTCTAGTTTCACTTTCGTTTTTAAACTGGTTTCATGTTTCTGTGAAGTAAGGAGACCCACAGAACAAAAACAAACAAATCCAGGGCAGTGTTTTGTTTTTAAAATGAATCTGATTGGTTCTGAGGAGTTTTAGACACACAGTTTGGACCACAGTGAAAAGCTGCCATGAGATTTTTCCAGACAAGCAGGAAGTGTGGAGATCACAGCAGAATTACAGCAACTTCAAAGCAAAAACGAATAATGAGGACATGAAACCAGTACTGCAGTAAGGTAAAGGAAGCTATTTAGCTAAAAAAAATAAAATCCTTTAGTGATCCTTTAAGGTGAAAAAACATTTACCTTTACAACCCCTTTAAAGTGATTGTAAAGGTAACACGTTTTATTTACCTTACTGCATTGCAGTGTGCAGCAGCTCCCCCAGTAGCCCTTCCTAAATACATACATGAGCTCGATCCAGCAATGTGCATGAGACCCGAGACTTTCTTGGCTCTCTCATTCCACACTGGCTCAGATAAAGCAGCAGGAGCCATTGGCTTTCAATCAGAGCCAGTGACGAGGGAGTGGGGGGCAAAGCCGAGCCCTGCTCTGTGTGTTTTATTGATACACTTTACGCTTAAGGGGCACACGATGGAGGGTTGGAGCTAGGAGCGCTGGCAGGGGACCCTAGAAGAGGAGGATTGAGGCTGTAAAATGGTGACAAACATCTGTACCCACAACTTTCCCTAGGCAATGTTTCCAAAGCCTTCACAAGTCATCAATTTAGAGTTAACCACTAATAATGTCTGTAGAATTATTTTTCTCACTCCAGCGTGTGTGGGGAGATATATTATGTCTGGTGCAATCATCATATTTGTACATAGGTACATCCAAAGTGTACTGGAAAAGAAGTCCTGCAGAGGCTAACCTCATCATCTACAAGGCAATAACAACACGATATCATAAAGAAATCTTCAAAGCCAAGAAACATAATTTTTCTATGGCGATTAACAGCGCCCTAAACCGCCCCCGCGAACTCTTCAAGATGGTCACCCAGACCATGAATCCAGGATGTCTTGAAGTCCCCAACTCAGACACCCAAGAGTTCTGCAATGAACTATCGGATTTCTTCATCAACAAAATTGAAAGAATCCGGGAAAGCATCATGCAAAACAATACCCCCCTCAACCCCACCGTCAATCAACCACAAAACACCCACAGAAACGCTCTACAATCAACAAAGTTCACTCTGGAACCGATCTCCATCGATACCACAAAAAATATCATTGGTGCTTTGCGGAACAGCACATCGCCCAATGATATCATCCCCACCAAACTGCTGAAGGAATGTGCCGACATCCTGGCACCACCCATCACACGGCTTATAAACCAGTCATTTAAGGAAGGCACAGTGCCATCCCTGTTGAAAGAGGGCACAATCCAGCCCATCTTGAAAAAACCTAACCTGGATCCCAAGGACCCAACTCACCGCCGTCCCATAACAGGCCTAAATGTTCTCTCCAAGATAATGGAGAAAGTAGTGGTACAACAGCTGCAACAGCATCTAGATACCCACAATCTACTGGATCCATTACAATCAGGCTTCCGTCCCGGACACGGGACAGAAACGGCCTTACTCAAAATATGGGACGATGCCCTCGAGGCCGCAGACGAAGGAGAATCTTGTCTCCTGGTTCTGCTGGACCTAAGCGCAGCCTTTGACACGGTAGACCACAAACTGTTACTGATGCGACTAGCCAAGGTAGCAGAAGTCGCAGAAGGTGATTTACCATGGTTTTCTTCCTTTCTTGAAAACCGATCACAAACAGTTAAATTGGGTTCTTTCACGTCGGAAAAGCGCACGGTGTCATGTGGAGTCCCCCAAGGATCCCCCCTGTCACCGGTGCTTTTCAACATCTATCTTCGCCCTCTCTTTGATATTATCAGTAGCCAAGAACTACTCTATCACTCTTATGCAGACGATACGCAACTGTATTTTCGCATCTGCAACAAAAAGGATCATCATCCCAGTTTAGAGAAATGTCTCTCTTTGATAGAAAACTGGATGACTAAGAGTTATCTTAAACTCAACAGTTCAAAAACAGAACTCCTTATGTTTCACGCCAGCCGAAAGAGTCAACTGGCAACAACCTGGACACCCCCGCCCATTCTGGGCCAAATCATCACCCCTAGCTCCAAAGTCAAAAGTCTCGGGGTCATCTTCGACACCTTCATGACAATGGACGCACAAATAGGGTCAGTAGTCAGCGGAGCGCACCATCTGTTGCGCCTACTACGCAGACTTATTCCATTTATCCCCAAAGAAGACGTAGCAGTCGTGGTGGGAACAATCGTGAATTCCAGACTGGACTATGCTAACGCCCTGTACCTCGGACTCTCAAAGTACCAAATCTCCCGTCTGCAAGTCGAATACGGCCGCCAGACTGGTGACTGGGAAAAAAAAATGGGAATCAATCTCACCTTCGTTGAGAACCCTTCACTGGCTGCCAGTAAAAGACAGAATTGCATTTAAAGCACTCTGCCTGACACATAAGTGCATCCAGGGGAAGGCTCCGCAATATCTTTGCGACAAGATAGAACCTCACAATTCGAATCGCGTTCTGCGATCCACCGACCAAAATCTGGTCAGGGTACCAAAAACCAAATACAAGTCCAAAGGAGAAAGAAGGTTTGCTTTTCAGGGTCCTAGACTATGGAACGCTTTACCAACCAGCATTCGGTTGGAAAAAAACCACCTGACTTTCAGAAGACGGATCAAAACTCTGCTCTTTTGATGTCATGAGACACGAACAACTAGCGCCCAGAAGCGATTCAGTTCGCATGCGCCGCGCTTTATAAGTTTTTCATTCATTCATTCATTCAATTTACATAAGTATGTGCATGTACATGGGGGTTGAAGTGCTTGAAAGTACCTTTAAGTATTTATCATTTTTTCACTTACCTTTATTGCTATCACATGTGGAAACATTAGCTACCTATGTGATGGCATGTGTACTGTGACAGGTTCCCTTTAATGAGGCATTAGTGCTATATTACCTTCTTGGCTACAGCAGCCAAAGAAAGTGACAGAAGAAACCGTAAGTGACTGTGAAGGATCCTATCCCACACTCTGCTGAGTACTTCCGTCAGTAATACCGCTTCCTCCAATCTGACCATAAGAAAGATATATTATTACAGCTGCATTGAATACAAGTCTAGTCGTAAATAGCTTGTAGCATCTAGCAAGGTTTATTGGCAGAATCCAGACTTTTTATACACTTTTAACACAATGGGTTGGATAACGAGGTAGGGCTGACTCATGGATACAGTACTCCCCCCTCCCCTCTCTCAACACCTTTAGCACACAACTATATAATTAGCATGTTAATTAACACAGCACAGCCCAGGTGACCAGACAGCCCGTCTCCGGAGGTCAATGTGATCAGCTCTTTCAATGTTAATGTATTGTTCAGAATTAACAACTAAGAATAGTCTTTGGGCAAATCCAAGAAAACAGTCTCTCAAAAATGTAACAATAGATTCACATAGCAATAACAAATAACAGGGTGAATATGGCAGAAAAGGTGCCTGCAGCCAGTGTCCACGAACAGTGACAATATCCTCATTGCTTCCAGGTTCTTATTAGTTAGGAGATATCAGTGAATGGACATTCTCTGGTCTCCCTCCCCTCTACCCAGCAATGCCAGTCAAGGGAGTCCTGGGGCCTGCAGATACGATAACAGAGCCCAATAATAATGGTGGGGATGTCACATGGGGGAGGGACTAAATACTCAGACAGTCTGTGGAAGCGATACAGTGGCTGTATAGCTGGATTTCTTCCACCTAAATGCTGACAGTCGGCTTGACAGATGTATATGCATTCCCAGCTGCTATGCACCATACATTGGTGGCAGTAGAAGGATATACTTGCTCAGTGCAATGAGGAAGATTCTGTTCCCCTGACCTTTTTTTCACACATGAATCACCTGAATTTTATTAAAGGTTTTGTGGGAGGAAGACATCTTTTGCACAGGGGGAGATAATGAATAAGAATAAAGCATGGAGCATGGTGGGAAACAATAGACTGCTTCTGCAGAGACTCATATGCAACAGCAACAGCACGGGTCAGTGAACTATGACAGTCCTTGTCCATTAAGCCATGGAAACGCAACCCCATAGTGTCTATCTCTCACTTTCAGCCTCAACAGCACCATTTAGGTACCCCTTTACATTCATAGACAGTGTGAGAAAGTTAGAGAGAGAACAAGTGCAACTTACATTGGTGGTCACTGAAAAATGCCCACCTAGAGTACATTGGTGGTCAGTAGCAAGAATGCCCCATTACATTGGGGATCAATGAGAACAATCCTCTTTAGAATAGAGACCTATGGGGAAAATGGCAATCTTTCAGACTACTCAAAAGATCATTTTTGTTAGTGGCTACTTCTCTGAGATACAAGAGTCTCTACTGGTACCACTTTGCAAGCTATGTCCAAGAACAATGCAGACACCATCAAAATGGGAGATCAGTCCACCACTGCAGTAAAATTCTAATTCATCTGTCATCTATAGATAAGGTAGTCTGTAGTAGCCATTTTTAACCCACTCACTGTCCAACTCTTATCTGAATCAGCTAAAGTGGAACTTCACTCTCTCAATTAACGTTGACTATTTATAAGCTGTATTCAGCTAGCATTAGTAACTACTGTGTTTCCCTGTAAATAAGCCCGGGACTTACATTAATCTTGGCAACAAAAGACCCCAGTAGGGCTTATTTTCGGGGTAGGTCTTAATATATTCACTCTCTCCCTGTCTGTCAGGAATCCACAGCTTGAACAAACTTAAAATGCCCAAATTATTTATTTTACAGCAGTAGCACACAATGCAGAATGTGTGTGTGCTTCTGCAATCCAACAGTGCTAAACACCTCAGCCTTCCTCCACCTCTCCCAGCCACCAGCGAGGGACCCCAGCCCCCCTCCCTCTGCAATGCTCCAAGCAGGGAAGAGGGCACACCAGCATGTGAGGAAAAAGAAACTGTAAATACCTTGTGATTATCCATGCTGCATACCACACACGTTGATTGCAGAGGCTCTGCACCGTGGATTCAGTGACACGCAGAAGCTCTGTGAAGGGAGGGGGACCAAGCTCCCCGCAGACAGACAGGAGAAGAGACAGGAGTTCCCGTGCTGCATTGATTGCAGAGGCTCCGGATCGTACAGTGCTTTCAATTACCCGCCGAAGCTCTGTGAAGGGAGGGGGACCAAGCTCCCCGCAGACAGGCAGGGGAAGAGACAGGAGTTCCCATGCTGCATTGATTGCAGAGGCTCCGCACCGTACAGTGCTTTCAATTACCCGCCAAAGCTCTGTGACAGGCAGGCGGGAGAAGAGGAGACCAGGGGAGATCAGCTGAGCGCCGCTCTGCATTAAAGGCACATGACACCCGACACCGCTACAGACACACAGCACACTGCACACGCCGTACCAGGATTATACCGTGTTTCCTCAAAAATCAGACAATCACCTCGAACTAGGGCTTATTTTTAGGGTAGGGCTTATATTGCAGCCCTCCTGGAAAATAGCGCTAGGTCTTATTTTTGGGGTAGGTCTTATTTTCGGGGAAACATGGTAGATAGAAAAAAGTATATCATATTTTCTTGTTTTAAACTTTTTTTAACATTTCTTCAGTTACTTCCTCGTTTCAATGCCTAGGAAAATAATGTCATACATTCCAGGAGTCTTCAGGATGGGGGGAGGGGTTCTAAGCAAAGCATGCTGCCCTGCATACATGCCTGAGCTAAAGACAAATGGATTCCAGGAAGCAAATGCTATATGAATCATTTGCCCTCACTCAAGATGGCCACGGCTAGAAATTCTAGGGAGGTGCTTTTTTACAGTGATTTTACAGCAAAATAAAGCATGGAGACATGGATGAATGGATGAGTTTGCTTTGAATATTTAAAGAGATTTAAATAGTGTTTTTTGGTTTGTAGGTTTCAGATGCAGTGTAGTTTAACTTTAAGTACAGTGATTATTACTTCACCTGCATGCATACATCACAAAATAATGAACACAGATTAAAACAAAATTGAACATTGTTTCGGGCAAGTCTGTTAAGCTAGTCATGTTTACAGTCTACAGGGATTTCCTATCTGAAGTTATTTTCCATATTATAGATTTGTTTATTCTTTGTCAATGAAGGTGATCATGCCTCAAATTTGCAATTAAAATCAACAGCGTAAAACAGGCTACCTAATTTCAAGCTTCTTTGCACGCAAGTTGTATGTTGGCTTACACAAAGGTTGTGTCAGTGCAATCCAGAGGTTACAAAATACGTATATATATATACATACCTTATAATATATATTCTGCAGTTTTAAATGCCTACACTGTCACAATTGTTTTTTATTAAACAACTATTATATATACATTGTTGCACAAAGTAAGTAGGACTGAGTGATTTGGGTTTAATTCATGGTTAGGTTTGTAAAATCCTGTGTGAAGTCGTCAAAACGCAAACCTAAAATTGAACCCTATTGAAGCCTAGATGGTATGAATTTTGGATATTTTTAAGGCTAATAGGCAAGTATTGTCAAAAAAGAACATGGAAAGCCATTGGGGAAATTTAACAAAGTTAAAAAAGCTACAAAAAAACGTACAGCTGCAAGAGAGTCCTCCTTTTTTTTTTGGACTTTGTAGCAATGTGCAACATTTTTTACTAACAACATCAGCAACACTAGAATTTGGATGTCCATTTTTTTTTTTTTACTTTTACATTTAGCTTGAATTAACCACTTGATCACTGGGCACTTAAACCCCCTTCCTAACCAGACCAATTTTCAGCTTTTGGCGCTCTCACATTGTGAATGACAATTACTCAGTCATGCAACAATGTACTCATATGAAATTGTTGTCCTTTTTTCCCCACAAATAGAGCTTTAATTTGGTGGTATTTAATCACTGCTGTATTTTTTATTTTTTGTGCTATAAAAGAAAAAAGATTGGAAATTCTATAAAAAAAATGCATTATTTGTTTCTGTTATAAAACTTTGCAAATTAGTAATTTTTCTTCATAAATTTTGGCCATTCGTGGTCGAGATTCGAACCAGCGACCCTTTTTACTGCTAGGTGAGAGTGCTACTCACTACACCACTGTGCTGCCCGCTGTGCTGTATATATGCAATAAAATGTTAAAAGTCCAGAAATAGAGTGAGAGAAATGCAAAACTCCCATAATCGCAATTCACCATATACATGAAGTGTAGTCCACCACCAAGAATCATAAGATGGCCGCTCACCTTAAAACATGGCCCCATAAACATTTAAAGGTTAAAATGTGTTTTGTTTTTTATATAAAACTTGGGGGAAAAACACCATCAACTGTGACAATAGTCCACCACCTGCTATCACAATGGCCTCTCACCTTCAGATCTGGACCCTTGATATCAAATGTCAAATACACATGATTTTCCTCTAACAGCCAGGATGAGCCAGAGATGGCAGGTGATGGAAGTATGGCTCATAAAATCAGAAACAATAATGCTCTCTGTCTGTATAAGTGTGAACCAATGATTATTTTAAATAATAAACACTCCCAGCGGCTCACTGCTCTCCCGTAGTCTTCCGTCGGTAGCTCTGACAGTGTTAGATTGTACTGCACCTTCTGGTGGTAGTGAGAGAGGCAGGGCTTTGGACCCAGAACAGACAGAAGACTCCACTCTACGCATTATGTCTGGGTTGCCTTCATCAACTGTGAGGCCCCGTACACACGACCGAGTTTCTCGGCAGAATTCAGCCAGAAACTCGATCGGAGCTGGATTCTGCAGAGAAACTCGGTCGTGTGTACACTTTTCAGCGAGAAAGCCGACGAGGAACTCGTCGGGCCAAATAGAGAACATGTTGAAGCCGCCGAGATCCTCGACGAGGAACTCAATGTGTTTGGCACGTCGAGTTCCTCGGACGTGTGTACGGGGCCTCATAGACAGGTACATGAATCTGTCTGTGTCTGCACTGAGGTTAGATGGTCCACAATGGATTGGACACCATAACAGATTTTGTCATTTCATGATTTCCCCTCAGCTCCTGTGCCTGTGACATATCCAAAATTTTGGATTTACACCTCACTAGAAGAAAGCACATATTCTCCAATGAATAAAATGAACAAAACGCAGCACTAATGAAATGATAGTGCACACACCACTATACAAAGTAAGGGGGATATGTGTCCAGTAAGTGATGTATTTATGTACAAACAAATAGTACAAGTAAATATATATAAATAATGATTCAAACAATTTAAATTGCATGATTAAAATAATTGTGCATGATTAAAAAAATTGCATCAAAAAATCGCATCACACTAAGGTGCATACGTGCATAAACATGCATAATAAATAATAGTGGTAAATAGTCCAATCCTTAAAAATGACACACAAGTCCATATAAAAGTATTCTAAGGTGCTTCAGTGTGGATAAAAAATGAATGAAAAATTCCACAGTGCTTTAGTGCATGTAATCAGTAGCAGCAATCCAAGGGTGATGTATAATACAGTTCATACAACACACGGCCCAGTGAGTGATCCAAAAGTCATGTCAAGGTGTAGTCACACAAGTGCTCCCCTATGGTAATGGACGCTCACATTAGAGCATGCGACCTTGCAACTAAGCTTGGTCTGTGCACGCTTATGAACCACACCTGGGTTCTAATGGATAATCCTGGGTTTCTGGTTCCTTGGCAGGCAGCTCCAGATCATAAAATATATAAGAAAAAAACCCGGATGGTGCAAGTAACGTTTTAACAATAGTTATTAAAATAAAAAGAGAGATCCCTTGTTGGGGTACTTGCAGGTGTGACAGTGCACCACTCTATAACAGGCTCATAGCGAGATGTACAGATCGGGATATGGTAAACAGTCCTCTCAGCCTCACACAGACTCTCCTGCTGTCCTGTCCCCTCGTGGTGTGTGCACACGTCATCATTTCATTAGCGTTGCGTTTTGTTCATTTTATTCAGTCTTTGGCATGATTTATGAGACGTGTTTCACGCTAGCAGCTTTATTTCTATACCTTAGCTGATAGGAGTGATGGCTCGCAGGATTGTTGCATTTTTATTTTATACATATTTTCCAATGGTTTGGATTAGGGTTGGGGAAATTAAAGATTAATTCCTTGATTAATCTTTAATTTTTTTGATTGATCAAAATTCTTTTGATCGATCAAAATTCTTGACGTCACTGGACAGCCTGGACAGTGAGACTTACCCTGCTAAATGCGAGCAAACTGCACCCATTGGATTGAGGTACCTTTGCATCTGTGGAGCAGGAGGATGCATCAGGCTCCATCAGGGGAAGGGGGCAAAAATAATCATTGTTTTCCTGTCCTAAGCAGTTTTGTGCAGACAATTCTTTGTGTATCGGCAACATATGTTCCGTGCGAAAGACTGTTCAGTTCTTCAGGGTATATTGTCAATAAAATGCGATCATGTCTGCTTCCAGAAAATGTAAACACTCTGGTATGTCTGTGTGACTGGCTAAAGTGATGTCTACTTGCCTACTATAAAGTGACTGACAGTCAATATACTAGATACATTTTATAATTAAAGTTAAACTAACTTTCTATGTTTTTCTTAAAGTTTAATAAGAAAAAATTACTTAGGTCAGTGCTACAATTTGAATTTAAAATGTATTTGTGTGAACTGTGAAGCTAAGTCATGGATTGTGGAAACTAACTAGTGACGGGTGATTGTATACAGTGTATACCACATTTACTACTGACTAATGCAGAGTTGCAATGCAAGGAGATCAGTTAAAAGTAGTTGGATCTGTATGTGCGTTATAATTAATCGAAATTAGTCGATTAATCGATTAAAAAAAACAAAAAACGATTAGTCGAACACGAAAATTTTAATCAGTAACAGCCCTAGTTTGGATTGTTTCTCTCATTACCTTGGGATAATGCTGCAACTCAGGTTAAACCCTGGTTCACACTGGGCTGCGGGAGTGAAGCCGTGCGAGTTCAGCTGAACTCACATGATTTCACTCCCGCCGGCAGTCCCGATTTCGGCCGCGATTTAAGAGACATCTGTGCAGGTTTCTGCACAAATGTCTATGTAAATCGCGGCCCGAAATCGCAAAAAGTAGTACAGGAACTACTTTTTGAAATCAGTGCAGCGCCGCAGATGCGGCGTCGCACCGATTAGGACAGTGTCATTGCCGACAATTAGCGGCAAATGCCGCCGATTTGAGATGCGATTTCACATGTGAAATCGCATCTCAAATCGAAGGAAATCGTACCCAGTGTGAACCTGGGCTAAAGGGTTGATTTTTTTTTTTAAAGAGCAATTTTCACTTTAACCTCTGTTTTCTTAAAATACCCAATCAGGATTACAGCTAGTTACATGTAGTTTATACATTTCTCTTAATTCCACTAAATCTGATTTCTATTGATGTGAATATATTCTACTCTAGGGTCAAAAAGTCTTCTTTAGAAAATCATGCCTTGGAATATGAACGAAGTGTCCTGTACACAACATAACATGTATTATACCTTGTGATGTAATTACAGAGCATGTAAAGTTTTCAAAGCAGCTGCAGCTGGAAGGGGACCAAGCTAGGCACCTTACATGTCTTCCATTTGCTGCAGGTTCCTAGAGTTATTTCCCAGTATCTTTGTATAGAACATCTAGTTTGATCTGTTATAGGGAAGTAATAAAATGCAATAGAATGCTATCTTCTCGTTGTGTCTTTTGCTTTTTAGCAGCTGTTATCTTTCACCTTTTATTATGCTTTCTCTACTACCGCTACCTCTGTATCTATGTTTTCCTCATATCCTGGTTCTCAAGCAATTTTTCCTGTTTTTCAAATTCCTTTTGTTATAAAGTACTATGTTTCAGGCTTAACACTGACCATACAATTATGCCTACTGTACATGATACAAACGGCTACAATCAAGATGAAAATTCAAATCGATTCTATTCCTTTATCCTTTTGAATTTAACTTTCCATTCTTATACTACAATCATCATTAATGACAATTCTTCTCTTTTCTTTGATCCTTTCCATATAAATAGGATGTTATCCACAAACCTCAAGAAAGTCATAACCTTATCAATCTTCTTAAAAAAGGACCATTGATGAAATGTATCTCAGTATCTGATACTGTAGTTACTACTAGAGCCCCCATGACTTTACCTGGCAATTAGTATTACCAGGTTTAATCAGATTTGAAGACTGTGTAGGTTAATAATAACAGAGGACTTTTACTTTTACTCACTAATAATATGATATTCAGGTGTATAAATTTACAAAACAAAAAAGTGGCAAACTATGGGCCAGATTCATGTACTTTTACGGCGGCGTAACGTATCCCGTTAACGTTACACCGCCGCAAGTTTTCAGCGTAAGTGCTTGATTCACAAAGCACTTGCCTGTAAACTTGCGGTGGCGTAGCGTAAAGCCGTCCGGCGCAAACCCGCCTAATTCAAATGGGGCGTGTACCATTTAAATTAGGTGGGAACGACGGCCATACTTTAACATGGGCTGTCTAATTTTACACCACCTAAATAGCAATCGCAACTTTACGACGGGAAAAGCCGACTAGCGACGACGTAAGAGAATGCGGCGAACGCGCGTACCTTCGTGGATCGCCGTAAACAGCTAATTAGCATACCCAACGCGGAAAATGACGCGAACTCCACCCAGCGGCCGGCAAAGTATTGCATCCTAAGATCTGAAGGCGTACGAAGCCGTACGCCTGTCGGATCTTAGCCAAATGCCGTCGTATCTTTGTTTGAGAATTCCAAATAAAGATACGACGCGGCAAATTTGAAAGTACGCCGGAGTATCAGCAGATACTCTGGCGTACTTTTTCTGTGAATCTGGCCCTTTGTATCCTATCCTTTTAAACTCATCCAAAGCTATTTTTTTTATTTTGTTTTTAAACAGAACAGAGATGAGTTAAACCCCTTTTCATGTCCCTATTGGAGAGATTTCCCCTCATGTCTTGTTAAGACAAATTATAAAATAAATTGGCTCTAAGAAATGTGCCACATCAAAGCCTATCATATACTTTTCAAGAAATGTACAAAGAAATGTACAAAAATGGCAGGACTTTTCAGGTACTGTATAACACCAGATTTTACATAAAACATGTAGTATTTTACTTAAAAGTTTCAATAGTATTAAAATTTTGACTCCCATGAATTTATCTATCTAGGTACCTATACCTATACCCATAATGTTTACAAATTCTCTTGATGCAGATGTAATTGCGAGTTGCAAAGCTCCACACATTTCTCAGATTTTGTATGTCTGCTTCAGCAGGAGTAATAAAATAAGGTCTACAAATTCTTATGCATTAAGGAAGTCAGGGAACCCAGACCCCAAAGGGGTTGGGGGGGGGGGGCAATGGAACCCAAAAAGATCAGGCTCAGACACAAGAGCACAGTTTCAGTATAATCACTTGTTCTCCATAATGGATGAGTTACAGTGATACATCTTAGGTACAGCAGTTATATTCTCTCAATGGGGCAACTCCCAAATTTGGAGTGGAACTAAAATATTTTACGCTGAAGCCTCGTACACACGACCGAGGAACACATCGCTTTCCTCGTCGAGTTCCTTGTTAGGCTGTCGAGGAACTCGACAAGCCAATTTTCTCCATTCCTGTCAAGGAAATAGAGAACATGCTCTCTTTTTGGCTCGTCGAGTTTCTCGACAGTTTCCTCAACGAAAATGTACACACGACCGGTTTCCTCGGCAAAAAAATATCTCCCAGCAAGTTTCTTGCTGGTTTTTGCCGAGAAACTCGGTCGTGTGTACGAGGCTTTAGAAATTACTCACACACACAATGTGCCCAAACTTGTGCCTAAGGTGCTCTTGAGACTGCACCACAAGAAAGGAAGTGACGGGAAACCTCTCCAATGTTTTTGTTAGAATGAGGATGGTTTAGAACTCCTGAAAAATGTTTGTTGCTGTCTGTGGTCCTCCTGTTCCTCCTTCACTTTTTGTCCTAATGTTGTTTGGGACAGGAAGTAAAGATGGTCATACATAAACAAAACAGAAAATAACGTTCTCTGATGTTGACATAAGTGTGACAAAAGGACTAACTACTTCTGTTAAATGGGGATGGCCACACACTGATCGAAATTCAGCCGAATCAGCAAGCAATGTCAATCAATCTATGGCCAGCTTAAAAGAAAATCTCTCCAATGAGGTTGCAGACAGAAATAAAACTTCACAGAAATGTTAACTCTTCTATCCAAAACTGAAAATGAAAAAAAATTATAGCTGGAGCTAAAAATTGTCACCTAAATAGGTGTCCCCATTTGAATATTTCGCCTCATTTTCTGTTCTGGTAACAACTGTAACAATTTGGTTTTCCAACGCTTTCAATTCCAGTGTCAATAAATACCAGATTTAACAGATGGGTGCATTTCTCCAATGATGATACAGGAAACAATAAAAATCTGACATAGGTTCTACCTCCTCCCTACTGTATCCAAAAGTAAAACAATAAATTATGGTTAGAGATTAGATTTAAATAAAATATTATCTAAAATATGTTTTTGTTGTACTGCTGATGATATAACTTTACTAGTATCATAGTTTGGAGTTTAGTATTGGTGATAATAGTTTTAATTTAGTAATGTAAATTGTCTAAAAGTGATTCTGATTAATTCACATTAGAATCCATATCACCACATCAACATATGATGGGTAATACTATTGAGTTAAATAAGTGTTCCTGTTAATTAATCAAAACGTTCTGATAACTGATCATTTTAAGCATTTTAACAACACAACACTCCATCTACCAGGGTTTTAATAGAGTTTAATTACTATGCACTGGATGCTAAAGGCAAAAATGTTGCTCTTCAGAGATACATTCAGTTTATAGTTTAAATGATGCATCTACATTGAATTTTAATCAAGTATATGTATATGTTAGGCAGAGTTATAGGCAATTATACATTTAGACATCTCATTAGCAATTTATTTTTACTACAGATCAAAAGTTGTAAACTATAAATTAACCAAATATTCTTTTGTTCAAAGATAAATGTGTATGTACAGCATATGCTTAATTTATAGCAACACAATCTAGCGTCTTCACTACATAAAACATCCTTCCTGCACAGAACAAACAGTAAACATTCTGTGATTGGCTTTCTTAAAAGGTATAGGTATAACTTACACTTTTGCAAAGAAGTATTTTGCTGTATTGTTTTAAAGGAAAATTATTAGGTAGTGTTAAAAGTGCATGATTGGTCATTTATTTATGCCTATATTCTGACCACATGACATGTAGGATTCTCTTCCTCCTTTCTCCTTGTCAAACATCTGGTGGTCCTGCATGATGCAAAGATAGTTGCTGATGTAATGATGACAGCATCATTGTACTGTTAGCACATAGTACAGTGATCACACACATGCTGGGGTGGTTCCTCGATGCCCTGTACTCACAGGAAGTAGGTTAAAGTGGAGTTCCAGTCTTTTTTCAGTTTATTAAAAGTCAGCAGCTACAAAAAATAAACTCACCTCTCCCATGGTCTAGCAATGTGGTCACCCAAAGCCTCGCTCCTCTCCCCCCTCTCCACAGCACCATCATTGCGCCCGGCTGTGACAGCTTGCGGCTTCACAGGCGGCAGGCACTGCGCATGCGTGAGTTGCGCTGAGGTCTTCTAGTGGCCAGGCAATCTTCTGGGACCTTTGACGTGCAGAGAGGGAGGGGCTGCCTAGTCCCCTAGGCAGCCGAACGACGGAAGGAGGATGTGAGACAGTAAGAAGCTGTCAAAACCAAGTACCCACTCACCTAAAAAAAAAATCCATGCCAAATGTAGATTGTAAGGGGGTGAGGAATACTTAAAGCAGAAGTTCCACTTTTGGGTGGAACTCCACTTTAAGGCCTCATGTATACTGCTGCTGGTAAACGGGCATTTTTTTTCAACTGCTCCTGAATTCTCCTCTATATTATCTTATCAGTACATGTACACAGGGTCGTTTATAGTCATTTCTAGGCAGTTGAGTTTCGAGGCTTTTTCTGGAACCCAAAAAAATGCATTCAGATGCTGTGTTTAGAGGCATTTCTCGCGTTTAGCAGCGTTTTGTTTACAGACGTATTTAGTTTAACCCCAAAAAAATATTCAAACGCTTCTAGACGCAAAAGCGGCATGTAAACGTGGCTAAATGGTTGTTTTTTTACGCCGGTTTCTAGCTAATCAAGTTAATTCGTTCAGGAGAGGTTGAACAACGCCCCGTGTACATGAAGCCTTAATGATTGGTTGATTCAGTACTTAAAGGGAGGTATATACTGGAACCCAAAAAGAATCTGATAAATACTTTCAACATACCTAAGCAACTCCAGTACCAGGACACTGTCTCCTGCAGTCTGCTGATACAATTGTTCTCATTTCATACACTTGTAGATTAGATTTAAAACAGCTATAGAATGCCATTAAAAATGAAACTGGAATTAGGCTTTTAAGCAGAACAGTGACCATGCTATGAATATGATGAGTATACTTTCAGATCCCACTGTTGGAGACCAAAATTTGATATATAACATATATTACACACCAGGCCTCCTCCTGTTCAGAGACCTTCCTGACCTGGAACAGCAATCAATTACCATTAAACTGAGAGTGATCATGGGGTAGTCACCAATATGTTTTAATGGCAACAGACACCATCCACTGCATCTACTGTTGCAGTTCTAACTTTTCAAAATAAAAATATCTATGTCACTTGCTGCCATGACCAGACAGGAATGTAAAGGAATTTACAATACAGTCACCTCTTCAAATGATCTTATTAGAACCTTCTGAGATTCAGTTTAACATGAAAATAAAGACATATGCAAAAGTAAAATAAAACTGATGTAATTTCAGTCTTTCTTTATTAAGAATTTATAGAAGAGGTACAAAGCACAACAGAGAGGTCATTTACATACAGCATAGAAGTGAATAATAAGCAAACACAGCAGAGTTCGCTGACTAATGCCCTGTACACACAATCAGTTCATCTGATGAAAACTAACCAATGGATTTTTTCATCAGATATTCGATGAAGCTGACTTTCATCAGTCTTGCCTACACACCATTGGTTAAAGATCTGATCGTGTCCAAAGCGGTGACGTAAAACACAACGACGTTCTGAGAAAAATTAAGTTCAATGCTTCCGAGCATGCGTCGACTTGATTCTGAGCATGCATGGATTTTTGACCGATGGATTTCCCCACAGACGATCGTGTTTTTTTCTATCGTTTTTTTAACCATAAGAAAAATTGAAAACAGGTTCTATTTTTTTTTCACCGATGGGAAAAAACTGATGCGCATGCGCGCAGGAGATTTCAATCCAGCATGGGTCAGCAGGGCCGGCCCTTCAGCCGAGGATCCCCCCTGCAATCAGCGGTTCATTGCCAGGGGAATATCTCCTAAACCGTACAGGTTTAGGAGATATTCTTTATACCTACAGGTAAGCCTTATTATAGGCTTACCTGTAGGCAAAAGTCAAAAAAGTGGGTTTACAACCACTTTAAGTCGGGTCTTTGGATCCATGCAGAATCCCATTTACCAGCAATATGTTGTTTGATATTTCATAGCCACTGGCCTTCATAAATGGCTTTTTAGAATTCCTTCAATGATAAAACAAGAGCTGCTGGTTGCAAAAGCATGTCTGTGGGATGTGTTGAAGGAGGCCAGAGGGTATTTTATTGTGCGCAGCAGACAAATAGGGTTAGGTCAAACTACCCTCAGTTGAAATCAATAGGAGATGAATCTATCAAATTAAAAATGTCTGTTTTCTGGGCTATTGGCCAAGGGGGATCAAAAAATAACATAGATGGTGGACACTGCCCTCGAAAACATCTACCAATGATTCCATCAGGATCAGTTAACTTTTAAATGTTAAAAGCGAAACAGAAAAAATGCATAATTCCTTTAAATAACATGTCTGGGTGGTGCACCTCTGTGACATGCAGAAAATGCTACAGCAGCATTGACATTTACTAAGCAAAAACATATAAAAAAAAAACCCACAGACCTTTTCAAGGGTCTGCTATGTATTTTGGGGGACATTCGGAGAAGTTTGCTGTTTAGAAACAAAAATGAAGCTGGAAATGTATGTTATTCGCTGGGACCTTAAACTGTATCGTTTTCTTTGTGTAGCACTACCCCTGAAGGAGCTGCTGGTTTGTTTTGGGTGGCATGTTACCTCTGTATCTCCGCCGTCTGGGGTACTTGATGAGAGTTGTAGTAAAGGGAATGTCCACACAACAGGTGTATTTCTGGGCTTTTATTACCCAGTCGGGTAAAAACAATCAAGCAGTTGAAAGGTGAAGGGATAGCAAATAGAAGACAGCAGACCAGGTGTAACTGCATACGGGGAAACTGTCCTGCTTCCAACAATACTTTACTTTAGTGGGTGTAGCGCACCTGAACAGGCCCCTCTCACCAGCCTGGCAGCCAGAGTGTCACTCGAACTTGGGATCAAGTCTCTGCCACAGACCCTCCCAAAAGAATTATGGTCCAGAATCCTCTCTCTGTAGATTCAGCACCTGGATCTCCTTCAGGTAGTTTCTTTTGCAAGTTAGCGACTGACAAGCGACCAACATCCAGCCTGTCAGATTACAGGTAGTCCCAGATGAATGGTCAGATCCCCTCCTGGAACACCAGCCTTGTGCTTGGTATCCCCTGGACAGGATTCTCATCGTCCAGCCTCCTCCAATTGGATGGACAGCTCGGGACTCCTCCAAGTTGGGGACCCAGTCAAACACTGGGTCCGCACAGCAGATCAGTTGCTCTGGGCCAACATGGTCCCGGAGCCAGGAACACTGCTACCCATGCACACCCCAGCCAGGAGGGCCATATGCAGGGGGTGTCGTGAAGTGGCTACGCCAATGGTGGGCGCCACACGAGGAAGAAGACGAACCTCGAGGCAACGCGTCTGCCCTCTTTATACCCCTCCCCAGCATGCACAGCGAGACTGCCAACCTCTCACTGGCCACTAAGGAGTGGCACTCAGAACACTTGACCCCACTGCTGCCACCTGCCGTCCGGAGGGTGACCTGAGTCCCCGGACGAAAGGTTAGCCCACAGTACAGCCAAGCTAGAGCAGAGAACCAAATTTAAACAATCAAATTAATCCAGAGCCAACTATTTCTCTGAATACTCCCCCTAAATTTAACATAGCACCGGCTCTGAAAGTAGCCCGGCGCTACATTTGTAAATGTCACTTTTGCTTTAGCACATCCTACAGCATGAATTTAAAAAGTTATGTAGGTCTTCCAGAATATCTTTGAGTCTGGTATGGATTTTAGGGGGTATTTAAGCAAAAAAATGTGTAATGTTCCCAAAAAATCCATATCAGACCCTTAATCTAAGCATGCACCCTTGCTGTGCTCCCTGAACCATGCCAGGTCAGAAACCATCAACTCCGGCAAAGCACCTGGTCCCCATGTTGATGTGGAAAATGGCCTCTTTTCCACAACCCTGGCTGGTGGTTGTGGGGGGTATGTGGGTGGGGGGCTTATCAGATTTAGGAAGCCCCCTTTAATAATAAGGGGGTCCCTAGATACCCCCCTACATGAATGAAAGTGGGGTGAATACAGGCTGCGATTATCTGCCTGTAGGCAGGTGCAATCTACTTTCTCCACAGCAGGTGAGGATCTTCTGCAGCTGCACTGCAGTTATTAAGGAAGTCAAGGGGAATATGGTAACTATATGGTTCCCTGGGTCACTGGGGGAGGCTATCGCAATAGATGCTGCCACCCCATGTGACACTAGCAACCATCTTAGAGTCAGGCAGAGTCTTTTTAAGGCCCTGGGTTCCATGTTTGGCGTGTATTTTTCCAGTGGGTAGAGTAGGGACATGTACCCCACCTGGTAAGGACAGAACTAGTGGCAGGGAAAGGTTCCTGACAAGGAGGGAAAGTGTAGGCTTTTGCAACTTCTCTGGATATCTTCCTGCTTGAACATAAGACGGTCAGGTTGCATTCTGTCCTTGTAAACAGGCTCTGTCAGTTTGACTGAAACCTGCTCTCTGCACGCTGTTGGACCTGTGAGTGTTCCCAGCTGGGCTGCCTTCCCACTGGGTAATTGTGAACTGTCTTTGCATTATTTCAATATTATTTCAAATATTTCAAAAGTTCTTTCATTGCACTTGGACTGTGTGTGTTGTTGCTGCTGCACCGTGCTGCACTTTTAAGTAAAGGGAATGTCCACTGAGGTATAATGGAATAATAAACATCAGGTGAAAAGAAGCTTGCCTGCCAGTTTATTAACCACTTAAGGACCCCTTCACGTTGATATACGTTGGCAGAATGGCACAGCTGGGCACAATCACGTCTCTTTAAGGCCCAGCCGTGGGGTCGCGAGCGTGCCGCCGCCGGCGCGCTCGCGACCCGGTCCAAAGCTCCGTGACCGCGCCCGTGGGACCCCATCGCCGCCAGTGTCCCGCGATCGGTCACCAGAGCTAAAGAATGGGCAGAGGTGTGTGTAAACACACCTTCCCTGTTCTTCATTTTGGCAATGTCAGTGATCGTCTGTTCCCTGATATAGGGAAAGATCACACGTCCAGCCCTGCCCCCTACAGTTAGAAACACATATGAGGTCACACTTAACCCCTTCAATGCCCCCTAGTGGTTAAATCCTAAACTGCAATTGTAATTTTCACAGTAATCAGTGCATTTTTATAGCACTTTTCGCTGTGAAAATGACAATGGTCCCAAAAATGTGTCAAATTTGTCCGATGTGTCCGCTATAATGTTGCAGTGATGAAAAAAAATTGCTGATCTCTGCAATTAGTAGTAAAAAAAAATATTAATAAAAATGCCATAAAACTATCCCCTATTTTGTAAACGCTATACATTTTGCGCAAACCAATCGATAAACGCTTATTGCGATTTTTTTTACCAAAAATAGGTAGAAGAATACGTATCGGCCTAAACTGAGGGGAAAAAAATTATATCTTTTTTGGGTATATTTATTATAGCAAAGTGTAAAAAATATTGCATTTTTTTCAAAATTGTCGCTCTATTTTTGTTTATAGCGCAAAAAATAAAAACCACAGAGGTGATCAAAAAAGGATGGCAATTTTGTTTGGGAGCCACGTCGCACGATCATGCAATTGTCAGTTAAAGCGACGCAGTGCCAAATCGCAAAAAGGGGCAAGGTCCTTACCCTGCATAATGTTCCGGGTCTTAAGTGGTTAACAAATGATAATATCCCACAGTGTATGATCACCTTTACATTTTTTTTTTGTATTAGGGAAAATGTGTCTTAGATAAACTGTGCTTCAACATTGTTTTCTTCTTGTATAATTATACCTTTGTCTTGTTTTCCATTTTTACTTCCATTTTATTAGTATTTCTAGTATATCTTTGTTTTAACAAAAACATTTTTAACATTTGTTTTCACCTTTATACTGTATGTATAGAACACCATTATTCTGAGGATACTTCAAGAAAACAAAGAAAAAAAGCGCCAACGATCTTTGAATCTGAGTTTTTTATTTAAAAAAACAATCTCTACACATGGTTTTTTTTTGTTTTGTTTTTTAACAAAAGGTTTTTATGGAAAAATTGACATATACAATAGGTACATAGGTACATGAATGTTTTCAAGACAATAGATCTGTTACATGTGTAAAAATAAAGTTCTATCACAGATACATGGTGAAGTCCATTTTAAACCATAATACAAACAGAGACATATCTATCAGGACTCTATACACATTGGGCTAGATTCAGGTAACCGGGCGCATTGTTACGGCGGCGTAGCGTATCGTGCAAAATGGTTGAAGAAGATGAGGACAGCCGCACTCCAAAAAAGCGCTTCTTTTTAATAAAATAGGTCAGAAAACTGACATGTCACAGCAAAAATCAGAAAAACACACTGACGCGTTTCACACTGTCATACAGTGCTTAATCATAGCTTTACGTAAATCAGAGAGGCAAGTGCTGTATTCACAAAGCACTTGCCTCCTAAGTTACAGCGGCGTAGCGTAAATAGGGCCGGCGTAAGCGCGCCTAATTCAAATGGGTATGAGGGGGGCGTGTTTTATGTAAATGGGTGGTGACCCGACGTGATTGATGTTTTTTACGAACGGCGCATGCGCCGTTCGTGTACATATCCCAGTGTGCATTGCTCCAAAGTACGCCGCAAGGACGTATTGGTTTAGACGTGAATGTAAATTACGTCCAGTCCTATTCGCGAATGGCTTACGCAAACGACGTAAAAAATCTAAAATTCGACGCGGGAACGACGTACATACTTAACATTGCGTACGCCTCATAGAAGCAGGAGCAATGTTACGCCGGAAAAGCCTTACGCAAACGACGTAAAAAAATTCCGCCGGGCGCACGTACGTTTGTGAATTGGCGTATCTAGGTCATTTGCATATTCTACGCCGAAAGCGACGGAATCGCCACCTAGCGGCCATCGTAAATATGCACCCTAAGATACGACGGTGTAAGAGACTTACGCCAGTCAGATCTTAGGCTAATTTCGGCGTATCTTGCTTTCTGAATACAAGATCCCGGCTTTGTTTACTTCCCCGGCCGGATGTGATGTCATAACATCGCGCCCAGGCCTCTGTCGGTCATATAGATGACTGGGGACCATCTTGTCACCGGAAATCTCTATGACTACCGTACGGCTGCGGCAGATTCTTTTCCCCGGGGTCGCCCATGGCACGGGTGAGCCTGAAGAAGCAACGGAGGACCTCCCACCGCCTGTAAGAATAATCAAGTGGCTGGACTGGCGCTATAATTGTTCTTACGGTGCACAGAATCGCTGGCTCTAAAAGCTGCAGGCGTCATTGCGATATCCCCACTGAAAGTCAAAGATGTCCTTGGCTGGAAGTGGTTAAGGTGAGATATGATTGACATGTATAAATACATAAGTGGTTCATATAGTGAACTTGGTGTAGAGTTTTTCATTTTAAGGTCATCACAGAGGACAAGGGCACACTCTTTACATCTGGGGGGGGGGGGGGATATTTAATCTCCAAATATGGAAAGACTTCTTCCAAGTAAGAGCTGTGAAAATGTGAAATAGACTTCCTCAAGAGCTTCTTCTGGCCACCTCAGTAGATTGTTTTAAGAATGGCCTGGATTCTTTCTTAAATACACAAAACATATCTGGATACTAAGATTTATAGGTAAAGTTGATCCGGGGAACATCCGATTGCCTCTTTTGGGGTCAGGAAGGATTTTTTTTAATTATTTTTATTGTTTTTTATTGTTTGTTTGTTTTTTTTGTCTTCCTCTGGACCAACTATGGGTACTGGATAGTGTATTTGTACGTTTTCTAAAAAAAATTCTATGTTGTTGGAACTGGATGGACTTTTGTCTTTTTGTTAACAAGATTAAATATGTAGCTATGTAACTGTTCCTAACAAGCTGCAAGTAAGAAAAAGCAAAAATACAGTAGAAAAGCCTTAATTTAACCACAATGTGCTAAAATACAATGTATAATTAATGTGTACATGTATTTTTTACATATCCTGTAAATAAATCTAGCTCACTGAGTCACAGCCAATGATGGCATCTAAAGGTTGCACACAGAAAATATTCAGACAAAAAAAAAAGTTCAAGGTGAGTTTACATATGCGTAACAAGCGATAATAACATAGTAAACAAGCGATGCTTAAATCAACTAACAGGACTAAATGAAAGAGAATGAAGAAAAGGTAAAGGGAGCACAGAAAACAGGGAATGAGGATTAGCTATTTAAAATCAGTGGGTACTGAATACTACGTAAGAAGTTCAATGCACCAAACACAGGATACTGGGAAACTACTCAGGATATTCTGACCTCATTATAATCCACTCAGATGACAGAATACAGAGCACCTGAATAGATCACTCACAGAAAGCTAATGATCAAATCACTAAATTGCATTCATATTTAAATGTATGTATTATTTTACATCACAGTTATTTTCTCATAAGTTTGTTCACCTTACAATCATCAAGATAACATAGCAGTGAAATCATTATTTTTTCACATGAAAGCCTCTGGCTTTCACAAATTTCTGTTTTATCTCACAAATCACCGTTTTATCTTCACCTGAAATGGTTCCTTTTCTTGCTGTTCTCAATAGATACCTCATAGAACCTCACAATTATATCTAGACAGAAGCTAGTGTCATTTTATTCCTGTGAGATAAATTTGGGAACTGATTTTTCGAATACATGTTTATGGCAGTAAGCCTTAAAGTGGTTTTAAAGGCTAAGGTTTTTTTTACCTTAATGCATTCTATGCATTAAGGTAAAAAAAGTCTGTGTTGCCCCCAGCCTCACCTTATACTTACCTGAGCCCAATCCCAATCCAGCAATGTGCATGAGAGCCGCGGTTCTCCTTGTTTTTTCCTATCTCATGCACTGAGTGATAGCAGCGGGAGCCAATGGCTGTGTCAATGGATACAGATAGGGTGGCTCATGATTTAGCACACAGATTCCTCCCCTGTTGCACACTAATCCACCACAACAGACTCAGCCTGCTATGACATTCATACACCCTCCCCTCCATAATTCACATACCACACAAAACAAACCTCTTTTGACACCCAAACGTACCAATAGTCCCAGGAAGAGACCCAAACCTCACACAGATTGCACAAGTCTGATTTGTTCATCACCTAATCTTGACTGTGCCCAAATCTCCAAGGAATCTCATAGTGCACCCCCCACCATAGAACTCTACTGTGCTACCAAGATATCTCAGATATCACCTAGTACTACCCATCTGGTTGACAGTACGGTTGATTTAGAACCTGTACTTTTATCATCTACTACCACTAACCCTAATATGCTCTTGGTTGACAGTATAACCGATCCAGTACCTGCAATATCCACATATATTACCACCAATCCAGATACGCCAGTGTATTTTTTAGTCCTAACCCTCCTACCTGCCATAAAAAGAAAACACACACACACATGGGGCAGAAGAGGGGGAAGAGTATTTAGAAAAGTAAGTATTTAGAATTTGTAAGATCCGCAAACTGTGAAAATCTTCAATCTGTCCAGCCATATCCTTTCAGAATCAGATAACTCTTTATTAAGTCAGAGACTTAACTTTCTGCCCATCATCCCGCTGAATCCATTCACTCTTTTTGTGGAACTAAATAAATTCATTAGGAACCTCACTGTGAGACACTTTTACACCATACAAGCAGCCAAAAAAGGAGCTAATGATACTGACCTCCATACACCTCCTTCAAAACCAATGACATAGAAGGAAATATAACCTTCTCAGATGACATGGCCCTAGCCTGCCTAGAGGAGCTTTACAATAATGACAATGAGGATTATTTTATACCTCACACAACATATGGCCACTTCACCTCCAGTTAAACATACCAACTTTCAACCTAAATCAATTTTTAGTCCCACACATCCCAAAGGTCCTTATGTTCAAAGTTTTTACCAGGTGGTCTATTCAGAAGTAATACGCATGTGCCATAATGCCAAAAAACCCTCTCACTCCAATCTCACTCCATTAAACACAGAGGGGTTTATTTATGTGCAGTCACTGTAGATCTGTGTGGGACATGCAGGGATAATAAAAAACAGCATTTTTGCTTGTACATGTTTGGATGATAAAATCAGCAGCGTTCCCCCTCCTTTCAGATCTTCCCCTCAGATCTACAGCGACTGCAATTCCAAGTGCACTTGTAGTGCGAAGTGGATTTGCCTTTAGTAAATCAACCCCTCCACCAACTATCTCACAATTTCAATCTTATTATAAAGCCTAGGGATAAAGGGGGAGCCATCATAGTACAGGACAAGTCTGATTACCTTATAGAATCCACACAACTTTTTTCTGACAAAAAAACATATAAGTAACTCCGGAGTGATCCGTTACCACAGTTTAAAATAGAGGCCCACACCCTTATCAACAGAGCATTAGATGAGGGTATTATCAACACTATGGAGAAGGCTTTCCTAAAAGGAGAATTTTATAAGAGACCCTATTTTTACCATCTCCCCAAAATCCATAATGACCCTATGCTTCCCCTGGGCCGCTACCTATATCTGGCTCTCATTGGACGTGAGCTAAATTGTATACCTCAATATTCCATGACAATGGGGTGAGAGCAGTTGCACACTTTCTTGCTGAGTTCATTGTGGAGGCCACAGAAATTTGCTTAACACATAACTACTTTAAGTTTGACAGAGAGTACTATCTGCAGACCCATGGGACAACCATGGGTGCACATTTTACACCCACATATGGCAACCTGACCATAAAACGAATGGAGCTAAATTTCATCTGGCATAACAATCCCTAATAGAAAATATAATTTTCTATGGCAGGTATATTGACGATATAGCCATTATTTGGGATGGATCTACCACCCTGGTTAACAACTTTGTCCAACACTGTAACAACAACGACATGGTACTCTCCTTCACCTTTGTATGTGATCCAGACAAACTAGCCTTTTTAGATGTAGAATTGTGCCATGAGGGTAGTGACATCTATGCCCACAACTATACAAAGCCAACAGCTGGCAACTCTTATCTCCATTATGAGAGCTGCCATCACCCTCGTTGGCTGAGCAACATACCAAAAAGTCAGTTCTGTCACCTCAAGCACATTTGCACCCGCAAAGAGGATTATATTTCACATAGCCATATACTCATAAACAATGTTCCTGGAAAAGGGGTACCCTGAGGCACTAATTGAGGATGCCTTTTTACACTATCTGGATATACCTGTATGTCACCAATAACACTGAGCCCCAACCTCTCAGATTTACCACCAGGTTCCACAATCAGTTTAGACAGATGGAATCCATTCTACACAGGCATTGGCCTATCCTTTTAGAGGACATACATATTAAAAGCCAGCAGCTACAAATACTGCAACTGCTGACTTTTGATATTAGGACCTGTCCTGGAGTCCAGCGACGTCGGCAGCAGAAGACGAGCAATTGCTCATCACTCTGGTTCCCTCACCAAGTATGACGGTCATCCTTGGTGAGGGAACCAGGAAGTGAACCTACGGCGCCATGCTCACTGGTCCCCGCTGTGTTCTGGGAGCTGTGTGTTTCCCAGAACACAACGGGGGGACGGGATCTGACGTTCTGCCCGCAGTCTACCCTCGGACTGTGTGGCCGGAAGTGGGTGCAAATACCTGTCTTAGACCCCCCCTGAAAGGTGCCAAATGTGACACCGGAGTGGGGGAGGGTTTCCGATGAGCGGAAGTTTCACTTTAGGATGGAGCTCCGCTTTAAGTCCTCCCTGACTGGAAGTCCTAACTTTCCCCACCAGTCTCTAACATTTCTTAACCTAAAATGGATGTACCAATGCCGTAAACTCAAGTGACTTACGTGCAAACATGTCCAGCATGGACAGAAAGGCTTTAAAGATAAAGGAAAAACATGCACCTTTCCCAAATTTTTCAACTGCTCTACAGAGTTTTTAGCCTACTGCATTTCTTGTCCATGTGGATTGCTGTATGTAGGACGTACCATACGTACGCTTAGGAAAAGATTTGGTGAACACCGTAGATTTGTAGAAGAATGGTTTGAATAGCACAGTGTTCCCCATCATTTTTCTGACCGCCATAGCAAATCTTCCGATGGTCTATTTGTTTGGATCCTGGAAACAATACCCCGCTCTCTCCTGGTAGCGGAGCGCTGTAAGCGTCTCTGCGAGAGGGAAACTTTCTGGATCTATTCCTCGTATACTTTGATTCCAGGAGGCCTGAATGAAGAAATAGAGGTCCATACAATATTATAATAATTCTCCATTCATAACCACTGGCACTTTTATAACCACCCACGTGTAATTCTCTTTCATTTTATTTTTATTATTTATTTTTATAATTATTATTATTTTTATTTCCTTATTTTTTCTTATGATTTTTTATGTTTATTTTTTATTATTACTATTGTTATTATTTTTATTTTTCTATTATTATTTTTTTTTATATTTATCTTATTTTATTTTACGCACAGTACATATGCTTTTAGATTTGTCTAATTGAACCTACTGTTTATTCTTACTCTCATTTTTAGTTTCAATAAGTACATTGATCACTAATATATTCATCTATTTAACTAAGGACCCTTATGTTTTTTTTATTAAAAAAATGTTAAAAAAAGGACCCTTATGGTCTGAATTTATCTGTATACAATCCTTACACTATCAATTTAGAATCATCACACACGTAGCCATACATGAGTTTCATTGTTTTGTCTTTATTTCTGTATATATGTGCTTGCACACATCGATCCTATCCGCATCTATGTGTGTGAATACATAACGTTTTTATTCAATTTTTTCTGCTTAACATTTGCTTGTCACTGGTCATGCAGTCGCCAATAGTTTCCAATATAGTTTTTATTTGTAATTCTTATTTTAAGTCTAGTTCTCTGAAACATTATTTGCCTTATTATTATCATTACCATCACTTTGAGCATTGTATTGATCTTTTGTAAGTTAGTGTCGCGCATGTCTGGGCATACACATTATTCTCCCAGCACACATAAACTACAACAAAGATGGCACCCTGCATGGCCTGAGGAAGGAGAATGCATGCTCTGAACGTGAAGCCGCCTTCCCTGCTCTGTGGACCGGGTGTGACCTCGCTCCTGAGTCTCCAGCGTCCCTCGCTACCCGGATCAAGCTGTGAGTGCCGAAAACCACTGTACATGCCGCCAGCTGGACTCCAGGGACACAAATTGACTCCCCCCAGATCTACACGACAGAATCATTATGATCACAATGCGCTTGCCTTCTTTTCCCTTGTGAGTAGCTGATTGTATCCTTACCATCATTAAATGGTCTACTGCACTCAGAGGTGCCATACTTTCTTTCCCTTGTTTGCTACAGAGTCTCCTTGGCTGGCTTATGGACCCACTTTGTCTCCGAATGACTTTTAATGCCAACCATTCCAGGAATATATACTATCCATATATTATCCCTCCCACTGAGAGACACTATATTGGAGATTAAAGCTTTCTCCTCTTGTTTTTAAACAATTTTTTAACTGTTTTGTACTATCCCCATATTAATCTCTATACTATTGTGAGGGTCAAGTACATTGTCTCCTCGTTGCCCCTTCCCCGAATATGAGCACAGAGTGTTTTTCCTGTTTGCCCCCATGGTAAGCAGCTTTCTATAGGGGCACTCGCTGAAGAGAAGGAGCCAGGAGAGCCAGTGGGAGACCCCAGAAGAGGAGGATTGGCTGCTCTGTGCAATTCACAACAAAGGTTTAATGTTACATTAAGCTACTGCATGATTTGATAACTCACTGCAAGAAACTCTGCATGCAGTTTTCACATTGATTTAGTGAGGTAAAAGTTTTGGAAAGTATCTAATGCGATATTTGTAAATTATTTTGAAAATAATGCCACTAAAACAATGGAGGCATCCAGTTTATAGAAATGGAAATATCAAGCTATCAAACTTTAAGGACCTACACACACCATTGTGCTGTGGTAACATGCAGTGCAACAAGCGAATTATTGCAATCTATGCTAGTATGCTAGTGGAGTTGATTTACTAAAACTGCAAAATCTAGTGCAGCTGTGCATGGTAGCCAATCAGCTTCTGACATCAGCTTGCTCAATTAAGCTTGACGCTGGAAGCTGAGTGGTCTCTATGCAGAGCTGCACCAGATTTTACAAACTCCAGTTTTAGCCCAGGTTCACACTGGGCTGGGGGAGTGAAGCCGTGCGAGTTCAGCAGATGTCCCGAAATCGCAAAAAGTAGTACAGGAACTACTTTTTGAAATTGGTGCAGCGCCGCAGATGGTGCCATTGCCGGCAATTTGTGGCAAATACCGCCGTTTTGACATGCGATTTGACATGCCAAATCGCATGTCAAAACGCACCAGTGTGAACCAGGCCTATCTAAATCAAATACACAGTTTAACGTGGCAAAATGAATAGCACCCCAAGGCAACTACAGAAAACACCTGCACTTTAGCCCACCGCAGCTCATTACAATGCATATTGGGGTAGTATACTGCTGGAATATTTTTTTTTAAATTAAACAGGATTGATTTTTTTTTCTATGTCAGTGTCAACTCAAAATAAATAGGCTATGGTTAGTTAGTGTAGTGCAATACATAAAAAACAGACCATGATGTAAAAATTGCTCTAGGGGGGTTCTGTATGCTCAGTTCTAAAGCTGACAACAGGTGAAGTAGTACAAACCTGCAGCCGTGACAACAAGCAGTTAAAACATGGGGGTAGATTCAGGTAGCAATTGCGTCTGCGTAACCATAGTTACGCAGCGCAATTGCTTAGTTGCGCCGGCGTATCGAGTGCTCCTGATTCAGAGAGCTCGATACGCCGACTGCAGCCTAAGATATGACTGGCATAAGGCTCTTATGCCATCGTATCGTAGGCTGCATTCTTACGCTGGCCGCTAGGTGGCGTTCCCGTAGTGGTCAGCGTATAGTATGCAAATTGCATACTAACGCCGATTCACAACCCTACGCGAGCCCTGCGTATGCAGTTTACGTCGTTTCCGTTCGTCGGGTTCCGCGTAAGGCTGCTCCTGCTATTAGCAGGGGCAGCCAATGCTACGTATACCCGTCGTTCCCGCGTCGCAAATTTAAAATTTAACGTCGTTTGCGTAAGTGAATCGTGAATGGCGCTGGACGCCATTTACGTTCACTTTGAAGCAAATTACGTCCTTGCGACGTCATTTGCCGCAATGCACGTCGGGAAAGTTTCCCGACGGAGCATGCGCACTACGTTCGGCGCGGGAACGCACCTAATTTAAATGATCCACGCCCCCTAATTTAAATTACACGCCCTTACGCCGGGCAGTTTTAAGGAGCACCCGCGCAAATTACGTAGCTACTGATTCATGAATGAAGCGTAGCACAGATAATTTGCGTAGGCGCAGGGTAAAAACGGTACGCTGCGCCTCCGTAAGAAGTGCGCAGCGGTACCTGAATCTACCCCACGGTTCATGTATTGATACACCAGTCATTTTAAATGTATTATGATTTTTTACTGCTATGTTTATGATCTAATGCCGCGTACACACGATCGGAATTTCCGATGTACTTTTTTCATCGGAAATTCCGATCGTGTGTGGGCCCCATCGGACTTTTTTCCATCTGTGTTTAGAAATAGAACATGTTTTATTTTTTTCCGATGGAAAAAAAAACGATCGAAAATTCCTATCGTCTGTGTGCAACTCCGACGGAGAAAAAACCCACGCATGCTCAGAATCAAGTCGACGCATGCTCGGAAGCATTGAAATACATTTTTCTTGGCTTGTCGTAGTGTTTTACACCACCGCGTTTTGGACGGTCAAAATTTAGTCTGACAGGCCGGGATTCTCAAAGGAGTTACGCCGGCGTATCTCCAGATACACCGTCGTAACTCTGAGTGCGGCCCGTCAAAATTCGGCGCCTGATTCATAGAATCAGATACGCCTCACAGTAGTCTAGATACGAGCGGCGTAAGTCTCCTACGCCGTCGTATCTTAGGGTGCATATTTACGCTGGCCGCTAGGTGGCGCTTCCGTATATTTCCGCGTTGAATATGCTAATTAGCTAGATACGCCGATTCACAAACGTACGTGCGCCCGGCGTATCAAGATACATCATTAACTAAAGACACACGCCGGCGTAAAGTTACCCCTCATAAAGCAGGGGTAAGTCATGTTAGGTATGGACGTCGGAAACGTACGAACAGCGTCGTATTTTACGTTGTTCGCGTAAGTCGCCCCTGAATGGGGCTGGACGTAAGTTTCGTTCACATCGACTAGGCATTGAGCGGGCGTAATTTAATTTGAAAATTCAACGTGATACTGAGCATGCGCACGCATGCGCCGTTCGAAAAGAGCGTAATTTACGTGGGGTCATGAATAGTTTACATAAAACACGCCCCCCTGTTCCTCATTTGATTTAGGCGCGCTTACGCCGTCACATTTACGCTACGCCGACGTAACTTTGGACGCAAGTGCTTTGTAAATACAGCACTTGCCTCTCTAAGTTGCGGCGGCGTAGCGTAACTACGATACGCTACGCCCGCTTACATTTACGCCGCCCTACGAGAATCTGGCCCACAGTGTGTATGCAAGACTGATGGAAGTCAGCTTCATCGGAATTCTGACGGAAAATTCCATCAGATTTTATTCCATCAGAAATTTTGATCGTGTGTACGCGGCATAAAGCAATATATCCTAACGAGTCTTTAATACTTACTAGAACTATGAGTAATTACTTTGCAAACACTTAAACAGTAAACACTTTTATTGTTTAGAACATTTTTTTTACTAAAGTTGTCTTCTTTTAATCCAGGCTGTGACAAGGACATCCTGATGAATATTCCTACCCAGTGAGCTAGTGCACAACAAATTATGACTGCAGAAGCCTATGGGAGTTTTTTATGGCAGGGTACAAAATGTCTAAATATGTTTTACACAATTAAAAAATGTAATCTACTTTGACATGTGAGTGCTACTTCTGAGGGAGACTACCGTTTATAAAGAGATATAATTCATCAGGTTGCTGGATTATTCATTTTACCAGATTCACAGTGTAGGAAGTGGAATCACAAAGTTCTGAAAGATTCTCTGACATTTATTTCAAAATCATGTAGGCATATGACAAATGATCAGCATTTGAAAGTCTTAACTCAATTGATGATCAGCTGTCATACCTGCTTATGCAGTTTTAACATGTTAGGGTTGTTTATTCAGAGAGATAGTTTATGTAGCTATTTACAGAAAAAAGAAAGAATGGAAAAAGAAGGAAGACTTTATTCTTCATTGTAAACCTAAGGCCCCGTACACACGGACGGATAATCTGCTGATAACGGTCCGCCGGACCGTTTTCAGCGGACATGTCCGCCCGGAGATTTCTGTCTGATGGTACACACCATCAGACAGAAATCCGCGCGTAAACAGTACCCAGGGGCGTGGCCGCGCCGTCGCCGCGGCGATGTGCGTGGCCCTGGAAGTTCAATGCTTTCACGCATGCGTCGAATCAGTACGACGCATGCGAGGGATGGCGGTCGGTCGGACGTGTCCGGTGAGTCTGTACAGACGACCGAACACGTCCGACGGACAGGTTTCCAGCGGACAGATTTCTTAGCATGCTAAGAAATTTTTATCCGCTGGAAACTGTCCGATCCGTGGGACAATTGTCCGCTCGGGCCTACACACGGCGGACCAGTTTCAGCGGATCGTTCCGGTCGTGTGTACGGGGCCTAAGGTATTTTCAGGGGATGCACATTTTGATTCGTTATTGTAACACTAAGGCCTCGTACACACAACAGAGTTTCTCGGCAGAATTCAGCGAGAAACTCGGTCAGAGCCGGATTCTGCCGAGAAACTCTGTCGTGTGTACACTTTCGGCCCGATGGAGCCGCCGAGGAACTCGTCGAGAAAATAGAGAACATGTTCCCTATTTTCTCGTTGTTCTATGGGAGAACTCGGCCCGCCGAGCTCCTCGGCGGCTTCAGGGCTGAACTCGCCGAGGAACTCGACGTGTTTGGCACGTCGAGTTCCTCGGCCGTGTGTACGAGGCCTTACATTATGGACATTGTTTATGTGACTTGCACATTTTACATTCTTGCTGTGCCATATTTCGATCATTTTAGTGCATATGCAGCTTTGTGTGGGTTCTGACTCTGGTGAGAACCTTCCTCTATTGGAGTAAGGTTCAGTTCACCACCCTAACAACTACTTGGATAAAAATCTTAGCCATAATTCGTTGTCATCATTGAATTGCATTGAGAGACAAAAATAAAGCAGAGCTTGCAAATATATTTAAGAAATAAGGATTCCCCCATATTCACATATAATTACAAACTATGAGGCAGATCCACAAAAGGATTACGGCGGCGTATCTATTGATACGCCGGCGTAATTTTAAATTTCCAGCGTCGTATCTTTGTTTTGTATCCACAAAACAAGATACGACGGCATCTGGGATCGATCCGACAGGGGTACGTCTTAGTACGCCATCGGATCTTAGATGCAATTTTTTGGCGGCCGCTAGGTGGCGTTTCCGTCGAAATCCATGTCGAGTATGCAAATTAGCTATTTACGGCGATCCACGAACGTACGTCCGGCTGGCGCATATTTTTACGTCGTTTTTGTTCGGCTTTTTCCGGCGTATAGTTAAAGGTGCTGTTATGAGGCGTACTCAATGTTAAGTATGGCCGTCGTTCCCTCGTTTTGAAATTTTTACGTCGTTTGCGTAAGTCGTTCGCGAATAGGGGTTTGCATAGAATGACGACACCGTCGGAAGCATTGGCTTTTTCCGGGTTAATTTCGAGCATGCGCACTGGGATACCCCCACGGACGGCGCATGCGCGTATTAACATAAAACACACCCCCATTACATCCATTTGAATTCCGCGCCCTTACGCCGCCAGAGATACACTACGCCGCCGTAACTTACGGCGCAAATTCTTTGTGGTTCTAAATATAAAAATAAGTTGCGGCGGCGTAGTGTATCTTAGATACGCTGCGCCCGGCGGAAGATTACGCGCAGGTACGTGGATCTGCCCCTATATATTGAAACAAGTTTAAAAAAAAAAGTAACCTGTGGTGATACAGCATGCAACCTACCATTCCCAGTCCCTATTTCTAAAGATACTAGTTATTTGACTGTAATGCCGCGTACACACGATCCGTTCGTCTGATGAAAACGGTCCGATGGACTGTTTTCATCAGACGAACCGATCGTGTGTGGGCCCTATCAGTTTTTTTCCCATCGGTGAAAAAACGTAGAACCTGTTTTAAAATTATATGATGGTTAAAAAACCGATAGAAAAAAACGATCATCTGTGGAGAAATCCATTGGTTAAAAATCAACGCATGCTCAGAATCAAGTCGACGCATGCTCAGAAGCATTGAACTTAATTTTTCTCAGCATGTCGTTGTGTTTTATGTCACCGCGTTCTGACACGATCGTTTTTTTAACTGATGGTGTGTAGGCAAGACTGATGAAAGTCAGCTTCATCGGATATCTGATGAAAAAATCCATCAGACCGTTTTCATCGGATGAACCGATCGTGTGTACATGCATTAGGCTAATCCTGTGGCTTCAGTTCTTTCCAAGTTACTGACTCGGAGCAAGTATGCAGATTAGTAGCCGGATTCATAGAGACTTACGACGGCGTATCAGTAGATACGCCGTTGTAAGTCCGAATGCGCACCGTCGTATATTTAAGCGTATTCTGGAAACCAGTTATGCTTAAATTTGGCCAAGATACGACCGACGTAAGTCTCCTACGCCGTCGTATCTTATGTGCATATTTGCGCTGGTGGCTAGGGGCGTGTATGTGGATTTACGCATTGAATATGTAAATGAGCAAGATACGCCGATTCACGAACGTACGTACGCCCGTCGCAGTAAGATACGCCGTTTACGTTAGACATAATGATAAACCACCAAAAAGATGGCGCAGCCCATGCAAGGTATGGACGATGGAACAGCCGTCGTATTTTACGTTGTTTGCGTAAGCGTACGTGAATGGGGCTATTCACGTGACGTTCACGTCGAAAGCAATGAGTATTTGCGACGTGATTCTGAGCATGCGTGCGCATGCGCCGTACCAACGGCCCTCATTTACATGGGGTCACGGGTACTTTACATCGAGCACGCCCACTACCTGCCTATTTTGAATTAGGCTGGGTTACGCCGGGCCATTTGCGATACGCCGACGTAAGCAAGTGCTTTGTGAATACTGGCCTTGCCTCTCTATTTTACGTCGGCGTAGCTCAAATGAGCTGCGCTACGCCAGCTTAAACATACGCCTATGTATGTGAATCTGGCAATAAGAGTTCTGACCTCATTATGACTTGTTTGCTAATCTGTGTGTTTGTTTCAAGTCAGCATTTAAATGTATTAAAGGGGTTGTAAAGGTAAAAAAAAAATCCCTAAATAGCTTCCTTTACCTTTACAACCCCTTTAGGGTCCTTTCACATGTGCGGACCGTTTTTTAGATCAGTTTTTTATCATCAGTTGATCCGTTTTTTCATCCGTTTTTCATCCGTTTTACATCCATTTTTCATCAGTTGTCATCTGTTTTTCATCAGTTGTCATCCGTTTTTCATCCCTTTTTCATCCGTTTTTCATCCGTTTTTTCATCCGTTTTTTTTTTTGTTAGAACTTTATTTTTATTACATATTTTGATGAAAAACGGATGTTAGCGGATCGGATGTTAAACGGATCGTCCGCTAACATCCGTTTTTCGTCCGTTCCGTTTTTTTGACGGAAGAAAAATAGGGCTTTCTTCCGTTCAAAAAAACTGAGCTTAACGGAGACGGATGTTAACGGAGGTTATCGGATCATCCGCTAACGTACGCTATCCCATTGGAAAGCATTGCAGTCCGTAAACGGACGTATGAAAAAACAGACGAACGGTCCGCACGTGTGAAATAAAAATAATTTTGGCCAATGTAATTCTTTTAGTACAGGTTTTCCTAAACATGTGTTGATGTGATATACGACAGACTGATCATGGATGTAAATCTAAAATACAACATTTCAATCATGTTAAATATGTCAAAACCTGTCTTTTACCTTTTTCTTTCGTATTCTCTTGTTTACTTTTAATTAAATAATAATATGGTAAGCATTGTTTATCATAAGAAAAGACAGAAAGATGTAGTATTCTCTATAATTATTCTATAATGCACTGGAATAATTCCCAGTTCAATGTAACTAACTACTACCAACTCTTGTATAATATAATATATTATATAGCACATTCAACCAAATTGCAATACATTCAATAAATGACTAATTTAATGCCATGTGTTTATTGTCTTACATTTTGGGTTTAGTGCTATTGGTATTGTATATTTTGTGTGCAAGGATCTCCTCTAAGTGAACCCGTTTCTTCCCAGGTTGCAAAGCGTGTTGGTAGCTTTTTTAGTGTCTGTTTAAATCTGTCATTGTATGAGTGAAGCTGTAGTAATTACATGATGATATAAACTCCACTGGAAATCAGGTTAATGTTGAAGTCTCACACCTCATTAGATTTTCCTTGTTTCCATCTTAGATGCAACTCATCCCTTAAGAATTGTTTTCAAAGTGCACTTGACTGAACTAGTCCCCTTCTTGTGGCTGCTTATCAGAATCACAACATTGACATGCCAGCAGGAGTTATGTCATCATGTCAAGAGCTATGTTATCCAGATTATAGTAACAATTGTTAAGGGATAACATGCATTTTTTTTCAAGATCCAAAATACCTTGGATTATGCAGTAGAAAAACCCTTTCGTGGATGAATGTTCACTGCAACCCATAGTGAAAAAAGTTGTTAATTTGAAAATAAGGTTTCATGAGAGGTTATATGGCTTTGGTTACTGTCCACACGTGTAAAAACTAGGATGCTAGGGTCTTATAAATATTAAAGTGATCAGAAAATAAAATAAAAAAGATGTTTATATCTCTTCTGAGGTTCTCCACCAGGGCTGTCCACTTCTCCTCTAAAATGTGTGGCCCTATAGTGAGCTTCTTGCTTTGGGGACACATGTGTGGGCTTACTCCGAAACCAGGCTGTGTGCATCCATAGACACAAACACTGTGTCTTAGCCCCGCCCCCACCCTCTTACACGATTTGACGGACAGCAGCAAGAGCCAATGGCTCTCACTGCTCTCATGAAGGCCTGTGAGAACAGAGAGACAGGAGAGAAGACCAGCAGCTGGTCACAGCGCTGGATCAATACAGGACACAGATAAGTGTTAGGGGGAGAGGGGGAACTAGTATTGAATGTTTTTTACTTCAATGCAGAAAATGCATTATGGTCAAAAACCTTCAGGCCTCGTACACACGACCGAACATGCCAGCTGAAACTGGTCCGTCAGACCAGTTTCAGCAGACATGTTCGGTCGTGTGTAGGGCCGACCGGACAATTTTCCGGCCGACCGGACAGGTTTCCAGCGGACAAAAGTTTCTTAGCATGCTAAAAAACATGTCCACTGGAAGCCTGTCCGCCAGACATGTCCGATGGTCAGTACGACTCATCGGACATGTCCGCTGGTCCGAGAACCCGTGCATGACGTCGAAGTGACCGTTTTCATTGGACAGGTCCGCTCGTCTGTACGTGGCCTTATAGTTAAGAACCATTTTAAAAAGTAAAATCATCACATCCAGAATCAGTTTGAGATTTAAATATACTGCACTGGCTATGAAACATTTTGCACAGTGACACGTATCTGTCATATTGTATCAGATCATGCAATTTTCTTATTCTGACAGTGTTAAATCATGCCTGTGAGAGTTTCATGTTCAGAGATGATCATTTTGTCTTCCAATGCCTCTTTTCGTAAGTTAACCTGTTCCTCGTAACCTTATTATGCATCTTTCTGACACATAAAGGCTGCAACTTATAAAGCACGTTGTGGGTGGTAAGATATAAATGGTTAAATGGTTAAATGCGGTTCTGTTTGGTAGAGTAAAGTTTATTTCATAATTAAAACGGATTTAAACCCAATGAAGGGGACACGTGCTAAACTTCCCATAATCCTTGTGTGTTCACTTTATTATTATTTATTATTATTATTATTATATGTTGTTCTGGTATGTTAAATATTAATAGGGCGTACAATTCCATGCTATTTTCATTGCTGAAGTTTTTGCATATGAGTGCACGCGGGTGCCCGGCGATGATCTCACCCTTGGGCATGCGCGTCGGGATCAGGGGCGAGCCCCTATTGGCTGAATGGCGAGATGACGTAGATCTACGTGATCTCGCCCAGCAGAGCCGACCTTCCACCGTATAACTGCGGCGGCTGGTCGGCAAGTAGTTAATAAACCTTTGTTGGATTCTACATGCTGCACTTAGTTTGGCAAACCTTGTTGTTCAACCATTTGTCTTCCAGAGGATTGCGTCACTCTTAGGGCCCTTTCACACGGGCGGACCATAGGTCCGCTTTTTCATCCATTCGTGTACGGATGAAAAAGGGACATACATTGGTCCCTATGAGATCGCGGGTGTCAGCGGATGTTCATCTGCTGACACCCGATCTCGCCTGCTTCGGCATTCCTCCAATTCTGCAGATGGAGGAAAACTCTATTTTTCACAGTGTGCGGGGACCGCCCTGTCATCCGCCGGCTCAGCGGGGATCAGCGGAGCGATCCCAGCTGAGCAAGAGGAGGTTCATGAGGCGGATCATTACTGATCCGCCCAGTGTGGAAGGGCCCTTAAGGGAGCTGCTGCAAGTGTTGTCATAGCATTTCATTGGACTTTATAAATTGTTTTGTTGCTTCACTATAAACATCTGATTTACCAGGACCCTTACTGTATGCTTATTAACCACTTGCCGACCCGCCGCTGTCGTTTTACGGCGGCTGGTCGGCTCCCCTGCTCGAGACCATGTAATATAACGTCGGCTCTCGCGCAGGCCACTAGGGGCGCGTGCACGCCCATCGCTCGCCTCCGACCACCGTGCGCGTGCACGGTGGGCGCAATCACCGCCGGACACCCGCGATTGCTCGTTACAGAGCAGGGACCGGGAGCTGTATGTGTAAACACACAGCTCCCGGTCCTGTCAGGGAGAGAAATGCTGATCGTCTGTTCATACAATGTATGAACAGAAGATCAGTCATTTCCCCTAGTGAGGCCACCCCCCCTACAGTTAGAACACACCCAGAGAACATACTTAACCCCTTCCCCGCCCCCTAGTGTTAACCCCTTCACTGCCAGTGGCATCTTTATAGTAATCCAATGCATTTTTATAGCACTGATCGCTATAAAAAATTTGTCAAAAGTGTCTGAAGTGTCCGCCCTAATGTCGCAGTACCAAAAAAAATCGCTGATCACCGCCATTACTAGTAAAAAAAAATATTAATAAAAATGCCATAAAAATACCCCCTATTTTGTAAACGCTTTTGCGCAAACCAATCAATAAACGCTTATTGCAAAAAAAAATTATGAAAAATATGTAGAAGAATACGTATCGGCCTAAACTGAGGAAACATTTTTTTTTTATATATATATATTTTTGGGGGATATTTATTATAGCAAAAAGTAAAAAATATTATTTTTTTTCAAAATTGTCGCTCTATTTTTGTTTATAGCGCAAAAACTAAAAACCGCAGAGGTGATCAAATACCACCAAAAGAAAGCTCTATATGTGGGAAAAAAAGGACGCCAATTTTGTTTGAGAGCCACATCGCACGACCGTGCAATTGTCAGTTAAAGCGACGCAGTGCTTAACCATTTAAGCCCCGGACTATTTGGCTGGCCAAAGACCAGGCCACTTTTTGTGATTCGGCACTGCATTGCTTTAACTGACAATTGCGCAGTCGTGCAACGTGGCTCCCAAACAAAATTGATGTCCTTTTTTTTTCCACAAATAGAGTTTTTTTTTGCACTATAAACAAAAATAGTAATAGTTAATATTTTTAACTTTTTGCTATAATAAATATCCCCCAAAAATATATAAAAAAAATGTTTTCCTCAGTTTAGGCCCATACGTATTCTTCTACATATTTCGCAACAAGCGTTTATTGATTGGTTTGCACAAAAGTTATAGCGTCTACAAAATAGGAGATAGTTTTTTAATGGCATTTTTATTATCGTGACTGCAACATTATGGCGGACACATCAGACACTTTTGACACCATTTTGGGACCATTGTCATTTTTACAGCGATCAACGCTATAAAAATGCACTGATTACTGTAAAAATGAAACTGGCAGTGAAGGGGCTAACCTGTAGGGGGCGCTGAAGGGGTTAAGTGTGACCTAGGGAGTGCTTCTAACTGTTAGGGGGCGTCGTTTGCCATGACACATCACTGATCGATGTTCCCGATGACGGAACAGACGATCAGTGACATGTCACTAGGAAGAACAGGGAGATGCTGTGTTTACACTGACATCTCCCCGTTATTCAGCTCTGTGACCCAATCGCGGGAAACCGGCGGACAACGAGTCCGCGGGTCCAGCAGGCACGGTCATGGAGCTTGCGACACGGCCGCAAATTAAAGGGGACGTATATATATATATGCCCATTTACCCAGCTGTGCCATTCTGTCGATTATAAGTGCGTGCGGCGATCGGCAAGCGGTTAAGTGTTTTTTTTTTACATTGCTTTCAACTATTGCGGTATTTATCTGTACCAATTCTTGTGCCATTCTTTTTCTCGCTTTTCTCATTTGAATGGTGATTTTAGAATGCCTTAATTTTAGCATGTTTGAACATACAAACACAAGTAAAAGCAAAAGTCCATCTCTGGTCAAAATTTTCCCCTTCTCGTCATCTTTTCCATCCACCCTGCTCTTACTCATTTACATTTTTTTAAATAACCTTTCCCAAAAAGGTCTGCTGTCAATGTCACTTGCTGGTGCATGTTCTGACCAGTGCTACAGTCCATGTCCACTGCAAACTGGTCCTGTTGATGCTACTCTCCATGACATCTGTAGTATTATGGAGCATCAGAAAGCCTTGTATTTGCTACCCTCCGGGACGTTGTACACACCACACATACCCACTTTATCTATGAATCTACCCTGACATTACGCCATAGCGACAAGACACAACTCCTCAGGAAATGGCAACTATGGACTGAATGGATAGACTCATCAGGATTGACAGACACACTCTCCTCTTCTCTTTGATTGACTTCTTCTAGAGGCTCACGGCATAGCACTAGGTGATACCCTCGCCCTATAGGGGCTTAACTAGGAATCGGAGATGGCATGGGGGGAGGGGGAGGGAGTTCCCTACCTGGGCACAGCATAGTGCCCGAAAGGGGTGCTCAGGGGGAGGGGGCCCTCTCCCATACCCTGAGGAATCTCAGTAATTGGCGAGTACTCTCCGATCCGTCTCTTCTAGTCTGTTTTGATATGTTTCAATATATGTTACTATGTTTGACTATGATAATTGTCAGATTGCCAATCTCGGGGCTAAGGCCCTTCATATGTCGTGTTCTATTATATTGATTCTTATTATCTTTCTGTAAAGTTCGTATAGGAAAATAAATGTTATGTACATGCGATAGTAACTCTGTATGCCTTATCACTTCTTAATAAAAACCTATTGAGTAAAAAAAGAAAGCCTTGTATTTGGCTAGCCAATTGGACATGTTCATATCACCCATGCATTAAAGTGAGGAGCCAAAGAATGACTGACTTTGAAACTGGCATGTCATATGACTATTCCAAGTATTTGAAAACATTTGTGAAGATTATTTATTAGTGCAGAGATTGGCAATTGCGCAGTGAACCACTGGAATGAGGGATTTTTGGCTCCTTCAAAAGAGAGACAATAGAAACGTGATTACTGAGACTTGTGACTTACTACATTCAATGTTTTCATTCAATAAAACCAGATAATTTGCCTTCTAAGTTGTGTTATATTTCTTGATGTATATGTACAGCATACAAAATATGATGATCAAACACATAAGATCAAAAGCTAACAACTGTTACAGAAACGTAAAAAAAAACACATGAAAGAGTAAAATGTATACATTAAAATTTAAAGAGTAACGGATGAGAATTACATGTACTACATTCCTAATATGGCTTATAAGAGCATATTAAGCAGCACGCTGCATCTTCTTTGCTTTGTTAAATAATTAAAGTGTTGTGTTGACAAAATGGGGGATGTGATGGCGCTTACAACAACAAATAATATAAAAAATCAAAAAAATATATATGCTCCGCCTCCAGGCAATGATTAAAAGTGTATCACTCTGAACCGGAATACCATCCAACAAAAATATCCATAATGTGGGAGATATTAAGAGTGAGAAAATAATGAAATAAGTGTGACCAACGTGCCACTACCAGCACAACAGTCTTAATTGAAAAGCAAACTTCAAAATCTATGCATACAACATTCCTTTCAAAATAAAATCCATATACTGTTACATCCACAAATCGTGCAATGTGTAAATATATACATAAATAAATAAATAAATATCCAGTGACTGATTGTCCACAAACTATAAAAAAATGTGAATAATTCCAATTAAAAACAACAATCCAAAAAAGTGCTAGAAGTGAAAAAATGTGTAAAATTGTAAATATAGTCCACACAGGGATCCCTAGGAAAATAATGCAAAAAAGGGGGTCCCAATAAAAAATTAAAAAATTAAAATTCCATGTCCAGTGCACAAACCGTGCAGAAGTGAAAAAGACTAGATTCTAGTGACTAATAAATAAGAGTTTCTAAAGTGCATCTGTGCTCAAGTTGCTGTAACATGCGGAGTAAAGTGATTGCAATCAGCCCGATTCTCCACGGTGACCAGGGATGTGAGTGCTAGCCCCTTACCTCAGGGAGGCTAATAAATAGCCTATGTGAATCTTTCCCAGTAACTCCCACAGCGGCAGATCGATCAGCTCCACAGAAATCACAGGCTCAGCGCGATGTTTCTCAGAATAAAGCACAAGAATGCCTCCATAGTGTACGATTATTGACAGTATTTAATGAAAAAAAGTAAACACTTACAAGCAGTGCTGTAAGAACAGCATGTAAAGTGGCGTGTGCGTATTCCAGTGTCTCCCGCTCTGCGGCCGCAAGCGGGTGACGTCACCAACAGCCCTCCAACGTCCTCACGCGTATCGCAACAGCCAACGTTGCTTAATCATAGGATTAGTCACTAGAATCTAGTCTTTTTCACTTCTGCACGGTTTGTGCACTGGACATGGAATTTTAATTTTTTAATTTTTTATTGGGACCCCCTTTTTTGCATTATTTTCCTAGGGATCCCTGTGTGGACTATATTTACAATTTTACACATTTTTCACTTCTAGCACTTTTTTGGATTGTTGTTTTTAATTGGAATTATTCAAATTTTTTTATAGTTTGTGGACAATCAGTCACTGGATATTTATTTATTTATTTATGTATATATTTACACATTGCACGATTTGTGGATGTAACAGTATATGGATTTTATTTTGAAAGGAATGTTGTATGCATAGATTTTGAAGTTTGCTTTTCAATTAAGACTGTTGTGCTGGTAGTGGCACGTTGGTCACACTTATTTCATTATTTTCTCACTCTTAATATCTCCCACATTATGGATATTTTTGTTGGATGGTATTCCGGTTCAGAGTGATACACTTTTAATCATTGCCTGGAGGCGGAGCATATATATTTTTTTGATTTTTTATATTATTTGTTGTTGTAAGCGCCATCACATCCCCCATTTTGTCATTTACTGTCAGTGTGTGAGCACTATTAGTGGTGGCTGCTGCATATTTATTGGTTCTATTCGTATCTTGGTTAGGTTGGTTTTGCGCATTAGTTCCCCCTTATTTCATAAAGTGTTGTGTTATTTGCTATATTATTCATATGATCCTTAAATAATATAATATTTACAAGAGGTAGCCCTCTCATCTGTTAATTTTAAAGGGGAACTTTGTTGGTTTTGAATTACCCGTATTTATCGGAATATAACATGCGCAGGCATATAACACGCACCTTCATTTTAAGAGGAAAGTTTCAGGGAAAAAAATGAAATTTTAAATAAAAAACTTTAAAGCAAAATAAGGGTCAGTGCCCATCAATGCAGCCTGATCAATGCCCATCTGCAGCCTCACGATTGCCCATCAATGCAGCTTAATCAATGCCAATCTGTAGCCTCACAATGGCCCATCAATGCAGCTTGATTAAAGCCCATCTACAGCCTCCCCATTGCCATGAATGCAGCTTGATCAATGCCCATCTCAGGGAGGGGAGCGAGATGAGTGCCGTCAGATTACATACATCGAGAATCTCCTGTTTACTCGGCAGCCTCTTTAATAGAAAGTCTTGCCCCCTGGAGCGCCTTCTATGATAGACAGAACACTGGTCCAATGTCGGGCCAGTAGATGGGACTTCCTATTACAGAGGCCGCTGAAAAAACAGGAGATTCTCGCTGTATGTAATCTGACGGGGCTTATCCCGCTCCGTCCCCGTTCTCTATGAGGCAGCCCAAATTGCAGAATCGGCGTATAACACGCACACACTATTTGCAACCAATTTGCAGGGTGAAAAAGTGAGTGTTATACGGCAATAAATTCTGTACTTTTTTCCTAATTATGATGTTTTATACAATGTACTGTTTTCCTTTATACGTATGTAAAACTTAAAGTATAACTAAAGGCAAACTTTTTTCATTTTTTTTTTTGGCAGACTGCAGCGGGGTTAGAAGCCCTGTCTGTTTTTATTGCTGTCTTTACCCCATTAAGGAGATTCACCCTCTCTATTCGTCCTGTTTACCATTATCATTGAAAGCGAAAGTAAAAGAAAATCCCAAATTTTGAATTGTCCCCAGAAAAGCAATAGATGGGAAAACTTCCAATGGGAACACGAGTTCTAGTGACCCCAAAGAATTAATTTTCAGGGATTTCCTCTCACATCCTGTTTGGCTATGGGACAAGAAGCGAAGGGCAAGATCAGCAATGGTACACAGATGGCAAAACAATCTGACAGAGGTTATAACCTTCCCTTGCTCTATCCAAAATGAAAAAAAAAAGTTTTGCCTATAGTTCTACTTTTAGGAATATGTAAACCCATATTTCATATTCCTGATATGTGCCTGCTGTATAATGTGCTATGAAATAAATATCCTGTTCTGTTTGTAGTGCTTCCTTTATGTGAAATCCCTGGTGACCCTGCCAGTCTTTCGGCTTTCCTATTAAAAACTGACCACACAAAGCAGGTCAACTCTCCTCCAGATTAAACTTGTCCTGACACTCCCCCCCTCCCCCCCGTTCATTTGCACAACCATTCACATCAGTGTTCTGCTGTTTCTCCTACCCCAGCTTTCTGAGATCCTTATGCAGCTGAGAACATAGGGTATGTGATCATTTATAAAAAGAGGGAAAAAAAGGTATTTATAATGTTTTTCGATGTATACACAAATGTTTTGCCTTTCAATTCTATTTTAAACTTAATGGGTTGTTTTACAAGGTGAGGGATTACATACACAGTACTTTCATTTTACAAGCAAGCATTCAATACAAGGTTTTGTAATTCCGAGCAATATGGTTTTTTTTTAAGGAGAGTAGCAGTAGCTTTTTTTCTTCCACTTTGCATGGAATAATACAGCACGAAGGGAGAGGAGGGCAGAGAACAGGAATGATGTACTCCTCTGGCTTATTTAGCAGTTTGTGTAAAGTGAGCTTCAGCTATCTCCCTAAACAAGCATTTTTCAAACAGCCAGATACATAAACACATTTGCTGGATTTTTTTGTTTTGTTTTGTTTTTTATTCTTGGTGCTAACAGGTGTCTTTTTTATCCTATCTCAGATAATTGTGCACTAGTAAAGACATTTTGGAATCAGGACCCATCCTAAAATTCATAATTTAGTCTATGAACAGTATATGAATCAGTATGCATGAAAGTTACAGTAACTTCTATGTTTGAGATGCATATGAAATAAACACAAGTATTCATTATATTGACTTTTATTTTATGCTATTTTTTTTACAAATGTAGTTTTTGCATCAGTAAACAAACAGGAAACGTGTATATTTTCTCTTGAGAAAATGTATATCATATTTATCCTATTTATAGGCTTTAGAAATCTACAATTCGAGTTATCTAGGCTTGAAAGATGAGATTTTCTTTCCCTGTATGCATTAAAAGGAGTAGCCATAGTTTGCCAAAATAATAAAAACCTAAATCCAAGCTGGGGTTAAGGTTTGAACTCTTTAACTGTCCCAACGTAACTACTACATTAGTGACAGAATAGGCATGTAAATCAGCTCACAATCACAAAACCATGCCATTAATAGACTGCAGGCTATATTGTAAAAGTGATACAGCATCTAAATAGCCAGTCAATTACTTCTATAGTGCTTCTTTATTTACTGTGCCCCTCCATGTATGGGCACCCAACCTCCTCAGTTTCTGGGCTAACCTACTTCACTTGAGAGTTCAGTTAGGGCCCATTCACACCTGAGCATTTTGTAGCCTGAAGCTATAGAACGCTAGAGGGGAAAAAATCCATTATTCTCAATGAAGATGGTTCACATCTCCACTCCAAAATGCCTGAAGCCGAACGCCTGAAGCTCAAACAAGTGCGAATTGGGCTGATTTGGGCGTTTTTGAATGTTTGTATTACTATAGAAACTAATGGAAACGCTCGATTCAAGCGTCTAGCATGACAACAAGCGTTTCTATGGGCGTTTTGTCGCTTTAATCTGTTCTGTGAAATAGAATATTCACCCAGGAAGAAGATAAAAAAAATCTACAAACATAGCAACGAATGATGAAGGAGATGATAATTTTTCCTATTGGCTAAAATAAAAAACAACGAAGTTCAAAAACGTCAGACAACGCTGTATGCAAACGCGCGAATACGTGTGAATATGCGCAACAAAACGTGCGACAAAACGCCAGAAAAAATTATCAAAAACGCTACGCTCAGGTGTGAATACAGCCTTAGTGTGAGTTAACACTAGCGTAATTGTCAGTTAGTGTCACTTTAAGTGTCAGTTAGTGCCAGTGTCGGTTTGTGGCAGTATCAGTTAGTGGCAGTGCAAGTGGAGGTTAGTGGCAGCGTTAGGACTAGATCACAGTTGACTACATTTCTAATGCTCAACAAACACTCCTATAGCGTTTGTATGGCGTTAGTATGGGCATCAGACAGGTGTCAATGAGCTTTAGTATGGACATTAGACAGGCGTTTTACAAGGATTAATGAGAAGTTAAAAATGCTCCCCAAATGCCCTATGCGCAGTTTTGTAGCGTTTGATGAGCATTAAAACTGCTCCACAAATGCCTATTCCATTACAGGAAAATAAACAAAACTTAATGCCCCGCAACCGCTCCATATTTCCCTTCCAGAGCATTTGTGAGGCATTACCATAGATTTGAATGGGGGACGTTGAAAGGCTTCAAACACCTCCTGACTCAACATGGGGTTTCAATTTTGAAGCGATTCGCCATTAACGAATAATGTAAACGGCACTATGTGCTGTCTATTGTATCTTGTGCATAGGCAATTGAGGAGCCTTTTTAAAGCCTCTCAAATGCCTCTCAAATGCATGCTCTTAATGCCAGTGTGAACTCAGCCTTAGGCCCCATACACACGATAGAATCCATCCGCTGAAAAATCCCAGCGAATGGGTTTCAGCGGATAGATCCCCTGGTGTGTACACTCCAGCGGATCTGTTTCCGCGGATATTTATCCCCTGGGATGGATTTCCAGCAGATAAATATTTGATCTATCCGCTGGAATCCATCCCAACGGATGGATCCGCTGGTCTGTACAGACTCACCGGATCAATCCGTCCGAAGGGATCCCCCGCATGCGTCGTAATGATTCGACGCATGCGTGGAATTCCTTATATGACAGCGTCGCGCACGTCGCCGCGTCATAATCGCGGCGACGGCGCGACACGTCATCGCCAGCGGATTTCGATGCGATGGTGAGTACACTCCATCGCATGGAAATCCGCGCAAATCCTCGAGAGGATTTATCTGCGGAAACGGTCCGATTGACCGTATTCGCGGATAAATCCTCTTGTGTGTATGGGGCCTTAGTGTCAGTTAGTAGTAGTATTAGAGACAGAGGGGGTTATTTACTAAATGCAAATCCACTTTGCACTAAAAGTGCAAACTACAAGTGCAAAGTGCACTTGAAATTTCTCTGAAAGTGCACTTGGAAGTGCAGTCGCTGTAGATCCGAGGGGGACATGCAAGGAAAATAAAAAACAGCATTTTAGCTTGCACGTGATTGGATGATTAAATGAGCAGAGCTTCCCCTCGTATCAGATCTACCCCTCAGACTTACAGCGACTGCACTTTCAGTGCAATTTCAAGTGCACTTTGCACTTGTAGTTTGCACTTGTAGTGCAAAGTGGATTTTCCTTTCATAAATAACCCCCAGTGTGTTTAAGGTAAGAAAAACGTTTTTTTATTTAGTGTCAGTGTGAGTGTTAGGCCTTGTACTCACGGCAGGACATGTCCGATGAAAACGGTCTGCAGACCGTTTCCATCGGACATGTCTGGCCGGGGACTGCCCGGGGACTTCTGTTCGATGGCTATACACACCATCGAACAGAGGTCCGCGCGTAAACAATACGCGGGGCATGTCCGCCTTTAAAATGCTTCCACGCATGCGTCGAAGTCATTCGACGCATGCGAGGGATGGCGGGCAGCAGGACATGTACGGTAGGTCTGTACAGACGACCGTACATGTCCGGGCGGACAGGTTTCCAGCGGACTGTTTTAAAGCAAGTCCAGGAAACAGTTGTCCGCTGGAAACCTGTCCGATCCGCCCGAAAATGGTCCGCTCGGGCCAACACATGGCCAAACATGTCTGCTGAAACTGGTCTGCGGACCAGTTTCAGCAGACATGTTTGGTCGTGAGTACGGGGCCTCAGTGTGTTTAGGTAGGACAAAATAAACAAAGAACAAAATATGCACTATTTTATGGCCCTATCATGGGTACAAAGTACACACACATATATTGTATCGCTGTGATTTGCAGAAGTAGAATAATTTATTTGTCATGCTTTGTTTGGTGGTGGGTAATGGTAATGGCATAGAAAAATACAGCTAAATGAAACAAATATAGAAAATAAATAAATATGTTTTGTACTAGGATTGCACCAAGTATCGGTACTCGTGGAAATACACCGATACCTGAAACTGATACTTTCAGCCTGGGTTCTTTGAGCTGTCAGTGGGGATGAACAAATATTCCTCTCTTTCACCCCTTATTAACCCTCAATTTACTCTAATCAGCCTTAATTAACTCCCTATTCTCCTCCATTTAATTATTATTTTCCTGCTTTTTTTTAATTATATTTTTTAAATGATAACCAATTAAAACTTTTTTTGTTTGCTTTGTTAGTGAATATTTTTACACATATATATTAACATATATTTACACAAATTTTCTGCTCATGTCATCTGATTGGTTAGTCTTGTTTTGTTTTTTCACTTTTCACTACACATATTGCCCTTTCTCCTCACTTTTCCTCTCTCCCCTTTTTTCTTTTTTTTTGCCCATTATTGTACACACATTTGTACTCCCAAACCCATACATGGTGCATTAACATGCACTCTGTACCTATACACGCACACGCACGCACGCATGCATACACATACACACACACACATTACTTCTGCACCACACATTTTCTGTCATTTTTTCAATCACTTCATCCACCAGCAGCATGTTGACTTTGCATTTACTTATATATTATACCTACCATGTCTATGGTTCTGGTATATTTAAAAACAACAATAACTTAATATTTTGATTTTAGTATCAACATTACCTTCATACTCCATCATATTTCCTTTATACATATTTATGCCAAGATCTTATTAGTAATGTAATTTTAGGCTGGAACCCTATATGTGAGAGAATCACCATCAAATGTTTCCATACTACTGTCAAAGGCCTTCCCTGCATCAGTAGACACAAGACGGTGCTTGACTGTGCCTAATGCACTGGCATGGATAATATTCATAGTCTTTATAGCACTGTCCCTAGCCCCCTTTTCCAGCATAAATCCCACATGCTACAGGCAAAACAGTTTATTTAAGTAAAGTTTGATATAGTTCACCTTGCATCTTAGCTAAAAGTTTAAAGTTAATGTTCAGTAAGGATATTACCTATAGTTAGTGCATTTGTGGGTGTCTTTCTTGGGTTTACAAATCATAAAGCTGTGGGCTGCAAGGAATACAAGGCTTTTAATAATAGTGTTGTAAGTAAAATAGTAAAGGTGTTGTAATGCTGTGAGGAAAGGCCTCCAAGTCCTGGGCTTTTACTTGGTTCTAATTGAGTCAATTCTTCTTCAAATAAAGATTGATCTAATAAAGACACATTTCTATACTTTGTGTAATTATTAAGGATTTGCATTCATGTTCCTGTAGTGTACGCTGGTCTGTGCTGTGGTGGTAAGTTATATAAGAAATTCACTGATTACTGTACACAAATATAAAGTACAATCAAAAGCTAACACGATAAAATGTATGTGTCATGGATCGGCCACCTAAGGGTTAACATAGTGCAGTGATTGGCAACAGGCTGCTTTATTTAAACACCTCAGCAGCACCGTGTCTTTGCTGTCTGATCTGCAGCTCATACCTGTTTCCCTGACTTCCTGTTCCTGTGATCCAATCTGTTTCCTGTGTTTGACCCGGCTTGATTGATGTCTGCTATCTTGACCCCGGCCTGCACTTATCTCTACACTGCTTGATATCCTGTTGCCGAACTTTGCCTTTATCCTGATCATTCTCTGCCTGTCGTCTATAGCTACATCTGTCCTTGGCATTTACCGCAATCAGTGGGTAGTAAAGTGGTATATGTCTGAATAGTGTTTGTGGTGGTAGAGAAATCAAGTTCCAATAAATCGCAGGAACAAGAAAAAAGAAAAGCTCACCACTGTGAAGACGTTCAATCTGTAATGCCGGGATGAAAACAATGTCCTCACTGAATGAAAAAGGAAGGGGGAAGGAGGAAAGCCGTCTCACTCCCAGGCTTGCCGTGTCACTCCCCAACGGCTCTGACATATATCACTTTACTATTCGCTGCGGAGTAAGAACTTGCACTAGCTGCAATTACTACAGCGCTCTATACACATTAGGAGGATACCATATTGCCTCAGCACAGGGACTTTGCTCTGAGGAACAACTTAACCTCAAAATGATCAAATGTCCATTATTGGATCACACTTCTCTATCCTACACTGAAGACTTAAAGGGTCACTAAAGGAATTTTTTTTTTTTAGCTAAATAGCTTCCTTTACCTTACTGCAGTCTTGGTTTCATGTCCTCATTGTTCGTTTTTGCTCTGATGTTGCTGTAATTCTTCTCTGTTCTGGACACTTCCTGGTTGTCTGTTTCCTGATGACCGCAGTACTGGGAGATTCTAGTTTCATTTTCCAAACCATCACTGCTCTATGGCTCTGTACATGCACAGAGGCAGGATAACATGCAAAAACGAAACTAGATGCAAAAACGAAACTAGATGCAAAAACGAAACTAGAGGTACATTATATGATTGATTTTTATCTATTTTTAATCAATTTTAAAAGGAATCAGTTAACTATTATGTCTCTATACCCTGTAAACAGTCATTTCATAAAAAAAAATGTTCCTTTACAACTCCTTTAAGATGGACTGTGTCAAATAATATACTGGGCTGTGCCCTATCCATTTTAGCGGTTGCTCTTGAAATATAACAGATATCAACTTTATCATATAAGTCTATTTCTATCTAGTTGTTTAGGATGAGTGTGTGAAGTTTGAATGAATGTGGTAGCTACCTGTATCTTGACAACGTTGTCAAATTTTAAACGAATGTGGTGGAGGTGAAATTTTATCTAATTGTTGAATTAGTTTTTTTCAATAAAATGTTTTTTTCTATCACGTTGTTTCTTTTTGAAGATACACTTTGGATTTTAATCCATGGTTCTTGATACAGTGGTATGCATGGTTGATAATGTTCTCACCAAACTCAAGTTAGTAAAGTACTTTGTTGTTGGTTTCATCAAATTTGTATCTGAAGGTTCTTTGGTTAAAGAAATCCTGGTGTACGAGAGCCATGGCATAGCAAAAGGTTTGGAGAATACTAGAGAATCAGATAACAGTGAGAGCAAATCCTTAAGCCTCGTCCACACGCCCGAGAAACTCGACGGGTGAAACACATCGTTTTGCTCGTCGAGTTCCTTGTTAGGCTGTCGAGGATCTCGGCGAGCCAAATTTCCCCATTCCCGTTGAGGAAAAAGAAGACATGCTCTCTTTTTGGCTTGACGAGATCCTCGGCAGTTTCCTCGTCTAAAAGTGTACACACGACCGGTTTCCTCGGCAAAAAAAAAATACCAGCAAGTTTCTTGCTGGTTTTTGCAGAGAAACTCGGTCGTGTGTACGAGGCCTTAGGATTAAGGCAATTTCAGGTTATTTCTGAGATACTTCAAGGAGCTAGCAGCACTGGATCGATATAGGAGATAGGTAAGTATTAGGGGGGGGGGGGGCACACCAGAGGATATTTTTTACCTTAATGCAGAAAATGCATTAAGGAAAAAAACTTTAAGGCTTTAGAACCAGACCAGGTCCTCCAATTTGAATATATTTTTCTATGAAAAATTTTGAACGGTAGCATTAATATCATACAACTATAATTGCAACTATCATTTTTTTTTATTCTGTTAGTCCTTTCATAAAATATATAATGTTTTGGGTTTTTATGCGTCTTTTCATGTAAAAAATTAGCATTTTAGCATGTGTGTGAATTTTTTTTAAAACATAGCCTGAGCAGCAAAAGTGTTAAACTAAGAAAAAAGGTCCATTCGCACTAATACATGATTACATTTTGGCAAAATGAGGCACACTGAGAATCTTCACTGTATCCACTTGCCACATCTTTTTATAACAATAAAAATAGCAATGCTCAGTGTGGACATTTTTAATTTGCTGTACAAATTACCTCTCATTAGCACACCTCTCAACCAACAAAATGGCATTGGGAAATAATTTAACAGCATGAATAGAGTTTCCTTTAAAAATGCAACACACTAAAAATGCATCATCCTTATTGCACTAAAAGTCATTCAAATATGCATTACATAGTACTGTATATTCTAACAAAAGTAGAGCTGTGAACAAAGCAGACTTATTTCACCCAAAGGAAATTTGTTTAGTATGTTTTCAATAGCCTAATTGCTCAATAAAATTCTTCATTGCCTAAGGAAACATTTACACTGGTGCTTGCTTCTGCGTGAATGCCAGTATCTTGATACTCTCCAAAGTTAAAAACTTCTACTGCAGATAGTTGCGTTGTATTACTGCGATTTAGTTTGTTTAAAAGTGGCTGCCTTTAACTGCGTTTTTTCTTGTATCCTCTGAAAGCATTTTTTATTATACATGATGCTTTCACACTACCCATGATCCCCAGCCCTCTTTTTCTTTGTGGGTAATTTTCTAAGCGAGGAGAGTATGCTGTGCATGGAGCCAGATGGAATACGGAGTAAAGCTCCTATTTACAATTATAAGTCTGTTTCAAAGGAAAATTAAATTGATGCAGAGGGCTAGAGAGGCTCAGTGAAGATGTTGAGGAAACTGGATACATCCTCCAATATCCCATTACCTACCTAGGACATACTTTGTCCTTATATATGAGGAAATTAGAAGATATCCTGACAAATTCTTTAACCTTACCGGAAAGTGTCCACCTTTGACAGCTTGCTCATAATTATTAGACCACATCTCAAAAAAATAATACCAACATAAGGACTTGTGTACTACCTAAGAAAGGTCACAGGTGACATTGAAGTATTTTTTTCTTTATTATATAATTGTGTTATTTAATTTGAATATAATTTTCATGACAAACAACTAATATTGTGTTCACCTTTTTGTTTTGTTTTTTTCAAATTTCTTGGTATTGGGACTTCATTTACATCTAATTCCTTTCTGCTTGGCATGTCTCCTGTATGTGCAATTATGCATGACACATGTCTAGCTATGTTGGAAGGATTAAAGAAGCAGGTAACAACTGCGACAACTGCACAGTAGTTGGAAGACATCTCCAAAGAATTTACTACTTGTATAAGCACATTGGACAGCAAACACTTGAGAGTTATAAAGCCACCCAATGCAGGAGCAAGGTATTACAATAAAAAGAAATACTGTATTTATTGGTGTATAAGGTCTTGTACACACGACCGAGTTTCAAAAACCAGCAAAAAACTTGCTGGGAGATATTTTTTTGCAGAGGAAACCGGTCGTGTGAAAAAAGAGAGCAACTTGCCTTGTCGAGTTCCTCGACAGCCTAACAAGGAACTCGACGAGGAAAACGATGTGTTTCGCCCGTCGAGTTCCTCGGTCGTGTGTACGAGGCTTAACACTCACTTTTTTACCCTGAAAAAAGGGTAAACTGTTCCTGTGTGTTATATGCAGGGGGCTGTGGAAAGTTTTTTTCCTGAAACTTCCATCTTAACGTTAGGGTGCGTGTTATACCTCTGTGCTTGTTATATGCTGATAAAAATTGTACTTTTCATTTGATACCGTTGGACTTTGTGATGCAAACATGCGCTTCATCACAGGAGGTGTGGGAACAGGAGTCCATCCGAATCTCAGATTTTAAGATGTTTAAATATGGACAGAAGGTTCAACATTGGGAACACTTTTAACATTCCAGTTGGAAGGCATTCTGCCTGGAATGTCTAGTCCCAAATTACCACTGTTTTTTGCAGTTGATAAAGCCTTTGGCTTATCACAACAACTGTTGAGGCTCTACAGCTTGAATTTAATTACTAAACTGTAATTGGTAGGGGTGGGTGTGTAAGCAGGCAAGCAGTGATATGGAAATATGAATATGCTAACATTACGAATATGTTACCAATGTATTTTTATCAATCATCCTGTTTTAATGATGCATGTTTAAAACAAACTGCTTCTGGTTCTCAACAAATGTTTTTATTGCGACTGACATTACAGATTTTTATAAGTTTAATAAGGCGATGAGTAAAAGGGGGTTAGAGAAGGTTAATGTGAAAAACGAATTGGTGGTAGAGTTTTGGAAAAATCTTGTTCCTTTGCTATGGACAGGTGGTCCTATGTTTTGGAACATATTGGATGGAGCAGCTATATGTGAAGCTATTGGAGGGGAAGACCTATATCTCAATGATTTACATTCTGAAGTGCATCCAGTGCTACTTGGTATTGCAAAGCCGTGCTCCGAGCGCTGGAAGTAGGGATAAGTCTTCCCTGTTGAGAAGTGGATACAATGTATATGGTATAGACACATACTGTAAGACACACTTTGCCTATGTATGCTTCTCAGGAGAAATATTCTTCAGAGAAGAGAGAGTGATCTTTGATAGAAAGTTTGACATAAAATAACATCAGGTTTAATGAGATTATCAGGAACAAAAGCTCCTCTGAATAAGAGTTGGGCCTTTGCATTGCTTCTCCATTCTTAACCCTCTTCATTGCTGCAATCACATACTCACGTTATTTGTCCCTCAGGGACCTCACCTCCATTTGCTTTCCTGTCATGCGTAAAAAAGAGAACATTTACTATGACAACAATATTCATAAATATTAGGGATGTTACTGATCAAAAATTTTCTGTTCGATTAATCATTTTTTTTTTTTAATCGATTAATCGACTAATTTCGAATAATTATAACGCACATACAGATCCAAGTACTTTTAGCTGATCTCCTTGCAGGCTGATTCCCAGTGCAGCTACCACCCACTGGAAAAATGGATAGCAGGAAACAAAAAAGACACAAAGGCAGTGCTCGATGGGAATAGCATTAAAACTGTTATAGTCTTCAAGTAGGTAACAAAATAAATATTGCACTGGAGATAGAATCGATGTAGCTACATAAACTGTAAAAATGGTGCGAGTAATACCAAACGGTACCAAAAGCAGTCATAAAAACATGTAGCTAAGTATGATACTGGTATAAAAATGTGTACAACGATACCACTGCTGAATCCAGATGAGGAGGGGTTAACATCAGTCCGTCGGCATGTAGATGTCCTGTGAAGGGAACTATCACAACTCCCAGTGGATGGTTGTAGAATCCCAGGTTGATAGAGGGAAGTGATAGAGGGAAGTGTAACAGCCCTTGTGTGTGGCAGATAGTAAGGTCCCGCCGGCATGCAGATATGAAGGCACAGCAAAGGAGCCCTTCAGATGGACACGGCAAGCCCCGCCGGTGTCCGTGACGTTACTGGATCTCCGACGGAACTCCATGAAGGCCCAGAAGCCGGCGGAGAGGCGAGTACCAATCAAAAGAATTTTAATTGACCAAAAAGATATTGATCGATCAAAAAAATTAAAGATTAATCGATTAATTAAAAGTTAATTTGCACAGCCCTAATAAATATATATATATATATATATATATATATATATATATATATATATATATATATATATATATATATATATATATATATATATATATACAGTATACACACACATATGACTCACCTCCTAATCAATGAATTCAAATATTTCACCCATAGGTGCATAAATACAATCACATGATATCAAACTTTACAAACATTTGCAGTATCCACTTCTCAAGTGCTCAGTTATTCAAATCTGTCATAGGTTGCCACTTCTGGAATAAGGCCGTTTGTGAAACTTCCCTGCAAGATCTGGCCTAGTCAAATTTGGTAATACTGAAAAGTGCATCTTAACAACAGCAACCCAACCATGAAGTGGATGACCATGCAAAGGTGTATAGTGCATAGATAGTGTATTTACAACACTTATAATTTTCGCCTCCCACTGCAGAAGAATGCATTGAGCAGACACAGAGCACAGATGATTATTTTTTATAAGACAAAACAGTGGATGAAAAATGCATAAAAAGATAGAAAATAAAGCTTCTGATTCACAAGCACACCTATTGGACTGTGACTTTACGTGTCCTCATTGCAGATGCAGCTCAAAGTCCTCTTTTGCTTATAGGTTGTGTAAAAATCAATGAAATGCAAACACCCTGAGGAATAGCTCAGTCTTTTAGAAACTTAGAGTATATAGAACAGTAAAATATTTTTTTGTAATCTCTGTGGTTGTGCATTACTTGTATCTTCCCTCCTTTTAACCTTTTATGTGATATCACTTAAGACCCGGACCTTTAGGCAGCTAAAGGACCCGGCCAGTTTTTGCAATTCGGCACTGTGTCGCTTTAACTGACAATTGCGCAGTCGTTCCAAACAAAATTGGCGACCTTTTTTCCCCACAAATAGAGCTTTCTTTTGGTGGTATTTGATCACCTCTGCGGTTTTTATTTTTTGCGCTATAAACAAAAATAGAGCGACAATTTTGAAAAAAAACAATATTTTTTACTTTTTGCTATAATAAATATCCCCTAAAAATATATATAACAAATGTATTTGTCCACCGTTTAGGCTGATACGTATTCTTCTACCTATTTTTGGTAAAAAAAAAATCACAATAAGCGTTTATCGGTTGGTTTGCGCAAAATTTATAGCGTTTACAAAATAGGGGATAGTTTTATTGCATTTTTATTAATTATTTTTTTTATACTACTAATGGCGGCGATCAGCGATTGTTTCCGTGACTGTGACATTATGGCGGACACTTCGCACAATTTTGACATATTTTTGGGACCATTGTCATTTTCACAGCAAAAAATGCATTTAAAATGCATTGTTTACTGTGAAAATGACAATTGCAGTTTGGGAGTTAACCACAAGGGGGCGCTGATGGGGTTATGTATGACCTCATATGTGTTTCTAACTGTAGGAGGTGTGGCTGTAGGTGTGACATCATCGATTGTGATTCCCTATATAAGGGAACACACGATCAATGACGGCGCCACAGTGAAGAACACAGCTCTCCCCATTCTTCAGCTCCGGGGACCGATCGCGGGACTCCAGCGGCGATCGGGTCCGCGAGTCCCGCGGCCGCGGAGCTTCGGACCGGGTCACGTGCACGCGCCCGCGGCGTGCGAACCCACGGCTGGGCTTAAAGGGCAACGTACAGGTACGTTGATGTGCCCAGCCGTGCCATTCTGCCGACGTATATCGGCGTGAAGGGGTCCTTAAGTGGTTAAAAGGTTGTTATTGCCTGTTATAAGATATTTACTGTGTATGGAATATTATGCACTAGTCTTCATTGTGATTGTGCGCTGATAATTTCATCCCTTTAGATATTTGATTAAATGGTTTGCATGCACGTAAAGGATGTTTTATAAAATACACATGTGACCTTTAAAATAATATGCAAGCAATTGTTTCTCTTCTGGAACATGGCAGCAATCTGGCCCAAGATCTTTATTCTGGTACCTCAGGGCATTTTAGAGATGTTTTAATAAATCTGGCACAGGTATTGTGCACTGGCTTGCTTGTATTATAAATGTATAAACAAAAACCAGGATACATTCAAAGCGAGCAACATATGGATCACTAAGTAAGTCTGAAAAAACAATGTTTCTATAGCAAAAATAAACATTTACAGGCAACACAAGTGAAACTAGCAAAATGGTTTGTAACTCTCTAGTCTTATTATACTATCTTTCCACTGCTTCCATAGTTCAAGGGATGATATCATTACCCCCTGACAATATCCTGGGGAATGTTAACCATTCCAAATCTCACTAGACTAGACTGAAGACTAGTGCACTAGAAGACATTGTAGTAAAGGACTGGGAGCATTTTGTGACCTTTGCCTAGGCGCCAAGGTTGAAATCCGGGAGGCAAGCATAGACAGCCGGCCTTGGTTTTAGTTGCAAGGTCCACTTTAAAGGGGTTGTAAAGGTTTGTTTTTTATTTTCTAAATAGGTTCCTTTAACCACTTCAGCCCCGGACCATTTTGCTGGTCAATGACCGGGCCACTTTTTGCAATTTGGCACTGCATCACTTTAACTGACAATTGCGCCGTCGTGCGACGTGGCTCCCAAACAAAATTGGCGTCCTTTTTTTCCCACAAAGAGCTTTCTTTTGGTGGTTTCTTGATCACCTCTGCGTTTTTTATTTTTTGCGCTATAAACAAAAATAGAGCAACAATTTTGAAAAAAAATTAATATCCTTTACTTTTTGCTATAATAAATATCCCCCAAAACTATATAAAAAAACTATTTTTTTCCTCAGTTTAGGCCGATACGTATTCTTCTACATATTTTTCGTAAAAAAAATCGCAATAAGAGTTTATTGATTGGTTTGCACAAAAGTTATATAGGTAGATTCAGGTACATTGGCATAAGTTTTGGGCGGCGTAGCCGCCGTAAATTAGTTAGGCTAGTAGTGATTTTCAATCTACTTACCTGCTAATCTACCGCGGCGTAGCCTCAAACGAGCGGGCGTAAGGGCGCCTAATTCAAATTGGTTGGAGGGGGGCGTGTTGTATGGAAATGAGGCTTGACCTCACGTTTTTTGACACTGCGCATGCGCCGGGGCGCCTACATTTCCCAGTGCGCATTGCGGCTAAGTACGCTGTACGGGCCTATTGATTTCAACGTGGACGTAAACAACGTAACTCCCGATTCGCGGACGACTTGCGCAAACGACGTAAAAAATTCGAACCTCGCGGCGGGAAGGGTGGCCATACTTTAACATTGTTATTCCACTTCATAGGTGGAATAACTTTAGGCCGCCTAAGGCCCTACGGAAACAACGTAATTCGACTGCGGCGGGCTGGTGTACGTTCGGGAATCAGCGTAAAAGCTCATTTACATAATCGACACTGGCCGCAATGGAAGCGCCCCCATCCGAAAAATTGCAAGCTAAGATAGAACGGCGCAAGCCGGCCTATCTTAGCTTTGTTTAAGCGTATCTCTGTTTGAGCATACGCTTAAACATACGGCGGCGTAGATTCAGAGTTAGGTCGGCTTATCTACTGATAAGCCGGCCTAACTCTTTCTGAATCTACCTAATAGTGTCTACAAAATAGGGGATAGTTTTATAGCATTTTTATTAATATTTTTTTTTTACTAGTAATGGCGGCGATCTGCGATTTTTATTGGTACTGCGACCCTATGGCAGACACATCGGACACTTTTGACACATTTTTGGGACCATTGGCATTTTTATAGCAATCAGTGCTATAAAAATATAAAAATTGATTACTGTAAAAATGTCACTGGCAGGGAAGGGGTTAACACTAGGGGGGCGATCAAGGGGTTAATTATGTTCCCTCATTGTGGGACTGACTAGGGGAAATGACAGATCGCTGTTCATACATTGCATGAACATACGATCAGTCATTTCTCCCCTGAAAGAACCGGGAGCTGTGTGTTTACGAGCTCTGTCACGAGCGATCGTGGGTGCCCGGCAGTGATCGCGCCCACCGGTCACTAGCATCGGAACCAGGGGTGAGCAGAGGGCGCGCGCGCCCCTAGTGGCTGCAATGCAAAATCACGTTATATTACATGATTTTACGCAGCCGAGCTGACCTGCCGCAGTAAAACTACGGTGGGCGGTCGGCAAGCGGTTAAGATGCATTGTTGGTTCACTTACCTTTTCCTTTGATTTCCCTTCTAAATGTTTTTTTTCTTTGTCTGAATTTCTCACTTCCTGTTCCTCCTCAGTAAGCTTGCCCCCATCATCTGAACGGGGGTTAGTAAGCCAGAACAGCTTACTGAGGAGGAACAGGAAGTGAGAAATTCAGACAAAGAAAACAAAGAAATAAAAAACATTTAGAAGGGAAATTAAAGGAAAAGGTTAATTAACCAACAATGCACTAGCTTAAAGGAACCTATTTAGAAAATAAAAAACAAACCTTTACAACCCCTTTAGTGTGAATACTGCGATAACTGCCAATATTAGGAACGCAACTTAGTGCATGGTGTTCCAAGTTGAGTGGTGTGATATATAACACAGTGTACAATGCTGAGCAGTGTGGAATAATGAATATCACAGCATGGAGCAGAGTGGTTTGGAATATATATAATGTACTAAACAGAATACTGAGTGCAAATATGTAAAACTATCACAAACAGCAAAGTGTAAATGGTGGAGTGGTATGGGGTTTATAATATACAGCATAGTGTATAAAGTGATATTGTTTGGAATACATGACATACAGCACATATAGTACAATGTATAGATTGGTGCTGTGTTGAGTATACTCTATAACAGTGGTTTCCAAACTGTGGCCTGGGAGCCAGATGTGGCCATTGACTTGCCTTTATCCGGTTCTTGAGGCATTATTCCTCTCATTGACACCCACTATGGGACACTATTCTTCTCACTGACACAATGATGGGACACTATTCCTCCCACTGATACCAATGCTGGGGCACTATTCCTCTCGCTGACACCAGTAATTGGGCACTATTCCTTCCACTGACACCAATGATGCAGCATTGTTACCAACACCAGGATATTTTCTACTCCTACTGGCCACAGCATGGCCCCTATAAAGTATGAAGGATAATAAACTGGCCCTTTGTTTAGAAGGTTTGGAGACCCCTGCTTTATAACATACAGCACAATTCAGCAATGTGAAGTATATAATGTACAGTACAGTGTAAAGTAAATATTGTACAATACAGTGACCATAGTGGAGCAGTGTGAAGTCTATAATCTATTCTACTGCAAAGCATAGTGTACATTGTGGAGAGGGGGAAAGTATGTAAGGAACAGAACAGAGTGTTGAGTGGAGCAGTGCAGAGTATTCGCAAACTGTGTACAAGAATCAGAGTATATATATCCTACAACACAGTGTACAGTTTTGAGCCATGTGTAGAATGTAATTGTGCTTGCTACAATATGTAGTACCTCACAAATATTCCAACCATAACCCATTATCGTATATGTGACTAATTAAATGAGAGGAACCCACAGGCTTTAGGAGTGAATGATAGCCATGTGCACACTGAAATATTTTGTTTCGGAATTTTGTTTTTGTCCGAAAAATGTATTTACCAGTATTTAGTTACTCCCAAAATTATTTTTTATTTATTTTGTTTTGTTAAAAAATGCATTCGTCCGAAAATCCGAATGAATTAAGATTGAATTTGTCATTGAAGGCTTATGGTTTCTGTTGAATGTTCTAAGAACGATGCCGCAATCATACATTTGCGGTCTAATGTTCCACCTACAAGCTATAGAAGAATTCTAATGTTGTATGACACTAATAATAATTATATTTATAAATTATTATTACTAGTCAACCAACATTCAAATTCTTCTATAGCCTATGAGCCGAGCATTTGACCGGAAATGTACGATTGTAGCGACGTACAGTTTAGTTGCTTGTCCAATCTTCTTAGAACTTTCGACAGACACCATGACAGATTCGACGTTGTTTTTCGACGTATGTTTTTCGCTGCTTCGTTGAATCTTTGTCGTTCATGTCGAATGGTCTACCCCAACACTTTCTCTATAATGTCGAATCTTTTCTCTCTATAATGTCGAATCTTTTCTCTCTATAATGTCGAATCTTTAATCTCTATGTAAAATAATCTTGTACTAATAGAGTTAGGTTAGGCTCATTCTAACACAGGTTCGATAGACGCAGATCGCTATTTTCAGCGTCATGTCGAATCTCCTATCTATATCGAACTGTTGTAGCAACGAAAACGAAAATACAATGTTTTATGTCGGATTTTTCGGATTTCGGATTCTGCGCGTTTGTTTTTGTTTGTTAAAACGATAAAGAAAATACCCGAAATTCGGACGAAAATGCATTCGGACGAAAACAAATGCACATGTCTAGTGAATGGAGAAATTCCCCATTCCCAGCTTATTTTATTTGTATCCCAATGAGGAAAATGGCAGAATTGTAGTTAGTTGAACTAAGCTTCATAGAAAATATAACGCAAAGGCCTTTATTTGCTATTGCTGTTACAAATTTGCCAATACTGTGCTACCTCACAGAAACCTAAATAGACACCTTTATGAAGTGCTACTTGAAGCTCTAGATGGCTGTTACTAATATGACTTAACTGCACAGCATAGGAACATCAGATTTATGACAGCAGTTCTGAATATATTGTCTACGGCTTCTAAAAACTCACCAGCTAAGTAGTAGGGGTTCATCTTTTGAAACTGGGTTTGTTTGTAGACTGGTTGCTTTTCTAGCAGAAGATTGATAGCAGTAATTATCAGGGTGGTATACATCTCATAAATACAAATTACAGTATGTTTTAGCTTGAAAACATAATTAACAGACCTGAATCTAATACACTTTCCCAAGCTAGAGTTGTAATAAAATTGTTTTTAAAGATGTTTTTTTTTTTTTAAGTTTGTGCTGCTGTTGCATGATTGATTGATTTTTTACCCCAGATATACCTAGTGGGTGGACCTTTGCACAGGGCATTTAAAGCGGAGGTTCACCCTAAAAACATGTATATAACATTACATTCTGCATACTTCCAACATTTACAGTATGCTGTTTGTTTTTAATTTTTTTGCTGTACTATTGCTATTTTCCACCCGGCTTCTGGGTACACACTCCCGCGGGAGTAGGCGTTCCTATGCAGAGGCGCAGTGTCATGTGGGACTTCGCCCAGATGATTGACGTCTTGAGAAAAACGTCCCCTCGGCGGATAAGGCACGTCACGAGTTTCCGAAAGTAGCCGAACTGCGAGTCGACTCTACACGGCACTATACGGCGCCTGCGCACTGACTAGGAGCCATGTAGAGCTGACTGCGCAGGCGCCGTATAGAGCCGACTCACAGTTCAGCTACTTTTGGAAACTCGTGACGCGCCTTATCCGCCGAGGGGAGGTTTTTCTTAAGACGTCAATCATCTGGGCGAAGTCCCACATGAGACTGCGCCTCTGCATAGGAACGCCTACTCCCGCGGAAGTGTGTACCCGGAAGCCGGGTGGAAAATAGCAATAATCCGGTATGTACAGCAAAATAAAAAACAGCATACTGTAATTGTTGGAAGTATGCAGAATGTAATGTTATATGCATGTTTTTCGGGTGAATCTCCGCTTTAATGCATGTGCAGACGTTTTGAAGTTTATTTACTAAAGGCAAATAAGCTGTTAATTTTGCAAGGAATGTTGTATTTTGCAAGTGAATTTTGTTAGTGCTTGTGAATGTTGTATAATTTCACTTTGCAAACAAAATTCAATCACATGCAAGGACAATGTACAAAAAAAAATTGTTTTTGTTTTCAGATCAATGAATGATGGAAGTCAGCAGAGCTTCACTTCACTCACTAAGCTTTGGGGGAAATTCCCTTGCAAAGTGAACAGTCTGTTTGCCTTTAAAAAATAAATCCCTGTGTCTCCTAGTGTTATGATGGCTACTTCCAGCAACTCCTAGCCATGGGTAAATAGCTGTTATGTGTCTTATGTATACAGTACCGTATTAAAAATATGGTAACACAAGGCAATGCATATAAATGAAAATTATTTATTTATTCATGGCAACACAACCTTACATATTACAAAAATAAAAAGGTAACAATAGTTATTACAGAACTATTGCGGTGCCTGACTCTATTGAGGAATACAGATCACAGAAGACAGTAAGAGAATTCCTCTTCCACCACCTTACACAAATAACCCGCCATGTGCTGAAGTTTAGAAGAAGAATTCTCAAGTACACTGCTGATTTGCTTGTTTGTTGAGAATATATGTAATAATAAGCAAGCATTATTCATATTTTAGAGTGTATGATTTACAGAAGTCCTTCTTTGTCTCCTGCTAAATTTATAAGCATTTAACAAATTAATTTATATTAATATATGATTTATATTTATCAATTTATAATTTTGGTGACTCTCACATTTGCCTCGAGACATGTTTACACACATACATGCACATATGCCTAAACATATATAGGTGCCCATGACTCTGCAGCTATGTGAACAGTACATTGAAATGACTTTCAGAATAATATTGTGTATCCGTATGTAGAAGATTCTGTTATATAAATGCAATTTCCTCTTGGGATTATGCTATACTCTATTATTCTGCAAGTTGCTTGAGGGTGAATGTATTACTGTAAAAAAGACATTGTACATAAATGCTAGTGCTTCTGTTCTACAGCAGTTTCATCTTCTTTTGAGCTGCCTATTGTCCGCAGTGTTACCATGGAGAGATATATATGTACAGTATAGTATATATTTATGCACTTTGGTTAGTTATTTAAAAGTTAAAGAATAATGTTTTTTCAAGAAACGTTTCTGATGGAAGCCAAATAATATACTACCTCCAATTTGCTAACCACATTTATCCTAACTGACTAATAACATCTCCAATTCAATAAATATTAAATTGTTAGCTGCTCAACTATGATTTATTACATTACTACATATCCTAAGCAGATGTAAAAATATAAATGTATAAATGCAGTTGGCATAAAAATCAATTAAATATATAAAATGTTAAATACAAAAACATATAAATATATTTTAAAAGCAGGGAAGGATTACAAGCCAATTAGACTTTGCAGCTTGCACATATGACAGCAATGATAATGCTGACAAACCGAGACAATAGAGAAATAGCTTCATCAGATAGGGTCGTGTAAATCAAATTATATCTTCACTTCAAATGAAAAGCTCCCAGTGTAGCAAAACGAAGAGGGTTTCACAACCTACAGAAACTGAACCCACTGTTATCTAGGCCCCCTAAATTAGAGACTTTCCACAGATATAACGATACTCGTATATGCATTCATTTGTGTAAAAACACGTTATGTTACTATAATATTTCACCAGCTTTGTGAAGCAGGTGGGTTGGTGGAGGGTAGAGGTCTATATCTCTACAAAAAGAGGTCTCTCCTTTTTTATTAACATTAAATCTCATATAGTGGCAGCTGGTGCTAAAAAAAACTTGAGGGGGGCGTAAAAAAAAAACTCTAGGTCCGTACTCACCAGAGCTGTCACGGCTCCTCTGATAGTGGGCGGCTTCCGTGTTAACCCGGACTTCTTTCCGGGTTCCAAATCTTCAACCTCCTTATTAGCCAGGACGAGAAGCCGGAAACTGGAAGATGCACTGGAGAATATTGATTCTAAAAAATCAAAAGGGGTAGGGTGAGAGGACGACCTAAGACAAGCCAATTAGAGCCTCAGGCCTCGTACACACGACCGAGTTTCTCGGCAAAATCCAGCAAGAAACTTGCTGGGAGATATTTTTTTGCCAAGGAAACTGTCGTGTGTACATTTTCATCGAGGAAGCTGTCGAGAAACTCGACGAGCCAAAGAGAGAGCAAGTTCTCTATTTCCTTAACGGGAATGGAGAAACTTGCCTTGTCGAGTTCCTCGACAGTCTGACAAGGAACTCGACGAGGAAAACGATGTGTTTTCGCCCGTCGAGTTCCTCGGTCGTGTGTACGAAGCATCAGGCTCAAATCACATGCTTGTCAAAAATTGATGGACCTAATAGACAGTCATAAGTCTGGCGCCCCGCACAGTGCACACTCATGATTTTTTTCCAAATAAATGATAATATCACAAAAAAATATTTTTTTTAAGATGTTAACAAATGTTAGTTATATTATCATTTATTTCAAAATAAATCATTCTATGATTAGCTTTTCCATTTGGCAAAACTTTGGACCCCTGCACCCCTTATGGACTGGCCGCTCCTGATCTTATGTGTAAAATCTGTGCAGTCTTAACGTAAATTGTTAGAAAGTGCCAATTTGTTTTGTTACAGGCTAGCTAGTAAGTGTTCTAGGAACTCTTTTGTATGTTTGAGCTGTGCAATGTCCTTTTATTTGCAGCTTATTTCAAAAGCTAGTTATACATTTTGGGGGTTGCCATTTTTGTATAGCTTGCTCATTTATTTTGGTGTGGGCATACACTGGGGTTTATTTACTAAAGGCAAATCCACTTTGCACTACTGCAAGTGCACTTGGAAGTGCAGTCGCTGTAGATCTTAGGAGGACATGAAAGGAAAATAAAAAACAGCATTTTTGCTTGTACATGATTGGATGATAAAATCAGCAGAGTTTCCTCTCATTACAGATCTTCCTCTCAGATAACAATGACTGCACTTCCAAGTGCAGTTGCCTTTAGTAAATAACCCCCACTGGATACCTTCAGGGGCCACTGTGCTCTTGCTAGGCTTCTAATGTGTCCCTGAGCCTTTAGGGAGCTCCCTCCAGGCATATCTGCTGCTATATATATGCTCCAACTAGCACACACAGTTTTTGACAGAGCCCCCCTGCCCCAAACCACCCCCTCATGTTGAGGGCATGTAGCCTGGTATGGTTCAGGAGGGGGGGATACTTGCACACACCCCCCTTTGCTGGCCTTCCAGGCTACATGCTTATATAAGGGTCTTGTATGGATTTTGGGGGGACACACGCCATTTTTTTTATTGTGGCTTGGGTTTCCCTTTAAAATCCATACCAGACCTATAAGGGCCTGGTATAGATTGGGAGGGCCTTGCACACTATATTTTTATTTTATTTTTTTAGGATCTAATTCAACATCACACATGCTCTCATCTAGCTTTAGAAATGTGTGCATAATTTAAGAACTTGTCCTCATGTGTACAGAGGTCCTCATAGATGACCCAGAACAGTCCTCTTTGTTCTCTTTTTGTGATGATGGGATGGACGCAGTGTTGACGCCTCTTCTTTATACTCCTCTCTTCCACCAGCAGCAAGAAAGGAATTTATGTCACAACCGGTATTGTTTTGATTGATCAAAGGACAAGTCGCACTCATCTCAAAGTTGGTTGCAAAGCGGTAAAGTTTTGCATATTGGGACATGAAAAGCCACACAAACTTGTATAAGATAAGTGAGATTCACCAAAAATGTATGTGTTTTGTGTGGTTTTGTTTACAAAGATTTATGGACCTTTCTCTTTTGAGGGAAACACTGTTACAGGACATACCTATCTTGAAAGGCTGAAATACTGGCTTTTCCCACAACTTAATGAAGACTTAATGAAGACTCTGAAGGTTTCATTTTGCAGTAAGAGGGAGAACCACCACATTGGCAACCAAGTTTGTCGGTTTCTAATTGAAACTTTGCCTTCATGTTGGATAGGTCACACGGGACCCCAAGATCTCCAGACATTACAACCTGTAACTTTTTCTTGTGGAGATATGTAAAATATGTAAAACAACGTGTTTATTTTCCACCATTACCCTGACTGACTTGGATAAGCTCAAAAACAGCGAAACGGCTGTAGTAACTTCTGTGGAAAAGACATTCTGAGATGCGTTAGGGATGAGTGAAACTTGAGGACTTGTTTATTAGTTTGTAATTTGTTATGTATTATTTATAACTATTTGAAGTTGGGTCATTCTTTTTGAAACACACTGTAGTTGTTGTTATTTGTTTACTTATATCGTTTTACTTCCTGTACATCAGTATAATCAGTAATTATGTATTTTGTAGTATTATTCTTTAGGTAGTATTTTCAGACAATTATCAATTGTTAGAGTCAATACCAATCTATATACCATACTGATACCAAAGCCTAAAATCACTTCAATTTAAAGACTCCTAGGGCAAAGGCATAGCTTAAAGCTTGTGGGCTCAGATGCAAAAATTGATCTGGGGCCCCATACTACCACCTGCCAAGATACTCCCACCACTCGCCAAGATTCTCCAAGAGGCCAAAGAGTTATTCAGATCTTTATTTAAATATTAAGAGTGTCATTCAAAAGATTTTGGAGAAAATATCCACATTATGATATACCTCTCCAATTCTTTTGAATACCCTGGAGCAGGGGTAGATACCCTTTGAAAGTTGGAGATCTACCTGAACAATGTGAAAGAAATCAAAGGTCACTGGGGTTCAGTGCCGATTTCTGTTTTTTTTTATTATTATTATTATTATTATTATTTTGTTTTAGTAATTAACTAGCAAGGCCTAACTAAATAGTAAGGGAAACTTAGAAAAATATAATAAAACAAATGGTACTGTACAAATATAAACTTAGCCTACCTTAAAAGTGGACAGTGTCAGTCAGTAGAGTAGTGGACATTGTCAGTAGGGCAGTGGACAGTGTGTGGACAATGAGAATAGGGCAGTAGACAGTTTGTGTACAGTGTCACTAGAGCAGTAGACAGTGTGTGAGTGTGTGGACAATGACAATAGGGCAGTAGACAGTTTGTGGACAGTGTCACTAGAGCTGTAGACAGTGTGTGAGCAGTGTCAATAGGGCAGTGGAGGGTGCCAGTAGGGTAGGGAATGGTGTCAGTTAGTAGAGCAGTGGACAGTGCCAGTCATAGGTCAGTGAACAGTATCAGTAGGGCAGTGAATGGTGTCAATCTGTAGAGCAGTGGACAGTGTCAGTCTTAGGGCAGTGGACGGTGTCAGTATGGTAGCAGGCTTTGTCAGTATGGCAGAGGACAGTGCTAGTAGAGCAGTGGATGGTGTCAAAAGGGCATCACATGGCCCCCTACAGCTAGCTAACCGGAGCCAGAATGGAGCACTGTCCACACACTAAACTGCTGTGACTTAGTGCGAGTTATTTTCATTTTTTCCACCACTTTTTTGCATTCTCCATAGCATAAAATGCATTCAAATCTAGCATAGAGAGCAGCAAATCCTTTGTTAGGGCCATAACAGATGTGCAGGTCTGGAAAATAAATTGCAGAAGTCTTTCCACTGGAGTCAAAAGCTCATCCACATTAGAGTAAGGAAAGATTTTACATGTACTTTGCTGACACCTGGTGGTAAATAATCACATTCTAAAAACATTTCAACAGTTCCAATACATAAATACAAAGGGAATTAATAGTTCATTTTGCAGTCTTCACAAAAATTCATTAGGTTTTCTTGTCATGACAAAAGTTTGTTTATTCAATCAAATCTGCAGTACAGAATAACATGTAAGCTCATTTTCAAAGCTCACAAAAATGACAAATATTGTTTGGATCTTGTTTACTGATATATGTGTTACACTTATCGTTTAATATCTAAATCAACTGATATTGACTGTGTAATAAATAATAAGTATAATAAATGAAATGCAGAATCTTAGGATATTTCCTCCTACCTTTACTATCTATTGTAAGTAGTTAACAAAAATAATAATGCAATAGTATTGAGCAAAGGTTGTTCTTTCCTGAATGTCACAAAAGGAAGTGAGAAAACAAGAGAGCCATTCATAAAAGCTGTACTACAGCTTCTATGAATGGAACACAATCTATAAATGGATAGGGTATAGCTATTAATTATCCTCCATTCATAGATTACTTTCCATTCATGGATGCTGTAGTACAACCTCTAATGCCGCGTACACACGATCGGTTAAACCGATGAGAATGGTTCATCGGTCAAAACCGGTCGCGTGTGGGCGCCATCGGTTATTTAACCATCGGTTAAAAAAAAGCGAACTTGTTTTAAATTTAACTGATGGATTCCTAACCGATAGAAAAAAAACGATCTTTAGTAGGCACGACCATCGGTTAAAAATCCATGCATGCTCAGAATCAAGTCAACGCATGCTTGGAAGCATTGAACTTCGTTTTTTTCAGCACGTTGTTGTGTTTTACGTCACCGCGTTCTGACACGATCATTTTTTTAAACGATGGGGTGTAGGCGCGACGGACCATCAGTCAGCTTCATCGGTTAACAGATGAAAACGGTCTATCGGTCCGTTCTCATCGGATGGACTGATTGTGTGTACGCGGCATTAGAATTGGGGATCTGGGTGGAAACAGCAGGTATAGTCAGGGTCTCTTGATGAGATCCTGTGACAGCCCATTAGTTGTATAACCTCCACTGCACCGTATGTCTCTTTTGCTGATGTTTCTGTTTGTTATTTTGACTGCATTTATGCTTTACAGCTTTAAGTGTTTAAACAGAAAGGAAATTAAAATGTCTACTTTTTTTCTGGCACAAAAGCATTGACAAATTAAATATTTGAAAGCAAGGAAGTGTGATAATGAACTTTACAAAACAGTATAATTGCTTAAATTGACAAACTGTGCATTCACAGAATAGTAATGGGTCCCTTTTACCCAGTTAGAAATGTAAATGCTATCATTTAGATAGTAAAAATCATACATGATGAGAGGGAACTAAGAGATTGTTCACATTAGCATTTGGGTGGGTGATTAAAGCCTGTGGTTGAGTCACATGTAGGGGATAGGCAGAGGTCCCCTTAAGGGTTGTTCCTCTTTGGAGTACTTTGTGGGCATACCTATTTAATGTGGATGAAGCCGGGCTCTTTGCTCATTCCAGAGGGGGAGAGGCAGAGAATGAAGGTCTGTTGGAGGTGGTTGTACTCTCTCCCTCAGGGGAGAGGCTGGAAAAAAGATCCTGCCAAGGAAGAGGGATAGAGTCTTGGTGTTTCCCTTTGTTCTCCCCACCAGATGAACTAACACCTAAGTCTGACTTTATTTAAATTTTTTTAGCCCCTCTATGTTAGGCTACAGGGGTTTAAAGGCAGAAAAAAACTCTGTGCCAGAGCCCAGTATTCAGGAGAGGAATGCTCAATGGGGGTTATTATCCAAAGGCAAATCCTTGCACTGGAAGTGCAGTCACTGTAGATCCGAGGAGGACATGCAAGGAAAATAAAAAACAGCATTTTAGCTTGCACATGATTGGATAATAAAATCAGCAGAGCTTCTCCTCATTTCAGATCTACCTCTCAGATTTATAGTGACTGCGTTTCCAAGTGCACTTTCAGTGCAATTTCAAGTGCACTTAGTTTGTACTTGTGCAAAGTGGATTTGCCTTTCGTAAACAACCCTATACAATGGGAATCGAAAGTTTGGGCACCCCAGGTAAAAATTTGTATTATTGTGCATAACGAAGCCAAGGAAAGGTGGAAAAATCTCCAAAAGGCATCAAATTACAGATTAGACATTCTTATAATATGTAAAAAAAAATTAGATTTTATTTCCATCATTTACACTTTCAAAATTACAGAAAACAAAAAAAATGGCGTCTGCAAAGGTTTGGGCACCCTGCAGAGTTAATATCTTGTACTGCCCCCTTTGGCAAGTATCACAGCTTGTATACACTTTTTGTAGCCAGCCAAGAGTCTTTCAATTCTTGTTTGAGGTATCTTTGCCCATTCTTCCTTACAAAAGTCTTCCAGTTCTTTGAGATTTCTGGTCTGTCTGTCACGCACTGCTCTTTTAAGGTCTATCCATAGATTTTCAATTATGTTAAGATCAGGAGATTGTAAAGGTCATGGCAAAACCTTCAGTTTATGCCTCTTGATATAATCCTACGTGGATTTTGTGGTGTGTTTAGGATCATTATCCATTTGTAGAAGCCATCCTCTCTTTAACTTCAGCTTTTTCACAGATGGCATCAAGTTACCATCCAAAATTTGCTGAAATTTTATTGAATCCATTTTTCCTTCTACTCGTGAAATGTTCCCTGTGCCACTGGCTGCAATACAACCCCAAAGCATGATTAATTCACCCCCATGCTTAAGGCCCCGTACACACCATAGAATCCATCCGCAGATAAATCCCAGCAAATGGGTTTCAGCGGATAGATCCTATGGTGTGTACACGCCAGCGGATCTGTTTCCGCGGATATATCTCCCCTGGGATGTATTCCAGCAGATCGAATATTCGCTGACATGCAGAACATATCCATCTGCTGGAGTCCATCCCAACGGATGGATCCGCTGGTCTGTATAGACTCACCGGATCCATCTGTCCAAAGGGATCCCCGCATGCGTCGCAATGATTAGACGCATGCGTGGAATTCCTTATATGACAGCGTCGCGCACGTCGGCGCGTCATAATTGCGGCGACGGCGCGACACGTCATCGCCAGAGGATTTCGGCGCGGATTTCAATGCGATGGTGTGTACACTCCATCGCATGAAAATCCGCCGAAATCCTCGAGAGGATTTATCCGCGGAAACGGTCCGCTGGACCGTATTCACGGATAAATTCTATTGTGTGTATGGGGCCTAACAGTTGGGGCCTAACAGTTGGTCAGTTGGACAGAGGTTATAGAGCTTAGAAGAACCCATGGTGCTGATTGTTGGGGCAAGGTCAGATGAGTCTGGACATTTAAAACCTTTGAGATTGACATCACCTGGTCTTCCCAGACGATGATTGAGAACAATCCATGACACTGGCAGGTCTCAGCTTTGCAAAGGGGGCAGTGCATGCTATAAATTCTGCAGGGTGCCCAAACTTTTGCAGACGCCATTTTTTTGTTTTCTGTAATTTTGAAAGTGTAAATGATGGAAATAAAATCTAACTTTTTTTGACATATTATAAGAATGTCTAATTTGATGCCTTGTGGAGATTTTTCCATCTTTCCTTGGCTTCGTTATGCACATTCATTTTTACCTGGGGTGCCCAAAGTTTCGATCCCCACTGTATGTCTCCCCACCACCTGTCAAATGTACTGTGAAGAATGAACGGTGCTACCCCTAAACAAAAAGCAAAAATCCCCCCAACTAATCAGTGTATAGCACATTAAACGCTTCTTAGAATGTAGGTATTTGCATGTCTAATTCCATCACATATCTCAAAATTAAAATAATTATTCCCCATTTGTGCTGCATCAGTCAGATGCACACTCAGAACTATTGAAGACTGGTTTTAAGAACTTTTAAGAACTTTATTATTATAGAAGTACAGTAAGTGGTTTGACAGAACAATACTTCTAAAGGAAAAGTGTAGCCAAAGATTTTTGGCCCTATTTCTCCTTTGGATCACCTGGTAACAAATATCACTCAGCCGATTTAGGCTCTGGATCGATCTCGACTACAATCAGGATCCACCCAGAGCAGAGGGGAGAACTGATCGCTCAGTTCACAATGCAGAAACATTGGGGGATAGATACAGCATCAGACTGAGGCTGCATCCAGCTAGGTTAGTATAAATGTTTATTTTTTTAAAAACTCAAACTTCTCTTTTATTGTACTGAAAGAAGAATTGGCAGATATACTTTACATATGTGTTTTTACTTTCCTTGATAATTTATGACCCTTTCCTAATAGTTTTAATCTTGAGTGTAGGAGGGATAGGTACCCTCTGTAACATTTAAATAGTTTTTTAAGGATTTTCAGTTGTAATATATTCATTGAAGTGATGTGAACTGGCTGTCTGCGTGGAAGTCCAATGCATGGAGACATTGCTTATATTTGAACACACCCAGAACTGCTTATGTATAGTACAAGCAAAGCCTAATATTATAGAGTCATTAAATCCAAACTGTATATAGCTGTTTCAGGCTTTTTTTGCCATCATTAATGCAGTATATGGAACCACAACTTCTTTGGTGTAGTGCTCGGAAAACCAACAGCACAACCGTTAAGGTTATGGTGAGAAGGGACTAAATAATTCAGAAACCCCTCCATCCAGAAAGGAAATTAAAATGTCTACTTTTTTTCTGGCACAAAAGCATTGACAAATTAAATATTTGAAAGCAAGGAAGTGTGATAATGAACTTTACAAAACAGTATAATTGCTTAAATTGACAAACTGTGCATTCACAGAATAGTAATGGGTCCCTTTTACCCAGTTAGAAATGTAAATGCTATCATTTAGATAGTAAAAATCATACATGATGAGAGGGAACTAAGAGATTGTTCACATTAGCATTTGGGTGGGTGATTAAAGCCTGTGGTTGAGTCACATGTAGGGGATAGGCAGAGGTCCCCTTAAGGGTTGTTCCTCTTTGGAGTACTTTGTGGGCATACCTATTTAATGTGGATGAAGCCGGGCTCTTTGCTCATTCCAGAGGGGGAGAGGCAGAGAATGAAGGTCTGTTGGAGGTGGTTGTACTCTCTCCCTCAGGGGAGAGGCTGGAAAAAAGATCCTGCCAAGGAAGAGGGATAGAGTCTTGGTGTTTCCCTTTGTTCTCCCCACCAGATGAACTAACACCTAAGTCTGACTTTATTTAAATTTTTTTAGCCCCTCTATGTTAGGCTACAGGGGTTTAAAGGCAGAAAAAAACTCTGTGCCAGAGCCCAGTATTCAGGAGAGGAATGCTCAATGGGGGTTATTATCCAAAGGCAAATCCTTGCACTGGAAGTGCAGTCACTGTAGATCCGAGGAGGACATGCAAGGAAAATAAAAAACAGCATTTTAGCTTGCACATGATTGGATAATAAAATCAGCAGAGCTTCTCCTCATTTCAGATCTACCTCTCAGATTTATAGTGACTGCGTTTCCAAGTGCACTTTCAGTGCAATTTCAAGTGCACTTAGTTTGTACTTGTGCAAAGTGGATTTGCCTTTCGTAAACAACCCTATACAATGGGAATCGAAAGTTTGGGCACCCCAGGTAAAAATTTGTATTATTGTGCATAACGAAGCCAAGGAAAGGTGGAAAAATCTCCAAAAGGCATCAAATTACAGATTAGACATTCTTATAATATGTAAAAAAAAATTAGATTTTATTTCCATCATTTACACTTTCAAAATTACAGAAAACAAAAAAAATGGCGTCTGCAAAGGTTTGGGCACCCTGCAGAGTTAATATCTTGTACTGCCCCCTTTGGCAAGTATCACAGCTTGTATACACTTTTTGTAGCCAGCCAAGAGTCTTTCAATTCTTGTTTGAGGTATCTTTGCCCATTCTTCCTTACAAAAGTCTTCCAGTTCTTTGAGATTTCTGGTCTGTCTGTCACGCACTGCTCTTTTAAGGTCTATCCATAGATTTTCAATTATGTTAAGATCAGGAGATTGTAAAGGTCATGGCAAAACCTTCAGTTTATGCCTCTTGATATAATCCTACGTGGATTTTGTGGTGTGTTTAGGATCATTATCCATTTGTAGAAGCCATCCTCTCTTTAACTTCAGCTTTTTCACAGATGGCATCAAGTTACCATCCAAAATTTGCTGAAATTTTATTGAATCCATTTTTCCTTCTACTCGTGAAATGTTCCCTGTGCCACTGGCTGCAATACAACCCCAAAGCATGATTAATTCACCCCCATGCTTAAGGCCCCGTACACACCATAGAATCCATCCGCAGATAAATCCCAGCAAATGGGTTTCAGCGGATAGATCCTATGGTGTGTACACGCCAGCGGATCTGTTTCCGCGGATATATCTCCCCTGGGATGTATTCCAGCAGATCGAATATTCGCTGACATGCAGAACATATCCATCTGCTGGAGTCCATCCCAACGGATGGATCCGCTGGTCTGTATAGACTCACCGGATCCATCTGTCCAAAGGGATCCCCGCATGCGTCGCAATGATTAGACGCATGCGTGGAATTCCTTATATGACAGCGTCGCGCACGTCGGCGCGTCATAATTGCGGCGACGGCGCGACACGTCATCGCCAGAGGATTTCGGCGCGGATTTCAATGCGATGGTGTGTACACTCCATCGCATGAAAATCCGCCGAAATCCTCGAGAGGATTTATCCGCGGAAACGGTCCGCTGGACCGTATTCACGGATAAATTCTATTGTGTGTATGGGGCCTAACAGTTGGGGCCTAACAGTTGGACAGTTGGACAGAGGTTATAGAGCTTAGAAGAACCCATGGTGCTGATTGTTGGGGCAAGGTCAGATGAGTCTGGACATTTAAAACCTTTGAGATTGACATCACCTGGTCTTCCCAGACGATGATTGAGAACAATCCATGACACTGGCAGGTCTCAGCTTTGCAAAGGGGGCAGTGCATGCTATAAATTCTGCAGGGTGCCCAAACTTTTGCAGACGCCATTTTTTTGTTTTCTGTAATTTTGAAAGTGTAAATGATGGAAATAAAATCTAACTTTTTTTGACATATTATAAGAATGTCTAATTTGATGCCTTGTGGAGATTTTTCCATCTTTCCTTGGCTTCGTTATGCACATTCATTTTTACCTGGGGTGCCCAAAGTTTCGATCCCCACTGTATGTCTCCCCACCACCTGTCAAATGTACTGTGAAGAATGAACGGTGCTACCCCTAAACAAAAAGCAAAAATCCCCCCAACTAATCAGTGTATAGCACATTAAACGCTTCTTAGAATGTAGGTATTTGCATGTCTAATTCCATCACATATCTCAAAATTAAAATAATTATTCCCCATTTGTGCTGCATCAGTCAGATGCACACTCAGAACTATTGAAGACTGGTTTTAAGAACTTTTAAGAACTTTATTATTATAGAAGTACAGTAAGTGGTTTGACAGAACAATACTTCTAAAGGAAAAGTGTAGCCAAAGATTTTTGGCCCTATTTCTCCTTTGGATCACCTGGTAACAAATATCACTCAGCCGATTTAGGCTCTGGATCGATCTCGACTACAATCAGGATCCACCCAGAGCAGAGGGGAGAACTGATCGCTCAGTTCACAATGCAGAAACATTGGGGGATAGATACAGCATCAGACTGAGGCTGCATCCAGCTAGGTTAGTATAAATGTTTATTTTTTTAAAAACTCAAACTTCTCTTTTATTGTACTGAAAGAAGAATTGGCAGATATACTTTACATATGTGTTTTTACTTTCCTTGATAATTTATGACCCTTTCCTAATAGTTTTAATCTTGAGTGTAGGAGGGATAGGTACCCTCTGTAACATTTAAATAGTTTTTTAAGGATTTTCAGTTGTAATATATTCATTGAAGTGATGTGAACTGGCTGTCTGCGTGGAAGTCCAATGCATGGAGACATTGCTTATATTTGAACACACCCAGAACTGCTTATGTATAGTACAAGCAAAGCCTAATATTATAGAGTCATTAAATCCAAACTGTATATAGCTGTTTCAGGCTTTTTTTGCCATCATTAATGCAGTATATGGAACCACAACTTCTTTGGTGTAGTGCTCGGAAAACCAACAGCACAACCGTTAAGGTTATGGTGAGAAGGGACTAAATAATTCAGAAACCCCTCCATCCTGAATTAGTGCACATCCTAGTAAATCCTTCTTAGAACAGAAGTTATTCTAATATCTCATTCAATCCCATATACCAAAAATAAGAGGATTTTTCATATATCAGAGTAGTGGGCAGAGCCATGCAAATCATTTCATTATGGCCCATCAGCCAGATGCACATTCAGAACCACTGATATATAGTCCAATTATAGTCTAATATTATAGAGCCATTTATTTCAAGCTGTATACAGCTGTTTCAGGCTTTTTATCCATCATTGGTGAACTGTATGGAAAGCATAATTTCTATGGCATAGGGCATGGGAAAAAAGCTGTATGTTTGCTGCCATATGTATTGCAAAGCAAGAGTGCATACGCTTTACTAAAACAAAAAAGAAAAACCCTGTCATTTGGAAAAGCTCTTTTAGACCCCTTTCACACTGGAGCGTTTTTACAGCGTTTTAGCATTAGAAATAGCGCTATTAAAACGCTCATAAAATGCTCTCCATGCATCTCAAGGGACCCTTTCACACTGAGGCGCTGCGCTGGAGGGGCGTTGAGAAAAGTCTTGCAAGCAGATGTTTGGAGCAGCTTTTGGGCGCTTAAAAAAAAACGCTACAAAAAAAAAACCCTTCTCCGTTGAAATGATTTGAAAGTGCTGTAAAAATCCTGAATAGCACCTATAATCCGCTTTGTAGAAAAGTCACATGATCTCCCAAAAATGTAAAGCAAAAAAAAAGAGCATCTACAACAGCAGGACTGAAATTGCCCATGCTTCAATAACGCTTGAAAAACTCTGTTAAAACGCCCGCAGCCTTGCGTTAATTTTACCAGTAGCGCTCTAAAAATGCGGTAAAAACACGGTAATATCGCTAAAGGGCGTTTTAGGGCGTTTTTGCAGTGCCTCAGTGTGAAAGGGCTCTTAGCGGTGTTAATTAGAACTACTTACCTTATATTTAGAGATTACTACACTACCTCCATTTCTCTATGTTACCAAAGAAAATAATGTAGAACTCCAAGGGCAAAATAGAAACACATGGGCCCAGATTCTTGTACACTGGGCGTATCTCTGCGGCGGCGTAACAAATCCGATTTACGTTACGCCGCCGCAAGTTTTTCAGGCAAGTGCTTTATTCACAAAGCACTTGCCTGTAAAGTTGTGGCGGCGTAGCGTAAATCACCCGGCGGAATTCAAATTCGGCGGGTAGGGGGCAAGTATCATTTAAATGAAGCGCGTCCCCACGCCGAACGAACTGCGCATGCGCCGTCCGTAAAATATCCCAGTGTGCATTGCTCCAAATGACGTCGCAAGGACGTCATTGGTTTAGACGTGAACCTAAATGACAGTCAGCCCCATTCACGGACAACGTACGCAAACGACGTAACTTTTTCAAATTTCGACACGGGAACGACGGCCATACTTAACATTGGCTGCGCCTCATATAGCAGGGGCAACTATACGCCGGGAAAAGCCTAACGTAAACGTTGTAACTTCACTGCGTCGGCCGCGCGTACGTTCGGAAATTCGCGTATCTAGCTAATTTGCATACTCGTCTGGGAATTCGACGGAAGCGCCACCTAGCGGTCAAAAAAAAATGCAGTTAAGATCCAACGCCGTAAGAGACTTACGCCTGTCGGATCTAATGGATATCTATGCGTAACTGATTATAAGAATCAGACGCATAGATACGACGGCCCAGATTAGGACTTACGACGCGTACAAGGCGCTGCGCCGTCATAAGTCCTTTAAGAATCTGGGCCTCGGTTTTCAAGCTCTTTGCTTTCTAAGAGTGTCTGCATTGTTTATTATCAGTGCTTCAGATACCATATGGCGCATTTCAGACACTGAAGTCGTATAAAGATTTATAGATTTCCTTTTGTGTCTTTCTCCACTATAAACTATTCAGTTATGGTAAATTTTAGCCAGAAGGGGTAATAATACTATATGCCCATTTTGCTGATTTGCAACTCTTCAGGTAATGTTAAATGTCAAATGCTATTAAAACAGCAGATTTCACGTTTGTTTTTCATTTGATTTGGTGAGATTTTTCAGCAAACAGGGCATCCAAATGCCTTATGAATTTTTTATATAGAAAGATATGCTACAAAGGATATTAAAATCTACAATGCATATGGCAGGGTGTTGGTAATTTCATCTGAATGACTGCACATTATATAGCATTTCTGAAGTGGTGTTAAATGAGCAAGTGCTGCTCTAAAAACAAGCGGTGTATTATGTTTAGGATAATTCCTATAAAGCATTTTATTTTTCAAGGAATCTAGGGACTGGGGGCTTATTTTATCTGTAAATTCACTCGATTGAGTCATATTCACTACTACCCCCATTCTTCCAAGTGAAGTTCAAATCACAGCAACATTTGCCAGTGCTACTCTCTTTTAAACATTTACCTTTTCAATGTTCAATAATTTGTTTGATTAAAGAGTAGGCTAGGAGCACATTGGCATGCTATTAATATCAGTAGAGATTAATTGCTAGTAGTAACGATCAGTCCTAACTTCAAGCTACTATGTGCTACTTGTGTGCTCTATGCTGTAGGGGGAAGTGACCACCGATCAATAAGGAGGAAAAGGTTCAAAACTGTTAGTCATATATATTATCATTTATTTAAAAAAAAAGATTCATGAAATGTGTGAGGGGCACCAGACTAATGAGTGTCTATTAGGTCTGTAAACTTTTGAAAGGGATGTGAATTGAGGCAGACTGAGCTCTAATTAGCTTGTTTCAGCACTGCGCCCAAAACCCTCTCACTTTTGATTTTAGCAAATCAATATTGTTTTTATATTTTTGGTCTTGTGTGATTGTATGGTTCTTAAAGCGTAGGGCGGGGCTTTGGGGCATCATCATGTTAATTCCATTTTCCGGCTTCTCGTTCCGTGGAATGCACAATGCATATTGCATGAAATTGTTTTTCTACATCCATGTAAGTGAGTATTAGGGCCCTTTCACACCAGCGATCGAACGGTCCGCTTTTCATAAGTCCGTTTACGGACTTACAATGGTTCCCTATGGGATCACGGCCGTTAGCGGATGGAGCATCCGCTAACGTCCGTAATCACCCGCCTCCGTCAGGATCCGGTTTTTCAGACGGAAGAAAACCCTATTTTTCTTCCGTCTGGATCGGATGAATACGGACAGACGGTCCGTATTCATCCGATTCCCCATAGGGGAGAGCGGAGGAGAGACAGGGCGGTCTCTGCACTGTGTGCGGGGACCGCCCTGTCAGCCGACAGCTCAGCGGGGATTAACGGAGGAATCCCCACTGAGCCAAACGGCTAACGAAGCGGATCAATACGGATCCGCTACGTGTGAAAGAGCCCTTTGGCTTTTATAAAAGAACATTTCTACACACAGATTCACACTATGTGATGCCTTTGGGACAAGTTACAATGCTTTATATTTATTCTCCATTAAGGTTGCTAATATTGATAACATAATGTGGTACAGTGTAAATGACTTTCTCTTTGAAAGATCTAGACACTTTTCACTGCATTGCCAGCATTGAGCTAGCTTCATATGACGTAATATTATCTAATACAATGTGACCAGTTTTCTATTGAGAGCTTATACAACAAGCATCACTAAATGGCAGACCATGGCCTAGATCCAGATCGCCACAACCACACAATTTAGCAACTTAGGACCTCTTTCTTCTGGATCGCTGTTACTCTTGCAATTTTAAAAGCTGTATTCTCAATTTACTGTTATTATGTCTCTGTTACAGATGATATATATTACTATTCCTCCTGAAGAAGCGGAACTGTCTTCGAAACATGTCGAGAATTCACTGTTCATTGAGGTTTTATTACATCCTTCACTCTCAGAAAATCTCTGATTGTAGTATATCATCAGCGTATTTTGTGTTCACCAATAAAAGTTTTGAATGTCTGCCTGGTGTTTTTACCTACTGTATGTATCTGGATACTTGATTTTTATACTTTATATCAATAAAAAAAATCTACTTTTTGTCATGTATTTTGTAAGTGTTGGGGTACCCAGATAGTTCATTCTTCTTTTCTTATCTGGGGATTTAGTGGGGATTATCCCCGTTTCTCACTATAACAAGGTATATGGAATGAGGAGTTATGGAGTAGGCAATGTACATCATGGCATACAGTAAAAGGTAGAATAGGCAACGCACAACAAGGCATACAGTATGTAATAAGCCATTGCGGAATGTTAAAAATACAGCATTGCATACAAATTGTACTACCCGTTCACACCATTGCACTGTGATAACAAACACTGGAGCAAAGCACACAACACATCCAATGGATGTGCATTAAAGTGCAACATAATGCATGGCAACTTGGTACAGAGCATTGAAGTACATTGCCTTACAAAAAATAGTGCTTGCACCTTTATTGGAGCCTTAAGTAGCCCAATCAAATGAATATGCTGTCTTTACTCGCTATACATCAACATGTAGCATTATGCTCATTAACTACTGTGCATTAACAGTGGAATAGTGTAAATGGGGCCTAATAGAAATACCTTGCAGTTGTTTAGGCTGAGGCCCCGTACACACGTCCGAGGAACTCGACGTGCCAAACACATCGAGTTCCTCGCCGAGTTCAGTGTTGAAGCCGCCGAGGATCTCGGCGGGCCGACTTTCCTCATTGAACAACGAGGAAATAGAGAACATGTTCTCTATTCGTCGGCTCATCGCTGAAAAGTGTACACATGACCGAGTTTCTTGGCAGAATCCAGCTCCGATCGAGTTTCTGGCTGAATTCTGCCGAGAAACTCGGTCGTGTGTACGTACACTGAGACTTACCCTGCCCAGTCCACTTTCCCAAATTAATGATATGCAGTAACATCCAGCCCCAGGGAAGAGGAGTAGTGGGTGTCTCTGTTGTTAAATCACCCCCATTCTGATTTCCATCAGTCTGGTCCTGCAGATGCAGTGACAGCTTAGCCAATCACTGTAAACAATGACCAGCCATAGGAAGTATGTTGTGGAAGCTTTCCTCTGCTGGCTGTTTGCTTACATGTGACAGCAGCAATCAGATTTCTTGCAAAAATTAGAACAACACTCCTAAAGCCAAATCCATATAAGATCGAGTTTGTGAAAAAAATGAAAAGACTCTGGGTCGGACTTTGTAGACAAGATGAACGAGAGTATAATAAAAAAAATGTGTTTTATTAATAACAAATCGCTCACAAACAGATCAAGTAAAGAAAGAGTTTAAAAAAACATTCATTAAACATAGAAAGATACATAAAACTATGATGTGAACAGGAGGTTGACACCAAATGGACAGCAGTGAGCCCCATAGATTTCTATTATATCCTGCGGGTTTGGTGCACTTTCTGAAAGTGGTGTTTGACAGGTGGTGAGGAGGCGATATGTTGTCTCCTTACCACCTGATTTAAACCCATGATTGCCAAGCAATGCGCATGATTGTGACACAGTAGTAAAGGTTAAAACAGGTGTGAGAAGGCGACACTGTGCCCGGTGATCTTTGACTTCTCCCATGTTATTCAGGTAGATTTCCACCTCTTTAAAGTGTTTGTTAACCCCCCCCCCCAAAAAAAAACAGATTCTGGTCCCGTAAAGCAGATTACACAGAACAGTGCTTGTGCCGTGTAATCTACCCCCTCTAAACTGTTAAAAAAAAAAACTAAACTTGCCACTTCCTGTATGGCTTTTCTAAACAGACCACGAAAATCAGGGCTGCTCCGCCCTGATCAACATGGTCAAAGTGCCTCCCTTAGTTATAGGCTGTGTGCTCTGCTCTCCTCTCTCCCCTCTCCTTCCTGCCTGCCTGTTACGGAACCATGAACCAGACGTACAACAAGAGATAAGTGAAAATAAGAAGGCTTTATTGAAAATCAAGCTGTAAAGCAAAAGTCCAAACGCATGGTGAAACCGAAGCAGAGTCTTGTGAAGCCAGATATCAGGAACCAGAAGGGTAGTCAGACGAAGCCAGGATCAGGAACCAGCAGGGAAGTCAGACGAAGCCAGGATCAGGAACCAGCAGGGAAGTCAGACGAAGCCAGGATCAGGAAGCAGCAGCAGTCTTAGAAGCATGTGAACACAGGAGGACCAAGCAAGGAACTGAAGCCACAGAACTCCTATATATATGAGCCAGGCATCCAGCTCCTCCCAGTGGGAAGGAGCCGCAGGGTGGGAGGCTACAAGAGTCCCAGAAACCAAGATGGCCGCCAGCACATGTCAAACGAAGGAGACAGGAGAGAGGTAAGACCATGACAGTACCTCCCCCTCAAGGGCCCCTCCTCCGCGGTGCAAAAAACGGTTTCTGAGGAAAACGTGCGTGGAAGGCTCGGAGCAAGGCAGGAGCATGGACATCTGCGGAGGGAACCCAGGAACGCTCCTCTGGACCATAACCACGCCAGTGGACCAAAAACTGCACCCGACCGCGGACCAGGCGTGAGTCCAGGATATTGCTCACCTCATACTCCTCATGATTGCCCACTTGGACCGGACGAGGCCGAGGAACCGAGGAAGTGAAGCGATTGCACACCAGTGGCTTCAACAGGGAGACATGAAACACGTTGGAGATCCGCATGCCAGGAGGAAGCGCAAGGGCATAGGCTACCGGGTTTACCCTGCGAAGCACTCGGAAGGGACCAACAAAGCGAGGAGCCAGCTTGGGAGTGGGCACTCGAAGGTTGAGGTTGCGAGTGGACAACCATACACGGTCTCCGACCAGGTAGGAAGGAGCAGGCGCTCGTCTGCGATCAGCCTGGAGTTTCTGGCGCTGCGCAGAGACCTCAAGGGACTTCTGGATCTGTACCCAAGAGGCGCGTAGGACGGAAAGATGATCCTCCACAGCCGGAATATCCTGGGGGGAGAATGCCTCCGGTAACACAGCAGGTTGGAACCCATAATTGGCCATGAAGGGAGACGTCCCAGAGGAAGAGTTCACCGCCGTGTTCCTGGCAAACTCAGCCCAAGGCAGGAGGTCAACCCAATTGTCTTGGTGATCGGAGACATAGCAACGAAGGAATTGCTCCAAGGCCTGATTGGATCGTTCTGCGGCCCCATTGGACTGAGGGTGGTAGGCCGAGGAGAAGGAGAGATGAATCCCCAACTGGGAGCAAAAGGCGCGCCAGAACCTGGACACAAACTGACTCCCCCGATCCGACACTATCTCCTTGGGCAAACCGTGCAACCGGAAGACCTCCCAGGCAAAAATCGTGGCCAACTCTTGTGCAGAGGGTAACTTCCTGAGAGGAACACAGTGGCACATTTTGGAAAACCGATCCACAATCATGAGAATGACCGTATGGCCTCGGGATGCAGGGAGGTCCACAATGAAATCCATCCCCAGGTGTGACCATGGGCGCTCCCCGGTGGCTATGGGTTGCAGCAGGCCCAACGGAAGGTGCCGAGGGGACTTACTTTGGGCACAAACGGAGCATGCCGCTACATATGCGGCGATGTCGGAACGTAGGGAAGGCCACCAGAACAGACGTGAAACAGCCCAGGACAGCTGATTCTTACCAGGATGCCCCGCGGTCTTGGAGTTATGGTAGGTTCGCAACAACCGAGTGCGCAACTCCTCAGGCACAAAACATCTGCTGTTGGGTCTCCCAGAGGGAGCACCAGATTGAGCCGCCAAAATCTGCTCACCAAGGGGAGAGGTCAGGCTGGTGCGAATGGCGGCCAGGATCTGATTCGGAGGTATGACCGAAGTCGGTATAGATTCCTCCCTGGACAGCTCGGAGTACTGCCGTGATAAGGCATCTGCCCTGATGTTCTTGGAACCGGGTAGGTAGGAGACCACGGAATTAAAACGTGACAAGAACAGAGCCCATCTGGCCTGACGTGGTGTCAATCTCTTGGCCTCAGAAAGGTAGGTCAGATTCTTGTGGTCCGTCAGGATGAGAACCGGAACCACCGAGCCCTCGAGCAAGTGCCTCCACTCTTTGAGAGCCTGCACTATGGCCAATAACTCCCTGTCACCAATCTGATAGTTGCACTCCGCGGGTGACAGTTTCCGGGAGTAAAACCCACAAGGAAGCAGCGGACCCTCTGGTGTTCTACGCTGAGACAGAAGGGCGCCTACTCCCGTCTCAGATGCGTCCACCTCGAGGACAAAGGGCAACCCAGGATTGGGATGAGACAGAATCGGGGCCGACACAAAGGCGGATTTTAGGGCCTCAAAAGCCTGGATGGCCTCGAGCGGCCAGACCTGGGAATTACTGCCCTTCCTGGTCAGATCCGTGAGAGGCTTGGCCAGCGTGGAGAAGTCCCTGATGAACTTCCGATAATAATTGGCGAAGCCCAAAAAGCGCTGCAGGGAACGAAGACCACTGGGCTGGGGCCACTGTAAGACAGCCGAAACCTTCTCAGGGTCCATGGAGAACCCCTCAGCGGAAATGATGTAACCTAAGAAGGTTACCTGGGACCGGTGAAATTCGCATTTCTCAAGCTTACCGAACGCGCGCACCTTATCGAATACATCCCGGTACTCCTCGTATTCAGGAGGCAACAGAGAGTCCGAGGAAGTACACAGCAACTTGACAGGCCCATGGATGCAACTAGCCCCACACTGTGGTGACCATGAGAGGATCTCGGCCGATCTCCAGTCAAAAGTCGGATTATGCTTCTGGAGCCAGGGGTACCCCAAGACCACCGAGTAGTGTGGAGACGAAATAACCTGGAAGCAGGCCGACTCACTGTGAACGGCACCAATGGCTATCCCCACTGGAAGGGTCTCATGAGTCACGTGTGGCGGCTGGAGGGGTCTGCCGTCTATCGCCTCTAGAGCCAGCGGGGAACCTCGAGCCTGCAGAGGAATGGCATTGGCGGCAGCGAACTCACTATCAATGAAAAAACCACCAGCACCAGAGTCCACCAACGCCTGGGTCGTCACCGAGCCCCCGACCCAGGAGAGGACAACAGTGATCAGTGGTTTATCAACACGGGAAACCGGGGACGAGGAGACTCCACCCAAGATCTGCCCCCGACAGGATCTCAGGTGCGAGCGTTTCCCGGACGGTTCGGACATGCCAACCGAAAATGCCCACCGAGACCACAGTACATGCATCGGCCCTCGCGTCTCCGGAGTACCCTCTCCCCCTCGGACAGGCGAGCAAACCCCAGCTGCATGGGTTCACCCCCAGACAAGTCAACCCCAGGAGGCGTGGGAGGAGAGGGAGGCACGGGTGGGACAGCAAACGTAGACGCCAACCTGTTAGGAGGCCTCCGCAGGCTCTCCTTAAAGGAAGGTCTCTCCCTGAGTCTGGTGTCAATCAAAATCAGGAAAGAAATAAGAGCCTCGAGCTCCACTGGTAGGTCCTTAGCTGCAACCTCATCCTTCAAGACATCCGAGAGACCATGAGAGAAAGCAGCGACCAGAGCCTCATTATTCCAGCCCACCTCTGCTGCCAGGGTACGAAACTCAATGGCGTATTCGGCTACGGATCGTGAACCCTGTCTGACGGACATAAGGAGCTTCGCAGCAGAGGCGGCGCGAGCCGGAACATCGAATACCTTCCGAAGAGAAGCAACAAAACCGGAAAACTTGGCAACCACCGGATTGTTGTTCTCCCATAAAGGGCTGGCCCAGGCCAAGGCCTTGTCCGAGAGCAGCGAGATCAAGAAGCCCACCTTTGATCTCTCCGTGGGAAAGGCATGTGGCAGCAACTCGAAATAAATGCCCACTTGGTTAAGGAAACCTCGGCACTGAGTTGGCTCTCCCCCAAATCGCTGTGGAAGGGGGGCAGAACCGGTCATACCCCGAAACACCGCAGGCGCAACAACAGGTGTCGGGGTAGACTCTGGCGCAACAACCGGAGCGGCAGTAGGAGCGGGACCAGGAGCGACAACCGACCCATCGGCAACGGGAGCGAAATGAGCTGTGCGTTCAAGCAGGGTTTGCAACACCACAGCGAACTGACCCAACAGGGACTCCAGCTGATCAAGTCTGGCAACCAGCGTGGGTAGCGAGGATGGCCCTGTACCGTCAAAATTCATGGCTTGGTCCTAATGTTACGGAACCATGAACCAGACGTACAACAAGAGATAAGTGAAAATAAGAAGGCTTTATTGAAAATCAAGCTGTAAAGCAAAAGTCCAAACGCATGGTGAAACCGAAGCAGAGTCTTGCGAAGCCAGATGTCAGGAACCAGAAGGGTAGTCAGACGAAGCCAGGATCAGGAACCAGCAGGGAAGTCAGACGAAGCCAGGATCAGGAACCAGCAGGGAAGTCAGACGAAGCCAGGATCAGGAAGCAGCAGCAGTCTTAGAAGCATGTGAACACAGGAGGACCAAGCAAGGAACTGAAGCCACAGAACTCCTATATATATGAGCCAGGCATCCAGCTCCTCCCAGTGGGAAGGAGCCGCAGGGTGGGAGGCTACAAGAGTCCCAGAAACCAAGATGGCCGCCAGCACATGTCAAACGAAGGAGACAGGAGAGAGGTAAGACCATGACACTGCCATCCCCATCTGTGTCTGTCTCCGGCCAGCCCCGCCCCCCCCCCCCCCCCCCCTGTCACTATTCTTGTAAAATAAAATTTAAAAAAATTCACTGCCAGCCTCTCTTTTATAGGCTGGCATAGCACACTGTGTCACTAGTTTTCTAAAATTTGCAGTATAAATACCTAATTTGAGCTGTTTTCAGGCCGGTCACCTGACTCGCAGCCGCTTTACAGCTACAATACAGGGCTTCTGCAGAAGAGACGAATGACCACGTGATCTCCCTGTCTCACATCAGAGGGAGATTACAGCCCCTCTCAAAGAAGACATCCATCAGAGCTGTAAAGTGGCCGTGAGTGATGTGACCGGCCTGAAGACAGCTGTAACTAGGTATTTACAGCGCTCGTTTTTTAAAACTACTGACATGTGCTATGCCAGAATCTCACAGAGGGCTGGCATAGTTTTATTTGGATGAGTTAACAAACCCTTTAAGGTTGCCTACCCTTGGTGTAAAGGCTCCCAAATGTTTCCTTTATAAGGATGGTCAGTCAGTGTTCTCCCGACATTACCCAAAGCAGTGTATAATCAGGTAAGTGGATTTATCCACAGAAAACTGCCCTTTTCAGCCTAATGTCAGTAGTGTTGCTCTTATACTAATAAATAGAAATGGGAATGATATGAAGAGAAAAATGTGACTGAATATTTAACAATTTTTTAGACGCTTGACCAATCAGCTAACCCAGACCCCAATACCATTGGGCTGCATTTCCCCCTGTTTCCAAATTCTAAGATACTGACTTCTTGGTTACTTTTGGGTAACAGTTTACATCTACGGAGAGGCAAAGTTAACTGAGCTTTATAAAATTAAAGAGACCATGTCATCAACTTAAAAATGGCAGGTAAATGCACAGAAAAATCTAATATTTTAAATGCTTACTTGCAACACTTTTCTTTCCCATAAGAACATTTTATTAACTTGCAATGTGTCTATTATACAATTTCTTGTTGTTGCTGTTTTTTCATGATGACAGAAATACAGATGTTAGTTCTTTTCGCAAACAAATGTAGTATCACACAAATAAGACACTCATATACAGTATCAGAAAGGAAACAGAAAACGCCACACTATAAAATACAGGATATTACTGTCTGACAAAGTGTAAACACCATGAATGCAAATATTACTTTGACCAGGAGGTGGAGACAAAGCATTATTCTAGAAATGCTTTCAAACTTGAATAGTGTGGTGCATTGTCTGGTATGCTTTGTCCAACAAGTTTCTATATAGATACTTTAAAGACTAAGTTCAACTTTTGTAATGATAAAATAATATATGCACATGATTTTGCAGGTAAATAAAATGCATTTAATATTTTTTACACTGCAGCCTGCTAAGCATTCCACCCACAATTAGTGGGTTGGGGAAAGAGACCGCCGCTCCAGATGAGTGCACTTCGGTGGTGAGTCTGAACTCAGAGAGATCCAATGGGTGCAGGCAATGCACGAAGCATAAATGGAGGCAAAAAGGTATGGACAGCCGCACTCCGATAAATGTAAAAAACAATAAAAGCCTTTAATCCAGTAAAAAACCACTGCACAAACAGAGAAACAGCAAACGGTGGGATAATATAGTGGGTTGGAGTGAACTGTCAGGCTCCTGCAGACACTACAGTACAGCTGTCTACCTATTTATTCACAGATTACTGTGAATCAATGACTATGTGGGTGGAGCTCTACACAGCAGCGCTGTTTTTAAAATATGACTATGTGTAGGCAGAGGAACCCACAACCCCCTGTGATAAGGAAAGGGGGAAAGGTTGACCGCTGCACAGTAGCATGGTACACTCTATGTAACATGTTACAAAAGATAAACTTGTCCTTTAAATTTCTGTAGTTCAAACATTGCTCTTAAAAATGCTTACAAAACTGCATTCAGTGACTAATGCAGACAGGTCAATGCTCTAGCTGCAAAAATCATACTGTTGAAAAGGAGGAACAAAGAATTACCACTCTAATTTAAACAAGAAGCTGTCTGAGCTCAGGAGCCCCACAAATTATCACTGGAAGTTCCGCACCACCAGTCATGTAGCTACAGTTAAGTGGACCTAGCCCCAGAAATAAGTTTCAAGTTAAAGTGATAATAAACCTGTGACAGACAGGGACTGGGGCTTTTGGAGGGGACTAGGATAAGGTTACCAGATTTTTAAAATTAAATCCGGGGACATATTTTTTCTTTACTAGTAATGGCGGCAATCAGCGACTCTCTGCCCGTCGCCACCCACCTCTCAAGTCTTACTCTTCGGGCCCCCCGGCTACTACTGGATGGGGAGCGGAGGAAGATCACTCCGCCAGGGAAGGCAAGGAGATAGGCAGGTGGCTGGCCAGGATTTGAGCCAAGGCAGAATAACATGCGAGCGAAGCTGAATGGGCATGCGCCCGAAACTGAAGAAATATTCCCTCCGCTCCGACCAGCACATGATCATCAGAAAGGGCCACAGATAATGGGAAAAATACAACTCCCTATGCTAGTAGGCACGGAGGAGCGGGGGGTGTAATTCAAATTTTTTTATTTTAATTCTGCACTGACTGTCTTTGAAATTGCCCCTGCCCCCTATAAAATCCAATCTGGGGACAAAACCAGGGACAGACTTGGTCCAGGGACAGTGTCCTCAATCAGGGGACTGTCCCCTGAAACTGGGGATGTCTGGTCACCCTAGACTAGGAGCTAGCCTTTTAACCAATGATTATGGCCCTGGAGCATAGGAAAGAGCCGGGTCCGGAAACCCATTGACTGACCAGGAGTATCTAGCGGGATTATGCAGCCAGGAAGCCCCAGAACAGTGGTATGTCTGTGGGAACATTGTATTGGATAGATTGTGCAGACACACCATGGATACAGAACTCTTCTTTGTGCATATTTTTTATCTTGCCAGGCTTGGCCTCAAGAGCTGCATAATGCAGCATTTTCCCATTTTGTCCCAGCAAAATAACAGACTGTACTTGGAGATTTCACATTTGAAAACTTTAAATTATAAGTGCCAGCTCACACCTGAGCTGCACACCTTCTGCACCCAGGGTCACAGACGCCTGGGTGCATAAATATTTCTGGCGCCTCCACATGGGTGTGGTCATCTTACTAACTCCTCCTTTTTACAAATGTTTCTATGGAAACAACTTAGGGCCAGATTCACAAAAGGGATACGCAGGCGTATCTGCTGATACGCCGTTGTATCCCTGTTTCTATCTATGCGGCTGATTCATAGAATCAGTTACGCATAGATATCCCTAAGATCCGACATGTGTAATTGTTTTACACTGTCGGATCTTAGGATGCAGTACCGCGGCTGCCGCTGGGGGCATTTCTCGTCGTAATCCAGCGTCGGGTATGCAAATTAGCACTTACGGAGATCCACGAAGCTTTTTCCCTTCGCTAAGTCGCCGTAAGTGTTAGTTTGCCGTCGCAAAGATAGGGTACCTTTTACAAAGTGTAAAGTTAGTACCCGTCTTTCCCGCGTCGCTGTCCAATTTTTAAAAAAAAATAAAAAATTCCCGGCGCAACTCTTTTTTTCCCGACGCAACTTTTTTTTACCCGTCCCGATTCACAAAACCTTGGCGCATCATAACTTCGCGCAAAGCACGTCGGGAAAATAGCATCGGGAGCATGCGCAGTACGTCCGGCGCGGGAGGGCGCCAAATTTAAATGGGACTCGCCGCATTTGAATTGGCCTGCCTTGCGCCGGACTGGTAAGTGCTTTGTGGATCGGGCACTAACTTGTGTAATTTGCAGCGGTGTAACTTAAATCAGAAAAGTTACGTTGCGCCCGCTGGCTGTGAATCTGGCCCTTAATCTCTCATACATGTGGCTTTTTAGAGCTGTTTTATACAGCGCCTTGAAAAAGTATTCATACCCCTAAAAAAATTCCACATTTTGTTAAGTTACAATGAAAAGCGTAAATGTATTTTATTGGGATTTTTTGTGATAGACCAACACAAAGTGGCGCATGAAAAAATGAAAGAACCTCGCTCTATGGAATAGCTAAATGAGCTAGTTGTAGAAAATTGTAAATATATATAATCTGCTTCCCTCAAAGTGCAATAGTGCTAGCCTTATCTGTTTTGGGGTGTCCAATAGCATGGAACTTAATAAATTGTATTACATTTTGTTCATATACAAATAAAGGGCATAGTGCTCAAAACAATTTGGAATAGTTAATAATCCAGTGCTGAAAACACAGTGATTTTAAATATTTCATCAAAGAACAAAAGTCCCTAAATCTTTTTGTGATGCAACTTCAATCTTTACACCATCACAAATGGCAAAACCTTCATGAGAAAACACCCGGTGGATGTGAGTGAAATTCCTATTCACCAGACCACCATGACCTCTTTAACTAAAAAGAAAGTCAGATGGGGCTTTTTTTTTAAAGTGGGTCTGTGGTCTTGCTGGTATATCAGAGGAGATATGGCTGAAATCTTGGTAATACTCCACTGCAGTAACAATCAAAAATAAATAAAAAAAACAGGACTATAGCGTAATACAGTTTAATTAAAAAAATAAATAAAATTAAAACATGAGCCAAATGGCCACTTACATTGGTAGGTGCCTTTCTTCTGCACTGGAGGTATAAAGCATCTGTCACCAGGTCAACAGAAGGAACAGCTGTCCCGCTTGCGCTGCATTGGTCGACATGTGTTCCACCGCCATGGTATGACAGAAACCAAAAGTGTCCAGAAGTAACGTGACCGGGATGCGCCTCAACTTAAATTTCGTTCTTCACAAAGTCACCAATGTCTTTGATGAAATAGTTGTTTTTAATGAAATATTTAAAATCACTGTTATTTCAGGACTGGAATATTAATTAATCATTAATTTGTTGAGCACTATGCACTTTATTTGTATATGCACAAAATGTAATACAATTTAATATGTTCACAGCGCCTCCTACAACGTGGCACATAATTGTGAAGTGGACAGAAAATGATAAATGGTTTTCAAATTGTTTTTCAAATAAATATGTGAAAAGTGTGGCGTGCTTTCACTGCAATTACAGCTGCAAGTTTTTTTGGGTATGTCTCTACCAGCTTTGCACATCTAGAGAGTGACATTTTTGCCCATTCTTCTTTGCAAAATAGCTCAAACTCTGTCAGATTAGATGGAGAGCGTCTGTGAACAGTAATTTTACAGTCTTGCCACAGATTCTCAGTTGGATTTAGGTCTGTACTTTGACTGGGCCATTCTAACACATGAATATGCTTTGATCTAAACCATTCCATTGTAGCTCTGGCTGTATGTTTAGGGTCATTGTCCTGCTGGAAGGTGAACCTCGGCCCCAGTCTCAAATCTTTTGCAGAGTCTAACAGGTTTTCTTCTAAGTTTGCCCTGTATTTGGCTCCATCCATCTTCCCATCAACTCTGACCAGCTTTCCTGTCCCTGCTGAAGAAAAGCATCCCGACAACATAATGTTACCACCACCATGTTTGACGGTGGGGATGGTGTGTTTAGGGTGATGTGCAGTGTTCGTTTTCCGCCAAACAAAGCATTTTGCTTTTAGACCAAACAGTCTCCTTTGACCAGAGCCCCTTCTTCCACATGTTTGCTGTGTCCCCACGTGGCTTCTCGTAAACTGAAAACAGGACTTCTTATGGATTTCTTTCAGCAATGACTTTCTTCTTGCCACTCTTCCATAGGCCAGACTTGTGGAGTGCATGACTAATAGTTGTCCCGTGGGCAGATTCTCCCACCTGAGCTATGTATTTATTTATTTATTTATTATCAGGTACTTATATAGCGCCATCAATTTAGCACTTTAAATATACATTGTACATTCACATCAGTCCCTACCCTCAAGGAGCTTATGGATCTCTGCAGCTCCTCCAGAGTTGCAATGGGCCTCATGGCTGCTTCTCTTATTAATGCTCTCCTTGCCTGGCCTGTCAGTTTGGGTGGATGGCCATCACTTGGCAAGCTTACAGTTGCGCCGTACTCTTTCCATTTTCGGATTATGGATTGAGCAGTGCTCCGTGAGATGTTCAAAGCTTGGGATATTTTTTTTTATATAACCTAATCCTGCTTTATACTTCTCCACAACTTTATCTCTGATCTCTCTGGTGTGTTCCTTGGCCTTCTTGATGCTGTTTGTTCATTAAGGCCAGGTTCACACTGGTACGACAAATGCTCCGACATTGGGAGTTCATGTCGCATGACATATGAAAATCAATGTTAACTGGTCCGACACAAGTTGGTCCAACTTTGAAAATGCTCCTTGCACTGCTTTTGTCCAACTTTGATCCTACTTCAGCCCATTGAATATCACTGAAATTGGATCAAAGTCAGATTGCCGCCTTCCCCCATCCGCCATTTGTCTCCTGTCGGGGGGGGGGCTTTTGCGGTGATAGTCCGCCGTTGGTCTCCCGTGGGGTGTGGGTGTTTGCTTGCAGCGATTATCGTCCGTCCGGGGGGGGGCTGGAATTAGTTTGATTAGAATAGAAATATTTAGCACCAGCTGCAACTGCTATGCTGGTAAGGTAGATTCAGAGAAAGTGTTATCTCTCTATCTATTTTCAGTGTACACAAAATTATATTTAATGGCAGTGTTTCATTTTTTTTAAACAATCGTGCTGAGGTTTATACATGTCTGTGAAACTCTTGCTTGTGACACAGCAATCAAACATTTTTTATAAGTACAAGAAGGCTTTTGCTTTATTTAATCACGACCCTTTAAACTCCTCCAGCTGCAACTTGGACACAACCAATGTTAGCGAGCTGCATTACTGCTCTACTTAGGGTGCCCATAGGTGCCCCAGGTCTTTTACTATCCCAGTTAGGCCCCTGACAGAGAAGTTAACCTTGAAAAAGGATGAATGAGAAACACCTTAGAACAGGAGACGTGAGACGCAAGGAAAGTGGGTAAAGAACTTTATAGTCAGGATGCTTACCAAGTATAAACAATAAATGTAAACCATGGGACTTAATTTTGCTGTGATACTTTGTGTAGTGAATTTATTTCACAACTGCAAGAAACCCCTTCTTGTGAATGTTTTGATGAAAAAACCCAGTCCAGGTAGCCACAAACTTTCAAGGCACTGTTAAGCCACCTGTGCTATTTATTTTTACGCTCAGTGTTTGTTATTATTTCAGCATAGTTTGGCAGAGTTCTAATAATCCCAAGGTTGTGTTCCATTGGATCAGTTTACGTCAGTCTGGAACAACCATACCTAACAGGTTTGGAGCCTTCAACACCATCAGCCTTCCAAATAAAATGCCACTTTAGCGTCTCTGCTCCAGCAATTTAACAAAAAAGCATACATTCAGTCATGTAAATTGAAGGATTAACACTTATGCAGACTTCCTGATACCAGGGGTTTGGGGTTATATAACTAAAATAAGGTGGTTTTAAAACGTTCCCACCTCTCATCTTGTTATTGGACATTCACCATCTGCCTTGACACATTCCATGGAGATTAATGTGACTGTTACCTGTGTGGATATAAATACCAGGGTATGTTCCTGACGCTCATTAGACATGAAAATGTGATATAAGTGATAGGGATAAACAGCAAACATTACAAAGTCCAGTTCATTTTGACAAATTCCTACTAGCTTTAGCATGGCCTAAAAAAATAAGAACCTTCCCATAGACATAGAATACTGGTATCTCAGAAGTTTTTTTGCAAGTTTGTAGCTACCCAGACTGTTTTTTTTATAAAAAAAAAATGCACCGGGTGCAGCGTATCTAAGATACACTACGCTGCCGTAACTTATTTATTTTATTTCGAATCCTCAAAGAATTTGCACCGTAAGTTACGGCGGCGTAGTGTATCTCTGGCGGCGTAAGGGCGCGGAATTCAAATGGATGTAATGGGGGCGTGTTTTATGTAAATACGTTGTGACCCGACGTAAACGACGTTTTTTTTTAACTGCGCATGCGCCGTCTGTGGGGGTATCCCAGTGCGCATGCTCGAAATTAAACCGGAACCAGCCAATGCTTACGACGGTGACATCATTCTACGCAAATTCCTATTCGCGAACGACTTACGCAAACGACGTAAAAAATTCAAAATTGGACGCGGGAACGACGGCCATACTTAACATTGAGTACGCCTCATAATAACAGCTTTAACTATACGCTGTAAAAAGCCCAACGCAAACGACGTAAAAACAATGCGCCGGCCGGACGTACGTTCGTGGATCGCCGTAAATAGCAAATTTGCATACTGAACGCGGAATTCGACGGAAACGCCACCTATCGGCCGCCGAAAAAATTGCAGCTTAGATCCGACGGCGTACTAAGACATACGCCTGTCAGATCTAGCCGAGATGCCGTTGTATCTTGTTTTGTGGATACAAAACAAAGATACAACGCGCAAAATTTGAAATTACGCGGCGTATCAAGAGATACGCCGGCGTAATTTCTTTGTGGATCTGCCCCATTATGTTTAAACATAGGGGAGAAAAAGAACAAAGTAAAAAGTAATCTGCTATGTGTCTGTATTGTCCAAAAAGCAATAATTTCCCCTTTTTTCAAGGCCAGCTACACACTAATGTATTACCGATTACAAGTCCTTAGATGTGTTGGCTGCACTAGTTTCCTTTTTTATGCATTTTTCATTTATTTTTATCTGCTGATCCTACGAATAATGTGTTCCTGCTCTAGCATTACAACACTCAGTTATTGTACTGTATATACAGTATAGAGATGCAGCACTGTCACCCTAGACTGCTCTCCTTTTTGGACTTCAAACACCTCCTCCATTCCTGAGATCCCGAAGATAGTTTGGAAAGCTGATACAAGGACACCGGGTTTCTGTAAGGACTGCTAAGCTCCAATATATTAAATGTATACACTTAAAATAACATTTTACAAAAACAACATGCTGCACCAATAAAGCTCTAGAACCAATGATGATGCTCGAAATTATTTATATTAATCTGATGTGTATGTACAGTATATGTAAAAATATGTTTCATATATATATATATATATATATATATATAAGATTTCAATGGAACTGAAAAGGATGAGTAAATCTAGCCTAGAATGATACAGTAGTTTACAGTAGTTTACCTCATTTTTTACAATTTATAAATCTGACTATGACCTAATGTTAGATTTTCAGATAGATTTAAAGTTGAACTCCAGTCAGCAGTAGAAAAAAATAACTATGTAATTGCCTCCCCAATCATTCCCCCCTTCTTTATTTGGGCACCTGGAATACTTCTCTAATGGATGGAGTTTCTTCAAACAAAACCCTGCAGTTTAGAAAAATATAGACTGTCATTGCTATTATAACAAAAATTCTAGTTACCCTGGATTTAGTATTTTCAGAGTGATTTTCTTTAGTGATTTTTACTGAAAATTTTGAACAAGTTAGGTAAAAAAAATCCTAATCTGCTAAATTGCTCTTAGTCAGTGACTTACAGAGTTTTGAATACCGTGAATACCATGAAAGCTATCAGCTTTTAAACTATTTGTATCAGCTTGTTTTCTTGTTGTTTTTTTGTACGTCACTGGTTTCTGCTTAGTCAAATGAAAGCTGGATTAACTGCCATACTGACTTTGAGTTCATGGCTTTATATTTTTGAGTGTAATAAATAAATATAGATTGTAAACAGTAGCAAAATCAACCAAATGTCTTGCAGAATGCAGTAATATGAATAAATGTAATCACCCCATAGGCTTGGACTCATTTCTGAGTTATATAACCAACTACTTTCACACATCGTTTCCTCTCCCCTAACCTATACCAACAAATGGGAAAGAGACCTTCAGTTACAACCAAACTACATAAATTGGACCCAAATTTGGCAAGACACCAAATCAGCCTCACCGAATATAGTGGCTCTTGAAACAAACTACAAGTGCTCACTAGGTGGTACATGGTCCCTGCCAAAATTTCAAAAATGTCTCCACAATAGCCTTCCCGCTGCTTTCAAGGCTGCCTTATCCTGGGTACACAAATGCATATTTGGTGGGAATGCAAAATAGTCAAATAATTTTGGTCAGAAGTGTTTCAAATTCTTAACACAATGTTTAATACTATTCTACCACCTGATCCATTTATGGCACTCCTGAACAGTAAGCCCCACACCCTATCACATCGTCAATTTAAACGAATGCTCTTTGTAACCACAGTAGCAAAGCAGACTGTTGCGACAGCATGGAAATCTGATTCATTATGTATTTTATCAGTTAAAAAAAGGATTACTCAATCCATGATTCATGCAAAAACATAAGCAATATTTCTTGACAAAATATCCAAATATGAAGACATATGGAGACAGTGGTTTGAGCATTTCCTACCTCCGGGTTTTGATAAAACATTGTTGTCTCCATGAGAAAGTTTGTCCTATAAATATCCTTTCTGGAAATATTCCTCATTCTCCACTTTATCGTACCCTTATCTAAAACTAGTTTAAGGTTTTACTTTATTTTCTTATAACAAGTTTAACCAATCAAAACAAGGGTCATCTAGAATAGTTGGGAATATAACTTAATCTCCAGATAATGCCAAGCCAATTAGCAGGAACTTGGCCCTGGAAACGTTTTCTAATTTCTCCTAACTATTTTAGGTTATTTGACCCGCTATATCGAGCAAACGTTATCTTCTTCCATTTTCGCTATAATTAAATATTACTTTTTATATTCTCCTATCTTGATTATATATGATTGTTAATATTAATAGCTAAAATGACATCACTAAATTGTATATTGAATACTCCTTACATTGAGTTCTATATACTTAAAGCGGAGGTTCACCCTAAAAACAAGTATATACCATACAATCCAGCATACTGCCGACATGTACAGTATGCTGGGTTTTTTTTTCGGTTTACATACCGTAGTATAGGTATTTTCCCCCTGGCTTCCGGGTTGTGAATCCCGCGGGAGTGGGCGTTCCTATTCAGGGACTAAGTGATTGACGTATGACAAAAGCTTCACCCCCGGCGCAAAAGGCGTGTCACCAGTTTCCAAAAAAAGCCGAACGTCGGTGCGCAGGCACCGTATAGTGCCGTATAGAGCCGACTCGACGCTCGGCTTCTTTCGTAAACTGGTGAGGCACATTATGCGCTGGGGGTGAAGCTTTTGTCATCAGTCAATCACTTCGTCTCTGAATAGGAACGTCCACTCCCGCGGGATTCACTACCCGGAAGCCAGGGGGGAAAATACCTATACTGCGGTATGTAAACCGGAAAAAAAAAACAGCATACTGTACATGTCGGCAGTATGCTGGATTGAATGGTATATACTTGTTTTTTAGGGTGAACCTTAATGGGAGAAGTATAGCTATAATTGCTTGTTTTTATTTTTTGAAATTTATTCTTTTCATTGTATTGTACAAATATGAATGGTACTATTATTAGGACTTTTGTTATGCCTTATGAAAACACAAAAAAATAATCAAACAGAATAAAAAAACAAGTATATACCAACAGAATAAATGTTATTGTAAACAATCAATATTAAAATATGACCAATGCACTGAAGATGCATGTACGTATATAAGCCTATATACAAAAGATGTTAAGCCCCATAAACAGTAATACACATTTTTACATTTGTAAAAACATATTTTTTTATAAAGTGCTCAGAATTATTTTCTAATTACGGGAATGGGCGTGGTGGTCAGAGCAATATACGTGATCATGTAAAAGATATTCTGTGCAATTTGCATAATAAATAGTGAATAATAAAAATGATCAAGTTAATTACATTTTAATTATGTTGTCAGTATACAAATGTAGAATATTAAAAAAATCTAATATACAATAAATATATTCCTTTATAAAAAAAAATTGTAAAGCTTTCAAATCTAGATATAGAAAGAGTTACAAGAATATCTTTTTTTTTGGTTTAGATATACGTAATTTTCACATTGCTTCTAAATGTTCTGCTAGGATGCTTAGTAGACAGATCTCAGTGGATGAGATTTGGATGGAAAGGAGGGAGGGAGGAACAGTAAACATATTCCTGATTTATGGTAAAGAGTCATCCTACAGAATACACTGAGACTGTGAATGTGTGGATGAATACATCTCTAACTGAGTTTCCATCCCACGTACTTGTGAAATGGCAATTCAGATTCCCTTTAAGTCTTCTTGCTTTCGCACTTGAAGTCCCTCATTACATTTTCAATCTGAGAGGTACAAGACTATTAAAGAGCATTAACTTGTTAAATTTTGTAATCTTTGCTTGCAAACCAATAAAGCATCTTATTGAATGGGACCTAGTGACATAACTACAAATCACAAACTCCCATAGCAAAATATGAATGGTTCTCGCACCCCCACACATACACAAACACTACTTGCTCTCCCTTCCCATAAAATCCCTGTAGCACCTTGCACTTTACACCCCTAATAGGATGTTGTTTGCTTTCCGATAGTGTCTTATTTTTGCCCTTTTTACATTGAAGGTCAGTGTAAATTCCACCCAACCACCCCCAAGAAAACTCATTGGTGCCTAGTAGAAATGACAAGCCCCACTAATAAAATGCCATATACAGTGATAAATATAAATGCCCCCACGTGAACTACTAATGTGGTAATTCTGCTCTTCATTCAGATAAAATCTTCGGGCCAGATTCTCTTAGATCGGCGTATCTTTGTTCCGGTGTAGCGTATCCTATTTACACGACGCCTCCGCAACTTAGACGGGCAAGGGCTGTATTCTCAAAGCACTTGCTCCGTAAGTTGCGGCGGCGTAGTGTAAATAGGCCGGCGTAAGCCCGCCTAATTCAAATTTGGAACAGGGGGCGTGTTTTATGTAAATGTTATGTGACCCGACATGATTGACGTTTTGCATGCACCTTCCGTGGAATATCCCAGTGTGCATTGCTCCAAAGTATGCCGCAAGGACGTATTGGTTTCCACGTTAATTACGTCCAGCCCCCTTACGCAAACGACGTAAAATATTCAAAATTCGACGCGGGAACGACGTCCATACTTAACATTGGTACGCCGCATGTACGCCACCATATAGCAGGGGTAACGGAAAAAAGCCTAACGTAAACGGCGTATCGGTACTGTGTCGGCCGGGCGTACGTTCGTGAATTCGCGTATCTAGCTGATTTACATATTTCTAGGCGTAAATCAGCGTACACGCCCCTAGCGGCCAGCGTAAATATGCAGTTGAGATCCGACGGCGTAAGAGACTTTCTAATAGAAATCTATGCGTAACTGATTCTATGAATCAGGAGCATAGATACGACAACGCAACTGAGAGTTACGACGAAGTATCAGGAGATACGCCGTCGTAACTCCGTTGTGAATCCGGGCCTGTGTCTTTTTGTGTGGTTCTGCTAAAAATCACTGGCCCAGATTCAAGAAGCACTTGCGCCCGCGCAACCATAGGTTGCGCGGCGCAAGTGCTTACTTGCTCCGGTGTAACGAGTGCTCCTGATTCAGGAACCTCGTTACACCGGCTGCAGCCTAAGATATGACAGACATAAGCCTCCTTATGCCTTCATATCTTTGGCTGCATTCTTGCGTTGGCCGCTAGGGGGCGCGGCCATTGTGATCGGCGTATAGTATGCAAATTGCATACTACCACCGATTCACAAAAGTTGCGCGGGCCCTGCGCACGCAAGGTACGGAGTTTCCGTACGGCGACTTTAGAGCAAGGTTGCTCCTGCTATAGCAGGGGCAACCAATGCTAAAGTATAGCCGCCCTTCCCGCTCGTGAAATTTAAATTTCACGTCGTTTACGTAAGTGATTCGTGAATAGCGCTGGACGCCATTCACGTTCACTTAGAAGCAAATGACGTCCTTGCGACGTCATTTGCCGCAATGCACGTCGGGAAAGTTGCCCGACGGAGCATGCGCTGTTCGCTCGGCGCGGGAGCGCGCCTAATTTAAATGATTCCCGCCCCCGGCGGGATCATTTACATTAGGCAGCCTTACGCCCGGCTGTTTAGCATATCGCCCGCGCAATTTACGGAGCTACTGCTCCGTGAATCGCGGGCAAATCGAAATATTTGCGTGGGCGCAGAGCACAAATCGTTGCCCTTTGCCCACGCAAATATTGCACGGATCTACCTGAATCTGGGCCACTGTCTTTTTGTGTGCTTCTGTGTTATTATAGCAATAGCATTGCCTTGTTGATAGGAAAATCCGAAGTTATCGTTTTTTTTACTCATCTTTCTGCACTTTTGTGCATTTTAATACTACGGTAGAATAAATGTATGGGTAATACATTTAAAATGTAGCTATAGTTAAAAGTTGAATGGTATACAGTATGTGGGGGTCTTATGTCTAGCAAATTACAAAAATGTTATATATTTCTGTCTTCATGAGCCGGAAATGCTGGTGTCAAAGAAAAGAGAACTTAATAATTAAGGTATGATGATGCTAAAAAATAGGGGGAAACCCGATACTGCCCCCCATGTGAATTAGCAAGGATAAAGGTTTTTCCTACTAATTCACCCGAAAAAGTAGTCTAAATAAACACACACACAGAAAGTTTTTGACAAGTCATTCAGGAAGAAGGGGGAGGGGGCAATTTCCCCAGGTTCAGTGTGGGAGGGGCACCGGATTGCAAGCATGCAGAAGAATCTGTGCACAAAATACTCTGGCTGTCACACCCACCACCCTATGCCCCAACCTCTATTGCTCCAATAGCATGCCCAAAATGGAGCTGGGGATGCACTTGTACCCATTGCCTGCCTCCTCTTTATGGCAGCCTTTTCCAGATAGGAGAAGGATACTCTCTCGCTGGATAAAGGCTATTAGAGTAATAGCAGCACTACAGGTGGGGGGAATGAAGAAGAGAACATTACATCACAGTACTGACCACTGCTTCCCACCCCATGTCAGAATGAAGATGCCAGGAATGTGGGACTTTCTCTGCTTTCCAAACTGTACCATGTTGTGCTGTTACCCTTCCCTGCACCATGCAGTGTAAGTTTACTGAAAGAGAAAATAAAATATTGAATAGGTTAGGAATTGTTGGGAGTTTTTAGGTGCTACATAAACTATATTACCAAAAGTATTGGGACGCCTGCCTTTACACACACATGAACTTAGTCCGTAGGGTTCAATATTGAGGTGGCTCATCCTTTGCAGCTATAACGGCTTCAACTCTTCTGGGAAGGCTATTGTCATGTACCTGGTTGGAGGCCGAAATGCCGAGAGGGTTCCCCATGCGGCTGAGTGCAGTACACCTCTGAGGTTGGGTACAGAGGGTGTAGTGCCCAGAGAAGCACAGGTTGCCAGATGGATCCAGGAGAGAAGAGCTGGAGAGTGCCTGAAGAATACTGGAGAATACAGGAAACACCGCTGGGCTGCAGTCTCTAGGAATCCTCTGTAACACTTGGCAAGGTGTGCACAAGGAGCAACAGTGGAACCTGGCTGGGGATCAAACACTGTGGATCCAGGCAGGAGATGCAGGTTGCAGGAACGGAGACAAGCCAAAGGTCTGGTATTGGAAAACAGGCAGGAACAGATAACTGAAGCAAAGTCTGTGAAACAAGCCGGGATCAGGTGCTGGAGAAGGTAACAAGTCAGTAAAGCAAGCCAGGGGGTCAAACCAGGAGAGCATATCAGACAGGTCAGGAACAAGCCGGGTCACAACCAAGCCGGGTCACAACAGAAAATACAAACAGCAGTAGTACAGAGGCTCAGGGACTCAGGAAGGCTGACGACAATCCAGCAATTTCGATCAGACAGTGGCAGCCTTTTATAGGCCAGCAGGAGGATCCACCTGTCACATGATGTGCCTATGGTGCCCATTTCTTCTACTGGCAAGATTGCCAGTACTTCTTCTACGACCATTTCCCTGACAGCTATCCACAAGGTTTAGGACTGTGTCTATGGGAATGTTTGACCATTCTTCCAGAAGTGCATATGTATGGTCAAGCATTGATGTGGACAAGAAGGCCTGGCTCGCAGTCTCTGCTCTAAACCATCCCAAAGATGTTCTGTCCCCTGCACTTTGTACATTCGTTTTGCTCACCCTTGCACATTTTAATTGGTCTAATCCTGACCTCTGCCCTCTATACATAGGTACAATGATCAGGTGTGGTTATCAGGCGTGGGTAAGATGATTGGTCATGCAAAACACAGGATAGGACGAGAGCTAGGCAGTTTGGTATGTTCATCAATGCGTTTCCAAACAGGTGAGTGCAAATACTGAACAGGTGCAGTGGACACTGTGAGTAGTTCATAGGTATGGTTCCCAATGAATGGATCAAAACACTTCACACATGATGCCAGTTCAAAATGAATAAAACAATGGCTTGTCTGTAGTGATCTTCAAAATATCAGGTAAAGGAAATAGGTACTCTTACCAGCTGTGATGGACTTACTTGTTAATACTAACAGCAAGTCAGACAAGGTGTGGTGGTCTCAGCGGACCCTGGGCTCTCTGCGGATGGTTCTGTAGAGGTGGTCACTCCGGTTAGGATGATGAAACCAATCTGATCAGATGTCTCCCCTCTGGAACAGGACCCCAAGTGGATAAGGCAGATGGTGAAATGGCCAGGCTCAAGAATCAGCTCAGCAGGTATGAGTGTATGGAAACAAAATTAAATGCTCCCAATGGTGCACATACATGCTGAGTACCCCATACTGCTTTTTACCATAATGATCAGGTGATTTTATCTTTTAAATTCCAATAAAGCCTTCACTGGTTTATTTTTTGATCTGCACCATTGGGAGCATTTCTTTTTTGTTTCCATACACTCATACCTGCTGAGCTGATTCTTGAGCCTGGCCATTTCACCATCGGCCTTATCCACTTGGGGTCCTGTTCCGGAGGGGAGACATCTGATCAGATTGGTTTCATCATCCTAACTGGAGTGACCACCTCTACAGAACCATCCGCAGAGAGCAGAGAGAGCTGGGTCCGCTGAGACCACCATGCCTTGTCTAACTTGCTGTTAGTATTAACAAGTAAGTCCATCACAGCTGGTAAGAGTACCTATTTCCTTTACCTGATATTTTGAAGATCACTACAGACAAGCCATTGTTTTTATTCATTTTGAACTGGCATCATGTGTGAAGTGTTTTGATCCATTCATTGGGAACCATACCTATGAACTACAGTGTCCACTGCACCTGTTCGGTATTTGCACTCACCTGTTTGGAAACGCATTGATGGACTCCATTTAGTATTATCTGTATACTATGTGATGTCTCAGTTTTCCTTTTTCATCACCTCACATTTTTGTATTTGGATTACACCTTTGCATGTCATATGCTTATGACAGCTTCTTCATATATTTTTTAGCGCTGCACTTCTTGTTCCCCATTTGCTATTGACTTTGTTTGTTTGTGTGCTGGCTGCTATAACGTTGTTTTTTGCTTTCATTTATTTTTATGTTTGTTAGCTAGCGCAGTTGTTTCCCCCACATTTCTAGTTTGGTATGTTCGCCCTGGACACTGGATGACTTTTTCCTGGCATTGCTTCCTGGTACCTGGCTTAATACAAAGTCGATAAGATTAAACAAGTTTATAATTATTATGTATATTAAAATATATTGTTGAATTACTGTATATAGGATCTTTGGGGATACTTGCTACTAATAACCACCTCTTCCAGCTTCATGTATATTTTTCTTTTCTTTTCATTAAGGGCTGCCATAAATATCCTAAAATACCGTGAGTCCATCATTACTCACCGAATAACTGAAATGCAGGAAGTGAATATAATACCAATCTCTGTTTGAATTTAGCCTGAAAGAGACCTTAATAGCACCCCAGAGAATTTCAAATAAGTGATTAATAAATCAAAATAGAAAAATCTGTTTATATATATATTTTATCATAAAAAAAAAGTCTTAACAGAAAATGTATATACACTAAAGCAGCTTTTGTGTGCACATATAGTACACTGTGTTGACATGCTCTCTTGTATATACATTTTGCAGAGGTGTGAGTTAATGCAGGCTAGGATAAATCTGTTTGTGGCCTCTGGCTTTATACAACAAAAAATAATGTGATTATGCTTATGAACACTTCTGGTGAGAAGAAAAACAGAAATGATGAATGATTTTCTCATTCTTGAAAACACAAAAAAAAAAAACTTCTATATTAAATTTGCTCTTTCTCTGCTAAAAAGTTGTGTTGTGTAGCCATCCTGGCTGGGTCAAGGGAATACCTGCACTCTTGAACCCAATCCTGCCTGCATAGGTTGGCCCAGAGGCTCACTGAGGTGCTATGGGCATGGGAACATACCCTAGGCCCTAGGACAGAGACATCCCCTGAGAGGCCCTCTGTCTGGCTTGTTCCATACCTTCCTAAGGCCTTACAGCTGTGGACCTCATCAGCAGTCCTTCTGGTACAAGTTGCATTTCCAGAAAATGTTCCCATTAGAGATTTGCAAAATAAAGAGTCCATACAACTACAGTCTTTTAGGTACTTTACTGGAACACAGTTAACTACATAATTACATGCATTCCTCTTAGATAGTGACGGCACAATCCTTCAGTTGCAAACAGATAAGACCCCTTTCACACTGAGGGTGTTTTGCAGGTGCTATAGTGTTAAAAATAGCGCCTGCAATCCGCCCTTAAACAGCTGCTCTATTCATTCTAGTATGAAAGCCCAAGGGCTTTCACACAGGAGCGGTGCACTGGAAGGGCATCAGAAAAAGTCCTGCCAGCAGCTTCTTTGGAGCCCATTAGTGGTGAACTCACCGGTCCTAATGCGCTCCTGCCCATTGAAATCAATTGGCAGCGCCGCCATACTGCTGGCAATACGCCACTGTAGCGGTGCATTGCGGGCTGTTTTAACCCTTTCTCTGCCGCTAGCGGGGGTTAAAAGATAGCAGCCGAGATAACTGAAGCAAAGTCTGTGAAACAAGCCGGGATCAGGTGCTGGAGAAGGTAACAAGTCAGTAAAGCAAGCCAGGGGGTCAAACCAGGAGAGCATATCAGACAGGTCAGGAACAAGCCGGGTCACAACCAAGCCGGGTCACAACAGAAAATACAAACAGCAGTAGTACAGAGGCTCAGGGACTCAGGAAGGCTGACGACAATCCAGCAATTTCGATCAGACAGTGGCAGCCTTTTATAGGCCAGCAGGAGGATCCACCTGTCACATGATGTGCCTATGGTGCCCATTTCTTCTACTGGCAAGATTGCCAGTACTTCTTCTACGACCATTTCCCTGACAGCTATCCACAAGGTTTAGGACTGTGTCTATGGGAATGTTTGACCATTCTTCCAGAAGTGCATATGTATGGTCAAGCATTGATGTGGACAAGAAGGCCTGGCTCGCAGTCTCTGCTCTAAACCATCCCAAAGATGTTCTGTCCCCTGCACTTTGTACATTCGTTTTGCTCACCCTTGCACATTTTAATTGGTCTAATCCTGACCTCTGCCCTCTATACATAGGTACAATGATCAGGTGTGGTTATCAGGCGTGGGTAAGATGATTGGTCATGCAAAACACAGGATAGGACGAGAGCTAGGCAGTTTGGTATGTTCATCAATGCGTTTCCAAACAGGTGAGTGCAAATACTGAACAGGTGCAGTGGACACTGTGAGTAGTTCATAGGTATGGTTCCCAATGAATGGATCAAAACACTTCACACATGATGCCAGTTCAAAATGAATAAAACAATGGCTTGTCTGTAGTGATCTTCAAAATATCAGGTAAAGGAAATAGGTACTCTTACCAGCTGTGATGGACTTACTTGTTAATACTAACAGCAAGTCAGACAAGGTGTGGTGGTCTCAGCGGACCCTGGGCTCTCTGCGGATGGTTCTGTAGAGGTGGTCACTCCGGTTAGGATGATGAAACCAATCTGATCAGATGTCTCCCCTCTGGAACAGGACCCCAAGTGGATAAGGCAGATGGTGAAATGGCCAGGCTCAAGAATCAGCTCAGCAGGTATGAGTGTATGGAAACAAAATTAAATGCTCCCAATGGTGCACATACATGCTGAGTACCCCATACTGCTTTTTACCATAATGATCAGGTGATTTTATCTTTTAAATTCCAATAAAGCCTTCACTGGTTTATTTTTTGATCTGCACCATTGGGAGCATTTCTTTTTTGTTTCCATACACTCATACCTGCTGAGCTGATTCTTGAGCCTGGCCATTTCACCATCGGCCTTATCCACTTGGGGTCCTGTTCCGGAGGGGAGACATCTGATCAGATTGGTTTCATCATCCTAACTGGAGTGACCACCTCTACAGAACCATCCGCAGAGAGCAGAGAGAGCTGGGTCCGCTGAGACCACCATGCCTTGTCTAACTTGCTGTTAGTATTAACAAGTAAGTCCATCACAGCTGGTAAGAGTACCTATTTCCTTTACCTGATATTTTGAAGATCACTACAGACAAGCCATTGTTTTTATTCATTTTGAACTGGCATCATGTGTGAAGTGTTTTGATCCATTCATTGGGAACCATACCTATGAACTACAGTGTCCACTGCACCTGTTCGGTATTTGCACTCACCTGTTTGGAAACGCATTGATGGACTCCATTTAGTATTATCTGTATACTATGTGATGTCTCAGTTTTCCTTTTTCATCACCTCACATTTTTGTATTTGGATTACACCTTTGCATGTCATATGCTTATGACAGCTTCTTCATATATTTTTTAGCGCTGCACTTCTTGTTCCCCATTTGCTATTGACTTTGTTTGTTTGTGTGCTGGCTGCTATAACGTTGTTTTTTGCTTTCATTTATTTTTATGTTTGTTAGCTAGCGCAGTTGTTTCCCCCACATTTCTAGTTTGGTATGTTCGCCCTGGACACTGGATGACTTTTTCCTGGCATTGCTTCCTGGTACCTGGCTTAATACAAAGTCGATAAGATTAAACAAGTTTATAATTATTATGTATATTAAAATATATTGTTGAATTACTGTATATAGGATCTTTGGGGATACTTGCTACTAATAACCACCTCTTCCAGCTTCATGTATATTTTTCTTTTCTTTTCATTAAGGGCTGCCATAAATATCCTAAAATACCGTGAGTCCATCATTACTCACCGAATAACTGAAATGCAGGAAGTGAATATAATACCAATCTCTGTTTGAATTTAGCCTGAAAGAGACCTTAATAGCACCCCAGAGAATTTCAAATAAGTGATTAATAAATCAAAATAGAAAAATCTGTTTATATATATATTTTATCATAAAAAAAAAGTCTTAACAGAAAATGTATATACACTAAAGCAGCTTTTGTGTGCACATATAGTACACTGTGTTGACATGCTCTCTTGTATATACATTTTGCAGAGGTGTGAGTTAATGCAGGCTAGGATAAATCTGTTTGTGGCCTCTGGCTTTATACAACAAAAAATAATGTGATTATGCTTATGAACACTTCTGGTGAGAAGAAAAACAGAAATGATGAATGATTTTCTCATTCTTGAAAACACAAAAAAAAAAAACTTCTATATTAAATTTGCTCTTTCTCTGCTAAAAAGTTGTGTTGTGTAGCCATCCTGGCTGGGTCAAGGGAATACCTGCACTCTTGAACCCAATCCTGCCTGCATAGGTTGGCCCAGAGGCTCACTGAGGTGCTATGGGCATGGGAACATACCCTAGGCCCTAGGACAGAGACATCCCCTGAGAGGCCCTCTGTCTGGCTTGTTCCATACCTTCCTAAGGCCTTACAGCTGTGGACCTCATCAGCAGTCCTTCTGGTACAAGTTGCATTTCCAGAAAATGTTCCCATTAGAGATTTGCAAAATAAAGAGTCCATACAACTACAGTCTTTTAGGTACTTTACTGGAACACAGTTAACTACATAATTACATGCATTCCTCTTAGATAGTGACGGCACAATCCTTCAGTTGCAAACAGATAAGACCCCTTTCACACTGAGGGTGTTTTGCAGGTGCTATAGTGTTAAAAATAGCGCCTGCAATCCGCCCTTAAACAGCTGCTCTATTCATTCTAGTATGAAAGCCCAAGGGCTTTCACACAGGAGCGGTGCACTGGAAGGGCATCAGAAAAAGTCCTGCCAGCAGCTTCTTTGGAGCCCATTAGTGGTGAACTCACCGGTCCTAATGCGCTCCTGCCCATTGAAATCAATTGGCAGCGCCGCCATACTGCTGGCAATACGCCACTGTAGCGGTGCATTGCGGGCTGTTTTAACCCTTTCTCTGCCGCTAGCGGGGGTTAAAAGATAGCAGCCGAGATAACTGAAGCAAAGTCTGTGAAACAAGCCGGGATCAGGTGCTGGAGAAGGTAACAAGTCAGTAAAGCAAGCCAGGGGGTCAAACCAGGAGAGCATATCAGACAGGTCAGGAACAAGCCGGGTCACAACCAAGCCGGGTCACAACAGAAAATACAAACAGCAGTAGTACAGAGGCTCAGGGACTCAGGAAGGCTGACGACAATCCAGCAATTTCGATCAGACAGTGGCAGCCTTTTATAGGCCAGCAGGAGGATCCACCTGTCACATGATGTGCCTATGGCGCCCATTTCTTCTACTGGCAAGATTGCCAGTACTTCTTCTACGACCATTTCCCTGACAGCTATCCACAAGGTTTAGGACTGTGTCTATGGGAATGTTTGACCATTCTTCCAGAAGTGCATATGTATGGTCAAGCATTGATGTGGACAAGAAGGCCTGGCTCGCAGTCTCTGCTCTAAACCATCCCAAAGATGTTCTGTCCCCTGCACTTTGTACATTCGTTTTGCTCACCCTTGCACATTTTAATTGGTCTAATCCTGACCTCTGCCCTCTATACATAGGTACAATGATCAGGTGTGGTTATCAGGCGTGGGTAAGATGATTGGTCATGCAAAACACAGGATAGGACGAGAGCTAGGCAGTTTGGTATGTTCATCAATGCGTTTCCAAACAGGTGAGTGCAAATACTGAACAGGTGCAGTGGACACTGTGAGTAGTTCATAGGTATGGTTCCCAATGAATGGATCAAAACACTTCACACATGATGCCAGTTCAAAATGAATAAAACAATGGCTTGTCTGTAGTGATCTTCAAAATATCAGGTAAAGGAAATAGGTACTCTTACCAGCTGTGATGGACTTACTTGTTAATACTAACAGCAAGTCAGACAAGGTGTGGTGGTCTCAGCGGACCCTGGGCTCTCTGCGGATGGTTCTGTAGAGGTGGTCACTCCGGTTAGGATGATGAAACCAATCTGATCAGATGTCTCCCCTCTGGAACAGGACCCCAAGTGGATAAGGCAGATGGTGAAATGGCCAGGCTCAAGAATCAGCTCAGCAGGTATGAGTGTATGGAAACAAAATTAAATGCTCCCAATGGTGCACATACATGCTGAGTACCCCATACTGCTTTTTACCATAATGATCAGGTGATTTTATCTTTTAAATTCCAATAAAGCCTTCACTGGTTTATTTTTTGATCTGCACCATTGGGAGCATTTCTTTTTTGTTTCCATACACTCATACCTGCTGAGCTGATTCTTGAGCCTGGCCATTTCACCATCGGCCTTATCCACTTGGGGTCCTGTTCCGGAGGGGAGACATCTGATCAGATTGGTTTCATCATCCTAACTGGAGTGACCACCTCTACAGAACCATCCGCAGAGAGCAGAGAGAGCTGGGTCCGCTGAGACCACCATGCCTTGTCTAACTTGCTGTTAGTATTAACAAGTAAGTCCATCACAGCTGGTAAGAGTACCTATTTCCTTTACCTGATATTTTGAAGATCACTACAGACAAGCCATTGTTTTTATTCATTTTGAACTGGCATCATGTGTGAAGTGTTTTGATCCATTCATTGGGAACCATACCTATGAACTACAGTGTCCACTGCACCTGTTCGGTATTTGCACTCACCTGTTTGGAAACGCATTGATGGACTCCATTTAGTATTATCTGTATACTATGTGATGTCTCAGTTTTCCTTTTTCATCACCTCACATTTTTGTATTTGGATTACACCTTTGCATGTCATATGCTTATGACAGCTTCTTCATATATTTTTTAGCGCTGCACTTCTTGTTCCCCATTTGCTATTGACTTTGTTTGTTTGTGTGCTGGCTGCTATAACGTTGTTTTTTGCTTTCATTTATTTTTATGTTTGTTAGCTAGCGCAGTTGTTTCCCCCACATTTCTAGTTTGGTATGTTCGCCCTGGACACTGGATGACTTTTTCCTGGCATTGCTTCCTGGTACCTGGCTTAATACAAAGTCGATAAGATTAAACAAGTTTATAATTATTATGTATATTAAAATATATTGTTGAATTACTGTATATAGGATCTTTGGGGATACTTGCTACTAATAACCACCTCTTCCAGCTTCATGTATATTTTTCTTTTCTTTTCATTAAGGGCTGCCATAAATATCCTAAAATACCGTGAGTCCATCATTACTCACCGAATAACTGAAATGCAGGAAGTGAATATAATACCAATCTCTGTTTGAATTTAGCCTGAAAGAGACCTTAATAGCACCCCAGAGAATTTCAAATAAGTGATTAATAAATCAAAATAGAAAAATCTGTTTATATATATATTTTATCATAAAAAAAAAGTCTTAACAGAAAATGTATATACACTAAAGCAGCTTTTGTGTGCACATATAGTACACTGTGTTGACATGCTCTCTTGTATATACATTTTGCAGAGGTGTGAGTTAATGCAGGCTAGGATAAATCTGTTTGTGGCCTCTGGCTTTATACAACAAAAAATAATGTGATTATGCTTATGAACACTTCTGGTGAGAAGAAAAACAGAAATGATGAATGATTTTCTCATTCTTGAAAACACAAAAAAAAAAAACTTCTATATTAAATTTGCTCTTTCTCTGCTAAAAAGTTGTGTTGTGTAGCCATCCTGGCTGGGTCAAGGGAATACCTGCACTCTTGAACCCAATCCTGCCTGCATAGGTTGGCCCAGAGGCTCACTGAGGTGCTATGGGCATGGGAACATACCCTAGGCCCTAGGACAGAGACATCCCCTGAGAGGCCCTCTGTCTGGCTTGTTCCATACCTTCCTAAGGCCTTACAGCTGTGGACCTCATCAGCAGTCCTTCTGGTACAAGTTGCATTTCCAGAAAATGTTCCCATTAGAGATTTGCAAAATAAAGAGTCCATACAACTACAGTCTTTTAGGTACTTTACTGGAACACAGTTAACTACATAATTACATGCATTCCTCTTAGATAGTGACGGCACAATCCTTCAGTTGCAAACAGATAAGACCCCTTTCACACTGAGGGTGTTTTGCAGGTGCTATAGTGTTAAAAATAGCGCCTGCAATCCGCCCTTAAACAGCTGCTCTATTCATTCTAGTATGAAAGCCCAAGGGCTTTCACACAGGAGCGGTGCACTGGAAGGGCATCAGAAAAAGTCCTGCCAGCAGCTTCTTTGGAGCCCATTAGTGGTGAACTCACCGGTCCTAATGCGCTCCTGCCCATTGAAATCAATTGGCAGCGCCGCCATACTGCTGGCAATACGCCACTGTAGCGGTGCATTGCGGGCTGTTTTAACCCTTTCTCTGCCGCTAGCGGGGGTTAAAAGATAGCAGCCGAGATAACTGAAGCAAAGTCTGTGAAACAAGCCGGGATCAGGTGCTGGAGAAGGTAACAAGTCAGTAAAGCAAGCCAGGGGGTCAAACCAGGAGAGCATATCAGACAGGTCAGGAACAAGCCGGGTCACAACCAAGCCGGGTCACAACAGAAAATACAAACAGCAGTAGTACAGAGGCTCAGGGACTCAGGAAGGCTGACGACAATCCAGCAATTTCGATCAGACAGTGGCAGCCTTTTATAGGCCAGCAGGAGGATCCACCTGTCACATGATGTGCCTATGGCGCCCATTTCTTCTACTGGCAAGATTGCCAGTACTTCTTCTACGACCATTTCCCTGACAGCTATCCACAAGGTTTAGGACTGTGTCTATGGGAATGTTTGACCATTCTTCCAGAAGTGCATATGTATGGTCAAGCATTGATGTGGACAAGAAGGCCTGGCTCGCAGTCTCTGCTCTAAACCATCCCAAAGATGTTCTGTCCCCTGCACTTTGTACATTCGTTTTGCTCACCCTTGCACATTTTAATTGGTCTAATCCTGACCTCTGCCCTCTATACATAGGTACAATGATCAGGTGTGGTTATCAGGCGTGGGTAAGATGATTGGTCATGCAAAACACAGGATAGGACGAGAGCTAGGCAGTTTGGTATGTTCATCAATGCGTTTCCAAACAGGTGAGTGCAAATACTGAACAGGTGCAGTGGACACTGTGAGTAGTTCATAGGTATGGTTCCCAATGAATGGATCAAAACACTTCACACATGATGCCAGTTCAAAATGAATAAAACAATGGCTTGTCTGTAGTGATCTTCAAAATATCAGGTAAAGGAAATAGGTACTCTTACCAGCTGTGATGGACTTACTTGTTAATACTAACAGCAAGTCAGACAAGGTGTGGTGGTCTCAGCGGACCCTGGGCTCTCTGCGGATGGTTCTGTAGAGGTGGTCACTCCGGTTAGGATGATGAAACCAATCTGATCAGATGTCTCCCCTCTGGAACAGGACCCCAAGTGGATAAGGCAGATGGTGAAATGGCCAGGCTCAAGAATCAGCTCAGCAGGTATGAGTGTATGGAAACAAAATTAAATGCTCCCAATGGTGCACATACATGCTGAGTACCCCATACTGCTTTTTACCATAATGATCAGGTGATTTTATCTTTTAAATTCCAATAAAGCCTTCACTGGTTTATTTTTTGATCTGCACCATTGGGAGCATTTCTTTTTTGTTTCCATACACTCATACCTGCTGAGCTGATTCTTGAGCCTGGCCATTTCACCATCGGCCTTATCCACTTGGGGTCCTGTTCCGGAGGGGAGACATCTGATCAGATTGGTTTCATCATCCTAACTGGAGTGACCACCTCTACAGAACCATCCGCAGAGAGCAGAGAGAGCTGGGTCCGCTGAGACCACCATGCCTTGTCTAACTTGCTGTTAGTATTAACAAGTAAGTCCATCACAGCTGGTAAGAGTACCTATTTCCTTTACCTGATATTTTGAAGATCACTACAGACAAGCCATTGTTTTTATTCATTTTGAACTGGCATCATGTGTGAAGTGTTTTGATCCATTCATTGGGAACCATACCTATGAACTACAGTGTCCACTGCACCTGTTCGGTATTTGCACTCACCTGTTTGGAAACGCATTGATGGACTCCATTTAGTATTATCTGTATACTATGTGATGTCTCAGTTTTCCTTTTTCATCACCTCACATTTTTGTATTTGGATTACACCTTTGCATGTCATATGCTTATGACAGCTTCTTCATATATTTTTTAGCGCTGCACTTCTTGTTCCCCATTTGCTATTGACTTTGTTTGTTTGTGTGCTGGCTGCTATAACGTTGTTTTTTGCTTTCATTTATTTTTATGTTTGTTAGCTAGCGCAGTTGTTTCCCCCACATTTCTAGTTTGGTATGTTCGCCCTGGACACTGGATGACTTTTTCCTGGCATTGCTTCCTGGTACCTGGCTTAATACAAAGTCGATAAGATTAAACAAGTTTATAATTATTATGTATATTAAAATATATTGTTGAATTACTGTATATAGGATCTTTGGGGATACTTGCTACTAATAACCACCTCTTCCAGCTTCATGTATATTTTTCTTTTCTTTTCATTAAGGGCTGCCATAAATATCCTAAAATACCGTGAGTCCATCATTACTCACCGAATAACTGAAATGCAGGAAGTGAATATAATACCAATCTCTGTTTGAATTTAGCCTGAAAGAGACCTTAATAGCACCCCAGAGAATTTCAAATAAGTGATTAATAAATCAAAATAGAAAAATCTGTTTATATATATATTTTATCATAAAAAAAAAGTCTTAACAGAAAATGTATATACACTAAAGCAGCTTTTGTGTGCACATATAGTACACTGTGTTGACATGCTCTCTTGTATATACATTTTGCAGAGGTGTGAGTTAATGCAGGCTAGGATAAATCTGTTTGTGGCCTCTGGCTTTATACAACAAAAAATAATGTGATTATGCTTATGAACACTTCTGGTGAGAAGAAAAACAGAAATGATGAATGATTTTCTCATTCTTGAAAACACAAAAAAAAAAAACTTCTATATTAAATTTGCTCTTTCTCTGCTAAAAAGTTGTGTTGTGTAGCCATCCTGGCTGGGTCAAGGGAATACCTGCACTCTTGAACCCAATCCTGCCTGCATAGGTTGGCCCAGAGGCTCACTGAGGTGCTATGGGCATGGGAACATACCCTAGGCCCTAGGACAGAGACATCCCCTGAGAGGCCCTCTGTCTGGCTTGTTCCATACCTTCCTAAGGCCTTACAGCTGTGGACCTCATCAGCAGTCCTTCTGGTACAAGTTGCATTTCCAGAAAATGTTCCCATTAGAGATTTGCAAAATAAAGAGTCCATACAACTACAGTCTTTTAGGTACTTTACTGGAACACAGTTAACTACATAATTACATGCATTCCTCTTAGATAGTGACGGCACAATCCTTCAGTTGCAAACAGATAAGACCCCTTTCACACTGAGGGTGTTTTGCAGGTGCTATAGTGTTAAAAATAGCGCCTGCAATCCGCCCTTAAACAGCTGCTCTATTCATTCTAGTATGAAAGCCCAAGGGCTTTCACACAGGAGCGGTGCACTGGAAGGGCATCAGAAAAAGTCCTGCCAGCAGCTTCTTTGGAGCCCATTAGTGGTGAACTCACCGGTCCTAATGCGCTCCTGCCCATTGAAATCAATTGGCAGCGCCGCCATACTGCTGGCAATACGCCACTGTAGCGGTGCATTGCGGGCTGTTTTAACCCTTTCTCTGCCGCTAGCGGGGGTTAAAAGATAGCAGCCGAAATGCGCCGCAAATCCAACGGTAAATTGCCGCTAAAAATAGGGCTCTAACACTCAAACAGAGAGCAGAGCCGAGGAGCAGTCCATACCTTTAGGGGATTTTGTGCTACATCTCATACCCAAAGCTGACTATAGATTGATTGAAATTCCCTGATAAAGCACCTGAATTTCAATCCATCTCTGGATCCAATGATTGACATCTTTTAAATGGAAATGGAATTTTTTTCATTCGTAAATTCATACGGTAGCATAGCAGGGAGCATTCCTTGATCTAACTCGAATCTCTAGATGAGGGAATCAGTTTCTTTTTTTCTTTTTTACCAGCCAGCTGGCTGACAAAAAAAATGATCCCTGTATTGCCAGCTCAAGAGATGACTTCCACCTGACTCAGCTCGCCACCTAAGATGCCCCGCACTGGCAGAGTCAGGCCTGGAATTTCCTTACTATCTATGGTACTCCCTGCTCACTACACTGGGGAGCACCTGTTTGGAGCAGAGGAATGCTGTAGAGACACCCCGGCTGGGCCTTTTGATGGGGTTTTCGTTTCTTTGTCAGCTTGAATTTACCTCTGGATATTGTGCTTGGAGCTGTATGCCCTTTCTCTATCTGGAAACTCCAATACTGTGAATATAATCTTTTTCATCATATATATCGGTAATATGATGCTACAATCTCCTTTGGGCATTGTCTGGATATTGATTTAAGGATTGACTTTGTCTTCTTTGGTGCCTACCCTGCGATCCCCATTGTTGGACTCAATGCCGGGACAAGGTCATCCAGTGAAGATGACAAACTGTGGATCTGCCCTGCTGAGCCATTGTGTTCTGATCGGGAGTCGGTCAGCTGCTGGTTTTCCAGCTTCTGTCGGACAGACAGACATACACACCGCCGAATGTTAGCCAGTTTTTTTCTTAACTAGCCATTGTCTCCTGACATTTGGCCTGTGTGTACTTGGCTTAACTGACACTTTGTGGGAACTGACTAACTGCCACAGCACCAGTGACACTAATACAATGGTCAGTGCTAATAATATGCACAGTCACTGTACAATGACACTGGCTGGGAAGGGGTGAACAGCTGAGGGCAATCAAGGGGTTAATTGTGTGCCTAACAGTGTGTAATGTGTGCTGCCTTTGCAGGGGAAAAAAAGTGATCATTCCCTCTGCACAGAGCCCTGTATTGATTATTAACACAGAGCTCCTAGCTGTGATTTGACACAGCCGATCAGCAGGTTCCGGCCATGAATTATTGGCTCTGATCTGCTGACAGTCTCCTGCTGTGTTAAATCACAGGGGAGTAGATGGATGAGGGCATGCACCTGAAACCCTAAGCCTGGGTTCACACTGTAACTGCAGCAATTGATTATTCTCAGATCCCTTTCACACTGGGGTGGTTTTAAGGCGCTTTAGCGCCTGAAAACCACCTGAAATGTATTCAAGTGTGACTTTTCACACTGGGGCGGTGCGCTTGCGGGACGTTCCGTTAAGTCCTGCAAGCAGCATCTTTGGGGCGTTTTGGGAGCGCTGTATTTAGCGCTCCCAAAATGCCCCGAACATTGGAAGTGTTTCAGAAGGGCCGTTTTTAACCCCTTCTTTGGGGTTAAAAGCGCTCCGCTCGTGGTCAAAAAGCGTTGCGTAAACAGCGCTAAAGTGCCGCTAAAACCAGTGGCGCTTTAGCACTAACGCAGCCTCGGCCCCAGTATGAAAGTGGTTTCAATGTATCTACACATTTGGTGGGCATACATGTTTCATTTTTGTTTTTTATGTTTTGTGTTTGGCTTGTAAATTATGGTAGTATTATAATTGTGAAATTGTATTTACTATGTCATGAAATGATGATTCTGTAGATGGATATCTAAATTCCCTGAGGAAGCAGATCATGTCTGCAAAACACGTCTGAACCAATTATCTGGAAACTTCTATCTTAATACAGTATATATTGTATACCATCAATTTTGATTTGATCTCTGATGGCTGCCATTACTAGTAAAAATAAATAAATAAATAATCCATAAAAATATCCCCTAGTTTGTAGACGCTATAACTTTTGCCCAAACCAATTGTAAAATGTGCTCGGTTTGGGATGTCTGGATTCCACTGAAGGATGACTAATTCTCAAATAAGGGCTGGATTTATTTACAGTAGTTAAAATTACATATAAGGAAATTGGGAAGAGGGAGATGGGACAGGGAAATAAGAAGGGGGGGTCTGCCATCCATCATACACACAACCTCACTGAAGCTCACAGGCCATGGTTCTTTTTAACCAGACTTGACCCACATCCCTGCTGGCTCACCCTTCAGGCACCATGCTGGCCAGGTGTGTGTGAGGGGGGGGGGGGGGCAGTTGAATATCCTCAGGAGTCCCAACTCTCATTTGCCTCACATCAAAGTCCTTTTAAAGCTATTTTAATATATAGTATATAGTATGTAGTATATAGTTGGTGAAGTTGAAAAAAGACAATGTCCATCAAGTCCAACCTATGTGTGCTTTTATGTCAATATTACATTGTATATCCCACTATGTTGTGGTTGTTTAGGTGTCTATCTAATCTTTTTTTGAAATTATCTATGCTCCCTACTGAAACAACTGCTTGTGGAAGAGAATTCCACATCCTTACTGCTCTTACCTTAAAGAACCCTCTAAGCAGTATAAGGTTAAACCGATTTTCTTCTAATTTTAGTGAATGGCCGCATATCTTTTTATGTTCCCTTGGGTCACTAGTACGGTATTTGTACATTGAAATCATACCCCCTCTCAAGCGTCTCTTCTCCAGAGAGAATAATTTCAGTGCTTGTAATCTCTCCTCAAAACTAAGGCCCTCCAGTCCCTTAATTAGCTTTGTTTCCCTTCTATGTCTTCTCTCCAGTTCCAGCACATCCTTCCTGAAGACTGGTTCCCAGAACTAGATGGCATAGTCCAGGTGCGGCCAGACCAGAGTCTTGTAGAGTGGTAGAATTATCGTTTTATCTCTGGAGTTAATCCCCTTTTTAATGCATGCCAATTTTCTGTTGGCTTTGCTTGCAGCAGCTTGGCATTGAATGTCATCGCAGAGCCTATCATCTACTAGGACCCCCAGGTCTTTTTTCATCCTAGATTCCCCCAGAGGTTCTCCCCCTAGTGAGTAGATTGCATTCATATTTTTGGCACACAAATGCATTATTTGAAATTTTCTACATTAAACCTAATTTGCCATGTAGTTGCCCACCCCATTAATTTGTTCAGATCTTCTTGCAAGGTTTCCACATACTGCAGGAAAATTATTGCCCTGCTTAGCTTAGTATTGCCTGCAAATACTGAGATTGAGCTGTTTATCCCATCCTCCAGATCGTCTATGGATAAATTAAATAGGATTGGTCCCAGGACAGGACCCTGGGGGACTCCACTTTCCACCCTGGACTATTCTGAGTACTCTCAATTTATCACTGACCTCTGAACTCACCCTTTTAGCCAGTTTTTAATCCATGTACTCACCCTTTGGTCCATGCCGACAGACCTTAGTTTGTACAGTAAACATTTATGGGGAACTGTATCAAATGCCATTGCAAAATCCAGATACACTAAGTCTATGGGTCTTCCTTTATCTAGATGGCTGCTTACCTCCTCATAGAAGGTTAATAGATTGGTTAGGCAAGAACGATTTTTCATGAGTCCATGCTGAATTCTTCTAATGATATCATTAATAAAGCCTTGTATATAATCCCTTATCATCCCCTCCAAAATCTTGCAAACTATTGACATTAGGCTAACTGGTCTGTAGTTCCCAAGGATATATCTTGGTCCTTTTTAAATATTGCTGCTTCATTGGCTTTTCTCCAATCAGCTGGTTATACAAGCCATATTGTTATCATGTCCTATCTGCATTAATATAATTTTTTTTCAGTATTATACCAATCAATATACACTTATTGGGATTTTTACCAAAAATATGCAGCAGAATACATATTGGCTTAAACTGATGAAGAAATATTCTTTTAAAAAAAAATTCTAGGATATATATATAAAAATATATATACATAAAATACATCAATTTTATTGGGTACAGCGTCGCATGACAGCGCAATTGTCAATTAAAGTAACGCAGTGCCGTATCGCAAAAAAAAGCCTGGACATGAAATGGGGGTTAACCTTCCAAGGCTAAAGTTGGTCAAAGGGGCCCACTCTCCAAAAAACTTTTTTTCCTTGTGAAATGCCTTTCATGCCAAATGATCCTTATGACATTTTTTACAACAGTTTGCTTTTTAGGCTATAAAATGGCAGCCTCTTCCCCCAGATTTTAATTAGATTTGCTGAACTTCGATCCAGATTCAGCAAATCGAACTGAGGGAGGTTCTCCCTTCACTATGCTGCCTTTTACAATCAAAGGCTATTGGAAATAATAAAGCAAGCCAACACAGACCCCTTCTCTTCTAGCTCCATGGCAGACCAGGGAAGGCTAAGGGAGGAAATATAGAGACAGTGGTTATAAAAAAAGCAGAGGTACCCTGCAGACTATTTTGGAGAAAAGGTCCTCTAATATATTTTGTGTGTAAATGGTGTAAGTATTACATGCCCACAGGATTGTCTAAAAGTATACTTATTCTGGGAGTCAGTCTAATTTATGTAACAGTTGCATGGAAGTCAAATATCTGACTTTCTGTGAGCATTCCACATAAAGTAATTTTAAAAGATGAACTGGTCCCTTAGGAAAAGAGCGGACATAGAATAAAATATCATTAAATAACGCATATGCACACTACAGACCACATCACACACCTTGTTTAGTATTGCCCAGTTTAATTCAGCATGAAAAAAACAAGCTGATGTCACCATACCTTGTTCAATGTATATTGATGGGAGTAAAAAATATGTTTTGGTGACTAAATAATCAAATTAGACGGTGCTGCTGGGCAAAATAAAGCATTTGCAGGAAGCCTAAAATAAAGATATGTAATGGAAATTTCAGAAATGTAATAGAGCCCCAGAGTTATTTAAATTACATTTAAATTGAGTTTAGAGTACAATCCAAAACATGTTTACACTCTTCTTTATTATTTTACTGAAAACAAAGTTATGTTCCTCAAGGAAGAGTACAAAATGTCAAAGTTTAAAATTGTCTATTCAATAATGGAAATAGCAATATTTAATGCAGTATAATGTATATTTCAAGCAAACGGGATATTAGCTTGTGTGCTGCTAACATCATTACTGTCTAGTGGAGAGATATATGCAATTTGTACTATGTAAATCCAGATCTTTTTTTAAGTCTCTGCTATTTTGAACAAAAATAATATGCTTATTGAAAGAATTGTAACGTTTACACCCAATAAATAAGAAGTTTCTAAATATAATTTTCCTGCTGTCCCACTAAGTATTCTTTTAGAATAAAATGTGTTATTGATACTTAAGGATATTCATAAATCGCATATAATAAAGGCTTTCAAAAAGTTAATATACATCTATTATGCCATTTTTTGTAGAAGGAAAACATGGCAGTTCTGGAATCTTCAGTGTTAAATATAATGTAGGTATATATTTATGAGTGTGCACCTTAGGAGTAGGAATTTTCTGAATGTGCCTGGGTTTGATTTGTGGAACATGGGGATGAAAATATCCAAATAATCTGAGAATTGCAAACATTGATGCAAACTCTATTGAAGTCAATAAGAGTCAAATCTTGAAATTAATTTCTTTCTATTTTCTATTTACTAATAGGCAAGTGATTATAATACAATGGGCATGGAGAGGTGGGCGCTGCCAAGGCATGCATATACTAATGCATAAAAAAAAGTTTGAAAAAATACAGTTTTGTGGGAAGAAGCTATTTTAATAATGCTTCAAGTAAAAGCTAAAAAATATAAAATCTCTAGCCCTGCTTGTAATGTGGCACACTTGTATGATGTACAGTAGCAAAAGTATAATAAATGACATTTAAATTGCCAACTGCTAAATTACATTTCTGCTGGCTTCCTTCTGTTTGTAAACAAAGGGCATTGCCTTCAGGAGGAGGCATACATGGGAAAGACCAATGTGTGTGCTGAGGAAGGAATACAAGGGAAAGACTAATGTGTGTGCTGGTGAAGGGATAACAAGGGAAAGACCAATGTATGTCCCGGGGAAGGGATACAAGGCAAAGACCAATGCTTGTGCCGGGGAAGGGATACAAGGGAAAGATCAATGCATGTGCCGAGGAAGGGATATAAGGGAAAGATCAATGCATGTGCCGGGAAGGGATGCAAGGGAAATACTAATGTGTGTGCTGGAGATTGGATACAAGGGAAAGACTAATGTGTGTGCTGAAGGAAGGATACAGGGGAAAGACCAATGCATGTGCTGGGGAAGGAATACAGGGGAAAAACAAATGTGTGTGTGTTACAGAAGAGATACAGGGAAGGACCAATGTGTGTGTGCTGGATAAGGGATACATGGGAAAGACCAATGTGTGTGTGCTGGAGAAGGGATACAGGGGAAAGACCAATATGTGTGTGCTGGAGAAGGGATACAGGGGAAAGACCAATGTGTGTGTGTGCTGGAGAAGGGATACAGGGGAAAGACCAATATGCTTGTGTTGGAGAAGAGATACAGGGGAAAGACAAATGTGTGTGTGCTGGAGAAGGGATACTGGGAAAAAACAATGTGTGTGTGTGCAGGAGAAGGCATATAGGGGAAATAAATAAACCACCCAACGGTATTTCACTATGAGGAGTGTGTGTTCTTTTGCATTTTCTCCTGCACTGCTGGTGACATCCCGACTGAAGCTACGTCCTGTCCTGTCTGAGGTGGAGGCTACTGGAGCATACGTCTAAAGACCCCAGGAGGTCAGGCAGACCCCATAAACCTACATGATCCTCTCTGATGTAAGGTAAGAGGATCCATCATTAGAGATGTATAGAACTGTTCGCCGGCGAATAGTTTGCCGCGATTTTCGCTTGTTCGCGTTCGCCGCCGCGGGCGAACATATGCGATGTTCGATCCGCCTCCTATTAATTAACATTGAGAAAACTTTGACCCTCTACATCACAGTCAGCAGACACATTACAGCCAATCAGCAGCATACCCTTCCTCCCTGACCCTCCCACCTCTCGGGAAGCATCCATTTTAGATTCATTCTGAACTTGCATTCTTAGTGAGAGGAGGGACAGAGTTGCTGCTGCTGACTTTATAGGGAAAGCGCTAGCTTAGGCCAGTGTACTCCAGTCCTGAAAGACTCATCTGATCTCTGCTGTTAGAACAGCACCCCAAACAGCCCTTGTTAGGGCTAATCAATCAGTCTGCTTTTTTTTCTCTCTATAATCTGTGCTGCGTGATTTACAGAGAGAGACAGACAGAGAGAGAGAGAGAGTGTAATTTTTTGAAGTTAGATAGAGCAGGCAGGCTAGTCAGTTAATGTTACAGTGTGTAGAGGATATATATACATCACCAGGAGTTGTACATATATTTATACACTGTATAGTTTAGTTAGATTAGAGGTGCAGGGTGTTGTGTAATATAAAGGGGTCCAGTGGTGCAGTGCTGTGTAATATAAAGGGGTTCAGTGGTGCAGTGCTTTGTAATATAAAGGGGTCCAGAGGTGCTGTGTAATATAAAGGGGTCCAGTGGTGCAGTGCTGTGTAATGTAAAGGGGTCTAGTGGTGCAGTGCTGTGTAATGTAAGGGGTCCAGTGGTGCAGTGCTGTGTAATGTAAAGGGGTCCAGAGGTGCTGTGTAATGTAAAGGGGTCCAGTGGTGCAGTGCTGTGTAATGTAAAGGGGCCCAGTGGTGCAGTGCTGTGTAATGTAAAGGGGTCCAGTGGTGCAGTGCTGTGTAATGTAAAGGGGCCCAGTGGTGCAGTGCTGTGTAATGTAAAGGGATCCAGTGGTGCAGTGCTGTGTAATGTAAAGGGGTCCAGAGGTGCAGTGCTGTGTAATGTAAAGGGGTCCAGTGGTGCAGTGCTGTGTAATGTAAAGGGGCCCAGTGGTGCAGTGCTGTGTAATGTAAAGGGGTCCAGTGGTGCAGTGCTGTGTAATGTAAAGGGGTCCAGAGGTGCTGTGTAATGTAAAGGGGTCCAGTGGTGCAGTGCTGTGTAATGTAAAGGGATCCAGTGGTGCAGTGCTCTGTAATATAAAGGGGTCCAGTGGTGCAGGGTGCTATGTAAAGGGGCCCAGAGCTGTGGGGTGCTGTGGGGTGCTGTGTAATGTAAGGGGCCCAGGCTCACAGGGTAAACTGTGCCCACCTGTCCAGTGCCACATCTCATCTATATTGTGTTGGCACAGTTGATAAGATATAAAAACAAAATTCACTGCAATACATAATAGTAGACATTTGTCTGCCAGGGTATCTTTGCCTCACAGGGTAAACTGTGCCCACCTGTCCAGTGCCACATCTCATATCTGGTGGTACAGTAGCTTGCACGCATAGTACAACTAAACTAATCTAAAAAAAATGACAGGCAGAGGCAGGCCACCCCGCAGGGGCCGTCGTGGTCATGGTGCTGTGATTCCCTTTGGCCCTAGAATAATGCCCAGTGTTCAGAGGCCAAGTACCCTGAACTCAAAAAGTTCTGAGGACATAGTCAGAGTTTGGTCTTTCACTGTGAACCCTATTACAGACAGGGTTAGGGTTACAGATAGGGTTAGGGTTACAAATAGGGTTAGGGTTAGGGTTACAGACAGGGTTAGGGTTAGGGTTACAGATAGGGTTAGGGTTAGGGTTACAGATAGGGTTAGGGTTACAGACAGGTTTAGGGTTAGGGTTACAGACTGTAACCCTAACCCTATCTGTAACCCTAACCCTGTCTGTAACCCTAACCCTAGCCCTGTCTGTAACCCTAACCCTAACCCTTACATTACCTGATCGATACAACATCATACCTGAGTTTTAAAGCATGTTATTCCAAACAATTTATGAATCTTAGGTGATTTATGCCCTTTATGGATTAAAAACAGACTCTGCGACAACTACGTAATTTTCCATGGGAGTTTTGCCATGGATCCCCCTCCGGCATGCCACAGTCCAGGTGGTAGTCCCCTTGAAACAACTTTTCCATCACTATTGTGGCCAGAAAGAGTACCTGTGGGTTTTAAAATTTGCCTGCTCATTGAAGTCTATGGCGGTTCGCCCGGTTCGCAAACTTTTGCGGAAGTTCGCGTTCGCCGTTCGCGAACCAAAAATTTTAGGTTCGCGACATCACTATCCATCATCTGGTGAGTGGACATCCAAACTTCAATTCATCTGCATGAACCTTATGGGAAGGTGTCATCTGGGACAGTGTGTTTATTTTGGACCCTTTTGCTTTTTATGGGCTCCTTCAGGTTATTGGACAATCATTAGCTATTATTGCACTTGTTTTTTTTATTTTCATTTACATATACAGTATTTTTCATCATCTATTCTGCAATTTTCCTTGTATGTAGTTCACAGTCTTTCACGGTAGTGAGTTTCCAATATTTATTAATTATATTCTAGTTTTCGCTATAACTATTTATCATCCACACATTATTTTTTTTTTTCCAAAAGTTTTTATTTTTCCTTCAGCATTGACAATTATAGTAACAGAAGGCATAGACCATCAATGTGAAAATTTTGCAGGCGCAGCCGCTACAGCCTATCTAGAGCAGAAAAGAATACCTAGAAACAATGTATCCTACGTGATGAATACCAACAAACAAAGTTAAGAACCGTGGTATATCATAAACATACTAACAGTCACTCTGGCTACAATACAGGGAGAATGTACAGTTATGTTCCCCCCCAATACTGTACAGTTCGGGGAGAGCACTGCCAGAGTGACTGATACTCACTCAAAACTCCAGGCGTTCGTGGAGGCGGGAATGGTAACCCAGGGACAGTCGAACAGCGTCTCCCGCCTACATTCCCTGATCTGGTCATTACACACATTATTTATTCATTCAAATTCACCAATAATAATTTTATTGAATGCATTAAAAGCGCTGTTTTTGCATATTAGTTGTATGCACTATTTCCATTATGCAATATTGATTAGACATGTGCACAGAAAAAAAATTTGTTTTTTTTTGTTCCGTTTCGTATCGTTCCGTAGGTTCGTTTCCGTTCGTTTTTCGTAAGACGCCCGTTTTCCTGTTCGTTCCCGTTCGGTTTTCGTACGACGCGATTTTTACGTATTCCGATCGTTTCGTATTTTGGTTACGTTTTATTTTCGTACATGCGGGATGGTTCATTAATCTGTTTAATTCATGTTCGTTACTTGTTAGACAATAATTTTCGTGAATTTTCGTAATTTTGTACTTTCGTAAATATATTGCGGGATTCGCGGCACTTTCAACACGCGGCTTATCCATATTAACTATTGTTAAGCCCCATACACTTGGTCAAACTTTTTTAACAACAAACATAAAAACTATCGTTTTACCGAACGTTCGTTCGTTTTTAAACTCCATCAGAAAACCATTTTTGGGTTCCAGGTTCAAAAGTCTGGCCAACTGATCTCCCTTCAGACGAAAATCCACAGAAAAGTTTATTTGGCTTTACTGTACTACTGTACTCAGCAGAAAAGAGAAGCTGCTTCACTAACTAACTACACTCACTGCCCATTCAAAAAACGAAAATTACATCTATAACAAAAGATTTTCATTCTGTATTTTGTTTGAATCCTTTTTCTGTTCGTATGTTCATATGACATCTATAACAAAATATTTGCATTCTGTATTTTGAAACAAAATTACGAACAGAAAAAAGGAATTCAGAATACAGAATGCAAATCTTTTGTTATAGATGTCATATGAACATACGAACAGAAAAAGGATTTAAACAAAATACAGAATGAAAATCTTTTGTTAGATGTCATATGAACAATGAACATACGACTGAAAATCAAAATACGAACAGAACAAGGATTCAAACAAAATACAGAATGCAAGTCTTTTGTTATAGATGTCATTTTCGTTCTTTTGCCGTTTTCGTTTTGTCGAATTTTCGTCGGATCGTTCGTTCATATTTGCGGTTGTTCGTTATGCGGCTCATTTGTAATCCCGTCGTTTTCGTATTTTGGTGCTTTAATTTTTTCGTATGTACACATTATTCTGCGGGTACGAAAATGAAATTTTCGTACGAAAATAACATTCGTACGAATGGGAATGCACATATCTAATATTGATTTGAACAGCAGCTGCCTTTTATATACACACTTGCAAAGTTTGTAACTGGCTCCTTGCCACAAGTAATTTAATATATATACAGGGGAAAGACCAATCTATTTGTGCTGAGAAGGGATACAGGGGAAAGACTAATGTATGTGCCTGAGAAAGGATACACAAAGAAAAGGCTAATGTTTGTGCTGGAGGTGTGTGTTGTACTATAGTAGGCATTCTCCAGCTCATCTATTGCCCAGGACCATAGTTCTTTCTATGGCAGTGTTTCTGTGTCCTGTTCCAAGACTCACCCCCTGATAACACTATCAATGTAATCTAATAATCAAAGGCAAGAGTTGCCAATGCATTCTTATCAAATGTCTGACTTTTGAAAGGCTACAAATATAGAAGGTGCCTATATGCAGAAGTTTTCTGTTACTTCTAATCAATAATTATATTCCAAAGGTATATTGCATACCGCCCAACATTTTGAGATGGGAATGAGGGACACCTATTAACAAATGTATGTACACCCCCTTAAAGGTGAATTAACAAAAAAAAGGTTAATTAAATCCATGTGTTTTTTTTTTACCACTAATATTCCTTTATATTTTTATAATTTACAAATGCAGCGATTTAGAATTTGTGAAAATATATACCAAAAAAATGGTGACTTGTGGGGATAAGAACATATAAACCAACAGCTGCCCCCTTTAAAGTGAACAAATCACTAAACTGTGTAGAATTATAAAGTAAAGAATAAGGCGCTATACATGTTCATGTGAAAAACTGGCACAAAGAAAAACACTGCATCAAATTTAAATGTGCACATAAATGAAAAAATATGCAAGCATAAAGTCCACAGGTGAATAAATCCGAACACCAAAACAGAATGCTCTGAGATAAAACTTCTAGATCTTCCACCATGAGTGCTCAGTATGAAGATGGCCACTCACCAGAGCTGTTTGACCCCTTTTTACGGATTGTTTCCGCTAATAGCATAAATCCACTACAATGGTCACTCAGGAAGGGGCTACAATGTAAAAAATGACTCCACAGGAGACCCGGATAAAAGTCTCATAGTGTAGTACCGTAATTTTTTAATAAAGTAAAAATAGCATCAATAATGGCAGTTACACTCACATGTTGTAGTGCCTGGCCTGGCACTAGATGAAAACAGCGTGTGTGATTCAGCTGATTCCTGGGGGTGGCGTGCGTTCCGCTTCTCGCTCCGAAGGGCAAAGCCTGATGTGGGATATCAAATATGGACCCGGAAATGATCGATCCTTTGCTCCAAAAGGATTTAGAATTAGGATGAAAGGTTTAGCACTAGGAAACACATTTTGAAAGATAAAAAGTGCATTTTATATACAACTATATAGATCAGACCAAAATGAGGGACTAATGAGGAAAGAGGGACAGAGGCACATGCTGTATTAGACATGAAATTCATGACCACTTTTTAACCAGTGAAACGGTTTATTGAGAAGTACCCGGTCGACATACAGGCAAGTACAGCAGCGATGTATGTCACAGATGTTAATATTTTCTCCCAATCTTGTATAGACATTCCTATATGTAAGCAAGGTTTACAAAGGAAATAATTAATGTAAAACACCTGCAAAGAGCTTTGGATACATATCAGCAATATCCATGTTGGTGTAAATAAAGTAAAAAAGACAACTCCAAATCAGCATTAAGAGTAGAAGAAAAAAAAGAGGGGAAGGAGGAGAAGAAAGGAGGAGAAGAAAGGAGGAGAAGAAAGGGGGAGGAGGTGAAGGTTCAAAGAAAGGGAGAGGGGAGTGGAAAGACAGGGAACCCCATCTCCTCTGTGGTGAATGAAGCCAGAAGGAAGGAGGATTTCATTACTCCAGCTTTCAGGGCTGCCATTCCCTGGCCGTTACAGCCAGGTATGCAGCTGATTAAACACGTTTGTGGTTGATCAGCTGCCTTGATTGCAATGAAGACATCAGAGGTCTAAAGGGGTCATTTCATCTTTTTATGATAGTAATAAATAAATGAAAAAAAAAATACAAAAAGAAAGTATAAAAATGTAATAAAAATAATAAAAAAAATTAAAAGCACCTGTGCCCCCCATGCTTACGTGTAAATGCAAACAAACATGTAGGTAAGGCACACATATGCAAATGGTGATTGCACCACAAATGTGAGGTATTGTCACAAATGTTGATGTGAAACAATAATTCCACTTTAAACTTATAACCTGTAAAGGTTTTTTTTGCAAATTTCTGTCCTATTGTTATTATCTCACATGCAGAGTGCAACTAAACTTTTCCGCAACATTCATCTGGAGGTATCTCTATTAGTAACTGTATATATCCAGGTATATGTGGACATTTGTCTTACCTAATACTAGTATTATTCCCATACTGTTGTGTGTCGATATACTTGTGGTTAATGGCATATGTCGGTTGTAGGAACTCCTCTGCTCCCAATTCAGTTACACGATTATATGTATAGAGAATGAGATACATTTGAAATAAGAATGGATAATAATTCTTTGATAACTGCAGCCAAACTGAATGCCATAGGAAATCGCTGGCTAGCTGCCTTAACCAAATGTATATAGTCGTTCAAACTGATTGCTGTACAATCAGTCAATTGTTTGTTCCACTGGGCATCACATAAATTCCTCCACCCATCCAAGTTCTATTGCCTCAATAAAAACAACAAAACAAACATATGGACTGTTCATTGTCTCCAAGGTGATTGAGAAGAGAATGCCAGGCTGGTAGGGTGACAGGTGGGCCTCAACTGTCAGCAGCCCCTATGGGGGTACTGCTAAATAAGTATATGGTATTTTTCTGTTTTTAAAACAGTCAAATTAACATTGAATGCCTGATTATAGATCACACAAATTGCAATGTAATTATTTAGTGGATATTTTACATAAGCCTTTTAGTTCACCTTGTTATGTTCATATTTTTCCTAGAGTTGGCTTACTTATGTACATGCAATTTTAGCTGAATTAACTAGTTAATATATTACTTTTTCTTGGCAATGCTTTCTCGATTATAAAAGTAATTTGTTTCAAAGCACTAATGATTCATACTCACTCCCTTTACCACACCTTTGGATGCTTTTCATTTATCATTTATTTAGATTACTCTGAGTCAGTTAAAAGGTAAATGAGTTTAAAATGACACTATTCAGTTGACCTCCCAACAGAGCCACTTTCTTATTCGCGGTGTGAATCTGGTGTCTGGTACAAATAATTTTTAATGGTTCCCTATACCCTGTATTTTATATTAATGGTACAACAATTAGTCAACACTAAGGCCTTGTACACACGATAGGATAGCCAGAGGACAACGGTCTGAAGGACCGTTGTCTTAGGTTAACCTATGAAGCTGACTGATGGTCCGTCGTGCGTACACACCATCAGTTAAAAAAACGATCATGTCAGAACGCGGTGACGTAAAACACAACGACGAGCTGAAAAAAACGAAGTTCAATGCTTCCATGCGTCGATTTGATTCTGAGCATGCGCGGGTTTTTAACCAATAGTTTTCCATACTAACGATCGGTTTTGACCTATCGGTTACCAGTCCATCGGTTAAATTTTAAAGCAAGTTCTCATTTTTTGACCGAAGGTTAAAGAACCTATGGGGCCTACACACATTTAGTTTGGACTGATAAAAACGGTCCTTCAGACCATTCTCCTCTGGCGATCCTATCGTGTGTACGAGGCCTAAAGCCAATGGGAAATCATCTCTGGCTTGACTAAAATTAGATAAAATCTAATCTGATTAGATTGCTGTAGATTGCTACGCTTGGCATCATTTTTTTTAATAAAAAAGCCAGACGAGGCAAGTAACAGAAAGCAGATATTACTTTCTACGGGTCTTTGCAGTCATTTTATTCATAAAATGCATTGGGAGCTTTCCGGTCCCTGACAGTATCTGCGCTGGGAGCATGAAGGACGTGTGCTCCCAGCTCAGAAAAGGGATAGCATAGGGCCACATATATGCAGCCTCTGTGCAATAAAACCCACCCACCATAAGGCCGCATATATGTGTATCAAATGCAGGAAGAGGTTAAAATCGCACTAGATGTATTTTAGAAAACAGTGCTTAGGCCATACTGTTAGGCCTCGTACACACGATAGGTTAACCAGAGGACAACGGTCTGATGGACCATTTTCATCGGTCCAAACCGATCGTGTGTAGGCCCCATAGGTTATTTAACCATAGGTTAAAAAAAAGCCAACTTGCTTTAAATTTAACCTATGAATTCCTAACCGATGGGAAAAAAACGATCGTTAGTAGGCACAACCATCGGTTAAAAATCCACGCATGCTCAGAATCAAGTCGACGCATGCTTGGAAGCATTGAACTTAGTTTTTTTCAGCACGTCGTTGTGTTGTACGTCACCGCGTTCTGACACGATCGTTTTTTTAACCGATGGTGTGTAGGCACAACAGACCATCAGTCAGCTTCATAGGTTAACCTATGACAATGGTCCATCAGACCGTTGTCCTCTGGTTAACCTATTGTGTGTACGAGGCCTTAGGCAGTCCTATACTATGCTGTACAGCTGAAGTAAAGAAGAGGGATCTACACCAGGGTTTCTCAACTAGGGTTCCATGGAATCTTGCGGTTCCTCCAGGTGTTGCTAGGGGTGCCTTGAGTAATGAGTTATTTCTGCCTCTTCTTAGTTATCTGTAAGGGAGTAATTCTTCCCAATGACCACAAAGCTAGAATTCAGCTTTACAGAACTGCCTGCAAACCTACTGTTTGATATATAGAGCAGAATCCAAAAGGAAAGGCAGGTAGCTCAATCAGGTTGGAAAGAAGTGATTTAAAGCTGAGGTCCACCCGATTTATTTATTTTTTTAAAGTTAGCAGCTACAAATACTGCAGCTGCTGACTTTTAAAAAATGGACACTTACCTGTCCAGCACGCGCACGATGTCGGCAGACGAGGCCGCCAACTAATCGCTCATCTCTCAGCTGCCCCCGCCGCCAACCTCAGTGAGGGAATCAGGAAGTGAAGCATTGCGGCTTCACTGCCCGGCTCTCTACTGCGCATCCACGAGCGTTGCGGCCCATCCTCACTGGTCCCTGCTCTCTCCTGGGTGTTTCCCAGGAGACAGCAGGGGGGGGGAAGTGGCGTGACTCCCACGGGAGTCTATGCCCGGATGTGGGTGCAAATACCTGTTTCAGACAGGTATCTGCACCCCCCTGAAAGGTGCCAAATGTGACACAGGAGGGGGGGGGGTTCCGAAAAGCGGAAGTTCCATTTTTGGGTGGAACTCCGCTTTAAGGGGGTTGCTTTACTAAAACGGGAGAGTGCAAAATCTGATGCAGCTCTTCATAAAGACCAATTCCAGGGTTTTTCTTCAAAGCCTAATTGAACAAGCTGAAGTTAGAAGCTGATTGGCTACCATGCACAGCTTCACCAGATTTTGCCATCTCTAGTTTTAGTAAATCAACCCAAAGGAGTATTTGGGGAGGAAAGATGATACATGGTGAAATAAATATTTGATGGTTATGGATTCCTTATATTTATTCCAAATATGTATTAACTTTTCTATTCCTATAGTTAGTTAGACTATCAAAGCTCTGGTATAGTTACTGGTGATGGTACAATATTAAAGTTAGCTATTGAAAATAAAACACACTGTCCTTGATTAATAGGTTTCTCCCGAGTTAGAGGAATGGTAATGATTTTTTGCAATTTTTGGGAAATTGAGGAAACAAATTCAATTTGATTATTTTCTCACACACTGCATAGGCTTACCTAAAATTACCACCTATATTCTTATACACTTTCCAAGTATTGGGATACCATTTAGGAGACTTTTTTACTGTCTAGACATACAGGGGGGCAAAAATACAAGCACCTCAAGACTTTCAAGGGGCATAAATTACCCATCTGAATTACTGACTACCTGAAGTGCCAGGACAGAGGAAACTCCCACAAATTACCAATTTTACACATCAGACCCTCCAATGTATTTGCTAAGAGGAATAATTAGTCTTTTAAAGATCACATTTTTTGCCACATGTTTTTTTTAAATGAAAGTGTATTTTATGTTAATGAATATAACAGATATTTCTAATACATAGTATAACTTTCTGCTACTCCTCCTAAGTATGGAGATAACACATATGTGAAACTTTTTTGTAGTCTAACTGCATAGAGGAGCCCAAATTTCAAGGAGTATCTTCAGGCTAAAATACATAAATTACACATCTATTATTCTGATTATGTATTAAATTTTTGGAAGTCCTGGAGTACCAGTACAGTAGAAACACCCATAAAATGATTACATTTTCAAAGCAGACACTGAATGGTATTTTTCAATGAAAATGTATTAACCGAATTGTACAGTACAGAACACATGGCTTGCTTTTATAGACCACGATAAGCTAATTCAGGTGATAGGACACTGGTAAAAATGATGCTAGGGACACCCTAGGGGCACCCCATCAACTATGTGAGAGTCCAGTCTTTGGTGATATGCCTTAGGTGATGAGTCTCTACTCCTGAAGAGGTTCCTTTTTCTTCTTCAGATACTTCTTTCAGTATCTGAAGGCACCATGTAACAGTACACTAAGCCGATTACCAGAATGATTTGTTTTGGGGCATGCACCCCTTTCTTGGATGCTCCCCACTAACCACCTTAGTGTACTGTTTCTTGGTGTCCCTTCAGTTTGTTCTGGCCACACTACATCTGCTCTCAGCCTGCTAACTGCTTGGGATTACTGCTCAGCGCCATGTAAGATTTGTTTGATATTTTGTTTGAGAGTCAGTGGCAGCTCGTAATGCAGGGCGCATGAGCACGGCCCCCCCTATCCATGTGTCCAGCCCCCTAATCTACATGCGCCATGCTGGACACATAAATTCCAATCAGGGAAATAGATCAGTCAAAAAAGGGTGGACTTGGGGCGCAGAGCACTGTGCCCCGAGCCCACCCAGTTGTGTAACAACAGTGAATAATAGCAATATTTGCTGTTGTCACAGTGATTCTCCTCCCGGCCAACAGGAAGCTCTGAGACCCGTTTCCCGATGAATGGCCGAAAGGAGAAATGTTCCAATTGGCCTAGGAGGAGGAGGAAGGAGGAGGAAGGACATGCACGGCAGAAGCCACCCACAATCGCCTGGAGGGAAGCGCTGCCTGCACAAAGGATGGTGTAAGTGCCAGGCTCATAACCGACTGAACAGGGGGCTGCGGATGACCCGACCGAACTGACTGGGGGGTGGTTGCTGCAGGTGACTCGATCAGAGGGGTGGCAGTGGGTGCACAGTTTGCTGACACCCCAAAAAGTTTACCATCAGCCACCACTGTTGAGAGCTGATTGGAGGGGAAGGACACACCCCCTTTACACAGCACACAGGAACAGAGCTGAGGTTGTCAGTCAGCTGAAGATCCTTCCCCTGTCACCATTTTTCTCTTGCTGTCAGAAAAATTTGTCAGAAGTAATTTATATAGCAAAGGAGTGAAGAAGCAGCCAGAAATTACACTTAGCGCTCTTTATTTAGGCAAGCTTACACGATAGAAGGATACGATTTTTTCATATTTTGTGCATGTATTAGTGTAGGAACATTTATTTGGACCAGCTTGGTTCAAGCAAACTATTTAAAGTTAAATTAAATCTTATGCCGCGTACACACGATCGGTCCATCCAATGAAAACGGTCTGATGGATTTTTCCATCGGTTAACCGATGAAGCTGACTCGTGGGCAGTCGTGCCTACACACCATTGGTTAAAAAAAACTATCGTGTCAGAACGCGGTGACGTAAAACACAACAATGTTCTGAAAAAAACGAAGTTCAATGCCTCCAAGCATGCGTCGACTTGATTCTGAGCATGCCTGGATTTTTAACCGATGGATGTGCCTACAAACGATCGGTTTTGTTCTATCGGTTAGGTATCCATCGGTTAATTTAAAACAAGATTGCTTTTTTTTAACCTATGGATAAATAACCAATGGGGCCCACACACGATCGGTTTGGCCTGATGAAAACGGTCCATCAGACCGTTCTCATCGGTTTGACCAATCGTGTTAGGCTTTAAAAGTGAAGGTATCTGCATATCTCACGTCCATCACAAATCTCAAGCATAAAGGGTTTATTTCTTATTTCAGGAATCATTGCTTCATTCCTCTGAGAAACTGCGCACCAGAACCTTTGGGTTACAGGACAGATACAGCCTAATAATACACAACATTGTGACAGAAATCTCCAACTTTCTCAACCAAACTTGAGAGAGGTAAAGCTTATTGATAAGAGCTTGGGCTCAATTGAAAATTAGGCTGCTATGGGCTAAATACACATTTATTACAATCACATTCTTACAATTATGAAAACGCAAATAACAATGGTAGGTTGTGAATATATCCAATTAATATATATTTTTTTAATCTGAGAGGTATCTTATTACAAATTAAACTGAAGGTTATTTAATTTGTTTACATCAACCTGAGACTGCCTCAAAATAATTAAAAACAACTATATTTTCCAAATCAGCAAATTATGTTTTAATTTGTTTTAGAACTATACATTATTATCATATTTACCAATCACTATCACTGTGTCTTACACTGAAAAAAATAATCTTAATGCATAGTGACAATATAATGTGTCACAGAATTAATGATTAACAAGCGTCTTTTTAGGAAATCTGTGAGCTGATTGGTTGTCTCCATATCTGTTACAGGTAAAGCAAAGATTACGTTTATTTGTATTACAAAATGAATTTGTTACTTGATACATGACTGATGGTTTAGCACACAAACCTGGTACCAAGAAGTGCTTTTCTTTGTTTTAAGCAAACTGAATAGGATTAGTGTGTGCTTTTGATTATCAGATTGGGTGGAGTTGAGCATTCTCTGATTGGATTTCTACTTTTTACTCTCTACTACTGCTTGGTTTGCAGTTCTCTTTACTAGTTTGCTGCTGTGCTGCGTGAAAAAAATCTACTCTACAATGTTCGGAGGACAATATGTAAGTTAATTTATTTTCTAATATTTCTGAAGCATAAATATTTTGTGAATCTTAAATCTTAGGACAGCCATACATAAAATGCAGTGCTATATCTAACATCCACCCCAATTTCTCATTGCACAAATCACACAAAGATCTTCCAGAATCAGGTGGCCTTAGAACTCTCCATTAAAGGCAATATGTCGCAGGGCTGATTAATAAAACACATTCAATTTAATATTTTTATTCTGAATCAATCAGTGCCTGTATTGAAAAGCACAGATGTTTCCTAACTGTATGCAGCGTCTTATGTGGTTTATTGCAAGGTATCAGAGGTTCAGAACTGTCACTTACTGAACAACACCATAACCTTCCACAAATAAAAGAAAATTGCTTTTACAAATTACATTTCATGAATAACCCCCCCCCCCCCCCCCAAGAAAAATGAAATTCTTCAAAACTACAAACTAAAGTGTATTGGAAACCATTTATTTCATTTTGAATAGGGTTGTTTCTTTTCTGTTTTAACTGTCTACATTACAATACATGATTTTATTGACAAGGGTCCAGCTAGCAGTTAGTAGTATCAATTGATAATAGATTTAGATTTTTAAGTTGTAAGGTTTGTCTGGGATGACTGATCCAAGCAATGTTCTATATTAGCTATTTCCTGGGTCCATTGCTTCATTTGAGTATAAAATTATTTTAACATTTGGTTTTGAATAGATTAAGAAAGTATTTTAGAAAATATTTTGATCAGTGATTTTTTTTAGACATTCTTTTTTTTTGCTGAGATAAGAGCTATATTTAAAATATTAAAGGTGGACATTTTCTTTTGAAGCTTTAAACTTTTCTAAATTGCATACATGTAGGCATATGCTAAAGAAATTCATGATTTTGCATGATTGGCAGTACGTCATGACCAGTGATTTTTTTTAAAAGCTTAAAGTGAAACATTACAAATGCTCAATGCCTTTAACTATGAGGTGGGGGTGCCTTAATCATGCCTCTGAAGGGGTGCATCTATGTAATTTATAGAAAATGCTAATATTCTGACATTTACACTGCAAAAATGTGTTTTAACTTGACAAGATATACAATTTTTTTTGTTTCTTTCCTTTTTTTTATGTAACACAGATCCTTCTAAAGGTACCCCAAAAATCATAACAGACATAGGGTCTGCTATGCAAATTGGGGGTCCTTTGGGGGGTACCGTGTGTGTGTGTGTTTTTTTTTTTAAGAAGTTGTCAATGAATTGTCATTTGCCAGCAATTTAAACTGTATAATTTTATTTATCAACAAGGCAGCCCCCATGTTGAGGGCATGTGGCCTGGTATGGTTCAGGCGTGGGAACACATGCTCATCTTCATCTTCCTATCCTTTTTCCATGGCCAGTTCTGATGTTACTCCTCATCAAATGTCATCTCCCCAAGCTGTCATCAGCTATGAAAGGGAAGGGGCAGGTAAAGTACTGACATCATTGACCAAATATTGTATGGCCCAACCTCTTTGGTTTTCCGGGCCATGTAATTCATTGGTGCAGGTGAAGACAATGTTGATAATGCTGCAGATGCCAGCACTTGATGCTTCTATATGATCTCCAGCTCCCACTGAACAGCAGGCCGTGCCAACATAAGTTTGAACTGACAAAATTCCATCCAACCTAGGTTCGGACTGAACCGTTGGCTTATCCCTAATTTTCACAGCAGTAAAAAAAAACTGACCAGAGCATAGTCATCATGATAAAACAAAGTAACCAGGTTTTAGAAAATATGGCTGCCTTGGTAAAAAAAAAAAATAATACTACTCAGACAGCTTTAACTTTTTCTCTGCTTAAAGAGGTGGTTTGCAAAAGATTTGCAAAAGGTTTGCAAAAGATTGTAAAGCAACAATCCCTTTTGCAAACCATGTCCCTTTCCTTCCCATAGTCACCACTCTCCACTCTGTTCCTCCTACACAATTCTCTTTTTCTTTTTAACTTGCACAGACTTAGATCCCTGGCCCTCTGGCACATTGTGTATCTTGTTGCTTAGCTACAAAGAACCTACTACAACTACATGTTTTCCCAACTAATGACCCTGGCTACTAAAGGTTTAGGGATCCACACAACCATGCACTTCACAACTGTTGTAAACCACAAGTCAATTTATTAGATCATACCCACATCATTAACTATCTTGTCTACAGACCTAATCAAGCTATTATATTGTCTTAATATGTGGTTCTGCCTTCATTCCCAAAGTTAAAGCTTATAACTTAACATTAGTCTTCAAATTACTTCGGGGGTGCATATTCTGCACCTGTACTTTTTAACGGAGTTCTCCTGGGCATCACAGCAGTGCAGTTGGTTCTATGCTCTTGTGACCCATTTTCAGCGGACTGCGGGTTTAACCACCTGTTATAGAGCCAATCTAGACTCTGAAAAGTTTCCGACCATATGGTCGTTAATCATTGGAAGGATGCTGCATTCACCTACTGTAGGTGAGTATTTATATTTTTTTTTTCAGGAATTCCATACTTCTCTTTTAATGTTCGCTGAACCTGAGTATGATCAGCTTATCGCTACCAGTGAGGAGGATTTTCAAATTCTAAGTAGAACTAAAGTAGAGGGGAGGAAGAAAACAGCAGGTCATTAACAGGTATCTAAAATTCAGAGGATGAAAAGGTTCCTGCTAAAATAGTCAGATCTACTATATCACCACTAGAGTTGGGCCAAACAGCCCCTGTTCACGGCAGAACTCTCGAATATCACAAAAGTTTGGACCCAAACCGCGAACCTTATTAAAGTCTATAGGACTCAAACTGAAAAATCACAAGTGCCCATTTTTAAGGCTTATATGCAAGTAATTGGCCATAAAAAGGATATGGGGCCGGGTACTGCCTTGGGAGACATGTGTCAATCAAAAACATTTTTTTTTAAATATAATTTTTAAAGGACAGTGATTTTAATGATGCTTAAAGTGAAACAATAAAAATGTAAAATGTTTTTAAATATAGTGCTTGCGGGGTCCCCTTGTGGTGCATCTGTACCGTGTATAGAACCTGCTGCAGCAAAACTGACATTTATAAAGAAAAAAATTAAATTTAAATTGTTTCCCCTGCAAGCTTTCTTTATTTAGTAAACAACAGCTTGGGGGGGCCAGTTTGTGTGATGAAGCCACAATTTAGTGCACTTGGAAGAAGATTAAAGATTTTTTGGATAAATCCTGGTGTCTCTTTGACAGACTTTGGATGGAAATAACAAATTTTTGCACCACAGTGAGCAAGCCTTATGTGAAGAAGCCAAATCATAGTACACTCAGGCCAAGATTAACAATTTTTTTAGATAAAGTCTGGTGTCTCTTTCGTAGACTTTGGATAGAAGTAACAGGTTCGGAAAAATTGGGCTTTGGGTGTTGGTGGTGTCTTCGCTTCGTAACCCTATAGAGGTATTCTTGAAAAGAAATTTGTTTATTTTTCTTAACAAAACATACAAAAACAATGTCCAACAATAACCTCAAAAGAGAAGTTTGAAAAAAAAAAAATTTGAAATTGCTTTATTCTTTCATCTTGCCATCTTCTTCCTCCTATTTTACTCCTTGTATATACAATGCATTATTACACCTTTTTAGAACTTCTCCAAGATGTCCAGATATCCAGATCATGTTCATATAGTCATCCACAGAAACCAGGTATCCTTGTATTCCATACACTACTTCAGTTTTTCCATTACTGGTTTACCATTAAGGCCATTAAGGAATGGTATTGGGTTTATTGACAAACTCATTCTGCCGCTGAAGCTGCCACTGATCTACAGACCAGTGAAAAGAAAGAAAACGTTTTCCTGTGGAATGCCCCAAGAACAAACTGCCGGAGAGAGCAGGAAATGAGATCACAAATGAGGCAGACAAATTTAAACATATACAAATACCATTGTTTGTGAACTAACTTTTAAGCCGCGTACACACGGTCGAACATGTCCGCTGAAACTGGTCGGCCGACCGTGTGTACGGCCTAGCGGACAGGTTTCCAGCGGACAAAAGTTTCTTAGCAAGCTAAGAAACTTGTCCGCTGGAAACATGTCCGTCAGACATGTCCGATGGTTAGTACACCTAATCGGACATGTCCGCTGGTTATGACGTGTAACCAGCGTCCCAAAATCCCGTGCATGCGTCGAATTGATTCGACGCATGCGTGGAAGCATTGCACTTCCGTGTTTGAGAACGTCGGTGTCTTCTATGTCACCGCGTTCTCTGTCCGCGGGGATTTTGGTCTGATGGTGTGTACACACATCAGACCAAAAGCTCCCAGGAGACATGTCCGATGAAAACGGTCCGCGGACTGTTTTCATCGGACATGTCTCCTCGTGTGTACAGGGCCTTACACAGTTTAAATAATATACACTTATTTGGGTTTATTTTAAACCAGAGAAATGGAGAAAAATACATGCAAGCCTAAATACATAATGAAAGATTATTTATTTGTAAAGTTTTATAAAAGAAACAAAGAAAACTTTTTTATTTTTTTCTCAAAATGTTCAGTCGTTTTTCCTTTATATCAAAATGTCAAAACCGTGTGGTGATTAAATGCCACTAAAAGAAAGCTCTATCTGTCTCACAAAAAATACATATATTTAAAATGCATTTGGGTACAGTGTTTCATGAATGAGTAATTGTCAAAGTATCAGGAAGTATTCTTAAATGTGCAACGTTTTTTAGTCTTATGCCGCGTACACACCATCACTTTATGCGATGAAAAAAAACGATGTTTTTAAAAACGTCAATTAAAATGACCATGTGTGGGGAAAACGTAGTTTTATGTCTTGTGAAAAACGACACCAAAAAAAATTTAAGCATGCTTACATTTTTTGTGTCGTTTTTCAAAATGTCGTTTTTTGTGTCACAAAAATTGACCGTGTATAGCAAAAGCGACGTTTAAAACAACGTTTTTAAACCCGCGCATGCCCAGAAGCTAGTTATGAAGCGAGCTTCAATGGAAAAAAGTGGTGAACATAACCTCGCTTTGCTAGAGCATTGTGAAAAAACGATGGTGTGTAGGCAACAACGTTTTTGAAAATTGAAGTTTGAAAAACGTCGTTTTTTACTTCACAGAAAATTTCGTTTTTTTCCATCACATAAAGTGATGGTGTGTACGCGGCATAAGACAGAGTGGAAAGGGATTATAACACCTGTCAGTTTCTATTGCTATCCATGCCCCTGTTTCGAGAGTCACCCTTTATATTTGTCCTGTTTACCTTTATCATCTAAAATCAAAATAAAAGAAAATCCAAAAGCTTGGGTTGACATAAGAATAGTGGGGACATCTTCCAATGGGGACAGTAGTTCTGGTGACCCTGTTGACACATGGGGATTTCCTCAATTTGTAGGGATTTCTTCTCACTTCCAATTTTGGCTATGGGACAGGAAGTGAACATAAATCTCTCCAATGAGACATAGGTGCCAAAAAAGGGTTTTAACCCTCCCTTACCTTCGCCAAAAAATAAATAACAAATAAATTAAAAAGAAAAAATGTTTTGCTTTTAGTTAAACTCTAAAAAAAGACAAAAAATCCAATGTAATACAGTGTAAGCCTAGTTTCATGCACACAAGTTGTATGGTCGCTTACACAAAAGTTGTGTCAGAAGATCCCACCAGAGATTACAGGAAATAGTTTAAATTTATTATCTATTTTGAAGCTTTGGATTTCTATTCAAGTTTTTTCACGTCACTATTCTTTTTCACTAAGTGACTAATAGTCACATTTTAGCACATGTAAGATAAGTTTATTACTTACATAAGGGATTGGTCACTAACTAGAAGTTGACTTTGCGATAAGCTATTACCTATTTCAAATGAAAGTACAGTATGTGTAACTGCCTGTATATGAAATCAAGACATTATATTTTAGCCTTGAGAAATTCTGTAATAGACAGCTGCTTGTGCCGGAAGCTGCAGGTAAACTTTTAGTGATTTTTTCAGCTGAGCTTGTGAGCTTCTATAATATCTATTACAATACATCTAAACCCTAACACAGTGGTGTCTAACTTAGAAGGACCCAAAGGCCACATTTGTATCCATGAGTCGAGTGGAGGGTCACAACCAAACCAAGCAATTTTGCAATTTTCAAGTCAAATATCTGGCAAGGCCATAGTTATTATAATGAAACCAAGAAAATGCATGAAAAAACTGAGATAACTCACTTTTTTATTTTTTTAAAACTTAAAGAACAGATAGAGCTGTATTTTGGTGGGATTTAATCACCACTGGGTTGTTGTTTTTTTGCTAAAAAAATAAATTGCAAATAAATAATCTTTCTTCACAAATGTAAGCTAAAATTTATTCTGCTATATTTCTTTGGTGGAAAAAACAAATATCTGTATATTATGTAGGCTGTGTGAAAGTTATAGGGGCAGATTCACAGAGATTTGGACAGACGCAGCGTATCAGAGATACGTTACGCCGCCGTATCTTACCTGGCTCTAAGTCGAATCCAGGAAGATTTTGCGCTGTAAGTTACGGCGGCGTAGTGTATCTCTCGGCGCGTAATTCAAATCAGCGGGTAGGGGGCGTGATTCCTTTAAATGAAGCGCGTCTCCGCGCCGATTGAACTGCGCATGCTCCGTTTTGAAATTTCCCGCCGTGCTTTGCGCGAAATGACGTCGCCCCGACGTCATTTTTTTAACTTAGACGTGAGTTACGTCCTTTCCTATTCACGGACGACTTACGAAAAAAAAAATCAAATTTTGACGCGGGAACGACGGCCATACTTAACATGGCAAGTCTATCTATACGCTGCAAAATAGCAGCTTTAACTTTACGCCGGGAAAAGCCGACTAGCGACGACGTAAGAGAATGCGACGGCCGCGCGTACCTTCGTGGATCGACGGAAAAAGCAAATTAGCATACCTGACACGAAAAACGACGCAAACTCCACCCAGCGGGCGCCGAAGTATTGCACCTACGATCCGAAGGCGTACAAAGCCGTACGCCTGTCGGATCAAAGCCAGAAGCCATCGTATCTTGGTTTGAGGATTCAAACCAAAGATACGACGCGGCAAATTTGAAAGTACGCCGGCGTATAAGTAGATACGCCGGCGTACTCGCTCTGTGAATCTGGCCCATAGAGTCTACAAACCATGGTGTATATATACAGTTTAAAATTGATCAGTCTTCACTGTTATGTTACTCCCTGCACTTCTGCCTCCAGTTGTCTTCTTTTTCATTTCTCCTGCCTCCCTGGTTCCTGGCAGTAGCAGGCTCCCAATGGGGCGTCCAGGCCAGGGATGGCTCTGGCCAGACATAGGTGTGCAGTGCATCTCCCTGTCTGTATCACCACAGTGCCTATATATATATATATATATCTGTCAAAAATTTCTAATAAATACTTATTGAACCTAAAATTGATCAGTCCAGATGTTCTGACTGCCTATCTCATTTCTTGAGGCCCTAGAATGCAGGGACAGTACAAATATCCCCCAATTTCCCATTTTTCAAGTAGACAGTCAATGGTGCTAAGTAAGAGGCACTAGGACAGTGAAAAAACCCACACAATTACCACATTATGGAAAGCAAACACCCCAATGTGGACAACGAAATGTTCATGGCTTGTGATTTCCTAATATTCATTTTTAAGTTGGTTTAGGTACCATGGGCCAGATTCACGTAGATCAGCGGATCTTTAGATCCGCGTGATCTATCTGATTTAAGATACCCTGCCGCAAGTTTGAGAGGCAAGTGGGTAATTCACAAACCACTTACCTCCAAACTTGCGGCGGCGTATCGCAAATCCCCCGGCGGAATTCAAATTTCGTGGCTAGGGGGAGTGTACTATTTAAATCAGGCGCGTCCCCGCGCCGATTTAAATGAGCATGCGCAGGCCGTGAATTTACCTGGCGTGCATTGCTCCCACTGACGTAACTAGGACGTTAGTGGTTTCGACGCTTACGTAAACGACGTCCATCCGTATTACAGAACGATTTACGCAAACGACGTAAAAAAATTCAAAAGCGACGCGGGAACGACGGCTATACTTAACATTGGCTGCGCCTCATAGAAGCAGGGGTAAGTATACGCCGGGAAAGCCGCTACGGAAACGTCGTAACAACACTGCGTCGGGTCCGCGTACGTTCGTGAATTCGCGTATCTCGCTGATTTACATATTATTCAACGTAAATCAGCGGGAACGCCACCCGCGCCATTTTTTTATTACAAATAAGATCCGACGGTGTACACCTGTCAGATCTTAGCCATATCTATGCGTAACTGATTCTATGAATCAGGCGCATAGATAAGACCAGTGTAAGTCAGAGATACGACGGCGTATCAGGAGATACACCGTCGTATCTCTTTGTGAATCTGGCCCCATATGTTTCAGGTTCTTACAGTACGTTAGATTCGGTATGGCTGTTTTGGGGATGTAAGAAAAAAAGAGCAAATGTTCCACATAGCGACTAGTTTATGTTATCCCTGACTGAAGGGAAATCCTTTTATATTGGGATTGTTGCATATGTTCAATCAGGCTTCCGTCCGGGTCACGGAACAGAAACGGCGCTGCTCAAAATATGGGATGACGCTCTAGAGGCCGCAGACGAAGGAGAATCTTGTCTCCTGATACTGCTGGGCCTAAGCGCGGCTTTTGACACTGTAGACCACGGACTACTACTGGCTAGGCTAGCTGAAGTAGCCGGAGTCGCTGAAGGTGTTTTACCCTGGTTCTCCTCCTTCTTGGAAAACCGATCACAAATAGTGAAACTGGGGTCTTTCACTTCTGAAAAACGTGTCATGCGGAGTCCCTTAGGGATCTCCCTTATCGCCCGTATTGTTTAATATCTATCTTCGCCCTCTCTTTGAAATCATCAGTAACCAGAAGTTACTTTACCACTCCTATGCAGACGACACACAACTGTATTTCCGCATCTGCAACAAAAGGGATCATTCTCTTGGACTAGAGAAATGCCTTACTCTAATAGATAACTGGATGACAAACAGTCATCTTAAACTCAATGGTTCGAAAACAAAACTTCTCCTGTTTCACGCTAACCGGAAAAATCATCCCACGTCAACATGGACTCCCCCACCCATTCTGGGTAAAACTATCATCCCTAGCACCAAAGTCAAAAGTCTCGGAGTCATTTTCGATACCTACATGACAATGGATGCACAAATAGGGTCTGTAGTCAGCGGATCGCACCATCTGCTGCGCCTACTACGTAGACTCACGCCCTTTATCCCGAAAGAGGACATTGCAGTCGTGGTGGGAACAATCATCAATTCCAGACTTGACTACGCAAATGCCCTCTATCTAGGACTCCCCAAATACCAAATCACTTGTCTGCAAGTCGTTCAAAATACGACCGCTCGACTAGTGACTGGGAAAAAACCATGGGAATCAATCTCACCTTCACTGAGATCCCTTCATTGGTTGCCAGTAAAAGACAGAATCACTTTCAAGGCACTCTGCCTAATACATAAGTGTATTCAAGGAAACGCCCCCCAATATCTATGCGAAAAAATAAAAGCCCATAACCCCAATCGCATTCTGTGATCCACCAATCAAAACCTCCTCCAGATACCCAAAGCCAGATACAAGTCCAAAGGAGATCGAAGATTTGCAGTCCAGGGACCTCGCCTGTGGAATGCACTACCAACTACCATCCGACTGGAGTCGGACCACTTGGCCTTCAGGAGAAAGATTAAAACCCATCTCTTCTGAGGTCAAGGGGTTCCTTACCCATGAAATGGATACAGCGCCCAGAGGCGATTCAGTTCGCATGTGTTGCGCTTTACAAGTCTCTCTCTCTCTCTCTCTATATGGAGTAACAGGGGTTCAAGTGTAAGGATGAAAATCAAAAGGGATAACAGACAGACCGGTCGGGTTCTGTTTTGCAGGAAAAATACGTTTGATAGGGCTTCAGATTTCAGGCTCAGATTCTGCCTGGAGTTTGCATGTTCTCCCTGTGTCTGTGTGGGTTTCCTCTGGGTACTCTGGTTTCCTCTTACACTCCAAAGACATGCTGGTAGGTTAATTCGATTTGTCCAAATTGGCCCAATGACTGCACCAGCCAGTAGGGATGAGCTCCGTATTCGAGTCGAACTCATGTTCGACTCGAACATCGTATGTTCGATTGTTCCTTGAATTACAAACGTTTTGGGCCGCTCGCGCCAAATTCGAGTGCCGTGTCACGGCCCATAATTCACTGCAGTGTGCACCTAAAGCTAGGTGGTGTGTGTACTGCCCGTGTCCTCTGCAGTGTGCACCTAAAGCTACGTGGTGTGTGTACTGCCCGTATCCAGAAAAAACAAGTTTTTAAAACTTTTTTTTTCCATTGATACATGTTCCCTGGGGCAAGACCCGGGTTCTCAAACACGTTTTACGGCAATAACTTGCATAGTAGGCTTTAAAATGAGCACTTTTGAATTTGAACATTCGAGTCCCATAGATGTCAATAGGGTTCTAAATGTTCGAGCGAACGGTCGGTCCGTTCGAAGGTTCTGGTGCGAACCGAACGGGGGGTGTTCAGCTCATCCCTACCAGTCAGCAAGACACTGACTGCAAAAAGCTCCTTGAGGTGATTCAGTTCACATCTGTAGCGCTATGCAAGTCATTCACTGCATCCTGGCCAGTAAAGGAGCAAGATTAAGAACATCAGAATCTCCCTGCTCACTATGGTCATACGCATCGAGGCCCATGGGTAAGACTGCGTTTATAAGCATTGTTTAATAATAATAATAATAATAATAATTGTCACAGTTGGATGAGAGTAGATGGCTTTGACCCTGTGAGGCATTTTCAGACCCAGACCAGTATGTTTAAGGGTACAACTCATGAGTCTCCAGCTCACACTTTGAAATGCTTTTTTAGCATCAGTGAATAACAGTGGAAGGAGCATTTTCCAAGAGATGTTGCCTTGCATGGTTTTGTATTTCTCTCTAATCACACTGTCTGTCATGGGGAAATATGTGGTGTAGAGATGGTGTTAAAGAAGCCACTCAAGTGGGCTGTGATGGAATCGAATCATTAGGTTTCCATTGCAGTATGCATTGTATTGCATTACATTTTAGGGGATGCTTCCCCAAGGTGTAAGGAGAAAGAAATTGGCATGTGATCTGCGAACGTGATGTTACCTATAGAGGAGGCAGATACCTTGTGAAGTTTGTGATGTTGCAAAAAGATATAGTCACTTCATGAATAAGAAGAACATGTAGAGCAAGGGTCTCAAACTGGTGGCCCTCCAGCTGTTGTAAAACTACAAGTCCCATCATGCCTCTGCCTGTGAGAGTCATGCTGGTAACTGTCATTCTTGCAATGCCTCATTGGACTTGTAGTTTTGCAACAGCTGGAGGGCCGCCAGTTTGAGACGCCTGATGTAGAGGAATAAAATATATAATTTTTACAGTCAGGGTGTGAAATACACCAGACATCAAGCAGTCTGTCCATGACAAGTCTATGCAGTCTGTCCATGGCAAGTCTATGCTTAATTCTGCTGAAGTACATAAATGAGAGGTGGTGGTACCTCTGGAAAAGGGTCCAAAGCCACATTTAGTTCATCACCCACTATCCTTACCCCATCAGTGAATTTCATAGTTTCTCCTGCACTGAAAATGCAAGGGATTAGAGATTGGCTAAGGTGACTCTCTGCCCATTTATAGTCCTTTTAGGAAAATTAAATCATCCTGCACCATTTGACCATATATCCTTAAATTGCAAATTTACTGATCTAGCTATAAGCATTGTGACTACCATGGATTTTAAGGCTGGGTTCACACTTGTGCGAATTGGGTGTGGCTTTCCCTGCATCCAATTTGAATGACAGGAGATTGTGACTGGCTCTCTATGGAGCCGGTCACATATCTCCTTTGGCTCCTCTTCAGGGCCGGATGTAGGCAAAAATTAAGCTCTTATTTGTCCTTGAAATGGAGAAGAGGGACACATCAGTACCCTGCTGCGAGCCGTATGCGGTTTAAATGTGAACCCAGCCTTAGTCTGGGGACATGCTATGGTATGTGTAGAGGAAATATACAATAAGATCTTGTGGGAATGCAACATTAGCCTTAGTTAATGCAGATCCCCCAGCATACAAGAACTTTTCTCGGGAATGTTGAGGCTTTTCATGTTCAGGGAAACAAAATGAAGTTTTTGTCATTGCTAGGCATTAGCAAAGGGCAGCCAGCTAAAAAGCACTGGTGGAGACTGGCTTGGGAGGAAAGGGAGGGAGAAAAATGAGGGAGGGGGAGAGATAAGGGGATAGTACTGCATGGAGTATTGGCTAAGTATAGCCTACAGAAAGCTAATCACCCTTATTAGACTGGAGGTCAAGCAGGCATTGTGGGAAAGGTTAGCTACAGCAGAAAAAAAACAGAGAAGGATTCTGATATAATCTGCTTGAGAAGAGCTGCAAGTGTGTAAGTAGGGAGAAATGGGGTACAAGATAACAGGGTTATTAGAATCTCACAGAATTTAAGCTGTGTTCTCCTAATATATACTGTACACTTATAATATGGGATATTAACACTTATTAAAAAGTAACTTTTTTTAAACAACATAACTTTCAGATTATAGAATACACATTCAACCTGTGGAAGAATAAATTCAGTAGCCACAGAGAGGCAACAAATAGTACAGGGCAGACCAAACAGGCAGAACGACATTAAGCATATACATATGCAGGACAGTGCAGTCTACCCAGATATAACAACATTGGAATAGTACATAACTTAAGGTGATTCAACACCAATCAACGGTTAAAGTGATGTCATTGTTCTTGGCAACTCAAGGAATATACTGTATGTGCATAATATGCAAAGAAGGAGCTCAGCATCACTGGGTGACCAGAGAGACTGCATATGATACTGTGGCTCACAGGTGGTCGTTTAGGCTTCTGCTCATCCTGTATTCAGTCAACAATGGGTAAAAAAAGTTTGTCTTGATTAGGTTTTTCCAGAATATAGGTCCCCCTTCCCTTACAAAAGAAAAATACAGTCTAGAAATAAGAGTATCTGAACTAATGAAACAAATCAATAGAGTAAAAAACAATACAATTGTTTTGAATCAATGTGAGATGGTCAGTAAATTAAGTAGGTGTTATCTCTGTGTTGTGGTTTACCCTGTTGAGGGAGGAGATGTTCAACAGATAGGGCTTAGTCGATCTGCAGTGACAAGTCATTCAACTTCCACTGCCCTATGAGGGATTCCAGGAACAGTGCCCGATACACAAGTCAATGATGTAGCATGAAAAGAAGAAACGGGTATGTGGCCAATGCACAGAGGAACATTATGTTTCTCATGTATCATCAAATCTCATTGTAGTCCAGATCCCGGGGAGTTGAACAGATTCTCAAACAACATTGTGGTGTTCATCTGGTACATTGAAGTAGCGGGTTTTGGAGTAAAAAAATGGTTTCATGAAAGTTCAGCCTGGCAACGCGACAGTGTCAGTATCAAGTAATCGAAGTAAGACCAGTAGTTGGTCTGGGCATTGTAGGGTATATTGTTCTTTGCATAAATGGACTTGGAGACAGAAGAGGTAACCCCAGGTGTAAGTTACCCCAGCTTGGCACAGTGCATCCACTAGGCATTTTAGCCATCTCTGCATGGTCAGGGCCCTGCGGGAAATGTCCTATAAAATGGAGAGGTCACTCCTATCAAAGGAGACAGGGCCCTTTGTTTATGTTTTATTTCTTCCTTCACGATAAAGACCTGGACTCGGCAGAGTACATCACTGGGAAACGATCTGTGTAGTCCACCGGGGGCATTGATCCATTGTACCCAGTCATTTTTTTTTAGAAATGTTGTTTGTTAATCTCATACTATATTGAGGATACCCACTACTGGTGATCTGAGGTCAGCATGTGTTGCAGCTTCAGCTATACCTCCTTAGTTTATTACTGTTCCTTAAAAAGGACATACCCCCTGCCATGCCCCCAGTTACATGGAACAAGAAGAATTAATAGGCAAAATTGTTTTATTCATCCCTATGTTTCCTTTGTTCTGGACTTTTAAAACAATAATGTGATAATAAAAAGGTCAGTGTAAAAGGTTTTATGTGGTGTAACACTTTTTATTATATATAGAGGTCTATACATCTGTCCAAAAAGAGGGACAACAGAGGAAGAAAGAGAGATAAGGGGATTTGGTTCCAAAAGAGAGACAGTGCCTCCAAATGAAGGACAGGCATGGCAATCCGAAAGTTCTTCCCAAACTAATAATTCTGGGAGTGCAGATTCCTGTTCCCTTGTCCTGCCTATTGGTTCAAACCACCAATTCACATTTGTGTCTTTTAAGGGTCTGTCAGGGAGCCAGAGAATGTGGCAGGGGACCAGATAATCAACACTCCCGGAGTCTAAAAGCATTTTTTTCTTAATAATATAGCAAGGATCAGTCACATGGGGAGCTTGGCACTATGAGGCTTATGCCGCGTACACACGACTGTTTTTTTTATGTCATTAAATACGATTGTGTGTGGGCTCCAGAGCATTTTTCACGACGTAAAAAATGATCATTAAACATTTAGAACATGCTCTAATTTTTCACGTCGTTTTTAACATTGACGTTTTTAACATTGACGTTTTTAACGTCGTAAAAAATGGTCGTGTGTGGGCTTTAATGACGTGAAAAAAACAAGTTATGAGACAGGAGCGCTTGTTCTGGTCATAACGTTGTAACAGACTGAAAAGCGCAAATCGTCTTTTACTAACAGGAAATCTGCAAAAGCAGCCCCAAGGGTGGCGCCATCCGAATGGAACTTCCCCTTTATAGTGCCGTTGTACATGTTGTACGTCACCGCGCTTTGCATTTTTTATCACGATCGTGTGTAGGCAAGGCCGGTTTAACAATAATCGGGTTGAAAAAAACGTTGTTTTTTCTAGACCATTAAAAATGAATTTTTTTACATCCCGAAAAACGGTCGTGTGTATGCGGCATTAGTGCTAACTTTGGTAGGTCCTGCTTACAGCTTGAACCTTGCATGCAGGGTCTTGACAAGGCCCTGTCAGCAATATTGTTGAGCTATGGTTGCTAGTCAGTGGTGTCCAAGATAATCAGCAGTGAAAAAAATAAAGGCTCTGGTCATATGATGGTATCAAAAATCTTTCCAGTCCATGACCCATTATGACAGCACACCTCTATCACTGTCTGCAATACTATTTTAACATGATAAAAGGAGCAATTTCTTTTTTTTCTTTTTTGTTTTTTAATACTCAGCCTGAAGTCTAGGGTAGAAGCAGCCACTACACAAGAAAGACAAATCTTTTGCTTCAACACAAATTTTAAATGTTAAAATACATTACCTGTTCTCAGAGAAGATGCATATTATCATTATAAGAACAGTTGTAAGATTCAAAATACTTGAGATTTGGATTATAGAATAGTCATTCATTATGTTTTCCAACCATTGCTGGAACCCTTTCTTCTTTTTATTGTTACTGTTGGTAATTTGACCATTTATATTTGCACAAATGTTATTTGCTGAGGAAATGCTGGGTTTGGCAAATGTTTCAAATTTTCCTAATGCATACAGTATAATAATGATTATGCACATGGGCTATCCAGTATCCTTACATTATGTTTCAATGTCCTTTTTATAATTTTGCTTACTGATGTATTTGGCTTGATCTCAAATGAATCAAAATTAAAACTGTATAATTTTTTAAGAAACTGTTTTTCAAAAATAATATACAGTACATGTTGTTCTTTGAGTCATTATATCAATATGGTTTACTGATTCTTTTAACTCTATTAAATGCAGCAGGTCCAGGGAACAATATTCCCAAATGCAAACTGCAATCCGATTATGGATGCACAAATGATTGGTGGAGCTCTTCAAGGTTTTGGTTAGTATTCATCTAATTCATCTATGTTCACATTTAAATTTGCATGGTGCCTACTGTATACATGGTTTGGACTGCTAAATTAAATGGACAGATATTTATGTCTGATTATGTGCAAAAAAGGGGTAAAAAAACAAACAAAACGTAACAATAAATCAGTTTACGCTACCAATTTATTTTACAGATAGTCAGTCCTGATTTGTTGTTTACGTAGGCGAGCATCAAATGGTCAAGAGACACGGAGACACATGTTAGCTTTTTATAATCTTTGAAAGTTTCAATTGACTAAACCACTAAGCAGAGATGCAGAGTTCAGTAAACAACATTTTGAAGAAGTTGTGTGGAATGATCACATAAGTTACCGCAATTTGGAAACACAAATTATTAATATGCAGTGAATTTAACGAATAAATGAACTTAACAATAAATGCCTTATTCCACTGTCTCACAATTTACTGAATCTAGTTACCGTATTTGTCGTTGTTTCAGGTCGAACGGGCGTATAAGACGACCCCCTAATTTTACATTTTTTAAAGATTTTTTGCCTGTACTCACCGTATAAGATGACCCCCCTTCCGAGGCTTCCAACGCTTCATATTTCTTTCTTCTGGAGCCATATTCTTCTTCCTTCTTGCTGGAGTTGGAGCCAATCACGACGAGCAATGTATTCTATTACTGAATACAAAGCCTGCTTGGAATGGCAGAGGCTGTAACATCATCAGCCCACGTCTCTCTGACTCTCAAAGCCAATTGGAGCAGGAGTATACAGCCTGCTTGGATTGGCAGAGGTTGTTACTTCAATCCGAGCAGGCTCTGTATTCATTTGAATACATCGCTTACCCAGATTGGCTAAGCAGTATATACTGTATGTAGCAGAAGCTACATACAGTATTACCGTACATACAGCAGGCATCCGAGCAGCTGACCCAGCGTATAAGACGACTGTCTCGTATCTGGTAGCAGAGCCCAACGTGCAGGGAGCTGCCTCTAACTCAGGAGCCCTGGTAGAGTAGACAGGGTCGGGAGTCCAGAGGGCCACAAGCGCTTGGTAGGTAAGTTGAGTAGCGGGCTGGCTGCAGGAGTGGAAGGGTGCACTGAAGTCCTGGCAGGATACTGACGGCAAGCTGGAGCAGCAGTGTGGTACTCATAGGACAGGAACCAAGCAGGGTGAAGCAGACACATACGGGCAGATCAGGAGCCGAGGCGGAATCCAAAGGGGTAGTCAAGTCCATGCCGGGTCGATGCAACAGGTGGGCAGAGGTCAGAGCAAGGGGGAGAGCAGGTGCGGTGGTCAGATGTAGCCGGGATCAGGGACAGGCGGCAGGCAGGAGTGGTCAAAGGAAGCCGGGTCAGGTAATCAGATGCAGATGGGTATACGGATACAAGGATCTCCAGGGATACGCTGTAGACTGGACAGCAATACTGTGGGGGACCTGGCTTCCTTAAATAGGGTGTTTGGGTGCCAAGTGCCGTCACCGCGCGCTCCCGCAGTGCACATGGCGCACGCTCTCACCATGCGCACATGTGCGTGCCAACGCGCCAACGCGCACGCGCTGTACCTGGACACCACTGGTATTGTTGCTGATGGGCACAATGCAGAAACGCCTTCCATGACAACGACCCCTGCTTTTCGGGCCATTTTTTTTAAGTGTAAAAGGGAGTCTTATACGCCAGCAATTACAGTAAAACTTATGCAGTTCTCAGACATACCATAATGTGATAGTCCCAGCCTTCCAATGGCCATGGCTTTGTTTTCATTTTTTAGAGCAATACTCTGTCTAAGCTGACCAGTCCTGCATAGCTATTTTTGATAACAATGAATAGGGCCATCTCCTGAGAGTCTCCAATCCCACCAGCCTGAAAATAATTGTAGCGCCTACCCCATTTTCCGGGAGCCTGGTGGTGACCCTCAGATGCAGGGAGGGCTGACATATTTCCTCTGCGTGCAGGTTACTAGGCATGGTGGGTGATGAACAAGATAGAAATTGGGCGCCAGTCAAATTCATGCTTAAAGAGACGTTTATTTCTCACAACAGGAAAAATGGGGGAAAGAAAGGATAGGGCACAGGACATCCTTAGTCAAAAATAGTAATGATCAGCAAATAGGCTGATTGGCAGACTTTCTAGACACAAATGATGAGATAAAGTAGACAGCAGCACAGGAAAAGAGCCTTTAAGCTGAGCCAGCACATCTGTACTTTGTAGAATAGGCTGTCTCCTATGGCAACTGAACTTAAATCACGGAAGGTGTAGGAATTCTATGGATGATTCCATCTTGACACTTTCCCAGGGACTCCACAGGTCCATGCAAGAGTCACCTCTGGTACTTAATCTCAGGTCTCCATCCTTTCCTTCATGCAGTGAGTAGGCATGCCTCAGCAGAACCTTGAGCACATGGTTAGGCCTCAGGCTTCAGGCCTACCCAGCAGGAGCTGTTCCACACACATCCATCAATCTGGGTGGGAAGGACCAAGATCTGACTCCTTCCGAATAAATACCTTCTCCCAGCATTCATAGCAGCAAATATGGTACGTTTATTCATAACCTGAATGAATGCACTGTAGCTTACCACACTAATGTTAAATGCAACATCGCCACCTACTGACAAAAGAGAGAAACTACACATAAACAAGATTAGGAGAGCCATGTGACCTATAAACATTACAAATTAGCCAGGCTAGCTACCACCCAGGATAACTAAATTTACCTGTAACCCTATTTTAGGACGAGGGTGCAACATAATGTTAGATGACCCTTGACCAGAGGTTATGAATGCCTGGATGCCCAGGCCAAAATTAGCAGTGTCAGCGATAACTTGCTAATATCCATATGGCTAATTTGCATGTCTGGGCATTTTTGACTCTTTTTTTATTGGAACATTTAAAGGACAATGTTTTAATAAAAACCCTACTCTGCTTTTTTATAGGCTGACAAAAATACAATGCGCTATCATGTGTTGCGGTAAAGTGGTAAAATGTGTATTCTGTAATGCATTACCACAACACATAGATGGAAGACAGCTTAAAACGTACTAACACGTATTTACACTTACTATGGCTATGAGTAGTTTGCAACCATCCATTATATATGTTATTTAACCACTTAAAGAGGAGTTCCACCTTAAAATGGAACTTCCTCTTAACCCACTCCTCGCCCCCTTACATGCCACATTTGGCATGTAATTTTTTGGGGGGGGGGGAGTGGGGGCTTCAGGAGAAGGGGACTTCCTGTCCCACTTCCTCCTTCCGCCGAGGGGCTGGAAAGGCGATTAGCTTAATTGCCTTTTCACAGCCCCTCCCTGTAGGCGAGCGCCTGTCCAATCGGACGGCGCCGCGCCGCTCGCGCATGCGCAGTGGGTGCCCGGCCGTGAAGCCGAAAGCTGTCACTGCCGGGTGCCCACACTAGAAATGAAGATGCCGGCCGGCGAGGGGGGGCGAGGAGCGGAGCCCCGGCCGGCGCGTCGCTGGAGCCGTGGAGCAGGTAAGCGTCTGTTTATTAAAAGCCAGCAGCTACACTTTTTGTAGCTGCTGACTTTTAATAAACGTAAAAAATGGGTGGAAAACCCCTTTAAAGTGATACTATGGGTTCACATTTAAAAAAAATAAAAAAACAAACATGTCATACTTACCTCCACTGTGCAGTTCGTTTTGCACGGAGTGGCCTCGATCGTCCTCTTCTTGGGGTCCCACAAAATATAATGTTACGCCGAGTAAATTGATACCCAACATGTCACGCTTCAAAATTGTGCCCGCTTGTGGAATGGCGACAGACTTTGACCCTTACAAATCTCCATAGGCTATGTTTACAAATTTCTACAGGTTACCAGTTTTGAGTTACAGAGAAGGTCTAGTGCTAGAATTATTGCTCTTGCTTTAGCAATCACGGCAATATCTTACATGTGTGGTTTAAAAAACGTTTTCATATGCGGGAGCGACTTACAACTTGCGTTCTCTTCTGCGCACAAGCTCAGCAAGACAGGGTGCTTTAAAATAAAATTTTGATTTTTTTCTTATTTATTTTACTTTTTATTTTACATTTTTCCAATGTCTTTTTAAAAAAATTATTTTTGGGTCAATTTTGTTCCTATTACAAGGAATGTAAACATCCCTTGTAATAGAAAAAAGGGCATGTGATATCTGGGGTAAAAAAAACTCAGATCTCCTATTTACACTAAAATGCAATAAAAGATAAAGAAAAAAATGTAATTATAAAAAAATTAAAACAAAAAATAATTGCCCTTTATGACCATTGGGTGGAGGTGACGTTTGATGTCGCTTCCGCCATCCAATGGTGTGGAGCTGAGTGGGGGCCATTTTTCCCTCATTTGGCACCCAGCCAGTAAGGGAAGAGGACCCAATCGTCTCCGCTGCTACTGACGGCTCTGGTAAGCGGCGGAGACGACCAGAGCAGTGAATCTGAGATCACTTTTATCTGAAAGCCGACTGTCCACTGTTGAAGAGGATACCGGGGATGCGTCAGATAGCTGCTGCCATAACAATGGTATTCCCCTTCAAACAGCCGCCGTATAAAGACAGCACACAGTCGGTAAGTTGTTAAAAAAAAATTCTATTCTCTAAGTACTAAAATTATATCAAGAGGGTATTAGAGCGGAACTTTTTTTTTTTTCATCTTTCCATCTATAAAATCTTCTGCCCTGGTTTTAACTTTGGATAGTAAATCATTTTTTTTCTGCCAGTAAATATGTTATACAGCCCACTTCCTGTTTCTTGTCTGGAAAAAAGCCTAGGCATATGACATCAGGCATATGATGTCATATGTCTAGACTTTGCCAGAAAGGGAGGGGATGAGTCATAAGAGGGCCAGTGTGAGCTGCAGAGCTAGAGGTATGTCTGTGTAGATCCAGGAAGTGAACAGGCAGCAGCTTCAGCTGACCACAGTTAATATGATTGCAGCCAGACTCAGTGGAGGGAGATTTATGTATCATATTTGGCAAGTACAGAATCACAGTATATATAAAAGAATATGCAAAGTGGTTGGAGGGAAACTTCAGAATAGCAAAGATGTTTTTATTACAAAAAATATGATCAGACTGCAGTTCCTCTTTAACTAATGAATATACTTTGTCTTCTTTATATCCAGGCTGTGACAAGGATGTTTTGATTGATATTCTTACCCAAAGATCTAGCGCACAAAGAATTATGATTGCAGAAGCCTATGGGAGTTTGTACAGCAGGGTAAAATGTGTCTATTTTTTTTTTTATATTTAAAGAGTTAAATAAACTTTGATATAAAAAAGTTACTTTTAAGGTAGTGTTCTATATATTACAGACACACCCAACTTTTCCCAAATAGATGGTCACATTAGTGATCACAACGATCTGCACTGTTGCAAATAGCCAAAGGCCCACTCTTGAAATTAATGAAACGCGCACAGATGAAATCACTGGAAGGGGGCTGCTTCTTCTAGGACAAGCCTCTACAGTCCATAGATTGTCCTTCTCTGGTTGCCTCTACACAAAATTCAAAAATTCAGGGATCTTTTTTAGCACTTAAGCCAGACCGAGCACATGAAGGTGTCAGTATAAACATCAGCACTCATTTTACATTTTCTTAGGACAGAGTAGGCACCAGTCATACAAACCTTAGATGCATTAAAAAGTCCACTTTGACGCTAAGCAGTTCTCTTTCTGTCCATCTTCCCAGCACACTACAAAAGAATGTCTAGTTGGGTTCCTTCAACTTTATTTTACTCACTTTATTTTTATTTTGAAAAAATGTTATGCTTTGGAACTGAAGTGTGGATTTGCAATGTTATAGGGCAGGGGTGTCAAACCAATTTCACCATGGGCCGCATCAGCATTATGATTGCCCTCAAAAGGGCCAGTTGTATCTGTAAGATTAGATTTCCAGCGCATTCCCTCCCCTTTACATTAGATGTCAAGAGCCACCCCACCATCAGAAGTTGAGTCCCCCACTCTCCCTTACATCACAGTGCACCCCCCTTTCCTTATACTGCTGCTGGGAAGAAGCTGGATGCATTGCTTGAAAGCAGAAAGTAGGGGTCTGGAGTAGGACCAGAGAAGAGCTGGAGCTCTCCTGCAGCTGCAGGAGAGGTGCGAGGGCCACACAAAATGGCCTGGAGGGCCGGATTCAGCCCACGGGCCTTGTGTTTGACACCTGTGTTATAGGGGATAAGAAGTCGCACCAGAAGTCAGATCATGATGATCCGACTTGCGGTGCAACTTGTGTGCTGAGGATGAAGGGGAACCCCCACGGAAATATAAAAAACATTGCTGTGGGGTTCCCACTCTGGATGATACCAGACCCTCACACCCAAAAAAATGGCGTAGTGTCCCCCCTAAAATCCATACCAAACCCTTATGCGAGCAGCAATTATTTCAAATAAAGTTAAACTGTGTTGAAAAACATGTGCCAGTACTGATGTAGAATGCATGTTTTAATATAAAGTAACTAGTGATGTAAAAAACGAAAAATTACTTATCTATGACACTCTGTGTATATTTTTTTTAAGGATCTAGCTAATGACTTGAGAGAAAATCTTGATGGGCACTTTAAGGAGGTCATTGTAGGACTGGTGTACTCTCCTCCAGGCTATGACGCGCATGAACTTTGGCATGCTATGAAGGTAACTTTTGGCTTTATATAATTAAACGGTTTATATTTTAAATAAATATGTCTTGTAATTGTAACCAAAAACTGACAGCGCCACACCTAGGTCTAAAGCTAGATTAGTTCTGCACTGTGACCTAGACACATAAATGAGGGTATCTTTTTGTCTCATTACTAGGCTTCGTGTCTTGCTAAAAACTGCATTGTATAATTATTATTGCAAATGAAAAAAAAATCGCTCTATCAAAAAGTTGAAACTTCCTCTGGTTTATATAGCAGGGGTGTGCGGTAAAGGCCAGTGGCGTGTGAGGCACTGGCTAGTATCAGAGCCAGATACACACAGGTTATAAATTCACAAGTTATGTTTTCGATTCTCATTATGTAGGCAATTACAGTTCTACTAGTTCTACTAGTTCTACTAGTTATACTCATTTAACAAAAATATTTACAAACGCTGTCCTTTTAAGATGTAGTGTTTGAGGGTTCTGAGTAATTTTCTAGCAAAAAAAATTATAATTGTTACATGTAGGAGAAAAGTGTCAGAATTGTAATATACAAATAATTATTATATATTGTGTTTAAGGTAATTTACTATATTTTCAACAACTGTACTGAAGCAGGGGGTCATCGGACAAATTACTGAAGCTTGAAGTTATAACTTAAAACCAGTAATTTCACAGTAAATAGATAAATAATACATTTTTATGTTATACCATATAGCAAAACAATATATTATTTAGCTTGATTAAAAAAGTACATTTTCAGCAGCAGCAGATTCTTCCTCTTAACTGTATGAGAAAAAAATGGGATTATGAGTAAACCTTAAGGGCCAGATTCACGTAGGTCAGCGGATCTATAGATCCGCTCGATCTACGTGAATTAAGATCCGCTCCCACAAGTTTAGGAGGCAAGTGGCTAATTCACAAACCACTTACCTCCAAACTTGCGACGGCGGATCCTAAATCCCCCAGCGGAATTCAAATTCCGCGGCTAGGGGAGTGTCATATTTAAATCAGGCGCGTTCCCGCGCCGATTTAAATGCGCATGCGTCGTCCGTGGAATTTCCCGGCGTGCATTGCTCTCACTGACGTCACTAGGACGTCAGTGGTTGCGACGTGAGCGGGACTTGCGACGCGCGTGTTCGTGAATCGGCGTACGCAAACGACGTAGGAAAATTCAAATTCGACGCGGGAACGCCGGCTATACTTAACATTGGCTGCGCCTGATAAAAGAAGGGGTAAGTATACGACGGAAAACCGCTACGGAAACGACGTAAGAACACTGCGACGGGTCCGCGTACGTTCGTGAATTTGCGTATCTCGGTGATTTACATATTATTTATCGTAAATCAGCGGGAACGCCCCCGGCGCCATTTTTAAATTTAAAAAAAGATCCGACAGTGTAACACACTGTAACACTGTCGGATCTAGCCCTATCTATGCGTAACTGATTCTATAGATAGGACCAGTTTACGTCAGAGATACGATGGTGTATCTGTAGATACACCGTCGTATCTCTTTGTGAATCTGGCCCTATACCTCTAAGCCCATGTTTTTTCCTTATAGTTAAGAGGGCTGGGCTGGAAGGGAACATGTGTCTTTTAGACACATGTCCCCTTTTATGACACTGCAGAGAGAGGAGAGCCTCCACTGCAGCATTTTTATTGGACGGCTACCTACCCCCCAAATTTGGGGTCTCTGTGACCTCAGGTGGCCGAGCTACGACCCTCGAAGCTCGATAGTTATTTTTTTTTTTTCATGGCAGGTGACTCTCTGCCTCATCTTCCTCCCCTGACTGCACGTCCTTGCTATATAGAGAGTGGACCTTCAGTTTTCCTGAATTACAGAGAGTCATCTAACGAGCCTTCAGTTCAGTTCTGCTGCTAGATTTTATCCTAAATTTTAAATTTTAACATGCCAGTCACACATCTGACTTGTTCAGCTGTGTGTGTAATGTAAGCTTCAGCTGCCTTGTAAAAACATTTTTTTTTTTAACATTGACATTAGGGATAGCTTGGTAAACATGCAACGATGATTCTAGATCTCCCTCATCCGATCTGTTGGTATAGATGTAAAAAACAAACCACCCCTACCTCCAATCCTCTTCTACTGCCCTCAGCGTTTTAGTCAAATGATACTCAAAGAACTTAACAGAAAGTATCTGGCACACAAAAAGGCAGAGGGCACCAGATAAGGACCCAAGGTAAAGATATAATGTGTGCACAATTACATACAGTATATTGACCACAGACGTTATATACACACACATCAGCAGCATTTTCTAAACTTCGGTGGATTAGGTATTCTCATCACAATCTTTGCGTTGTTTACATAGTACTTGCACTGTTAAAACCAACTAGACTGCCGGGCATATGTCCCCATAGGAGACAATCTCCTCAAAGTCAGCTGAAGGTTACAGAAGCATGCAGTCTTGATCATGAACAGTACCCTTGAGTATACTCTCTGACATTGGAGTTCCACAAATAAATACACTTTCTTCAGGAAAAGTTACACTTCAAATCACATCATTTAGATGTAATTTGGCTGATTCTGGAATTGTTGTGTGCATCTTGTAAACTGAAAATGTTGGCATATACATTGGGAGTTATTTACTAAAGGCAAATCCACTTTGCACTACAAGTGCAAAGTGCACTTGAAATTGCACTGGAAGTGCACTCGCGTGTACGCGGCATTAGATGTTTTGAACAAAACGCTGCACTTTGTCTTGTATGTGATGTACATTGGTAGCTTTTTTTATGATATTATCCCCGTGTTTACAGGGAGCTGGCACAGATGAAAACTGCCTCATTGATATTTTAGCAACAAGAACAACATCAGATATATTTCAGTTGAAGGAAGCCTATTTAATGCGTGAGTATTCTTTCAATGTGGTTTATGAAACATAATTGTTCTTCACAGGATTAGGCTCCATGCACACTAAACACTCAAAACCGATAAAAAAACACAAGTATTTAGCATTTTTTTGCCAGTAGTTTTGCAGTTCTTAGGAACGTTTTCAACAGAGTTTAGGAGCGTTAGCGTTAGTGTGAATAATTAAGGTGTACATAGCACTCATAATCCTACCTGTAGGCATAGATGGTATGCTATTCACGTGCAAGGCCTTGCTTTTTTCCGTAATACAAGCCTTGTCCTTAGGAAAGCTCCATACCGCAGTAATGCCTCATCCACATGGTCGGAATTTCTGATGAAAAAAGTCAAATGGAATTTTGGTGTGTCCGTGTGTATGAAAGACAGCTTGAGCGAAATTCTGTCGGAAAAACCTGTCAGAGTTTATTCCGACGAAAAAACGGTTGTGTATACGCTGCATTACCCACCACTGAGAACAGCATGACTAGGCACCACCATACTACACTTCTGACTGAAACCTCCACACACACAGGCCATCACTATATCTGTTCCGAATTGACTGCTCTTCCTTCTATATATCAATGTTACATATGAATTTGTTCATCGCTTTTACCCATTTATATGTTGTTCCCCTTTTTGCATACACTGTGAAGGCACATATGAGCTCATCTTCATTAGGTTACCAGACCAGATTCAGAAATGGGTACATGAATAAAACCAAAAAACAGTGCGGCACTAATATCACCTTGTGACTATTTTAAAAAAAATGTACACCACCTTAAATATTATTTTTTACTCCGCTGTTCCTCCAAGATAATAACACAAAGACAAAAACTACACATTGCTTTACCTTCTAAAAACACTTTTATTATAGCCCACTTTACATACAATGCACTGACATTTAAAAGTGCATAACCAAACTACTAACTGACAGCCACAAAGCAACACTGCTGGTGTTCTGACTGCCTAATAAGATACCGCACCTTCGGGTTCCGTACTGACATCATCCAAAGGCTCCACCACAATGCGTTTTGTCACCAGGACATGTGGCTTCCTTAAGGGGAATGAGAAAGTCACATGTTTTGTGTTGTCCCCAGAAAAGTAATAGAGGGGAAATCTTCTAGTGGGGACACTAGTTCTGGTGACCGGGGGGGGCAATAATTTTTTAATTTGCAGGTATTTTCTCTCACTTTCTGTTTTGGCTATGGGACAGGAAATTAAGGTAAATCTCCCCAATGGCACATTGATGGCAAAAAAATTAACTGACATGGGTTATAAAACACTCTCTTACTCTATCCAAAATAAATATAAAAAGGTTTTGCCTATAGTTCTACTATGTGTATATTGCATTTTGTGTGATATGATAGTAAAATTATTTTTACCAGATATTTATTTCAAAAATTGTTCACCATTCTTTATCCTTAGAGGGTTGAAAATGTAATTGCTTCCAATGTTTCATTAAAGGGTTTACATGCATTTAATAAAACTCATGAGCTGTGATGTTTAGAAAATGGGCAAACAATTGTTTCTCTTCTAGAATATGGATGCAGTCTGGACCAAGACCTTTACTCTGAAACCTCAGGACATTTTAGAGATTGTTTAATAAATCTGGCCCAGGTATTGTACTCCGGATGGTTTAAATAATGAATACGTTCAAAGCTACATTGAGAATCGTGAAAGACACGTTTCACGTCTTTTACTTGTTCACTGACAGAGGATGTGAATCAGAACCATAAGCTCATTAACTTCCACAGGAGAGTCAAGCAAAATGAACTAACTAAAAATATATCTTTGGCAGTACTGCCTATTAGAACCAGTAAATCTTAGCATTGTTAATAACAGACAAGGCCCAGGACTTTAAATAACCCACAGATTTTCCTGGACTTTAAAGCAGTATTAAAGTGGTTTCCCTGTGTGAAGGGTAATAGAGGGGAGAAGAGAACCAGTGTTGTTCACAGCTGCATTTGTTCTCCCCTCTCTTCCTCTTCTCCTGCTGCTGTATATCAAAAGCAGTGAGGAGGAAGTGGGGTGGGCTAAGACCCACAGTGTGTGTCTGTGGAGTGTGACTCCATAGACACACACATCTTAGGAACGAGCATGCACTGGGGCAAAAGAAGAAATTAAAGAGCCAAGATTGCTGGTGGGGGGCCACAGGAGAGCAGGCGAGTATAACATGTGTATTATTTTAATAAAAATATTTTTTTTCTTTAGTAACGCTTTAAACCCAGAGGATTTTTTCCCTCTGTTTACACCTGGTGATCTGGCCAGTAACACACCTCCTGTTTTACAGTGCCTATACTCTTGATAAAAGAGCACAGTAGCCCCTTTGGACAGCATCATTGTTAATCTGAGGGAGGGGAGAGTTAGATGTACTAGCAGATATAAAGGTTCACTTTTTTAAAATAAATTTCAGCTTCCCCATGTACAAATAAAGCATTAATACTTATTTTGTAAAAATAAAACAGCTTTCCATTATATCCATTAATTCTACACAGCTTACCTCTCTTCATGGCTGTTTAAAAACCCACCTCGATTACTTCTGCCTTACTTCCTTGACAGACACAGGAAGGAGGTGACCATCTGAGGTAGATAATTCAGTGTGTGTGCTAATGAGATCAGCTGGTCAACTCCTTCCTAAATGTCATGACCTAAAGTCTATCCAGGAAGCAAGGCAAAAGTAATTGAGCAGTGTGTTTAAACAGCTATGAAGAGAGTGAGGTAAGCCTGTGTAGAATTAATGGAAAGCTGTTTTATTTTTGCAAAATAACTACAGTAATTCTATACTAGTACATAGGGGAGCTGGAATTTAGAAAAAAAAGAAAGGTCAATAAAGGTGAACTTAGCCTTTAAGCTGCCTATACAATAGTCAGTTTATTTTTGTTCAGACAGTGGGTTGAACAAAAAAAAAAAGACTGACCTGATTCCCCCATCCACACATTCAAAGTGGATGGGGGAATCCTCTTCCTTGAGCTATTGTACTGTAACAGCAGGTAGACTTTCCCACTGCCAGAATATACTGATCAGTCAAGTGGCTAAAATTAGACAGGGTGGCTATACAGAAGATGATCAGTAGATCAACTTCTGTTCAACCACAGTGCAAATACATGAATCAAAATTCAGCCGGTCCCTGCTGAACCGACCGAATTTAGATACATGTATGGCCAACTTTAGATACAATAACAAACTGAAGCTGAACTTCAGCTAACACCTTATAAGCAGTTACAGTAAACAGTTCAAAAGCAGATCATTCTCAGAACATTCGAATGTCATACAAAAGATTTTGTTTGCTTTTAACATTTGGTTTTGGAATGAATGGACTTTACCGAACAAAAACCAAGCTGCTTGCTATGGGGGTACCCGAGTCAAGGCACAGCTCCCTGTGTCCAGACACAGAGCTTCGACCCGGCCCTGCCCCCTCTCTCCCCTGATTGGCTAGCTGACTTTGATCGACAACAGCGGCAGCAATGGCACCACTGTTGTGTTCTTAGACAATCAGGAGGAAGAATCTCGGGTTGGCTGATGTACTTGTGGACATTGCTGGACAGAGAGGGACCTCAGGTAAGTATTAGGGGGGTCAAGGGGGACTGCTGCACACAGAAGGCTTCTTATCTTAATGCATAAAATGCATTAAGATAAAAAAACATCTGCCTTTACAACCACTTTAATAATGCAATGCTATCTAGGTATTTAGATTATTCATGGGATAATGAATTTGACTGAATAATGCTTTTGTTTTCATTATAGGCTGTAAGAGAGGAAGGCTATACAGACCCTGGATTAGCGGCTCAAGATGCAATGGTACATAAAAAGAACACTTTGTATTTGAGTTCCTAGGCTGGACCAAAACATTATGGCAGCTCTAAGGCTGGCCAAACATTATATACTTTTCTTATTCAATTTCCTTTAGATTTATGTTTAACTATGTATTGCAAGGGCCTGCCTGATTACATACATATTGAAAGTGTTTGTTTGGTTTCATATTATAGGGTTTGGTAAATTTAAAGGAAAAATGTATGAAAAATATTGCATAATGTATGACCAGCCTTTGCCTTTCAATTTATTGTGTATTGTGGGGAATCTCATCAAGGTGAGCACTGGGAGGGAACAGAGCCAACAAAATCCCTCCACAAAAAGCATGGAAAAGTGCTAGTGCATTAGTGTTAATGAAAGGTTTGTGGGTGCAATTCACTGGCAGGAAAATAATTTCTTAATAAACCATCACTTTTTGTTTTGTAACTTATTGCATAACCCAGGTTTCACACAACATTTAAATAACTTTGGAAACTAAGCAAAATTAAGCGTTATAACCAATAACCACACCTGCAGAATGGTTTCAAGAGTTTAACTTTTTCACTGCCAAGCCTTGTGGTCCAACTTTAAATCCAGGTGGCTAGACCATTTTTGCAATTTTTCACTTTTTTCATTATTTACTTACAGCTTTAAGGCCCCGTACACACCATAGAATCCATCCGCTGAAAAATCCCAGCAAATGGGTTTCAGCGGATAGATCCTATGGTGTGTACACTCCAGCGGATCTGTTTCCGCGGATATTTCTCCCCTGGGATGGATTCGAATATTTGCTGACATGCCAAGCAAATCCATCTGCTGGAATCCATCCCAACGGATGGATCCGCTGGTCTGTATAGACTCACCGGATCCATCCGTCCGAAGGGATCCCCCGCATGCGTCGTAATGATTCGACGCATGCGTGGAATTCCTTATATGACAGCGTTGCGCACGTCGCCGCGTCATAATCGCGGCGACGGCGCGACACGTCATCGCCAGAGGATTTCGGTGCGGATTTCAATGCGATGGTGAGTACACTCCATCGCATTAAAATCTGCTGAAATCCTCAAGAGGATTTATCCGCGGAAACGGTCCGCTGGACCGTATCCGCGGATAAATCCTCCCGTGTGTATGGGGCCTTAGAGTTTGTAAAAGCCCCAAAATATACATTTTCTGTGAATGATAAAAATACACTAAAATCAGTATTAGTGCTCACAAACACAATTTACCATAACAGACATACATTCGTACTAAAATCATGCTAAAAATCCCACTAAAAGCTAAAAATGGATAACATTTATAAATTGTGGCCAAACCAACACATTACTATATTACCATTTAGATCCATCCAATTCTTACCTTGTTTCTTGCTTCCCCCTATGTAAATTGTGACGTATGACGATTGTAATCCATTAATCCCATCCCCTGTTTACAGAATATTTTTACTGTGCAAAGCACATTTCATGTTGTAAAAATTCTTTCCTTGTTATTTCGCTCTGACCTTTGTACCGTATTTGTCAACTAATAAATTTGATTGGAAAAAAAGAGAGAATAAATCAAGCATTGTAGTGAATTGTAACAATGCTTTGCAGCACTTGTGCACAACTCACACCAGCACATGCAGTTTATGCACTCCATAATGTGTGCCCACTGATGTGAGTGAGACTGTGTATTACCTTCATGTTTGTAATGCACATGTGTATTCACATTTGAGTGATTGCATAAGTATAGGGATGTATCAGTGGGCCAATTTGAGTCCAAAATGTACAGTTATACGTGTACAGCCACAGCATCTGTCGCTTAGAAGTTATCTTCTCCTCCTCCCTTCCCGCAGTCATCTGGGGTGCATCACAGGTCCCAGAAGACTGGAGGACCATTCACAATGCACAGCATGGCTCACACATGCACAGTGGGTACCCAGCTGCAAAGCCACAAGCCTAATGGAGGCTATTTTTTCCACACATGTTTACTTATTATGTGCCTAATGCTGCTAGTATAATATACAAAAAATGAAGGTAACTACAAAAACATTTTGTATTCTGCTATATTCTAGGTTCTATGGGAGGCTTGCCAAAGGAGAACAGGCGAACACAAGAATTTGATGCAAATGATTCTATGTAACAAAAGCTACCAACAATTATGGATGGGTACATATATTTGCAGTATTTTGATTTTTAAACTTAAAAAATAGTGCTAAAGATAGTACACCAGTGATAAACAGTGTAAAACATAGATAATTACACTCTCTGGGCCGGATTCAGATACCTGTGCGTATCTCTCTGGCCGGCGTAACGTATCCTAGATACGTTATGCCGCTGTAACTTTGGGCGCAAGTTCTGTATTCAGAAAAAACTTGCGCCCTAAGTTACGGCGGCGTAACGTATGTGGGCCGGCGTAAGCCCGTCTAATTCAAATGGGGATGTGGTGGACGTGTTTTATTAAAATTTTGCTTGACCCAGCGTATTTTAAGTTTTTTTGGAACGGCGCATGCGCCGTTCGTGAAAACATCCCAGTGCGCATGCATGAAAACCCGCCGCAAAACGTCATTGCTTTCAACGTGAACGTTAATTACGTCAAGCCGTATTCGCAAATGACTAACGCAAACGATGTAAAAATTCAAAACTTGGCGCGGGAACGACGGCCATACTTAACATTAGCTACGCCTCATATAGCAGGGGTAACTATATGCCGGAAAAAGCCGAACGCAAACGACGTAAAAAAAAAGCGCCGGGCGGTCGTTCGTTTCTAAATCGGCGTAAATACTAATTTGCATATTCCTTGCGTAAAAATACACCTAGCGGCCAGCCTAAAATTGCAACCTAAGATATGACGGTGTAAGACACTTACACCTGTCGGATCTTAGGGATATCTATGCGTAACTGATTCTCTGAATCAGTCGCATAGATACGACCGGCCGGACTCCGAGATACGACGGCGTATCAGGAGATACGCCGTCGTATCTCTTTCTGAATCCGGCCCTCTGAATTTATTGCAAAAGTGTAAGTTCTTGCCCATTCATGTCCAGGAGTAATTATTAAAAATCTTTGTGAACAGTTTTGGTATACATCAGTTTATGGAAAAGAAGAAAACATTTTTAAACTAAATTTGGTGGCCTTAATTTTGTAATTTATTGATGTTTCTATATTAAGCAGAGGAATAGACAAAAATAAATGTAATTCTCATTGTTTTATTTCAATTATTTTCTTCTATTTATCTTGGATTTCAAAAAGAATGTCTATATACTGTGTGTGTGTATGTGTATGTATGTGTATATATATATATATATATACACACACACACCGGTATATATTGTCTTTCTAATACCGTGCCAACATGAATTAATGAAGTAATAAGTTAATCTGCTCTGAACAGAATTTTCTTTCCCTGATCACTGTGATCGCCATGATTGAATAATCATATTGATCAAATGGTCAGTAACCACTGGTTACCGATCAAGCTCCTGGCCTCTCCAGCAGCACTGTGCAGTGCACTTGTAGAAAGTAGAGCGATCTCTGGAGCATGCTATAGCTGCAAAGACAGAACTTTCAATTAATATATAATTGGACAGGAGGACATTCTTTTACATTGCAGGATTATACTGTAAGTAATAAAAAATTACCATACAGCACATAGTTATGTGACATTTTTGAAAAACACCATACATAGGAATCATTAGAAAAATAAAGTGTACTTGGGATAAAGGAAGAAATATTCTCTGTTGTTCTGTTTTTTAAGTTTTCCAAGAATTCCAAAATGTTTCTGGACAAGACATAGCTGCAACTATTGAAGAATGTTACGATGGCTACTTCCAACAGCTCCTCTTGGCCATAGGTAAATAGATGTTATGTGTTCTATGTACATAATACTGGTGTATGGGCATGGGTCAGGGCTCAAGTCCTGTGGGAACGTGTGGGAACGGAGTTCCTGCACTTTTTTCACAGCAGGAACGCAGTTCCCTTTGCAGGACTAGAGCAGCCGAGAGCAGTCGTGACGCCCGAGCTAATCCTTCACTAAGTGGCGATGCCCAGCTCCAGTCACTGCAGGGGCAGGCGAACCTTAGTAATCCTTTATGTTACTGGCCGCTTCCCGTATATGGATTCATCGGGTATTCCGTCACTTCCTCGATGCCGCAATGTCTCCTGGGAGCTTTTGTCATTGTTCCCAGGAGACATTGCGGAGGTCTGCCACGAGTTATCGCGGGATTTAGAAAGAACTTGGATTACTATGGTACAGTGGATCGGAAAAAAAAACATGCGGTTTAGTAATTATGCATATGATCGTATAATTTTTTTATTTTTTTTTGGTGGGGGAGTGGATCTTTGGTGGGAGTTCCCACACTTTTTTTCCCAGGACTTGACCCCTGGCATGGGTTATATACTTCCTTCCACAATAAGGAAAATGTACTTTACATTACTATGGGGAAATAGTTCTAAGATGTTTAGAACAGAAAATCACTGATAAGGCCCGTACACACGATCGGATTTTCCGACAACAATTGTGAGATGGAAGGGTTTTGTCGGATAATCCGATCGTTTGTACGCTCCATCGGACAGGGGGTGCAGTTTTAGGGAAATTTTGGTCTGAATTTAAATAAACATAGCCTAACATGTACCTCATGACCTCATTTACCTGCTCCGGTGTCTGTGCAGCCTCTATTATATTGATAAAACCATCAGGCTATTCAAGAACTGATTCAATAAAACCAGTGGCGTCACTAGGGTTGGTGTCACCTGGTGCGGTAAAATATGGTGTCACCCCCCCCCCCCCCCAATAAAATGTTTCAAATATTTTTTACCCTACTGTTTGCTCTCTGTTCTCCTTTCTTCCCCTTTTCTCTCTCTCCCTATCCATCTTTCTCGTTCATTCTATCCCTTCTTCTTTCTCTCCATTTTTCTTTTTCCCCTCCCCCACCTCTCTTTCTCCAGGACCGGAATTCACATCTCAGGAGCCTATAGGCCAGGGGCGTACCTAGAGCATTTGGCACCCGGGGAGGATCCAATATCTGGCACCCCCCCCACGTTAAAATGTAAAAACACCCCACTGTGCCCCCTGCATACCTCTGCATCCTTCAATATCTTTTTGTTACTACTGTGTACCCCTCTCCACAACTGCACCTCTGGACCACTTTACATTGCACAGCACCCTGCATCACTGGACCCCTTTACATTAAACAGCCCCCTGCATCACTGGACCCCTTTACATTACACAGCCCCCTGCATCACTGGACCCCTTTAAAATTACACAGTACCCTGCATCACTGGACCCCTTTAAAATTACACAGCACCCTGTATCACTGGACCCCTTTACATCTCACAGCCCCCTTCACCTCTGGACCCTTTTACATTACACAGCACCCTGCACCTCTGGACCTCTTTACATTACACAGCCCCCTGCATCACTGGACCCTTTAAAATTACACAGTACCCTGCATCACTGCACCCCTTTACATTACACAGCACCCTGCATCACTGGACCCCTTTACATCTCATAGCCCCCTGCACCTCTGGACCCCTTTACATTACACAGTACCCTGCATCACTGGACCCCTTTACATTACACAGCATCCTGCACCTCTGGACCCCTTTACATTACACAGCACCCTGCACCTCTGGACCCTTTACATTACACAGCACCCTGCATCACTGGACCCCTTTACATTACACAGCACCCTGCACCTCTGGACCTCTTTACATTACACAGCCCCCTGCATCACTGGATCCCTTTAAATCTACACAGTACCCTGCATCACTGGACCCCTTTAAAATTACACAGCACCCTGCATCACTGGACCCCTTTACATCTCACAGCCCCCTTCACCTCTGGACCCTTTTACATTACACAGCACCCTGCACCTCTGGGCCCCTTTACATTACACAGCACCCTGCACCTCTTTACATTACACAGCCCCTGCACCACTGGACCCCTTTACATCACATAGCCCCCTGCACCTCTGGACCCCTTTACATTACACAGCACCCTGCACCTCTGGACCCCTTTACATTACACAGCACTCTGCATCACTGGACCCCTTTACATCTCATAGCACCCTGCATCTCTGGACCCTTTTACATTGCACAGCACCTTGCATCACTTCACCCCTTTTACATTACACAGCCGCCTGCACCTCTGCACCCCTTTACATCACATAGCCCCCTGCACCTCTGGACCCTTTTACACTACACAGCCCTCTGCACCCCTTTACATTACACAGCACCCTGCATCACTGCACCCCTTTTACATTACACAGCCACCTGCACCTCTGGACCCCTGGATGTTACACAGACCCCCCTTCAGTGCAGACACCCCCTCAGTGCAGACACCCCCCCTTAGTGCAAACCCCCCCCTCAGTGAAAATCCCCCCCCCCTCAGTGCGAACCCCCCCTCAGTGCAAACCCCCCTCAGTGCAACCCCCCAGTGCAAACACCCCCCCCCTTAGTACAACCCCCCTCATTGCAAACCCCCCTCAGTGAAAACCCCCTCAGTGCAAACACCCCCTTAATACATCCCCCCCCACCCCTTCAGTGAAATCCCCCCAGGTGCAAACACCCCCCCTCCCCATTCAGTACCTCAGATCCTCACAGGCAGGGCCACGGCACATGGACAGAAGGTCCCCTCGGCCCCGCCCCCTTTGTACACACAAACGGAGAGGAGGGGGCTGTGCCTGTGTGCCGACTGCCGACCACCGCTAACAGCCCGTGGCTGTGAGAGGAGGGGATGGATGGTGCTGCGGTGTCACCCCGCAACCCCCCCCTCCTCTTGTACCGCGGCGCTCGGCACTCCGATTCCGCGGCACTCATCGCTGCAGTCGCGGGGGGCGGCCCCCCCACATGTCAGCTAAAAAAAAAATTACATTTTTTTTTTTTTTATCGGGATGGTGTCACCCCTCTAGTGGGTGTCACCCGGGGCGGACCGCACCCCCCGCACCCCCTTAGCAACGCCTCTGAATAAAACATCTTGAAGAGCTAACCACAGATCTTAGAAGAACGTAGGCTGCCTCAAATGCTTCTGTCTCTTCATGTAATCCCAGGCACTGTGATTATTAGTTGTCTTGACCTAGTTGAGCTACTGCTGCTGCTATAAAGGCCAAGGAAATAGCTGTGCTTTTGGGCAGGGGTGTCTGTTGTATTTCACTGCTTGTTTGGATTTCAGCTTTAAAAGTTGCTTTATTATGCCAAGCTAAAAAAAATGGAAGATCAAACAAATAACATAAAATCATTATTATTATTTTTTTTAATTGAATGGCCCATGACATGGAAGGGTGATGCATTCAAAGCTCACTTCCCTAATGGCAAATTTGAAATTTTAGTATATATTAGTATCATTTACTCTTCCTCTCTGTGCATATAAAATATAGTATTGCATATCGTTTTTGGACATGTTATAATAATAAATAATCATTTAATTAAAAAAAATCAGCCTCTACCCACTCCATACCTCCATTGACACCTATGCAGAAATGAAGTGAGCTACTGCTGCAGCCTCCTGATATATCTGCATCAGACAACCTAGGACAGGGGTGCCCAACTTTTTGAAGAGCGAGGGCCACTTAAGAGACTTGGTAACTGGTCGCGGGCCACTGAGTGGAGCTGGCGGATGGCAGGTCCTTGTCCACTCTGTATATGCCGCCCACTATACTCTTTTTCTATTTATTTTTTAGCGGATTAAATTCGAGGTAGGACACAAGTAGGTTTACATCTGCCATTCCTTAGGCCTTGTACACACGGTCGTTCCAAACCGATGAGAATGGTCCGACGGACGGTTTTCATCGGTTCACCGCTGAAGTGGCCTGATGGTCTGATATGCGTACACACCATCATTCCAAAAACCGATCGGGTCAGAACGCGGTGACGTCAAACACACAACGTGCTGAATAAAACGAAGTTCAATGCTTCCAAGCATGTGTCGACTTGATTCTGAGCATGCGCGGGTTTTGAACCGATGCTTTTCTGTACTAACCATCGGTTTGGACCGATCGGGCAGCGGTCCATCGGTTCGGTTTTGAAGCATGTCTTAAAATTTTGGACCGAAGGAAAACAGACCGATGGGCTATACACACGGTCGGTTTGGACCGATGAAACTGAACCTCGGTCCATTCTCATCGGTTTTGTCCAACCGTGTGTACGGGGCCTTAGAGGTGAATGGAGGGTCCAATTGGGTTGGACTGACCGTGTGAAAGGGGCCCAAGGCTGCTTTCACACAGATGCACTGCAGTTTCCCACACCACTGGTGCACACTGTGTTAACCTTTGGCTTTCCTGCACTTTGCAATAGACTTCCATTATATTCTACTGGTTTGGTGCTCTTTCAAAAATCTCACCAAACTCGCAGGTAATAACAAAAGTCTATGGCTCCATGCAGGTAACTCGCAGGTAAACTGCTCTGCACCTGCGGGTAATTTTGAAAGCAGCCCAGTAACCACTGCAGAACAGATATGCCCATACAGTATATACACTGGGGTAGATTCAGAGAGCAATTGCGTCTGCGTAACCGGCGCAAGTTTCGAATGCTCCTGATTCAGGAACCTCGTTACGCCGACTGCAGCCTAAGATATGCCTAGCATAAGGCTCTTATGCCGTCATATCTTAGGCTGCATTCTTACGCAGGCCGCTAGGTGGCGTTCCCGTAGTGGTCAGCGTAGAGTATGCAAATTGCATACTAACGCCGATTCACAACCGTACGCGCGCCCTGTGTACGCAGTTTACGTCGTTTGCGTACGTCGGTTTTTGCATAAGGCTGCCCATGCTATTAGCAGGGGCAGCCAATGCTACGTATACCCGTCGTTCCCGCGTCGCGTTTTTGAAAAATTACGTCGTTTGCGTAAGTGAATCGTGAATGGCGCTGGACGCCATTCACGTTCACTTTGAAGCAAATGACGTCCTTGCGACGTCATTTACCGCAATGCACGTCGGGAAAGTTTCCCGACGGAGCATGCGCACTACGTTCGGCACGGGAACGCGCCTAATTTAAATGATCCACGCCCCCTATGGGATCATTTAAATTGCGCGCGCTTACGCCGGGCATTTTTCAAGAGCGCCCACGCAATTTACGGAGCTACTGCTCCGTGAATCGAGCGTAGCGCAGGTAATTTACGGAGGCGCAGCGGCAAAACGGTGCGCTGCGCCTCCGTAAAAAATGCGCAAATGTACCTGAATCTACCCCACTGTGATTTTAATAATAAAACTGACCTTTAATAACAGTACAGTATTCTATTCCATCCCAGAGCAGGTCGTGGGCCACATCAGAGGGCTCCGCGGGCCACATGTGGCCCCCGGGCCACTGGTTGGGCACCCCTCACCTAGGAGGAAGCAGTATCCATTGAACAGCAGCAGGAGGGCATTCCTGGTTGCTACATCATCAGGGGGCCAGCTGCCAGAACCCAAATGAGAAAGCTGGCCCCCTGATGACATCACAGGGGAAGATAACGACACAAGAACCAGTGCGTGGTGGCTAGTGGTGGGCTACAGCAAGACAATGCTGGGCATGTAAGTATGCTAAGAACACCATAGCATGACAAGTAAAAGGAGATTCAAAAATAAAAATTAGTAGGGTAAAATAAAGTTCTCCTTTAATTACTAATTGAACATTGCTGATGATGATGATTGTAAAGTTTTATCTTTTGCTTTCAAAATAAATAGTAAGGTATAATACCTATTGGTTAGTTGGTTGTTTATTTTCTATACATTTTGCTTTCCTGGCTATCAGAAATGTAGAAATTATAAATTAAACTTGCCCCTATTTATAAAAAGATTTGATAAAACAACTAATTTATCCTGCAGTGTCCTGTGTTCGAGACAAACCATCATATTTTGCATACAGGCTTTACTCAGCAATACATGTAAGTGATTGTATGTTTGTATGTTTTAATCATTTCCTGTATGCTGCATGCAAGGATTTTGTAGATATAACATGTCAGAGATATGAAAATTGGCTGGACTGGAAATGGTACTTAACATGAACCTGTATTTTGGCCATGCAGGGCAAAGTAACAGGTTCACTCAGCTGCACCTACCCCGGGTGCAGATACTCCCCTTTTATTTTGCTCTTCTGCATCTCCACTGACTGCCTGGAGTGAAAACAACATAGGGCCAGATTCATGTAGAAATCCGGCGGCGTAACGTATCCCATTTACGTTACACCGCCGCAAGTTTTCAGCGTAAGTGCTTGATTCACAAAGCACTTGCCTGTAAACTTGCGACGACGTAGCGTAAAGCCGTCCGGCGCAAGCCCGCCTAATTCAAATGGGGCGTGTATCATTTAAATTAGGCACGTTCCCGCGCCGAACGTACTGCGCATGCTCCGTTTTGAAATTTCCCGCCGTGCTTTGCGCGAAATGACGTCGCCCCGACGTACTTTCGAATTCCCGGACGACTTACGCAAAAAAAAAAAAATAGAAATTCGATGCGGGAACGACGGCCATAATTTAACATGGGCTGTCTAATTTTACACCACCTAAATAGCAATCGCAACTTTACGACGGGAAAAGCCGACTAGCGACGACGTAAGAGAATGCGACAAACGCGCGTACCTTCGTGGATCGCGGTAAACAGCTAATTAGCATACCCGACGCGGAAAACGACGCAAACTCCACCCAGCGGGCGCCGAAGTATTGCATCCTAAGATCCGAAGGCGTACGAAGCCGTACGCCTGTCGGATCTTAGCCAAATGCCGTCGTATCTTTGTTTGTGAATTCAAAATAAAGATACGACGCGGCAAATTTGAAAGTACGCCGGAGTATCAGCAGATACTCCGGCGTACTTTTTCTGTGAATCTGGCCCTTGGACTTTACACAGGACTGGGGACTCTTTTCCTGACCCACGTGACAATGCTGGGTGCCTAACAGCCAATCACCAAGCATGAGGGATGTCAGTTGGGAGGAAAGGTCATAAGTCACACCAAGAGCTGGGGAGGCTGGCAGTTGAAGTATGTTTTACCCCAACATTTTATATTCCTGATAGATGCCTGCTGTACAATATGAGATAGTATCCTGTTGTCTTTGTATTGCTTTCTTTGTGTTAAATCCCTTGTGGTGTGGTCAGTCCCACTTCTTTCCAATTAAAAACTGACCACACTAAGCAGGAGAACACATCCAGGTCAGTTCTATAGCTATGCTGGGAACTCAGTCTACTCTCCTGCAATTATCAGACTTGTTTTGACACCACCCTCTGCACAGCCATTCGCTGAGAAGCTCAGTGTAGAGTTGCTTCTCCTCTCAACAGCTCTTAGGCTGGGTTCACACTAGTGCGAATTGGCTGTGGGTTTCCTCGCATCCAATTCGTATGACAGGAGATTGTGACCGGCTCTCAATGGAGCCAGTTCACACTGGAGCGGCTGCGGAGCAAATTGCACAGAGGTCCTGTGCGCCTTTGGCTCCATTTCAGGTCCAAATTCAGGCAAAAATTCGGGCCTGATTTGTCCTGAACAGGGACGCACCAGACCCTTGCTGTGAGCCACATCTGACATAAGCGTGAACCCAGCTTTATGCAGCTGAGAACAGAGGGAATGTGATCACATATAAAATAAGGGAAAAAAGGTATTTATAATGTTTTCTTTTTATATTCATTTCTATTTTAAACTGAATGGGTTGTTTTAAGAGGTGATCGTTTACAATCACTTTAATATGTCACCAGAGATGGAATCCCCGCTGTGCCTTCAGCCTAAGGGGCTTAATAAAGTGGTCATCCTGCTGCTGTAAATACAACAAAAAAAAGAGCATTGCACACAAGCACAGCGATGCAGCAGCACGACAGAACTGAATCAAAGTTGTGTTAAAGCGGAGGTCCACACAAAATGTGAACCTCCACTTTTCGGAACCCTCACCCCCCTCCGGTGTCACATTTGGCACCTTTCAGGGGAGAGAGGTTGCAGATACCTGTATATTACAGGAATTTAGACACACTTCCGGGCATAGACTACCGCAGGAGTCACGCCCCTTCCCCCCGCTGTCTTCTGAGAACCACACTGGTCCCAGAAGACAGCGAGGACCAGTGAGGACACACGGCGCGACTTGCGAATGCGCAGTAGGGAACCAGGAAGTGAAGCCGCAACGCTTCACTTCCTGATTCCCTCAAAGAGGATGGCGACGGGGGCAGCCAAGAGCCAAGCTATTGCTAGGCTTCGGCTGCCGACATCGCGGGCATCCTGGACAGGTAAGTGTGCATTTACTAAAAGTCAGCAGCTGTAGTATTTTTAGCTGCTGGCTTTTAATATTTTTTTTAAGCGGACCTCCGTTTTAAATAAAAAACGCTAAGAGGACAGCACGTCACGTCACCAGTTAAAGTAACATGAATGTCTTGCCTACAATCTTGGAGCTTTCTCTGCTTCATTACAGCAGATATAAATCTTCCTGTCTGCCAAGGACAATTTCATTTTTACCTCTGTTTAGATCTGCGGTTGCCATGATACTGACCAGCTATGACACCAGCCTTTTAGGGCTTGAAAGCTGATCTATGCATACTGGCAACTGTGACAGTTCTCACCAGAGGTGTACCTTGAACGTAGTACACACTGCACATACGCTAGTAGTAGGCAGAATGTAGATGACATTATTATGTTTGATCAAAGCTAAATTTCAAGTAATATAAAAATTAACCCTTCGCAGTGGGCCTCCCCTGTACAAGAAAGGGTAAATGCCCATTTTTATCTTGGGGGAACAGAAAAATAAGTTAATCTTCACTCCTCCAGTAGCCGGCGCTCTTCACCTCTAAGGCCCCGTACACACGAGGGGATCTTCGCTGGAAAAGGTCCGCCGGACCGTTTCCAGCGGAGATTCCTCCTCCGGATTTGGATCCGATGGCTTGTACTCACCATCGGATCAAAATCCGCGCGGAATTCATCCGCGGTGACGTGTCGCGCCGTCACCGCGATGATGACGCGGCGACGTGCGCGACGCTGGAAGGTAAGTACTTCCACGCATGCGTCGAATCATTACGAAGCATGCGAGGGAGGGGAGCGGACGGATTGATCCGGTGAGTCTGTACAGACCACCGGATCAATCCGCTGGTCCCGATTCAAGCGGATAGATTTCTTAGCATGCTAAGAAATTTCTATCCGCTTGAAATGGTCCGGCCCGAGGAATCTCCGCGGATAAATATCCGCTAGGCCGTACAGACGACCGGATTTGTCCGCGGATCAATTCCAGCGGATAGATCCGGTCGTGTGTACGAGGCCTTAGGCGATCTCCAACGCTCAGGGTTTTGGGTGGGCCCACAGTGTCCTAAAAATGCAGGACTGCCTGTCCTGCATTATACATGATGATGTCACAGTGCCTGCGACCGATAGAGTAGTGAAGCAAAGAGAATTTTGGAGATCAGTAGTGCAGCTCAGGGAAGGTGTGTGTGAGTGAGGAATATGGAGGGAAAAAAAAGTACACAAAAAGCCTGCTTTTTCTGTTCCCCTTAGATAAAATTATTTTTGTATGCAGAATTGAGCCTGATTTTGCACTTTCCAGCTTTAGTAAATAAACCCCATTGTGTACTTAAAAGTGGGGTATGCCTGTAGTCTAATGGATCAGATAGGTTTATCCAGCAGATCAGGCAGGGAACTGCCCAGCATCCCAGATAGCTCAGTGGGAAGAGTCAATATCAGACACAGAAGACGTCCCAGGTTCAAGCCCGGGTCCTGACAAAATTCTTATTTGTATACCTCCTCTGGGTTAATGAATATAAATATTGGAACAACAGAGCCATGGTCCTGTCATTTTCAGAAAGAATAGTCAGCAGTGGAAACCTCTGTAAACATAAAAACAGATTAGAAATTGCTAACCAGCAATTCCCGCTTGATCCTTCTATTAAGCTTTTGCATTAGGTTTCTCAAATCTTTGCATGCCTGTACTTTATATGATAATGACTAAGCCACTCCACTTCATGACATTGTTGAAAAGTGGCGGAGCATGAGTGACTTTAAAATGGTTCTGCGGATGCCCATGAACACAAATGAAAAGTCACCCGAACAAAAATTGAGGGGGAATCTTCCTTTGCGGACATTCGTTTTGGTGACCCTGGTAAAAACCAGGTATTCCCTCGCTTTTGTGGGATTTCCTCGCACTGTTTTGGCTAAGAGACAGGAAGTGAAGGGAAATCTCTCCAATTTGACACATAGGGCAAACAATCCTTCCCTTAAAGCAGTGTTTCTCAATTCCAGTCCTCAGGCCCCCCCAACAGGTCAGGTTTTCAGGATTTCCATTATTTTGCACAGGTGATTTGATCAGTTTCACTGCCTTAGTAATCACCACAGCCTTTTCATCTGAGGGAAATCCTGAAAACCTGACCTGTTGGGGGGGCCTGAGGACTGGAATTGAGAAACACTGCCTTAAAGTGATTGTAAGGCTTCATGTTTTTTTTTTTAAATAACAAACATGTCATACTTACCTCCACTGTGCAGCTCATTTTGCACAGAGTGGCCCCGATCCACATCTTCTGGGGTCCCTCGGCGGCTCTCGTGGGTCCTCCTTTTATTAGATAACCCCCTAGGAGAAGCGCTCTTCCGGGGGGGGGGGGGTTCCCTTGTGGGGAGCATTTGCATCCATAGACACGAATGTAGGACTCGGACTCACCCTCGGGTGCCCGTGTCATTGGATTTGATTGACAGCAGCGGGAGCCAATGGCTGAGCTGCTATCAATCTATCTAATCAAGACCTGGGACCCCATGCAGAAAGGGACAGCGCATCTCCACCGACGGAATGAAGGGGCTCAGGTAAGTAAAACGGGGGGTGCCATTAATTCTTAATAGCACCCCTATGCATTGGAAAATGGAGCACATTTTGAATGCGAGAAACCGCATGGTGCCACAGTACCATGCGTCAAAAAAACCTGCACAAAATGCTGAACCTAGACATATGCTCTGTACACACGATTGGATATCTGATGGAATCTAATCCGATTGATTTTTTCGTCGGATATCCGATGAAGCTGACTTTCATCAGTCTTGCCTACACACCATCAGTCAAAAATCCAACCGTGGCCAACGCGGTGACGTAAAACACTACGACGTGCTGAGAAAAATGAAGTTCAATGCTTCCGAGCATGCATCGACTTGATTGATTCTGAGCATGCATGCATTTTTCTCCGATGGAGTTACACACAGACGATTGTTTTTTTCTTTGTGGTAAGTGTCACCGGCGCAAAAGAAATTAAAAACCGTGATCTGTTGCAGTACTGTGTAAACCCTAGAAAGGGGTTAAATGTGCATATAAAAGAAAAAATGTTACTGCGCTGATATAACTATCCAGAGGGTTCAATCTCTGGAAATGTGAACTGTGAACTGAGTACAATCCACCATGTATGACAACCAATATCAGGGACACAGTGTACCTAATGCTCAGTGTGGATAAACTAAATACAAACAGTATATATATATATATATATATATATATATATATATATATATATATATATATATATATATATAAAATACTTAATATATCCCAGTATTTTGAACATAAGCAAAAAGTTTTAAGCAAAAAGTTTTGGTTAATGTGTCAATATACCATAATGTTCCTGTGAATAAAAATGGCTACTGTTGCTACTACTAGTCAACTAAATAGTGAAAACAAACAATGCAAGCAAATATTGTATATAAATAAATAAATGAGAACTATTCAAGAAAACCAAACAGTGTCCAATGTGCCAGCTGCACTGTGAATAGTCCAAGGCCGAATAATCCAAAATATTTTTTTTTATATTCAAGAAACCAGTGAATTGTGCAATATGTCAGCTCATCATGGTGCAGTATATTAAAACTTATTTATTAAAAAAAGTAAAATGTTGCACTTACAATCAAGAGTGCCTCGAACCGGCACTGAGTGTCTTTGGCAGTGTCAACCGTTAAAAGCCGCTGACCAGCATTTAAATGGTGTCCTAGAAGGTGTGCGTACCCCGCTTCTCTCTTTGTGGGGAGGGATTTTTTGCCCTATGTGTCACATTGGAGAGATTTCCCTTCACTTCCTGTCTCTTAGCCAAAACAGTGCGAGGAAATCCCACAAAAGCGAGGGAATACCTGGTTGCTACCAGGGTCACCAAAACTAATGTCCCCAAAGGAAGATTTCCCCTCATTTATTTATTTATATACAATATTTGCTTGCATTGTTTGTTTTCACTATTTAGTTGACTAGTAGTAGCAACAGTAGCCATTTTTATTCACAGGAACATTATGGTATACTGACACATTAACCAAAACTTTTTGCTTAAAACGTTTTGCTTATGTTCAAAATACTGGGATATATTAAGTATTTTCTATATATATATACTGTTTGTATTTAGTTTATCCACACTGAGCATTAGGTACACTGTGTCCCTGATATTGGTTGTCATACATGGTGGATTGTACTCAGTTCACAGTTCAGATTGTTTTTTTCTATCAGTTTTTTATCCATAGGAAAATTTTAAAACATGTTCTATTTTTTTTCACCGATGGAAAACAAACCGATGGGGCCCACACATGATTGGTTTGTCCGATGAAAACGGTCCATCGGTCTGTTTTAATCAGACAAACCGATTGTGTTTACAGGGCTTAACTCTATCCAATATGAAAAAGTTTTGTCTTTACTGTTAGCTCTACTATTTCTATTGTACAGTAGACTATTTTTACGTGTACTTTGCTGACACCTAGTGGTAAAATACATAATATAAAATGTTTCAAGAGTTATCAGAGAGGAATACAAGAAGCAAAACTTTATTTTTATTTTTCGTTTTGGATGGAATCGAGATGGATTAGAACTCCTGTCACTTTTTTTTTGTTTTTTTGTTTTTTTTTGTTTTTGCTGTCTGTGCTCCCATTAAGGAGATCACCCTATTTGTTCTGTTTACCATTAACACTGAAAGTGACAGTAAAAGAAAATAAGAAAATCCCAAATTTTGGGTTGTCCCCAGAAAAGTAATAGAAAGGAAATCTTGGGAACTTCTGGTGACCTGGTGGTCCCCAAGATATTCTCTTAACTTGCAGTGATTTCTTCTTCCTTCTTCTTGTTTGTTTATGGGACAAGAAATTAGGGGAAATATCCTCAATCGGTCACAGATGGCGAAAAAAAATCTGATAGGGGCTATAACCATTTTTTGCTCTATCCATAGTACTACTTTAATAATGGCAGTCTTCATTAATGTAATTCTGTACCAGGGGCATGAGAAAGTTTACCTATAAATCTCCGAAAATTGGATCAACACTGTTATCTTAAAATCAAGCTTACAGGAAAACTATTTAAAAAAATATTGTATTCCAACAACTGTATGTGGCTAATACAGGCAATGATAGCATTCAGTGTATGAAATCTTATGTTTCATATGCATTCATTGTTTAATCACAGTCACGTGATATTTTAAGTTCTTTTAGGGTTTTTATACGATATGTGCAAAGAGAGATCACACAAATACTTAAAAGTACAGTGGAACCTTGGATTACGAGCATAATCCGTTCCAGGAGAATGCTTGTAATCCAAAGCACTCGCATATCAAAGCGAGTTTTCCCAAAAAAGTGTCAGAAACCATGAATCAGCCTGAAACAGAAGTACAGTTAAATCACACTTGTTTAATAATAATAACAATAAAAAGGTAAACAGAGTGAGAGCCGGTTCACACAGGGGTGGCACGACTTTGGGGGCGACTCGGCCAGGCGATCTCAAGACGACTTCTAAGGCGATTTGCAAAATGACTTCTGTATAGAAGTCAATGCAAATCGCCCCGAGTCGCCCCCGAAGTAGTACAAGAACCTTTTTCTAAGTCGGAGCGACTTGCGTCGCTCCTATTAGAACGGTTCTTTTCACTACAATGAGACGCGACTTGTCAGGCGGCTGTGTCGCCTGACGAGTCGCCCCAGTGTGAACCGGGTCTAAGCGTAGTTAAAAAATAGCCACAGTTCAGTAACCGGATCGGGTAGTCGGCCAAGCCAATGTCAGAGAGTCAGAAATAAATGTAGTAGTCCAACAAGCAGGATCAGTAGCCAGAAGGAACGCCAGCCAAGCAAGTCCACAACAGGAACACAGGAGAAAGTCTCTGTGATGTTGACCAAGGCGAAGGCAGAGATGAAGTGAGCTGGAAAGCTTTAAGCAGGCAGGGCTGACGAGCAGATCATCAACAAGTGAGTCACTGTGGAGAGAAAGGAGCTGGCAATTAGCAGACAGCTGAGCGGCCAGCTCAGAGAAGGAAGCGCTGAGCCCAGCCCTGACAAGAAGTCAATGGAAACTAACAAAATTCATTCCGCATTGACTTCTATGACTTGCAATACCGCATGTGGCAAGAGGTGGGGGGGCACCGGACATCCTTGGAAATACTCGGAAACACTCTGTAACAAAGGATTTCCGAGTGATTATGAGCATTTCCGAACAGCTCTGAACAGCTCTGAAACATTCCGAGTGTCACCAGTGCCCCCGCACCTCTGGCCAAATACAGTACTGCATATTCATTAGCTTGAATTCTGCTCGTTTTGCCAGACAATGCTGGCAAACCGAGTCAGGATTTAAAAAAAAGTTGCTCGTCTTTCAAAACGCTTGTTAACCGCGTTACTCATAAACCAAGGTTCCACTGTATAATATTTATTAAAAGTAATGAAAGATACAGATATAGATAAATAAAATATCAAGAATACTTAAGTAAAGGTACTTTTTCCCGCCATGGAGTCTCATTTGCTGTTTTCGCAACATGGCACAGGTGACCAGGACCAGACACTTGCCTCATGGTGGTTTTGGGTGAAACTAGTCTCGTATAGGATTTAGCTGTGGTAATATAGAACTTGAAAAGACCTCCCTCAGCCAACTCCCTTGGCAATATGATCCCTCAAGGACTTGACCAGTTACCAATAACATTCCTTTGGTATACGGTAAAGCTATGCTTATGTCCTTATATGGCTCCTTGACCAGGATGTGGAGGCCTAGAATCCTATAGTGAGCCACAATATGAACTAACAATAATAGTGAAATATACAATTTCCCCAAAATTCATTTATATTTTTTACACATGTACATAATATCAATCTAGTCAGGGTTTAGGACAAGTTGTAATATTGTTTGTAGTGTTAAACATTTAAGGACCAGACAATTATGCAGCTTAAAGACCTTGCCACTTTTTGCGATTCGACACTGCGTCGCTTTAACTGACAATTCCGCGGTTGTGTGACGTGGCTCCCAAACAAAATTGGTGTCCTTTTTCTCCCACAAATAGAGCTTTCTTTTGGTGGTTTTTATTTTTGGCGTTTTTTATTTTTTGCGCTATAAACAAAGATAGAGCGACAATTTTGAAAAAAATTCAATATTTTTTACTTTTTGCCATAATAAATATCCCCCAAAAATATATAAAAAAACATTTTTTTTCCTCAGTTTAGGCCGATACGTATTCTTCTACATATTTTTGGTAAAAAGAAAATCGCAATAAGCGTTTATTGATTGGTTTGCGCAACATTTATAGCGTCTACCAAATAGGGGATAGTTGTATTGCATTTTTATTAATAATTATTTTTTTTAGTAATGGCGGCGATCAGCGATTTTTATCGCGACTGCGACATTATGGCGGACACATTTGACACTATTTTGGGACCATTGTAATTTTTACAGCGAACAGTGCTATAAAAATGCACTGGTTACTGTAAAAATGACACTGGCAGTGAAGGGGTTTAACCAGGAGGGAGTACTGTAGGGGTTAAGTGTGCCCTAATGTGTGTTTCTTACTGTGGGGGGCGTGGCTTAGCATGTGACGTTACTGATTGTCGTTCCCTATGACAGGGAACAGACGATCAGAGACAGCCACACTAGGAAGCACGGGGAGAGGTTTTTTTATACTTACCGTATTCATCGGCATATACCGCACATTTTTTTGCCCTGAAAATCAGGGCAAAATCGTGGGTGCGCGGTATACGCCGATACCCGCTTTCCCGCGCCGAGTTTGAATAGTCCTGGATGTACAGGACGTCAGCGCGAGAGTAGCCGAGCATTGCCGACAATACACGAGTGTACTGCGCTCTGTATATGTCAGCGCAGTATTCAAACTCGGCGCGGGAAACGAGCGGGGAGGACGCGAGGACGCCGCAGAAGGACGCCGGACCCGACGAAGAGGACACCCGAAGCCGCAGACGGATGCCGGACCCGACGAGGCCGCCGATGGACGCCGCACAAGACACTAAAACTGTAAGTACAAAAAAACTTTTTTCCACAGGAATTCGGGGCAACTTTAGGGGTGCGCGCTATACGCGGGAGCGCGCTATACCCCGATAAATACGGTACCTCTCCCCATTCTTCCTCTCTGTGACCTGAACGCGGGACACCAGCGGCGATCAGGTCCGCTGTTCCCGCGGGGACGGTCATGAAGAAGAGGATCGGGTCGCGAGCACGCCGCCAGCGCCATGCCATTTTGCGGACGTATATCTGCGTGCGGTGGTTAAATACTCTCCTCAAACAAATCAAATATGGTATGAATAAACCACCAGCTCCGGAAAGTTTACCTTATTGTCTTACCAATAATGTACACACCTAATCATCCAGATTTTAACAAATATACATAAATCAATAACCAAAGTAAGCGCAAAAGGTAGTGCTTAACCCTCTAAAGGGGTTAAAGATTTATGTATATTTGTTATAATCTGAATGATTATGTGTGTACATTATTGATAAGACATTTTTGAGGGTTTGCGTACCGTTTATACCTTGGTTATACATTTTACTTGATATGAAATTGTCTAACAGGGGTTTTATTCTTGTTCTTTTTAGGACTTTGGTTTTCACAACAAGACCGTTATAAGGACTCTCATAGCAAGAAGTGAAATAGATCTGATGACCATCAGGCAAAAGTATAAGGAGAGATATGGAAAATCCCTCTACCACGACATTAAGGTAAACTCATACAAACTCACTGTTATGTATTCCGTGTATAACAAATGAGATGTTTCTTTCTCAAGATGCACCAGCTCTAGATGGAGGTGTTAAATCAGGATTGAACTGTAGAAACTAGGGTTGCACCGATAACGGCGAGTATGAGCACCGATACTTTCGGTCAAGTACTCGCCAATACCGTGTACCCTTGCGGTGCGATTTGAGTCCATGCAGAATGAATGGGCTCAAATGCAAAGAACCACATCCAATTTGAACAGAAAAGGGGTGCGATTCCTGTCTGAATCTCATGCAGTTTCCCACACCGCTCCTGTGTAAACCCGGGCTGAAGTCACTATGACAAACCTGGGTTTACATAGGAGCGGTGGGGGAAACTGTATGTGATTCAGTCAGGAATCGCACCACATTCTTGTTCAAATCACATCTGATTCTTTGCAGTGCGATTTGAGCCCATTCAAATAGCGCAGCAAAGGTATTTGTTTCAGGTATCGGAGCATTTGCACAAGTACAAATGCTTAGCATAGGCACTAATATTGATACCGGTATTGGTGCAACACTAGTAGAAACTGTGGCCAAAAAAGGCAGATGCAGCAACGCACTGGTCATCACTATTGCCTGAGGCCTCCTTGCCACTAATCATTTCCCCATTACTGGCTTGTCAAATCTTGTTCTGCACTGTCTCTCTGAGTGGAGGAGGCCACCATGGTAGAAGAAAAGGGCTTTACTTACTCATGACTGAGCCTTCAGCAAATAGAATAGTGAGTAGTTACTTCAAATACACAAACAGAAAGGTCTTTATGGTAACATAACCATGTTAAAAGTAACGGCTAATGCGTTTCGGCAGCAAGCCTTGTTCAAAGCGGCTACTAGTGACATCACCAGATCAGTGTAAACACAACGGGCCAGATCCACAAAGAAGTTACGTCGGCGTATCTATTGATACGGCGCATAACTTCTAGGATGCGCCGGCCTATCTTTGTATCCACAAAACAAGATACGCCTGTATGTGGTCTAGATCCGACTGACGTACGTCTTAGTACGCCGTCGGATCTTAGGTGCATATTTACGCTGGTCGCTAGGTGGCACTTCTGTTGATTTCCGCGTAGAGTATGCAAATTAGCTAGATACGCCGATTCTCAGAACGTACGTCCGCCCGGCGCATTTTTTTACGTTGTTTACATAAGGCTTTTTTCGGCGTAACGTTACCCCTGCCTCATGAGGCGTACGCAATGTTAAGTATGGACGTCGGGACAGCGTCAAATTTTCCGTTGTTTACGTTGTTTGCGTAAAACGTTCGTGAATAGGGCTTTGCGTAAATTACGTTTACGCCGAAAGCATTGACTATTTGCGACGTGATTTTGAGCATGCGCACTGGGATACCCACATGGACGGCGCATGTGCCGTTAAAAAAAAACGTAATTTACGTGGGGTCAAGATGCATTAACATAAAACACGCCCACATCTTAGTCATTTGAAATCCACGCCCTTACGCCGACACATTTACACTACGCCGCCGTAACTTACGGCGCAAATTATTTCTGGATGCGGAAACTACGCTGTAAGTTACGGCGGCGTAGTGTATCTGAGATTCGCTACGCCTGCCTAAAGATAGGCAGATCTTTGTGGATCTGGCCCAACATCTCCCCGTTCTTCCTAGTGACATATCACTGATCGTCTGTTCCCTGTAATCGGGAACAGCGATCAGTGACATGTCACGGTAAGCCATGCCCCCTAACAGTTAGAAGCACTCCCTAGGTCTCACTTAACCCCTTCAGCGCCCCCTACAGGTTAACCCCTTCACTGCCAGTGTAATCTTTACAGTAATCAGTGCATTTTTATAGCACTGGTCACTGTAAAAATGACAATGGTCCCAAAATGGTGTCGAAAAGTGTCCGATGTGTCCACCATAATGTCGCAGTCACAATAAAAATCACTGATCGCCGACATTACTAGTAAACAATATTTTTTTAATAAAAATGCCATAAAACTATCCCCTATTTTGTAGACGCTATAACTTTTGCGCAAATTAGTCAATAAAGGCTTATTGCAAAAAAAATTAACAATATGTAGAAAAATACGTATGGGCCTAAACTGAGGAAAACATTTTTATTTTTTTACATATTTTTGGGGGATATTTATTATAGCAAAAAGTAAAAAATATAGATTTTTTTTCAAAATTTACGCTCTATTTTTGTTTATAGCGCAAAAAATAAAATCCTCAGGCCCCGTACACACGACCGAGGAACTCGACGTGCCAAACACATCGAGTTCCTCGTCGAGTTCAGTGTTGAAGCCGCCGAGGATCTCGGCGGGCCGACTTTTCCCATTGACTAACGAGAAAATAGAGAACATGTTCTCTATTTGGCCCGACGAGATCCTCGTCGGCTTCCTCGCTGAAAACTGTACACGCGACCGAGTTTCTCGGCAGAATACGGCTTGGACCGAGTTTCTGGCTGAATTCTGCCGAGAAACTTGGTCGTGTGTATGGGGCCTCAGAGGTGATCAAATACCACCAAAAGAAAGCTCTATTTGTGCGAAAAAAAAGGACATCAATTTTGTTTGGGAGCCACGTCGCACAACCGCGCGATTGTCAGTTTAAGCGACACAGTGCCGAATCCCAAAAAGTGGCCTGGTCTTTGGCCAGCCAAATGGTCCGGAGCTGAAGTGGTTAAATCAGCATTAAACCCAAAAGCAAATGTTTATTATATTGCTGCTTACCATTCTTATTCCGCGTACACACGACCATTATTCATGTCATGAAAAAACGGCTCGATTCATCTCAAGCCTGCCTTGCATACACCCTATCGTGAAAAAAAAATGCTACAGAAAAGCGCGGTGACGTACGACAACACGTACGACAGCACTATAAAGGGGAAGTTCCATTCGAATGGCGCCACCCTTCGGACTGCTTTTGCTAATTTCCCCGTCTCATAACTTGCTTCTGAGCATGTGCGTTTTTTTCCCCCCTCGTTAAAACCTACACACGACCGTTTTTCACGACGTGAAAAATGAACAACGTGAAAAACGACGAGAAAAAATAGAGCAGGTTCTAAATTTTTAACGCCCATTTTTCTCGTTGATAAAAATGCTCTGGGAGCATACACACAACCGTTTTTCACGACCAATTAAAAAAATTGCATTTTTCTCATCATGAAAAACGGACGTGTGTACGCGGCATTAGATGTGATGGCTACATTCCGTTTTTTAGACTTTCTTTCTTCTATTGTGTGTCAAGTGTCAGCTGGAGTTTGGCCTCAGTCTGTTAGTGTATCTAAATCTGCTAGTACATCTAACACCCCCTCCCCCCAGACTGACAATGAGAATGTCCAGAGGTGCTCCTCGTGCTCATTCAACCAGAATGGAGACACCCCAATACAGAAAGTGTGCTACTGGCCAGATTACCAGGTGAAAATAAAGAAAATAAAAGCCTACATAAGAGATGCAGACATCACATCTAAGGATTGGTATGCTGCAATATATTTGAGTTTCGGTTTTGGGTTTAATATCGTATTAAATGGGGCACAGACAGCAATAAAAGAAACCTGACAGATGTTCCATTCCCGCTCCACTTTAACCTAAAAATTGCCTTTAGTTGTACTTAAGAGGCTGTCAGGGCCGGACTGGCCTACCGGGATACCGGGAAAATTCCCGGTAGGCCGCTTGCTTTTGCCTGCTGTACTGCCTTTCAATCAAATGCAATCAGCGGCGGGCCGTAGCCGCGGCCGCCATCGCCGCTGCTGCGGCCGCCGCTCTTATCAATTGCGCAGGGGTGACGGCTGCACTGAGTTCCCTAACCCTGGGGCTGCTTTTGCATCAGACTGTCAGTGTCACTGCGCCGGTAGTTAAAAGCAGCCGCGCGGGCCGGCGTGTTGCAGCCGCCATGCTCGCCGTCGCACTTCCCCTGCTTCTTACCTAGCTAATCAGTGAGCACTGAGCAGCATCACTGATCATGTGTCTAAGGGGAGGAGCCGAGCAGAAGAAGAAACAAACATCGGGACTAGTTCCATCGGCCCGTGCGGCGCCAGCACCGCCCACAATGTCTCTTCAGGGTCACGAGTGAGGGGAGAGTCGCAGGGCAGAGGAGACGTGAACGGCGTCGCCACCCTGCCTGAAGCACAAGGTGAAGAAATAGACTGACATTCTCTAATATTAGAGGGACGGACAGGATAGGACAATTGCAGTAGGGGGGGGGGGTGTGTGTGTGTAATACAATGTACAGGAGGGATGGGTGATCGGATGGGGAAGGGGAGTAATGTTTCTGTATCCCAGTGCCCCCCCTGTACTCCCCTCCCCCATCCCTGTGTCCCCCCTGTAATCTCCTCCCCCATCCCAGTGTCCCCCCTGTGATCTCCTCCCCCATCCCAGTGTCCCCCCTGTACTCCCCTCCCCCATCCCAGTGTCCCCCCTGTAATCTCCTCCCCCATCCCAGTGTCCCCCCTGTGATCTCCTCCCCCATCCCAGTGTCCCCCCCGTGATCTCCTCCCTCATCCCAGTGTCCCCCCTGTGATCTCCTCCCCCATCCCAGTGTCCCCCCTGTAATCTCCTCCCCCATCCCAGTGTCCCCCCTGTGATCTCCTCCCTCATCCCAGTGTCCCCCCACCCTGTACTCCCCTCCCCCATCCCTGTGTCCCCCCCGTACTCCCCTCCCCCATCCCAGTGTCCCCCCCGTGATCTCCTCCCCCATCCCAGTGTCCCCCCTGTAATCTCCTCCCCCATCCCAGTGTCCCCCCTGTGATCTCCTCCCTCATCCCAGTGTCCCCCCTGTGATCTCCTCCCCCATCCCAGTGTCCCCCCTGTAATCTCCTCCCCCATCCCAGTGTCCCCCCTGTGATCTCCTCCCTCATCCCAGTGTCCCCCCACCCTGTACTCCCCTCCCCCATCCCAGTGTCCCCCCCGTGATCTCCTCCCCCATCCCAGTGTCCCCCCCGTGATCTCCTCCCCCATCCCAGTGTCCCCCCTGTAATCTCCTCCCCCATCCCAGTGTCCCCCCTGTGATCTCCTCCCTCATCCCAGTGTCCCCCCACCCTGTACTCCCCTCCCCCATCCCTGTGTCCCCCCTTACTCCCCTCCCCCATCCCTGTGTCCCCCCCTTACTCCCCTCCCCCATCCCTGTGTCCCCCCCATACTCCCCTCCCCATCCCTGTGTCCTCCCCGTGATCTCCTCCCCCATCCCAGTGTCCCCCCTGTAATCTCCTCCCCCATCCCAGTGTCCCCCCTGTGATCTTCTCCCTCATCCCAGTGTCCCCCCACCCTGTACTCCCCTCCCCCATCCCTGTGTCCCCCCCGTACTCCCCTCCCCCATCCCAGTGTCCCCCCCGTGATCTCCTCCCCCATCCCAGTGTCCCCCCTGTAATCTCCTCCCCCATCCCAGTGTCCCCCCTGTGATCTCCTCCCTCATCCCAGTGTCCCCCCACCCTGTACTCCCCTCCCCCATCCCTGTGTCCCCCCTTACTCCCCTCCCCCATCCCTGTGTCCCCCCCGTACTCCCCTCCCCCATCCCTGTGTCCTCCCCGTGATCTCCTCCCCCATCCCAGTGTCCCCCCTGTAATCTCCTCCCCCATCCCAGTGTCCCCCCTGTGATCTCCTCCCTCATCCCAGTGTCCCCCCACCCTGTACTCCCCTCCCCCATCCCTGTGTCCCCCCCTTACTCCCCTCCCCCATCCCTGTGTCCCCCCCGTACTCCCCTCCCCCATCCCTGTGTCCCCCCGTGATCTCCTTCCCCATCCCAGTGTCCCCCCTGTAATCTCCTCCCCCATCCCAGTGTCCCCCCTGTAATCTCCTCCCCCATCCCAGTGTCCCCCCTGTGATCTCCTCCCTCATCCCAGTGTCCCCCCTGTGATCTCCTCCCCCATCCCAGTGTCCCCCCCGTGCTCCCCTCACCCATTCCAGTGTCCCCCTCCCTCATCCCAGTGTCCCCCCCCCCGTACTCCCCTCCCCCATCCCAGTGTCCCCCCTGTGATCTCCTCCCTCATCCCAGTGTCCCCTTTGTGATCTCCTCCCTCATCCCAGTGTCTCCCCTGTGATCTCCTCCCCCATCCCAGTGTCCCCCTTGTGATCTCCTCCCCCATCCCAGTGTCCCCCTCCCCCATTCCAGTGTCCCCCCTCCCTCATCCCAGTGTCCCCTCCTGTACTCCCCTCCCTTATCCCAGTGTCCCACCCTGTACTCCCCTCCCCTATCCCAGTGTCCCCCCCCATACTCCCCTCCCTCATCCCAGTGTCCCCCCTATGCTCCCATCCCAGTGTTCCTCCCCGTACTCCCCTCCCCCATCCCAGTGTCCCCCCCGTGATCTCCTCCCCCATCCCAGTGTCCCCCCTGTAATCTCCTCCCCCATCCCAGTGTCCCCCCTGTGATCTCCTCCCTCATCCCAGTGTCCCCCCACCCTGTACTCCCCTCCCCCATCCCTGTGTCCCCCCTTACTCCCCTCCCCCATCCCTGTGTCCCCCCGTACTCCCCTCCCCCATCCCTGTGTCCTCCCCGTGATCTCCTCCCCCCATCCCAGTGTCCCCCCTGTAATCTCCTCCCCCATCCCAGTGTCCCCCCACCCTGTACTCCCCTCCCCCATCCCTGTGTCCCCCCCCTTACTCCCCTCCCCCATCCCTGTGTCCCCCCCGTACTCCCCTCCCCCATCCCTGTGTCCCCCCCGTGATCTCCTTCCCCATCCCAGTGTCCCCCCTGTAATCTCCTCCCCCATCCCAGTGTCCCCCCTGTAATCTCCTCCCCCATCCCAGTGTCCCCCCTGTGATCTCCTCCCTCATCCCAGTGTCCCCCCTGTGATCTCCTCCCCCATCCCAGTGTCCCCCCCGTGCTCCCCTCACCCATTCCAGTGTCCCCCTCCCTCATCCCAGTGCCCCCCCCCCCCCGTACTCCACTCCCCCATCCCAGTGTCCCCCCTGTGATCTCCTCCCTCATCCCAGTGTCCCCTTTGTGATCTCCTCCCTCATCCCAGTGTCTCCCCTGTGATCTCCTCCCCCATCCCAGTGTCCCCCTTGTGATCTCCTCCCCCATCCCAGTGTCCCCCCTCCCCCATTCCAGTGTCCCCCCTCCCTCATCCCAGTGTCCCCTCCTGTACTCCCCTCCCTTATCCCAGTGTCCCACCCTGTACTCCCCTCCCCTATCCCAGTGTCCCCCCCCATACTCCCCTCCCTCATCCCAGTGTCCCCCCTATGCTCCCATCCCAGTGTTCCTCCCCGTACTCCCCTCCCCTATCCCAGTGTCCCCCCCGTACTCCCCTCCCTCATCCCAGTGTCCCCCCTGTGCTCCCATCCCAGTGTTCCCCCCCCGTACTCCCCTCCCTCATCCCAGTGTCCCCCCCGTACTCCCCTCCCTCATCCCAGTGTCCCCCCGTACTCCCCTCCCCCATCCCAGTGTCCCCCCTTTACTTCCCTCCCCCATCCCAGTGTCCCCCTGTGCTCCCATCCCAGTGTCCCATATCTGCACCCCCCCCCTTCTCTCTCTGTCACCTACCTTTGCTGCCCTTGCAATAAAATTGAAATCTGTATAATAATCTCAGAGAGGATGGGGGGAGGGGCATGTGACTTAGGCTACTTTCACACTGGGGCGTTGCGCCGACTGCAGTAAAGTGTCGCTATTTTAGCAGCGCTTTACTGTCGTTTTTGCAGCGCTATTCGGCCGCTAGCAGGGTGCCTCAAATACTTTTTTGAGCGTCCTGCCAGCACAATGCTAGCGGCCCAAAAGGATAAAAAAAACGTCCGCAAAGCGCAGCTGCAGCAGTGCTTTGCTGGTGGTTCAGCGCCGCTGCCCATTTCAATGGGCAGGGGCGCTTTAGAAGCAGTGTATACACCGTTCCTACAGGGCCTAAAAGATGCGGCTAGCTGAACTTTTTTGCGCATCCTGCCAGCGCACCGCTCCAGTGTGAAAGCTTTCGCATTGGAGTGAGAAAATAGGCTCATTCAGGGCATTTTGTAGGCGCTATTTTGTAGCGCCTACAAAGTACCTCAGTGTGAAAGTAGTCTAAGACCCCTTTCACACTGAGGCGCTTTGCAGGCACTATAATGCAAAAAATAGCGTCTGCAGAGCGCCCTGAAAGAGCCTATTTTCTCACTCCAATGCAAAAGCTTTCACACTGGAGCGGTGCGCTGGTAGGACATAGAAAATTCCTGCAAGCAGCATCTTTGAGGCGCAGTAGGAGCGGCTCCTAAAGCACCCCTGCCCACGCTAGCGGCTGAATAGTGCCGCTAAAAATAGCGGCGCTTTACTGCCGATGCCTCCACCGCCCCAGTGTGAAAGAGGCCTTAAAGTGGAGGTTCCCCTAAAAATAAACTTTTAACATTGCATTTATGAGATTAATGACAATTAGAATCGGCTGTTTTTTTAAAGAAAATACGTCCATACATACCATTGTGTTCTCACCGCCGCTTCCTGGTATGATGGTGGGGATGGGCGTTCCTAATTGACTGACAGGCATCCGACCGACGCATACAGCGCATTTATGGGTGCTGATATTGCCACATTTATGGGTGCTGATATTGCCACATTTATGGGTGCTGATATTGCCGCATTTATGGGTGCTGATATTGCCGCATTTATGGGTGCTGATATTGCCGCATTTATGGGTGCTGATATTGCCGCATTTATGGGTGCCGATATTGCCACATTTATGGGTGCTGATATTGCCGCATTTATGGGTGCTGATATTGCCGCATTTATGGGTGCCGATATTGCCACATTTATGGGTGCTGATATTGCCGCATTTATGGGTGCTGATATTGCCACATTTATGGGTGCTGATATTGCCACATTTATGGGTGCTGATATTGCCGCATTTATGGGTGCTGATATTGCCGCATTTATGGGTGCCGATATTGCCACATTTATGGGTGCTGATATTGCCGCATTTATGGGTGCTGATATTGCCGCATTTATGGGTGCTGATATTGCCGCATTTATGGGTGCCGATATTGCCGCATTTATGGGTGCCGATATTGCCGCATTTATGGGTGCCGATATTGCCGCATTTATGGGTGCTGATATTGCCGCATTTATGGGTGCTGATATTGCCGCATTTATGGGTGCTGATATTGCCGCATTTATGGGTGCCGATATTGCCGCATTTATGGGTGCCGATATTGCCGCATTTATGGGTGCCGATATTGCCGCATTTATGGGTGCCGATATTGCCGCATTTATGGGTGCCGATATTGCCGCATTTATGGGTGCCGATATTGCCGCATTTATGGGTGCTGATATTGCCGCATTTATGGGTGCTGATATTGCCGCATTTATGGGTGCTGGTATTGCCACATTTATGGGTGCTGATATTGCCGCATTTATGGGTGCTGGTATTGCCGCATTTATGGGTGCTGATATTGCCGCATTTATGGGTGCTGGTAAGGCCATATTTATGGGTGCTGATATTGCCACATTTATGGGTGCTGGTATTGACACATTTATGGGTGCTGATATTGCCGCATTTATGGGTGCTGGTATTGCCGCATTTATGGGTGCTGATATTGCCGCATTTATGGGTGCTGGTAAGGCCATATTTATGGGTGCTGATATTGCCACATTTATGGGTGCTGATATTGCCGCATTTATGGGTGCTGGTAAGGCCATATTTATGGGTGATAAGGCCGCAATTATGGGTGCTTATATTACTGCAATCTTGGGTGTTTTTATTTTTGTTATGGTTATCTGAAAGATGGGTTTCAAATGTTTTCACAGGGGCGCAGTTTCAGTAGAAACGCCTCTCTCTCGCCGTTGCACCCTTTCTCTCTCTCTCCGTTGCACCCTCTCTCTCTCGCCGTTGCACCCTCTCTCATCGTTGCACCCCTCTCTCTCACCATTGCAGCCCGGCCCCTCTCTGGCTCTCTCATGGATTTCTCTCTTTTTTTTTGGGCTGGTATATTAATGCTGTGGGGCTGGTATGAAATTATTTCCAGGGCTGGTTTTCATTCCCAGTCCGGCCCTGGAGGCTGTGCAGCATCTCTAGAACTTCTGTGACAGAACTAGTGTGGACTCCACTGTTAAAGCAACTGTATTCCCCAAATCAAAATAGGAAAAATATATTTAATACTCTTTTCTCCTGCTGTCCATGCTGCCAACTGCTGCTGTATTGCAAACCTTCCCTGGAATGAGGATTCAGCACTCCCAGATATGATGTCATGTTTATTATGTGGGGTACAGAATGTTCTATATATGATGTTGGGCCTCCAAAGAACACTCTGCTGCACAGAGTGTTCTCCTACCATCTTTTATTTATTTCTCTCTATTGATTTACCCAGTGCCTTGCAGACAGGGCTGCTGATAGAAATCATGGGGCCCCGTACAGCCTACCTGACGGGGCCCCCTTCAGCTCCACCCCTGGTCCAGCCCCTGGCCACTCCTTCAGCCCCACCCCTGGCCCCGCCCCAGGGCCCAGCGACTTGACAGCGGGACATGCCAATGCCATAATGTACTGCAGAGACAGTGCCACATATGCCGCCAATGCCATAATGTACTGCAGACAGTGCCACCCATGCCATGCCGCCAATGCCATATTGTGCTGCAGACAGTGCCACCCATGCCGCCAATGACATAATTCCATTGGCAGCATAGGTGGCACTGTCTGCAGCACATTACAGCATTGGTGGCATGGGTGGCACTGTCTGCAGCACCATACAGCATTGGCGGCATGGGTGGCACTGTCTGCAGCACCATACAGCATTGGCAGCATGGGTGGCACTGTCTCTGCAGGCAGCACATGTGTTATGGGCCATAATGCATGTGCTACCTACAGACAGTGCCACCCATGCCATACTGTGCTGCAGACAGTGCCATCCATGACGCTAATGCCATAATGCATGTGCTACCTGCTGACAGTGCCACCCATGCCACCAATGCCATATTGTGCTGCAGACACTGTCAGTGTCACCCATGCCGCCAATGGCATAATGCCATTGGCCGCATGGGTAGGCACTGTCTCTGCAGGCAGCACATGCGTTATGGCATTAGCATCATGGGTGGCACTGTCTGCAGCACATTACGGCATTGCATGGGTGGCACTGTCTCTGCAGGCAGCACATGCGTTATGGGCAGACAGAGCCACCCATGCCGATGCCATAATGTATACACGCTGCTGCTGCAGTAGTAGAAGGAGATCTTGAATCCCCCCCCCCCCCCCAGCACACACCTGTGTCATTTTTAGCTGCCTGGGTCCGAGTCACTTCTTTCCTGATGGCTGCTGCTGCCTGGACTTGAAGGTCAGTTAGATCATAGATGGGAACCTCTGCCGCCACTGCTCGCCTGACCCCACTGCTACTTCACACGCAGAGAGACTCACTCCGCCTGAAGGAAACACTCCGCGGCGCCAGGGAGGACGTCACTACGTGCTGGCCGGGACTTGAACCATCACAAGGAGCGGGCGCGGAAGAGGTATTCTTCCGCGCCCGAAATACAGAAAAAAGTCCCTTTCCTGCCGCTACCGAATAGTTCAATTAGCGAGCGTGAAGGAAAAACAAAAAACGTAAAATCGAAACGTGGCGGGTTGGGGGGGGGGGGGGGGTTGGGGCTGGGGCGTACGGGGGATGATGTTGGGATTTTTTTTTTATATTTAATTATCTATCTGATCAGGTTGCCGGGCCCCCCTGCTGGCCGGGCCCGGTACAACAGGACCAGCTGTACTGGCCTATCAGCGGCCCTGCTGGCAGACTAGACCTAGCCTCTGAAGTTACTTAGAGTCGAATAGCCCTTCCACATTAGACTGCACAGCACATTGCCTAACAGAGTTTATTTAAAGTGGTTGTATACCCTTACATATACCCAGTGAAGTGACTGGCCTCAGGTGATAAAACATATGAAACAATTCTCCTACATAAGCTGTACCTGTTTATCTGCAGGCTTCTCTTCTCTATAGCAGATCAAAGCCCAGAATTTATAAAGCTTGTCTGAGCAATTAGAAATAAGGGGGCAGAGAGCTGAAATTACACTCTGCAGAACTCAGGGAGGAGAGCTCTGACAGCTGATTAAAGGGAAGTGAAGAGAAGGGACACACCCCCCCCCCTTTCTCAAAGCAACAGAGCCAAGGCTGTCAATCACAGGTTGTGTGCTGCATCTCCCTCCCCTGTCACCTTTTTTCTCTTGGTGTCAGGAAAACTTGTCAGAAGTGATGATAGCAGAGGTATGGGGCAGCAGACAGATATTACACGAAGCCCTGTACACTTGATCGGATATCTGATGGAATCTAATCCGATGGATTTTTTCATCAGATATCCGATGAAGCTAACTTTCATCAGTCTTGCCTACACACCATTGGTTAAAAATCCGATCGTGTCCAACGCGGTGACGTAAAACACTACGACGTGCTGAGAAAAATGAAGATCAATGCTTCCGAGCATGCATCGACGTGATTCTGAGCATGCGTGGGTTTTTGACCGATGGATTTCCCCACAGACGATCAATTTTTTCTATCGTTTTTTAAACCATAAGAAAAATGTAAAACATTTTTTTTTTTTTTCCACCGATGGATAAAAAAAACTATGGGGCCCACACACAATCGGTTCGTCGGATGAAAACGGTCCATCGGTCACATCGTGTGTACAGGGCTTTACTGCTCCTAATTGAGACAAGTACACACTATAGAGAGATATGCTTTGTTCCGTGTTTTATGTCTGAGGTTTGCAATAAAGCCATTTATGTTCTTCATATTTAAAGGGCATCACATTAACTCCATTTACCTCCTTTTACCTATATAGACCCATGTTAAAAAATTTACATTTAAGTTTGAAGGTCAATAGAAACTCATGATTTTCTTACGCATTGCTTTCTAAGCATGCCTGCATTGTTTATTACCAGCGCTTTAGATGCCATATGGTGCATTTCAGACATTGAAGTCACATATAAAATATAGGTTTCTTTTTGTGTCATTTTCCACTATAAACTATTCAGTTATGGTAAGTTTTAGCCAGAAGGGGTAATAATACTATATGGCCATTTTGCTGATTTGCAATAATGTGAAATGTCAAATGCTTTTATCACATCAAAATTCACTTTTGTTTTTCCATCTGATCTAGTGAGATTTTGCAGCAAACATCGCACCCAAATGTCTTCCATGACTTTTGTATATAGAAAGATATGCTACAAAGGATATAAAAATCTACAGTGCATATGGCAGAGTGCTGCTAATTTCATCTGAATGACTGTGTGCCTATGACTATGGCACCTCTAATGTGGGTGCGCAATATATCTGTTTACATATTTGTCTCTAGAATTGTTATCCTCTGTAAATCCTCCAACAGACATTTGGATGTGGATGAAAAAGAGCCAGAGCGGCTGAAAAAAAATACAGCAGGTTATTGTTCAAAGAGTCAAGACAATAGGATGAATCACAGGCCAACTTAATTTTCAGGAGATGGTTGGCTTACTTATAATTTAGAAAATAATCAATTTATGGAATAATTTGTCAACGTCTCCACTTATAGGCCCAGATTCACAGCGGAGATACGACGGAGTATCTCAGATACTCCGTCGTATCTCTAAGGCCCCGTACACACCATAGAATCCATCCGCTGAAAAATCCCAGCGGATAGATCCTATGGTGTGTACACGCCAGCGGATCTGTTTCCGCGGATATTTCTCCCATGGGATGGATTCCAGCAGATCGAATATTTGCTGACATGCCAAGCATATCCATCTGCTGGAATCCATCCCAACGGATGGATCCGCTGGTCTGTATAGACTCACCGGATCCATCCGTCCGAAGGGATCCCCCGCATGCGTCGTAATGATTCGACACATGCGTGGAATTCCTTATATGACAGCATCGCGCACGTCGCCGCGTCATAATCGCGGCGACGGCGCGACACGTCATCGCCAGAGGATTTCAGCGCGGATTTCAATGCGATGGTGTGTACACTCCATCGCATGAAAATCCGCCGAAATCCTCGAGAGGATTTATCCGCGGAAACGGTCCGCTGGACCGTATTCGCGGATAAATTCTCTCGTGTGTATGGGGCCTCATAGTATCTTTGCGACTGATTCATAGAATCAGTTACGCATTGATATCCCTAAGATCCGACAGGTGTAATTGTTTTACACTGTCGGATCTTAGGATGCAGTACCGCGGCCGCCGCTGGGGGGAGTTTGTGTCGTAAACCAGCGTCGGGTATGCAAGTTAGGAGTTACGGCGATCCACAACAGTTTTTCGCGTTCGCTACGTCGCCGCTAGTCTAGTTTCCCGTCGCAAAGTTAGTCGTCGTTTTGGGTGCCTTAACTTTAGTCAGCAAACGTATTGCTGTCTAAAGTATGGCCGTCGTTCCCGCGTCGAAATTTAAAATTTAACTTTGTTTGCGTAACACGTCCGGGAATACGGAAGTACGCTAAGCGCGTCGCCGTTCAAAAAAATGATGTCACTTCGCGCAAAGCACGGCGGGAGTTACGAAATGGAGCATGCGCAGTAGGTTCCGTCGCGGGAGCGCGCCTAATTTAAATGGCACACGCCCATTTAAATTACGCGGGCTTACGCCGGAGGCCGCCGGCGTAGTTTTCATCGCAAGTGCTTTGTGTATCTACGATACGTTACGCTGCCGCACTTCTACCTGAATCTGGCCCATAGATTCCCATTCACCAATGTCCCAATTCTTCAATGGAAAATTCAGTTCTTGGCAATATTTGACATCACAGCTTGTTTTTAAGAGCTAAATAAAGTGTACATCGCATGTGCAAAATTAAAAAAAAAAAATTGCATACTAAACGCTACATAATCTAGTATGCTAATAGTTTAGTATGCAATTTTTATATGAAATTTTGCACATGCGATGTACACTTTATTTATCACTTTATTTAGGGTAATGAGTAATCATTCACTAGAGCGCAACACCACATATTGATTTTTATATATATTTATTGTTGGTACGGATTGACCAATCCGGTGTCTGCTGCAACTAGTGTTCCATTATTTATTATTATCCAGGTAGCGTGGGAATATTCAATTTATTTGTCTTTAAGAGCCCTTTCACACGGCGCGGGCCATGTTAGCGGTCATTTTAGCTGCGCTTTACTGTCGTTTTAGCTGCACTTTTCAGCTGCTATTGGGGTGCTTTTAATCCCACTAGTGGCTGAAGAAAGGGTTAAAGGTGCCCGAAAAAGCACCGCTGCCAAAGTGCTTTGCAGGTGCTTCGGTAGCGCTGCCCATTGATTTCAATGGCAAGAGTGGTTTAGGAGCGCTGTACACACTGCTCCTGAACCGCCCCAAAGATGCTGCTTGCAGAACTTTTTTTTCCGTCCTGCAAGCGCACTACCCCAGTGTGAAAGCCTACGTGCTTTCACACTGGGGTGGCAGGGGAGGTGTTTTTCAGGCGCTATTTTTTGAAAAACGCCTTCAGTGTGACAGGCGTCTAAGCATTGACCGCTTTCAAATGAAGAATCATTAATTTCATCAAAGACATTCAAAAACGTTAAGTAAAGTTGTGGGGCTTTCTGGGTGGCACAAAATACAAATAGGATAACAATTAAAAATAATTATTTTATTACATGGATCATAGTAAAAACCAACATTCAACCAAATTCATGAAACCATGTCAATACAGATGATTACAATCCAGGCAAATTCTCCAATAATATATTACAGGTGTCCTCAAAGTATGACAATGTTAAATTATTGTTTCTCTGCACAAGTACTGTAGTTATTTCAAAACGTTTTATGGTTATTATCTTCATTGGGAAGATATACTACTAAGGGGGATTTACTAAAACTGGAGCACTCAGAATCTGGTGCAGCTGTGCATGGTATCAGCTTGTTCAATTAAAGTGATACTAACTTTATTTTTGTTAAAATTACCAAACATGTTATACTTACCTGCTCTGTGTAATGATTTTGCACAGAACAGCACAGATCCTCCTCTTCTCTGTCCCTCTTCGGCGCTCCTTGCCCCTCCCTCCTGTTGAGTGCCCCCGACAGCTAACAGCTTGCTATGGGGGCACCCAAGTTGAGCCACAACTCTTTGTGTCCATTCATTTTTTATTTTAAATTTGTTTTATTAAATTTTTTATAACACAGATATAATTTACATTTCATTTCCAATAAGCGTACAAAAGGAATCACATTTAAAATGAATTCAACATTACATGAACATAAAAAACAACAATAACAACAATATGGGTCTATCCTACATCCTCCTGATTTTTCATCTCTCTTCTACCTCAGCCCTCTCCTTTCCCTCCCCCCCCCCCCCCCCAAGAAGGGAGAAAAAAACCCTACCCACAACCACCTATTTAAGTGCTGAATGCCCAATTTCCCATTTCTTATCCTTTAGTGAATGTGACCTCCATTTTTTATTATTATGAGGGGACGAGAGTGTCACTCTCTTACCCCATTGCCTATTTGCCTCTCTCATGAAAAAAGAGGAGGGGAGGGGAGAAACCCTCCTACCCACCCATACTATATTGTTGATAGTGCATTGTGTACATTCACCCCATACCTTATCCTTTAATTAACTCCTGTGACTTCTCTTTATTTCTATTAATTTTAAGGGGAAAAAATTGTTTTCCCCTTTTTACCCCAAAACCTACTGACCTCCTTGTGAGAAAAAAAAAAGGGGAGGAGGGGGGGAAACCCCCCTACCCACCCATACTATATTATTTAAAGTGCATCGTGTGCATTTATCCCATATCTTATCCTTTAATTAATTCCTGTTACTTCTATGTAAAGGGGCAAAAATATCCCTTTTTACCTCAAAATCTACTGTCCTCCTTGTGAAAGGAATAAAAAATAAAAATAAAACAAATGGGGGGGGGGGGAGAAGGCCTGCTACTCTATTAAACCAGACAAACCAAAGTCCCTTAGATACTGCCTTCCCTACTCATATAGCCTACATAAACCTGAGACTGTCTAAACTCCGCCCAACCCCTCCAAGTTCCAATATCTCCACTGTTAGGTTCCTTATGTTGGTGCGTTACCTCCTCCATAATTCTTATCCTTTCTATCTCCCTGCAATCCACCTTCTATGGGACTAAAAGTCCCAGCAGTGAGAGAAAAACTGGACAAAGATGGTGGATAGCATGCACCTGAGCCCCAGGAGACAATGGAGAACTACAAGGAGGATGAGTGGTCATGCTTTTTTTTATGCTGGGACTTGTAGTAGTGTTGTACTTGTAAGAAAAAGAAGAGGCTGGAGCCTGGAGGAGTGTGTCTGTCTGCCCTGCCACCCTGTGTTAGTCTGGGGGGGGGGGGGTGATTGCTGTGTCCACCACCCCCCTGCCATGTGTATAGTGTAGCACTGTAGCTGACCTGATTGGGGGGGTTGCAGAATGCAGATATGTGCGATTTACAGGGTGCAGAATGCAGATACGTGTGATTTACAGGGTGCAGATATGTGCGATTTACAGGGTGCAGAATGCAGATATGTGCTATTTACAGGGTGCAGATATGTGCGATTTACAGGGTGCAGAATGCAGATATGTGCTATTTACAGGGTGCAGAATGCAGATATGTGCTATTTACAGGGTGCAGAATGCAGATATGTGCTATTTACAGGGTGCAGAATGCAGATATGTGCTATTTACAGGGTGCAGAATGCAGATATGTGCTATTTACAGGGTGCAGAATGCATATACGTGCTATTTACAGGGTGCAGAATGCAGATATGTGCTATTTACAGGGTGCAGAATGCAGATATGTGCTATTTACAGGGTGCAGAATGCAGATATGTGCTATTTACAGGGTGCAGAATGCAGATATGTGCTATTTACAGGGTGCAGAATGCAGATATGTGCTATTTACAGGGTGCAGAATGCATATACGTGCTATTTACAGGGTGCAGAATGCAGATATGTGCGATTTACAGAGTGCAGATATGTGAGATTTACAGGGTGCAGAATGCAGATACGTGCGATTCACAGGTTGCAGAATGCAGATACGTGCTATTTACAGCGTGCAGAATGCAGATATGTGCGATTTACATAGTGCAGATATGTGAGATTTACAGGGTGCAGAATGCAGATATGTGCGATTTACAGAGTGCAGATATGTGCTATTTACAGGGTGAAGAATGCAGATACGTGCGATTCACAGGTTGCAGAATGCATATACGTGCTATTTACAGGGTGCAGAATGCAGATACGTGCTATTTACAGGGTGCAGAATGCAGATATGTGCGATTTACAGGGTGCAGAGTGCAGATATGTGCTATTTACAGGGTGCAGAGTGCAGATACGTGCTATTTACAGGTGGGAACCCCTCATTATGGAGGGAACCCCTCATTACTAACAGTGTAATTTTTCAGTTTGTTTGCACCGATCTGTAAGGCTGCTCTATATACCATGATCTGTAAAGCTGGAGCTTTATACTCTGTCCTGTGATGCTGAGCTGTATACTCCTGAAACTATGAGTGGAAGCAAGTGGAATACAGGGGACGGAGTAGGTATAAGGAGTGTGGCTTACGGGAAGTGGGAGGGGCCAAACGTAGAGGGGCGGGGTCTTGCGCCCCCCCATCCTAAAACTTCACCAGCCGCCACTGTTAAACACTACCTACAGATTTAGTTAAGCAAAACTGCCATACAGGTTGGAGATATCTAATTGTATAAGTGTACCCAACACCAAGCAGTATCTCACAAAAGTGAGTACGCCCCTCACATTTTTGTAAATATTTTATTATATATTTTCATGTGACAACACTGAAGAAATTACACTTTGCTATAATGTAAAGTAGTGAGTGTACAGCTTGTATGACAGTGTAAATTTGCTGTCCCTTCAAAATTACTCAAAACACCAGCCATTATTGTCTAAACCACTGGCAACAAAAATGAGTACACCCCTAAGTGAAAATGTCCAAATTGGGCCCAAAGTGTCACTCACTACATTGTATGAAAGTGTCATATCTTCAGTGCTGCCACATAAAAAGATATAAAAAGATATTTACAAAAATATTGTAAGAGATACTGTGGGTTATTTACGTAAGGCAAATCCACTTTGCACTAAAAGTGCATTGCAAGTGTACTGAAAGTGTACTTGCAAGTGCAGTCACTGTAGATCTTAGGGGAACATGCTAGGAAAATAAAAAACAGCATTTTAGCTTGCACATGATTAGATGATAAAATCAGCAGAGCTTCCCCTCATTTCAGCTCTTCCCCTCATATCTACAGTGACTGCACTTCCAAGTGTACTTGCAGTGCAAAGTGGATTTGTCTTTCGTAAATAACCCCCATTGTGTGTGTATATATATATATATATATATATATATATATATATATATATATATATATATATATATATATACTGTGTATATATACACAATTACCTTTTGAAGTGTCTTCAGAGATGCAGGGTCCTCTTTAGATTTCATCAACAATGTCAGTGCTGCTCTCTGCATAATATGTGTTCAGGGCACTGTTAGTAATTCCCTTCACTCAAAGGATGCCCTCAATCTTTATTTATCTGAGAATAAATACAAATATAAAAATATGAATAATACTCATAACTGTTCTTAAACGCTTGTATGTTTTTATTTTTTAGCATTATGCATCAGGACACTATGAAAAAGCCCTTCTTGCCATCTGTGCTGGAGACATACAGGACTACTGAAAATTAAATCCAAACTGGACAACATTTGTTGAAGCATTCTGAATCAAATGGTGTTACTTTTAATAATGATTACAGCAGAAAAACTTTAATCAGACTATTAAGAGTGTAAACTGATTGTATTTCTGATAAAAAAAAAAAAAAAAACATAAAAATTAAAATAAATAAAAAAAAATTACATATAAGCAATTTATGCATTATTTTATGTATTTATACTGCATTATATTTTTGTATGACTCTCTGCTATAGAAAAACAGCATTATGACATGCATACGACTCTTTACTATTTCCCAGCAAATGTGTGCCCATTAATTTAGGTAGAATATTTTACAGTAGGTTTATTTTAGGTTAATTTGAAGATTTATATATCTAAGCAAAGTAGCAGTCCATCAGCTGTGCCATTGTGTGCCAGTTGAAAGTATTCAAAATACAAGTAAATATTATTATATTTAATTAATATCAACAAAGACAATTTTCCTTGAGCCTAGGTTCACACTGCTGCGAATTCAAAATCGCGGTAAAATGCGCGATTTTACCGCGATTTCGCGGCTGCGATTTTGCCGCGATTTTGGCCGCAATTTAATGTAAATCGCGGCCCGAAATCGCAAAAAGTAGTACAGGAACTACTTTTTGAAATCGCAGATGCGGCGTCGCACTGATTAGGACAGTGCCATTGCCGACAATTGCCGCCGATTTGAGATGCGATTTGACATGTCAAATCGCATCTCAAATCGTTCCAAATCGTACCCAGTGTGAACCAGGGCTGAGTCAGTATCTGATGCAAATTCAATAAAAATGAATGTGACTTTGTGAATAGTGTAAAAACCCCCAAAAAACATGCTGCTGTTATAAGTACTGATCCAGTTAGATCAGTCTGAGAGAAAATAATTGGAAAGACACCAACAGACAATAAAACAATAGATTTACCTAAAGAGAAAATTGTAGGCTCTATGAAACAGCTATACAGCCCTCTTCTCACTGATCAAAGTGATTAACGTTCCTATTGATAACAACAAAAACCTGGGGAATGCCCAGGGAAAAACCAAGCCTACTTACCGACCAGCTAGCAGACAACCAATTAACCTGTCTAACACTATGCGTTAAAAACAGGGGTCTAGTCCGCACGCATTTGCAAACGCATGCGTGAGCCACAGAGCCGCGCCAAGGCACCCTGTAATATCTGTGGTCCTAACACTAAACAATGAGTGTCCCCACAGTGGAGGCACATGCATTTTAATGGATAGATAGGGGCAGGTGGACTGAAGGGGAGCCACCCCTTCTTAACCACTTGCTTACTGGGCACATAAACCCCCTTCGTTCCCAGGCGAAATCTCAGCGTCCGGCACTGCGTCGCTTTAACTGACAATTGCGCGGTCGTGCGACGTGGCTCCCAAACAAAATTGGCGTCCTTTTTTCCCCACAAATAGAGCTTTCTTTTGGTGGTATTTGATCACCTCTGCGGTTTTTATTTTTTGCGCTATAAACAAAAAAAGAGCAACAATTTAAAAAAAATATATTTTTTTTTTACTTGTTGCTATAATAAATATCTCAATTTTTTTTTAAAAAACTATTTTTTTTCTCAGTTAAGGCCGATACGTATTTTTCGACGTATTTTTGTAAAAAAAAAAAAAAAATCGCAATAAGCGACTGGTTTGCGCAAAAGTTATAGCGCCTACAAAATGGGGAACAGAATTATGATTTTTTTTATTATTTTTTTTTTTTACTAGTAATGGCGGCGATCTGCGATTTTTATTGGGACTGGGATATTGCGGCGGACGTATCGGACACTTTTGACACAAATTTGGCGCCATTCACATTTATACGGCGAGCAGTGCTATAAAAATGCACAAATTACTGTATAAATGTGACTGGCAGGGAAGGGGTTAACACTAGGGGGTGAGGAAGGGGTTAAATGTGTAGCCTGGGTGTGTTATAACTGTGTGGGGGGAGGGGGGTGACTGGGGGAGGGGACCGATGCTGTGTCTCTATGTACAAGAGACACAGATCGGTCTCCTCTCCTCTGACAGCACGTGGAGCTCTGTGTTTACACACAGAGCTCCACGTCCCTGCTGTCACCTGCCGTGTCACCGACGATCGCGTGTACCCGGCGGACATCGCGGCCGCCAGGTACACGCATCGGGTCTTCGGCGATGCGTCGGGACAGTTTTTACCCGCCGCGCGCCACCCAGTGGCGCGCGCGGGTAATGCACATAAAGGCCGTTTTTAAACGGCCACTTGGCACTTGAGAGCCGCGCTGCGGACGTATTTCGTCTATAGCGCGGATCTCAAGTGGTTAAAGGTACAAGAGCACACCAAACACCCAGCATATAGCACAGTGGCTGCAAAGGTGTTGGTGCACTGCTGGACTGAGACTGTTGGTATTACTGTACTTCAAGAGCCTTGCGATTGCCGACCAACTTACTCCAGCTACCACTGACCCAGGGCCGTAGATAATTTTTTGCTCTGGGGGGGGTACTAAGTAAAAGTATTTTTAAATAAAACAAATTGCGTCTGTAGCACCCTGAAGTCTAGGCAGGGTTGCTCCTGGATTTACCTGCCAGGTATAGTTGCCTTGGGCAATTGTTAGGGATCAATTGATTTCACCCTAAGTCTGGAATTGCTGCACTTTTCTCTTCTGTCGCTGGGTGGCATAGGACAAGGGCGATGCAAGGACAGATTAGGAGTATATGGGGTGTCTCAGCCAATGGGCAGGGGCTTTATTGGGCCCATTAGCCTGCTGGGAGAACCTATATATTTGGGTGGAGTCAGGTGATCTGCGTTCTGTGGCACCTAGACGGCTGTCTGGGTGGACGTGTTTGTTTTCCCGGGCTGCTAGGCTGGAGTTTGGGCCTATCCTGGGTACATCTGACTGCTAGGCTGTCTGACGGCCTATCCAGAAGCAAGAGAGCAGCATAGGGTTGGGACTGCTTTTTGCAGTCCAACCAGAAGTGACGGTTCTGCCGGGGGTTGGAGGTAGAGGGGAAGCTGTCGCCACTAAGGGACCAACTACCTTATTACCAGGAACCACAGTGAGTAGCTGAAGCAAGTACCGGAGCAGTATTTTCACCAACCGGGGACAGTGAAGAATCTGGAAACTTCAGCAGGTGTCAAGCCAGGGACTTAGCCAGTGAGGTGACACTTGAGGAGTATCTGAAGTGCCAAGCCAGGGACCCAACAGAGAAGCGGGCTGACGCTTGAGGAACATACTGAGTATGAAAATCGGAAGAGCTCACAGGATTCGGTGGCAGTGAATCAGCAAGTCTAGTGAGAGAGACTGGGAGCTCAGTGGGCTAGGAATCTACAAGAAGTGATGGTAGGAGGAGTAAAGGAGTTTGTTACAACTTGTGTTAGGAACTGTTATAAAACTGTTGCAATAGGAGACATCGCTCCTACACATGCAGATGTGGTGTCTTGCTGGGTGCCTTTCCCTGCATGGGAGTCTACCTATAGAAGTCTTGGAGTCTGCTAATTAACATTGCAACCACTAAAGGATGTCCTGGCCCTAAACCCTCCCTCCCACAGTTCTGTTTAAGAGACAATAAATCTCTTTGTGTTCAAGAAGTGTCTGGTGCCCATGAATCTATCTTGCACTACACCCACCATGCCTTGTGTAACCCACTCTACAAAGAAAGATGGCAGCTATCCCTAACTCTAGAGGTTCTCATTAGACTAAAGGAGGCCTGGGACCTTGCTACACGTCAAATTCATAAAGACTGGAAAAAGGAAAAAGTATGTGTTGTTCATAGTAATTAATTCTATTTTCTCTTATCCTCTTGAAAATGTAACCTAATTTCAGTTTTGCCTTCTTCCAGTTTTTTTAACATTGCCCAGTGAGTTTGGCTATTGTCCAGTCTAAGGCCTGGTACACACTCTCATCTTTTTTCATTTAGCCCAGCGAGCTGCGTGAAAGCAGTGTTAGTACATCAATCTCAAACGCTGTGCTACTGTTTTCTCCCCCCACCAGAACACAGCAGTCGGTGCTCTTAGCCATTGGAGTGCCTATCACAAGGTAGTGCACTGTAATAGCCAATCATACTGGACAGGTGCAAAGGGCACCATCTTGTGGAAGGCAGCACACTTACTGATTTTTTGTTAACCCAGCATACCAGACAAGAGAAGTGATACTGTGCAGAGTCCAGAACATGTCTCTGAGCTTCTGAACTTGAGAATGAGGGGTATACCAGGGGGAGATAATGAGCTGTGAAAAGTGGATGTGGCAAAACATGGTAGTGGGAGGGGCCTAATGACCATGGGGGAGAGACTGCAGATGGATTACAGGAGATAATCAGAGACTGTGGATGGATTACAGAAGATAATCAGAGACTGCATGTGGACTACAGGAGATGACCATAGACTGTGGATGGACTACAGGAGATGACCTGAGACTGCAGATGGACTATGGGAGATAATCAAAGACTGCCGATGGATTACAGTAGATAATCAGAGACTGCAGTTAGATTACAGGAGATAATTAGAGACTGCGGATGGACTCCAGGAGATACCCAGAGACTGCAGATGGATTACAGGAGATAATCAGGGACTGCGGATGGATTACAGCAGATAATCCGAGACTGCAAATGGACTACAGGAGATATTCAGAGACTGCGGAAGGATTACAGAAGATGACCAGAGACTGCAGATGGACTACAGGAGATGACCAGATACTGCGGATGGACTATGGGAGATAATCAGAGAATGCGGATGGACTACATGAGATATTCAGAGACTGCGGATGGACTACATGAGATATTCAGAGACTGCGGATGGATTACAGAAGATGACCAGAGACTGCAGATGGACTACAGGAGATAATCAGAAACTGTGAACACACTACAGGAGATAACCAAAGACTACGGACGAACTACAGAAGGTAACCAGAGACTGTGGATGGACTACAGGAGATAACCAGACTACAGGTGATATAACCAGAGATTGCGGATGGATTACAGGAGATAATCAAAGACTGTGGATGGATTGCCCTTATTTTAGGGCTCCTACTAACCTCTTGAGTGCAAAGCTCCCAACCCCCCCCCCCCCCCCTCTTTATCTACATCAATGCACTGACCAGTTTGAACTTGGTAGACAGGAAGGCCAGGCAAATGTATGTAGATTGCATATTGTTGGGAACTTCACTGATCAGCTATCTTATGCTTTCCAAAAGGTCCCAGTATTCTTAGCCTCACCTTGTCTCCCAGCCGTAAGTTATGTACTCGAATTCTCAAATCATAACTTTTCTTGCCTTACCTCTGGCATCAGAAGCTTCCCGAGCTTTCTCATAAGCCGTCTTAAGGTTCTTACAAAGCCTATATACATAGCTTCTGTGAGCTGAAGCTGACATTCTATCTATAGAGATACCAAAGGCCAAATTCATTGGCAGACAAACTTCCTTCATAAGAATATAAATGGAATAGACAGTTGCATCATTATCTGTGATATTGTACCACACCACCAAAGTGGAGAAGTGCCTGCTCCAATGTTTTTTTCTGACTGCATAAAGAGCCCCCAACATATCAAGGCGAGTATGATAAAACCTCTTTAGCTCTTGATCCCCTTGATGGTGGTAAAGTGTCATTCTTGACTTCTCAATGCTCAACATGTCAAACAGCTGTTTAATGAGCCTGCTTTCAAAGTCAAAGGGCAGAACTTCTCTACTAACACTTTCACAACTGTAGGAGCTTGTTGGTCTTTTGTGGGATAGGCCTGGGAATAACAAGTGAAATGATCAGTCACTACCAGTATATTGCCTTGGGATCCAGACGCAAGAACTCAATCCACGTTGCACACCAAATCCATAGGACCTCGACTTTGAAGGTGGCCCATTGGGGCACCTCTGAAATGTAGAGTATTCCTCTGTGGCAATAACTTTTGACTTTGACCCACTTTTCCATGTTCATCATGTAACACCTTCAGCGCTGCCCAACTATATTTCTCAGGAAGGAACAATTGCCATCTTTCTTCCAGCTCTTTTGAGCGGTCCCTTCAGTGGACCACCCCATTCCACAGCTACAAACAATTCCACTCTTTATTGCCTTATCAGGCTTTCTTCAGAGCGTCAGCTGCTAATATAGGTTCTGGGCAGCCACTATCCAAGGCTTCCAAAATCAAACTGCAAAGAGAATCTCTTGCTTGTTGCTTTCTTTTGTCTTTCTTGGAGAAAGTTGTCAGACCTTAATTTCTCACATGAGTGAAAGGGGTTGTAAAGGTAAAATTCCCTAAATAGCTTGCTTTACCTTAGTGCAGTCCTCCTTCACTTACCTCATCCTTCCATTTTGCTTTTAAATGTCCTTATTTCTTCTAAGAAATCCTCACTTCCTGTTCTTCTGACCGTAACTAAACACAGTAATGCAACACTTTCTCCCTGGTGTAGAGAAAGCCTCTTGAGGGGGGAGGGGGCGAGCAGGAGGGTCAGGACGCTCTCTACTTTACAGATAGAGAAAGGAGCTGTGTGTTAGTGGGCGTGCTGACACTCCTGCTCGCCCCCTCCCCCTCAAGAGGCTTTCTCAACACTAGGAAGAAAGTGTTGCATTACTGTGTGTAGTTACAGGCAGAAGAACAGGAAGTGAGGATTTCTCAGAAGAAATAAGGACATTTAAAAGCAAAATGGAAGGATAAGGTAAGTGAAGGAGGAATGTTTTACCTTTACAACCCCTTTAAGTTGCAGTAGAACTTTGGAATTCCAGCAGCAGCAACTTTTGTTGCCCATCTGGCTCTGTATTCTATTTCTTGGCACAAGGCCTGAAAACCATGGGGGTAATCCACAAAAGGGATACGCCGTCGTATCCCTGTTTCTATCTATGGAACTGATCCACAGAATCAGTTTACCATAGATAGGCAGAAGATCCGACATGTGTAATTGAACTACACTGTCGGATCTTAAGGATGCAATTCTAGGCCGGCCGCTAGGTGGCGAGGCCATTGCGGCCGGCCTAGAATATGCAAAAGAAACACTTACGGCGATCCACGAACGTTCCGACGGGCCCGTCGCGCTAAATCTACGTCGTTTACGTCGAGTTACGCCAAGTAAAAATAGGGCTGAGTCCTATTTAAATAAGCCCTATTAAGTATGGCCGTTGTTCCCGCGTGGAATTTTTCAACTCTACGTCGTTTGCGTAAGACGTTCGTGAATGGCGCTGGACGCCATTTACGTTAACGTCTAAGAAAATGACGTCGGAGCGACGTCAGTTAGCGCAATGCACGTCGGGTAAGTTACCCGACGGAGCATGCGCAGTACGTCCGGCGCGGGAGCGCGCCTAATTTAAATGGGAATCGCCCATTTGTATTAGGAACGCCTTGCGCCGGACGGAGTTAAGTTACACCGCCGCAAATTTACAGGTAAGTGCTTTGTGGATCGGCACCTAACTTGGGAGATTTGCGGCAGTGTAACTTAACTCTGAAAAGTTAAGTTGCGCTCGGCGGCTGTGGATCTGGCCCCTTGTGGCTCTAATTGATTCCTAACTCCTGAACATATTTTTAAACTGAAACAGAATCCAGTGCTGCCAACCATTGATGTCCTGTGGCATCCAGCTTGGCTGTAGTAAGGACATATGTAAACAGGTTGTTATCCATTTTACCTTCAAATTCTGCCCCATACAAGTATTCTTTCAGCTTATCCATAACCGCCCTTTTCAAGGCGAAGAATTATAATTTATGAGTAGGGTAGTTCTTCTCAGGCAGGGTAAGACGGGTCCTTTAAAGTGGAGGTCCACCTGAAAAAAAAAAATATTAAAAGCCAGCAGCTACAAATACTGTAGCTGCTGACTTTTAATAAATGGACACCTGTCCAAAGTGCCGAGCAATCGCTCGTCTCTCAGCTGCCATCCTCGGTGAGGGAATCAGGAAGTAACGCGTTGTGGCTTCACTACCCGATCCCTACTGTGAGTTGCTCTGCTTGTCCTCACTGTTCCTGGGACCAGTGTGTTTCCCAGAAGACAGCGGGGGGGGGGGGGGGTCGTGACTCCCACGGAAGTGGGTGCAAATACCTGGATTATACAGATATCTGCACCACCCTGAAGGGTGCCAAATGTGATACTGGAGGGGGGGGGGGGGTTGGTTCCGAAAAGCAGAGGTTCACTTTTTGTGTGGACCTCCGCTTTAAGTTCATCATGTTCCTGATATAGTACACCACCTAACCCTCAGGCCTTGTACATACAGCCAGACATGTCCGATGAAAACGGTCCGCGGACCGTTTTCATCGGACATGTCTGCTAGGAGATTTTGGTCTGATGGTTGTACACACCATCAAACCAAAATCCCTGCAGATAGAGAACGCGGTGACGTATACGACACTGACGTTCTCTGATGCGGAAGTTCAATGCTTCTAAGCATGTGTCGAATCAATTCGGCGCATGCGCGGGATTTCGGGCCGCTGGTTATACGTCATAACCAGTGGACATGTCCGATGAGTCATACTGACCATCGGACATGTCCGACGGACATGGTTCCAGCGGACAAGTTTCTTAGCATGCTAAGAAACTTTTGTCCGCTGGAAACCTGTCCGCTCGGCCAGGAATCCGGTCCGGTAGGCCCTACAAACAGTCCGCGGACCAGTTTCAGCAGACATGTTCGATCGTGTGTACGAGGCCTCAGGTTTACATTCGCTTTAATGAAAAGGTGGCAACCCTACTCCTGCGCCAGGCTGCGTGGGCCCATTGACACACATACAATGTGGCTGGGCCCCATCCCCTGCTCTCTCCTTATTGGATTTGACTGACAGTAGCATGAGCCAGTGGCTGCACATGAAAAGCTTGCAATAATTGCAGTTTCTGGTGTGCATGGGCTCTATATTTGGATGTCAAGGGGGCACAGCAAGTCATAAAAACTTTTTTTACCTGAATTCAATGACAAAATAGCCTTAGAAGTGAAAGCTGAACACTAGGTAGATGTAACGCAAAGAAATTGGAGTGATATTAAAGTGGTTGTAAACCCACTTTTTCCTACAGGTAAGCCTATAATAAGGCTTACCTGTAGGTATAAAGAATATCGCCTAAACCTGTATGGTTTAGGAGATATTCCCCTCGCAATGCGCCGCTGATTGCAGCGGCGCATACGCAGGGGGGAATCCACGGCGAAAGGACCGGTGATCTGCCGTGCTGGTTCCAGCTATCGTGGAAGTTCCAGCGCATGCGCAAGCTGATGTGCTGAGATGGTTCCAGCTAACGGTAAAGTTCCTTCAAGGACTGCGCAGGCGCAAACTTGCTGACGGAAATCTCCGAACCGCGGCCGGCATCCAGGGCGACGTGGATTTCGAGGTAAGTGGCCAGTCGGCCTCACGTCCTCGCTTCGCTCGGACGGCTCGCTCCGCCTCCTGGCTCTTTTTTTAACATCCTCCAATCCACGGGGATGTTAAAGAATGAGCCTGGATGCCAGGCGAGGTTCGGAGATTTCTGTCGGCAAGTTTGCGCCTGCGCAGTCATTGAAGGAACTTCCCCGTTAGGGGAACATTAAGGATAAGTCACCGGCATCCGCCGGACCCTGCCGATTTGAAATTTCCCACGCGCGCGCACGCGTGGGAGTGACGTCATCGCTGCTCCAGCCAATCACAGCGCCGGAGCGGCGAGACCCGGAAGACACGCCGGAGCAAGATGACATCTCGCTCAGCGTGGACCAGGTAAGTGTTTTTCACCTCGTTCCGAGGTAAGTATTTCATAATCAGCTAGTATGTGGTGCATAGTAGCTGATTATGCCTTTTGTCTTGCAGGTTTGAAAAAAAAAAAAAAAGTTCATGCGGTTTACAACCGCTTTAAATGCAAAAAGAAGCATTGGGCCAGATTCAAGAAGCAATTGCGCCCGTGTAACCATAGGTTACACGACGCAATTGCTTACTTGCTCCGGTGTAGCGAATGCTCCTGATTCAGGAACATCGCTACGCCGACTGCAGCCTAAAATCTGCGCGGCATAAGGCTCTTATGCCACGCAGATTTTAGGCTGCATTCTAGCGAAAACCGCTAGGGGGCGCTCCCATTGTGATCTGTGTATAGTATGCAAATTGCATACTAACACCGATTCACAAACTTGCGCTGGCCCTGCGTACGCAAATTACGTAATTTGCGTACGTCGGGTTTCGCGCAACGTTACACATCCTAATAGCAGGCGCAGCCAATGCTATAGGATGGCCACGTTCCCGCGTCGCGACGTTCAAATTTTACGTCGTTTGCGTAAGTGGATCGTGAATGGCGCTGGACGCCATTCACGTTCACTTTGAAGCAAATGACGTCCTTGCGACGTCATTTGCCGCAATGCACGTAGGGAAAGTTTCCCGACGGAGCATGCGCTCTACGCTCGGCACGGGAGCGCGCCTAATTTAAATGATTTCCGCCCCCGGCGGGATCATTTACATTAGGCGCCCGTACGCCGGGCAAGTTAACACAGTGCCCCCGCAATTTACGGAGCTTCTGCTCCGTGAATAGCGGGAAGCGCAGAAAATTTGCGCGGGCGCAGGGCAAAAACGCTGCCCTGTGCCTGCGTAAGAAAGGCGCAGATTCTTACTGAATCTGGGCCATTGTTTTTGCTGTTATATTACATTCCACCCATATGGACACGTGATGGCAGCACACAGCCTGACAACAAGGCGGGCGGTGCTGTGATGATGTAGAAGAGGCGTGTCCGGGGATGGGCTACCTCCTGGAAAGAGCCTCAGGAGCGCGCGCACTCAGACTGCACATGCGCAATATGTGAAGAAGCTTGCGGGGGCGCGCATTAGGGCTCTTCCGTATCCTGTGGTAACGCTTGAGGAGTAAACGTAGTTTGTATGAGCAGCGGTTTTGTACCGGGACCATCTCGCACACATATATCGTGGCTGTAGGTGGAGATGGAGGCCAGCCTGACGTGTGCCGTGTGTCTGAGCGTGTTCCGGGATCCGGTGACTCTCCCTCTCTGTTCTCATAACTTCTGTAAGAGCTGTGTGTTAGAATGTGGTGGGGAGACCCACACCCGGAGCCTGCGCTTCACCCTCCCGGGGCCCGCTCAGGTCACGTGCCCTCTGTGCCGTAAAGTCAGCTCCATCCCCGGCGGCCTGGCCGTTCTGCCCATCAATACCACCCTGGCCGAGCTGGTACGGTTCCTGTCTCTGGGCTCCCGGGAGGAGGGGGCAGGCGCTCAGGAAACCGACTATAGTGAGAAGGGGGTGGCGGGGCGCTGCCCGGAACACCCCGAACAAAAACTGGAGCTCTTCTGTAAGAACTGTGCTGTCCTCTGCTGTGGGAAGTGTGTGTCCTGTCACCACCAGGGGATCTTCCACAACGTCAACCTCCTGGACATGGTCTACCAGGAGGAGAAGGTGAGCACCTATCAGCACCCCATATACAATATCCCATAACAATAACACATGGGTGGGGAACCAGGACATGGCCTACCAGGAGGAGAAGGTGAGCACCCCATATACAATATCCCATAACAGTAACACATGGGTGGGGAACCAGGACATGGTCTACCAGGAGGAGAAGGTGAGCACCTATCAGCACCCCATATACAATATCCCATAATAATAACAACACATGGGTGGGGAACCAGGACATGGTCTACCAGGAGGAGAAGGTGAGCACCTATCAGCAGCACCCCATATACAATATCCCATAATAACAACACATGGGTGGGGAACCAGGACATGGTCTACCAGGAGGAGAAGGTGAGCACCTATCAGCACCCCATATACAATATCCCATAATAACAACACATGGGTGGGGAACCAGGACATGGTCTACCAGGAGGAGAAGGTGAGCACCTATCAGCAGCACCCCATATACAATATCCCATAATAACAACACATGGGTGGGGAACCAGGACATGGTCTACCAGGAGGAGAAGGTGAGCACCTATCAGCAGCACCCCATATACAATATCCCATAACACATGGGTGGGGAACCAGGACATGGTCTACCAGGAGGAGAAGGTGAGCACCTATCAGCAGCACCCCATATACAATATCCCATAATAACAACACATGGGTGGGGAACCAGGACATGGTCTACCAGGAGGAGAAGGTGAGCACCTATCAGCAGCACCCCATATACAATATCCCATAATAACAACACATGGGTGGGGAACCAGGACATGGTCTACCAGGAGGAGAAGGTGAGCACCTATCAGCAGCACCCCATATACAATATCTCATAATAAAACATGGTTGGGGAACCAGGACACCCTACATTGGAGTCCTATTAGACCCCTATCACACTGGGGCGGTCTGCAGGCGCTATTGCGCTAAAAATAGCGCCTGCAAACTGACCTGAAACAGCGGCTGCTATTTCTCCAGTCTGAAACCCCCCTGAGGGCTTTCACATTGGAGCAGTGCGCTAGTTGGACCGTTCTAAAAGTCCTTTTAGCCGCATCTTTGGAGCGGGGTGTTTACCGCTCCTTCCCATTGAAAGCAATGGGAAACCGCGGCTATAACTCTGCAGAGGCGCATCGCGATTGGTATTAACTCTTTTCCGGCCGCCAGCAGGGGGGGGTAAAACTGCACCGCTAGCAGCCGAATACTGCCGCAATTTCGACAGTAAAGAGATGCTAAAAATAGCAGCGCTTTACCGCCACCGCACCTCCCCACCCCAGTGTGAAAGGGGCCTTAGTGAAAACGCCAATCTCCTGGACATGGTCTACCGGGAGGAGAAGGTGAGCTGATGGCAGCACCCCATATACAATATCCCATTATAATAAATGAGAGAAAATATTTGGACAGCCGCACTCCTGGAAAAGATTCCTGAATTGTCCTTTAACCAGTTAGCAACCGCCCTATAGACGAAATACGTCTACAAGGCGGTTGCTTAACTCTGGGAGGGCGTCAATGTACGTCCTCCCAGAATTGCGCGCCCTATGGGGCGCGCACACGGGAATCTCTGTGACCGATGGGTCCTCCGGACCCGACGGATCACGGTAAATCGCCGCTGATAGCGGCGGTTTACCACGTGATCGCTCCGTCCATTGACGGAGCGATCACTAGTAAACAAACCGGCGTCATGTGATGACGCCGGTTCCTCCCTCTCCTCTCTGTACCGAACGGTACAGTGTGAGAGCGGAGAGGGGAGAGAGCGCATGCAGCAGCAGCAGCAGCTGCTGCGGGCTGGATCTGTGACACATGCAGTCACAGATCCAGCCAGCCATCCATCCCTCCCTGTGCAATACTCTGCAATGCCCCGTCAATACTCTGCAATGCCCCGTCAATACTCTGCAATGCCCCGTCAATACTCTGCAATGCCCCGTCAATACTCTGCAATGCCCCGTCAATACTCTGCAATGCCCCGTCAATACTCTGCAATGCCCCGTCAATACTCTGCAATGCCCCGTCAATACTCTGCAATGCCCCGTCAATACTCTGCTGCAATACCCCAAAATACTCTGCTGCAATACCCCACAATACTCCGCAATACCCTGCAACGTTGCCTATGGGGATTCTTAGGTAGCGAAGTTTGGCGCCATTCCACAAGCGTGTGCAATTTTGAAGGGTGACATGTTGGGTGTCTATTTACTCGGCGTAACTTCATCTTCCACATTTATGCAAAAGAATGAAGAAAAAATACAAAATGTACTAAATTTTATAACTGAAACAAAGAAAAATTCTTTTTTTTTTTACAGAATTTTCAGTCTTTTTTTCTCTTATAGCGCAAAAAATAAAAAACCCAACGGTGATTAAATGCCACCAAAAGAAAGCTCTATTTGTGTGAAAAAAAGGACGAAAATTTAATTTTGGGTACAATGTTGTATGACTAAGTAATTGTCATTCAAATTGTGAGAGCACCGAAAGCTGAAAATTGGTCTGGTTATTAAGTGGGTTTACGTGCCCAGTGGTCAAGTGGTTAATGGTGAAATGGAATACACTACAATCCACAGCAAAGGTGAAAACTGGATACACAGCTGACGTTTCTCACTGATACTTGGTGCTATGAGTGCGAATACGTCAGCTGTGTATCCCGTTTTCACCTTTGCTGTGGATTCCATTTCACCATTAAAGGACAATTCAGGAATCTTTTCCAGGAGTGCGGCTGTCCAAATATTTTCTTTTTTGTTTTCTGCTATATGCACTGCCAGCACCCGTGGTTTCCAGGAGGCGATTGATTAACCAAGCATTTCCATCTGGAGCGGTAATTCCCTTTCTTCCCAATAATAATTTATGGGTGGGGAACCAGGACACCCTACATTGGAGGCCTATTGGTGCAAACGTAACCTCCTGGACACGGTCTACCAGGTGGAGAAGGTGCGCTGCCAGGGCTGAGATCAGCACACCTATTCAATATCGCATAACAAAACATGGGTGGGGAACCAGGGCACCCTACATTGGAGGCCTATTAGTGCAGAAGGTGAGCTGCCAGGGCTGACATCAGCATCCCTATCTAATATCCTATAAAACATGGGTGACAAACCCTGGGAACCAGTGCACCCTACACTGGAGGCCTATTAGTGCAAACACATAGACCTCCTGGACAGAGTCTACCAGGAGAAGTGCTGCCAGGGGGGCCATGGACAAAATTGAGTCATCTCTGGCTGCTGTTGCATGAAATTTGGCTATTGTCTGATATCTTTGGTTCGCGTTGCCCTTCCCCAGCAGCACACATATATCCTTTACTCACCCAGAGTTTAGTAGAGCCACCAGGAACAAGGAAAGCACTCCGTACTTATGGGCATGAAGGAGTATGGGATTTGCTGCTTTGCCTCACGTGTCAGGTCTTAGTATTTGGTAATTAGCTTGGCAGGGAGAATGTCCATCACCCCCTGTGTAAGCCCTAACAAGAGTGACACATCATAAACGAGAAGACCCCATAGCGGGCGTTGTCTGAAAGATGCATGCATTTTACTAGAAGACACTCTGAATGAAGTGTGCTGCTGTGGGTTCTCCATCAGAATATATGATTCTGATGGAGAATCATTTGCTTGGCTAAAAAGCTACACATTCATGGAGGTGCAGTTTCTCGCTATGTCATACATGAAAATCTGTGAATATATTTGTATGCTTGAATAGCAGTTTGTAAAACCTCTGCTTTGATGATGACATTTATTTTTTCTTCTTCCATAGCTGATATTTTTTAACAGTTTAAAAAAACTCAGAGAAATGCATGAAAGATTTACCAAGAACACATCGGATGATAAGGATGTAAAGGTAAACTTCTTTTCTTCTATCTATTTTTTTTTTTTTCTCGTGTGTGTAAAATACATGTCAGCCGGAACTGAGACACTGGGCATGTTTTGCTTTTCAAAATGTATAAGGCTACATTCACACTGGGTCGGTGAGAGCGTCAGCAGTAAAGTGACGTTAGTTTTAGTGGCCGAAGAAGGGGTTAATACCACCCGTATAGAGCCACTGCTGAAACGCTTTGCAGGCACTTCGCGAACGCTGCCCATTCGTTTCAATGGGCAGAGTGGTTTAGGAGCGCTGTGTACAAGATAATGGCAAATCTCATGAGACAAGCCGTCTGATGCATTGGGTCTAGGATTTTACACACTTGATTACTAGAAAGTGCACTGCTATTTTGAAGGAGTTCATGCCAAAAGGAAGATTTCACTTGGTCACAATTTAATATTTCTAAGGGCCCCTTGACACTACTTGCATTGATCAGGTGCAGACAAATGCCAATCACTGCATAGTGTGAACAGGCCTAAAATATTTCCTATAACACAGCAAATATTCACTTTTCTGTTCAGTTTAAAGCGGATTTCCACCCAAAAACAGAACTTCCACTTTAAGGTGGTTGTTAAACCCCTTAAAGAAAAAAAAAACACAACCTGCAAGACAAAGGCATAATGAGCTAGTATGCATAGCATACTAGCTCATTATGTAATACTCACCTCCGATCGAAGCCCCGCAGCCATCCTTGTACACGGCTCAGGTGGCCGACATCTCTCCCGAGGGTTACTTCTGGGTATCGCAGCTCTGTGATTGGCCAGAGCCGCGATGACGTCATTCCTGCGAATGCACGCAGGAGCCACCAGTCACGGCACGGCCTCCTTTAGGAATGGCACGATCGCTGTTTCTAAAGTGCACAAATGCGCCGTTGTCTTCGGCATCCATCATTATTGTAAATATCTCCTAAACCGTGTCACAGGTCCCAGAGGATTGCCCGGCCCTTCACAATGTGCAGTTACAATGCTGGCGCCACAGAGAGGAGCGAGGCTTCAGGCGCCCGCATCGTGGGACAGGTGAGTGTCTGTTAAAAGTCAGAAGCTACACTTTTTGTAGCTGCTGACTTTAAATGGGTGGAACTACGTTTTAAGTGGGGGGGGGGGGAATGGTTCTTCACCCCCATAAAAATTGGATGGGATCACTGTACAAGGTTGTTCATATCAACACTCTTCCCCCAGTGTATTTTTATTAACTGCCTAAAATGCCAACACACTGAGAATATCGGAAGAAATATTCTGTACGAGGCATGATCGTTCGATTTTTGTATAGTGTGTGTGTAGACAACTTTCTCGAGTCGTCTTCCAGGACGGCACCTTGAGAGTAGACTGGCTTCACCTGACAGGAAACACAATCAAAAAGAGGTTTAAAAACCCCGCCCCTCAGTTCATGATTGTGTTTCCCCCAGCGAAACGTTTTTTTGTTTTTTCCAAAAAGACCTAAGGCCTGGGGCTGGTGGTCCCCCTCCTGGAAGGTGAGCCATGGGTCCTGGGAGGCCTTGAGCTCAGTGAGGCTATTGCCTGTCCAGAGGGTCTCCCTGTATTGAGGGGGGGGGGGGGGGGAGCTGAAGGAAAAACCATGTTTGGAAACCCCCCCCCGGCTAGGTGTATCTGGGATAGTGGCTACCTCAGAACACCTAGGTGGCTGGAATCCCTCTCTCCCGAGCGTCTTCCTACCTGCTGGGCCGGGTAAAGATGCATCTCCGCGCTGTGGACTCGGCTGCTGTTCTCCCAGGCTCGTTTCTCGGTGGAGCCAGCATTCGACGCTGCGTCGATGGCGGCGCATGGTGATGACGTACTTCCGGTTCCGGTCTTCACCAAAATGGCGGCCGCCATCGGCGTTAGCTCACACACACACGGAGCGCAGCAGGGGAGAGAGTGGCGCCCGATTCGACAGTGCCATGGAGCGTGAGGACCGCCCGGCACTAACCGCTGCTGCAGAGGAAGCCACCAGGGGTGAGTCTACCTCCAGAAACTTCATTGGGGCACTTGGACTGGGTCCTTATTCCCCACACACCCCCCTTCCCTTCCCCTACTCCCTTTTTGTATTAAAGCCTCTGTCTTTTACTTTCAGGGGAAGAGGTTACTGCCCAGGGGGAGGCTTCTAGTGTTTCTGCTAAACATACATCTAAAGCTAAAAGATGTGGGAATTGTAGCATTAAGCTAGCCACAGACTATTCCAAGCTTTTGTGTGCTAAGTGCATTCAAAAACTCACAGGGAAGGAAACTTCGCTAATAATGAAAGAATTCCTGACGGTTCAGTCAGAGATGCTTTCCACATTAAAAGAGTTTAAAGACGTCTTAAAACCCAAAGGACCTGATCCCCTAGCAGCTGGACCCTCCTCACAGGAAAGCTTATCCACCTCGGCTCCAAAATTGTTGAGGGCTAGGGACGTTCTTCTGTCAGACTCTGAGGATTCAGAGGCTCAGGAAGAAGGTCTCATTGATAGCCAGACAGATGAGGAGGATGAAGATGCTAGATCAGGCAAATTCATTTTTTCAGCGGATGACATGGGTGGTTTACTGGCGGCTATCTATACCTCTGAGGGGATTCAGCAGCCGACCGAACTAGTGTCAGCACAGGATAAGATGTACCAGGGTTTAGCTAAACCCCAGCCAAAGGTTATCCCAGTTCACCAATCTCTTCAGGACTTAGTTCTAAGAGAGTGGGCAGAACCTGAAAAGAAGTTACTTAGGTACAAAACCTGGAAAAGGCGCTGTCCCTTTAAGGAGGAACTAGAAAACAAATTTTTCAAAGTCCCTAAACTAGACGCTTCCCTAGCTCAACTGTCTAGACAGTCTGACCTTTCCTTTGAGGATGCTGGGAATCTAAAAGATTCACTAGACAGACGGGCAGAGACCTCCCTTCGCAGGGCCTGGGAGGCTAATGCGGCAGCCCTTGGGCCCGCCCTGGCCTCATCCTGCATTGCCAGGAATACGGATACCTGGCTATCCAGGATGTTGGAACATATCCCGCAGACTTCAAAGTTTAAGGATATCCGAGATTCCCTTAGAGTCATAGGTAGCGCTGTCGCCTATCTAGCAGACGCATCAATTGAGTCCGCTCGAGCCTCTGCTAAGACGGGCGCTCTTATTAACGCCTCAAGAAGGGCACTATGGCTCAAAACATGGGAAGGAGATTTAGCCTCCAAATCCCGTCTCTGTGCCCTACCCTTTGAGGGATCCCTCCTCTTTGGGACAGGTTTAGACCAGGCTCTAACTAGGGCCTCAGAAAAGGGGTAAACGGTTTCCTCCCAAACCTAAACAAAATAGGAGGAGATTTTTTCGAGGCCCCCAGAATAAAAATCGACCTTCAGACCGAAGAGCGGCCTTTAATAGGAGGTGGATCACAGGAAAGGATAAACCAAAAGGGGGGAATCCTTTTCCCTGATCCTAAACCCGCTGGAAAAGACTCCAAGTGACTCGAGAGTCGGGGGGAAGGCTCTCCCGATTTCTTCTAGCTTGGGAAGGCATAACGCGGAGTCCTCATATTTTGCAGATAGTGAAGGAAGGCTACAGATTGGAATTCCGCCATCTTCCCCCACCAATTTTCCTCCTCACTCATTTACCCCAAAATCCCATCAAAGCGGCAAGCCTTCTAGGGAATGTGTCAGACCTAGCACAACAGGGGGTCATAGTCCCAGTTCCGGTAGACCAACAGGGTCAGGGGGTGTACTCTCACATCTTCGTAGTACCAAAACCCTCGGGAAAATTCCGTCTAATCATCAACTTAAAACCCCTGAATACTTATCTCCTCTACAAGAGGTTCCGCATGGAGAACATTTACAGTCTCAAAGGACTTCTTTTAGAAGGGGTATTTATGATAACCATAGACCTGAAGGATGCCTACCTCCATGTCCCCATTTACCAGGACCATCAAAGATTCCTGAGATTCGCCATTGTTTCCCCTCAGGGGATCCAACACTGGCAATTCACCGCTCTCCCCTTTGGGCTTGCCTCCAGCCCAAGAGTTTTCACAAAGGTGCTAGCAGAGGTGGTCGCCTTTTTACATCTGAAAGGCATCTCCCTTGTTCCCTACCTCGACGATCTGCTGCTGTTCAATCCCAGTCGAGCACTTCTTCTCACGGACCTGACCACCGTCCTGACTACACTGGAATCCTTAGGATGGATTATAAACAGAGAAAAATCTTCTCTCCTCCCAGAACAGAGAAAGATCTATCTGGGATTCTTAATAGATTCCTTAGAGAAAAAGCTTCTCCTACCAGTAGACAAGGTCCAGAGACTCATCTCAGTGGTCAGGTCTGTCAGGGGAACAGCAGATATTTCACTCAGGGAGATCATGAGGTTGTTGGGACTTATGACCTCATGCATCCCAGCAGTTCCGTGGGCCCAGCTCCACTACAGGCCACTACAGGCCTTCCTCCTCTCCTCCTGGGACGGGAAGGAAACATCCCTAGACTCCAGGGTCTCCATTCCAGAGTCGGTAAAGAACACTCTAGAGTGGTGGCTCGTTCCTCGGAACTTGGAAAGAGGCCTTCAGTGGAACCAGTCAAACCCCCTCAGGATAACCACGGATGCCAGCTCCTGGGGATGGGGAGCCCACATGGCGGGCCTACAGGCCCAGGGTTCCTGGGATCGACACCAAAGGGAGTCGTCTTCCAACTTCCGAGAATTATCAGCGGTCGGAAGAGCCTTGGAAGCGTTCGAGGAGAGAATCCTGAACCAGGAAATACAAATTCTCTCCGACAACGCGACCACGGTGGCGTTCCTGAACCATCAGGGAGGCACCAGGTCCCGTTCGCTCCTAAGGTTGTCCCTAGAAATTCTAGGCTGGGCAGAACAGAGGGTCCGCTCCCTGTCAGCAGTTCACATCAGGGGAGTCCTAAACCTAGAAGCGGACTTTCTAAGCCGCCAACCCATTCTCCAGGGAGAGTGGGAACTAAGTCAGGAGGTCTTCGATTGGGTATGTCATCATTTCGGCATCCCAGAAATAGACCTCTTTACTCACAGGAGGAACAAGAAGATAGAAAGGTTCTTCTCCCTCTCCCGGGATCAGGGATCGGAAGGTGTGGACGCGTTGGCCCAGGCCTGGACATTTTACCTAGCCTATGCCTTCCCTCCTCTGAATCTGATCCCGAGGGTATTGCAAAAACTGAGTCGTTCACAAGGGAAGCTGAGCCTGATCGCTCCCTGGTGGCCCAAAAGATCTTGGTTTCCAATGTTAGAACAGTGGTCAGTCCTTCCTCCCCTCCCTCTCCCGGTCCGGGTGGACCTTCTGTGGCAGGGGCCGATCTTTCATCCAGAGCCAGGCTTTTTCAGTCTGACGGCCTGGTACTTGAGAGGTGGAACCTGCAGCGGAAGGGTTGCTCAGAGAAGGTAATAGATACCCTCTTAGCGAGTCGTAAGGAAGTTACCAGGAAGATCTATGCCAAGACCTGGGGAGTGTTTTCACGCTGGTGCGCGGCGAGACAAGCTCCACTACCCGAAATATCAGTTATCTTGGAGTTCCTTCAGGAAGGGGTAGATCTAGGTCTAGCTACGAGAACCCTAAGAGTACAGGTTGCCGCCTTGTCCTACTTTTTAGACAAGAGGCTGGCTCTGGATCCTCTTATTAAGAGGTTCCTGACGGCCAGGGATAGGTTGTCACCTATACAGATATCCAGAGTTCCCCCTTGGGACCTCTCCCTGGTGTTAGATCAGCTATCCAAACCTCCGTTTGAACCGATAGACAGCATTCCGGTTAGGCTGTTAGTATTTAAATTCTCCTTTCTTTTGGCCATCACCACGGCCAAAAGAATAGGAGACATGCAAGCGCTCTCAAAGAGCCTTATTTTCGTTTATTTGAGGACAGGGTAGTCCTAAGTCAGGATCCCCTGTACCTACCTAAGGTGGCAACGAAGTTCCATAGGTCACAAGAAATTATACTTCCTTCTTTTTGCGCAAACCCACAGAATGAAAGAGAACGAACCTTTCATTGTTTGGATGTAAGACGCTGTTTGTTAATTTATTTAGAAAGGGTGAGCGAGTTCAGACGCTCATCACACTTGCTAATCAACTTTTCAGGACAGAAAAAGGGTTGCCAAGCATCTAGAGCCTCCATATCTAGATGGATAAGACAGGCAATTTCAGTAGCATACAGTAAGGCTGGCAAAACAGTAACTAAAGTCAAGGCACATTCCACGAGATCTATAGCAACCTCCTGGGCAAAGAGAGCAGGAGTTTCAGTGGAACAAATCTGTAGATCAGCAACGTGGTCAAGCCAGAACACCTTTCTAAAACACTACCGAGTGGAACTCCTGTCACCCCAAGACTTGACGTTTGGCAGAAGAGTCCTGCAGGCAGTGGTCCCGCCCTAAGGTAGGCCTGAGGGTTACTTGCTTATCTCTCAAGGTGCCGTCCTGGAAGACGACTCGAGAAAATACCAGTTACTCACCGGTAGCTGGTTTTCTATGAGTCTTACAGGACGGCAGGCCTATTTCCCACCCTGATGACTTTGTATGGTTTGTATTTTCATATACTGGTTCCCGTGCTCTTATGGTGGTTACTTTATCACGAACTGAGGTGCACGGGGAGGGGCGGGGTTTTTAAACCTCTTTTTGATTGTGTTTCCTGTCAGGTGAAGCCAGTCTACTCTCAAGGTGCCGTCCTGTAAGACTCATAGAAAAACAGCTACCGGTGAGTAACTGGTATTTTTGACATCCGATTCCGTCTTTGCAAATGAAAATTTCCAAAGGGACAAACTCCCGGAAGTGAACAGAACGGATGATTTTCGTTAAATGTGTGCCATTTTTGTATGTGAAATATCAGATACGAAAGACTGCGCATGATCAGAAACAACAAATCTCCAAGCCCCAAAATATGCAAACTATGACTTGGTCAGCTATGGTCCAACCCTATAACCTATCTGCACTGCTACATGGCTCTTTAACCACTTCCAGCCCGGCCTATAGCGGTGGTTGCGTTATCCTGACTGGACATCATGACGTCCAGTAGGATAACAGCCACTGCACGACCGTGGGGGTGCACGTTGCGGCAATCGGCGGTGAGGTGTGTCAGTCTGACACACCACTACACTGATCTCGGTAAAGAGGCGCATTACCACATGATCAGCTGCGTCCAATCACAGCTGATCACGATATAAATTTTATAACAAACAACATTTTTTTTTTTTTTTTTTTTTAATTTTCAGTATTTTTTTAATTTGGCAAAAAATAAAAACCGCAGAGGTGATCAAATACCACCAAAAGAAATCTCTATTTGTGGGAACAAAATTATAAATTCTGTTTGGGTACCAGGGCTGTGGAGTCGGTAGATAAATGTTCCGACTCCTCAGTTTTATGTACTTCCGACTCCGACTCCTCTGTATTAATATGCGAATGTATTTTATACATTCCTTGAGGGAAAGAAACGCAACCTACCACAGGACTACTGGCTGGGAAGCCAACAGTCTACTGTATTGCACAGTTTAAGCAAAAGACAAACACAATGAAAACAAAGTTTTATTATTTTTTTTTTTATTAAAGCGGGGGTTCACCCGTACATAACACTTTTTACCCTTAGATGGATGCTCGTTTTGTCTAGGGGAATCGGCTAGTTGTTTTAAAATATGAGCTGTACTTACCGTTTACGAGATGCATCTTCTCCGCCGCTTCCGAGAGGCTTCCGACGGTCGCATCCATCGCGTCACGATTTTCCGAAAGAAGCCGAACGTCGGTGCGCAGTATAGAGCCGCACCGACGTTCGGCTTCTAGTGACGCGATGGATGCGACCGTCGGAAGCCTCTCGGAAGACTGTCAATCAAGAAGGAACGCCCGCTCCGGAAGACCCATACCCGGAAGCGACGGAGAAGATGCATCTCGAAAACGGTAAGTACGGCTCATATTTTAAAACAACTAGCCGATTCCCCTAGACAAAACAAGCATCCATCTAGCATCCATCTAAGGGGAGAAATTGTTTTATGGGTGAACTCCCGCTTTAATCAATCAAGTGGCTGGATAGTAGCAGCAGGCATAAACATCAGGAACAGGATCTTTACCAGTTCAAAAATACAAACCACATTATTTGGTTGTTTTAGAACAAAAACAAAACATAGGGCAGTGGGAGGATCCAGGAAGGGGCATTTATTCTAAAACATGATTTTCCTAGGAGAATCCCATAGTCATGTTTAAAGTTTAAGCTAACAATCGGAGTTTACACGTTTTTATAGCCTAAATGACAGCAGTTTTTCCAATGGTTTACACCTTCAGTCTTGAACTATTGGCCCTCCATTCCCTTCACTTATACAAGTGTCTCACTCTCTAGTCCTGCAAAAAACATATTTATTTAATCCCTTATGAGTGAGAGGCTAGGTTACACATGGACGCTGCGTTCCCTGTAAAAGCAGGACACAACACTATGGAAAGTATAAGTATTGCAGCTCCTAATTGTGCGTTGCGTGCCATATAGTGAAGCACATGAAAAGCATGCTTCTTCACGGTCACTTAACCTGTTCGTTTTGCGGTTACGTGAGGCACTGCATGCATTGGTCTTTATTCTTACAGTAGAGAAGTCATTAATTATAACTTTTTGTGAATTGGGACATTTAAACTTGCTTTTTTTTTTTTTTTTATTCCAATCTAAACTTAGTAGGAGTCGGAGTCGGTGCATTGTTTGCCGACTCCGACTCCAGGTACCCAAAATTTCCCCCGACTCCGACTCCACAGCCCTGTTGGGTACAGTGTAGCATGACCGCACAATTGTCATTTTTAAACAGCGACAGCGCAGAAAGCTGAAAATTGGCTTGGGCAGGAAGGGGGGGGGGGGTAAGTGCCTGGTATTGAAGTGGTATTCAAGCAAAACCTATTGATCCGAGACACTGTAATAGCATCTCTCAAGCCATTCAACTCTCTGGCCTGAGGAATTTCACCTACCGAAGCATCACTTCTTTCAAGTGTCACAAACTTTATACACAAGACCTGTCCAAACAAACATATTAGTTTTCGTCCATTCCTGCTAGAAAAATTTAAAGAACAACATTAGTCAATTGCAGACAATTTCAAACCACTGATCTTAACTTTTACAAAATCGCTACACCACACATCAACAAAATCCTGGACCAAAGATATATCTGGAGAAGAGATCAACAAAATTCTAGGATATGCAATTACCCTAAAATTGGTAACAAATGGATCTCGGAAAGGAAACAGTTCAAGCTGATTGATGCACAAAGCCTATATCCCTTTCTCCACCGAACATCCAAATGAGGCCTCCTGTCCTTGGTGCTCAGTCTCAAGACTGACATTATTCCACCGTCTATGGATACAGTGCCTTGCGAAAGTATTCGGCCCCCTTGAACTTTGCAACCTTTTGCCACATTTCAGGCTTCAAACATAAAGATATAAAACTGTATTTTTTTTTTTTTTTTGAAGAATCAACAAGTGGGACACAATCATGAAGTGGAACGAAATTTATTGGATATTTCAAACTTTAAAAAAAAAAAAAAAACGGAAAAATTGGGCGTGCAAAATTCATTTTATATCTTTGTTTGAAATGTGGCAAAAGGTCGCAAAGTTCAAGGGGGCAGAATACTTTCGCAAAGGCACTGTATAGCCACCCATTTCAGAATACTGGGATCAGACCCTATCATTTATCCAGGGGGTAACGGATTGCCAGATACCAAAGGATCTTATGCCCTTCCTGTTTAGGTACCCAAAGCTGTGGAATCCCTCCAGGGTCTCGCTCACATCATCGCTACAAGGAAACTTCTAATGGACACTCTTCTTGTGGCGCTCTGGATTTCTGACACCACCCACCTTATCTGAAATTAAAATAGATCTTAAAACCTTTATTATTCAGAGATAAACTAGATTGGCACAACAAACGGTGAAGGTGCACCCTGCATGTTGGACCTCTGTATGTGGCCACGCTGTGTAAAAGTCTCACACATGTGGTATCGCTATACTCGGGAGGAATAGCAGAATGTGTTTTGGGGTGTAATTTGTGGTATGCATATGCTGTGTCAATTTTGTGGAAAACATAAATCTTGATTTTTGCAAAGAATAGTGGGGGGGGGGAAAAAATGACAACTTCAAAAAACTCACCATGCCTCTTTATAAATACCTTGGAATGTCTTCTTTCCAAAAAGGGGTCATTTGGGGGGTATTTGTACTTTTCTGTTATGTTGGGGTCTCAAGGAATGAGACAGGCCGTCAGTACTTCAGGTGTGATCAATTTTCAGATATTGGCACCATAACTTGTAGACTCAATATAACTTTCACAAAGACCAAATAATTTACACCAATTTACTTATTTTTTACCAAAGATATGTAGCAGTATAAATTTTAGCCAAAATTTATGAAGAAATTTGCTAAATTTTATAACAAAGAATTTTCAGTCGTGTTAGGTTTTTTATTTTTTTGCGCTATTAAAAAACAAAACAAAAAAAAAACAGTGATTAAATACCACCAAAAGAAAGGTGTGTGTGTGTGGGGGGGGGGGGGGGGGGGGGTACTGCGAAATTTTTGGGACCATTGGCATTTTTAATATCGATCAGTGCTATAAAAATGCATTGGATTACTATAAAAATGCCACTGGCAGTGAAGGGGTTAAGTATGTTCCCTGGGTGTGTTCTAACTGTAGGGGGGGCCTCACTAGGGGAAATGACTGATCTTCTGTTCATACAACGTAAGATCAGCATTTCTCTCCCTGACAGGACCGGGAGCTGTGTGTTTACGCTCTGTAAGGAGCGATCGCGTGTGCCCGGCGGCGATCGCCGGGCACGCGAGTCGGCCTGCGCGAGAGCCGACGTATAGCTACGAGCTCTCGCGCAGGGGAGCCGACCTGCCGCCGTAAAACGACGGCGGCTGGTCGGCAAGCCTCTAATTGCATCCTAAATACAAGTCTCACACCTCCTGCTCTGTAGCAGTTTTCTGAAATCTGACATGTCCTAATATGTAGAGTTGTTTGCTTTTTGAAGTGTGGGTGTAATACTTCATTTATTTTTTTCCAGCAAGTCATGATTTCAAGTGTTTTTCTGTTTGCTCATATCTAGGATACACTAAAGAAGAACATTGACGTGGTTAGTTTAGCATTTGATGAAGCATATAAGGCTTTGGATTTAAAGAAAAAACAGTGTTTAGAGTTTGCCAAACAGCAACAAACTGCTGCTATAAAGCGGCGTGAAGTACGCGAGACGGCAATGGCTCATCAGAAAGTCACAATTGAAAGTCTTCTGAAGGATTGTGAAAGCCTTGTGGATGAATCTGAACCAAAATGCTTTCTTCAGGTAATATTCCAATGGTATATTATATAACATGTACACCTGAGTTAAAATGCAGATGCTTCCCCCAGCATCACTCTATCATTTCCTTTAACCCCTTCAATACAGGGCTTTAAAACCCACCTCCATACCGGGCCTATTCTGGCACTTCTCTCCTATATGTACAAATCCTCATTCTTTTGCTAGAAAATTACTCGGAACCCCCAAACATTTTTTATATATATATCAGACACCCTAGGGAATAAAATGGCGGTCATTGCAACTTTTAATCTTGCGTGGTATTTGCGCAATAATTTTGCAAACTCCTTTTTTTTTTATTTTTTGTAAAAAAAATGGTTTCATGAATTAAAAAAATAACAGTAAAGTTAGCCCAATTTTTTTGTAAAGTATGAAAGATGATGTTACGCCGAGTAAATGGATACCTAACATGTCATGCTTTAAAATTGCGCACACTCATGGAATGGTGCCAAACTTCGTTACTTAAAAATCTCCATAGGCGACGCTTTAAAATTTTTACAGTGTACCAGTTTAGAGTTAGAGGAGGTCTAGTGCTAGAATTGTTGTACACGCACGTGGCGACACCTCACCTGTGTGGTTTGAACGATGTTTACATACGTGGGCGGGACTTGCGTGTGCGTTAGCTTCTGAGAGCGAGTTACCGGGGACAGGGGCATTTTAGTTTTTTTATTCATTTATTTTTTATTTTACTTTATTTTTTATTTATTTTTTTTATTTTCGATCGCTTTTATTTCTATTGCAAGGAATGTAAACATCCCTTGTAATAGAAATAGTGTGTGACAGGTCCTCTTTAAGGAGAGATGCAGGGTCAATAAGACCCCGCATCTCTCCTCCAGGCTGGAAAGAATGAGGTCGTGAAAAAAAAATTCACAGATCTCATTCTTACTACCCCGCAATTGCGATTTGTTTACTTACGGGGACCCGGGCGTGACGTCATCACATCGCGCCCGGGCCTCCGACGGTCTTGGAGATGACTGGTGACCATCTGGTCTTTATGCCTCCCATCCGGCGCACGGCGATCATCTCTCTGAGCCCCCGGTGGCACGAGAGAGCCCAGAGAAGCACCGGATGGCTATACCTATAAGAACGATCAAGCGGCGGAACAAAATATGGTGCGCAGGATCGCCGCCGGACCAAAATATCTGAATGATGCCTCTAGGTGCAGGCATCATTCAGATATCACCGCAAGTACAGGACGTCATATGACGTCCACCCGGGATAAGAGTTCCCCTTTTTGGACGTCATATGACGGCGTGCGGTTTTTGAAGTGGTTAAAAGAGAAGTGTTTCTTCTTCTTTCTTCTTTCTTCTTTCTTCTTTCTTCTTTTTCTTTTTTCTTCTTTTTTCTTTTTTCTTTATATATATTCTCCTAGGTGGGTGGAGCATGGGACTGATGCTGCATCTGTCCCTCGTGCCTCTGCACTGAGAACCGTGCGATCGAACATCACCAATGGCTTGATTCTCACAGCTCCCGAGCAGAGAGCTGCTGCCTGTCGGTCAGCAACTCTCCGCTCCTGCAGTCACTGGAGCGGGGAGCGGCAGTCTCGGCGGCTGGCTGAGACGGCTATTGGTCCAGACGGCTTTATTGTCTGACACAGTGCCTGGACTGATTTCTGTAACGTCAGCAGAGATCGGACTTCACCCTGCTCTCTGAAAACGGGTCACAGGAGTGCAAAACAAATTGCTCTCCTGTGACCCATAGAAACCCAGCCAAATGAGCTCCGACTGGACTCTGTATATTCTGAGGCGGAACTCCCCACACAATGGAAACGGAAACATTTTCAGTTGAGAACTAGCACACACCTCTATATGCACTTGCTGGGTGACACCATATTTTACTGCACCAGCTGACACCAACTCTAGTGACGCCATTGGCATAGCGGAGGGCTGCGGATGACTGAGGCACGTAAAATGAGCACTGTGTCAAGTCTCAGCAGCCATGATTAACCGTGGTCGGTTTACAGAGGGGAGGGCATGTTCCTTGCCTTATTATTATTATTATTATTATTATTATTATTATTATTATTATTTTATCAAGTTGTAAAGTGCAGCTTTAAGTAGAACTAAACCCATATATTTAGACCCCTTTTACACTGAGGTGCTTTACAGGCGTTTTTAGTGCTATAAATAGCGCCTGTAAAGTGCCTCTCATGCCAACCCAGTGTGAAAGCCTGAGTGCTTTCACACTGGGGCGAGGCGGTGCGCTTGCGGGACGGTCTGCAAAGTCCCGCAAGCAGCATCTTTGGGGCGGTGTGCACACCGCTCCCGCAAAGCATTGTCCATTGAAATCAATAGGCAGTGCTGCTGAAGCACCTACCATGGAAGAGGTGTGGGGATATTTTCTTGGCACTCTTTTTGGACCCTTTAGTACCAATTGAGCATAGTTTTAAACACCACGGACTAGCTGAGTATTGTTGCTGGCCATGTCCATTTCTTCTTCTGATGGCTACTTCCAGCAGGAAAATGCACCATGTCACCAAGCTCAAATTATCTCAAACTGGTTCCTTGAACATGACGAGTTCATTGTACTCAATGGCCTCCACAGTCGCCAGATCTCAATCCAATAGAGCACCTTTGGGATTTGGTGGAACAGGAGAGCCGCATCATGGATGTGCAGCCAACAAATCTGCAGCAACTGCATGATGGCATAATGTTAATATGGACCAGAATCTCGAAGGAATGTTTCCAACACCTTATTGAATCTATGCCACTAAGAATTAAGGCTGTTAAGACAAAAGGGGCCCAACCTGGTACAAAAGCAAGGTGTGCCTTATATATTGGCCGGTGAGTTCATTCCACATTAATAATTATGCTACCAAAATTTGCGTGTGCTGTAAATTGCTTGCAGCATTGCTCCTATTTCTTCTAGCTGGAGGCTGCTGAAGCCCAGAGCCCCTGAACAGCAAAATTAAACCCATTTAAAAAAAAACTTTAATTCCTGGAATGCTGGTATTTCTAATTGTCACATTTACTTGTTTCTTCAACCAAACTATCAAACCATCAAATGGCTGGTGTCATAACTGATCACACCATGGCAGTTGCAGCTCAAACAGTAGCAGCTTTCTTAGCTGTTGGGCTGCATTCACACCTCAGTGTTTTGAATCGCGGGCAGATTTTCTGCGGTTCTGCCTGCGATTTTAAAAGCACCAAGATGTGATTGGCATTGTAGAATGCTCATTAGAGATGCCATTCATTTGAATGTCACCTAAAATCGCAGAGCGATGCTGCTATGATTGTCGTGCTGCAATCGTGGCAACCCGCATTGTGTGGAGCTTGTCGCCCAAAAAAGGTTTCGGAGCTACTTTTGGGCGGCATACTTTAATTAAAAAAAATGTTTTACATAACTTCAGATTGGCCCCTTTTGCTGGTATGGCGATCGAATTGCCGATCCGCCGGCCCGGATGTTTACCATAGAGACCGGGTGCGATGTTATGATGTCGCGCCTGGCCTCTGCATTTAAACAAACAGTGCCGCCTTGGCTGGGAAGCTGAGATAGTGTGGGGGTGTGTTGTGTGTTTTTTTTTTTTTCAGCTGTCCCAGCCTAGATGTGAGCTGTGGGGTCTTATTGACTCCATATCTAACTGTAAAGAGGACCAATCATGCCATATTACTATTACAAGGGATGTTTCCATTCCTTGTAATGGGAATAAAAGTGATCATTTTTTATTTTATTTTATTTTTTAGTTAAAACTTTTTTTATTTAACCACTTAAGACCCGGACCTTTAGGCAGCTAAAGGACCCGGCCAGGTTTTGCGATTCGGCACTGCGTCGCTTTAACAGACAATTGCGCGGTCGTGCGACGTGGCTCCCAAACAAAATTGGCGTTCTTTTTTCCCCACAAATAGAGCTTTCTTTTGGTGGTATTTGATCACCTCTGCGGTTTTTATTTTTTGCGCTATAAACAAAAATAGAGCGACAATTTTGAAAAAAAAATTTACTTTTTGCTATAATAAATATCCCCCAATGATATATATACATTTTTTTTTTTTTTTCTCAGTTTAGGCCGATACGTATTCTTCTACCTATTTTTGGTAAAAAAAAAAACGCAATAAGCGCTTATCGGTTAGTTTTGCGCCAAATTTATAGCGTTTACAAAATAGGGGATAGTTTTATTGCATTTTTATCAATTATTTTTTTCGTGACTGCGACATTATGGCGGACACTTCGGGAAAATTTTGACACATTTTTGGGACCATTGTCATTTTTCACAGCAAAAAATGCATTTTAAATGCATTGCTTACTGTGAAAATGATCGTTGCAGTTTGGGAGTTAATCACAAGGGGGAGCTGAAGGGGTTATGTATGACCTAATGTGTTTCTAACTGTAGGTGGGACGTCATCGATTGTGTATACCTATAAAATCGATCACACGATTGATGACGGAGCCACAGTGAAGAACGCAGGGACCGATCGCGCGACTCCAGCAGCGATCGGGTCCCACAGCTGCTAGTGCCCAGCCATGGGTCACGGAGGACGTACCTGTATGTGCCCAGCCGTGCCATTATGCCAACGTAAATGTGCAGGAGGCGGCCCTTAAGTGGTTAAAGCACCCGTGTGCTCGCACTCAGAAGCAAACACATATGTAAGTCCCACTCACTTATGAAAATGGTGTTCAATCCACGCGTGAGGTATCGCCGCGAACGTTGGAGCTAGAGCAATAATTCTAGCCCTCTGTAAATCAAAACATGTAACCAGTAAAAAATGTAAAGCATCTTCTATGGCAGGGTTTCTCAGCTCCAGTCCTCAAGGCGCCCCCCACAGGTCATGTTTTCAGGCTTTCCATTATTTTGCACAGGTGATTTGATCAGTTTCACTGCCTTAGTATTTACCACAGCAGTTTCATCTGAAGGAAATCCTGAAAACCTGGCCTGTTGAGGCGCCTTGAGGACTGGAGTTGAGAAACACTGTTCTATGGGTATTTTTAAGTAGTGAAGTTTGGCGCCGTTCTACAAGCATGTGCAATTTTGAAGTATGAAATATTGGGTTATCCATTTATTCGATATAACTTCATCTTTCACATTATGCAAAAAAATTGCTTAACTTTACCTTTTTTTTTTTTATTAAGTCTGAAACTGGTTTTTAAACCCCCCCTAAAAAAGGTGTTTGAAAAATTGCTGCGCAGATACCATGGCAAGTTAATAGGAAGGGTTTGTTCTGCTTTAAGACCCCTTTCACACTGGGGCGGTGGGGACGTCTGGTAAAGTGCTATTCGGCCACTAGCGGGGTGCCTTTAACCCTCGCTATCGTCCGAAAAAGGGTTAAAAACGCTGCTGTGGTTCGGTGGCACTGCCCATTGATTTCAAGGAGTATATTGTATATATATTGGTGTATTCACCTCTCCTACAGTGCCTGAAAGATGCGGCTAGTAGGACTTTTTTTCTGTCCTGCCAGCGCACCGCTCCAGTGTGAAAACCCTCAGGGTTTCGCACTGGAGTGAATGGAGCCGCTTTTTCAGGGCGCTTTGCAGACGCTATTCTTGGTTCTATAGTGCCTGTAAAGCGCCTCGGTGTGAAAGGGGTCCAATTTAAAAAATATTTTGGCACATTACACTGAACGCTCAAAATGACTTCATACTGCCCTTCATTGACTGTCTATTTTTAAAGTTGTGGGTGTACAACTATTGACAGATTTTCTCGGTGTTGGATCCAAGGCCCTTTATGTTCAATCTTTGCTGTTCTTTAACCCCTTCCCGACCGCCGCCTGTACATATACGTCGGCAGAATGGCACGTACAGGCACATTGGCGTACCTGTACGTCCCTGCCTAGACGTGGGTGGGGGGTCCGATCGGGACCCCCCCCGCGACTTGCGGCGGTCGGGTCCCCTCGGGGAGCGATCCGGGACGGCGCGGCTATTTGTTTATAGCCGCTCCGTCGCGATCGCTCCCCGGAGCTGAAGAACGGGGAGAGCCGTGTGTAAACACGGCTTCCCCGTGCTTCACTGTGTCGGCGCATCGATCGCGTCATTCCCTTTATAGGGAAGACACGATCAATGACGTCATTACTACAGCCACACCCCCCTACTGTTGTAAACACACACACAGTGTACACCAAATCCTACAGCGCCACCTGTGGTTAACTCCCAAACTGCAACTGTCATTTTCACAATAAAGAATGCAATTTAAATGCATTTTTTGCTGTGAAAATGACAAAAATCCCCAAAATGTGTAAAAATTGTCCGAAGTGTCCGCCATAATGTCGCAGTCACGAAAAAAATCGCTGATCGCCGCCATTAGTAGTAAAAAAAAAAAAAAAATAATAAAAATGCAATAAAACTATCCCCTATTTTGTAAACGCTATAAATTTTGCGCAAACCAATCGATAAACGCTTATTGCGATTTTTTCCTACCAAAAATATGTACAAGAATACGTATCGGCCTAAACTGAGGGAAAAAAATAATTTTTCTATATGTTTTTGGGGGATATTTATTATAGCAAAAAGTAAAAAATATTGAATTTTTTTCAAAATTGTCGCTCTATTTTTGTTTATAGCGCAAAAAATAAAAACCGCCAAGGTGATCAAATACCACCAAAAGAAAGCTCTATTTGTGGGAAAAAAAGGACGCCAATTTTGTTTGGGAGCCACGTCGCACGACCGCGCAATTGTCTGTTAAAGCGACGCAGTCCCAAACTGTAAAAACACCTTGGGTCTTTGGGCAGCAATATGGTCCGGGGCTTAAGTGGTTAAACCATGCTTCTATTACATTGCAAACTTCTTTTTTTTTTTTTTTTTTCAGATGGCTTGCAGTCTAAATAAAAGGTCTGTATAAATTTATTGTTGCAGTTTTTAAATCCTAATGTTAGTAAACAAAAGTCAGTACAGTGATACCTCGGTTCACAAACTTAATTCGTGAACTGACTCTGGTCGCGAACCAAATTGGTCGCGAACCGAGGCACATTTTCCCATAGGGTTCAATGTAAATCCGGTTAATCCGTGCTGACCTTTTTTTGGGGGTTTTTGAAGCACAAAAATATGAAACAAATTACAATACACATTAGTACAGTATAGTAATGTAAAAAGAGAGGACACTAACCTTGCTTGAGATGACTTCTGGCATGGAGGAAGGCAGGTGGGAGGCAGTTATTGTTTGGAGGGAGAGTCCCCCTCCATAAGGACATCAGGGGGATCTCCTTCAGGGGTTTCCTCTCTCCTTTGTCTCCTAGCTGCAGGCTCAGTTTTTCTGAAAAATCTGTCCAATGTCACTTGTCTCTTCCTGCGCTGCATAACCCTCCGGAAATGAGAGACCACATTATCATTCATGAGATTTAACACTCTGTTCACGACAGTTATGTTGGGGTGGTGCTTTTCAAAAAAATCATGGCACTCGTTCCATTTTTGCATAATGGATTTTATGGCATCACTGCTAACCTCCTCCCTTTCTTCCTCTTCCTCAGTGGAATGCTCCTCAAGAAGTGCCTTCTGCTGCTCACTGTGTAGTTCAGAAAGTTCTTCCGTGGTCCGCTCCTCCCTATGTTCCTCAACAAGCTCTTCCACATCAGCACCATCAACGTCCAGACCCATACTCTTGCCCATGGACACAATTTCCTCCACTACCTCTGCATCAGACCCTTCAAAGTCATGGTCACGTTCAGCGACACATTCTGGCCACAGTTTCCTCCAGGCTGAATTTAGGGTTCGGGGAGTGACCTCTTCCCAGGCTTTGTCAATGAGGTTAATGCAGTGGGCAACATTGAAATGTTTCTTCCAGAAGTCTTTCAAAGGTCAAGGACGTCTCTTCAGTGACATTAAAACACCTAGTGAAGAGCGCCTTTGTGTACAGCTTCTTGAAGTTGCAGATGACTTGCTGGTCCATGGGCTGCAGAAGTGGTGTTGTGTTGGGGGGGAGGAACTTTACCTTGATGAAATCATACTCGGCATCCATATCATCCACCAAGGCTGGAGGGTGTGCCGGGGCATTGTCCATCAGAAGAAGGCACCTTTCAGGCAGCTGGTTATCAGAAAGATATTTTCTGACTGTGGGTGCAAACACCTCCTGCAGCTATTCCATAAACAATTGCCTTGTGACCCAAGCTTTGGCATTGGCTCTCCACATGACGGGCAGTCTGGCCTTGTTCACAATTTGTCCCCTTAAATGCACGAGGGGTCTGAGAATGGTACACCAGTAGTGGTTTAATCTTCAGATCGGCGCTTGCGTTGACACACAGCAAAAGGGTCAATCTGTCCTTCATGGGCTTGTGCCCTGGTAGTGCCTTTTTCCTCCTGCGTGATATAGGTTCTGTTCGGCATTTTTTTCCAGAAGAGCCCTGTTTCATCACAGTTGAACACTTGTTGAGGGACGTATCCGTCTGTCTTCATGAATTCTGCAAAGTCTAACTTGTAGGCTTCTGCTGCGGCCTTGTCGGAACTGGAAGCCTCACCATGTCTAATCACACTGTGGATGCCACTTCTACTATGGAATTTTTCAAACCACCCCCTACTGGCTTTAAATTTGTCACTTGCTGCACTTGTAGAGGGGCTTCTTTGCAGTAAATCACTGTACAATTTCCTGGCTTTCTCACAGATCATAACTTCACTAACGCTATCACCTGCCAGCTGTTTCTCATTCAACCACACAAACAAAAGTTTTTCCACCTCTTCCAGCACTTGCGTCCTCTGCTTGGTTAACATTGTTACTCCTTTTGCAACATCAGCTCCTTTGATGGCGGCTTTGTTTTTAAGAATAGTCGAGATTGTTGACTTTGCCATCTTGTACTCCAAGGCCAGATCAGTCACACGAATACCACGGTCATGCTTTTCTATAATTTCCTTCTTCAGCTCTATGGTTATTTTCTTCACAACCTTGCTGTCACCTTTACTACTGCTCTGCACTTTCTTTTTGCCACCATGCTTGCGCTGCACATTCTTGTCACCTGCATTTCCACTTTGCACATTGTCACCTGCATTGCTGTTCTTGTCACCTTCATTGCTGCTCCGCACTTTCTTCTTTCCACTATGCTTCTTGGGAGACATATTGGGTGTCCAGTGAACTGTACAATACAGCAACGACAGTACTGTATGTGCTAAAAAGCACACCAAAAAATCACTTAAAATGTTTGCTGAGTACTCACAGTACTTCTTTCTGTGTGTCTTCTTCTCTCCACGGTCTTCCTACAGGAAGTCACGACCATGTGACAGCCTGGAAATAGCATTAAAATGGCCGCGGCTCCTGTTCGTGTACCGAGGCGGAGTTCGTGAACCGGAGCATATTTTTATGAACTTTTCTGTTTGTGAACCGAGTTGTTCGTGAACAGAAGCGTTCGTGAACCGAGGTATCACTGTATTATGTATTTTTATTCCGTCTGTACCCGTTTTCGTGAGTGCCAGCCATGTCAACAGATCTGCATGTCCCCAAACTGTATATCATTCAGGTAGATGCGTGAAGAAATTTTGCAGAACAATTATACAAGTAAAGTGTTTTAGTAGGACAAATATCTATTTATATAATTATTTATATTAAATAAAACCTATAACGAAAGAACATGTCATTTTGTCATTGATAAACTCTCTTGCCTGGCTGTTACATCAATGCAAAGGCTGCATGCTTTCCAAGTTGCTGACACTGAACTGATATGTACATCTGTAGTTTGGAACTTCACTTGCTGCGTGAATTTGACTTTAAAATTAGGGAGGCCAGACACGGCAAGATAACTAGCATTTTAAGAGATCAGAATTGCAATCTATATCTTTCTCTTAGTGCAAGTTTACTTTAAAAATGGTTCTAAAGGTGGACGTGTGTGTGTGTGTGTGTGTGTGTGTTGTTTTTTTTACTTTTTTTTAATGCATTCTCTGCATAACGGTAACAAAAACCTTCTGTATGTAGCTTGCTTACTCGTCACCCCCAACCCATTCTTTCTCCCCCCCCCCCCCACCCTTTAAAAAAAAAAAAAAAAATGATCTGGGCCCTTCTCAATCTGGCACTGTGACCAAGAGCAGTGGCTCTTTCAGCTCTCTCCCCCCACTGTAAAGAGAGGCAGCAGTGGGAGCCATTGGCTTTGCTGTCGGATCACAGCCAGTAAGTAGAGTGTGGGGCCAAGACATTGTGTGTGTGTGTGTGTGTGTGTGGCAATAACATCAGAGCATGGCTCAGGATCGTGCTTGCACAAGTGCCCCCATAGTAAGCAGCATGCTATGGGGGCAGGGGGAGGAGCCAGAAGTGTTAGTGGAGGACTTGAGAAGAGGAGGATTCCAAACCATTGCACAAAGCAGGTAAGTATAACAAGTTTTCTGTTAAACATAGGTTTACAATCACTTTAAGACCCCTTTCACACTGGGGCGCTATAGCACTAAAACTGGCGCCCTGAAAAAGCGGCTCCATTGTGAAAGGCAGGAGGGTAAAGCAGCATCTTTGAGGTGCCCCTGCCCATTGAAATCAATGGGCAGCGCCAGCAAAGCTCCACTGCAGTTTTAACCCTTTTTTCGGACGCTAGTGGGGGTTAAAAGCTCCCCGCTGGCGTCCAAATAGCGCTGCTTTACCGCCGAGGCCCCCACTACCCCTGTGTGAAAGAGGCCTAAGTGAAACTCTGTGTTTTCTCTTTACCCTGTGAGTAGCATATAGAGGGAAAGTGTTACATATTTTGAGTAGTTATTGCTGCCCTGTCCCTTTTGTTGGAGAGGTAATGAGATTCTCCCCAATGGGAAGATGGCAATAACAAAACTTGATGGAGGTTCTAACTACTCTGTACCGAAAATGTTTTATTGCCAAAAAAAAATTCAGTTGCATATAGTGTGCTTATTCTTGTTGTAATTCCCACACAGGAAATGTTATTTCCCCAGCAGGGTCATAAAAGGCTTTAAGAAACCTTGGTCAGGTTCTTAACTTTCACCCACTATATAGTCTAAAGCGTTTTAGGGTGTTAGGCAGAGCAGGAACCATGGCAAAGAAACCTAGTCTCCCAGTTTAAACTGTTTTTTTTTTTTTTTATGAAGCCCAACACCATGTCGGTTTTCTCTCCTCAAGCAGGATTTTTCATGCATGAACAAAATCGCCTGAATATATTTGACAACATTTATTTTCTTCACAGAATGACTTCTAACCTTGACCTGATGGAACTTACCGCCTCTCATGATCAAGATATAGTAAATCCAAAGCCGCCTATTGTGGATCTCAAGGCAGTTCTGGATGCTATTTCAGCAGTGAATATTACGGCATGCACTTCTAATGGTCAGCACATCCTGCAGTACCGCAGTCGTCTTCTTTTTATTTATTATGAATTTGGTTCTAACGTGTATCTGCATTATAGTAGTAATTTAGATTAATTGTGTGGAAAGGATTTATTTTCATGGCTGCGATATCCATTATTACAAGATGGCTCCTGCTGCTATCAATCGATCCAATGAGGATCCGCGACAGCAGCTGGAGCTGCTGTGCTCATCCCTGTCGCTGGAACCATTGGGGGTCAGGTAAGTAAAAGGGGGGCTCGGGGGGGCTGCTGCACTACAAAGTTGTTCACTTTAATGCATAGAATGCATTAAGGTGAAAAACCTTGAGGCTTTACAACCTCTTTTAATTCTAGTCACAGCGTGTCCTAGTTGCAAGAATTTTAAAATAAATTGCCAAAAAACTTTCTGAGGACAGTTTCCAAAATAAGGTGAATGCAGTGTTGCTTGCTACCCCATGTTCTTGTAGAAACTGCATAGCAATGTAGTTTTAAGCTGCATTAATGAAGCCAGACTAACACCTGACATTGTACCCCATGTTCTTGTTGACACTGCTAAGTAATTTAGCGCCTTCATTGCATTACTGGAGCAAGATTACAATGCAAACTTGACAAAACTTGCCCTAAGTATTCTCATCTCCTGGTAAGACTTCAGCCCTATTGGTTTCCCAATGTGTTTCTGGTGCCAGAAGTACTTGGCTCACCTGTTGACTGTGGGAATGCTCATTCATACAGGTTATAAAGTCTACATGTGTTTATTACAGTTGATGGTACAGTATCCATCAGTGGAAACAAGGTAAGGCTGCATCCATGCTAATGAATTCAGCAGCAGTTGTTTTGCTCATTATTTAGTTGTTGAAGCATATCACTACCTTTCTACATTTTTATTGCAAATGCAGTGAGAGAATTGGTATGTTTTGGTATTCCTGTCCTCCAGTGCTCCCGGGTAAATCTTATGTTCTATGGACCTAGGATAGGAAATGATCAGGTAATCGTTGCTTACACCTACTTTTTCTCCTACAGTTTCTCAGCCTAAATTTAATGGAATTTCATTTAAAACCATAACTAAAATATGGAATCCTGAACAAACACCCGCTGAGAAATATTCTGTAAGTATCTGCTAGTGTGATAACTTAATTGATCAGTTATGTGTGAATATCCGGCACACTGTTCACTGTCATATTTTACAGCCTGTCCAAAGTCAAGAGCTCTGTTATCTTCAAGGTCAGATACAAAAATTGGCCATTCGCTTGTTATCTATAACAGAGATGCCAGAGTATAAACACTTGAGCTTTGAGGTAATATTGCTCTCAATATTTTTTTTTATAATACATGGTTAATCATTTGACAATGTTGCACAGAATTTAACTGTGTTAAGAGCCCAGAGGTGAAATCGGTGATCGCATAAATAATTGGCAAGGTGGTTTGTTTAAAAACTATTTATCAGTCACAGCTGTAGCAGGGAAGCAAGTAGTTGATCGTGTTTGTCAAACAAGTGGGTAGTTAAAACCTCACCTTACACCAAGTTGTTGCATTACCTGTGAAGCCCCACTCTAGCCAAAACATTTGTTTTAACTCTGACCGCCCCTTACTTTCTGTGATGGGAAATCTCTCCAATAAGGCACAGAGATGAGCATTAAATAATTGATTCTATGCATCAGCAATGACCCGGCTTGGAAAAGTGTAACAAAGTATATGGCATATGCCCCCCCCAACAGCTGGAAATCTCCACTTGCTTCTGGGTCCTGTGCCGAGCAGCTAGCCTGATGTATTGTGAATACAGGAGGTCGGTTGACTCGGCATGGACACTATTTTATGAATGAATGAAATGCATTCTTTGATCTGACAAAAACGTGACCTCACCACTCCACCTTATAAACGCTTTGTATTCATTCAGAAAATGCAAGGAATTTTCTGACTGTTGCCTGTGCCCAGCAGCTCACCCCCTGTGTTCACAATGCAGAACAGCCGCTCAGCGTGGGACCCAGAAGCAAGTAAAGATCACTGAAGTAGTGGTGTACTTTATTTTGCAGTGGCATTGGCCATATTTTTCAGGTTTTCTTGAATATATGAAGCAAAAATAGTTTGGGAAACCTTAATATCCAAAGTTTAGTCAAATGTAGTACCATGTTGTCAGCTTTATAACTGTTTTGGTAGAATTCTACTATAACTATTGCAGCGAGATTGATTTACTAAAGCTGCAGAGTGCCAAATCGGTCTCACTTCTGCTTTCTATGCAGAAGTGAGCCTGATTTCTGCACTCTCCCAGCTTGTTAAATAAACCCCATTGTCTACTGGGTGAGCTTACTGGTGGCAACCTGTGTATGGCCATTGCTGTTCCTGTTTCATGAGAAGTTGGTCTGGAAAACTTTAGTTTGCACAATAGACTGCAGTGCTGATCTGTATATTCTGATGACGGGAAGGCAGGAGTCAAAATATAATGACACAGTGGGCAGGATTTCCACATCCACACTGAATGTGTAGATGTGGGAATCAATTCAGTTTATCATTTAGCCAGCTGAAGGAGAAAACAGCCATGTATGGACAGTCTTATTCTCTTTATGGATACTCTGAGGAGGGGGGGGACTTGAGATATAGCTAGTAATTCTGTTAGCTGTCATAATATCTTTGAAAGCAGTTTTTTGTGTCACTGACCCCTTTAAGAATCTGTTGAAGACTATGGACCTCCTCCCCAGAAATATTCTTGTAAACACAACTTTACATCTCCCCTATTATTTCAAATTTACACAATTTACATAAATTGCGTAAATCTTAAATAGGTTGTAAACCCTCAGTGTTTTTTACCTTAATGCATTTCATCGTCGACGACGATAGAATGCATTAAGGTAAAGAACGCTGAGGGTTTACAATCTATTTAAGATTTACGCAATTTATGTAAATTGTGTAAATTTGAAATAATAGGGGAGATGTAAAGTTGTGTTTACAAGAATATTTCTGGGGAGGAGGTCCATAGTCTTCAACAGATTCTTAAAGGGGTCAGTGACACAAAAAACAGCTTTCAAAGATAATCTCTTATAGCAAATACAGTGATACTAAGTCTCCTTGACAAAGAGGAACAAGGAACATTGTGGCATGAATCATTGGCTAACTTGACTGTGACATTGCACTAGTAAGTTTTTATTTTTGCAACAGTGTTGGCGCATCCTGCATGTGCCCATGCAGCATCCCCTGCTGTCACTACGGGCACTCAGTTGTCAAACACTGTAAGAAATGCGGGCCTCCTATTCAAATTTGTGCATTTTCAGTGTAAACTCTTTTTTGATGCAACCTTGGACTATTTTTCAAGGCCATTTCTTCTTTGCCCAGGGCATTGTATCTACAAGCTGGACATTTTAAGTCTTGGTCTCCATTGTTGCGTAATGGTGCAACTCTGCTCTGGTGCAGCTCCTCTCTTGGGAGGTCATAGTTGTCACCCCAGTAGAGTTGGAGGTTTTTAGATTTCTACCCAAACCTGTTCACTATCCCCACAGCAAAAAGTAGCATAAGGTCCTTAAAGGGGGTTGTAAAGGTAAAAAAAAAATTCACCTAAATGCGTTCTATGCATTAAGGTGAAAAAAACATCAGATGATGGCAGCCGCCCCCGAGCCCCCGTTTTACTTACCTGACCCTTCGAAAGTCCCGCGCTCGCCCCCGTCATCCTCCTCGAGTCGAAGCCTGCCCGTTGATTGGCTGCAGTGGATGAATGAAAGCAGCGCAGCCATTGGCTGGCGCTGCTGTCAATCGCATCCAATGACGTGGCGGGACGGGGCCGAGTGATGCGGCGGCTATGGCCGCCGCTGTATCACGGGAGTGCGCCCGCAACAGCTATACACCATGTGAGCTCACTCGCATATCTGTGTGTAGTTGTTGCGGGGAGGAGCCGCGACAGCCGCCGAGGGACCCCAGCAGACTAGGATCGGGGTCACTGTGTGCACAACAAACTGCACAGTGGAGGTAAGAATAAATGTTTCTTATTAAAAAAACCCTTTTAACTTTCGCTAGGTGCAAAAATTTCAGCATGGAATCCACCCGCTCTATCGTCTCCCTTCATCCTAAAGACATCCTGGCCTCCAGGAACATAAAGACCAGTGCTCATATGTCCCCATTATTTCTAGCACATCAATGCTGCCTGCATTTGATGTGGGTATACACAATATTACCATTTGCTTTTTACTTCAGTCTGTCCAATGCACCTCATTTTTTCACCAAGGTGCTCGTCACTATTACTCTGCTTCACTTTCAGGGCTTCCCCATAGTGGGATATCTGGACAACTTTTTTTCTGAGGAAACTGCTGCCTCAGATGTCAACCAACATCCATTGGACTAAGTGGATAATGAATATCCATAATACTGGAACTCCTCATAGCTTGGGGTATCTGGGCCTAGCCTTAGGAAATGGCTCTGTTCCAAGTATTTTTTTTTTTTTTTTTCCTTGGATAAACCCCAGACACTCCTCCCACATTCGGACTGGGAAGTCTAGAAGCCAGTTGACCCTCTACTTTGCGTGAGGGTCTTGGGCCGAATGGTGTCCTTTTCAAGGTAGTTCCATATGCCCGTTTTCACTGCAACCCCTTGCTTGTAGCTCAAAATTCAAGCAGCATTGGACAAGAGGGTGCAGTCTCTGGATTGTTCCATAGACCTGTACAGCAAGACCAGGTTTTCCCCCGGCATGGTGAGGCGCAAGTTTGGTGCTGGGATTTTGAGAAATCCTTCCTCCCATTTGGTGTGGAAGGTATTCGCGACGGATGTCAGCCTATCATGCTGGAGAGAAGTCCTAGGTAACCTCTCAGTTCAAGGGGGCTATATTGACAAAGTAAGCTTGTCTCCTGATATATATTCTAGTAATTTTGGCTTGGGCAGAACTTTATGTACCAGCCTTGACCACCATGCACATTCTAGGTGGAGAAAATTGCCATGCAGAACTCCTCAGCCGTCGCTTGATTTTAGGAGACTGGTCCCTTTAACTGAGAGGTGTTTCAAGTTCTCTCACAGGTGGGGGGATGCCAGACTTGGGCCTTAAGCCTCCTGGTGCTCAGGTTCAAACCTGAGCAGGTCTAGGGATCTTTTAGTTTTTACAGTGAATGACCTGATGACTTCCTGGGATAAGTTCAGCCTCATCTATTTATTTTGTTTATTTTGGGTACTTGTATAGCTTCATGCAACACTTTACATACACAATACCCTACCAGCATGTCTTTGAAGTGTGTGAGGAAACCAGAGTCCCCAGAGGAAACCTGCACAGGGAGAACATGCAAACTTCATGCAGGTAGTGCAGTGGTTGGTATTTGACCCTAGTGCTGCTAGGCAGAAGTGCTTACCACTTATTCCTTTCCTCCTCCTGGTCTACTACACAGGATCAAGATGGAGGGCATTCTGGTAATTCCCATTGCTCTAAACTGGTCCAGGAAGATGTACTCAGGCATTCTCCGACTCCTGGCAGACTGTCTGTGGGTCCTCCTCGTGTATCCAGATTTTCTGTCTCGGGTACTGGTCCACCATCTAGCTTCTCGGTCTCATGTATTTGAAGCCCAGGTGCCTAGAGACGGGTAATCTCAATGCTTTTGAAATCTAGAATATCCGCTTCCCCTAAGCCTACTTGAAAGGTTATTTCTCCCAGTGTGGGGATGGGCAATTCCACCTCTGTGGGACAGATCTGTTCTTTCCATTTGGTCTGCATAGAAGCAACCACCAGAGTGCCCATGGACTATTTGCTCTTCATTGGTGCAAACCATGTGCAGGTTGCTGCTCACTTGACTCCCTTTCCCTGTGACATTGAGATTTGAAACTGGTTACATAGTTAGTCAGGTTGAAAAAAGACCATCCAGTTCAACCACAAAAAATAAACAAACAAAATAAACACTGTACAATCCCATACACCCAACTCCATACCCACAGTTGATCCAGAGGAAGGCAAAAAACCCCAGCAAGAGCATGATCCAATTTACTACAGCCGGGGAAAAAAATTCCTTCTGATCCCCAGAGAAGCAATCGGGTTTACCCTGGATCAACTTTACCTACAAATCTTTAGTACTCGGTTATTTTATGTACATTTAGGAAAGTATCCAGGCTTTCTTAAGCAATCTACTGAGCTGGCCAGAACCACGTCTGGAGGGGTCTGATTCCACATTTTCACAGCTCTTACTGTGAAGAAACCTTTCCGTATTTGGAGGTGAAATCTCTTTTCCCTCTAGACGTAAAAGTGTGCCCCTTGTCCTCAGTGTTGACCGTAAAGTGAATAACACAACACCAAGTTCACTATATGGACCCTTTATATATATTTGTACATGTTGATCATTTCCCCCCCTAATTCTCCTTCTCAAGAGTGAATAGATTTAGTTCTTATTAATTTTTCCTCATAGCTGAGCTCCTCCATGCCTCTTAATCAGTTTGGTTGCCCTTCTCTGCACTTTCTCCAGTTCTCCGATTGAGAACTGGTGCCCAAAACTGAAATGCATATTCCAGATGAGGTCTTACTAATGATTTGTACAGGGGCAAAATGATATCTGTCTCTGGAGTCCATACCTCTCAATACAAGAAAGGACTTTGCTCGCTTTAGAAAACCGCAGCTTGGCATTGCATGCCATATTAAGCTTATGATCAACTTAAACCCCCAGATTCTGATGGTCCTGTCAGGTCATCAGAAGCTGCCTTTTTACGCTTATCAGGGAGATTCTTCTGTCTTCACTCTAAGTTTGCCGCCTTTGTTGCTATTTACCTCTGCAATGTCGGTCTGAGTTGGCAGCATTTTCTTGTAAAAAGCCTTTTACTGTTACACGGGGGATAAGATTGTATTAAGGCCAAATACATTCTTTATTTCCAAAGCGTCTTTCTTCCCTTCCTTTTTCACACAGGGTCTCTAAAGTGTACCTCCATGGAGGGCCGTTTACCCATTTCAGTCCTGTGAGATCTGTCTGTGCTTCAGACATCTGTTTCACAGATTTGCAACGTTGCCACCTGTTCATCCAATTACGTTTATTTCATTTTTCCCGAGAGGACACTCGGACCTTATGCCATGTGGTGCTTTGGCCCACCCTCTGTCCTATCAAGGAAAGTGGAGGGATAGCGCTGGACCCATAGGTTTATTTTATTGTTATGGTTATCCCAAAGTGTTAATGTTGGTGTGCTACACTTCAGAGGATCTCCAGAGTCTCCTTGGCTTGTAGTGCAATGTAAAAAGGGTTGAAATTTTAAGTGCCACACCACTGCTAAGAGGTCCAGATACAACTTTATTCCATTAAAGATCAGGGGTACAGATCAAGAAGTAGCCAATGCTTTTTATGGGTCTATGTGCCCCTTTCATCAGGGCTTGAATGGCAACCAAGCGAAAAAAACATTGGTGATCGGGACCTACAATGGTATGTATTCTAGTGTGAGTTGAAAGCGTAGGCCTAATCGGCAGCTTGTTTGCCTGTTGACTTTGCTGCTATGTTGCCCACCCCTCAGGTTGCACTGCTTTTGGATATCCCAACCATGAGATACCAAGATCCTTTGGCCCTGTAATTTATGATTGGAAAATTAATGTGTTTTTTTTTTTTCTCCTACTCCAAAAAAATAAATGCTGTGTGGTTTTTTTTTTTTTTATTAATTTAGAAATTGTGTTTTGCATTTTTCCCCACGGCTGCGGTACATTGTGGCCAAGTGTACATGAAGCCTTAGGGGATTAGGTGATTTATGAAGAACTGCCATAAATGTTCAAAAAAAATAAATAATTTTGTTTGTTTATATAAATGTTAAGATGTTGTTGTCTGTGAAACCTTTTTTTCTCCGGTAGGAACTTCGGATGAAATATATGACGACTCGGTCGTACAGGAAAATGCTGGGGTTTCTGTTGCGCTGAAGGAAAAGTACAGACTTTGTCTAATGTTGAAGACGGTCCTACTTGAAAACAGGCGAAGCAACTAGATTAAGTGCGAAAATTAGACTTATTAAAAATACCCAAGAAAGCTTTGACGAGACTGAGTCAGGAAATGGAGATTGCACAGGAGCCTCAAAAGGATAGTCTAAAAGCTGTAGTTTAAGTTCCCCAACCTATGGTGCAGTTAGGGCAAAAGATCCTAGAAGCTGTTCGTTCAAAGAGCAGCAATATGACCTGTGCCTTGATAATGTTCAGAAAAGAGACTGATGTTCTGAAGGTTGTTCAAGCTTTTGTTTCGCGAAGTCCTGACACCACAGATTAACAAAGCCCAGCAAAAGTGGAAAGTCCATGGAAAAAGCCAAAGACCTGCATCATTTTTACAGGCCACAGCAAATGCTGAACCATTTGAAAGCAAGCCTTTTTTAATTTTTACCATAAAATTGACCCTTTGAAACCAAAGTTAAGATCCGTTTTACAATCCATTCAGCCAACAGGATGTGTAAAGCACAAGAAAAAAAGAGAAGTCATGTAAGTTTTTCTTGTGTGGTTGTTTTTCTACAATGGATGTATAATGTCTGGTTGTGATTTAGAGAACATGAAAACACTTTTTTTTTTTTTCTTTTTTTCTTTTTTTTGCAGTCTCTGAGGACCATGCTACACAATCTAGCAGTTGTGAAGAATTTTATGATGCAAACTCTGATGCAGGAAGAGACCGCACAGGCCAAGCCATCGAACAGTACAGGTGATAGCTCATCGGGGCTCAACAATGTGCAATCGTGAGATGCATGCCTGTGAACATTTAAAAATTAAACTTTTATTTTGAGTAATGTGTGTTTTTTTTTTTTTGTATGTTTTTCTTGTGCTCAAACAAGACACCTTTTTTTTTTTTATTATTATTTTTTTTCCCCTTTGGGGTAGATATTAAATACAGCTTTGTGAATAATTGCCACTGCAGCAGAAGGGGCATGCTCGCGTCAGTTCAGACTTGGGCTTGTTCATACTGGCTTCAAAATGCTGATTGCTTATCAAATTGCGCCCCATAGCGGTTAATAGGCTAATTTCATAAGTTTTTAATGAGTGTTAAACCGCTCTATGCATGTTTGCAGTGCTGTTGACATGCGTTTTTGGCATGTAAAGTCGCACCACAAACGCCTATTGTAATGTTGCAGCGCGTTACCATAGACTTGAATGGAAAGATTTCAACTCCTTTCAAATTCGACGTGAAGCATCAACTTTTTTTTCACGACTCCACCCACTGAGCTCCAGACAACAGATCCACCCACAGAATCTGCAGTTTTTCAGTTCTTATAGCAGACAGATGGGAGACATTTGACAGGTAAGGATACATGCAGAAGGCATGTATATCCTTATAGATCAGCACTATGGTAGTTTAGAAAGGATGAGAGTGGCTTTACATCCACTTTAAAGCTTATAAAAGGATATTTCATTCTCCCCTTGTTGGAGCATGTATAGCAATGGATAAAAGATACCTACCCTTGGAATACATTATCCATTGCTCTACATGCTCCAACATGGGTACTCTGAAACATTAGAATCAACGAGGTAGTGTGGCTTGTTACGTATATTTGCAAGTGTTTTTGCATCTTAAAACCTTTTTTTTTTTTTTTCTTTTTTTTATTTATATACAAATTGTTGGTGAGTGGTGTGTTTTTTTTTTTTTTTTTCTCCTTTTTCTCTCTTTGTTTCATAATTAAATTATAAATTATATTTTCAGTATTATTTGCTAAAAAATGTTATATTTTGTGAAAAATATTGTATAAAAGTTTTCTGGCATTAACAAAAATGTTCCTAGACACTCCTGTTTGACTAATTCTATTGCATTTTTTATTTTTTCCCCTCTTTGTAATATTCATATTGTAAGTATTAATGTTTACATTTTCTTTACAGGATAGGATTTTGTGACACCAGGAACCATTATAAACTGGAATAATTGCTTTTTTTTTTAATAGTATTGCAAAAATAAAGTACAAAAAAAGTTGTTTTTTTAATTCACTTTATTATGCGTGTTTGTTTGTTTTTTTTACTTGCATGTTCAAAGTACCAGCAAAAAAATGTTCCTCTGAAAAGCGATTCATGCTCAGGTTGCTTTTTAAAGGCATTTGACAGCCGGTAAAGAGGCAATATGTTTCCTCCTGACCGCCTGTTTTAACCCCTTAAATGCATAAACGCTATGCTGCAACTGCATGCCATCAGTTGTGGGGTGGTTGCAGTGCAGCCTCATTCACCTAGGGGTATACTTCAAGGGTGCCCTGACTTGAGAAACACTGGCATCAATCCATTTTCCTCCTGTAGCTGCTGAATGCCTGTCGGGGGGGGGGGGGGGGGGGGGACTGAATGTTCTAGTTATGCCACAGAATGTTGTTTAAATATTCAGGCTTTGTGCTGACAAATCACAGCACTTGTTAATCTCTTCCTTGCAGGTTCTCCATGTGAACCCCTTTACATGTTCATTTGTTTTGAACACTGCACATAAAAACGCCAACAATTCTCCTTTTATGGCCTCTAATACATTAGAACACATTAACATGTTGCATCCATTCTGTGTGCATTATATTCTATGTTTGTAGTAGTATTTTTTTTTTTTTTTTTTGTAAGAACAACTTACTCCATGAAACATTATAATGTAGACTTGGATATGTATAAGTCACACAAGGGCTGCTTTAGTATAGCGCTGGTATTGCTTAGAAAACTTTAATTTACTGAGCCCCAGTCTGCAGATCAGCACTTGGCTATGGGCATACCAGGTAGTGGGAAGTTGTTGGATGGCTCCCCAGTGGCGCGTGGCGGGTAACCACTGTGCCACCGCATCGCTGGGGACCCGATGCGTGTACCTGGTGGCCGCGATGTCCGCCGGGTGCACGCGATCGTCGGTGACACAGCCGGTAACAGCGGGGACGTGGAGCTCTGTGTGTAAACACAGAGCTCCACGTGCTGTTAGAGGAGAGGAAACCGATCTGTCTCCTGTACATGGAGACACAGCATCGGTCACCCCCCTCCCCCCACACAGTTAGAACACACCCAGGCTACACATTTAACCCCTTCCTCACCCCCTAGTGTTAACCCCTTCCCTGCCGATCACATTATACAGTATTAGTGCATTTTTATAGCACTGATTCGCTGTATAAATGTGAATGGTCCCCCAAATGTTGTTGTCGAAAGTGTCCGATACGTCCGCCGCAATATCGCAGTCCCAATAAAATCGCAGATCGCCGCATTACTAGTAAAAAAAAAAAAAGAATGAAAAAAAAATCATAATTCTGTTACCCATTTTGTAGGTGCTATAACTTTTGTGCAAAACCAGTTGCTTATTGCGATTTTTTTTTTTTTTTTTTTTTACAAAATACGTAAAAATACGTATCGGCCTTAACTGAGAAAAAAAATATTTTTTTTAAAAAAAATTTGGATATTTTTATAGCAACAAGTAAAGAAAATATATTATATATTTTTAAATTGTCGCTCTTTTTTTTGTTTAGCGCAAAAAATAAAACCGCAGAGGTGATCAATATACCAACAATAAGCTCTACTCTTGTGGGGGAAAAAAGGATGTAAATTTTGTTTGGGAGCCACGTCGCACGACCGCGCAAATGTCAGTTAAAGCGACGCAGTGCTGGAAGCTGAAATTTCGCCTGGGAACGAAAGGGGTTTATGTGCCCAGTAAGCAAGTGGTTAAGGGTGAATGGCTTTTTGGGGCGTCCCTGGATGACATAAAAGATGCCACAGGAGGTAAGAGCACTCTGCTCCTGCAATCTGGGAAGGGTAAGGAGTCTCGCCGCAAGCAAGGACCCTCTTTTACTACCCCCAAGGTTTTTTTTCGCCTGCCAAGTGCGGCAGAAAAACGTTTCCAGGGTTATAAGGCATCCACTGAAGGGCAAAAGCGCACCTGGTTCCGCAAGCCTGCCCCCGCCCACATCTCGGTGGGGGGCCGGCTTCGCTGCTCGGTGGAGGTCTCTTCTTTCCGACCGTTGGGTTTGCGAAGTAGTTTCCTCGGGGTACAAGATAGTTTCTCTTGTCCACCAAACAGATTTTTTCCCTCCAACCTCCTCCAGGTCGTGGAAGGATCTGCTGGTCAGGGGAGTGATTGTGCCGGTTCCTCAACAGAACGGTTTCAGGGGTTTTACTCCAATTGTTTGTAGTCCCAAGATGGATGGCGTCCGTCCCCTGCACCTCAAGGCCTCAATTGGCTTTGTCAAAGTGCAAAATTCAGGATGGAGTTGATTCACTTAGGTAATTGGCAGCGCTCCACAGGGGGGATTTCCTAGCATCCTTGGATATCAAGGACGCGTACCTGCATATCCCAATATGTGCGAAACACCAGAGGTTTCTGCGGTCGGAGAGGACCACTTTCAATTTGTGGCCCTCCCGTTTGGGCCTCAGCAACGAGGGTTTTCACCAAGGTGCTCGCCCCGACTCTGCCCTGCTGCGGCAGCGCCGGATTGCTATCGTGGGATACATGGACGACCTCTTTCTGAGAGTTAGAAGAGGACGTTCATCACCTGTCCAGACCCTCAGAGAATTTGGTTGGCTGCTGAATATCCAGAAGTCCGTACTGGTACCATCTCAGCGGCTGGAATGTCTGGTCCTGGATTCCTCAGAGGCGAGAGTTTTTCGCTCAACGGAAAAACTGCAATCTGCAGAAATGGGCGTCGCTGAGGTTGCTGGGTCTGATGGTGGCCTCTTTCGAGGCGGTTCTGTATGCCCAATTCCACACTCGAGTGTTGCAGAAAGAGATTCTGTCAAGTTGGAACAAACTTCCTTCGTCTCTGGATTACCAGATTCGGGTGAGTGGACTGGTCAAGTCCTCCCTAGTGTGGTGGCTGACATCTCTGGTACTTTGGACCAGAAAATCGTTTCTGCCATGTCATTGGATAGTGATCACGATGGATGCCAGCCTCTCGGGCTGGGCGGGGTGTCTGAGGTGTCCAGTCAGCCCAGGGGCGCTGGACTCAGGAAGAGTCCCGTCTTCCATTCAATGTACTGGAGCTCCGAGCGATCAAGTTGTGTCTCTTCAAGTGGTCTCTGGGCCTGCAAGGCCGACCGGTCAGGATCCAGTCCGACAACGCCACGGCCGTGGCATACGTCAATCATCAGGGGGGGCACACGAAGCTCGGCTGCAGCAACGGAAGTCGCGCACATCCTCCGGTGGGCCAAAAGTTACGTTCCGGCTCTGTCGGCGGTGTACATTCCGGGGGTGCTGAACTGGCAAGCCGATTACCTAAGTGGCCAAAAGCTAGACCAAGGAGAATGGTCGCTACACCCGGAAGTTTTTCAGAGCCTGTGCCAAAAATGGGGCACTCCAGACGTGGACCTTCTAGCGTCCCGTCTCAATCTGAAGGTGTCACGATTCGTGACCAGGTCGAGGGACCGGTGGGCGGACGCATCAGATGCGTTGGTGGCACCTTAGGGTCACTATCGCCTAATATACTCCTTCCCTCCCCTGCAGTTTCTTCCTTGTCTGCTGCGCAGGGTGGAAGCCGAGGGGATACTAACAATCCTGATTGCTCCGGATTGGCCGCGCCGGACCTGGTGCGTCTGGTGGCAGACGTTCCCTGGTGTCTACCCCTGAGAGAAGACCTTCTGTCGCAAGGTCCCATCTTTCACCCTGCTTTACAGTCGCTGGCTTTAACGGCGTGGCTGTTGAGAGCCAGGTGTTGAAGGACCGAGGTCTGTCGGGCTCATGATCTCTACCATGCTACGAGCACGGAAGTCCACTTCACAAAAGATTTACCATCGTACGTGGAAGGCCTACATCTCTGTGTGAAGAGATGAAGTAGCACCCCCGTACATACGTTATGTCCCGGATTCTGCTGTTTTTACAGCGTGGAGTGGATCAGGCTCTCGCCTTAAGTACGGTTAAGAGTCAGATCTCGGCTCTAGCTGTCTACTTTCAGCGACCCTTGGCGGCGCACTCCTTGGTGCGTACGTTTGTGCAGGGGGTCCGGCATTCTGCCCCTCCTGTGCGTCCTCCACTGCCTCCATGGGACTTGAATTTAGTTTTTGGTGCTTCAAGAAGCTCCATTTGAGGACATTCGGAAGATTCCTTTGTTGACTTTGTCCCAGAAGGTGGTTTTTCTGGTGGCAATTACTTCGGTCAGACGGGTATCTGAACTGGCGGCCTTGTCCTGCAAGGCTCCTTACTTGGTCATCCATGAGGATAAAGTGGTGCTGCGGCCGCAGCCATCATTCCTTCCAAAGGTTGTTTCAGCTTTTCACATTACTGAGGACATTGTTTTGCCATCCTTATGTCCTCGGCCGAAAAACCTGCAGGAGGCCACTTTGCATTCCTTGGACGTGGTTCGGGCCCCACGAGTGTACTTGTCTGCTACGGCTCCGTTTCGGAAGTCGGACTCACTGTTCGTGTCGGTAACTGGTCCTAAGAAAGGTCTGGCGGTCTCGTTGGCCACCATTTCTAGGTGGATCAGACAGGTCGTGCTCCAGGCCTATGCCCTAAAGGGGCGGGCGCCTCCCTTTTCGGGTTACAGCGCATTTGACCAGGGCGATTAGTGCCTCTTGGGCTTTCCGCCATCAAACGCCTGTCTTGCAGGTATGTAAGACCTGGTCGTCAATCCACACCTTCTCAAAAAAATTTTTTTTTAATTTCTTTATTTATAAACAAGGGAAGGGGTCCACAGGAACCACCACAACATTACAATCATCAGCGTAAAAAAAAATACAAAATAAAACAGAAAACAGCAATGCATACACAGCACATTCAAACTAGCTTAGTCCATACATTGCAAATCGTACGACGCATCAACCAGGTGGGGACAGTTGGTGTAAATGGCCCACCTCCGGGGTGCAGCTGCCGGCATACAGCCCGCAGTGTATCTTCCCCATCTTCCTGTGCGTCACAATCTTAGTTCACAGGGTTAGTCAGGCCGCCATGGTCCCATACCTTTTTTTTTTTTTCCCTTTACAGAGAATAGTAGCAGATAGAAAAGATAGAGAGCGTGATGCCCTCAGCAGAAACAGAGGGGGGCGACCGGTAAGGAGAGAGGAGAAAGCGAGAGGGGGGAGGGGAAGGGTGGAGCCTAGGGGGGAAGGGGGGGTGCAAGGGGTTGGAAGGGGAGTCCACGAACATGTACCCTACATTCTATTTGCCAATGGGGCGGTCGCCCCAACCAAACCACCACCATTGTCCGATCTGGGGAACTGTCTACAGATGAGGTCCAATAGCTCAGGTCAAGGTGCCACCGCTCCTAAGGGTTTGACCCTCATCTGAGTATGAGAAAATATTCCAGATTCGCCAGGTCTCAGTGAACGCCTCCTACCTATCCTGACTCGTCAAAATGAGATCTTCCATCGCATTTATTTCATCAATTTTCTGCAACCACATGGCGACAACCGATTTTTTGTAAACTCGGTTAGGAGTGTCAGCTGCATGAAGGAGGAAGAATGCCAGATCATCAGGCACCTCCCGCTCTGTGAATTTCTGCGTTATCCGTCTGACCTCGCCCCAGAAGCTCCGGAGGCGAGGGCAGGACCAAAAGATGTGTAGCAGTGTACCTTTGTCTTCCATGCATCGCCAGCATCTGTCTGACGTCGCCGGGAAGAGTTTGTTCAGCAAGGCCGGAGTTCTTTACCACCCTGTCAACACCTTATAGATGGTTTCCTGCATCTTGGTACATATGGAGGACTTATGCGTGCGTAAGAGAATTACTTCTCTTTTTTTGTCCGAGAAAGTGCAATGTAGTGTCTGCTCTCATTTAGTGAAGCACGGGAGTCGATAATCCGCCCCCGGGGTAATCAAGAGTTCATGTGCCAAAGACAACGTATGCGGCAGAACTCCCAACCCAGCGCACCACTCCTCCAGCGTCGTGAGGGTTTGGTCCGTCGCGGGGGGTGGCGCCATAGTACTCAGGAAGTGGCAGAGTTGCCCGGCTCTCAAAAATTCAAGATGGTAGCTGCCTCCTGGCGCCATGAGCTCTGCCCTCGTCCTCCACCGCCCCGCCTCACTAAAATGGGATGCCTGGTGAAGACCCAGCTCCCTCAGAGCTCGAAACTTCCCATCTCGCAACCCAGGCTCAAAAAGGGGGTGTAACGCCACTGGCGTTTATCGATGTAAGACAAGCGCTGCCTTACCACTATTCCTACAGCTGCGCTCCTCTCTCTGAAACTGGCCGCGTCATTTCCGGTGCGCCGGTGCTTGGGTTCCATGCTGGAACGCGGAAGGGCGCCCCAGCGTGCTGTGTCTTCTCCCGCGCTCCGCGGGCTATTAAACTTCCAGAAATGACGGCAGGGTGTTCCGCTATTTTGTTGGGACTCCTGCCATCACCTGGACCTGCTGGCATCACCCCTGGACCTGCTCTACCCGATCCACAGACACCTCTTTGGGGACAAGTCCACCACCTTTGCTCCAACTTACAGCGCTCCAGGGACTGCTGTACCTTTCAGGGTCATCTCCTCAGCCAGGCTTCCTAACTATCAGCAACCACTGACTTCCTTGGAAATACAACCCGGGCTGGAATAAACCCTCAGATACCTACAGTACCGCAGATATCCTGTTGATAATCATATCGTGGCTATTGTGATCTGGGTTATAGTATTCACCTATAGGACTATGCTGATGTAAATCTACCTTGCCTGGTTGTGAGACACTTAAGCTGATAACTGAGGATTCAAAGATAAGTACTGCTGCTTCATTATACTGTCATTTGCCATAGACTGATTATAGTACATGCTTGACTCCGCTCACAACCAAACTTGCACTTAAGCATAAACTAAGAAGATTCAGTCTATTGTTTACATGTTGCATATACAAAGCTTATGAACCAATAAGCTTCCTTGATTATATTGTTTCTTTAATAGAGGTTGTGATGAATTAAACCCTAAACTCTTTGACCATATAAAAGAGTGAAGGTAGTGGTTTATACCTGAGTAACCTCCGCAGCTGAGATCCAATTCAATCAAATTAAGTCAGAGCAGGAAACATTACTTAATATTGGAACCTCTTTTTTAAAATGGATCCAGCGGAGCTTGCAAACCACTTAGTGGGACTATCACAGCGAGTGGACACTCTCACCACTAATATGAATGACCTCCGGTTAGAAAATGAGGTCCCTCCGTATCAAAATTTTGCTCAACCTAGGGACCGACCTGAGCCCAAGGTCTGCCCTCCGGAAACTTTTTCAGGTGAGAGAAAAAATGTCTGTCAATTTATTAGTTCATGTCGTCTTATGTTTGAGTACGCCCCGGACCTACTACTCTGACAGAGTCAGAATTCTGACCGTTGATATCATACCTTAAAGGAGCACCTTTGGGTGCTTTTACACTTTCATAGATGAGATTGTCTCTCCTCTACGAGGACCTAATAAACAACTTACAGCGGAAAATACCATCAGAAACCTTAAGCAAGGAAAAAGACCTATAGAGGACTACATCTCAGAATTTAGTGCTGGTGCCGAGAGACTTTGTGGACCGATATTGCCCTCAGAAATCAATTTCGTCTGGCTGTCTGAGTCTATGAAGGATGAACTCGCCCGTGTTGAAATTCCTGCATCTTTAGAGGATCTCATGCATCTCTCTCTCTATTGATCGCCGTCTCAGAGAAAGGAAGGCTGAACGTGCAATTCCTATCAACTTACACCTTTTAGGAGTCCAGATCCCCCCCAAAGGAAGTACCTATGGAAGTTGGCACAATCAAAGGCCCATTATCCTCAGCTGAGAAACAAAGACGAACGAGCCCAGAACCTCTGTCTCTACTGTTCCGCCCCTGACCATATGGTGTCTACTTGCCAATCCTAAAGAATAGGTCTGAAGGTAATATCTCTAACATTAGTAAATTCAATGTAGCTAGTACTACACTGGATTACCACTAATCACTATATCTTTCTCACTCTTACCTTACAGTGGGACCAAGATAGGCTCTACTTCTCTTTTGCCCCAGTCCAATCTCAAAACTGCACACTGTTGGTTACTTGTGGCAATGCCCATACTGAGACCCTTGTATTTGATATCATTCCCTCACCTCTATTCCCATAGTTTTAGGCTTACCCTGGTTGCACCTCAATCAACCAACTTTCCAATGGTCCAATACCTCACTTAGTCTAGATTCTACATATTGTAAAGAAACCTGCTACCCCATATATAACATACTTCTAACTAGTGTGTACTGTGAGGGGTCTTCCAACTTATTTACATGATTTCTCTGATGGTCTTCAGTAAAACCAATGCCAGAGATACTCCCACCTCATAGAATATACGATTGTCTATTGATCTTATCCCAGATAGTCCTATTCCAACCGCTCGAAGTTATCCGTTATCTCAGCCTGACTGGTTCATCTTAAGGACCTACCTTGACGATAACCTAAGAAAGGGTTTCATTAGACCTTCCACTTCCCCAGCAAGTGCAGCCATGTTTTTTGTAAAAAACAAAGACGGTTCACTCAGACCAATAATCGATTATCGATCATTGAACAACATCACGGGTAAAAAATCGATATCCCTTGCTCTTATTCCAGAACTATAGAACGACTCCAGACTTTCAAAATTTTTACAAAATTAGATCTCAGAGGTGCTTACAACTTAATCAGGATTCGTACAGGGGATGAGTGGAAAACTGCATTCAAGACTTGTATGGACTATTTGAGTATTTGGTAATGCCTTTCGGCTATGTAATGCACCTGCAACTTTTCAACGTTTCATCAACGACATTTTCGTGATTTATTAGACTTTTGTGTTGTAATTTACCTGGATGACATTTTGATTTTTCTCTGACACTTTTGAGGAACACACTAAACAAGTAAGATGGGTCTTGGCTGACTCAGAACACATTGCTTATACGTCAAGCTTGAGAAATGTGTTTTCAGTCAGTCAAGGATTTCCTTTCTCGGGTATCAAATTACTCTGAGGGAATCCAAATGGATCGTTCCAAAGTCGATTGCATTCTCTTGGCCAATTCCCCATTCAAGGAAGGCTTTGCAGCGCTTCCTTGGATTTTCAAACTATTATCGGAAGTTTATCAAAACTTCTCAGAGATTGTCAAACCCCTGAATACTTTAACTAGCAAAAAAGACACCTTTCAATTGGTCAAATGAAGCGCAAAAGTCTTTCGATTCACTCAAGCTTTCTTATACTACTGCTCCTATCTCCAACTACCTAACCCCCTATTTCATTTCACTTTAGAAGTGGGATGCATCTCACTTCGGCCTTGGGTGCCGTACTTTCCCAACGTTCAAGCTTGTCTGAACCCCTACACCCAGGTGGCCTTCTATTCCAGAACTCTAACATCCGCAGAAATAATTACCCAATTGGGAAAAGGAACTCCTCGCAATCAAAGATGCCTTAGCCAATTGAGACATTCTATTAGAAGCTCTACATACCCTATCACCATACTCACAGGATCACCGTAAGCTTGCAACATTTGAAGGCTGTAAAACTTTGTCCGCCCGCAGGTGAGGGTGGAGTCATTTTTGACAGATTTGATTTCTATATTTCATATCGCCAGGTACACAAAACATAAAGGCTGACTCCCTATCCGGATGTATGAAGATCAGACTACTGAAATTCCTCCTCATTCCATCATACTTCTAACCGCTTCATTGGACTAACCACTTCCTTCAGGACAGTGCTCTCTCAGACTACATCCAAGGATATATCCGATCTGCCTAAAAGGAATCTTAAAGCAATCAGATGGACTACACACCTACATGCTCCCCGCCTGATCAGGCAATTTCATCGTAGATATCCTAATCGTCCATCTCCTAATAAGGGCACTGGTGGAGCCCCCTTGAGGAGGGGAGTATGTAACGCCACTGGCGTTATTCGATGCAAGACGAGCGCAGCCTTACCCTATTCCTACAGCTGTGCTCCTCTCTCTGAACTGGCCGCGTCATTTCCGGTGCGCCGGTGCTTGCGTTCCACGCTGGAACGCGGAAGGGCGCCCCAGCGTGCTGTGTCTTCTCCCATGCTCCGCGGGCTATTTAAACTTCCAGGAATGACGGCAGGGTGTTCCGCTATTTTGTTGGACTCCTGCCGTCACCTGGGACCTGCTGGCATCACCCCTGGACCTGCTCTACCCGATCCACAGACACCTCTTTGGGGACAAGTCCACCACCTTGCTCCAACTTACAGCGCTCCAGGGACTGCTGTACCTTTCAGGTCATCTCCTCAGCCAGGCTTCCTAACTATCAGCAACCACTGACTTCCTTGGAAATACAACCCAGACTGGAATAACCCCCAGATACCTACAGTACCGCAAGTATCCTGTAGATAATCATATCAGTGCTATTGTGATCTGGTTATAGTATTCACCTATAGGACTTTGCTTAGTAACTACTACCTTGCCTGGTTGTGAGACACTTAAGCTGATAACTGAGGATTCCAAAGTTAAAGCGGATCTCCACTCTAAAGTGGAGTCCCGCTGATCGGAACCCTCCCCCCCTCCGGTGTCACATTTGACACCTTTCAGGGGGGAGGGGGGTGCAGATACCTGTCTACAGACAGGTATCTGCACCCACTTCCGGCCCTACGATACGGGCAAAGGACGGGTTTTTTTTCCCCTTCCCGTCCGTCCCCCGTTGTATGCTGGGAACACTCGGCTCCCAGCACACAGCGGGAGCCAATCGGCGGGCGCAGCGCGACTCGCGCATGCGCCGTAGGGAACCGGGCAGTGAAGCCGGAGCGCTTCACTTCCTGGTTCCCTCACCGTGGATGGAGGGGGGAGCAGCAGGGTGACGAGCGATCGGCTCGTCATCTGCTGCGATCACCGCTGGACTCCAGGACAGGTAAGTGTCCTTATATTAAAAGTCAGCAGCTGCAGTATTTGTAGCTGCTGGCTTTTAATATATTTGTTTAGTGGCACATCCGCTTTAAGTACTGCTGCTTCATTATACTATCATTTGCCATAGACTGATATAGTACATGCATTGACTCAGCTCACAACCAAACTTGCATAAACTAAGAAGATTCAGTCTATTGTTTACATGTGCATATACAAAGCTTATGAACCAATAAGCTTCCTTGATTATATTGTTTCTCTAATAGAGGTTGTGATGAATTAAACCCTAAACTCTTTGACCATATAAAAGAGTGAAGTAGTGGTTTATACCTGAGTAACCTCCGCAGCTGAGATCCAATTCAATCAAATTAAGTCAGAGCAGGAACATTACAGGGGGTTGCCTAGTACAGGGCATAGTGGCGAGGAGCAGGAGCTCAGGGCCGCCTCCGTCAATAGTCTCGCACATATTGCGATGGTATTACCTATGAGCGGATGTCTCCTGATATCCCGCCGCATGGCGGCGTGACACCAAGGAGCCCGCTGCAGGGGGGCATCACTCTGGACCTGCTCCAGCCCCAGCCAGAGCTTGGTGTCTCCGTGGCGACACCAATCAACCAACCGTCCCAGATGTGTCGCATGATAGTAGGTGCGAACATCCGGCATTGCAATACCCCCATGCCGTTTGGGCAGTGTGATAATCTTCCTATTTATCCTGGGTTGTTTCCCCGCCCACAGAAACTCTTTAAATGTCGTGTAGACCTGTTTGAAATAGTCCGCCGGGATGAATATCGGTAGGGCCTGAAGTAGGTATGTGAACTTGGGCAGGATCGTCATCTTTAGTATGCTGCTTCTCTCAAACCACGAATGCAGTCCTTTAGACCACTTCGCCAGCAGCGCCTGAACGGTCTTCAGTAGGGGCGGGAAGTTAAGTTAGAAAATCTGGGATAGTTTTGGAGAAATACGCATTCCCAAGTATGTCAGCGCCTCTTCTGTCCACTTTAGGCGGAACTTGCCCTGAAGTTGGGAGAGCTGTTCCCCCGGGATCCCTATACCCATCGCTACCGATTTACCCAAATAGATTTTTAGGTTCGACAGGTCTCCATAGCGTTTGAATTCCACCATCAAATTCGGTAGGGACACCGACGGCTCCGTCAGCGAAAACAACATATGGTCAGCATATGCCGACACCTTGTATTGTGCTTTATTTACCCCGACCCCTTTAATGCTCGGGTTCAGCCTAACGTGGTTCAAAAAGGGTTCTAGCGAGAGTGCAAACAGGGGCGAAAGGGGGCAGCCCTGTCTGGTCCTGTTTGTGATGGTAAATGACTCCGAGAGCACGCCATTCGCTCTCACCCTTGCCGTCGGGTTTGAATATATCGCCGAAATCCAGCACCTCATCTTGTCACCCAGGCCTATGTGATCTAGGGTTGAGAACATGAAGCGCCAGCTCACCAGATCAAACGGCTTTTCGGCGTCTGTGCTTACGAAAACACAAGGCGTCTTTGTGATGCTGGCTACATGTAATAGGTTGAGGACTTTGATGGAATTGTCCCTGGCCTCTCTCATCGGGACAAATCCCACTTGGTCTAGGTGGATCAGGCTTGGGAGATGTTGTTGCAGTCTGGTAGCAATAATTTTTGTAAACAATTTAAGATCGGTATTTAGCAAAGATATCGGGCGATAGCTTGTGCATTGACCCCGATCTTTCCCGTCCTTAGTGATTACCGATATCTGTGCTAAGAGCGTGGTTTCATGCAATGTTTTACCGGTGCCCAAGGTATTAAACAGGGTCACCAGTCGTTCGCCAAAGGCAGGAAGGAGGGACTTATAGTAAGAAACCGTCAGGCCGTCCGGGCCTGGGGCTTTCCCTGCTTTGGCGGTTTTCAAAACCGCTTGAAGCTCCAGGAGGGTAATCGGCTCTTCCAAAAGAGTCCTGGCCTCACTTGACAAAGTTGGCATGCGGGAGGAAATTAGGTATTCTGCCGTCTGGTCCGGGCCTTCCGGCCGCGTCGGTAAGTTATACAGGGCCTGGTAGTAAGATTGGAATTCCTGCGCTATCTGATGGGGTAGTGTCTTCTTGTGACCCCTGGGGGAGGTTATGTGCGGTATATATGAGGCCAGATTTTGTGTACGGAGGGCTTGAGTCAGCATCCTCCCGCATTTATTCCCTGACTCATACACCTTTCGCCTGCATATCTGTAGAGCTGCCTTGGCTTTATAGTGCAACAAGTCCGTGACCTGCTTGCGCACTGTATCCAGCTCCCCCTCCAGACCACCCAGGGGGGCCCGTTTATGTCGCATCTCCAGCTCCTGTAGTCTCTGGAGCAAGGTCATCAACTGCTCAGTTCTTTGCCTTTTCAGCCTAGCCCCATGTTTCATAAGTATCCCGCGAACCACGGCTTTATGCGCCTCCCAGACTATGGCCGGATTGCTATCTGTTGTGCTGTTGGTTTCAAAATAATGTCCAATTTCCCTAACCACCTCAGTCATAGTGTCTGTGTCATGTAGCAAAGTTTTGTTCAGTCTCCAGGGGCGTCTCTTTGATCTTAGGGCTTCCGAAAGTGTGGAGCGACGTGAAAACACGGCGGCGTGCTTTCCGGGAGGTCGAGGATACTCCAGCCGAAGTATCCTCCGAGGGGGACAAGGCCATATTCAGGTCACCTCCCACGATAAGCTTTCCTTTCGTAGTGTGCATGAGCTGTTCTAACGTACGCTTCAACCACCCATCCTGGTGGTCATTCGGAGCGTACAGGTTCGCAAATGTGACCTGTTCAGCGCCGACCTGTCCCCTCAGGAACAGATAACGGCCCTCTTCATCTGTTTTGGCCTTTACCAGTGTCCAGGGTACCCTCGCGGATATCAGGATAGAAACGCCCCTAGATTTTGCCCTGGTATACGTGAAATGGTAAACTGGGGTAGAATCTATTTTTTAAATTGGGCACACTATTATCTCTGAAGTGTGTCTCTTGGAGCATCACGATGTCCGCACTCAGACGTTTCATATCATGATGCAGCATCCTCCGCTTCTCAGGTGTGTTCAGTCCTTTTGTGTTTAGCGAGACTATAGTAAGTGAGTCCATGTTCGTGGATGGGGGGGGGGGGGGGGGGGGGGGGGAGAAGGTTAGGGAGGACAGGGGGGGATCTAGAGGGTGTCAAGAGACTGGGCAAGCAAGCCCAAGAAGGTAGGATTAAATTAGGATGCCTGCACAAGTGCGTGCGGCAGAGAGAGAAAGCTAGGTAAGCTAAACTTAGCAATAACGCCCACCAGTAAATCACTGGTAATCGAGCGCAGACCTATGTGGGTAATGGGATGTACAGTGCCGGGAAGTGAGTCTCCCGACCCACCCATCCCCCACCGGCCTCCTAGGCAGTTAAATCAAGGTACGGCATTTTAGTACATAATCTAATTGACAGGGTGAAGAATATATGCCGTCAAATTAGCAAACATTCAACAGTTCAAACAGTGCAAGCGAGTGCACACCAGTCCGGACATTGTCAGCTAACATTCTATGAGCATTTTGAGCACTACGTCTTCAATTAACCATCTGTATAAGAGGGAGAAGCAAGTAGACAGCGTTCTGCACAGCATACTCTGCTCACCACATCACACCCCCCCCCTCAGTCACACTCACAGGTTCGTAGGTGATGGCATAACAATAAGCCCGTGTCCCCATATCTGTCCCCCAAAAAAAGAAAAATTGAAATTGTCCCCGGGCTTCAGGATTCCTCCGTTCGATCCTTGCAGGTCCCCGCCAGGGGGAGCAGGTGAAAGCGACGCCCTCCAGTTCAAAGTCACCTGCTGGCCATCTTCAGGCGTGGAGTGTTGAGCACCCATCCCCGTCCACCCCCCCCAAAACAGAACCCCAGCCATCCCACCCACATGGATAAGCAGGCCCAACCAATCTCAGGATTCCCGAGGGGGGGAAACAGCGGGGGCTCCATCCAGGGTTTTTCAGTCACCACGAAGTATCACACAGGGGCCACAACCCACCAGCCCCCCCGCGTTAGCGGGACACGTCACCCCATCAGAGGAGGGAAGCAGCCAGTGGTCCCGGCATGCCGGGTGGGCCTCCATAAAGATTCGTCTGCGGTCCACCCCCCGCAACCCCCCCTCAGGACAGGGCCAGAAGTCCGCCTCCGTCGGCAGGGCCGCTGCCATAAGCCATTAATGCATGTCCAGGACCGCCGGGCGGCATCACAGGGGAAGGGGGGCGGGGGCAGCAAAAAACAGTCCGGGGGGCTCCAGCAGTAATGACCCGCAGGCGACAATACTCCCACCCCCACCCCAACGGGGGCAACAGAGTCATCAGCTGGGCAACATCAACCATGGGGTTATACGGGGCTACAGGGCAGTGCTAATGTGGCCCAAGGCCTACTCACGTTGGTCTCCACCCGACAGGGCCCCTGGGTCTTCTGCCTCTCTGCTGGCGCGGTTGGGCCGGGATGCGGTAGTTGGAGGGTCTGGATCTCCCGCAGGTCGCGGGAGCAGCTGCAGCCAGTCCGGACCGGGAACCGTCTTCCTCCAGAAAGTGGAAAGCGCCGACAGGTCTTCCCTGTTCTGCAGCGTGAAGGCCTTGCCATCCTACCGGAAAGTAACCGTCAGCGGTATCCCCAGCGGTAGGTGTAGCCCCTTCCGACGCGCCAGCTCCAGGACAGGCCTCAGCATCGCCCGTCTCTTCAATGTCGCTCCAGAAAGATCCGGTAAAATTCTAATGTGGGCATCTTCCAGGGGCCACCTCTCCTGATCCCAGGCCCTACGGAGGATGTCCTTCTGCGTGTACCGCAGCAGTCTGCAGACTCTATCCCGCGGTCTGTCCGGGTCTGTCGACCTAGGCCCCAATGTCCTGTGTGCCCTGTCCACCTCCACGACTACTAAGGGGTCCTCCAGCACCGTCTTAAACAAATCCTGCACCGCCTGGCCTAAGATCTCTGCTCCCACCGATTCCGGGACTCCCCCAGAGCCGCAGGTTGTTGCGGCGGCTCCGGTCCTCGACATCCTTGAGGTGCAGCTGGAGAGCAATGGCCGTTGTCCCGATGTTGGTTCCTGGCCCTCTCCAGCTCCGACACTCTGGTCTCCAAAGCCGCAAAGGGAGGACTCTCTGTGGTCACCCTGTCTACCAGGGTTGAGACGTCCGCCCTCACCTCCTGGATGTCACGTCTGTGCGTTCCTCGGAGGATGAGGGCCTCAATGTCGGACCTCGTGGGGAGCGCCTGTAGTAAGGCCCTGATTTCGGGGTCCATCTGCACTCCCTCAAGCCGTTGCGTGGGCGAAGCATCTCCCGTGATGTTTGCCTTCCCGTCGGGAACCGGTGCGTGGGTCGGGGATGCTGGGGTGTTCAGTGCCGCAAACCAATCACTGTAATCCGGGGTCTCCACGTGGTGCTCCACGGGGTGCAGTTGCCCTGGTACCAGGTGAAGAGTGATGCTGTTTCAGCTTGAAATATCGCTTGATTTCGCCTGTTGCAGCGCTGGACCGGGTCACTCTGCTCCTTTCTCTCCCTCTGTTTTTTGCCGAGTGCATGCCGATTTTGTTGTAGTTAGAGCCGGAAAGGGTTGGTCTGGGACGGGAGCTCCAAAAGGCTGCGACTTCACACGGCCATGTCCAGACCACGCCCCCACCTTCTCAAAATTTTACAAGGTGGATGTGAGTGCATCTTCGGATGCCTCCTTTGGCCGCAAGGTTTACAGGCGGCAGTTTAAGGTTGAAGTTCCTCCGTTGAGGAACTCTGGGTTTGTTTGGGGGTGAAGCTTGGTTTGCTGTGTTTTTTTTCCCACCCCTCGAAAAAATTGACACTGATTGGGGATGTCCCTAAGGTCAATGCTGCTGTGTCCGTCCATGAACGGAAGAGAAAATAGGATTTTTGTACTCACTGTAAAATCCATTTCTCTGAGTTCATGGACGGACACAGCACCCCACCCCCTCTTTTGTTTGTACTGCTTGTCTACGAACTGGGGCTCGATGTTCCAGAGAGTGGGATGTACCCGGGGGACACGCCCCCTGGGAGGTACTGTACTGAGAGAAGTGTTTTTAACACTTAAAGTGCTATTTTTTCTGCCTAGTCTCTCCTGAAAGGAATATAACCCTAAGGTCAATGCTGCTGTGTCCGTTCATGAACTCGGAGAAATGGATTTTTACGGTGAGTACAAAAATCCTATTTTTGTAAACGCTATAAATTTTGCGAAAACCAATCGATAAATGCTTATTGCGATTTTTTTTTTTTTTTTTTACCAAAAATAGGTCGAAGATTACTTATCGACCTAAACTGAGGGGGAAAAAAAAGATTTTTTGTTCTTTTTTGGGGATATTTATTATAGCAAAAAGTAAAAAATATTTGAATTTTTTTCAAAATTGTCGCTCTATTTTGTTTATAGTGCAAAAAATAAAACCGCAGAGGTGATCAAATACCACCAAAGAAAGCTCTATTTGTGGGAAAAAAAGGATGTCAATTTTGTTTGGAGCCACGTCGCACGACCGCGCAATTGTCAGTTAAAGCGACGCAGTGCCGAATTGCAAAAAGGGCAAGGTCCTTAACCTGCATATTGGTCCGGGTCGTAAATAACCTTAGATCATTTAAGGTGTGAATCATTAACCACTACTCTCTGAATATGGTGTTTTTAACCAGTTTTCTCTTATTTTACAAACTGATTTTTTTCTCAAGCCTGTAGATTTTACCATATTGGCCATTTGTGCCGAGCGCTTTTGCAAAATCCAAGTATACTACTATCCACAGCCATTCTTTTTTTTTTTTTTTGTTTCCCTCAAGGTTTTGCTTACCTCATATAAAGAAATTCAAAAATGTCTGACAACTTTTGTCTTTCATGAATCTATTCTATGCTGTCTGTTGAATACGTGTTTGTTTGTTTCAAAAAACCCGTCTAGGTGGATTTTTTTAATTTAAACTCTCCAGGATCTTCCCAATTATAGAACATAAAACTAACAGGTCTTACTGGTAAATACTATGACCCCTTTTAAAAGTGGAAGTAAACCTCCATCAATAACTTGCATATAGGTAAGCTATAAATCGGTATGTGTAAATATTTCCTAAACAGGCTCAGTTTAGGAGATATTTACTGTACATGCAGCCAGTGACATCACTGTCTACTTTCCAGAAAGTGTGTTCATTTGGGGGGGGGGGTTGGTATTTGTACTGTCCTGGCATTTTAGGGCCTCAAGAAATGAGATAGGCATCAGTACAACAGATTGACCAATTTAGAAAAACATATAACCTAGTTTGAAGATGATATAATTTTTCACACAAACCATACACTTATTGGGATTTTATTTTTTATTTTTTTTTAAACCAAAGGCATGTAGCAGAATACATTTTGGCATAAATGTATGGAAAAAATTTGATTTCATTGGATATGTTTTATAACAGTAAGTAGAAAAATGTTTCTTTTTAAAAAAATGTTCACTTCTATAATCAAAAATGTAAAACCCAGTGTTGATCAAAATACCACCAAAATATATATATATTTTTTTATAAATGTAATTTGGGTACAATGTTGCATGAACACACAATTGGCAGTTAAAGTAGCCCAGTGCAGAAAAGCCAAAAACAAAAAAAAAATGGCAAGGTCATGAAGTGGGTTAAATCTCACGAAGTTCAAGTATTTTATATTTCCAGTATGTTGTTTTAAGGCCATCATTAAATGAAATCTTGCTATGGTCCACTGCTACCCAGATGTTTTCTAGCTGGGACCTCCATGAACGGTACCATAAAATGTCTTGGAATAGGTTTATTCATTTTTGCCTTTAACTGTTCTAGCGATGCATTTTCTCCGTCAGTTTGAGGGTAGTTAAAATCCCCCATCACTGTGACAGCCCTTAACCACTTGAGATCCGCGCTATAGACGAAATACGTCCGCCAGCGCGGCTCTCAAGTGCAAGTGGCCGTTTAAAAACGGCCTTTATTGTGCATTACCCGCGCGCGCCACTGGGTGGCGCGCGGCGGGTAAAAACTGTCCCGACGCATCGCCGAAGACCCGATGCGTGTACCTGGCGGCCCCCTAGTGTTAACCCTTCACTGCCAGTCCACATTTATACAGTAATTCGTGCATTTTTATAGCACTGATCAGCCGTATAAATGTGAATGGCGCCAAATTTGTGTCAAAAGTGTCCTGCTACGTCCGCCGCAATATCCCAGTCCCAATAAAAATCGCAGATCGCCGCCATTACTAGTAAAAAAAAAAATAATAAAAAAAATCATAATTCTGTTCCCCCATTTTGTAGGCGCCTATAACTTTTGCGCAAACCAGTCGCTTATTGCGATTTTTTTTTTTTTTTTTACAAAAATACGTCGAAAAATACGTATCGGCCTTAACTGAGAAAAAAAATAGTTTTTTAAAAAAAAATTGGGATATTTATTATAGCAACAAGTAAAAAAAAATATATATTTTTTTTAAATTGTTGCTCTTTTTTTGTTTATAGCGCAAAAAATAAAAACCGCAGAGGTGATCAAATACCTCCAAAAGAAAGCTCTATTTGTGGGGAAAAAAGGACGCCAATTTTGTTTGGGAGCCACGTCGCACGGACCGCGCAATTGTCAGTTAAAGCGACGCAGTGCCGGACGCTGAGATTTCGCCTGGGAACGAAGGGGGTTTATGTGCCCAGTAAGCAAGTGGTTATAAAGGGTCACTAAAGGAAAACAAATTGTTACTGAAATGACTGTTTACAGGGTATAGAGACATAAAAGTTAACTGATTCCTTTTAAACATGATTACAAATAGATAACAAGCAATCATATAATGTGCCCGCAGGTTAGTTTCACTTTTAAACTGGTTTCATGTTCCTGTGAACTAGAGAGACACACAGAACAAAAACAAACAAATCCAGGGCAGTGTTTTGTTTTTAAAATTAATCTGGTTCTGTTAAGTTTTAGACACACAGTAATGACAGCTTAGACCACAGTGAAAAGCTCCCAGTACTGTGGTTATAAGGAACAGACAACCAGGAAGTGTGGAGATCACAAGCAGAATTACAGCAACTTCAAAGCAAAAACTAATAATAAGGACATGAAACCAGTACTGCAGTAAGGTAAAGGAGCCATTTAGCTAAAAAAAAAAAAAAAAAATTCCTTTAGTGATCCTTTAATTAGTCTTTGTTTTGTTTTTTTCAATAATTTTTATTGGTATTTTTTTTTTTTTTACATAGATAAGTCAAATACAGTACAATATCGTATGCAGATAATGCGATAGTACAGAGCTGTAGATACTAAGACAAATATATACATATTGGTAAATAAAAAGAAAATAAGAAAATATTCATTAACTGAAGGAATACGTTGAGCAAGTACCTATATAGAGTTTGGTATGGATCCAAAACAGTAATTAAAACAATAAATCTGGAGGTTAATCCCTCCCAGACAACCCTCATGGGACTTTCAATGTCCGGGATGGGTCCCCCATATTAACAAAGTCACACAAGGTTAAAGAAAAGATATACGTGAGTGACTAACCAGTATTATCGTACCAAGCTTTCAGGGAGCCCAGCAAACGTTGCATGTAGAGAATTTAGGGAGGAAGCTAACATTTGTTCATATGTCATGTGGAGATTGGTCAAATCAATAACTGCAATAATAGAGGGCGGACATGAGTCCCTCCATCTCTTTGTGATTGACAATCTAGCAGCCAGGAGTAAGTGGATAATAGAGCTGCGAAGATTGACTGAAAAACTATCAATCCCCAAGGATAATAAGGCCAAGGCTGGATTAGGGTCTAATTAGTCTTCGTTTTTGATGCAGGCAGATATGCATTAACTTGTGCCAGTCTGTAAACTGCAGTGTCTGTGAAAGCCAGTGCTTCTGTCCCTGTTTATGTGTACATGAAGGTATTATGGTGTCCAAGCCTTTATAAGCAAATGTATGAAACCATATAGCAGCTTCCACTTAGGCCTCACTAATCTGAAAATTTAACTGTCAAAATCTAGCAGCTATTATAAAACTGACATTTTTTACAAAGCAGAGGAATAAAGATGTAGTAGAGATGCACATTTAAAAAAAAAAATTATTTTACAAGATCAAGTTTCTGCCGGAACTTTTGTTGGAGTTGTTCAAAAGCCAATGGAACTGGATCATATTTATCTTCGCACATTTCCCTCAAGGAGACGCTGTAAAAAAAAAAAAAAAATGTATTAACAAATTTGCAATTAAAGTGGTATTACCCAAAAGCAATAAATTATATTGCAGCTTAGCATTTCTTAGATGTGCGGGCTGCATTTGTTTTCTTATGCATTCTACAGTATTTTTCAATACGGAGAGGGAGAGAGAGAGAATTTAGGGCAAATCAATTTATTATATTATATGTGCAGTTATATTACAATGAATGTGCCATATGCTAATATAACTGCCCTATAAAGGGCTCATTTTGGTAAATGTTGATTACAAGGTGAGAAAAGAGAGGCTTATTACTATATTGCTGTATCAAGTCTAAAGAGGTTTTAAAAAAAAAAAAAAAAAAAAACATGCAAGAAAAATATAATATAACATATAATGTGGTACCACTAAAAGTATAGTGGTGGTGTGGTGGTTTTGTATAAGGGAATGTATAAAAAAAAAGTGTGTTGTGCATATAACTATTCCGCAGTTTTAAGTGTAAAGCATTACGTCCACAAGAAAGTCCCAAAGTAACGTGTCCAGCTGTGAACCACAAGTCATAAAAGCCTCCAGCTGCCCCAGTTCTCCAACTATACCAAAGCCTAAGACCTCTAGAAAAAAATAGTTCTAAGGCCTGGTTTCCAGGTGCATTTTTCTTTTTTTAAAATACAAGTTTTTGATCCGTTGAAGTCTATGGAATCAAAAAACAGAAAAAAGTCCATGGCCCTTTCCATAAAATGCACAGATGTGAAGGTGACCCATAGGAAACCATGTTAAATGGACTGTAGTGTGTTTCTGAAAAACTGAGAATGCACTAAAAATGCATGGGTGTGGCCAGGCATTAAAAGGAAAAATGTTATACTTACCTAACGGTAATTTTCCTTTCCTGATTAGAGATGTCGAACATAAAATTTTCCGTTCGCGAACGCGAATTTTCGCAAACCGCCATAGACTTCAATAGGCAGGCGAATTTTAAAACCCACAGGGACTCTTTCTGGCCACAATAGTGATGGAAAAGTTGTTTCAAGGGGACCAAAACCTGGACTGTGGCATGCCGGATGGGGATCCATGGCAAAACTCCCATGGAAAATTAGGTAGTTCACACAGAGTCGGGCTTTAATCCATAAAGGGCATAAATCACCTAACATTCCTAAATTGTTTGGAATAACATGCTTTAAAACATCAGGTATGATGTTGTATCGATCAGGTAGTGTAAGGGTTACGCCTGCTTCACAGTGACAGACCAGACTCCCCGTTTAACGCACCGCAAACAGACCATTTGCACAACCGCAAACTCCCCCATTTGCACAAGGTTGGATACCAAGCTAGCCATGTCCCGTTCCTTGTCCTCACTGACGTCATTGAATGTCTCTTCCTCTAGCCACGTACAACACCAAAGGTCCCTGAAAGGTGACAACAAGCCCCCTGGGACGCCTGCTGTGGTTGGTCTTCCACCTCCTCAAAGCCACCTTCCTCCTCTGACTTCTTACGCTCAAACATGTCCTTGACAGACACCTGACTGGGCAGATGAGCAGGAACTGCTCAAGGCGAGAGATGGAGTGGCGGATGGTTGAGAGCGGGCAAGGAGGACAGCAGTGGTTGATGTGGCTGAAGATGCTGGACCAGGATGAGGATGGTGGCTTTGAGCTTGTGTGCTGCTTGTACTCGTCATGTGTTGTCATGTGTGATGTGCGATCATGTGCCTTCGCAAAGCAGTTGTACCTAGGTGGGTGTTGGATTTCCCACGACTCAGTTTCTTTTGGCACAGGTTGCAAATGGCATCGCTGTTATCAGAGGCAGACACACAAAAAAAATGCCACACTGCTGAGCTTTGCAATGATGGCAACAGCATGCGTTGATTGGCGTGCTGTCTGGCTGACCCCGGGTGCCGATACATGCTGTCTGACTGCCACTAGTTCCTTGCGACGACCTCCCCCTGCTTCCAACTCGTCTCCTCCTCCTCCCCATCTGAACTTTTCCCCTGTTCTTCTCTTCGAGCGGGCACCCATGTGACATCCACGGACACATCGTCATTATCAACCGCTTCACTTGTATCTGACAACTCAGCAAAGGAAGCAGCAGCGGGTACAACATCATCATCATCACACCGTACGTCCATGTGTGTAATGCGGCCTGACTGAGACATATACCTTTTATCGACATCCTCTGGCAATAATGGTTGCGCATCGCTCATTTCTTCCAAATGATGTGTAAATAACTCCTCTGACAGATCAAGTGAAGCAGCTGTGGTGCTAGTGTTGGTGGTGGCGGCAGGCGGGCGAGTGGTAACTTGAGAGTGCCCTAAGCTGAGCTGGAGGAGGATGGTGCGTCAAGGTTCCGAGCGGAAGCTGTAGAAGATTGGGTGTCCTGTGAACACTGGTCATTATTCTAGGGCCAAAGGGAATCACAGCACTTTGGCCCCTTCCTGTCATTTTTTTTAGATTAGTTTAGTTGTACTATGCGTGCAAGCTACTGTGACACCAGATATGAGTGGCACTGTGCACTGGCAGAAGTTAGCAGAGTAGACACTGTAGGCCTGACACACACGCTTGCAGACAACTGCTATTCTATTACATTCAAAAAATTTTTTTTTTTTTTTAATGTAATCCACTGTGACACCAGATATGAGTGGTGGCACTGGGCAAGTGGGCACAGTATACGCTGTGAGCCTGACACACGCTGGCAGGCAACTGCAATTAAATTACAGAGGGGAAAAAAAGCTGATGTACTAGCCCTAAAAAGGTCTTTTTGGGGTGCTGTCAGGACGCTGTCCTTACAGCAGAGATCAGATGAGTCTTTCAGGACTGGAGTGGACACTGAATACACTGGCCTAGCTATCGATTTCCCTATTAAATCAGCAGCAGCTACACTGTCCCTCCTCTCACTAAGACTGCAGCTTCCGAACAAATCTAAAATGGATGCTGTCCAGGAGGTGGGAGGGTTTGAGAGCGAGGGTATGCTGCTGATTGGCTGGAATGTGTCTGCTGACTGTGAGGTACAGGGTCAAAGTTTTCTCAATGATGATGAATAGGGGGCGGGCGAACATTGCATATGTTCGCCCGCCGCCGTGAACAAGCTATGTTAGCCGGGAACTATTCGCCGGGAAATAGTTCTGGACATCTCTATTCCTGATGCAAGCATGACAGCATATACGTATGGGAAGGGCTCCGCCTCCCTGCCCAATCAGGACCAGTTATCCTATAAAAGTAGGTCCCCTCCTTTCCTGTAGTATTCTTGTAATTTAGCATCACTGCGAAGGCCTTTATTACATTTTCGTGTTTTTTTTTTTAATGCTGTCATGCTTGCATCAGGAAAGGAAAATTACCGTTGGGTAAGTATAACATTTTCCCTTTTCCTGACACAGCATATACGTATGGGATGTACCAACTCACCAGACAAGGGTGGGTACTGCTCAAGTGTTTAAGAGGATTAGATCTATCCCCTCTAACGACTGAGATGTATTGTAGTTACGATTGCTGGGTCCACCGGAATGGACCCCAACGTGTTGAATGTAGACCAGGTCGTAGTTTACTTTTTAACTCTGGAGGAGCTCTTTTAGAGTTCCGTCAATGGATGCGCAACCAGTTTGAAAGAGCTGTCTCTGCCCTCATCTGATGGATTTGTCCTATCTAAGCTTTGACTAACTTTATCTGCACAACTGCGATTGTCTTCGTTGGACAGCCAGATTGTCCTTTTCCAATGCCGTTAGGCCTGATGAGTCTATCGTTTTCCTCCTAGAAGAAGGGCTAATTTTATGTCTCTTCAACCTTGAATCTCTTTTCAATGTTTGTGGAACTTCAAACACTTTAGTTTGGATCTGCCAGAAGGATGATGATGTTCTAACTCGGGTTGCAAAGATACCAACCTTTGTATAGTGTTAAGGAAGAGACTAAAGACACTTTTCCTGATCATTTCAGCAACAAGGTTGTGACGGTATCGGTATGATATCCCCGTCAAAGATTGCCTTCTTCCATAAGAACATCACCCAATATTCCACTAGGAGGAATATTCCTGAGATCGCCCATTAAGCCACACATTAGTCCAGGCTTACTGCTAGAACAAGACAGACTTTAATGTTATATCACACAGCTTATATGTCATTTCCAAAACTGTTACAATGACAAATCTCCGCCCCCTCACACTGGGGCTTCCATACAGATTATAGGCAGACACGACGGAGCCGATGCTGAAAACACATTTTCTTTAGACAATGACATCAAGGACGCTGATTACTAGTTGTACTAAATACATTAACTAGACCGCTCGACCCCGCAATATAGAGAGATAATTACCACACTGGAGCAATCAGAATAATTAACACAAGCCACTTAAACACAGATCTCCTTCACACAACACAATAGATCAATTAACCTTTAGAAATAGTGAGGGGACATTAGCACGTCAATAACTTGTTAGCCGAGGACAGAATCACACAGGGCAAGCAGGGAGAATTGGACTGAGACATATAGGCAAATGCATCACAAAGGTAGTTTTTGTTTTTACTGTATTTGCCAAAAGGAATACTTATTCCATGTTACTGGCCATATTTAGGATGTCTTGTCCCTCTAAATGGAGAGTGAGATAATGTGTCTCACACTATTTGAAAGACCCCACAGGGGAAAGAATAACCTGCCTAGGTCTTTCGGAATTGGTTGCTGAGATATGCAACCGTTACTGGATCCCAGAGAGTGAAGACACGACTGAGTTTCAAGTATCCTTTAATGCTGTCTCTAGGCTTGCTTGTATAAAATGCATTCCTTACAGTAAGGAACAGAATTCCATCCTTTAAATTCTGTAGGTTCTTCTCGTAGCTAATGTACTTGAAGTCTGGAGTAGGCGCTCTGACCTCCATTAGATTTCAAACACTTGGGGAAGCCACCCAGGTTACTGTCAGACCAATATCTTAATAGCCTTACTTATGGTCAAAACCCTATGTCCGATACGGATATGAACAAGATAGATAGACTTAACATAAGACTTGCCACATGAAAGAGACCTGAAGTGTGCCCTGATCTGATGGACGGTATGCCAAGATAAGGGGGCAAAAACATTCAGGTAGGGGGGGTGTAGTTTTATTGGTTTTAGCTTTATTCATTGAGCAAGTTTGGTGAACGCTTGTGCCATTTCCACCTGAGGATTGGGGGATGTGCTGGGCGAAGCAGGCAGACTTCCACCCATCAAGTCTCTTAATTGTCATGATCTGGGATCCCACACCGGGATGTGGCTGAGGACGCTCCAATACGATAAGCGCGAGTGGAGCACTGACTGGGGTTGAGGTGTAGGTAGCGTGGAAGTGTGAGTGAGCAAGTGTGAAGGTGACAGGACCCAAATTGACCTAACCGCCCCCCCCGTTGATTCAGAGGAAGGCGAAAACCCCAGCCGAGCCTAGGCCAATTGCTACAGCAGGGGATAAAATTCCTTCCTGATCCCCCGAGAGGCGATCGGGTGAACCCTGGATCAACTTCCTATGGTTGGTTGTGCCCCGATGAATTCTGACGTATGACGAACTGGCAGGCACTCAAGGTTTGATCGGGAAAGGTATTAGGGGATAAGAGTTTGACTGTTCAGGTAGGAGTGACAGAAGGCGATCGAGTATGGTTACTGCACACTGGACATTGTTTGCTTTAGAGTTGGACGTCTATCCCAGTGCCTGATCGCTGGGTTTTGGATAGTGCCAGGTGGAGAATGAAGTGGTCGTGGTAGCGAGCCAAGTGAGGTCTATGTAGAACTTGGCCGGCGGGGTAGCTGCGGGTGAACTCGCTAGGACGCAAGAACCCGTGGTAGGCCGAGTAGATGGTTGCTTGAATGACCAGGCTGGGGAGAAAGCCAAATGGGGTACTAGCCAAGATAGTGGACATTAACTGGTGCTGTGGGCATAGTTGTATGGGCCTCCGTAGGAAGGACATAACTTGGACTTGCCTTTACTAATAATGTTGGCCGTGGCCTGGTTGTCGGTGGTGAAGGCTACGGTTCGTCCTGTCCAGATATGACCCCAGAGCTGAGCGGCTGCCACGATTGGGAATTGTTCGAACACGGAGGAAGTCCGGGTTAACCCTGGGATTAAGAGTGTCTCTGGAGGCCATGGTCCTGCAAACCAATAGTGGCCAAAAATTGCAGCGAAGCCTGTGGAAGCTGCGACATCTGTCACTAGCTGCGGTGATGGAGGCGATATTGATGGTATAACGTTGATACTGTTTCACGAAGTAAGGAACTCCTCCCATATTGACAGGTCCGCTACTGCCGCGGTATCCAAGTTAAGAATCTGATCGAAGTCCTGTGACTGGGAGAGGAAGACCAGGAGGCATGATACAAAAGATCGACCCTGGGGAATGATCCCAACTGCAAATTGAGCATCCTCGGGAGAGATTGAAGCTGCTTCTTAGTACACCCCTTGTGCGGGTGAAGTCTTGGAGCACTGACCTAATGCGGGTCAACTTGAAGAAACAATAGGCGTAGTGAAAGCTAGTTTGCGTGTTAGTGCGACAGAAAATAGGTGAGCAGCTGAGTTGCTACTGGAGATGAGTGACCGATTTGAGCCACAATTGCAATTAAGCAGCTTTATTAGAAAGGTGAAAACAAAGTTTAGCGGAAATTTGGAGTATGTAGGAATGACCGTGCACAACACTGTAAATACAGATGGAGTGAGATGCAAATGTGTATGCTTGACAACAAACGTAAGGCCCGGGATCTGAATCGTAATACCACTGTATTCGGATCGCCGATGCGAAAAGTTCGAGGTGTGAGCATCGGTGGGGTTGTTTTGTGAAGGATCTGAAACGTTGGGCCGGTGCTGTGACTGTACTCGGGTCGGTTGGTGAAGTTTGTATTGCCGAGGATCCGAATCGTTGCACCGATGATGCGATTGGATTCAGATCGGCTGTGGATGTAAGGTGATGGGGGGCTTGTGTGCCGGATCAGAGTCATTGCACCGATGATATGACTAGACTTGGATCGGCTGATGGTGTTAGTGGTTGAAGGGGTTTATGGTTACTGAGGATCCGAATCATAGGGCCCGACGTTGCGACTAGATTCAGATCGGCTGTTGGGGAGTGCTTGGGTTTTTTTTTTTTGGGGATATACTGAGACGAATCGGTGCATGAGGATGCGACCAGATTAGAATCGGAACATGATGCATGACAGTGAAATGTTTTGCCATGACAGAGGCATGAATCGGTGTGCCGCACGTGCGACTGACAACGACCGGACTCTGGAGCATGTACTGAAATGAGGCCAAACAATTGGGGCACACCGGGACGAATCGGTGCATCACGGATGCGACTAGATTCAAATCAGAGTGCGGTATGTGACAGTTTAATGAAATTATTGCCAAGACAGAGGCGCGGATTGGTCGGGTCGTGGTAGCGACTGAGAATGAACCGGACTCTGGCACATGTACTGAAATGAGGCCGAAAAGCAACTGGGGCACGCCAAGACGAATTGGTGCATGAGGATGCGATTGGAGCACGTGAGAATGACCGTGGTTTCAATTTGGATGCTTTTCGGTGAAATTGGAAATTCCCATGACAGAGGCACGAATCGCTGCACCGCGGATGCGACTGACAACAAGCAACTCTGGAGCATGTACTGAAAATGAGGCTGAAAAACAACTGGGGCACGCTGGGACGAATTGGTGCATGAGGATGCGACTGGAGCATGTGAGAACGCGCGTGGTTTCAAATCGGATGCGTTTCTGGTAAAATGATTGACAGAAATTCCCATGACAGAGGCACGAATCGCTGTGCTGCGGATGCGACTGACAACGAGCAACTCTGGAGCATGTACTGAAATAAGGCCAACAACAACTAGGGCACGCTTGAGATAAACCTGCACATGAGAATGCGTGTGGATTCAAATCAGATGCGTGACAGTGAAATGAGTGACAGAAATTTCCCATGACAGAGGTGCGAGTCGGTGCACTGCGGGTGCAACAATGAGCGAACTCTGGAGCATGTACTAAAATGAGGCCAAACAACTGGGGCACGCCGGTACGAATCGGTGCATCGGATGCGACTTGTATTCGAACCAGATTGAAGGGTAAGTGAATCGAACGACTGAAATGTTTGCCATGACAGTGGCGCTAACAGGTGTGCTGCAATTTGCGACTGATAACGGACCTGACTGGAGTGTGAGATGCATGAGCCAGAATGACTAACACGAATCAGTGTATCGCAGAAGCGACTGGATTCGAATTGGAGTGAAGGGAAAACAAAATGTGACAAATTAAATTACTGTCAGCCTAGGTTCACATTGGAGCGAACTGTAATGCGATTTGAGAGATCAAATTGCTCGCATGACAAGTCGCAGCCTATTGGAGGCAATAGCACTGTTCCAATCGGTGTGACACAGATTTTGTGGCACCGCACCGATTTGCAAAAGTAGTTCCTGCATTACTTATGCTGTTATCCGGTGCGACTTCAATAGTCATCTGAGCATGAAGCCACACGTAGCACCTGAAATTGCACTGACCTTGCTACTTGCTATTTCAAGTTAAGTAGTGCGATTTCAAAGTAGCATCAATGTGAACCAGGGCTCAGTGAATGAGATGGAAAAAAAAAAAAAAAACTAGCAGGGATGAACCGGCGAGTCGCTGATGTGACTAAATTCGACCGGAGGGTAATGTAAAGTAAAATAAGTGGAATGATAGACAGTGCATTTCTAAGTGACATGGGCCTACTACGTGGCATGTGCTCATGAATTGCACAATAAGACCGTGGTCTTGCACAAACCTCAAATAAGGCTGCATATGGAGACTTGACGAATGACTCGCAAGTTCCACAGTGGGGTTTTGATGGCAAGGGTTATTTGGCAAAACGGTGCATTTGTACAAATCCTACCTGCGACAATTTGAAAAAAAGACTCGATCTACGAAAAGCACAGTGGGGGTGCAAGACATCTGAAGAGCATGGTGTTGCCCCGTGGATGATGCACAAAAAATTACTTTGGTTGGTAAACAAAGAGAGAAACGTGTGCAAACGATTTGTAGGTTCCACTGCAGGAACTAAAACACACGGCATGGGGGAAAACAACGAATGGCAACGGTAGAAAGCATACAATGTGTGTGACCCAAATCAGTACGTAAATATATGAAATAAATCCCATACGAATCAGAAGGATTAAATTGATCTGATATGAATTGGTTGTAGAGTGTACTCTGAAACTGAACACCCACCAACCAACCTGGCTAAGCCAGTGCAGAGAATGCATCAGGTGGGCCTAATTATCACCTCAATCAGCCACAGAAACCTGTACAAACAATACATGCTTGTCTCTAAATGGAAGAGACGACAAACCCATGGACAGTGAATCTTTATATACAGTGAAATCTACAGCGAGTGAGATCAGACAACGACCGACCGCGACTCAGAGGTTTGGAATTATAAATGAAACGTATGTTTGGCAGACCACAACTGAGAAGCAGGCTTTTTTTTTTTTTTTCTTTACGAAAGGATGCGGGACAGGTAGCATAACAAATTGCAAGATCGCACATGATGCGAAAGATTCGGAAAGTACCTGCGACAGTGAATGGGAATCGCCGACGAAGAGCACGAATGAAGAAGCCGAAATGCACCTGCGATCAAAATGCCAGGACTCACAAACGTGAGGTGAGCTGGGAAGAGTCAGCCCAGTGATGTGTGGTATGATTGGTATCACTCACAGGAAACCAAAAACGGCCACAGGTGAGTGGGCTGGTTAAATACCCCCGGGCTCCTCCCATTAATTCAGGCCAGCATACTGGCCTTGTTACTTGTTGCCGATCCCTTGACCGGCTTTTGTTTGAGACTGTCCCTTGTCATCCAACGGCTTTTGTATCTTACGCCATCTGGCCGTAAGTTCTAGAAAACCCTAACCTAACATGCTGGGAGATACCTCTAACAGAAGTTGACTAGTTTTGAGTCTTTTCAGCATAGTTAAGGCTCCTTTTTGTTGCGTTTCGGAAAGACTTCAGTGTGCAACCGCTCTAACTGGCTTTTGGACACCTTGTCCTTCATTGGCATGAATACCCGACGAGTAACAAAACAACTTGTGATGACTGGTATGCTGAATACCTGATACGCTAAAAGAATAGTTAGCTTGGCTACCTCCCCAAGAGGGGACTTTTCTCCTCTGTGGAGTCACCGTTTCTAGTGCGGGAAGTGAGTCTTTCTTTACTACAAAACCAGTTAATACAGTTGTCAACCTTGCTTGGGCCCCCTCGGACCACATGGGTTATTACAGGCTACTTTATCGCTCTTGCAACCAATGGGAAAAAGCCATTTGTTCAAATGAGATACTTATACTGTTGCTCTCTCTGAGTGTAACTTTATTTTTATTAATTTATTTTTTTCAGAGATTCAGAATTACCTCCCAGTAGGTCATTGTTGTGATGAGACTAGTTGGTTTCTCCATGATGGCTCCTCCCGACTTGATTAGAGTCTGTACTGGGACTTTTCCCAGAACCTGGAAGCCATTGCGCCATTATGTTGTCCAAACAAGGCTCACCAGAAGTCCTTGTTCCCGCAAGTCGGCCCTTATTGAAACCCAATATCCCAGGAAATGCCTGGAGATTGTGGAAAGGTCACTGTCTGCAAGATTAACTCGTAGTGCACTCTGATGGCCAAGTGAAGCTACTTGCTGAAACATGGGTATTTCGAAGTGTGTATACATTATACAGACACACCCTTGTGAACGACCACAACATACAGGGTATACAAGGTAAATACCGACCTATCATCACACACATAGGTTGGACTTGTGTCTATCCTCATCCTTACCCACTATGCGATTATGAAACTTGCTAGGTCTAAAGACCATCTACAGTCTTAGCCTAGGTTTCCACTATTGCGACATAAAATTGTGCGATTTTACTGTGATTTCTATGCGTCTTGAATCAATGCCTGTGTATTCTTCATGTCCATGGATCCAAGTTAAACCACAGTGGGATCAAAAGTAGTGTAGGGACTACTGTGAAGTCGCAGCGACTTGGGGGTCGCACCGCTTTGAACGATACTCTTTAAAAATAATGGAGTAGGATTTGTGGAGGTCAAGCCTTACTGACGGCTGGAGAGATTAAAGCGGTTGTAAACCGCATAAACTTTTTTTTTTCCCAAACCTGCAATGCAAAAGACATAATAGGCTAGTATGCACCGCATACTAGCCTATTATGAAATACTTACCTCGGAACGAGGTGTGTACCACTTACCTGGTCCACGCCGAGCAGGATGTCATCTTGCTCCGGCGTGTCTTCCGGGTATCGCCGCTCCAGCGCTGTGATTCGCTGGAGCGGCGATGACGTCACTCCCGCGCAAAATCGGCAGGGTCCGGCGGATGCCGGTCCTTCAGCCGTGGATTCCCCCCTGCGCATGCGCCGCCCGCATTGCGGGGGGAATATCTCCTAAACCGTGCAGGTTTAGGAGATATTCTCCTTACCTACAGGTAAGCCTTATTATAGGCTTACCTGTAGGTAAAAGTCCAAATAGTGGGTTTACAACCACTTTAATTGCAACGATGGCCTATGCAATTCTTTTGGATCCTCATCCTTCTGCTTGTTATTCAAGTTTTACTTTCGACTAACACCCATGTAGTCACAACACTTGTTCTCTGATGCATCATGGAGGGAATGCAATGAATTGGTAGAGGAATGAAAAAATTCCATTGGCTTCCTTAATGCACAGGACTCACGGATCCTAAGCTCAAATTTACATATAACTGTCAGCTGACCCTATTGGGCGGCTTGGGTTTAGGCAAAAAAAGATGATTATTGATTCTTCATTCTCCGCTATAGTTCTCCCAAGTTTAACTTGTCAGTCTTTTGGCTATCCTCTGGTCATTGGTGATTAACATAATGAATCAATCTTCCTTCTAGATATCGCCAGATCCGACTTGAACAGTCACCACTCTGACTTAAAGCGGCATGTGTTTACTTGTGGGATGGGCCATAAGGGTTCACTGGCCACAATGATTTCTGGAGAAACAGCATACAGTCTTGTATCCGCAGTGACTGAACTGCATCATTGGCTATTCCATTTTCAATCTAGGATCCGCCATCATAGAGAGCTTATCACTGACCAGAGCTCTGCTTTCATCCTGCTAAATCGCAGGTCACAACAACACTACTTAACAGTAGTATGAACCTTGTTCATCTCCAGATCTGTTTGCTGTCCCAGGGTCTCTGCAAGGATATTGTTTCTTCTGTTGGAAGAATGGCACCCTTGGTTAATCTGATGAAGCCCGTTTGGCCGGCTGCTTTTGAGGCAGAGGTACCCTTTAGATGACTTTGCTTGAATAGCTTAGTACCTGAGTTCCACAGAGTCAGTTTGGACAGGGGTTAAAGTCTCCGCTTTTTGCTTCTGATATGCCAACTTGCCATAGCAATTTCCCAGAAGCAAGCTCTGAGGTAGAGGCAGGGCCGGACTGGCCAACCGGGAAAATTCCCGGTAGGCCGCCTGCTTTTGCCTGCTGTCACTGCCTCAGTCTGCCTGTCAGTCAAATATAATCAGCGGCGGGCCGCAGCCGCGGCCACCGCTCTTTTCAATTGTGCAGGGGTGACGGCTGCACTGAGTTCCCTGGGGCTGCTTTTGCATACCTGCAGACTACGGTAGTTAAAAGCAGCCGGCGGGTTGCGGCCGCCATGCTCGCCGCCGCACTTGCCTTCTTGAACTAGTCCTGACGTTTTGTTTCTCCTGCTTGGCTCCTCCCCTTAGACACATGATCAGTGATGCTGCTCACTGATTAGCTAGGTAGCTTACCTAGCTAATCAGTGAGCAGCATCACTGATCATGTGTCTAAGGGGAGGAGCCGAGCAGGAGAAACAAAATGTCAGGACTAGTTCCATCGTCCCGTGCGGCGCCAACAATGTCTTCACGGTCACGAGTGAGGGGAGAGCCGCAGAGGAGAAGTGAACGGCGTCGCCACCCTGCCTTGGAGCACAAGGTGAAGAAATACATATTAATGCAATTTATATAACGAATCTCTCTCTTACCATATCTGCACCCCCCCCCCCTTCTCTCTCTGTCACCTACCTTTGCTGCCCCTGCAATAAAATTTAAATCTGTATAATAAGATTTGGAGAGAGGGGGGGGGGGGGTGCACCGTGCAATGCCTCGTGAGAGAGATTATTATACAGGTTTAGGTTACAATTTGCACCCCCCTCTCTCTGTCACCTTTTCTGCCCCTGCAAATTGTAATAAAAAAAAAAGGCAAAAACGCCCAAAAAATTCCCACCTGTCCTCCTGCGGCTGCCTCCCGCACTATAGCCCCAGCGGTACGGCACTTTACCTAAAAAATTTGGTTACTTAGCTGTTGGCAGTATGGAGGAGTGTGACAGGCACCCACCATGCTCATTTACGAGTGTGACCGGCCACTCGGCCAGATTGTCATTTGTTTGACTGGAGGAGGCTCCACCTACCCTCCTCTGCGCTCTTCCTTAATCTTTTCCCCGAGCGAGCGGGTCGGTAAGTGCCGTCACCCGTCACGTGAGGTTGTTTCTTAGGCTACTTTCACACTGGGGCGTTGTGCCGTCGGCAGTAAAGTGTCAGTATTTTAGCAGCGCTTTACTGTCATTTTTGCGGCGCTATTCAGCCACTAGCAGGGCGCCTCATAGACTTTTTGAAGCGTCCTGCCAGCACAATGCTAGCGGCCCAAAAGGATAAAAAATATAAACGGCCGCAAAGTGCTGCTGCAGCAGCGCTTTGCTGGCGGTTCAGCGCTGCTGCCCATTGATTTCAATGGGCAGGGGCGCTTTAGAAGCAGTGTGTACACCGTTCCTACAGGGCCTCAAAGATGCGGCTAGCTGGACTTTTTTGAGCATCCTGCCAGCGCACCGCTCCAGTGTGAAAGCTTTCGGAGCTTTTTGGAGTGAGAAGAGAGGCTCTTTCAGGGCATTTTGTAGCGCCTGCACACTGAGGCGCTTTGCAGGCGCTATAATGCAAAAAATAGCGTCTGCAGAGTGCCCTGAAAGAGTGGTTCCATTCACTCCAGTGTGAAAGCCCAAGTGCTTTCACACTGGAGCGGTGCGCTGGCAGGACATTAAAAAATTTCCTGCAAGCAGCATCTTTGAGGCGCAGTAGGAGCGGCTCCTAAAGCGCCCCTGCCCATTGGAATCAAAGCGACACTTTGCGGCTATTTAAAAGCACCCTGCTAGCGGCTGAATAGTGCTGCTAAAAATAGGGGCGCTTTACTGCCGATGCCCCCACCGCCCCAGTGTGAAAGAGGCCTTAAAGTCATCATCATGTGTGATTGTGCGTGTGTGCTAAGCAGACAGGGCCGCTGGTGATCCTACTCCCTCTCTCCCCCTGTACAGTGTCGGAGGCACTGGCGCAGCATTGACAGAGGACTGTATCCATTACAAGGAAACACCCCCCTGCACTGCTGCGTGTCCCTGACCATCACAGTGCCACTGCCAGTGAGTGTGACCTGTATGTGTACCACTGCGTGCAGTCACTGTCTGATGTTCCATTCCACTCTGCCTTTCTGCCCAGTGCTGTGCCCATGATACACCGCACGATTCCTCTGCATTTATGGGTGCTGATATTGCCACATTTATGGGTGCGGTTACCACATTTATGGGTGCTGATATTACTGCATTTATGGGTGCTGTTACCACATTTATGGGTGCTGATATTACTGAATTTATGGGTGCTGTTACCACATTTAAGGGTGCTGATATTGCTGAATTTAAGGGTGCTGATATTGCTGCATTTAAGGGTGCTGGTAAGGCCATATTTATGTGTAATGGTAAGGCCGCAATTATGGGTGCTGATGTTACTGCAATTATGGGTGCTGATGTTACTGCAATTATGGGTGCTGATATCACTGCAATTATGGGTGCTGATATCACTGCAATTATGGGTGCTGATATCACTGCAATTATGGGTGCTGATATCACTGTATTTATGGGTGCTGGTAAGGCCACATTTATGGGTGCTGCTAAGGCCGCTTTTATGGGTGCTGATATTACTGCAATCTTGGGTGTTTTTTTTGTTATGGTTATCTGAAAGATGGGTTTCAAATGTTTTGACAGGGGCGCAGTTTCAGTGCTTGCCATAGGCGCCATTTTCACTAGAAATGCCTCTGCTCTCGCCGTTGCACCCTCTCTCACCGTTGCACCCTCTCTCTCTCTCTCTCTCATCGTTGCACCCCTCTCTCTCACCATTGCAGCCTGGCCCCTCTCTGGCTCTCTCATGGATTTCTCTTTTTTTTTGGGCTGGTATATTAATGCTGTGGGGCTGGTATGAAATTATTTCCAGGGCTGGTTTTCATTCCCAGTCCGGCCCTGGGTAGAGGTTGCCTTTAAATAAACACAGTTGTTTGATTAGGCTTGGTATGGAGCCATTAGTGACTGTAGGCCTTCTCAGTCTCTGCCCATTTGTCACTGTCTTTGGCCTGCAACCCTGTTTTGCATTCTGGCCGACACACCAGTTACCACCAGACCACTATGATTACTGTAGCGATTTCTTGATCTGCCCCTTCTGGCAGTTAACTACATAGTGGTTTTTTTTTCCAGGGCTAAAGAGGATCTGTCCCTTATCGCAGAAGCAGGTAGACTGGTGTTGAAGGATGGAGATTTACACTCATTATGCCCATAATGTGCACTCTTTTAGGATATAGCATATACCTACCTGCCCTCACACTTCATTAAAGTTTCTGGTCTCTAGGAAGGCTGATTGCTACTGGTTCACAGATGAGCTGAAAGCCTGGAGCCATGCCTGGGGTTATTTTCCAAAAATAGTAACCACTAAAAACCCCATATCTCTCTGTGGGGTACCCCAAACAACACAAGCAATTACCTATGGCTAACATGTAAGTACTAAGGAATGTGACTAAACAGATCCTGACCTTTATTTTAGCACCAAGGTCAGCATGTAAATGCATAGAAATCAACACATCACAGCCTACCTACTGTAGAGTTAAAGTGGATGTAAACCCCCAAAAAAATTATGTTACAATGTAGAGTATAAGATTTCCTATCATCTGTGCCCAGTCTTGCCACACAGAGTTAATCCAGCACTGAGCAATCCTCTTTTATTGTTCAGTGAAATACAACAGACTTGCATATAAAAACCTGTCTAAATAAAAAGTCCTTACCACCCCCTTGCTTCGAGTGACAGGTTATTTACATATCTCGTGCACTAGCCTGGACACATGCACATTCCTGGATGTTTATCATAATATTGGGGAGTGATTCACAGTCCATTGTGACAAGGAAATGTATGGTGCAATGAACAGCCAGCAGAATATACTCAGAGCTTGAGTGATCTTCTTCTTCTTATTATTATTGTTCTATTGCAATGTGGTGTGTCTGAGGTCACCTGATCACATATGCAACATTTCTTTATATTACCAGGATGGGTTATGTGGGGGAGGGGTGGATTTCTCACTTGTTATACTTACACCCAGTAAGGCTGAATGAACTTAGGGCTGGTTCACATTAGTGCGAGATTGCAAGTGATTCGCACCGCACTGCTGTTCAGATCACATGCGTTGTCTGTGCGATGCGATTTCAGCCATACAAACTGTATGGCTGAAATCGCATCTCATTTGGACCAAACACGCACAGGACCCTTTTTTGGTCCACACCAGAATCGCATGGGTGTTCACACCTATGCGATCTGATTCACAGTCAAACTGTAAGTTCGCAGTGCGATATGTGAGCTGAAATGGGGGTGACATTACCATTGTATGACACTCCCCAGCAGTTCGCATGTGCGAGTCGGGTGCGATGTGGGAACCTGCAGTGGATTTGCAGGTTTCCCGAATCGCACCGGTGTGAACCAAGCATACAGCCTACAAATGTCACCTGACTGCTCCCACCAAGGCTCGGTTCACACTGGTGCAATTCGGGAACCCTGTGAATCTACTGCGGGTTTCCACATCGCACCCGACTCGCACGGCAGTTCACACTGCCATATGCAAACTGCTGGGGAGTGTCATACAATGGCAATGTCACCCCCATTTTAGCTCGCATATCGCACTGCGAACTGACAGTTTGGACATGAATCGGATCGTATAGGTGTGAACACCCATGCGATTCTGGTGTGGACCAAAAAAAGGGTTCTGTGCGTGTTTGGTCCAAATGAGATGCGATTTCAGCCATACAGTTTGTATGGCTGAAATCACATCGCACAGACATCACATGTGATCTGAACAGCAGTGCGGTGCGAATCACTTGCAATCTCGCACAGCGCACTAATGTGAACCAGCCCTAAATTCATTCAGCCTTACTGGGTGTAAGTATAAAAAGTGAGAAATCCACCCCTCCCCACATAACACATCCTTCTGGTAATATAAAGAAATGTTGCATATGTGATCAGGTGACCTCAGACACACCACATTGCAATAAAACAATAATTAAAGAAGATCACTCAAGCTCTGAGTATATTCTGCTGGCTGTTCATTGCACCATACATTTCCTTGTCACAATGGACTGTGAATCACCCCCCAATATTATGATAAACATCCAGGAATGTGCATGTGTCCAGGCTAGTGCACAAGATATTTAAATAACCTGTCACTCAAAGCAAGGGGGCGGTAAGGACTTTTTATTTAGACATTTTTTTTTTTTGGAAGTCTGTTGTATTTCACTGGACCATAAAAGAGGATTGCTCAGAGCTGGATTAACTCTGTGTGGCAAGACTGGGCACAGACGATAGGAAATCTTATACTCTACATTGTGACATAAAAAAAAAGAAAATATTTTGTTTGGGGTTTACATCCACTTCCATACCAGGCACTTACGCACCTTCCCACCCAAGCCAATTTTCAGCTTTCAGCGCTGTCGCACTTTGAATGGCAATTGCGCGGTCATGCTACACTGTACCCAAACAAAATTGGCGTCCTTTTTTCCCCACAAATAGAGCTTTCTTTTGGTGGTATTTGATCACCTCTGCGATTTTTTTTTTTTGCGCAACAACTAAAAAAAGTCTAAAACTTTTGAAATTTTTTTCTGTTATTTTTTTCGTAAATAAGTATGTTTTCTCTTACAATTACGGGCACTGATATGGCGGCACTGATGGGCACCGATGAGATGGCACAGATGGACATCAATGTGGTAGTACTGATGGGCACCGATGAGGTGGCACTGATGGGCACTGATTGGCGGTGCTGGTATGCGGCACAGATGGGCACTGATGGGTACTTATGGGTGGCACAGATGGGCACTGATAGGTGGGCACTGGGCATGGATGGGCACTGTGGGGTGGCACTGATGGACACTGTGGGGTGGCACTGATGGATCCATGTTGCCAGTCAGTGCCCATTTGTGGGCACTGATTGGCATCTTTTTTTTTTTATTGCTCCTTTTTTTTTGCCCTTTCCTGGTGGTCCAGTGTGGCGATCCGAGGGGGGGGGCTGTGCTGATAAACAATCAGCGCGAACCCCCCCTGTCAGGAGAACCGCTGATCGGCTCTCCTCTACTCAACGGCTCTTCCTGTTTACATCGTGATCAGCCGGAGGCTCTTTACCGAGATCGGAGATGCAGGGTGTCAGACTGACACCCCGCATCACCGATCGCCGCGCTGCGCGCCCCCACGAAGTCCTGCAGGATGTCAATAGACATCCAGTCAGGATTTCAGAACCAACTGTTATTGACCGGGCGGGAAGTGGTTAATGTAATCACAGGCAAGCAGCGCAAGTTAATAGTCATCTGACAATTAGCACTAGCAGGTTAAACCTACCTAGACGCATGTACCACCAAGGAGACCAGTGAGCCCATCCTGCAGGGCCAAGCCCTGCATTAAAATGAAAGGGCTCTCAGTATCACCTGTTATCAGTTCAAGCTTTAGCAATACTGCAAACACATCCTTCAGTCTGTTTGATATTAGTAAACAGAGTGGCACTACGGACATCCAGTTACATTCACATGTGTGATATATGCTTTTCAGAAATGCAAACTAACATACCTGCAGAAAATAAGTCAAGACTGTAAAGCCAGGCTTGTTCAGTTAAAAGGAAGGCTTCAGCCCAGCACAGCACACCTGCTATCATCATTAGCAGTATTGCAGACACAAACCACAGCCCTTCAGAAATGCAAGTTTAACCACATACTTGCAGCAGTAACTGAATAGAATTGTGCACCATGTGGTGCCTTGCCACCTGCATGCTTCATGTCCAAAGTCCAAGGAATGTCCATCCATGGCGTCATGATACATGAGCAATCGCTAGAGACCAGATGCCCTCACGCCCATATCTTCCTGGATCCTGCTGGGGTTAGGTCTCCCCCATATAGGCGTTCATGTCTGCCTGTACCATGGGGAGCTTCATCACAGGAGAGGCTTGAACCTGTGCGGCTTGGCCAGAAGTGTCCGGCAAGGTGAGGGAAAAGAAAAATTCCTGCTTTCTAGAAGTAGCATAACAGGCTGTAGCAGTGAGGAAAAAAAGAGAATACTGCAGGAAGGGAGGAGACCTACTTTTATAGGATAACCGGTCCTGATTAAGCAGGGGGGCGGAGCCCTTCCCATACGTGTTTGCTGGAGGATCAGCGAGGCAGCTGCTGGATTTCACAGGCCTCCCTGGTACCCATCCACAGGAATCACGGGCCGCATTGCAGCACTCCCCTCCGCCTGATTCCTCTCCTGCAACCCCGGGAACGCAGAGTCCAGCAAAATAAAGATGAGGATGGATCTCCCTGACCAGGCCCCAGCCACAGTGAGTACAGGCCTGCAAAACAATTCTGCTATATCCTCTCTGCAGTCATCCATAGCACAGTTCCCAACAACAGGGCAACCGGTGCTGGACACCACTATGAAGGACATGCTAGTGACATTGCAGTCTTCCCTCATGTCTAACTTGTCATCACTGATCAATAAGTTTTCACTAGAAATGAAACATATGGATAATAGGATGCAATTTATGTAAAACAAAATGGAGGAATGCACTGAGGCAGTTAATGATTTGGTAGATGCTTATACTGAACAAGAAGATGACACTCTATGGATCAAAGCGAAGCTCAGGGACCTCGAGGACCGCTCCAGGCGCAATAACCTTAAAATCCGCGGGATCCCTGAGTCCGTCCAACCCAAAGAGCTTCTCAATTTTGCCAGCACAATGTTTTCCAGCATGCTCCCTGAGCTTTCCCCAATTAAACTCACTGTTGACCGCATCTTTAGACTTCCTAAACCCCGCCATCTTGATGCAGATATACCCCGAGATGTTCTCCTGAGATTTCACTTTTTCCAGGCTAAAGAGTAGATCCTTATGAAGGCAAGGGAACTCTCTCCACTTTCAGCGCCATACTCAGATATTCAGCTCTATACAGACCTGTCCTGATATACACTTCAATTGAGGAGGCAGGAGTCCATCACAAAAGCTCTAAACAATCACAAAATCAAATACAAGTGGCGCCATCCAGCGACCATCTTGGTCACTTACAATGGCATACCTCACACCGTCTCCACCCTGGAAGGGGGCATGAAGCTTCTGCAATTCTCCCAGAACCCTCCCGCAACCAACCAGACCCTGCCGGAGTCCCTAATCTGTTTACTTTTGATCTCGGCAGGGAAAAATACAAAAAGCAGAACCAGACACCACGTCACTGAGCGACTTTACCTGTCTGGTCTGGTCATGCGCTCTGTCATCTGCTTGCTGAACTTTCCCCCACTCCTGGTCAGATGCTCAATTGAGCCATCTGTTGCTGGTGCACCTGTTTCTACCCCCTGCTGTTTTTTTTTGTTTTGTTCCGTACCTGTTCTATTTTTGCATTTTTTCTTTTGTTTTCCCTTTTGGTTTTCACCACCAGTTTACTTACCACTATCACCTACGTGACATCCAACTGTCCTGGGCACACACAGACTGTTTGTATTACACCTAGTGGGTTATCATCTTGTTTTGTTTTGTACCTTTCTAGTAGCCTGATAATGTTTCGATACTGGTACTGCTAAAGGACCGACTCCAACCCAATCCAGCTTCCTCAGGTTTGGTACGTCCACACCTACAACTGTAAGTACTTCCAGTTCTAATTTTTATTTTGATTTTTGTTTTTATTTTTTTGCAACACCTCTCCACAAACCATGGGGATCAACATTCTATCCCTCAATGCCAAAGGGTTGAACCACCCAGTGAAACGTGCATCCTTATGGAAGTCAGCGATTGCCCTTAACTGTGACGTGTTGTGCGTCCAAGAGACACACTTTGCCCTGAACGCTTCCCCTAAGTGTCAACATAGACAATTTCCACATGTATTCCAAGCCTCCTACTCCAAGAAACAACGCGGAGTAATGATCGCCATCAGAGACTCTGTTCTGTTTCAACTACAGCAATGTGTCACAGACCCGGAAGGTCGGTACATTCTTTTAAACTGTACAATTAACAATGTGCCATACACTTTATTCTCTGTTTATGCACCGAACTATAGCCAACTGTCCTTTATTAGGAAGACTCTGAAGGCAATCAGAAAGATCCAAAAGGGACATTTACTAGTGTGTGGAGACTTCAATATGGTCCCAAATAACACAATGGACTCCACGGCGGGTTACAAAAGACGTACATCTACTTTAGATACTTTTATATCTGCCAATGACCTGTATGATGTATGGAGGTGTTGTCATGCAAGCGAGCGGGACTACACGTTCCTCTCGCCGCATCACAACACCTACTTGAGAATAGATTTGTTTTTAGCTGATAAGTGGTTGGTACAAAAAAATTCACAGTCTACAATTCACACCACCACCTGATCAGACCATGCCCCTGTTAGTATTACTGTCTCAGATGACTCGTCCCATCCCAGTTCCTACATCTGGAGAGCTAATAACTACCTCCTCAACACCCCATGCTACTCTACACCCATCAAACAACGCCTAGAAGAGTATTTTTTACTCAATCAAACTTCAGTGTCTGACCCGCTGGTGGTATGGAACGCCCACAAGGCAGTGATAAGGGGGGTATTCCTCCAAATGGGAGCTAGGGCCAAGAAAAAAAGAACTCAAAGACTTGACGAACTTACGACCAACATAGCCTCCGCGGAGGCCCGAAATAAGACCAATCCCTCACCACACCTACAAGCTAAAATTTTTACTTTTAGACAGGAACTACGATCCCTTCTTTTTGAAAAACATGAAAAGATGTTCAGATTACTCAAAGCCACTTCTTATACTACAGGGAACAAAGCTAGTAAAGCACTGTCCCTGCGAGTCAAGGACCACAGAAACAAAACAAAAATCCCATTTCTATATCACCCCCACACCAACGAAAAACTTCTTAAGCCCCAATCAATAGCAAATGCCTTTAGTAAGTACTATGAGGCTCTATATAACCTCAAAGATGATCCCTCCACCACCCAAACCTCCCCTGATATGATTAAAACATTCCTAGATGGTGTAAATCTCCCATCCGTCACTCCTACACAACTCTCTATGTTAAATGATCCCTTCACGGTTAATGAAATACTAAAAGTTATCAATAAACTCCCCTCCTCCAAATCCCCCGGGCCAGATGGCTTCACGGGGGAAAACTATAAACAATTTAAACAAATCCTAGCCCCCACTCTATGCCAAATGTTCAACTTAGCTACCAAGTCTGCCTTTTTCCCTGCTGAAGTGCTCGCTGCTATGGTGGTAGCCCTGCCTAAGCCGGGCAAAGAACACGATTCCCCTAAAAACTTCCGGCCTATCTCGTTGCTCAATCTTGACTTAAAAATGTACGCCAAACTCATAGCCAACAGACTTGAAGGAATTTTCCCATCCCTTATCTCTCCAGACCAATCAGGTTTTACCAAGGGGCGCCAAGCCTCGGATGCAACTAGACGAATGACTAATGTTATTCACCACGTTGAGACCACCAAATTGCCTTCTCTGCGTCTATCTCTTGACGTAGAGAAGGCATTTGACAGGGTCCATTGGGGGTACGTTTCGGCAGGGTTGACCAAATTTGGCCTCACAGGTTGTATACACGATGCGATCATGGCTCTGTATTCTAACCCCTGGGCTCGAGTATTCTCGGCGGATGCCCTCTCAATGCCCTTCCAAATCTCCAATGGTACGAGACAAGGTTGCCCATTATCACCCTTAATATTCAATTTTGTTATGGAACCCCTAGCAGAAATGATAAGATCTAACGTCAAAATCTCTGGTATATCTATAGCGGGCGTGGAACACAAAATCAGCTTATTCGCGGACGATGTGATCCTCTTGATCACTGACCCTGATCACTCTCTGCCCCAGATCCAAAGGACGCAGGCCTGGTTTAGTGATGTGTCTTTTTACAAGGCTAATGAAACAAAATCATACATACTCAATTTGGGGTTAGACGAACCCACTAGGAAATTACGTTTCCCATACGTCTGGGCGGAAAATAGCATACCGTATCTAGGAATCCAACTAACTGCTTCAACTAAAGCGTTGTTCTCCTCTAATTATCTGCCGGCTCGCACTAAACTACAAGCAGATCTCACCAGACTGGCGTCCTTTGAGTTCTCATGGTTAGGCCGCTTAGCGGCATTCAAAATGTTCCATCTTCCTCAAATACTATATTTATTCCGGACCATCCCCATCCCTATACCCACGATTTACTTTAACTCATTACAGTCAATCCTATCAAAATGTATTTGGCAGGGCAAGAAGGCCAGATGTAGCCACATTCAATTGGTTAAGCATCGTCTAGCAGGTGGTCTGGGATATGTTAACTTCCAAGATTATTACATGGCATCCATCCTCGCGCAAACAAGGGAATGGTTTCTACCCTCCCCTCCTCCTACATTATGGGGAAAAATAGAAGAATCCTTAGTTCCACGCAATAACCTTTCTTCCTGGCTACTCGCTGCCAACCTAGGGGCAAAACTAGCCCCCCCCCCCCGATTGTCTCCGACTATACTAGCGACCATTAGAGTTTGGGCCCATTTCCATCAGTTGCCAGCAACTCACCCCATACAATCATTAGTTCCCATTCCTATAGAAGCCCTACAACATTTGATGGCCTCATCATCCCACTCCTCTTGGAAAGACAAAGGCATAACCCACTTATGTAATCTGGTTACTACTGACAGACTCAAAACATTCTCTGAACTACAAGACGAATTTCGAATCCCAAACTCTGACTCATTCCTCTATCTACGCACCAAACATTGCCTTGCTTCTCTGGCACCTTGGACTTGTACAATCCCTCAACAAGCCTGGATCTACTTTAGATCCCCTATGGTCCATCAAAAGGGTATATCTTTGTTTTATAATTTACTTCGCTCTAAAACTACATTCACTAGCTCTATTGCGCTGACCAGGTGGAAAAAGATCTGGAAAAACACTCCACACTAGATCAATGGGAAAAGGCCTGCCACTCCACAGCTTGCATTTAAGTTAACCTATCGTTGGTATCTGACTCCTGACAAGCTGTCCAAATTTGACTCTTCGCTTGAGAATACATGCTGGAGGAAGTGTGGGAAAAAGGGTGATTTACTACATATTCTATGGGATTGCCCCAAACTTGCCTCTTTTTGGCGATTGGTGTTTCAACTAATCTCTGACATTACAAAACTAAAAGTAGACAAGCAACTGTCCCTGCCATTGCTATCTTTGACTATAGAACGCTTCCCTAATCCAACGAGGAATATCATACTACATATACTCTTAGCCGCACGCCTCAGTATTACTAGAAAATGGAAAGACCCAGACCCCCCCACTCCTCAAGACGTGATCCATACTACCCATACGCATTTTACACATGAAACGACACTTACATTACGTCACCGTGACAAGACACAGAACCTTTCGAAACTGGCAACAGTGGACTGACTGGACTGACTCCCCTGGTCTTGCCAATTCGTTCGAATCTCATCTTTGAATGATGCCTTTTTGTAGAGGTTACAGCGTTCTACTGTTAACTACCCACCACCCTACCTTTGTTTTCTTTACTTTCACTGATTATCCACAATCCTTCTGCCGATGATTTGGCTTAGGGCGCCTTTATAGGTATCCAGGGTCTGACCTACGTGGGGGGGGGGGGATGCCTTCACACTGACACAGTTTAGCACCCTGTGGGGGTGTTCGGGGGGGAGACGCCCTCCTCTCTTCTCCTATAATGGGTGTATGTTTCTCTGATCACCTTGGAATACTACGTTATGCTATGTTCTATATTTGATATCCCAAATTGTTTGTTACATTACCTGCTCAGTTGTGTGTGCCGTACTCCGCCTACTCCATCAATTGACGGATTGTTGTACCATCCTGTTTTACTGTTTAATTTGTTGTCTCATAAAAAGAGACGAATGTTATGCACGTGTACCTATGAATATGTACCTTGTAAATCCTTCAATAAAAATGTATTGAGTAAAAAAATAAACACACACCCCCTTTGTCCCTAGTGGTCTGTCCAGTGTCCTACATGCACTTTTATATAATAAAAACTATTCTTTCTGCTCTGGAAACTGGAGATTGTCCATAGCAACCAAAAAGTGTCCCTTTATGTCAAAAGTGGTTTTAGACCAGCTAAAAAACAGTGAAAGTAAATTAGAATCACTTGCAGAATTGAGCGATAGTGATTTGTGGGGAAATTCATCATCAAACACTGGAAGTAATAATTTTTATTATTATTATTATATGTTATAATTATTTATATTTATTCAATATATTATAATTTATGATTTTGTGTTTAAAATTTTATTATACCCGGGATGTTTACTAGACTCTTGTTTGGGCAGATTTGAGTGAGTTATTCCAAAGAATTGCAGGCCTACAATATAAAGCCAAAGCCAAATTTCCATGCAAAATAATGGTACTGCTTTCAGCACCTAAAAGCTGAAAGAATTATACCGCCGGGGAGGTTAAATGGTAAGACATTTCACAAATGTAATCACTGTTTAGTGTTTTGTGTGTGTGTGTGTGGGGGGGGGGGGTTGTACTAATGGGGGATATTTTTTAAATTTCAGAGTTCTGCTTTAAATCTGTCACCAGACATGCCTCAGACTAGAATGAATGGCCAGCTTCCACCAAATTATCACATCTACTCCAGGCAGCGTTTTGTACGTAGAGAGGAAAGAGGAGGGGACCTCATAGTGTAGTATTTCCAAACATTGTTTTATTAAAAACCTCCATGTACTCACAGGATCAAAGAACAGTTAGGTACTAGAAGAAAAACAAATACTGACCGCTGGGTCAGCATGATGATGATGATATCACCCCACCTGGAGAAGCAGACAGTCCTCTGACGATGATCTTTGGGACGATACACATGGGGGGCAAGCCAAGGCAGCGTTTGTCTTTGTGCTAGTACTTTGCTGTTCTTTTGATCCTGTGAGTACATAGATATTTGAATAAAACAATGTTTGGAAATGCTACACTATGAGGTTCCCTCCTCCTTCCTCACATCTACTGGAGTAGATGTGATAATTTGGTGGAAGCTGATTATTAATTCCAGTGAAAAGGATTCTCCTTTCTGGCGACCATTAAAGCAAAATCAACCCCCTCGTGCCGATGTACCAAATATATGTGGCCCCGCTGGACCGTTTTTTTTTTTCTTCATGGGGCTGGATATCTGACTTTTATGCGTGTAGTGTCCTGACAGCACGCTCCCAGCACAGAGACCGGGCTCTCATCAGCAGCCCCGAGTCCCATACTAACGATCGGGACGTGGATCTCCAGGTTCTGGAACAAATGACCGCTGTGATTGCCTCTGATTGGCTATCACTGTGATCCACATTATGCCCCTGTGTTTCCCTCTCTGTGAATAGAGAGGAGAGATACATTGGGCCTGATTTACCAAGCCTTTACTCCATGACTCATGGAGTAAAAGCAGGAGTAGCAGCCGTTTGGCCATTTACTAAAGAAATACGCTGCTAGTGCAGTGTATTTCCCTAGTTACTAATGTGCTCCGTGCGCCCAGGAGAGGGTGCATTGTGCACCAGTACAGACCTGGCGCACGGCACATTGAACTGTAAATTGCGGGGGTTTGGGCGGGAGTTTATTAGGGGGGGAGGTGGGGGGATGCAGGGGAAGTGAAGTGACATGTGTTTGAATGTGTTTGGCGGGCCGAATTGAAAGGGAAAGTGTTTTTTGAAAACAGATCCCCGTACGCTTGCACAGTGCGCCTGAACCTTGGGAGGTTCATTTGCATACTGGGCATGCGCAGAGAGAAATTTCGGCGCTTCCCGTGCGCCTTGTCAGTACGCCGTGAAAATCTTGGTAAATACCAAGCGGCGTACCCGTGAATGCGCTGCGTGACGCGGCGCATGGGAATCTCCGAGCTGTTTTCAGCCATGAAGGGGAACTCCGCGCCAAATTTCAAACTTGAAATCGGCGCGGGTCCCCCTCCAGGGCTACATTAGGCTCTTAGGCTTGGTCCGGAACGTGAGGGGTTAAACCCGTGCCGATTCGGCGCGGGGGTCCCCCCCCAGATCCAAACCAAGCCCTCATCCCAAGCATGCAGTCTGGCCCGGACAGGAATGGGGGCGGGGACGAGCGAGCGCCCCCCCCCCTCCTGAGCCGTACCAGACCGCATGCCCTCAACATGGGGGAGTGTGTGCTGTGGGGGAGCCACCCCACAGCACTCTTGTCCCCATGTCGATAGGGACAAGAGCCTCTTCCCGACAACCCTTGCCATTGGTTGTCGGGGTATGCGGGCGGGGCTAATCGGAATCTGCGAGCTCCCTTTAATAAGGGGGCCCCCAGATGCCGGCCCCCACACTATGTGAATGAGTATGGGGTACATCGTACCTCTACCCATTCACATGGGGGAAATGTAAAGTAAAATAAAACACCACACAGAATAAAATATTTTATTAATCTGCTCCGGAGCCCCCCCTTTCTTCTTTAGCTCTCTTACAAGGGGGGGTTTCTTCTCTCCCGATCTTCCGCCGGGACCCTGGGCTTCGGTGATTTCTGCCGGGGGAGGGCGCCATCCCTCGGTCCTCTCCGGAGCCTTCCGCCGGATGCCCCCACCCCATTTAAGCTCTTTTTCATTAGGGAGGGGCATCCGGCCTTCGGGGTCTTCTGCCGGGGGATGGCGCCTATCCCCCGGTCTTTCCGGTGCCTTCTGCCAGGGTTCCGGTCTTCCTGGTCTTCTGCCGGGGGTGCGCCAACTCCCCGGTCTTTTCTCTGCTCCCTCTTCTGCCTGGCTCCCCCGCGGAGCCAGGGCTTTCTTCCATCTTCTTTCTTCTCTCTTCCTTCTTCTGCCTGTCTCCTCCGGGAGCCCAGGGCTTGTCTCCGCTGTCCTCTCCCTTCTCTTCCATTGGATGTTGACACAACGAGGTTCCGCGCTGACATGCCGTGTCAGCGGTGGGCATGGACTTATATAGGGTAATGCCACCATGTGACCTCAACCCATGTAACATCACATTCCCTGGGCATGATGGGAATGTGATGTCACATGGGTTGAGGTCACATGGTGGCATTGCCCTATATAAGTCCATGCCCACTGCTCAGACGGCATTCCAGCGCCGGACCTCGTCGTGTCAACATCGAATGGAAGAGAAGGGAGAAGACAGCGGAGACAAGCCCTGTGCTCCGCGGAGGAGACAGGCAGAAGCGGAAGGCATCGCAGAAGCCCGCGGGTGTCGCCCCCCTGGCGGAAGACACCGTACAAGCCCGGGACCCTCCCCCAAAGGCAGGAGCCTCACTGGTGAAGGGGGGTCCCGGGGGAATTACGTCGCTGAAGATGGGGGTGGGGTGCCAGTGCACCCCCCCCCGCAGAAACCGTCGTGGAAGCCCGGGACCCTCCCCCAAAGGCAGGAGCCTCACTGGTGAAGGGGGTCCCGGTGAATTACGTCGCTGAAGACGGGGGTGGGGTGCCAGTGCACCCCCCCCCGCAGAAACCGTCGTAGAAGCCCGGGACCCTCCCCCAAAGGCAGGAGCCTCACTGGTGAAGGGGGTCCCGGTGAAAGACGGCGAAGCCCGGGGCCTAATGGGGTGGTGGTGGGGGGCCCCGGCAGAAGACCCCCGGCAGACTAATAAATTAATTTATTCATGTGTGGTGTTTTATTTCTTTACATTTTTTTCCCCAGGTGAATGGGTAGGGGTACGATGTACCCCCATACTCCTTCACATAGGGTGAGGGGCCGGAATCTGGGGGCCACCTTATTAAAGGGGCCTCTCAGATTCTGATAAGCCCCCCGCCCGCATACCCCGACAACCAACGGCCAGGGTTGTCGGGAAGAGGCTCTTGTCCCTATCGACATGGGGACAAGAGTGCTGTGGGGGGGCAGTGCCCCCCTCCCCCACAGCACACACTCCCCCATGTTGAGGGCATGCGGTCCGGTACGGCTCAGGAGGGGGGGGCGCTCGCTCGTCCCCATTCCTGTCTGGCCAGACTGCGTGCCTGGGATGAGGGCTTGGTTTGGATCTTGGGGGGAACCCCACGCTGGTTTTCGGCGCGGGTTTAACCCCTTATGTTCCAGACCAAGCCTAAGAGCCTGGTATGCACCTGAAGGGGAACCCACATTTTTTTTTTTTGGGTCTGGAGTTCCCCTTCATGAACAGCGATCTGTCATTTACCCATGTCAGTCCCCCCCCCCCTTCAGTTAGAACACACCCAGGGAACATATTTAACCCCTCCCTCGCACCTAGTGTTAACCCCTTCCCTGCCAGTGGCATTTTTAGAGTAAGCAATGCATTTTTACAGCACTGATCGCTAGAAAAATGCCAATGGTTCCAAAAAAGTGTCCGATGTGTCCGCCATAATGTCGCAGTACCGATAAAAATCGCTGATCGCCGCAATAACTAGTTAAAACAAAAAAAGCCATATTTTGTAGACGCTATAACTTTTGCCAAAACCAAACACTAAACGCTATTTGCGATTTTTTGGAACCAAAAAGATGTAGAATACGTATCGGCCTAAACTGAGGGTTTTTTATTTTTTAGAATATATATTTTTGGGGATATTTATTATAGCAAAAAGTAAAAATAATTTTTACATATGTGGGCGGGACTTACGCAAGTCCCGCCCACATATATAAACATCGTTCAAACCATACATTTGAGGTATTGACGCGTGCGTTAGAGCGAGAGCAATACTTTTACCACTAGACCTTCTTTGTAACTATAAACTGGTAACCTGGAAAAAAAAGAAAAAGGTCGCCTATGGGGATATTCACGGAATTAATTTTGGCCCCATTGCAGGAGTGTTTCCAATAGTAAAGCGTGACATGTAAGGTATCTATTTACTCGGTGTAACATCATCTTTCACATTATCCCCAAAAATTGGGCTCACTTTTGTGTTTTGTTAATTTTTAACCACTTGAGCCCGGACCATATTTCTGGTCAATGACCGGGCAAGTTTTTGTGATTCGGCACGGCGTCGCTTTAACTGACAATTGCGCAGTCGTGCGACGTGGCTCCCAAACAAAATTGGCAACCTTTTTTCCCCCACAAATAGATTATTAAATGTGCGTGTTTACTTCTGTCTTTAACACCTCCCCTTCAGGCTGGAAAGCATCAGATCAGGGGAAACAAAAAAAAAAAAAGCTCTCATTCCATTGCAGCTTGGTTCCTACATGTGTGATGAACTGAGCATGCTCAAACACTTAGAAAAAAATTATCCTTTCTTTTTAAAAGGTGAAAAACACTCCTTGGATGCTCATAGAGCGTGGTTTGGGTTAATTGCAGGTGTGCCCAATTACAAGCTCACCCAAACTAGAGACTGCAATTTGTTCATGTGATTTCAATTGCTTCATTACTAGCACTGTTATAAAAATCAGGGATCGATCAGTCCTCAGCTGCCCTCAGAAGGGGCAGGCTGGCAGAAATGCTGTTGCTAAACACAAATGTGGTTTGTTGCATGGGTTTTGTTTTATTTTGCCAATGGTTTTGGTTTATTTTTAAATGATGTTCACTTTGATGTATTTGTCTATGTGGCCTTATTTTATGAAAAATGTGTGAAGCTATGGTTATTTTGAAATGTATTTTTGTTTGTGTTTGTCTGTTTGTCTTTTTTTTCTTTCCTTGTTTTGTTGACCAATAAAAATTACTTTAAAATTTTGAAGTTTGTTTTTTGTTACTTTTTCATGCAACATATTTTGACAGCTGCAGCTGAACTAGGTTAGGGCCTAACAAATTAGGTGTGATTTTTGTCTAAGCTTCTTTCCTGGTGTGTAATCATGAAATGTTTGCCATGTTTATTCCCCATGACTTTAAAGACAAAAACTGGTAAGTATTTTCTTTTAACTGTAGTGGTCCTCAGCCCTCAAGTACCCCCGACAGGACATGTTTTGTGGATTTCTCTTAAGAATTGCTGTCCAGACTGTCTTTTAAAGCACATGTGCAAGATGAAGGAAAACCTGCAAACATGGCCTGTGGGGGGGGGGGGGGGTTGCTATTGGTGGACAGGCTTGAAGTGCTGATTTACAGCACTGTGCTTAAATCTAGCGCAAGGCAATCCTATTCTAATTGTGGGTGTTTGAGGGAAGCCAAGTGAGTGTTAGAACCCCTGCTTGTGTTTTTTTTTTTTTTTGGTGTTGAGCTTTGTGTCCCTTTTCTTAAAATTGGCTTCACTTCCTGTCACACAGCTGAACAGGAAGTGAGGTTAAAACCCTACCAGTGTCTTTTCTTGGGGACACAGGTCAATCTAACTAGTGTCCCCATTAAGCAAATTGCACTCCAGCACTGCTGTGTACACCCCAAATCATGGGTCTTCAAACTACGGCCCTCCAGTTGTTCAGGAACTACAATTCCCATCATGCCTAGTCATGTCTGTAAATGTCAGTGCATTACAAGGCATCATGGGATGTGTAGTTCTACAACAGCTGGAGGGCCGTAGTTTGGGGATCCCTGCCCCAAATGATTATTTAGTTTGGGGTTTAGTAAAGGCAAAGCCACTCTGCAGTACAAGCATAGTTGCTGAAAATCAGAGAGGAAGCACTGATGGTTTTAACATCCAATCCTGTAGAAGCAAAGTTGTTTTGTTTTCTTCCTTGCTTTGCACTTGTAGGAGTGGATTTGCCTTTAGTAAATGGACCCCAAAGTCCAAGATCCCTAATAATTTGGGGTGTACACAGCAAAATACTAGAGTGCAATTTACATAATGGGAAACTATTTAGATTGATCTCTGTGTCCCCAAGAAAAGATATTAGTAAGGTTTTACCCTCACTTCCTGTTTGGCTATGTGACAGGAAGTGAATGAATTTGAATTAGAAAGGGTGAAGACACCTCACAAATGTTCTCACTATCAGGGGTGCAGACATCCCCAACAAATAAGCAGATAATACTTATTTGCAAATTAATAATTTTTTAGTTAACATTGGGTGGCGTGCTCTAACACACACATTCATACATATTAGCCACGCTGTATCCTGGCCTATTGGCATGGTTATATTTTCTTAGGCCTCTCAATAAAACTCTATGAAATTTGTGCTTAAACTAGAACCAGGGGCGGACTGACAACTCATGGGGCCCCAGGGCAATAGAAGAGTATGGGGCCCCTCTGGCTTACAGATGGCCACCACGCCAGGAGGTAGTGCAGAGGCGGGCAGCTAAAATCTTGGGATATTCACATTAAAAGCATGTCATTTTCGGACATATCGGGGACAGATCTAAAAAAAACACAGATTTTTACATACTGTCCCTAGTTTTACTGAGCCTGGCAACCCGGATGGGGCCCCCTAGTGGCATTGGCCCCTCGGGCAGTGCACGAGTGACTCAATGGTCAGTCCGCCCCTGACTAGAACTATAATCAACACTTTTTATTTTCTTTAATTTTGGATAGAGTGAGGGAGGGTTATAGGCCCTGTCAGTTTATTTTGTATTATCTGTGTCCAATTGGGGAGATTTGCCTTCACTTCCTGCCCCATAGCCAAACAGGAAGTGAGAGAAAAACTATGCAAATTAACCACTTCCCGCCCAGCCTATGGCCGATTTACGTCCGGGAAGTGGTTACACAATCCTGACAGGACGTCCTGCAGGATTTCATGCCGCGCGCGCCTGTGGGGGCACGCAGTGCGGCGATCGGTGATGCGGGGTGTCAGTCTGACACCCTGCATCTCCGATCTCGGTAAAGAGTCTCTCACGGAGACGGAGACTCTTTACCACGTGATCAGCCGTGTGCAATCACGGCTGATCACGATGTAAACAGGAAGAGCCATCGATGGCTCTTCCTCACTCGCGTCTGACAGACGCGAGTATAGGAGAGCCGATCGGCGGCTCTCCTGACAGGGGGCGTTCGCGCTGATTGTTTATCAGCGCAGCCCCACCTCGGATGACCACACTGGACCACCAGGGATGACCACACTGGACCACCAGGGATGCCCACCCTGGACCACCAGGGTGGGCAAAAAAAAAAAAAAATATGGAAAAAAAAAACAAAAAGCATTAAAAAAAAAGAAAAAAGATGCCAATCAGTGCCCACAAATGGGCACTGACTGGCAACCTGGGAAAATCAGTGCCACCCCACAGTGTCCATCCATGCACAGTGCCCACCTATCAGTGCCCACCTGTGCCACCCATAAGTATCCATCAGTGCCACCCATAAGTGCCGCCCATGAGTGCCCATCAGTGCCGCATACCAGCGCCGCCAATCAATGCCACCTCATCTGTGCCCGTCAGTACTACCTCATCGATGTCCATCAGTGCCATCTCATCGGTGCCCATCAGTGCCGCCATATCAGTGCCCGTAATTGAGAGAGAAAAACTTATTTACAAAAAAATTAACAGACAAAAAAAAAAACGTTTTTTTTTTTTCAAAATTTGCAGTCTTTTTTTAGTTGTTGCGCAAAAAAAAAATCGCAGAGGTGATCAAATACCAACAAAAGAAAGCTCTATTTGTGGGGGAAAAAGGACGCCAATTTTGTTTGGGTACAGTGTTGTATGACCACGCAATTGCCATTCAAAGTGCGACAGTGCTGAAAGCTGAAAATTGGCTTGGGCGGGAAGGTGCGTAAGTGCCTGGTATGGAAGTGGTTAAGGGAATCCAGTGCCCCCCTCCCCCCCAGAACTAGTGTGTGGGTCCCCTGAAAATTACTGGGCGGGTCATACAAAAACAGGGTGTGACCTTGACAGAAAGGGGTGGGTCATTTTTCTATTAGGAGGTGCAGATATGTAGTCAGGCCTAGGGCAGAACAAAACCTAAATATACTACTGCATATTAGGGCTTATTTAGACCGGATCCGATTTACAGCGTGTTTTTATATTGTGGGAGGAAACCCACGCAGGCACAGGGAGAACATGCAAACTCCATGCAGATGGTGTCACGGGCTGGATTCGAACCAGCGACCGCAAATACCGTTGGAAATAAAATAAAAAATGACCGCCACTTTATTCCCTAGGGTGTCTGCTAAAAAATTATATATAATGTTTGGGGGTCCTGATTAATTTCCCAGGAACAAAATATAATTTTTACATGAAGGAGAGAAGTGCCAGAATAGGCGCGGTATGGAAGTGGTTAAAGTGAAATAATAAAAGTGAAATATTCCTTTAAATTTCAGACAGGGGGGGAGGGGGGGTACACGCATGTTTCCCTTGCTTAGAACTGTCCCTGTACAAGATGTCATTTCTGAAGTGAAACAAAAAAAAGGAAGTTTAAAGTACTCATGGCTATAAAGAATACAGTCATTGCTCATTAAAAATAATAAAAAAAAAAAAAAAAAAATGGGGGTCCCTCCAAATTAAATTACCAGGCCCTTCAGGTCTGGAATGGATATTAAGGGGAACCCCGCCGTAAAAACCCCCCAAAAAAATGGCGTGGGGTCCCCCCAAATATCCATACCAGACCCTTCAGGTCTGTTGTGGATTTTAAGGGGAACTCCACCCCAAATTGAAAATAAAAATGGCGTGGAGTCCCCCTAAAAATCCACACCAGACCCTTATCCGAGCACGTTGACCTGGCCGGCCGCAGAAAAGAGGGGGGGACAGAGTGCGGCCCCCCCCTCTCCTGAACCGCACCAGGCCACATGCCCTCAACATGGGGAGGATTTCCCCATGTTGATGGGGACAAGGGCCTCATCCCCACAACCCTTGCCCGGTGGTTGTGGGGGTCTGCGGGCGGGGGGCTTATCAGAATCTGGAAGACCCCTTTAACAAAGGGGACCCCCAGATCCTGGCCCCCCCCCTATGTGAAATGGTAATGGGGTACATTGTACCTCTACCATTTCACCCCAAAAAAAATGTCAAAAGTGTTAAAAATGACAGTAGCCGGTTTTTGACAAATCTTTTAATAAAATCTTCTTTTCTTCTTTCCTTCGGGTTTCTTCCGCTGCTTCTTTCTTGGGTCTTCTCGTCCGCATCTTGCCCGACGTGTTCTTCTATCTTCTCCGTCCGTCCTTCAGCCTTCTGGTCCCGCATCTTGCCCGACGTCTTCTCCTGTCTTCTTCTCCGTCCGTCCGCCAGCCTCCTCGTCCGCATCTTGTGTCTTCTCCGGACCCAGCGTTTGAATTTGATTTGGCCGCCGTGTTCCCGCTCCTGGGACCCGCCCCCCTCTGACGCCACAAGTAAACTCCTTAGAAGGTCATGTGCGTCAGAGGGGGGCGGGGTCACATGAGTGTGACACGGCGGGAACTTCAATTGGAAGCGGCGGCATCTTCTTCTCCGGGCGGCGCGATTGAAATTGAATTCCCCCGCCGTGTGACGCTCTGTGACCCCGCCCCCCTCTGACGCACATGACCTTCTGAGGAGTTTACTTGTGGCGTCAGAGGGGGGCGGGTCCCAGGAGCGCAACACGGCGGCCAAATCAAATTCAATCGCGGCGTCCGGGGAAGAAAAAGATGCGGACGAGAAGGCTGGCGGACCGAGAAGAAGACCGGAGAAGACACAAGATGCGGACGAGGAGGCTGGCGGACGGACGGAGAAGAAGACAGGAGAAGACACCGGGCAAGATGCGGGACCAGAAGGCTGAAGGACGGACGGAGAAGATAGAAGAACACGTCGGGCAAGATGCGGACGAGAAGACCCAAGAAAGAAGCAGCGGAAGAAACCCGAAGGAAAGAAGAAAAGAAGATTTTATTAAAAGATTTGTCAAAAACCGGCTACTGTCATTTTTAACACTTTTGACATTTTTTTGGGGGTGAAATGGTAGAGGTACAATGTACCCCATTACCATTTCACATAGGGGGGGCCAGGATCTGGGGGTCCCCTTTGTTAAAGGGGTCTTCCAGATTCTGATAAGCCCCCCGCCCGCAGACCCCCACAACCACCGGGCAAGGGTTGTGGGGATGAGGCCCTTGTCCCCATCAACATGGGGACATCCTCCCCATGTTGAGGGCATGTGGCCTGGTGCGGTTCAGGAGAGGGGGGGGGGCGCACTCTGTCCCCCCCTCTTTTCTGCGGCCGGCCAGGTCAACGTGCTCGGATAAGGGTCTGGTGTGGATTTTTAGGGGGACTCCACGCCATTTTTTTTTTCAATTTGGGGTGGAGTTCCCCTTAAAATCCACACCAGACCTGAAGGGCCTGGAATGGATATTTGCCGGGAACCGCACGTCTTTTTTTTTTTGTTTTTTACGGCGGGGTTCCCCTTAATATCCATTCCAGACCTGAAGGGCCTGGTAATTTAATTTGGGGGAACCCCTACACATTTTTTTTTTTGTTTTATGAATGAATCCCTTTAGAATTGTCAGAGCCGACAATTCATTATAGCCGCGTGTGAATTTTTAAATGACTTTTTTCCTTCTGAATGTCACTTTGTGCAGGGGCAGTTCTAAGTGCGGGAAAAATGTGCTATTTCACATGCTGACATTACACCCCCCCTAGGTACGAAATTTAAAGGAATATTTCACTTTTATTGTTTCACTTTAAGAATTATTAATTTCACTGCTCCCGAAAAAACTGCCGTTTTAAAAAATAAAAAAAGCATTGATACATGTTACCTGGGACAGGACTGAGGTCCCCAAACACTTTTTAGGACAAAACTTGCAGATTAGCCTTTAAAATGAACACTTTTGATTTCTCCCATAGACTTCTATAGGGAGTTCGGCGCGGCTTTACATATTACTTTCAATGCGCCGGCTGCTACGCTGGTTCATGCACCCAATTAAGCCTCCACCCGGAGTACTAATTAACGCATGAACCAGCGCAGCGCACAGAGCATAGTAAATCAGGCCCATTGTATCTCTCTTTCCTTGCAGTATTATAAAAATGCCCTAAAACTATCCCCTATAACTTTTGTGCAAACCAATCAAATGTTTATTGCAATTTTTTTATTTTTTATTTTACCAAGAATATGTAGGAGAACATGTATCGGCCTAAACTGAGGGAAAAAATATTGTTTTTTTATATATATATTTTTGGGATATTTATGAGTGATAAACTTGTAAAGCGCAACACATGCGAACTGAATCGCCTCTGGGCGCTGTTTCCATTCCATGGGTAAGGAAGCCCCCTTGACCTCAGAAGAGATGGGTTTTAATCTTTCTCCTGAAGGCCAAGTGGTCCGACTCCAGTCGGATGGTGGTTGGTAGCGCATTCCACAGCTGAGGGCCCTGGACTGCAAATCTTCGATCTCCTTTTGACTTGTATTTGGCTTTGGGTATTTGGAGTAGGTTTTGATTTGTGGATCGCAGAATGCGATTGGGGTTATGGGCTTTTATTTTTTCGCATAGATATTGGGGGACGTTACTGTGAACACACTTATGCGTTAACCAGAGAGCCTTGAAAGTGATTCTGTCTTTTACTGGCAACCAATGAAGGGATCTCAGCGAAGGTGAGATCGATTCCCATGTTTTTTTGCCAGTCACTAATCGAGCGGCCGTATTTTGAACGACTTGCAGACGTATGATTTAGTATTTGGGGAGTCCTAGATAGAGGGCATTTGCGTAGTCAAGTCTGGAATTGATGATTGTTCCCACCACGACTGCAATGTCCTCTTTCGGGATAAAGGGAGTGAGACGGCGTAGTAGGCGTAGCAGATGATGGGATCCGCTGACTACAGACCCTATTTGTGCATCCATTGTCATGTAGGTGTCAAAAATGACTCAGAGACTTTTGACTTTGGTGCTAGGGGTGATGGTTTTACCCAGAATGGGCGGGGGGTCCAAGTTGACGCGGGGTGCCTTTTTTCCGGTTTGCGTGAAACAGGAGAAGTTCTGTTTTTGAACCATTGAGTTTAAGATAACTGGATGTCATCCAGCTATCTATTAGAGTAAGGCATTTCTCTAGTCCAAGAGAATGATCCGATTTGTTGCAGATCCGGAAATACAGTTGAGTGTCGTCTGCATAGGAGTGGTAGAGTAACTTCTGGTTACTGATGATTTCAAAGAGGGGGCGGAGATAGATATTGAACAATACGGGCGACAAGGGAGATCCCTGAGGGACTCCGCATGATACCGTACGTTTTTCAGAAGTGAAAGGTCCCAGTTTCACTGTTTGTGATCGGTTTTCCAAGAATGAGGAGAACCAGGGTAAATCACCTTCCGCGACTCTGGCCACTTCAGCTAGCCTGGCTAGTAGTAGTCCGTGTTTTACAGTGTCAAAAGCCGCTCTGAGGTACAGCAGGATTAGAATACAAGATTCTCCTTCGTCTGCGGCCTCTAGAGCGTCATCCCATATTTTAAGCAGCGCCGTTTCTGTTCGAGCGTCATCCCATGTTTTAAGCAGCGCCGTTTCTGTTCCGTGACCAGGACGGAAGCCTGATTGAAACGGGTCGAGTAATTTATGGGTGTCTAAATGCAGTTGCAGCTGTTGTACAACTTCTTTCTCCATTACCTTGGAGAAGGTATTTAGACCCGTTATGGGCCTCCGGTTGTTTGGGTCTTTGGGGTCAAGGGTGTTTTTTTTTAGGATTGGTTTTATTGTACCTTGTTTCAGCAAGGTGGGCACCGTGCCCTCCTTGAATGATTGGTTTATGAGCTGCGTGATAGCTGGTGCCAATATGTCGGCACTTTCTTTCAGTAGTTTAGTGGGAATGATGTCATTGGGTGCTGTGCTGTCACGCAGAGTCCCGATGATGTTTTTAGTGGAATTGATGGTAATGGGTTTTAGAGTGAATTTTGGTGGTTGCGGCGGGTTTATGTGGGTATTTGGTTTGGGATTTGGAGAAGGGTTAGTGACGATTCCATTTTGCTGAATACTTTCCCAGATTTTTTCAATTTTATTGATGAAATAATCCGATAATTCGTTGCAAAATTCTTGTGAATCAGAATTGGGGGCCTCTAAACAAGTTGGGTTCATAGTCTGCGAAACCAGCTTGAAGAGTTCGCGGGGGCGGTTTAGGGCATTTGCGATGATGTTGGAGAAGTGATTTTTTTTGGCCATAAAGATTTCTTTATGGTATTTTTTTGTTATTGTCTTGTAAATGGTGTGGTTTTTATCAGAGGAGCTCCTTTTCCAGGCAGCTTCTGCTCTTCTTCGCTCTTGTTTTAGCAACGTCAGCTGGTCATTAAACCAGCTGGAGTTGTTTTTTCGGATGCAAGTTTTGCGTTTTGGTGCCACCAAGTCAGCTGACTATAGTAGCGCCTTGTTGATGGCGTCAAGAGTTTCTGTGGCTGTTTGTTTTTGTTGGATTGTTTTTATTTTGTTCCCTAGTGTTGTTTTGAAGAGTTCCGAGTGGAGCTTCTTTTGCGATCTAGTCCAGTGAGTTATCACCGGTTTAGTCGTTTTTTTTGGGCTGGCGTTGGTGGTTATTTTAAATGTAATGGCATGGTGGTCAGTCCATGGTAGCGGCTCAATTTCCAGGACGTCAATTTCCAAATCTTGTTTGAAAATGAGATCGAGCGTATGACCTGAGGCATGAGTGGGGGCTAGTATTAGTTGCTACAGACCTTTTTTTTTCTTTTTTTTTTTCACCGTTACAGACCTAATCCTTCCAGATGGTCGATGCAAGCGTCGGCGACGGGATCCAGTGAGGAGTTGGCCCCGAGGTTGAAATCCCCAAGCACCAAAAGGTGTTTGATGCTTAGGGTGTATGAGGAAATTAATTCCGTCATCGACGTGAGAAGGTGCGTTTTTGGGCCTGGGGGTCTATAGCAAAGTAGAATATGTACCATGTCTTGGGGATTTGTTTGCAGCTGTAGAGTGAGGGTTTCCATGAATGGAAGCGAGTTTTGAAGGACTGGTTTGGTGATCGAGAGATGAGTCTTGTGGATCACCGCCAGGCCTCCCCCTCTTTGCCCCACTCTGTTCTGCATTTGAATGCGATAATTTGCTGGCACCAGTTCTCCCAGAATGATGTTACAGTCAGTTGTAAGCCAGCTTTCTGTGATGAAGAGGCAATCTAGATCGTGTTGAAGGATGAAATCATAGATTTCTTGCCGGTGTTTAACTGCCGATCTTGTGTTAATCAAAGCGCATGATATGCGTTTGGGCAGGTGTACCTGCATGTAGTTTTTCACTGTTAATCGTCGGTTGATTCTTAACAGTTGTTCACTCTTTAGAGCTTTTTTTGTGACCGTTGGAAGTGTAGAGGCGAATGGTTTTAGTTCCCAGATGGTTTCTGCTGAGTATTTCAAGTAACCCATGGTTATAGAAAAGACACAGGGAAATGAATGTCGATTAGGGGGTTTTGCGGGCACTGGGAGGAAGAATATTTAAGTGAACCGTCACTCAATTAGGTCTTCCTTCCCCGAAATTGGTCTAGAGGAAGGCGAAAAACCCCAGGGGTGCTGTGCCAATCTGCAACGAGTGGGGAAAAAATTCCTTCCTGATCCCTCACTGGCGATCGGTGAAACCCTGGATCAATTACTGAAGAGGAAGATCCAGCTTTAGAGGGCAACTTATTTCCCTCAGAAGACACGGATAGTCTTCCTAAAGCTATAGCAGACATGCTAAATATTAACCACTTGTCCACCGGGCCTATTTTGGCACTTCTCTCCTTCATGTAAAAATCACAATTTCTTTGCTAGAAAATTAATCAGAACCACCAAACATTATATATTTTTTTAGCAGACACCCTAGGGAATAAAATGGCGGTCATTGCAACTTTTTTTTTTGCACAGTCTTTGCGCAATCATTTTTTAAACGCCTTTTTTGGGAAAAACACGGTAAAGTTGGCCCCATTTTTTTGTATAATGTGAAAGATGATGTTACGCCGAGTAAATAGATACCTAACATGTCACGCTTTAAAATTGCGCACACTCATGGAATGGCGCCAAACTTCGGTACTTAAAAATCTCCATAGGTGACGCTTGAATTTTTTTTACAGGATACTATTTTCGAGTTACAGAGGAGGTCTAGTGCTAGAATTGTTGCACACGCTCTAACGCACGCGACGATACCTCACATGTGGGGTTTGAACGGCGTTTACATATGTGGGCGGGACTTGCATGCGTGTTCACTTCTGCGCACAAGATAACGGGGACAGGGGCGTTTTGAAAGAAAAAAAGATTTTTAATTTTATTTTTATTTTACTTAACTTTTTTTTTTTTTACACTTTTGTTACATTTTTTTTTTTTGATCACTTTTATTCATATTACAAGGAATGTAAACATCCCTTGTAATAGTGTGACAGTGTGACAGGTCCTCTTTATGGAGAGATGTTGGGCCAATAAGACCCCACATCTCTCCTCCAGACTTACAAGCATGAAATCGGTGAAAAAAAAAATCACAGATCACATGCCGACAGCCGCGATTGCGGCTTTGTTTACTTCTGGTCACCAGTCATCTCTATGCCTTCCAGACAGCGCCGACCGATTCGCTCTCCGGGCCCCCGATGGCACGGGAGAGCCCGGAGAAGCACCGGACATGTGGTTAAAGAGCAATGGTTAAAGTGGTTAAGGAGCAATAAAACACAGAGCTCACACTACATGACAAGATGTACAAAGGGCTACAACCCAGGAAACCTAGAACATTCCTCATACACCAAATGCTTAACGAGCAGGAAAACTCTTCATACCAGCGTCAGTCAAATGCAGATAGCCATTTGCAGAGACAGACAACCTGGGCTAAATGCCCCAAAGTGGATGCCTCTCTAGCAAAAGTCAGAAATAAATCTGACTTTCCCTTCAGTGATGCGGGTACCCTAAACGATCCCATGGACAAGAAAAATAGAGGCCCTTTTAAAGAGAGCCTGGGAAGCGGGGGCAGCGAATCTGAATCCAGAAATAGCTTCCACCTGCACAGCCTGCACCTTGCTAATCTGGCTAACTCGGCTTCAAGAACTACTAGAAAGCGACACTCCCCACGCTGATGAGACCAGCAGCTTGTTTAGCAAATGCCTCGACTGAAACTGTCAGAATATCTTCAAGAGCCACCGCGCTTCTCAACTCAGCCCGAAGAGCCCTGTGGCTGAAATCTTGGGGAGGTGACATCTCTTCAAAAAAAAACGGCTGTGCAGAATTTCATTCACTTGAGACCTATTGTTCGGACCCAAACTAGAAACAGTGCTGGACAGGACCGCAGCAAAAGGCAAGGGTTTCAGCAATTCAAAAATGTAACAAGCCGGGAACAAAGAAGCGCTGGGAATGGCAAAACCAAAAAAGGCAAGGGTGAATTCATTCTTAAGCCACCTTGCCCAAAAAACAATGACTGTCATCAAGTAGGGGGCAGAATCGCAGCTTTCTCCAACCAGTGGATGGAAGCAACGAGAAGCAAATTCATCATACGCACCATAACAGAGGGCTACGCAATAGAATTTACCACGTGCCCCCCCAACAAAGTACCTGGTAACCGTGCTACCAAGAGACGAAGATCGAGAAAAAGCATTTTTGGAATCCCTGCAAAATCTACTAGATCAGAAGGTGATCCGCCCAGTACCTCAAGCAGAGGAACAAAGGGGGTTCTATTCCCATATATTTGCAAAGAAAAAAAAACATCAGGCAAGCTGAGGCTCATACTAAACCTCAAGCCACTTAAAAGAGGAATAAAATACAAAACATTCAGAATGGAGTCTATCTACTCAATCAAAAACATCCTACCACAGGAGATATTCATGGCAACCATAGACTTAAAGGGTGCCTACTTACATGTCCCCATAAAAGACGGTCACCAAAAATTCCTGAGGTTCGCATTACAAGGGCTAGTAACCACTCTGCACCTACAATATACAGCTCTCCCTTTCTGCATTTCCTCTGCACCCAGAATCTTCTCAAAGATAATGGAAGAAGCGCTAAAGGGTTTAAGACAACATGGCATTGGCATAATACCATACCTGGACGATCTATTCTTTGCAGATTCTGTAGAAACCCTAGCGGACAACCTGCGTACAAGCATGTCCCATCTGCAAAACCTGGGGTGGATAGTGAATGCAGAGAAATCACAGATGACCCCAAGCCAAAGAGTGGTATATTTGGGCTACATACTGGTCTCCAGGGTAACCAAAACCTTCCTAACGGAGGAAAAAAACAAAACAATCACTCAGGCAGTAACCTCCCTAAGAGATACAATAGGAGAGGTAACTGTCAGCGCAGATACAAAGTACATGTATGGGTAGGAGTATGGTGATTAGTCCATTGGAAATAGTAGTAACAGGCAGTTCAATGGTTAAAAATGCAGGTGATGTGGCTGTTCAATGGCGGCTGCTGTCCTCAGAGAGCTGACTCTGTGGTAAACAAAAAAGGGGTAGAGAAAGGAAGCGCCACCTAAGTGCAGTATTAAAGAGGTTCTTTTTTTTTTTTTTTTTAAACCACTTCAGACTTAACCATAGCAAGAGACTTGCTCATGATTTCATTTAATCATATAATGTCTCTACTCCAGTTTCGCATCATTTGTGGTTATATATGATTTTATGTATTTATCTTTTACTTCATTTATTCTTTTTCTTTCTCTTTTATCTTTATTACCCCCTTTTTTTTCCCTCTTCTGTTTCTTTTAGCCTCCCTCCTCCCCCCCATCCCCCCTTCCCCTTCCTCCCCCCCCCCCAAATGGTTTGTTCTTACCTTCCTATTCATCTAATAGCTTCCCCAAATATTTTTCAGATGCCTTAACCACTTCCATACAGGGCACTTACGCAGCTTCCTGCCCAAGCCAATTTTCAGCTTTCAGCACTGTCGCAATTTGAATGGCAATTGCGCGGTCATGCTACACTATACCCAAACAAAATTGGCATCCTCTTTTCCCCACAAATAGAGCTTTCTTTTGGTGGTATTTGATCACCTCTGCGATTTTTTTTTTTTGCGCAACAACAAAAAAAAGACTGAAAATGTTGAAAAAAAATTACGTTTTTATTTTTTTCTGTTAATTTTTTTGTAAATAAGTACGTTTTCTCTTTCAATTACGGGCACTGATATGGCGGCACTGATGAGATGGCACTGATGGACATTGATGAGGTAGTACTGACGGGCACAGATAAGGTGGCACTGATTGGCGGCGCTGGTATGCGGCACTGATGGGCACACATAGGCGGCACTGATGGGCACACATAGGCGGCACTGATGGGCATATCAGTGGCACTGATGGGCACATAGGCGGCACTGATGGGCACATAGGCGGCACTGATGGGCACTCATGGGCGGCACAGATGGGCACTCATGGGTGGCACTTATGGGTGGCACTGATGGCTACTTATGGGTGGCACAGATGGGCACTGATAGGTGGGCACTGGGCATGGATGGGCACTGTGGGGTGGCACTGATGGACACTGTGGGGTGGCACTGATGGACACTGTGGGGTGGCACTGATGGACACTGTGGGGAGGCACTTATTTTTCCTATGTTGCCAGTACTGATTGGCATCTTTTTTTATTGGTTGTGTTGTTTTTTTTTTAACTTTTTTTTTTTTTTTTTTTTGAGACTTTTTTTTTTTTAGACTTTTTGTTGTTGCCCTTCCCTGGTGGTCCAGGGTGGGCTTCCCTGGTGGTCCAGTGTGGCGATCCGAGGGGGGGCTGCGCTGATAAACAATCAGCGCGAACCCCCCCTGTCAGGAGAGCCGCCGATCGGCTCTCTTCTACTCGCGTCTGTCAGATGCGAGTGAGGAAGAGCCATCAACGGCTCTTCCTGTTTACATCGTGATCAGCCGTGGTTGGACACGGCTGATCACGTGGTAAAGAGTCTCCGTGAGAGACTCTTTACCGAGATCGGTGTTGCGGGGTGTCAGACTGACACCCTGCAACAACGATCGTTGCGATGCGCGCCCCCGGGGGCGCGCAGCGGTTCAGAATCCTGAGGACGTCATATGACGTCCGGTCAGGATTCTACAACCACTTTGCCGACGTCAATATGTCATTGGCGGGCGGCAAGTGGTTAAAGTCTTTCCACGGTCTCCATTTTCTGTTATAATTGTTAAGTTGGCCCACATCACAACTGCAAAGGTATTCCATGCTGCTATAATTTTCAACTCTTTCAAACCATTCTTTTATATCTGGTTTATTTTTGTTTAGCCAATTTTTTGGTATTAGCCCTTTCGCGGCATTTATTAATGGTGGGATTAGTGTTTTCCTATATCTTGTATTTGAGTCTTTGGGTTCATGAAACATACAAGCTTGTATGGTGTTAGCTATCTTTTCTCCAGTGATTACTTTAACCAATTCCCAGATTTCTTGCCAATAATCCTTTATCTTTGGACAGTCCCACCATATATGTGTAGATGTTCCAATTTGTCCACATTCTCTCCAACACAGAGGGGATTTATCTTTATTAAATGTATTGATCATTTCAGGTGTCCTGTGCCATCTTGAGATACATTTATAGTTCATTTCAGTTGTGTTCATGTCAGTTGCGGTATTATGTACGGATGCTATTATTCTTTCTACTTGTTGATCTTCAAATTTCTTGTTTATTTCTGTTTCCCATTTTGCTATAAAATAAGGTTTTCCTTGTAGCTCTGATTCTGTCAGGATTTTGTATACTCTTGATATTACGTGCTTTACTGGGGTTTGCATGGAGCACAGTTTTTCTAGTGGAGTTAATTTATTTTCGTCTCTTAATGGTGTGGGTATTGTATTTATCAGATGTTTTAGTTGTAAATATTCCCAGTAGTTAATATCCCATCTGTTTTTCTCTTTTATCTCCAGAGGTGTTTTTATCTTACCCTGTTCTATAATGTCCTTTATTTGTCCAGCCCCCATTTTATTTCCCAGCCGTGTCTCTTTCCCCGGTATAAAAAAATTAGTTTCGGTGAGTGATATTAAAGGTGAATTGTAAATCCATTTATTCTGTTTGTGACTCAAATCCCAAACTTTAAAAACATTCTTAGTTAGTCCGTGGGTGTCTACATCTAACACTCTATACTTTTGTGGTATCCATACATTTTTGTGAAGTGCTGTTTTACTTATGATATTTTCCATTCGAATCCACTTTTTTTCAATCTCTTTGTGCTTGTTTCCCCATTCTACCATTCGTGCGATAATCGTGGCCTTATAATATCTCTTGATATCCGGTGCTGCTAATCCTCCGTGTTTTTTTTCTCTTGTTGATGTTCCAAAATTTACTCTTGGTTTTTTGTTTCCCCATATATATTGTATCAACATTGTTTTAATGGTTTTAAAGAAACTCTGAGGAATAGCTATAGGTAACATCTGGAATTTATATGTTATTTTTGGGAGGGTGATCATCTTAAAAGCGTTTATTCTTCCCAGCCATGAAAGAGCTCTTGTTGTATTCTTTTTTAAGTCTGTTTTTATTTCATTTAACAAAGGGACAAAGTTGGCTAGATACAGACCATCTACTGTTGATGTCAACTTAACCCCCAAATAAGTTAACTCTCCTCTCACCCAAGTGTATGAGTATTTTTTTTGTAAGGCACGTTCTTCTTTTTTCTCCACTCCTATATTTAGAATTTCTGTATTTATTTATTTTAAAATTCGAAAGTTTTCCGTACTTTTTTATTTCCTTGGCTATGTTCGGCAGGGTCTCACTTGGGTTAGTTATGTACATTAAATTATCATCGGCATACGCCGCTATCTTATGTTCTTCTTCACCTATTCTCGCCCCCTCTATTTTAGGATTATTTCGAAGAGTTGCCAAAAAAGGTTCCAGCGTTAAAATATATAGAAGTGGCGAGAGCGGGCACCCTTGTCTAGTCCCATTATACATTTTAAATGGAGATGACAATTTACCATTAACCTTAACCATAGCCGTTGGTCTACTGTACAGGTTTTGTATCCAGTGTCTAATTTTAGGTCCCATCCCCAGATGTTGGAGCGTTTCCATCATAAATCCCCAGTCTACCCTGTCGAATGCTTTCTCGGCATCTATTGACAGGAGTAAAACTGGGGATTTTACGCTCTTGTTTTCCTGCAATAGTAATATAGTTTTTAAACTATTGTCTCTGCCTTCTCTTCCGGGTATAAACCCGGTCTGATCTGGGTCTACCCAGTCCGGCATTAGGTCCGTTATTCGGGTGGCTAGTATTTTTGCATATAATTTTGTGTCAGTGTTTAGTAGTGCTATAGGCCTATAACTAGAACATAATGTTTTATCTTTCCCAGGTTTTGGTATTATAGTGATGTATGCCAATAAAGATTCATGTCGCATTTCCTCTTCTTCTCCTATTTGGTTAAAGTAATCACATAGTTTCGGGATCAGTTGGTTCTGAAATTTTTTATAATATTTGATGGTGAGCCCATCTGGTCCGGGGCTTTTCCCAGTGGGTGTTTCTTTTAATGCTCTTGTAATTTCTTCCTGTGAAATCCTTGCTTCCAAAGCTGTCAAACGTTCTTCTTGTATTTTTGGCAGTTTGGCATTCTTTAAATATTCTTGTATTTTTTCTTTCTGCTTCTCTTTCTCCTTATGTATATCTTCCTTTCCAATTGCATATAGTGTACTGTAGTATGTTTGAAATGCGGCTGCAATATCAACTGTTTTATTCACCATTTCACCTTTTCCGTTCTTTATCTTCTCGATATAGTTTAGTGATTTATTGCGTTTTAGCATTTTTGCAAGATATTTTCCAGGCTTATTTCCTCCTCTGTATCTTTCCTTTCTGATTATATTAAACTCCCTTCTTGTTTTCTGTTCCAATAGATCTTTCAATGATTCCCTTTTTAGTATTAGGGCTTGTTGGGTCTCCTTTTCAACATTTCTCTTATGTCTTTGTTTCAGATCATGTATTTCTTTTAAGATTTTTTGCATATTAATTTCTCTTTCTTTCTTTTTTCTGGCTCCAATGGCTATCAAATGGCCCCTTGTAACGGCCTTGTGGGCTTCCCAGATAGTTGCTTTGCTCAGTTCTGGTATATCATTAGTCCGGAAATACTGATCAATTTCTGTTTCTATTATCTTCTCTACTTCTTGGTCTTCAATTATATCTTCATTTATTCTCCAAGCTCCTCTCCCCATCATTTCCCTTTTTACTTTTAACTTCATTCTCACTCGCGCATGATCTGATGTTGTGGCTATTTCTATTGTTGTTTCCATTACTATCTTCAGTGCGCCATGTTCAATCAATATGTAGTCCAATCTGGAGTACATTCCATGTATCATTGAATGGTATGTGAAGTCTTTTATACTAGGGTGTTGGATCCTCCAGACGTCTACTAATTGATGTTCGAATAACTTTCCTTTTACTGTTCTTAATATTTTTTTTTTCTTTATCTAAAGCTCCAGAAGTAGAGTCTAATTTGCTGTCCATGGTAAAATCTCCAGCCAATATTAAGTAGCCTTTTTTGAATTCTTCAAGTTCCTTTAAGATCTTTGGCAAATATTTTTTAGGATGCTTATTAGGACCATATACATTTGCCAATGTATACTCTATACCAGATATAGTTCCTCTCAGGAACAAAAATCTGCCATCGGGATCCACTTTCCTATCTTCTATCTTGAAGCCAACATTCTTACCAAAGCCAATTGCCACCCCTTTTGCCCTTTTTGTTGGCGAGTCTCCGTAATACCATATAGGGATCTTCTTGGAATATAATTTAGTATTGCCCTCTAATGCCAGATGGGTTTCTTGTAGAAATATTATTTCCGCGCCCTTTCTTTCTAATTCACGCAACACCATATGTCGTTTCTGTGGAGAGTTTAGCCCCTAACATTGTATGTTATAAATTTTATTGAGTCCATTTTTCCTTTTTCTTTTCATATTTTCTTCCCTTCTTCTGTTTGTACAGGGATGAAGGCACCCCAGGCCCCGTTTTGCACCGGGGGTCTCTTCTGCCCCATAACTCCCGGGGCAGCAGATCAACCAAAAAATTCTCTGTTTTTCTTCTCTCTTGAACAAACCATTTTTCTTCTTTCCCACTGTTCCCCCCCATAACCTCCCCCTCCCCCTAAAGTTTACCTGCTGATTGCATCAAGGTGGCGTACTGTCTGGCGCTCGTGCCTACCTCCTTTGGGTATAAGGAGATGGCTCAAGAGCTCCCCGAAAGTCCAGGTCTCCATCCCCTCCCGCACGTTTCTATTCTATTCTCTTTACCTTATGCCCCCACTGCTAGACAAAAAAAGAGAAAGAGAACCCATTTCATTCCCCTCCCATTATGTCTTCCTCCTCGAGACCAAATGCCATGGTTCCTCTTCTTGCGTTTCATCTTCTCGTCTCGTGTTGCTTCCCCTTAAAGCCTCAGGCACTGGAATTCCCAATTTTTCGCAAAATTCCTGTACTTCTTCTTCGAACCTGAGTTTTACTGTATATCCGTTTTTCTTGCCAATCAAACACGCAGGGAACCCCCAGTTGTATTGGATCTCGTGTTCTTGTAGGGTTTTCAACAAAGGTTTTAGCCTCCACCTTCTTCTTAGGGTGTCTTGTGATAAATCCGGGAAGATTTGTAATGGTTTTTCTTCATATTTTAATGGGGGTTTCCCCTTCATATTTCTTCATATTTGATTTTTTTCTTCTAGCTTCTCAAACCTTACTATTATGTCCCGTGGACTTTCTACAGGTACTCCCATAGGTCTCCTTATCCTAAAGACTTCTTCAATCCTCACACTATTTGTTTCCTGGCTTCCCAATAGTGGATTAAATATTCTTCCCATAATTTCTTTCAAGTCCTCTTTCTGGGGGTTTTCAAGGAGCCCTCTTATTCTCAAGTTCTTTCTCTTGTTCTTATTTTCTTGTTCTTCCATCTTATAGGCTTGTTCTCGCTGTTCTACTCTTAAAGTTCTTATTTCCCCCTTTAACTCTTTTATTGTAATTGTATGGGTATCTACTTTGTTTTCAACCTTTTCCACTCTGGTGAGTAAGTGTCCCACATCATTATGGATTATGGCAATTTCCTTTTTCAGTGAGGATTCTAGACTCTTCAGCGTTTTCTCCAAAGCTGCAAACATACTTTCCATATCACATTTCATTAGGAATTGCTCCTTTCTATGCTGTTCCTCTTTTCCCTCTCTTCCTAGCTCCCCCTCTATTTCAACCTCTATCTCTTCATGAGAATCTGTATGTGTACTTATTTCAAAGGCTGTTTTATTTTGGGCCTTTTTCTACCTTTTCTCATTTACTTCAGTTTGCCATCCCTTAGGCCCCGTACACACGAGAGGATCTATCCGCTGGAATTGATCTGCGGATCAGTTCCAGCAGATAGATCCGCTGGTGTGTACATCCCAGCGGATCTTTTTCCGCGGATTTTTTTCGGCCCGACCGATTTCCAGCAGATAAAAATTTCTTAGCATGCTAAGAAATCTATCTGCTGGAATCGGCTTCAGCGGATCGATCCGGTGGTCTGTACAGACTCACCGGATTGATCCGTCCGATTCCCTCCCTCGCATGCGTCGTAATGATTCGACGCATGCGTGGGTATCCTTATATGACAGCGTCGCGCACGTCGCCGCGTCATCATCGCGGCGACGGCGCGACACGTCATCGCGAAGGGATTTCGGCGCGGATTTCGATCCGATGGTGAGTACACTCCATCGGATCCAAATCCGCGGAAATCCTCGAGAGGATTTATCCGCGGATACGGTCCGGCGGACCGTATCCGCGGATCAATCCTCTCGTCTGTCTGTACCCGGCATTAGTGTTCAGCTTTCCTATTTCCTGGTTATTTCCACTTACACTAGCAGTAACATATTTAGTCATAGGCCCAGGGCTTAAACTTGAACGAGGTGATTTTGCTATTGCTCCTCCTCTTCCTGATCTCCCCCTCATACTACCGATCATCTCAAACCACTAAAAGGGGAAAAAAAAAAGGAGAAAAAAAAACCCACACACAGTCCTTTTGCGTTTTTATGCGTTTTAGGCACGGCAGTAAGATCTCTTTTCCCAGAGGGATATAATATTTTCTATAACTTTGGCTGAGTTAGATTCTTCTTTGTATCAATCGACAGTCTCGATACAGTCTCTAAAAATACAAAAAACAAAAAAAAAAACTTTCTGGGCCAAAGTACTGAGGGAGGTACTCACCACTCTCTCCTCTTTCCTATCTCCCCTTACCTGATCTTCAAACTGTAAGGAAAGTTGCTGTTTAACGTCTTGCGCCCCGTTATTTCAAAGTTATTTCAAAGAACAGTACCAAACAAGTAGATATAGGGAGAGATAGGGAGCAGAGTGTTTAAATTTTTCCTAACAATTATCTCTTTCCCTAAAAAAAAAAGGAGAGAGGGGGAGTGGAGCTCCCACTAGGGAAAAAAAAAAATAGGGAGAAACAATGAGGACAGACCAGTCTATATCCTTTCCTTTCCTTTTCAGGTCTGATCAATTCCCCATATCCTGTTGCTCTATAATGCGGTCTTCCTTCAAAAACGCAACAGAGCAGCAAAAGTGGGGAGGAAGAAAAAAGGCAAACAGCAAGACATTTTTTTTTTGCAGTAGATAGAAAAAGGGACCGATTAGATAGTTAATTGTCCCACACACAGTCTCCTTTGCTTACAGCAGTAAAAACGGCACTCGGTCTTCAAATAATAAATTACCAGAAATAAATACAGGAAAAGGTAACCATATTAGTATTAGTGTGCAATACAGTTTCACTCAGGGGTATGGGAAGGGGCTTCTCTTATTCGGTGCAGGGGGAGAGGTGGAGGTGAGGATTATTAAATTTGTTAGATTTGTTATTTCTTGAGAAAACTTCCTGGGCTTTCCCCGGGATTCACCATTTACTAGCTCCTCTCGCCTTTAGTATATATTTTCCCCGGCCTCTCTTGGCGGATTGCTGCAGTCCTCAGCCAGCTCCGTAGCCCCCCCCCCCCCTTACCTGCTCAGATCGTCTTCAGCAGCTCCCGGCGCATCACAATCCCCAGCACGCACCGACTCACCCCTGGTGCTCCTCAATGCGGTCAGTGCAATCACGGCTCTCTCGGTCTATCCCTTCAGTCTCCACACAGCTCGCCGCTCACGGGTGTCTCCGACCAAAGCCGCCGATTCCTCTCCCCTTAGCTGATCCAGGTACGAGGGATTGAATGAAAAAAGGTTCTCTGCAAACAAGCTAGCGGGGGGGCCCAGGTTCGCAGGGTCATGTTATCGGCATTTGGCTTGCATGTGCGGGAGCTGGAGACCCGGGACTCACGGCGGGCTCTCAACTGGCGCCATTACCAGACTCCTCCCTCCAGCGTGCTCGCCTCAATGCTGAAAATGCTATCTGACACTTAATGCAAAGATGTTCTCACATTGTACAAAACACACTTACAAGAAGGTAAGGAAAGAAGGCTCATCTGTAACATCCTGTAGTCCTCGTCCCGGATCCATGGGCTGCTTTAGAAGTGAAAAAAGCAGAATGTGTGGAGTCTTCAGGCCTGTCCTGTGGCCTTCAGGATGAAGTCTGTTCCAGCCTCACAGGTCACATGACAGGTCACGTGATTACTTCCAAGGAACACTTCCGGGAGGAGGGTCAGACAGGGAGAACAAAGGCTCACTTTGTAAGTGTGTTTTGTACAATGTGTCATTAAAAGAACCTCTTTAATACTGCACTTAGGTGGCGCTTCCTTTCTCTACCCCTTTTTTGTTAACCTCCCTAAGAGAGGCCAACGCCATCACAATCTGACAGGGAATGACAGTGCTAGGTCTGATGACATCCTCAAACCCAGCTGTCACATGGGCACAGATTCATATGAGACCCCTACAGAATCACATTATATTCCAATGGGATGGCAACCACTCATCTCTGGACAAGTCCATTCCGGTTCCTGCCACAGTCAAACAAACACTTCAGTGGTGGCTCAATCCAATTCGATACATCAAAGGATGCAAATGGGCTCAATCCGACCCAGTCAGGATCACCACTGATGCCAGCGCTCTAGGCTGGGGGGCACACATGGAGGGCCTCTGCACACAGGGGAAATTGAGTTCCAGATGGGCCCAAGCTTCCTCAAATACTGTATGAGGGAGCTAAAAAAAGCTGTGGAGGAAGCACTGAAAGCATTCAAACCAGCAATACAGGGGAGAGATGTGAAAATACTATCAGACAACGCCACGACAGTGGCATACCTAAACGGACAAGGAGGGACAAAGTCCCAAAACTTGATGAGGCTGACGGAAACAATCCTGCTATATGTGAAATCCAACGTAAAATCTATATCAGCCATTCACCTAAAACACACATGAAATATCCAACGTTCTTCTCGCTAGATCCCACGGATGTCAACAGCGGAGTACATGCCTCTAGTCAGAGCTGAGGATTGCAACTGGGTTATGCATTCCTTCCTACTGCCTTAAGACCAAGAGTGATTCAGACGAAAGAGCAACTGTGATACTAATAGAACCGCACTGGCCCCAAAGGGCATGGTTCAGCCACTAAAAAACCTCAGCATCCAACCTCAACTGACACTGACGGACGGATCAGATCTCCTATCACAGGGCCCAGCCAACCATCCGAGTCCTGAAGCTTTCGGCTTGGTTACTGAAAGGGTAAGACTTCAGAACAAAAGGCTGTCAAACAAGGTGATCATAACCATCATAGACAGTAGGAAATTTATGATCAGGGCAATCTATGAGAAAGTGAGGAAAAAGTTTGTCTCCTGGAACAAAAACAAACACACTTCCAGCAGAGGGATAATTCCAACAATCCTGGATTTTTTGTAAGATGGAGCAGACAAAAATATCTCCCAAGCCACGCTGAAGGTACAAGTGGTGGCGCTTTCCTCATTCATGGATATCAGCAATTCCTGATGTCACTTAAAAGAACTAGACCTGCCAAAATGAAATGGCTTTTGGAGAGTTACTGAATCCCTTCTTTGCCTTGGCAGGCCCAGCCCTGCAAGTGGCTATTGCCACATTGTCGATTACCCAGGCAATGGCAAACTGGACTGCGGAAATCAGTAGTAAAACTATTTTTTTGCTTATATATGATCCCAAACTTGCTGCTAGCACTACTCTTATTATGCATTATATCTCCAGAATGACCTCACTTTCAGTTCATATGCACAGAATCTTATGGCTCAAAGCTGCGTCAGCAGAACACCTTTGTGAAAGGTTGCACATGCCCTTTGAAGGTGAGCTACTATTTTCCCAAATTTTCATGAGAAAAAAACTGAGGCAGCTGCTGAGGGAGAGCCTGCCTATCCTCCATCATACTTCCCTTTCCAATGGGTCTCCTCTACTGTACTGATACGATTTGTTACCCCCCTCATGGAAGTCATCCCAGCCGTTTATTTCACGCAGTCCTTCAGAGATGTACACAAGGAATCTATAATGTGTCCTCCCTGTGTTTTTTTTCTCTGCTACACATTCCTACTTGCATTCTTACTTACTGCTTCACACGGCAGTCTGTTTCTCCTACACCTCCTAGCAGCTAACGTTTACAAGCAGAAATCATCTACTTCCTTCCTAGGAAGGATTTCAAGACCTGCACAATGGACCCTTATCCACTCAACAATGCATGTCCTGTCATGCTCCTAAAACATCTATTCTAATTACTGCAGTAACCAGCTTCCTATCTGGTCTCCTGTAGACTTTTCACTAAGGTAGGCCATAGATGATACAATTTTATTTCCTGCAACCACCTGTGGAATTTGCATGTATATAAAAATCAGTAGAAATGATACCTAAAGCTAAGATGTAATTTCTAGTTTTAACCTTATTAACCTATAAATGTAATAACTGGTTCACTGAAGCAGAAACGTCATTAAATTAACCCGTTTCTGTATATTTGGTAAAATGATATCTCTTATTTCAGTGAATATACAGTAACATTACCTGATGGCTGCAATCGAAAGTGAGAAATCCCTTAATTTGTAAAAAGCATCTCCTTCAATAAACCTGGAAAACAAATATGAATGTAATATACATATAACGACATTACATAAAACATTCAGTTGAAATCTAGACATGACAATTAACAACTTATGAATTAAATAAGAGTTAAGATTCCATTTATTGGGGTATTAATTCCTAATGACTGACCGATTTCAAGTAACTGAACCTCCTTGATCGACTCATTCATGTAACTCAATGATTCTACACTTGTTCAATATTTTGGAATGTGAATTGAATGTTTTTATGAGAACATTTCCATGTAATAAACACAGTTGAAATTACTTACTGTATGCAATTTTCTGAACTGATCCCATGAAAAACAGATCACCCTGGATACAATTTGACATATAGGTTTGTATGCCTCAAGGGAGATTAGGGCTGCTAGTTTTATGAAATCCACTGGTATGACTGTTTGATTCTTCTTGCTGGAAGCTCTTATATAACCCTGTTCTTACCAAGATGGCCACCCCCACACAGGGACAGTGCAAAACAAGGTATGCTAAGTCAGCAATGGGGAAAACATAAGCTGCAGAAAGATCACTGGAAATACTGGTGACCAGTGCCGGCCCGTCCATTAAGGGCACGCCACCCTGTATCCATGCATGACCAGGACCGCTGGTAGGGCAGTACAACCAGCCCTGTTGTACCGAGCCCAGCCAGCAGGGGGGGCCCGAGCAGCTTTTAACTTCTAGCTAAAAAAAAAAAAACTAGCTGAATAACTATATTAACACGCACCCACTTGATTACTAAGGTATATAAGTAATATATAGTAATTTCCTGGGCCCCAATCAGGTTAACAGAGGGGCCCAGGAGGTGAAAGCAGAAGAGGGACTTTTTTTCCATTTTCGGGTGCAGGGATACAATGCCGAGCCACATGCTGCTCTCTGTATACCTGCACAAACTAAAGATCTGCCTGCTCACTGTATACCTCTCCGGCGGATGGATATTACTGTAATACGGCTCCCTTGCCTCAGTAAGTGCTGCAGCCTGAGGGAGAGACTAATCACTGAGGCGGCTGAGACAGACAGGGCAGCAGGAGTTATCTCAACAGTGGCAGTGGTGCCCAGGCAAGCAGGCCCCTGCACACACACACTGACAGGTCACACAGGCTATTGTAGAATGTGCAGTCCCCAGACTCTCATTGTGTGCTCATGGTCATTATCATTATAATGATCAAAGCACAGCAGGTGCTCTATGACTCTGTCAGTGTAACATGGCTTTTGGATGCTGACTTTCCGACTATATGGCTGTACTGTGTGTTACAGACTATAACACAGCACAGCAATAACAAAGTCAGCACCACACAGTCACATTACACTGACAGAGCCATAGAGCACCTGCTGTGCTCTGATCATCATAATGATAATGACCATGAGCACATAGTGAGATGCTACTTTACACGTGATGGGGAGAGACAGTAAAAACACACAGTCAAGCTGCATTTTTACCACCCCCAAACCACTTCCCTTTGATAACCTTTCACCCAAGCTTTGCAATCCTTTTTCATGCAGACCTGACTGAAAGCTCCATGCAGGTTTACAGGTATGAATTGACTTGTGTGCATTTAGATCCGCCTTCCTCCATGTCCATTCAGGTGGAGAAAAAAAAATGGAAAAGTACATCCTTTTTTATTTTTCCAGAACTAAATGTGACAGATCAGAGGTAGCCTGATGTAAATGGACACAAGTCTGGTGTATGTGGGCGCAGATGTCAAAACACTGACATCTCTCCCATTCAGATCCAGTTATGATTGGTGTGGTGCTGTAAATGTTACACGTTCCAGCTCCTGCTACCAGTCCCCCAGATCCCCCCCCCCCCCCCGTGACAGCGTGGAGGCAGGGGTGGGGTCAAGGGGGGGGCCTCGTCAGGTAGGCTGTATGGGGCCCCATGATTTCTAACAGCAGCCCTGCATGCATCTGGCCCCTTAATCTACATGCACGGCGCCGGATGCATGGATTCCAATGGGGGGGCGGGGTGTTTTTTTTAAGCACGTGATTAGAGCCAGAAGCTCTAATGGGCTTCAAAAAAGGGTGGGCTCTGGGCGCAGAGCACTGCGCTCCGAGCCCACCCAGTTGTGTGACAATAGCGAATGAATTGTCACACTGATCCTACTCCCAGCCAATCAGGAAGCGGGTCCTGAGACCCGTCACCCGATTGGCTAAAAGCAATTCTATTGCATGCCTAGGAGGGAGGAGATGCACAACGGAATACACCGTGATGCAGGGGAGGAGATGCCCGCAGGAGCACTGCCTGCCCGCAACCTAAATGAGATAAGTGCCTGGATGACTGATCGACCGATCGCGAGACCCCCCCCCCCCAAAAAAAAACACCAGCCGCCACTGCTGGTGACTAGTTTTTTACTAGAATAATATAACCTTCAACGGAGCACAGCTTGTGGAGTTTAATATCTCTTTAAACACACCAGGTAGCCTCAAAAGACATAAATATATTCTTATATATAAATAAATACCCGTTATCCGAAACGATTGCCTTTATTGAACCATGTTTATAAAAGTCAAGGGCATAGGAGTTAAGGGTCAATGCTCTTCCACATGCATCAGTTTTCTCCAAATAAAAAATTGGAAAATACTTCTCAGGAATTTGAATGGTTGACAACATCATCTGATAAAAGAAAGTTTAAAAAGTTAAGTCTTTAATTTTTCCAAAAAAATGTTCTTGCTTCCATTGAAAATATGCAAACATTGTCTAAAACATTCTTCATTTACAAAAAAGAAGCAACATAGCAACAAATCATGTTTGTTCGCAATTGAAAAAATCAAAAAAACAGCAAAAGTTGTGGTGGCATTTAACTATTCCACTATATACTGAGACTGAGCTGAAGTGTTGGAGTTTGTGTAATTTGCCTAATATTGGTTGGGTTTTTTCTTCCAACTATCCACAAATGGTTGTGTTCATCTATATAAATTAGTAAAATAAAAAGCTGATGCTACTATTCATAATTAAATGATTTGCTAGGCTGGTGCAAAGTACAGGAAAGCATAGCAACCTGCCAACATTCTTGTATTTTTTTTTTTTTGTACTTTGTAATGGCTCCTGTAGAATATTGTTTATTGGTCATCACATTTGTACTTTGCAGGATGGTCAAGACCTTAATATGTATTTGCAAGGACATTCCAACCATAATTTAAAGCCAACAAGCTGGAGGGCAAAGGGAAGCACCTCACTTGTTTCTATGGCTGTCTCAAACACAGGTGTTGTGTTTACCTCACATTAACCACTAACCGGACTATATTGCTGGTCAAAGACCAGGCCACTTTTTGCGATTCGGCACTGCGTTGCTTTAACTGACAATTGCGCAGGCGTGCAACGTGGCTCCCAAACAAAATTGGCGTCCTTTTTTTCCCACAAATAGAGCTTTCTTTTGGTGGTATTTGATCACCACTGCGGTTTTTAGTTTTTGCGCTATAAACAAAAATAGAGCTACAATTTTGAAAAAAAATTATATTTTTGACTTTTTCCTATAAAAAATATCCCCCAAAAATATATAAAAACATTTGTTTTCCTCAGTTTAGGCCGATACGTATTCGTCTACATATTTTTCGTAAAGAAAAATCGCAATAAGCGTTTATTGATTGGTTTGCGCAAAAGTTATAGCGTTTACAAAATAGGGAATAGTTTTATGGCATTTTTCTTAATATTTTTTTTACTAGTAATGGCGGCGATCAGTGATTTTTATCGGTACTGTGACATTATGGCGGACACTTTTGACACATTTTTTGGACCATTGGCATTTTTATAGCGATCAGTGCTATAAAAATACATTGATTACTATAAAAATGCCACTGGCCGAGAGAAGCCGAGCGTGGCCGAGCGTGCCCGCTTGTACTGCGCTCGGTATATGTCGGCGGTGGGGGTGGCGTTCAAACACAGCGCGGGAAGCGGGGATAGGCTCAGAGACAGCGTGGGAGTCCAGAGAAGCGGGGAGGACACCACGAAGGCCGCAGACGGACGCCGGACCGGACAAGGCCGCCGATGGACGCCGGGCAAGACACCAAAACTGTAAGTAATAAAACATTTTTTTCCAGGAATTTCACGTCTAGATTAGGGGTGCGCGCTATACGCCGGTGCACGCTATAGGCAGATAAATACGGTATATATATATATATATATATATATATATATATATATATATAAAATGTATTATTTTCTCCATCAGACTAGTTTTCACAGTACCATAAATCAGGTTTGGTTTGAGTAAATACTTCTCAAACAAATGCACTTGTATACAAGGATACAATGGGAATGTAAAATACTATTGTATTCAGTTCACAGTTTCAGCAGTTTATTGTCTCTATAGCGACAGTAAACAGGTAATATATTACTTATGGCATGTATTGAACCAGAGTGCCATCTTGAGGTAGAATTTGAGAGTGCCTCTCTAATTGAAAACTACAGAGATGTTTTTCTGTTGTTCAGATGTTATGGTAAACAACCTGACATAAATAAAGGTTTGCCAGGCATAAGCTGGATAAGACTCGTCATCATGCATTAACACCATAGCTGGTACAGTAAAACCTTGGTTTGCAAGCAAAATTCATTCCAGAAACATGCTTGTACAAAGCACTTGTATATCAAAGCATTTTTTTTACAGGTATAAAAGAGAAGACAGGCACCTCTTAGGGGAAGCAATAAGTTGCTAATTGTACCTTCATTAAATGTAACCATATTGCTACACTTAGAGGCTCCTCTCTTCTTTCTCTTCCGTTCATGCACGGACACAGCAGCAATCTTGACAGTAGGGTATTAGCCTTCTATTAGGAGATTGACTAGGCAGAAACAGCATGTTAAGTGTTAAACACACATCAAAAACTGTACAGTACCGCCCATGGGGCGGTCCCTCTAGGTACAACCCCTCTCACTGCGTGCAGCAGCTCAGTTTTTTTCTGCCTAGCATAGGAGAAGGACATGGCTCCATGTGGGCCCATGGGCCTGGGGAATTTTTTCTGCTTTTTTCTAAAAATTGTTTTGATCCTGAGATCTTCTATCAACTGCCGACTGGGTGACAGGCTGGACATCAGATCCTTTGGGGGGACTAAGTCTCGTCCATCGTGTGTGTGCCGACCTTTAGCTATGCGCTGGGTCGTCCATGACATGCCCCGTTGCTCCAGGGGTGGCCGGTGAGCTAAATGCTCGGGGGCACACATATGACCGTGCTATATGTCGGTGTCACAGTGTGCCGGGCCGACAGCCATGCCGTAACCGTGCAGACGTTGGATCTGTCTGGAATGCCGTCAGCTAGTCCACGCAAGATTGGTAAGTAGTAGTCCCCCTGCTCTGGCAGGGTGGCACGGCTGGGCACTTCCGGGATGGTCGATAGGGGGTTTCACCCTTCCTTTCCTCTCTCCCTTCCTCCCCTCCTCCCTAGGCTCTGGGAAACTAGGCTGGCTGCATGTACCGGGGTCCACCGGGGGGGCTCCATCCTCTGGCAGGGGGCTGCACAGTGGGTCCGCTCTCCTGGGGGTGCTGCCCGCTTGTCATGTGCGGGGGGGTTCTCTTTCGGGGGCCCCGGGTGTTCGCTGCCTAATGTGTGTGTTTTCTTCTTCACTAGAAGGGTCTAGAAAAAACAACGTTTTTTTCAACTCGATCATTAAAACGGCCTTGCCTACACACGATCGTGAAAAAAAAATGCTCTAGCAAAGCGAAGTGACGTATGACGGCACTATAAAGGGGAAGTTACATGCGGAAGGCGCCACTCTTTGTGCTGCTTTTGCTGATTTCGTGTTAGTAAAAGACGATTCGTGCTTTTCAGTCTGTTACAGCGTGATGAATGTGCTTACTCCATTACGAACGCTAATTTGCTTCTGAGCATGCGCGTGTTTTGCACGTCGTTAAAGCCCACACACGACCATTTTTTACGACGTACAAAACAACGTGAAAAATTAGAGCATGTTTGACATTTTTAACCACTTAAGCCCCGGACCAAAATGCAGGTAAAGGACCAGGCCCCTTTTTGCGATTCGGGACTGCGTTGTTTTAACTGACAATTGCGCGGTCATGCAACGTGGCTCCCAAACAAAATTAGCGTCCTTTTTTTCCCACAAATAGAGCTTTCTTTTGGTGGTATTTGATCACCTCTGCGGTTTTTATTTTTTGTGCTATAAACAAAAATAGAGCAACAATTTTGAAAAAAATTCTATATTTTTTACTTTTTGCTATAATAAATATCCCTCAAAAATATGTAAAAAAAAAAAAAATTCTCAGTTTAGGCCGATATGTATTCTTCTACCTATTTTTTGGTAAAAAAAATCTCAATAAGCGTGTATCGGTTGGCTTGCGCAAAATTTATAGCGTTTACAAAATACGGGATAGTTTTATTGCATTTTTATTAATTATTTCTTTTTTTTACTACTAATGGCGGCGATCAGCGATTTTTTTTCGTGACTGCGACATTATGGCGGACACTTCGCACAATTTTGACACATTTTTGGGACCATTGTCATTTTCACAGCAAAAAATACATTTAAAATGCATTCTTTATTGTGGAAATGACAGTTGCAGTTTTGGAGTTAACCACAGGGGGCGCTGAAGGGGTTATGTTTCATCTAGTGTGTGTTTACAACTGTAGGGGGGTGTGGCTGTAGGAGTGACATAATTGATTGTGTCTCCCTATAAAGGGGATGACACGATCGATGCAGCCGCCACAGTGAAGCACGGGGAAGCCGTGTTTACACGCGGCTCTCCCCGTTCTTCAGTTCCGGGGACCGATCGCGGGACCCCAGCCGCGATCGGGTCCGCGGGTCCCACGGTCCTGGAGCTTCGGACCAGGTCGCGGGCGCGCGCCCACGACCCACGGCTGGGTAGATGTACAGGACGTGCCGGTACGTCCATCTGCCCAGCCGTGCCATTCTGTGGACGTATGTATACAGTGGGCGGTCCTTAAGTGGTTAATTGCCATTTTTTACATCGTGAAAAATGCTCTGGAGCCCACACACGATCGTTTTTAATGACATTAAAAAAAAAAACGTAATTTTTTACAACACGAAAAACGGTCGTGTGTACACGGCATGAGTCCTAGTTGTCAACAGAGATCACGAACACACAGTAACCAAAATTTAGTAACTTTTAAGCATATTTCTACTGTTATAGACCATAGTTTCTGCTTATTTGCTAGGCATCTTGCATGATATATCCATCTTGTACCAATTTTCTTATATTGTAATCGTTTTGTATGTACAGCATTTTTTTTTTCAGTTAAAGCACATTTGTACACTGAACAGGTCTGAGCTTCCTTGCTTTATACCGTAAACTAGCCTTGCTAAATAAATGCAAGCAAAACAGCTGGGGGCTCGTCTGGGATAATTACTCTAAAGTTCAACTGAAGCAGACCTGTTTTTCTGTGGTGTGGTGTGGCTTGTGCTAGATAAAAAATTTGCATAAGCTGTTTAGGAAAAGCTGCAGAGGTTTCTGGTGTCCAGAAGGAAGTGTGCAGCTTACCTACTGTATCTGGGCCAGAGACAATGATTGGGAGCCTCTTGCTAAAGAACGCATGCAAAATCGCTTTCCTGACCCCACAGAAACATGCTGCCCTTTAGCAGATACACAGCAGTTCCAATAATTGTTAATGACATCTGCTGTGCAACAATTTGATTTTGAAAAAGCGTTGGACTTTCTTTCGCATTTCTAGCGCATAGAGCAGCCAATTGAAATAATTGGGCTGCCCTACATGCGACCTACATCTTTATCCACCATGTCAGTACACCTTTGCATCCTAAAACACGTGCTAACCTCTGCACCCCAAACCTCCCCTATCTTCTCCACTCCAACCTTCCACCCCTTTAATTACCTGCCTCCTCTGCTCATCATTGCTCCCACCTTCCTTACTTCTATACATCCCCTCTTTGCTCACCTGTGCACCCAAACTGTAATTCCTTTACTGCCTACCTCTGCACACCCCACACTACCCCCCCCCCCCCCCCCGTTGGAGACTGAACATTGTTTCATGCTATGTTATACATTGCTTGGTTTATTTCCCTGTGTATTTGGAGTATGACCACTAGATGTCACTATACACAGATACTCTATCATAATGTTCTTTGTGTTAACTATCTGTTACTGCAATTTTCCTGTTATCTATGGTTGTTGTTCTTCTATATCTCGTGTGCTAACATGAGCACCATGCTCTCTGCTGTATGTCTCTTCAATACAAATGAATCCAAGTAAACTACAGCCATCCATATATGTCTGATTATTCTTTGCATCATCTGCACCAGCCAACAAAGGTTATGGGCCCAGACAACGTGAATCATCAGACAGCCGGAACAGAGGCCTAGTCTTCACCTGCACACCATCTTTGATCAAGCTGCGGAGGAAATCTGCTCTGAGGTATCCAGGCGCTTGGAATACGAGCAAGGTACATTAATCATGGCTAGCAGCGGGGATCTTAAACTGGGGATCACTAAGCTGAATAGTGACAACTACCAGATGTGGAAGTTCAAGATGGAGATGTTGCTGAGATGACACATGGGATGTCCTCACCACAGACAGGCCGGATGTAGACAACCAGGAGTGGGATAAGAAAAACAGACAGGCAAGAGCCACAATAGCCCTACTGGTAGAAGATGAACAGCTTATCCACATAAAAGGGGAAGATACTGCCAAAGGTATGTGGAATGCACTCCGTAGATTACATGAGAGCTCTAGCTTAAACAACAAGTTATATTTACTAAGGAAGCTGTACCAGTCAAAACTGACTCCAGAAGGGGATATGCAAGAACATATAAGAAGCGTGCTGGAGATTGTTGCACAACTCAGGGACCTCGGAGAGGAGATCAAAGATAACCATGTGACAGCAATACTTTTATGCAGCCTACCAGAGTCATACAACCCTCTGATTAATGCATTAGAGACAAGATCTGAAGCAGAACTCACATTACAGTTAGTGAAATCTTGACTTTCAGATGAATACAAGCGCAGAAAGGAGCAAACTTCTCACAGGCAAGAGAGCGATACAGGAGCAGCACTTAAAGCAACAGACACTAAGATGCCAAACTGGAAGGCCAAACTATGTTTCCGGTGTAACAGGGCTGGGCATTTCAAGCGCGACTGTCCATTGTGGAGGAATGAGCAGAGGGAAAAAGATCCCAATCAGGCACTCATAACCATGATGAAAAACAACGACCAAGCAGCGTGGCACGGAACTTTTAAAGTGACAGATGCCGTCACCAACCATAAATGGTATATAGATTCTGGAGCAACAAGTCACATGACTAACGACAGAGAATTCTTTGTAGAGCTCAATCCAGACAAGAAAGAAGCCATATATCTTGCAGACGGGAGTTGCACAACTGCTGAAGGAACAGGACATGGAATAGTCACTTGTAAAAATGAGGATGGACAAGTGTTAAAAATACCAATGACGGATGTATTGTATGTTCCCGGACTCAATGGCGGCCTTATATCAGTCAGGCGACTGGCAAGCAAAGGACTAACCACAACGTTTAAAGGTGACCAATGCACTATCCAAGATGGGGAAAGAGTGATAGCAACAGCTAAAGCGGGCAAGCACCTTTATGAACTTGATGTTGTTGAGCAAGAAACAAAGCTCTGCACACATAAACACAAGAACTGTATTCATTTATGGCACAGACGTCTGGGCCACAGGCACCCTGACAGCATACAGGAGCTGGCCAGACGGGATTTAACGAAAGGCTTCAAGTTAACAGGCTGCCCAAACACGCTAAGGTGTGAATGCTGCATCAAGGCCAAAGCCACCAGAGTAACCCCACCAAAGGCAAGTGAAAGCAGAGCAACAAGACCGATCGACCTAATACACACAGATGTATGCGGGCCTATGAGAACAACCACCCCAGGAGGAAATAAATACATATTAACTTTTATAGACGACTACTCAAGGTTTACAGTGACATACCTAATGAAGAATAAGTCAGAAGTATTCGACAAGCTGAAGGACTATGTTACCAAAGTAAGCAATAAATTTCACAGAAAACCATTAGTACTCAGAAGTGATAACGGTGGGGAGTACACCGGGTTTCAAGTTGAGAATACACTCAGGGAACTAGGAATAGAACATCAAAAGACTGTCCCATATACTCCAGAGCAGAACGGGGTAGCAGAGAGGAAAAACAGATCCCTGACTGAAATGATCAGATGCATGTTGACTGATTCTGGACTCCCTGAAAAATATTGGGGAGAAGCAGCACAAACGGCCACCTACTTACAAAACAGATTACACTCCAAGGCAACAACCAAAACTCCATACGAGCTATGGCACAGTCTAAAACCAAGCATAGGACACCTCAAGGTATTTGGAAGCAAAGCTTTTGCTTACATTCCGGGAGAAAAGCGCAGCAAGCTCCAGAATCGAGCAATTGAAGGTGTCTTTGTTGGTTATGCCGACAACACCAAAGGATACAGAATCATAGACCCGAAGACCGATAAAGTGACAATCAGCAGCAGCGTAACATTTATCGAGGACCCGAGAAATGAAGTAACGGAGCCAGCCATGCCAAGAGCAGAAGAACCAAATAACGCTGAGCAGGTTTTCTTTCCTATGGAACGAACCCCCGAAAGTGATACTGTGTCACAGAAAAGACTGGAACAAACTGAACCAGCTAATGACGCTGAACCAAGACGCTCAATGAGGGAAAACAGAGGTAAACCCCCCAACAGACTCTCGTACAAAGTAGAAACATCCTGCGTAAGAGAACCCACTTGTTGGAAAGACATAACACAACTCCCAGAGAGGGAAGCCAAGAGATGGATAAAGGCAGCTGAGGAAGAAATCATCTCACTACAGGACACGCAGGCTTGGGTACTAACGCAACTGCCGGCCAAAAAGAGGGCAATTGGGTGTAAATGGACTTTCAAGGTCAAGTACAACACTGATGGCACAGTTGAGAGATATAAAGCGAGACTCGTAGCCAAAGGATACTCCCAAAAATATGGAGAAGACTACGATGAGACATTTGCCCCAGTCGTCAAACATACCACAATCAGAGCTCTACTCACAGTTGCAACTACAAAACAAATGCTAGTAAAGCACTTTGATGTAAAAACCGCTTTCCTACACAGTGACTTAACAGAAGACATCTACATGGAGCAACCAGAGGGCTTTGTAGACCCACAAAAGCCAGAACAGGTGTGTAAACTTAAGAAGGGGATCTACGGGCTCAAGCAAGCAGCCAGAGCATGGAACATGAAGATTAATGAGGCGCTTTTGAGAGAATCCTTTCAGAGGAGCAAGGCCGATCCCTGCCTATACACCAAGAAACTAAATGGTAGGTGGATCTTTGTACTCATTTATGTAGATGATCTGTTAGTATGTTATGAGCAAGAAGGGGATTGTTCCAGACTGCTGGAGGTCTTAAACATGGACTTTGAAACAAAAGATCTAGGTGATGTCAAACACTTCCTAGGCATGCAGATAGAAAGAGAAGAAGATGGTAGTTTTCTTATTAACCAGAGTCACAAAATACAGGAAGTAATTGAAACTTTTGGGCTCAATGATGCCAAACCAGTCAACTCGCCTATGGAGACAAATTATCTTAAAGAATTAAACAACTCAATTAACCCCTTGCAAAATGACTCACAATTCAGAAGGGCAATGGGGAAGTTACTATACATTGCTACAGTGGCAAGGCCTGACATAGCTACAGCAGTGGGATTCTTATGCAGAAAAGTATCCCAGCCAACCCAGATGGACTGGAACGCAGCAAAAAGGATCATACGCTATTTGAAGGGAACAATAGACTTTAAACTGAAATTTTCATCAACAGGGAAGAGTGGTCTGACTGGATATGTGGATGCAGACTGGTCAGGTGACCCCAGTGATCGGAAATCCACCAGTGGACACCTGTTTCTATTTAAAGACGGCCTGATCAGCTGGACCACCAGAAAACAGTCCACAGTGACACTGTCCTCCACCGAAGCAGAATACGTGGCCGCATCACAAGCAGGGCAAGAGGTAATCTGGTTGAGACAATTGCTGGAAGATCTAGACCAGAACCAGAAAGAGTCCACGCCAATCTATGAGGACAATCAAGGATGTATAGCACTCGCACAGACAGAGCGGATAAACCCGAGAACCAAACACATAGACGTGAGATATCACTTCTTAAGAGACTTACAAGAGCAAGGACAGATGGATCTACAATACTGTCCCACTGAGGAAAGCAGACATCCTTACTAAGCCTTTGCCTGCAAAGAGACATATGGATCTAACAAGAAGAATCGGTTTGTCTAATTAAGCACTTCACAATGAGAAGGGGTGTTGGAGACTGAACATTGTTTCATGCTATGTTATACATTGCTTGGTTTATTTTCCTGTGTATTTGGAGTATGACCACTAGATGTCACTATACACAGATACTCTATCATAATGTTCTTTGTGTTAACTATCTGTTACTGCATTTTTCCTGTTATCTATGGTTGTTGTTCTTCTATATCTCGTGTGCTAACATGAGCACCATGCTCTCTGCTGTATGTCTCTTCAATACAAATGAATCCAAGTAAACTACAGCCATCCATATATGTCTGATTATTCTTTGCATCATCTGCACCAGCCAACACCCCCCCACCAATTTGCTTACCTTTGCAGAACAGGCTGATGTTAGGCTAAATGATCACAGTTGCAGGCAGGACATTAAAGCATGCACCTTTAACTTCCCAGTGGGCAGCATTTAGTATAGGTGATGGTGCATATGACCTCCAGGGGGGGTGATATACATATGAATGCTGCCACCATTTACATATAAATGTTGCCGGTCCACAGCTATTTACATATGAATGAAGACCCTATTTACATATCAATGCAGGTTATTTACATGTAAACACAAGGTCTGCAGGTGAGTCATCTGTACACAACAATAGGGCAGAGCTGGGCAGTATTAGTAGCAGCACTTCGCACCAAGATATCGGGACACAGCACGGGACAAAAAGATCAAGGGATAAGGGAATTTAAACTGGGATAGTTGCCAAGTATAAAGTAGCTGCTTAGGGCCCCACAACAATGACAAGGCCTAGGGCAGCTGCCCCTTTTGCCCTGCTTAAAGACGGCCCTGCAAAAGCCCAGGATATGCCAACAAATTTGGTGAATTTGGCATGTAACTGTGGAGGAGGAGGTATTTGTTTTTGAACGTAAGCTCTGTAAATCAAATTCCTTAACCACCATGCATCAGTGGATTTTGATGCAAGGTCCCGCAGAAAGAACAAACATGGAATCTGTTTGTCTAATAAAGGCAGTATCCTTTAGGTACTACCACTATCAGGTCCACCTGAAAAACGGACAGGCGGACCTGATCAGAAAGCCTGTGTGAAAGGGAACTTACATAAAACCAAAAAGTATACTGTGAATGAACAATGTATCCCCAAGTTTTTCTACTTACACTGTTTACATTTTTCATGGTCATCAAGTCATGATCAGTGTTTCCCGAAAGACAGGCAAATGGTGATATTCCACTTCTTCCTTCAGAGCGTGACATCAGATGATCCACCAGTCCTGAATTCATGCACTCCTTGCCTGAAAGATCTAAAAAATGAGCCAAATGTTACAATAATGCAGTATGTAAATAAATACAAGTATGTATTTAACTACTTTAACCCTTCATGACTGCAATACACTTTAAGTATAATTACAAAACGCCCCTTGATGTAAGAATATTAATTACCATGCAACATAAAACTAAGAATGTGCAAATGTATGTGTTCCTAGTTCTCTGACCCTCTGTTAAACAAAATAGTTATTGTCAGATGCATACTGACATAGTTAAACTCGGTCTAGGCATCTAAGCTTAAAGTAATATGAATGAATGAATGAAAAACTTATATAGCGCGGCACATGCGAACTGAATCGCCTCTGGGCGCTTGTTGTTCCTGTCTCTTGACATCAAAAGAGCAGAGTTTTAATCTGTCTTCTGAAGGTCAGGTGGTTTTCCTCCAACCGAGTGCTGGTTGGTAAAGCATTCCATAGTCTTGGACCTTGGAATGCAAACCTTCTTTCTCCTTTGGACTTGTATCTGGCTTTGGGTACCTTGACCAGGTTTTGGTTAGTGGATCGCAGAAGGCGATTGGAACTGTGGGGTTCTATCTTGTCGCAAAGATATTGCGGAGCCTTCCCATGGATGCACTTATGCATTAGGCAGAGTGCTTTAAAAGCGATTCTGTCCTTTACTGGCAACCAGTGAAGGGTTCTCAACGAAGGTGAGATTGATTCCCATGTTTTTTTCCCAGTCACAAGTCTGGCGGCCGTATTCTGAACGACTTGCAGGCGAGTGATTTGGTATTTTGGCAGTCCGAGGTAAAGGGCATTTGCATAATCCAATCTGGAGTTCACAATTGTTCCCACCACGACTGCTACGTCTTCCTTAGGAATAAATGGAATAAGTCTGCATAGTAGGCGCAGCAGATGGTGGGATCCGCTGACTACTGACCCTATTTGTGCATCCATTGTCATGTAGGTGTCGAAAGTGACCCCGAGACTTTTGACTTTGGAGCTAGGGGTGATGGTTTGGCCCAGAATGGGCGGGGGTGTCCAGGTTGTTGCCAGTTGACTCTTTCGGCTGGCATGAAACAGGAGAAGTTCTGTTTTGGAGCTGTTGAGTTTAAGATAGCTCTTAGTCATCCAGTTTTCTATCAAAGAGAGACATTTCTCTAAACTGGGATGATGATCCTTTTTGTTGCAGATACGAAAATACAGTTGCGTGTCGTCTGCATAGGAGTGATAGAGTAGTTTTTGGCTACTGATAATATCAAAGAGAGGGCGAAGATAGATGTTGAAAAGTACCGGTGACAGGGGGGATCCTTGGGGGACTCCACATGACACCATGCGCCTCTCAGATACGAAAGATCCCAGTTTAACTGTTTGTGATCGGTTTTCAAGGAAGGAGGAAAACCATGGTAAGTCACCTTCTGCGACTCTGGCTACCTCAGCCAGTCGCATCAGTAACAGTTTGTGGTCTACCGTGTCAAAGGCTGCGCTTAGGTCCAGCAGAACCAGGAGACAGGATTCTCCTTCGTCTGCGGCCTCAAGAGCGTCGTCCCATATTTTGAGTAATGCTGTTTCTGTCCCGTGTCCGGGACGGAAGCCTGATTGTAATGGATCAAGTAGATTATGGGTATCCAGATGCTGTTGCAGATGTTGCACCACTGCTTTCTCCATTACCTTAGAGAGGACGTTTAGGCCTGTTATGGGACGGCGGTGAGTTGGGTCCTTGGGGTCGAGGGTGGGTTTTTTCAAGATGGGCTGGATAGTGCCCTCTTTCAGCAGGGAGGGCACTATGCCTTCCTTAAATGACTGGTTTATAAGCTGCGTGATGGGAGGTGCCAGGATGTCAACACATTCCTTCAGCAGTTTAGTGGGGATAATATCATTGGGCGCTGTGCTGTTTCGCAAAGTACCGATGATGTTTTTTGTGGCATCGACGGAGATGGGTTTCAGAGTGAACTTTGTTGATTGTAGAAAGTTTCTCTGGGTGTTATGTGGTGGGCTGAGGGGAGAATTGTTTTGCAGAATGCTTTGCCGGATTCTCTCAATTTTGTTGATGAAGAAATCCGATAATTCATTGCAAAACTCTTGGGTGTCTGAATTGGGGGCTTCTAGACATCCTGGATTCATGGTCTGGGTGACCATCTTGAAGAGTTCACATGGGCGGTTTAGGGCGCTGTTGATCGCCATAGAAAAATGTTGTTTCTTGGCTTTGAAGATTTCTTTGTGATATTTTCTTGTTATTGCCTTGTAGATGATGAGGTTTTCCTCAGAGGCGCTTCTTTGCCAGGCGGCTTCAGCCCTTCTGCGCTCTTGCTTCAGTAGTGACAGCTGGTTGTTGAACCAGCCAGACTTTTTTTTCTGGGTGCGGGCTTTGCGTCTTGGTGCTACTAAGTCGGCTGACTGTAGTAGGGCTGCATTTATGGCATCCAGTGTATTTGAGGCTGTTTGATGTGGATGAATTGTTTTGATTTTAATTTCCAAGGTAGATTTGAAGAGTTCCGAGTGGAGCTTCTTCTGAGATCTAGACCAGTGTGTTGTCACCGGCTTGGGTGCTTTTATCAGTGGGGGAATTTTGGAAATTATGAATTTAATTGCATGGTGATCTGTCCATGGCAATGGTTCATTTCCCAAAATGCTTATTTTCAGATTTTGTCTGAAAATTAGGTCGAGCGTGTGACCTGAAGCATGTGTGGGCTCACATATAAGTTGCTGTAGCCCTAACCCTTCCAGGTGGTCAATACAGGCGTCCGCAACGGAATCCTGTGCGGAGTTGGCCCAGAGATTGAAGTCCCCGAGCAGCAAAAGGTATTTGCTGTTGAGGGTATATGTGGAGAAAAACTCCATCAATGATGGTAGAAGCTGCGATTTTGGACCGGGTGGCCTATAGCAGAGAAGAATGTGGACAGTCTCCTGGGGGTTTGTTTGTAGTTGAAGAGTGAGGCCTCGTACACACGGCCGAGGAACTCGACGTGCCAAACACATCGAGTTCCTCGGCCAGTTCAGCCCTGAAGCCGCCGAGGAGCTCGGCGGGCCGAGAGCTCCCATAGAACAACGAGAAAATAGAGAACATGTTCTCTATTTTCTCGACGAGTTCCTCGGCGGCTCCATCGGGCCGAAAGTGTACACACTACAGAGTTTCTCGGCAGAATCCGGCTCTGACCGAGTTTCTCGCCGAATTCTGCCGAGAAACTCTGTCGTGTGTACGAGGCCTCAGGGTTTCCATGAATGGAAGAGGATTTTGAAGGACTGGTTTAGTGAATGCAAGGTGAATCTTGTGGATCACCGCCAGGCCTCCTCCTCTTTGCCCTATTCTGTTTTCCGTTATTATCCGATAGTTTTATGGCACCAGTTCTCCCAGAATGGTGTTACAGTCGGCTGTGAGCCAGCTTTCTGTGATGAAAAGGCAGTCTAAATCGTATTGTAGGATGAAATCATGGATTTCTAGTCGATGTTTTACTGCCGATCTTGTGTTGATCAAAGCGCATGATATGTGCTTAAGCTGGGGTAAGTGGCTGAGATTTTTGACAGTCGATCGTCGATCGATTCTTAACAGTTGCTCAGTTCTTAGAGCTTTTTTGGTGAGGGTTGGCAATATTGCGGCGAATGGCTTTAAACCCCAAATGGTTTCTGCAGAATAACTTAGATTAAGCATAGTCGCCAAATGGGGGGGGGGGGACAGGTGTTTGGGGGGGGGGGTGATGAGGAAAGAAGATTCAACTAAATCCTCTCTCCCTGGTTGATCCAGAGGAAGGCAAAAAAAACCCTGGCCGTGCTATGCCAATGTGCCGCGGTCGGGGGAAAAAATTCCTTCCTGATCCCACAGGGGCGACCGGGCGAACCCTGGATCAATGCTATGAGGTAGTGCTTACCTATTGGGCAGAATGGGGGGAGGGGGGTTTGAGTGAATGGGGGGGATGGGGGGTTTGGGGGGACCAGAGCGAGGATGGGGATCCTCCTGTAGTCAAAAGAGGGGGGGAGGGTTTACCAGGAGTTAGGGGAGATTGCTGGTTGTAGGTGCGGCGCGCCAACTATATTATATTACACCTTTAGTTATTTAAGCACTTTTGACAGCTCATCGAATCATCATTTTATTTTAAATCCATTTATAGGCAGGTTGGTTGTAACACAAGTTGATTTATCGATCGAACCAGCCTGTTGGAAAAATGTCTCTAGATCAGCGCCGCCAGTTATAGCCGGTGGTGCTGATCAGTGTATTCTGATGGTGGAGAAGTCTACCTGCTATCAAAATACATCAACCCTGGGGGGTTTCCTACATCGAGTGTGTGAATAGGGTAATTAAGTCATTTTCTTTTGTTGAACCTTCTGGCTGAATGAAAAAAAATAAAAAGACTTATGTATGGGCATCCTAGAATGCTAGCGAAAAATGGAAGATTAATGGGTGTGGGAGGGGTTATGTGAGTTGTCCTAACAACTTAGGTGCTATCCTCACCTGAAGATGGTGTACTTACTTGTTCACATAACTGTATGGTTTATTTTCTTCTGGTTGTCTCATGTTATGCATTACTTATGTGGGCCCTCTCAAATTCAAGATGGTATTATACTAGTATATGACAAAGTATCAGCAAAGCTCAAACACGAAGACTATAACAGTATGCAAAGTTTACCAAAGCATTCAAAGTTTACCAAAGAAACGTTGACCAAATTAAATCTTACAGGCTAGATATAAAGAGATTCTTCTTTGGTGTCTTCTGTGGTGTGCTATCGTGGAGAGGGTTCCAAGGTGCCAATGGATTCAACAGCATTTAAAGACTACATCTGCTTACCTACCATGTGTCTCATGCGATGGGAATTCCTAAACACTACAATACAAAACAATACATGCATTCCAAAATGATCAATTATTATAAATGATCACTTACTGATTTTTGAGAGAGGAAGCTGATATTCCTTCTCTGTATTTGCCAGTTTAGAAGCTGTCAGAATACACTGACTAAATAATAATGCAACTTTCCTGTTGTGTTCTTCCACAACAGCAGCAAACTCATCTGGTAGTTTCTCAAGAAAGACCTGCACAAACAAAATCCATGTTGAAGCGACTTTTGTTAAACCTGACTTTTAAAGAGAATTCTCAGTATGATTAGGAATCAATAACGTTTTATTTTCTTTGAGTCCTATGCTAAAGCAGAATTACCACTCTACAGAGGGGTAAAAACACTTAAAGGACTAATATATTACCCAGTGGTGTTTTTTGAAAGCAGTGGGACTGTAAGCATGATTCTAAATCCCCCATGGCAGTGAATGATAAAATGCAGCTGCGCACGCTGCGGCAAAGTTGGGCATGCCTTAACCACTTAAGCCCCGGACCATATTTCTGGTCAAAGACCAGAGCACTTTTTGCGATTCGGCACTGCGTCGCTTTAACTGACAATTGCGCGGTCATGCGACGTGGCTCCCAAACAAAATTGGCGTCCTTTTTTTCCCACAAATAGAGCTTTCTTTTGGTGGTATTTAATCACCTCTGCGGTTTTTAGTTTGTGCGCTATAATCAAAAATAGAGCGACAATTTTGAAAAAAAATAATATTTTTTACTTTTTACCATAATAGATATCCCCCAACAATATATAAAAAAACATTTTTTTTCCTCAGTTTAGGCCGATACGTATTCGTCTACATATTTTACAAAATAGGGGGTAGTTTTATGGCATTTTTATTAATATATTTTTTTTTTACTAGTAATGGCGGCGATCAACGATTTTTTTTCGGTACTGCGACATTATGGCGGACACTTCGGACACTTTTGACACATTTTTGGGACCATTGGCATTTTTATAGCGATCAGTGCTGTAAAAATGCATTGATTACTATAAAAAATGGCAGGGAAGGGGTTAACACTAGGGGGCGGGGAAGGGGTTAAGTATGTTCCCTGGGTGTGTAGGGGGGGGGGTGGACTCACTAGGGGAAATGACTGATCGCTGTTCATACATTGTTCAGGCATTTCTCCCCTGACAGGATCGGGAGCTGTGTGTTTACACACACAGCTCCCGGTTATCGCTCTGTAACGAGCGATCGCGGGTGCCCGGCGGTGATTGCGACCGCCGGGCACGCGTGCGGGAGTCAGAACCGAGCAGGGGCCACGCGTGCGTGGCTCCAGCGGCGCTCGCGCGCGCCCCTATTGGCTGCTGGGGGAGATGACGTATAGCTACGTGCTCTCGCCCAGCAGAGCCGACCTGCCGCCGTATAACTGCGGCTGGTCGGCAAGCAGTTAAAGCAGAACTCCTGCCAAAAACTTTTTCCATGTTCTCGTTGCTGATCTCCTACCTTCACCAACTATGTCATTCATGTTCCTCTGAGCTCTGCAGTTCCTCTGCAATAGCCTACTGAACTTGCTGAAAAAACATTTTTGCCTGGTGATTTCCTGTTTGTAAGAATGCTGGCTACTAATCAGCGGTCTGACACGCCCCCTTGAAGTCCTCTGAAAGCGAGCAGTTACTGATGGACACTGCTAAGTTGCACTGGTGACACCACCACTGATGGGCACTGCTAAGCTGCACTGGTGACACTGGCACTGATGGGCACTGCTAAGCTGCACTGGTGACACCGCACTGATGGGCACTGCTAAGCTGCACTGGTGACACCGCACTGATGGGCACTGCTAAGCTGCACTGGTGACACCGCACTGATGAGCACTGATAAGCTGCACTGGTGACACTGCACTGATGGGCACTGATAAGCTGTACTGGTGACACCGCACTGATAAGCTGCACTGGTGACACAGCACTGATGGGCACTACTAAGCTGCACTGGTGACACCGCACTGATGGACACTGGTTAGTACAAACAGCCCTCCTCTGAACTGCCTGTGTTCTCCTTCTTCCTGGATTCTTAACAGTACTCAGGGTACTGCAACACTGGCTCTCCTCCCCTTCTCCTATTCCTTGGTCCAGTAGGTGGAGCTAAATTACAGCTAAATATAGTCCTGCCTACTGGACTAGGGAATAGGAGAAGGGGTGGAAGAGCTGGAGCTGCAGTACCCTGAGTATGGTGAAGAGTCAAGGTAAAATAAAAACACAGGTAAACCAATTCCCTCTCTGTGTCTCCATTGTAGCTACAGGAGAAAAGAGGGAATGGGGCTATAATTGGCTGTGATTTACACCCATTCATAGCCCCGCCCCCTACTCCCTTTGCCTGCCTTTAGCACCTGTCCCCTCCCCCGCATAAACAATGTTTCTCCTGCAGCTGCCTGTGACAAGTGCAGCTGCAGTGGAGACATTTGTTCCCCACATTTGTTGTGCAATGTGTGAGGGCACAGTGGGCCCCGTATCCCCTGGGGCCCGTGTGCACCGCACAAATGGATAAAACGCCACCGGTATTGCTACTGTATTAGATATTGTAATGCTGGGATAGAGGAGGATATAGGGTGGGATGCACCTTAAGCATACTGGGAACACAAAGCAGTACATTTTCATTAATATGAATAGATTTTACATTCAGTTGAGCATTCACTGCACAAAAGCATATAAAGTGTATCTAAACCCAAAATCTAAATTGTAATATATTGCAGCTTACCGGTCCTTAGAGGTGGTGGCTACATAAATTTTATTTTTTTTCCCCTTTATTTTAATGTGGTGATCTTACCATAAAACACCTTGGGCCAGATCCACGTAGATCGGCGTAACTTTAAATGGGCGTAGCGTATCGTAACGCTACGCCGCCGCAACTTTGAGAGGCAAGTGCTGTATTCACAAAGCACTTGCCTCTAAAGTTACAGCGGCGTAGCGTAAATCTGCCGGCGTAAGGGCGCGGAATTCAAATGACAAAGATGTGGGCGTGTTTTATGTTAATTCTACTTGACCCCACGTAAATTAAGTTTTTCTTTTAACGGCGCATGCGCCGTCCGTGGGGGTATCCCAGTGCGCATGCTCAAAATCACGTCGCAAATAGTCAATTCTTTCAACGTGAACGTAATTTACGCAAAGCCCTATTCGCGAACGTTTTACGCAAATGACGTATACGACGGAAAATTTGACGCTGGCCCGACGTCCATACTTAACATTGCGTACGCCTCATAGACCCAGGGGTAACGTTACACCGAAAAAAGCCTTACGTAAACGACGTAAAAAAAAATGCGCCGGGCGGACGTACGTTTGAGGATCGGCGTATCTAGCTAATTTGCATACTCCACGCGGAAATCTACAGAAGCGCCACCTAGCGGCCAGCGTAAATATGCACCTTAGATCCGACGGCGTACTAAGACGTACATCAGTTGGATCTAGCCCAGCTTCAGGCGTATCTTGTTTTGTGGATACAAAACAAAGATACGCCGGAGCATCCTAGAAGTTACGCGGCGTATCAATAGATACGCCAACGTAACTTCTTTGTGGATCTGGGCCCTCATGTCCAAGGGTGACAAGACTCACTGATTGTACTACTGTACTTTATCTATGGAAGAGCAACAAGGTTGCTCTCTAGATTTTGGCTACATAAGGTGTTTTGTAATTCACACAGAAGTTTGATGGTAGGCAAGCAAAAACTTTCATTGATCTGCATTTGAGGTTTGAACTAGTACAAAATGCTGATGAACAGACACTACAGCACTATCTTAACAAGAAAATAACTTTGTTTATAAGAGGTTATTTCTAGGGTTATCTTTGGGGTTCAGGTTGCCATTGGGGCTAGTGCTCGAGGTATGGTTAATATTAGAATTTATTTATTATTTTTATCTATTATTTATGTAATTAAAGAGGAGCTCCAGGCTCCCCCCAAAATAATTAAAAGTCAGCAGCTATAAATACCGAAGCTGCTGACTTTTAATATTATGGCACGTACTTGTCCAGGCATCCAATGGTGTCCTCACCCGAGATGAATCTTTAGTCGGCTATCGGGTGCTAGCGCCGCCATCTTGACGAAGGGAAACTGGCACTGAAGCCTTGCGGCTTCACAACTAATTTCCTATTGCACATACATGAAGCGCACTGCACTTTGTGAATGGGCCGCAGTCTTCTTGGACCAGAAGTGTCCCAGAAGGAGGGGGCAAACTGTCAAAACCAGGTATCCGCTCCTCCCTTCCCCCAAAAGGTGCCAAATGTGGAAGGAGTGGGGGGGTCAGACAAGTGGAGCTTCCCCTTTTGGGTGGAGCTCCACTTCAAAGTTGCTCTAAGAATTATATTTTGGTCCAAACACAGGTTCAGAATAGTTTACAGGGACATCCATGGTACGTAGGAACCAGTTTAAAGTTTATTGCACCCAAAGTACCATTCATTTTGACTTTTCCATTGACTCAAATGCATTTTAGCTAAATTCCCCATTTTTCTGCATAGTTGCAGTAAAACGGACCATTCCTGATATTACAGGTATTTTTAAAGTGGTTCTAAAGTTTTGGCGCTTTTTCAAGTAATGCATTCCATGCATTAGGGTAGAGAAACTCCCACTAACCTCCCCCCCCCTCTTTAAACACTTATCTGAGCCTGTTAGCGATGCAGCACTGTGCAAGGCTGCCATCTTCTCTCTCTTCTTCTCACAGGAACTTGGGCAGCAGCAGGAGCCAATGGCAATCAAACGTCAGAGGAGGATGTGGGGGGCAGGGCTGAGCCACACTGTGTGTGTCTATAGACTTGTGAAGGGAGCCTGCAGGCAGGGCCGTCTTTACCGCAGGGCAAATGGGGCAGGTGCCCTGGGCCCTGTCACTGTTGGGGGCCCAAAGCAACCCCCCCCCCCTGTTCGGAGGCCCCCAGATGGCAACCCCCCCCCTTTTTTTTTTTTTTATATATTTTTATATATTTTTAATAAAGAGACAATTTTTTAATATATTTTTATTTTATTTTTTATTAAAGGGACAATTTTTTTTAGAGGTCTGGGGGTCCCCAGGGGCCCATAGTTCCCCAGGGCCCCGGATGACAACCCCCCCTTTTTTTATAAAAAATAAATCTTTTTATATATATATATATATATATATATATATATATATATATATATATTTATATATGTTTATTATTATTATAGGACCCAGAGGTCCCCAGGGCCCTGGATGGCAACCCCCCTTTTTTTTTAATAAAAAACATTTTTTTATATATTTTTTATATATATATATATATATATATATATATATATATATATATATATATATATATATATATATATTTTATTAAAGGGCTCAGAGGTCCCCATGTGGCAAACACCCTTTATTTTTTTTATAAATGTTTATTTTTTTATTTTTGTTTATATATTTTTTTTATTTATTTTTTATTTAAGGGCCCAGAGGTCCCCAGGGCCCTGGATGGCAACCCCCCCTTTTTTTTTATAAATGTTTCTTTATATATATTTTTTATTAAAGGGCCCAGAGGTCCCGGATGGCAACCCCCTTTTTTTTGTAATTTATTTTTATAAAAAAAAAAATATTAAAGGGCCCAGAGGTCCCCAGGGCCCCAGATGGCAACCCCCTTTTTAAAATATATTTTTTATATATATATATTTTTTTTTTTTTTATTAAAGGGCCCAGAGGTCCCCAGGGCCCCGGATGGCTACACCCCTTTTTTATATATATTTTTCTTTATTTCTTTCTTTTTTTGCAAAGGGCCCCCCGCTTCTAAATTTGCGGCAGCCCCCCCCTGCTTCTCAATTTCAGGCGGCAGCACCCCCCATCCCGGTTCTCTGCTCCAGGGGGCCCATGCCTGAAGCTGTGTAAGTGGCCCCATAATTCCTGATGGCGGCCCTGCCTCCCGTTAAGCCCCTGTGCTGCCCACAAATCAGGCTGAAAATCATCAGCGGCACGCAGCCAGTGACAGTACTGCTTCCCTTCCCAGTGTTTTAAAATGTACAGCACCCCTGGCTTCCCTTTAGACGCGCACTTCTCCCTTCCTGCCACTGGGTGCTGCTTGCATATAAAAGTGAATTAGAATGTGATTTTATAACATCCCCAGTTAGCTCTTCCCGAGGCTGACTTCTTCATGTCCTGCTCCCCAAGGTATGTCACTGTTTGCTAATCTATATTGTAAATAGAAGTTTTCTGTAGAGTGTGCCCAAAGTCTTTATAATATTTGATGATTCACTGCAGGTCTGGTCAGTGTTTTAAAAAGTTCCTCTATTTTACACATGGCATGGGGTCACAGCACCGTCTGTCCATTCTGCTTTAGCACCATGGGACCCCATGCCATGCCATGTGTAAAATAGAGGAACTCTTTAAATCACAGACCAGACCTGCAGTCCAGGCTGAGTAAGGCCTCAGCGCACATGGCATTACTGTCTGTATTTAACTGCTTGATGGGCTTATTTTGGGCCTGGCTGGTTCACATGTATGTGTTTTGGCGGCCCACATTTGCGCAGGCACATCAGCCCATTCATTTGAATGGGCCGCCATGCCTGCGTTTCCTGCAAAGAAAAGCGCATTCCTCATGTAATAGGCTGCGCACACGGCACGCCTATGCCCATCAAGCACTGAAATACAGCACTGTCTGTCCATTCTGCTGTCTGCTGTGACTTATCTGCAGTTCCCGCACTGTCAAACTTGCTGCATTTTTAGATGTTTAGGTCACGCTTTTAAAAACACAGTGCGTTTGTGTGTGCAAGAACTGCAGGTAAGTAGCATGGTGCAAAAGCAGAATGGATTTCAAGGCAACTGTATTTTTAAAATGCTGAATGCACTTTTTTTCTGCAGGAAACAAAGGCATGGCAGCCCATTCAAATCAATGGGCTGCTGTACCTGCACAAATGAGGGCCGCCAAAACATACATGTGAACCAGCCAGGTCCAAAATAAGCTGGAGGGGGGCCCAAAAAAAATGTTTGCCCTGGGCCCAAACCATATTAAAGACGGCCCTGCCTGCAGGTGTGCCCTGATAGCAAGCGGCTTGCTATGGGGGCACACCAAGAAGAGGAGCTTGGAGCGCTGGTGGGGAAACCGTGATGAAAAGTTCAGGGCCACTCTGTGCAAAAACCATTGCACAAAGCAGGATAAGTATGAAATGTTTATTTTTTTTTTATTTTATTTTTTTGCATTTACAATCACTTTAAAAGAATATGAGCCAAATGTAAGTTCAGAGCAGTGTGAGATATCACAGGACTGGTAACAGAATTCATATGAACAAACTGTTTCATATGTGTAGATAAGATCGACATCTACCTTGGATTGGAAGAAAGGACCCATATATTTCATCTTCTGTGAAAGAATGTATTCTCTTCCAAACAAGTGTGCCAACACCAGCATTAAAGTTTCCATAACAGAATCTGGAAATGTGCCAGGATCTACAGAGAAAACAATTAATGCACTTTCATTTGATGATGAAAATCATAGTTACAAATATATCATAGTAAAGAGTATTTAGCACTGTCCTTTAACCACTTAACCACTCCTTACTGGGCACGTATACCCCTTCCTGACCAGGTGAAATTTCAGCTTCTGGCACTGCGTCGCTTTAACTGACAATTGCGCGGTCGTGCGACGTGGCTCCCAAACAAAATTGGCGTTCTTTTTTCCCCACAAATAGAGCTTTCTTTTGGTGGTATTTGATCACCTCTGCGGTTTTTATTTTTTGCGCCATAAACAAAAAAAGAGCGACAATTTTTAAAAAAAGTCAATATTTTTTACTTGTTACTATAATAAATATCCCATTTTTTTTTTTTTTTTTTAATATTTTTTTTCTCAGTTTAGGACGATACGAATTCTTCTACATATTTTTGGTAAAAAAAAAATAATCGCAATAAGCGACTGGTTTGCGCAAAAGTTATATCGCTTACAAAATAGGGGACAGAATTATTATTCATTTTTATTATACATTTTTTTTACTAGTAATGGCGGCGATCTGCGATTTTTTATTGGGACTGCGACGTTATGGCGGACACATCGGACACTTTTGACACATTTTTGGCGCCATTCACATTTATACTGCGATCAGTGCTATAAAAATGCACCGATTACTGTATAAATGTGACTGGCAGTGAAGGGGTTAACACTAGGGGGGCATGGAAGAGGTTAAATGTATTCCCTGGGTGTGTTCTAACTGTGGGGGGAGGGGGGTGACTGGGGGAGGTGACCGATGCTGTGTCCCTCTGTACAAGAGACACAGATCGGTCTCCTCTCTCCCTGACAGGACGTGGAGCTCTGTGTTTACACACAGAGCTCCACGTCTTGTCCCTGTAGCCGCCGATCGCAAGTGCCTGGCGGACATCGCGGCCGCCAGGCACGCGCATCGGTATCTCAGGAATGCGGCGGGCTCGCGCGCCCTCTAGTGGCCTGGAAGAGCGGAGGACGCATATATGCGTCCTATTAGAGCTTTAGAACCACCCTGCAGCCGCACATATTCGTACGGCCGTCGGGAAGTGGTTAAAGTTCACATTTATGGAAAAGTCCTTTGAGTCCTCTTCCCTAGCCCTCATCAATATAATCAGCCAGGGGCAGTGGCACACAGACTTAAGCCTCGTACACACGCTCGGTTTACTCGGCAAGAACCAGCAAGAAAACTACTGGCAGAGCTTTCTTGCCGAGTATACTGTGTGTGTGTACGAGGCTTTCAGGTTTCTCATCAAGAAAACTGCATAAAATCTCAACGAAAAAAATAAAGAACCTGGGGGCATATTCTTAAAGATCTGAGGCGGCGGAACGTATGTCCTTTACGTTACGCCGCCGCAAGTTTAAGTGGCAAGTGCCTGATTCCCAAACCACTTACCTGTAAACTTGCGGCGGCGTCGCGTAAAGTCCACCTGCGCAAGCACTCCTAATTCAAATGATCCTGGTAGGGGGCGTGGATCATTTAAATTAGGCGCGCTCCCGCGCCGATCGTAATGCGCATGCTCCGTCGGGTAAATTACTGTAACGTAAATGGCGTCCAGCGCCTTTAACGGACGACTTACGCAAACGACGTTAAATTTTCAAATTTCGACGCGGGATCGACGGCCATACTTAACATTGAGTACGCCACCTAGGGGGCATGTTTATCTTTACGCCGCGTATCGCTTACGGAAACTACGTTAAAACACTACGGCGGGCAAGCGTACGTTAGAGAATCGGCGTGACTAGTCATTTGCATATTCTACGCTGACCGCCACCTAGTGGTCAGCGTAAATATTGCAGCCTAAGATACAACGGCGCAGGCCGTCGTATCTTAGGCATGTTTAAGTGTATCTCAGTTTGAGAATACACTTAAACATAGGATCGGACTTACGTCTGCTGATACGCCGGCGTAAATTTTTTGAGAATATGGCCCCTGATCTCTATTTTCTCGTTGTGATTCTCGGCAGTGTTTTCCTCTCGAAAAACCCGAGAGTGTGTATACTTACCTGTCGCCGTGGAAACCCGCACATGCTCAAAATGACTTTGACTCATGCGCGGTAGCTTCCTAGGCATAGGTAGGGTGCAGCAAGATGGCGGCGACGGCATAGAATGTGATGAGCGCATGCTCGTTGTACGCAATGACTTCACTGCGTTCTTGCCAGTCAAAGGAACCGTGGTTCTTTTGAATGGAGTGTCTGTACACTCGGGCGGCAAGAGATTCTTGCCAAGAATCTCGTCAGGAAAAACAAAGTTTATTCCTGACGAGATTCTGGCCCATGTGTACAGGGCTTTTGTTTCTAACTTAGGTGTACGTTTAATAAACCATGATAAGCCGAGATCATGAGGATCACGGCTTATCTCAGAGCATTGCTGGTTTAATAAACTGATATAAGGAGCAGAGAACATGTTCTCCACTTCTCATCACAGCACATGGCTGTTTTGTCACAAACAACCAGATTAATAAACCGTGATCTGAAGATCTCACAGCCCTTCCACTGAAATATCTCCCTTCCAGATTCACCAGCTCAGAGGTGGAGAATCTGGGAGAGAAGCTGGTGTGATAAGAGGAAGAAGGCTTATTTCTTCCTAATTTCAACACCAGTGGGTCAAAAATGAATATTAACAACAATATATATATACACACATACATGTGTATATAGATACTGTATATATATGTGTGTGTATATATATATATATATATATATATATATATATATATACACGTGTGTGTGTGTGTGTGTATATATATATATATATATATATATACATACGTGTGTATGTGTGTGTGTATATATATATATATATATATATATATATATATATACAGTGGGCCAGATCCACGAAAGAATTACGCCGGCGTATCTCTTGATACGCCGCGTAATTTCAAATTTTGCGCGTCGTATCTTTGTTTTGTATCTACAAAACAATATACGACGGCATCTCGGATGGATCCGACAGGCGTACGTCTTCATACGCCGTCGGATCTTAGGTGCAATTTTTCGGCGGCCGCTAGGTGGCGTTTCCGCCGAATTCCGCGTCGAGTATGCAAATTAGCTAGTTACGGCGATCCACGAATGTACGTCCGGCGCATTTTTTTCCGTCGTTTGCGTTCGGCTTTTTCCGGCGTATAGTTAAACCTGCTATTATGAGGCGTACTCAATGTTAAGTATGGCCGTCGTTCCCGCCTCGCATTTTAGAATTTTTTACGTTGTTTGCGTTAGTCGTTCACGAATAGGGATTTGTGTAGAATGACGTCACCGTCTTAAACATTGGCTTGTTCCGGTTTCATTTCGAGCATGCGCACTGGGATACCCCCACGGACGGCGCATGCGCAGTTAAAAAAAAAACGTAGTTTACGTCGGGTCACGACGTATTTACATAAAACACGCCCCCCATCACAGAGATTTGAATGCCGCGCCATTACGCCGCCAAAGATACACTACGCCGCCATAACTTACGGCGCAAATTCTTTGAGGATTCAGAAAAAAAAGATAAGTTATGGCGGCGTAGTGTATCTTAGATACGCTACACCCGGCGGATTAATGCGCCGATGTACGTGGATCTACCCCAGTATCTATACACACACATGTATGTGTATATATATATATATATATATATATATATATATATATATATATATATATACACACACACAGCAGCCCGACCACGTGTGACAGATCACTTCTAAGCATGAACATTCTGTGCAAACATCCTCCAATCCAATTGTTCAGACTAGATATGTGGAGTAATTTATAGCCATTCATGTAACCTGTATACTGTATATGTGGTGAGTTCACGCCTCTGATTGTACAGACTCAGCCTAAATAACACAGGGTTATATGAATGATCATATATTTACCTTCACATTATCTGGGCATACAGAGTGCTAGGGGCTGGATTACATAGATCTGTACTTACATCTAGTAGTACTGTTGTATGATTTATTGTTGTAAATGTCTGTAGTGGATGAGTTGTTGTTTTTTTTTTATTATTATTATATACATCGCTATCTGACCACTTCTAAGCCCCCATCTTGCATCACCCCCCAGACCACTTCATACAGACACCACTCTGAGCTGCTTCCTACCCCCCCCCCTCTCCAGCTGAGGGACATCATTCCATGGTCCCTTTCCTTCCCTTATCTTCCCAACATCACTCCCTGATTACCCCATAGACACCACAAGAAATCCCTCCCCATTATGCCACTGCCAGTCCGTCATACCCTCCAAACTCATCTTCTGTACTAACTGTGCCCATCATACCCTCCACACTCCTCTTCTGTACTAACTGCACCCATCATACCCTCCGTACTCCTCTTCTGTACTAACTGCACCCATCATACCCTCCACACTCCTCTTCTGTACTAACTGCACCCATCATACCCTCCGCACTCCTCTTCTGTACTAACTGCACCCATCATACCCTCCGCACTCCTCTTCTGTACTAACTGCACCCATCATACCCTCCACACTCCTCTTCTGTACTAACTGCACCCATCATACCCTCCACACTCCTCTCCTGTACTAATTGCACCCATCATACCCTCTGCACTCCTCTCCTGTACATACTGCCCCTGTCATACACTCCACACTCCTCTTCTATACATACTGCCCCCATTATACCCTCCGCACTCCTCTCCACTGACTCTAATATAAAGGGGGACTCTTGTGATTAACTCCATATGATTAGAAATTGTATTTAATCACAAAAATATATATACAGTGTATACTGCATAAAAAACAATAGCTGTGCATTGCTTTGTACAGAGGTAATGAATTTAATGTACTACAAAAAAAAAATATATATATATATTGGCGTGCGCTGCTAATGTGTTCGGGTTTGGCTTGACGAAAAGGTGGCAACCCTACTCACTGTCCGCCCTCACTCCGGGACACAGCCACTGGCAAGTGACAATCCACATCTGGTGGCAGGGAATGTGGCAAGTGACACACTCGGGGCTCCCACTGATTCTGCATTATTACAATGTAATAATAGAAATAATGCGCTTTAATCATCCTGACACCATAACAACCATGGCGCCGTGATGATTGAAGTGCCAACACCAGCCATTGCCCTGACTTTATGCCCGCAAAATTTTCTGCCAGTGCCCCTCCTGAGACCAGACTCTGGATCCGCCCCTGCTCTGCTCGCATGTTCTTCTGAGCTTGGCTGGCTCAAGTCCCGGCCAGCCGCCTGCCTACTTATCTCTTTGCCTTCCCTGGTGGAGTGATTTTCCTCCACTCCCCACCCAGTAGTAGCCGGGGCCCGGAGAGTAAGACTTGACAGGCTGTGAGGCAGGCGGCAGCGGCGACGGGCAGAGAGTAGCTGATTGCCGCCATTACTAGTAAGAAAAATATGTCCCCGGATTTCATTTAAAAAATCTGGTCACCTTAATCTAAGAGCAATTTCATGTATATAGCTTAAAAGTAGATATAGTGCATCCGGAAAGTATTCACAGTGCTTCACTTTTTCCACAATTTATTATGTTACAGCCTTATTCCAAAATGGATTAATTGCATTATTTTCCTCCAAATTCTACAAACAATACCCCATAATGACAATGTGACAGACGTTTGTTTGAAATCTTTGCAAATTTATTAAACATTTAAAAATTTAAGAAAGTATTCACAGCCTTTGCTCAATACTTTGTTCAAGCACCCTTGGCACCAATTACAGCTTCAAGTCTTTTTGAGTATGATGCTACAAGCTTGGCACACCTATTTTTGGGCAATTTCTCCCATTCTTCTTTGAAGGCCTTCTCAAGCTCTATCAGGTTGGACAGGGAGCGTCAGGGCACAGCCATTTTCCGATCTCTTCAGAGATGTTTAATTAAGTTTGAGTCTGAGCCCTGGCTGGGACACTCAAGCACATTCACAGAGTTGTCCCATAGCCACTCCTTTGTTATCTTGGATGTGTGCTTAGGGTCGTTGCCCTGTTGGAAGATGAACCTTCACCCCAGTCTGAGGTCCAGAGCAATTTTTGCATTTATTTTTTTCCTGATCCTGACTAGTCTCCCAGTTCCTGCCACTGAAAAACATCCCCACAGCATGATGCTCCCACCACCATGCTTCACTGTAGGAATGGTATTGGCCAGGTGATAAGCGGTCTCCAGACATGGCGCTTGCCATTCAGGCCAAAGAGTTCAATCTTTGTTTCATCAGACCAGAGAATTTTGTTTCTCGAGGTCTGAGAGTTCTTCAGGTGTCTTTTGTCAGACTCCACTCTACTCCACTCTACCATACAGGCCTGATTGGTGAAGGGCTGCAGAGATGGTTGTTCTTCTGGAATGTTCTCCTCTCTCCACAAAGAAACACTGAAACTCTGTCAGAGTGACTATCAGGTTCTTGGTCACCTCCCTGACTAAGGCCCTTCTCCCCCAAATGCTCAGTTTGACTGGGCGGCCCGCTCTAGGAAGCCTTGGTGGTTCCAAACTTCTTCCATTTACGGATGATGGAGGCCACTGTGCTCATTGGGACCTTCAATGCTGCAGACATTTTTCTGTACCCTTCCCCAGATATGTGCTTCGATACAATCCTTTCTTGGAGGTCTACAGACAATTCCTTGACTTCATGGCTTTGTTTGTGCTCTGACATGCACCGTTAACTGTGAAACCTTATATAGACAGGTGTGTGCCTTTCCAAACACAGGTGTACTTCAGTCAAGTTGTAGAAACATCTCAAGGATGCACATGATGCTCAATTTTGAGTGTCATGGCAAAGTCGGTAAATACTTATGTACATGTTTTTTTTTTTTCATTTTTTTTTTTATAAATTTGAAAAGATTTAAAAAAAACTTCTTTCATATTGCCATTATGGGGTATTGTTTGTAGAATTTTTAGGGAAATAACCATTTTGGAATAAGGCTGTAACTGTAACATGTGGAAAAACTGAAGCGCTGTGAATACTTTCCGGATGCACTGTATACACTGCATGGATAGAGACTAGGAAAAGCATAGGGTTGAAAGTGACATCGACTGTCAGCTATATAACATACATTTAGTGCTTGGTTTACACAACTTGTGAAAGAGTCCCTTTTTTAGGAAACTGACAAACAAAAAATTTGATGGTTCATGATAGTGCAAATGAGTAACTAGTCCTGTTAATTCCAAGGGGTCACACTCTGTATCCAGGTATCCCTGTGATAAAAATAAAGGCTATTATTAACACGATTCAAAAGACACTAGCAGATACATGTGTACTTAAGCAATGTATTTATAAAAGATTTGATCTGTTGCAACATACATACATACCTCATGGACCAGGAATTGTAAAGAAAACACAAAATACATCTTTAACATTTGAGTCTTAACGGGATGCTTGAATGACATGAGTGAGTGTTTCAAAACAGATAAAACCTAAAAATATAAAACACAGTTTAAAGATTACCACACACACACACAGCAAAAAGTATTACATGTGTAAAAACTAGGCAAAGAGAATCATCCTATTTTTTTTTCAAATTGAAACACACACCATGAATTATACACTAGGGATACAGTCAACTCTGGCTGCAATTAAGAAGCATTAGAAAAAAGTGCTGTTGATGTTGGCAAAAGGTTATGGTCCATTAACTAGCACAAACATTAAGGCCAGATTCACACTTGTGAGGTGCGAATTCCAGCTATCTTATCTCTGCAAAGCGATAAGAGAGCTGTTTAGTAGATCATCTCCATTTTAGCTGTGAATTTGGAGACCTAGAAGAGGGGAGGGGAGGGGGGAAGTGTATTGAGGAGAAGGAGAGAAATCCTGAAGAGAAATTAACACATCTGCGAATCAGATGCGTGCCCATAGAAGATAATGGGCCTGAATTAGCACCTGAGCCGCACAAGTTTTTTGGGCAATGCGCAGTGCGAATGCATCGCACATATGTGAACCAGCCTCATTAAAATCAATGGGGCAGATCCACAAAGAAATTACGCCGGCGTATCTACTGATACGCCGGCGTAATTTCAAAATTCCTGCGTCGTATCTTTGTTTTGAATCCTTAAAACAAGATACGACGGCATCTCGGATGGATCCGACAGGCATACATCTTCGTACGTCGTCAGATTCTAGGTGCAATATTTCGGCGGCCGCTAGGTGGCGTTTCCATCGAAATCTGCGTCGAGTATGCAAATTATCTATTTACGGCGATCCACGAACGTACGTCGGCCAGGCGCATTTTTTTCCGTCGTTTGCGTTCCGCTTTTTCCGGCGTATAGTTAAAGCTGCTATATGGTGGCGTACTCAATGTTAAGTATGGCCGTCCTTCCCGCGTACAATTTTGAATTTTTTACGTCGTTTGCATAAGTCGTTCGCGAATAGGAATTGGCGTAGAATGATGTCATCGTCGTAAGCATTGGCGGGTTCCGGTTTAATTTCGAGCATGCGCACTGGGATACCCCAGGGACGGCGCATGCGCAGTTCCAAAAAAACTTAGTTTACGTCGGGTCACGATGTATTAACATAAAACACGCCCCCATCACAGCCATTTAAATTCCGCTCCCTTACGCCGCGATAGATACACTACGCCGCCGTAACTTATGGCGTGGATTCGTTGTGGATTCCATTTAAAAAAGATAAGTTACGGCGGCGTAGCATATCTTAGATACGCTGCGCCCGGTGCAGATGTACCTGGATCTGAAATATCGTCTTTTTTTGCAGTGAAATTTGTCCCATAGGAATGAATGGCGAAACTAGAGTGTGAGCTGACAAAAATTGAAAAATCAGGACTGCCACCACTCCCTCATTTTTAAGCCCACCTACACAAATCTTATATCAAAACGTTCAAGTCATGTCCACGGCTAAGCCATTGTCCTGATCGTTTTCACAATATGACCATTTGTTTGCAACTCACGCCATCCATTAACATCCATTGAAATTACACTCTTGACACCTAAAATTTGAAGGGCAATATCTAAACTGCCACTGTGCCTTTAATTTTAATATTTCAGAGACATACTATACATCAAAATGTAGGTCTGGGTCTTGTGATTCTCAATACAAAGCTCGTTGCTGTAGGATTTATAGCTTGCATAAACATTGGTTTCCTGGCAATGCTGAGGGGAATTAAAGCTCCTCCCACACAGCTCTGAGGGAAATGATAGCTCCTCCCACACAACGCTGAGGGGAATTGGCTCCGTTTTTACTTTTACTTTTTACTTTCAGCTATTAAAACCATTCAACTTTTAAAATGTTCAGCTCTTTCAGCTAATGATGGGACTTCTTCAAATTTTTTTCTACTATTTATAACTTTTTAAAATATTAAGCTTTTTAACACTTTTTTAACATTGAAGTCATTGAGAGCATGCTTCAAATCCTTAAAATTTTCTTCCACTCCCAAAAGTTTCAGCTTCTTCATACTTTCACCTACAGACGCCAAACTTTAAAATGTTCACAAAATATTCAGCTATCCGGCTATATCTTTTCAGTTTGATATCTTTTACAGTTTATAATTTTTTTTTTTTTGAAAAATAAATACAAATAAAATCATAAAAAAAAAAAAAAGAATTTGGTGGAAAAAAATAATATATTTCTGACCAAAAGCTCCCATTGAGCATTACAATACAATTCAATTCAATATAAAAGGAATTAGAGGGGGCCTGCTCATCAACTTACAATCTAAAATAGCAATTAATACCTTGGTGGGCTCAAAATTGCAGCCTGCCACTATACATGGTGTAAAAAGTACAGTATATTATACTAAAAACATTTAAACCACTTCAATACCAGGCACTTTAACTCCTTCCTGCCCAGGCTGTCACATTTTGAATAACAATTACTCCATGCAACACTGTACCCAAATTAAATTGTTATCATTCTTTTTGAGAAATACTGTATTGAGCTATCTTTTTGTGGTACTTAATCACCACAGTTTTTTTTTTTTGCTGAATAAATAAATAAAAAACTGAACATTTTTAAAAACAAATCTTCTTTTTCTGTTATAAAATTTAGCAAATAAGTATTTTTTCTTCTTCACTGATGTGCGCTGATGAGGCTTCAGTGATGAGCACAGATAAGTCTGCACTGATGGGCAATGATGTGGCTGCACTGAAGGGCACTCGTAAGGAGGCACTGACGAGGCGGCACTGATGGCACCACTGATAAGCGGCAATGATAAACTGCACTGATTGTGCTGCACTGATGATCAGTGCCGTGATTATCAGTGTAAACAATGTACTCTCTGTGGCCTGTCAGACTTGCCCGTTATTGTCTCTCCTTTTCTCACACAGAGACAGCATGTGAGGAAAGGAGAGCTGATAACAGGCAAGTCTGTCTACATTTGATCAGCTGTGATTGGACACAGCTGATCACATGGTAAAGGGCGGCTGTGATTGGCCCTTTACAACGATCTGTGATCACAGGGGGCGTGCACTTGGAAGGACATCCATGGACTTCCTCCCAGAACTGGAGGCCTGCACTGTAGCCATCTTTTGGCTATAGAGAAGGGGGGAACTCGTTAAATATAGGCATGTAAAAATTGACAAGTAAACTCAAAAAGGGGCAAGGTCCTTTAGCTGCATTTTGGTCCGGGTCTTAAGTGGTTAAAATGATCGTGTGTGGGCTTCACATCATTTTTCGGGTTCTGAAAAACGCCCACATTTTTTTTTCGAGCATGCTGCATTTTTTAACGACGTTTTAAACTATGTCGTTTTTCGGGTTGTAAAAAATGATCGTGTGTGGGCTAAAATGACGTTAAAAACCTGCGCATGCTCAGAAGCGAGTTATGAGAGCGCTCGTTCTGGTAAAACTACCGTTCATAATGGAGTAAGCACATTCATCACGCTGTAACAGACAGAAAAGCGCAAACCGTCTTTTACTAACACGGAATCAGCTAAAGCAGCCCCAAGGGTGGCGTCATCCGCATGGAACTTCCCCTTTATAGTGCCGTTTTTTTTGTTGTACGTCACCGTGCTCTGCTAGAGCATTTTTAAAAAACTATGGTGTGTGGCCAACGTCGTTTTAATGATGAAGTTGGAAAAACTTTGTTTTTTCTACATGCCGAAAAATGTAGTTTTTTTTCATGCCGAAAAATGATCGTGTGTACGCGGCATAGGGATCAATCTACCAGCAATGTGCCGTCTGCGGACAGAGAGGCGAAACAGTGACTTGCAGTAACTAGCTTTATCTGTTGGACATCTTATATAGTATATGCTGGGGGGAAAAATAGTAACTGCATCTTCAGGTCACAAAAATATATATTTAGCTATTTGGTAAAGTTCAGATTTAATAAATATTCACCTTTGCTCTGGCGTCCCCTTTATCATCTGCTTTGGTTGCCAGCAACATTAGTCTTAAAACAAGTGAAATGCTCAGAGGAAATTGGCCTCTTAGTTCTGGAACATTGGATTTGATGAGCATCTCCACTTTTGTCATTGGAATGTTAACAAAGTAGACGTTTCCCTCTAAATCCAGTCCTCTTCTTCCAGCACGCCCTGCCATCTAAAGAAAATGTATTATTTGTAATGATGTAATGGATGATTTGTCATCTCACTGGCAAACATTAAAATGCTGATTCTATAATTAATCACTTGCCGACCGCCACACACATATACATCGGCAGAAGGGCTCGTACAGGTAAATGGGCGTACCTGTACATCCCTTTTCCCACAGGTCCTGCAAACTTGATGTTCGCCGGTGGCCAGTGATTGCGGTGAAGAGAGCTGCCTATGTAAACAAGGCATTTCCCTGTTCTGCCTAGTTACATGACAAGGATCTACTGCTCCCTGTCATCGAGAGCAGTGATCGCTGTCATGTCAGTGGTAGCTCACCCCCCTCACAGTTAGAATCACTCCCTAGGACACACTTAACCCCTTGATTGCCCCATAGTGTTAACTCCTTCCCTGCCAGTGTAATTTATACAGTAGTCAGTGGCAATTTATAGCACCGATCGCTGTATAAATGGCAATGGTCCCAAAATAGTGTCAAAAGTGTCCGACGTGTCCGCCATAATGTCGCAGTGCTGATAAAAAAATGCAGATTACCGTTATTACTAGTAAAAAAAAATTATAAAAAAAAATCCATAAATCTATTCCCTATTTTGTAGACACTATGGCCCAGATTCACGTAGATCGGCGCAAAATTGTGCGGGCGTAACGTATCTCATTTACGTTACGCCTCCGCAACTTACACGGGCAAGTGCTGTATTCTCAAAGCACTTGCTCCGTAAGTTGCGGCGGCGTAGCGTAAATCACCCGGCGGAATTAAAATTCGGCAGGTAGGGGGCGGGGAAACTTTACGCCGGGAAAAGCCTAACGTAACTTTACTGCGTCGGCCGCGCATACGTTCGGGAATTCGCGTATCTAGCTAATTTGCATACTCGACGTAGATTTCGACGGAAGCGCCACCTAGCGGTCCAAAAAAAAATGCACTTAAGATCCGACGGCGTAAGAGACTTACGCCTGTCGGATCTAATAGATATCTATGTGTAACTGATTCTAAGAATCAGTTGCATAGATACGACGGGTCAGATTAGGACTTACGACGGCGTACATGGCGCTGCGCCGTCGTAAGTCCTTTAAGAATCTGGGCCTATAACTTTTGCGCAAACCAATCAATATACGCTTATTGCGATTTTTTTTTACCAAAAATATGTAGAAGAATACATATCAGCCTAAACTGAGAAAAAAATTTTTTTTATATATATTTTTTGGGGATATTTATTATAGCAAAAAGTAAAAAAAAATATGTTTTTCTAAATTGACACTCTTTTTTTTGTTTATTGCGTGAGTTTGCTTTGAATATTAAAAATAAATTAAATAGTGTTTCTCTTTTCGTCCATGGACGGACACAGCTCCATAAATCTTGACAAGTGGGTTGCTCATATTAATACCACAGGCATGGGATCATTCTGCAAGTACTTTCACGTGGTGTACTGTCTGTGTCCTCTGTACAGTGTGCACCTAAAGCTACGTAAAGCTGGTGTTTCTCATATTAGAGGCAGGGATCTGCTCATATCAATATCACAGGCAGGGGATTATTCTGCAAGTACTTTGACGTGGTGTACTGTCTGTGTCCTCTGCACAGTGTGCACCTAAAGCTACGTAAAGCTGGTGTTTCTCATATTAGAGGCAGAGATCTGCTCATATTAATACCACAGGCAGGGGATCATTCTGCAAGTACTTTCACGTGGTGTACTGTCTGTGTCCTCTGTACAGTGTGCACCTAAAGCTACATAAAGCTGGTGTTTCTTATATTAGAGGCAGGGATCTGCTCATATTAATACCACAGGCAGGGGATCATTCTGCAAGTACTTTCACGTAGTGTACTGTCTGTGTCCTCTGCACAGTGTGCACCTAAAGCTACTTAAAGCTGGTGTTTCTGATATTAGAGGCAGGGATCTGCTCATATTAATACCACAGGCAGGGGATCATTCTGCAAGTACTTTCATGTGGTGTACTGTCTGTGTCCTCTGTACAGTGTTCACCTAAAGCTACGTAAAGCTGGTGTTTCTCATATTAGAGGCAGGGATCTGCTCATATTAATACCACAGGCAGGGTATCATTCTGCAAGTACTTTCACGTGGTGTACTGTCTGTGTTCTCTGTACAGTGTGCACCTAAAGCTACGCAAAGCTGGTGTTTCTCATATTAGAGGCAGGGATCTGCTCATATTAATACCACAGGCAGGGGATCGTTCTGCAAGTACTTTCACGTTGTGTACTGTCTGTGTCCTCTGCACAGTGTGCACCTAAAGCTACGTAAAGCTGGTGTTTCTCATATTAGAGGCAGGGATCTGCTCATATTAATACCACAGGCAGGGGATCATTCTGCAAGTACTTTCACGTGGTGTACTGTCTGTGTCCTCTGTACAGTGTGCACCTAAAGCTACGTAAAGCTGGTAATTCTCATATTTATTCCTAGAGGCAGGGATCTGCTCATATTAATACCACAGGCAGGGGATCATTCTGCAAGTACATTCACGTGGTGTACTGTCTCTGTCCTCTGTACAGTGTGCACCTAAAGCTATGTGGTGTGTGTACTGTCTGTGTCCTCTGCACAGTGTGCACCTAAAGCTACGTAAAGCTGGTGTTCTCATATTAATTCCTACAGGCAGAGATCTGCTCATATTAATACCACAGGCAGGGATCAGCAGGTATTGTCAGTATTTTTGCAGCTACATCTCCCTGCAGGCCATTAGTATGTCTGGAAGGACAACAAGGATAGGCAGAGAGTCACGAGCCGATACAAGAGGGCAAGCAGGCTCTGTGTCTAAAGACAACAGTGCTGGTCCTGGACACGGTGCATCCTCATCAGCACGTAGCCGTGGGACACACTCGTCCTTTTTTCCGGCAGCTGGCCGTGTTGAACCGCAACATGCTGAAGACTTGGTAGAGTGGATGACCAAGCCGTCCTCATCCTCCTCATCCTCTCTCACCCAGGCTCAGGGTACTTTGTCTGGCAAAGCAGCTGCCAACGTGGCCTCTTCCCTCTGCTCAATGGCATCAGTCACTCCTTCCCTAGCCCTACCATGTCCTCCTGAGAAGTCCCCCGAACTGTTTGACCACAGTGTTGGGTACATGCTGCAGGAAGATGCGCAGCGTTTTGAAGGCTCCAATGATGGTACACAGCTAGAGAAAGGCAATAACGTGAGCCCAGAGAGAGGGGGTGCCCAAGAAGGACAGCAATCTGGGAGACATGTTCCCCCATCTGCAGCATACTGCCAGGTTTTCTACAGTGATGAGGAGGGAGAGGATGATGAGGTCACTGACTCCAAGTGGGTGCCTGATGGGAGAGAGGAGGCACATCTCCAACGAGGCAGGATGCCCTCCAGGGGCCAGCTTAAGGGCAGCACACCGACTGCATCACAACGCAGAGCTCCGCATGTGCAGGGTGCTGCTGTCTCTCAGCGTTATTTCAAAAGTTGTTTGGTGTGGGCCTTTTTTGAGACGAGTGCATCAGATCGCACCGCTGCTATTTGCAACATATGTCTCAAGCGTATCTTGCGTGGCCAAAACATCACCCGCTTGGGCACCACATGCTTGACCAGACATATGTCGACCTCCCATGCAGTTCGTTGGCAAGCGTACCTCAAAGACCCACACCAAAGAACAAAGCAGACCTCTCCTTGCTCCTCATCAGCTGGGATCTCCAACCCCACTATACCCTCAGTCCTCTCTGAAGCCTGCACTGATAGGACTGAAGGTGTAGAATTAGGTGTGTCACAGCCAAGTACTTGCGGGCAATCTACTATTGGTACACCGACGTCAGATTGTACCAGGCAAATTTCCCTGCCCCAGCTGCTGCAGCGCCGAAAGAAGTTCTCTCCCACCCATCCACATGCCCAGCGGTTGAATGCTAGCTTAGCTAAATTGCTAGCACTTCAACTGCTGCCTTTTCAGTTGGTAGATTCTGCCCCTTCCGTGAGTTTGTGGAATGTGTGGTACCTCAGTGGCAAGTTCCCAAACGCCACTTTTTCTCATGGAAGGCGATTCCTTTTCTCCCCCGGCATGTGGAAGGCAATGTCCATGCCTCGCTGGACAGGGCGGTCAGTGGTAAGGTGCATATTACCGCTGACTCATGATTCAGCAGGCATGGACAGGGATGTTACCTATGTTTCACGGTGCATTGGGTGACTCTGCTGGCAGCTGGGAAGGATGCATGACAAGGTATAGTAGTGTTGGAGGTTGTTCCGCCACCACGCCACCAAAATGCTACTACTGGTTGTGACACATCTCTTTCCTCCACCCCTCCTCTTCTTCTTCCTCTGTGGCCTCTTCCTGTGCCGATGTGTCCTCGGAACCAGCGGTGCTCCGTAGGCATTCAAGGGGCTACGCAGGTATGCAGGCAAAGAGATGCCATGCGGTGCTTGAGCTGGTGTGCTTGGGGGACAGGGCACTGGGGCAGAGGTTCTGTCAGCTCTGCAGGGGCAGGCTCAGAGGTGGTTGACGCCACGCCAGCTTAAGCCAGGAATGGTGGTTTGCGACAATGGCACCAACCTCCTCTCCGCCCTGCGACAGGGACAACTGACCCATGTGCCCTGTTTTGCTCATATCCTTAACTTGGTGGTGCAGCAGTTCTTGGGCAGGTACCCGGGCTTACAGGATGTCCTGAAGCAGGCCAGGAAACTCTATGTGCATTTCCGACGGTCATATAATGCCAGTGCTTGGCTGGCAGACCTCCAAAAGGAATACAACCTGCCCAAGAACCGCCTAATCTGTGACATGCCCACCAGGTGGAACTCTACGTTGGCCATGCTGCTGCATCTACACATGCAGCAGAGGGCCATGAATGAGTATCTGTGCCAATATGGCAGCATGACAGGGTCAGGGGAGCTTGTTTTTTCCCCCACGCCAGTGGGCCGTGACCAGGGATGCATGCACTGTCCTGCCACCATTTGAGAAGGCCACGAGGATAGTGAGCAGTGACAGTGCATGCATCAGTGACACTGTCCCTCTTATCCACCTGTTGGAGCACACGCTGCATGGAATAATGGACAGCGCCCTTGAGGCAGAACAGAGGGAGGAAGAGGAGGACTTCCTTACCTCTCAAGGCCCCCTTTATCCAGACAGTGTTCCTGCTTGCCCGCCTATCACCCATTAAGAGGACAAGGAGGAGGATTGTGTCAGCATGGAGGCGGAGCCTAGCACTCAGCATCAGCAGCAGTTTTTAAGGGATCAATTACAGTCCCAAGAAACCCATGGACTTGTACGTGGCTGGGATGAGATGGCTGTGGATCATGTCATCCTCAGTGACCCAGAGGACTCTGCACCGAATGCTTCAGCAAACCTATGCTGTATGGCCTCCCTGATCCTGCAAATCCTACGGAAGGATCCTTGTATTCGTGCTATTAAGGAGAGGGATCATTACTGTCTGGCAACCCTCCAGTGGGAGCAGAAGATGAAACATCTTCGGGAGGCCTTGCAGAAAGGTCTGTGCAACGCGTTCCCAGAGACTGGGAGGTTACAAAATCCTGGTCCTGGACAATGTGTTGCTGAGGCTTCGGTCAGTCACAGAAGGAGCGGTGGAGAAGGTGGCCGTCTGACTGATGCGTTAAGACAATTTTTTAGTCCGCAGCCCCAAGGTATGACCGGTTCCAGCAACCATCGCCAGCGTCTGTTTTAAATGGTGCGGGAATACCTAGGGGCAAGATCAGACTTGGACACCTTTCCCACCAAAAATCCTCTGGCTCACTGGGTCTTGAGGATGGATCACTGGCCAGAGCTTGCACAGGATGCAATTGAGCTACTGGCCTGTCCTGCATCCAGCGTTCTTTCGGAATGCACATTCAGTGCTGCTGGAGGCTTTGTAACCGATCACAGGGTACGCCTCTCCACCGGCTCGGTCGATCGACTGACCTTCATAAAAAAGAAATCAGGCTTGGATCACCACCAGCTACCAAGCACCTGATGCTGATGTAACTGAATAATTTTTTTTGAAATGTTAGATCCCTTCAAGACTGCCTATGCTAATGCTGAGTGACTATCCCTTTCCTCCTCAATGATAATCATGCTGATAGCTTGTAAGAACATTTTTGGTTCTGAGCACCGCCACCTGTGGCTAAGGCCCAATTTTTCTGCCCCTGTTTAACAGGGGCGTGTAATTAAAATTTTTGATGCAATACTTTGCAGCAAGGCTTATTACTGCGCTCCAACTAGAGTATCTGTGAGTAGTTGCAGTGTTGTGGCATCAACACCAGTGCCTAATGCCGCGTACACATGATCATTTTTCAGCATGAAAAAAACGTTGTTTTTAGAAAATGTTATTTAAAATGATCGTGTGTGGGCTTCACATCATTTTTTGGTTTTTTTTTCGAACATGCTGCATTTTTTAACGACGTTTTAAACTATGTCGTTTTTCGGGTTGTAAAAAATTATCGTGTGTGGGCTAAAACGACGTTAAAAACCCGCGCATGCTCAGAAGCAATTTATGAGATGGGAGCGCTCCTTCTGGTAAAACTACCATTCGTAATGGAGTAAGCACATTTATCACGCTGTAACAGACAGAAAAGCGCGAATCGTCTTTTACTAACACAGAATCAGCTAAAGCAGCCCCAAGGGTGGCGTCATCCGCATGGATCTTCCCCTTTATAGTGCCATCATACGTGTTGTACGTCACCGCGCTTTGCTAGAGCATTTTTTTTAAAACGATGGTGTGTGGGCAATGTCGTTTTAATGATGAAGTTGGAAAAACTTTGTTTTTTTTTCATGCCGAAAAATGATAGTGTGTACGTGGCATCAGGCATCTGTGAGCCCAGTATCAGGAAGAAAGAAGATTCTACATTATAGGAATTACTTTGAGCATATGAAATACACCAGTTTCTGAACTTTACCTCAATGAATTGTTTCTTGCTTATATGGCATTGGATATATTAAGCATCATCTCTTATTCACCAGTACTTTAACCTTATTGTTACATCAGCACTTTATTAGCACTGTGCACATTGGCACACAACAGGCAGGATTGCCTATTCAGCACATTCTAGTTTGTGCTACAGCATTCATTGAATTTGTCTTATTCTTTATTTTATTGTCATTATTTTGATTCGCTGACATTTATTCTTGATTATTTATCACTTAATCACTATATATATAATTTTATTTATTATTTATATATATTCATTCATACGGCATTTTATCACTCTCTAATTAGTTTAGTATATTATATTTAATTTATTTGCGCTTATCACTTTCCTATATTGATAGAAAAAAAACTATCGTTTGTAGGCACGTCCATCGGTTAAAAATCCACGCATGTTTAGAATCAAGTCGACGCATGCTTGGAAGCATTGAACTTAGTTTTTTTCAGCACGTCGTTGTGTTTTACGTCACCGCGTTCTGACACGATTGTTTTTTAACCGATGGTGTGTAGGCACCACTGACCATCAGTCAGCTTCATTGGTTAACCGATGAAAACGGTCCATCAGACCGTTCTCATCGGATGGACCGATCGTGTGTACAGGGCTTAAGGGGTGGCAAAATGAAGTAAAGGAGAAGAAAGAGAAAAAGGTTCCGAATAAAATAGCCCTAGAAATAAGTACACAAATAGACTCTTGTGAAGAAATAGAGGTTTAAATAGAAGGGGAGATAGAAAAAGTAGAGGAACAACATAGAAAAGATCAACCCCCAATGAAATGCGATATGGAAAATATGTTTGCAGTTCTTGAGAAGTCGCTGAAGAGTCTAGAAAGCTCGCTGAAAAAAGAAAGAGCCATAATCCATAATGATGTGGGACATTTACTCACAAGAGTAGAAAAGGTGGAAAACAAAGTAGATATCCATACAACTACTATAAAGGAGTTAAAAGGAGAAATACGATCTTTAAGAACAGAACAGAGGGAACAAGCATATAGAATAGAAGAACAAGAAAATAAGAACAGGAGAAAGAATCTGCGAGTAAGAGGACTCCCTGAAAATCCCCAGAGAGAAGACTTGATAGAAATAATGGGGAAAATATTTAACCCATTACTGGGAAAGCAAGAAACAAATATTATAAAAATTGAAGGAGTTTATAGATTAAGGAGACCTATGGGAATCCCAGCAGAAAGTCCTATTGACATAATAGCAAGATTCGAGAAACTAGAGGAAAAGGATCAAATTTGGAGAAGTATGAAGGGAAAGCCCCCATTAAAGTTTGAATAAAAACTATTACAAATCTTCCCGGATTTATCACAAGAAGAAGAAGAAGGCGGATGTTAAAACCTCTGTTGAAAACTTTACAAGAACATGAGATTCAATATAACTGGGGGTTCCCAGCATGCCTGATTGGTAAGAAGAATGGGCATACAGTAAAACTCAGGTTTGTGGAAGAGGTACGGGAGTTCTGTGAAAAATTGGAAATCCCAGTGCCAGATGCTTTAAGGGGGAGGATCGGCAACACAAGATGAGGAACACTGGCATCTGATCCCCAAGAGAAAGACATAATGAAGAAATAGAGGAGAGCTTGCTAAACTATAATGAGGGAGGAGGGGGACGTGAAGGGAATAGAGGGGAGAAGGGGAAAGAAGGGGAGGAAAAGGGAAAAAGGTAGAAAGAATTTTGTTTTTTTTAAAGGCGGAGTAATAGGGTGGGAGATAGGGAGAAGAGGATGGAAACGGACATAAAAAAAAGGGGGTAGGAGACCTGGACTTTCGGAGAGACCTTGAGCCTTCTCTTTATATATAAAGGAGGTAGGCAATAGCGCCAGACAGTACACCGCCTCAGCGTAATATAGCAGGCAGGCCAGGAAAGGTCATAGAAACCTGCTGAAAGACCATGGGTCTAGAATACCTGAAGGAAGGGAGGGAATTGTGGAGGATGGGGGGAGGGTGGAGGATGGGGGGGAGGGGGGAGGCGGGAGGAGGGAGGATACAGGGGAGAAAAAAATGGTTTGTCAAAAAAAAAGAAAAAGATTCTCCAGTTGATCCGCTGTCTCCAGAAATATGGGGTGGAAGAGACCCCCGGTGCATATTAGAGCCTGGGGTCTTCTCATCCCTGTACAAAGGAAAGAAAGGAAGAGAGCAGGAAAGGAAAAAAGAAGAATGGATTCGACAAAGTTAATAACGTACAATGTCAGAGGGCTAAACTCTCCACAGAAGCGACATATGGTGCTACGGTTAAATTTAAAACAAGATTGCTTTTTTTTAACCTATGGATAAATAACCGATGGGGCCCACACATGATCGGTTTGGACCAATGAAAACGGTTCATCAGACCGTTCTCATTGGTTTAACCGATCGTGTGTACGAGGCCTAAGAAGATCCCTATATGGTATTACGGAGATTCCCCCACAAAAAGGGCAAAAGGGGTGGCAATTGGCTTTGGAAATAACGTTGGCTTCAAGATGGAGGATAGGAAGGTCGATCCTGAAGGCAGATTCCTGTTCCTGAGAGGAACTATATCAGGCACAAAATACACCTTGGCAAATGTATACTGTCCCAATAAGCACCCTAAAAAGTATCTGCTAGAGATCTTAAAAGGAATTGGGTGAATTTAAAAAAGGTTACTTAATACTGGCTGGAGATTTAAATTTTACTATGGACAGCAAATTAGATTCCACTTCCGGGGCTGTAGATAAAGAAAAAAAAGTATTAAGAAGAGTAAAAGGAAAACTATTTGAAAATCAATTAGTAGACGTCTGGAGGATTCAACATCCTAATGTAAAAGACTTGACATACCACTCAACGATACATGGAATGTACTCCAGACTGGATTACATATTGATCGAACATAGAGCATTGGAGGTAGTCATGGAAACATCAATAGAAATAGCCACAATATCAGATCACGCCCCAGTGACAATGAAGCTAAATTTAAAAAGGGAAGTGATGAGGAGAGGAGCCTGGAGAATAAATGAAGATATAATTGAAGATCAAGAAGTAGAGAAGATAATAGAAACAGAAATTGACCAGTATTTCCTGACCAATGACACACCAGAATTGAGTAAAGCAATAATTTGGGAAGCACATAAGGCCGTTATAAGGGTCCAATTGATAGCTATAGTATTGGGGCTAGAAAAAAGAAAGAAAGCGAACTTAATATGCAAAAAATCTTAAAAGAAATACATGACTTGGAACAAAGACATAAGAGAAATGTCGAAAAGGAAATCCAACAAGCCTTAATACTAAAAAGGGAATTATTGAAAGATCTAATGGAGCAGGAAACAAGAAAGGAGTTCAACAAAATTAGAAAGGATAGATACAAAGGAGGAAACAAGCCTGGAAAAAACCTTGCAAAAATGTTGAGGCGCAATAAGTCATTAAATTACATAGAGAAGATAAAGAACGGAAGAGGAGAAATGGTTAATAAAACAGCTGATATTGCAATAGCATTCCAAACATATTATAGTGCATTATACGCAATTAGAAAGGAAGATACACATAAGGAGAAGGAGAAGGGGAAAGAAAAAACTCAAGAATATTTAAACGCGAAATTGCCAAAAATACATGAAAAACGCCTGACAGCTTTGGAAGCAGTGATTACACAGGAAGAAATTATAAGAGCATTAAAAAAAAACACCCACTGGGAAAAGTCCTGGACCAGATGGGTTTACCATCAAATATTATAAAGAATTTCAAATCCCCAGTCTTACTCCTGTCAATAGATGCAGAGAAAGCATTTGACAGGGTAGACGGGGGATTTATGATTCAACATTTGGGAATGGGACCTAAAATCAGACACTGGATACAAAATTTGTATAGTAGACCAACGGCAATGGTCAAGGTTAATGGTAAGATGTCATTGCCCTTTGAAATGCATAATGGGACTAGACAAGGGTGCCTGCTCTTGCCACTTCTATATGTATTAACGCTGGAACCTTTTCTGGCATCTCTCCGAAATAATCTTGGAGATAAAAGAAAAAAACAGGTGGAATATTAACGAATGGGAATATCTACAACTAAAACATCTGATAAACTCAATACCCACACCCATAAGAGATGAAAATAAATTAACGGCACTAGAAAAATTATGCTCTACGCAAACCCCAGTACAGCACGTGATATCAAGAGTATATCAAATTCTGACAGAATCAGAGCTACAAGGAAAACCCTATTTTATAGAGAAATGGGAAAAATAAATAAACAAGAAATTTGATGATCAACAAGTTGAAAGAATAATAGCATCCGTACATAACACTGCAACTGATATGAATACAATTGAAATGAACTACAAATGCATATCAAGATGGCATAGGACACCCAAAGTGATTCATAAATTCAATAAAGACAAAACCCCACTGTGTTGGAGAGATTGTGGACAGATTGGAACTACACATATATGGTGGGACTGTCCAAAGATAAAGGAATACTGGCAGGAAATTCGGGAATATGTGGAAGTAATAACTGGAGAAAAGATTTCTAATAGCATACAAGCTTGTGTGTTTCATGAATCAAAAGAATCAAACATAAGCTATAGGAAAACATTAATCCCACCATTAATAAATGCCGAAAAAGGATTGATACCAAAAAAATGGCTAAGTACAAAAAAAACAGATATAAAAGAATGGTTTGAAAAAGTGGAAAATTACAACAAAATGGAATATCTATGCAGTTGTGACGCGGGCCAGCTCAATAAACATAATAAAAAATGGAGACAGTGGAAAGACTTTAATCATCGGAGGAATATTTGGGAAAAATAATAGAGGACAATAGAGTACAATAGAAGATAAAAAAGAGAGGAAAGAAAAAGAGAGAAAAAAAAAGGATAAAGAGGAAGGAACAAACCATTAGGGGACAGGGGTGGGTGGGGGGGCGGGGGGAGGGTATGGTCTATAATTAAATTTGATATGTAATTACAATTTTTGATGCAATACTTTGCAGCTGGCTCATTCCTGCGCTCCAACTAGAGTATCTGTGAGGGGTTGCAGTGTTGTGGCACCAGCACCAGTGCCTAAGGCCCAATTTTTCTGCCCCTGTTTAACAGGGGCGTGTAATTACAATTTTTGATGCAATACTTTGCAGCAGGGCTTATTACTGCGCTCCAACTAGAGTATCTGTGAGGGTTTTCAGTGTTGTGGGACCAACACCAGTGCCTAAGGCCTTATTTTTATGCCCCTGTTTAACAGGGGCATGTAATTACAATTCTTGATGCAATACTTTGCAGCAGGGCCCATTCCTGCGCCCTCCAATAGTAACTGTGAGGACTTACAGTGTTGTGGCACCAGCGCCAGCACCAAAGGCCCAATTTTTCTACCACTGTTCAACAATGGCATGTAATTACAATTCTTGATATAATAGTTCACAGCAGGGCGTTGGCGTCCCACCAAGACTAACTATGGCTTACAGTGTTGTGGCAACACCTAGCGCCCAAATTTCTGCAGAGTATATACGGCAGGTCCCTACTTTCAAACATCCAACTTACAAACGACTCCTACTTGCAAACGGAAGGAGACAACAAGAAGTGAGAGGAAATCTACCCCTAGGAAGGGAAATTCTCTTCTTCTGTAAGAGGTGTCTCCTGTCCACTGATGCTTTATCACCAATCCTTGTTTCACTAAATAACCCAAATTTTCAAAAAATCATTTGTCATTGGGACAGAAAGCGAGGTGCAATCTTCTGAACAGATGCGCATAGACAGCAAAACAAATGTTACAGGGGTGATAACCCTTCTCTATGTTTTCCGAAAAGCTTAAAAATAGATTTTTTGGCTGGAGCTACACTTTACAACAAACCCACAGTCCCGGTGTTGTTTGCACTGCCTGTATACTGCTGTTCAAAGTATATAGGACCAAAGGGGCTGGTAATGACCTAGGGGGAGGGGGGGGGAAACCCATGCTATTTTCCTCAATGATTTTCATCCATATTGCAGGGACCAGACACTACATTAACTGCTTGCCGACCTGCCGCCGTCATTCTACGGCGGCAGGTTGGCTCTCCTGCGCTAGAGCCCGTAGCTCTACGTCGGCTCTCTCGCAGGCTCCCCGCTCGCCCCCGACTCCCGTGCGCGTGCCCGGTGGGCGTGATCGCCGCCGGGCACACGCGATCGCTCGTTACAGAGCGGGGACTGGGAGCTGTGTGTGTAAACACACAGCTCCTGGTCCTGTCAGGGGGGGAAATGCTAATCCTCTGTTCATACAATGTATGAACAGAAGATCAGTGATTTCCCCTAGTGAGGCCACCCCCCCCACAGTAAGACCACACCCAGGGACGTACTTAACCCCTTCCCCGCCCCCTAGTGTTAACCCCTTCACTGTCAGTGGCATTTTTATAGTAATCCAATGCATTTTTATAGCACTGATCGCTATAAAAATGCCAATGGTCCCAAAAATTTGTCAAAAGTGTCCGAAGTGTCCGCCATAATGTCGCAGTACCGAAAAAAATTGCCGATCGCTGCCATTACTAGTAAAAAAAATATATTAATAAAAATGCCATAAAAATACCCCCTATTTTGTAAACGCTATAACTTTTGCGCAAACCAATCAATAAACGTTTATTGCGATTTTTTTTAAGGAAAAATAGGTAGAAGATTATGTATCGGCCTAAACTGAGGAAAAAAATTGTTTTTTTAAATATTTTTGGGGGATATTTATTACAGCAAAAAGTAAAAAATATTATTTTTTTTCAAAATTGTCACTCTATTTTTGTTTATAGCGCAAAAACTAAAAATCGCAGAGGTGATCAAATAACACCAAAAGAAAGCTCTATTTGTGGGAAAAAAAGGACGCCAATTTTGTTCGGGAGCCACGTCGCACTACCGCGCAATTGTCAGTTAAAGCGACGCAGTGCAGAATCGCAAAAAGTACTCTGGTCTTTGACCAGCAATATGGTCCGGGGGTTAAGTGGTTAAAGCCGCAAGCAGTTTTAAATGACTTTTTTCTTATAGTAATGTAATTTTGTGCAGGGACAGTTCTAAACACGTGCCACTTCATAGGCATACTATAGACACCCAGCAGGTACGATATTTAAAGGAATTAAAACCAAAAAAATCACTTTAAGCATCATTAAAATCACTGCTCAACTTTTTTTGCATTAATACATGTTTTAGGACAATAACTTGCAAATTAGCCTTTAAAATTAGCACTTTTGAATTTGAACGTTCGAGTCCCATAGACTTCAATGGGGTTCTAAAGTTTGCGCGAACGTTCAGTCCGTTCAAAGGTTCTGGTGCGAACCGAACGGGGGGGGGGGGGGTGGGTATTCGGCTCATCCCTACTGTCCATGAACGACAGAGAAAAGGATTTTACGGTGAGTACAAAAAATCCTATTTTTTGGTTTGTGGTGCTAAGATAAAGTGTAGTTACACTTTAAGGAGTGATGTCTCAACAGTGTCTTGCTACTTGTTCACTTTCCAGCCTGCAGGCTGGGTATATACTCTTGACTTCAAAGATCTAACTAAGCTGGCTTGCTACCTATAATTATAAAGTCTGTGGCAGATAAAACACCTGTTATACATTTATATTTAAACTGTATATTTAGTTGCTTGCCTGGAATTCAGCTTGAACAAAACTGAGTCATATTTACTATAGCATGTGGTATTTATCTTACAGTTGATTAGCTAATGTTGATGCATTCTTTTTTCAGTTCACCAAAGGCATTCTTGTACATTGCACCTACATTTTCTGAGCACCTATGTTTTTTTTTTTTTTCAGTTTTTTTTTTTTTGCAGTTTTTGCTAAATTTTGAGTGTCAGTGCTGATTTAGTAAGATTACTGGATGGGTCATTGGTTTGAAATAAGACTTGCTTCACGACAATGAAAACAGGCAGTAAAAAAAAAAAAAAAAGAAAAAACTGCAGCATAATAGTACTTCTAAAATGTAGCTGTAAAAAAACAAAAGATAATATATTTTTCTATTTTTACATCATTGAGCGTGATGCACCTATCGCACTAGGGATATTCCTAGGGAACGACGAGTACCCACAATCTCAAAAGAAGACACATCATCTTTTTTCAGAGTATCTTCTCATAAGATTTGAGCTTCTCTAAAATCCCCAAGGTCTTACTGGAAGGAGCATGTCATCACCCTCACCTAGGTGCCATAGGCAGAAGATGGAGGCAAGGTAAGGTCTTCTTTATATATACATTTTAGTACTGTAAGGCTAAACATTTTTGCAGGGAGTGGGGACTTTAACCACTTCAGCCCGAACCATTTAGCTGCCAAATGACCGGGCCACTTTTTGCGATTCGGCACTGCGTCGCTTTAACTGACAATTGCGCGGTCGTGCGACGTGGCTCCCAAACATCCTTTTTCCCACAAATAGAGCTTTCTTTTGGTGGTATTTGATCACCTGTGGTTTTTATTATTTGCGCTATAAACAAAAATAGAGCGACAATTTAAAAAAAATGCAATATTTTTTACTTTTTGCTATAATAAATATCCCCAAAAAATATATAAAAAAAACTTTTTTTCCTCAGTTTAGGCCGATACGTATTCTTCTACATATTTTTGGTATAAAAAAAAACGCAATAAGCGTTTATTGATTGGTTTGTGTAAAAGTTATAGCTTTACAAAATAGGGTATGTTTTATGGCTTTTTCATTAATATTTTTTTTTTACTAGTAATGGCGACGATCGGCGATTTTTTTGGTGACTGTGACATTATGGCGGGCAAAAGGAGAAATCTCCTGCACTTGCCTAGTGAATCCAAAAATGTATGTAGGTGGGACCAATAAATAAATAAATGAGGATGCTGCTCAAATCTATAAAGTGTACAAATTCACTGAAAAATTAAATGAAAGAAAAAGTGATGAGCGCAACCTCTATGTACACTCTCTAAAAGGAATCTGTGAAATAAGTCAAGTCTTAAAACAGGTGTAAATAAGTAACCAGATTTTTTTTTTTATATTAATATGTACCACATATAAATAAAGTGCAAGAGTGCAAACGATACAGAAAACTAAGGGGGGTGCGTGGGGTCACAGGACTCTTAAACCACAGTAAAGTCAAAAAATTTGGTGTGAAGGTACCTAACCCAATGGCCGGAACTCCCAATCACACCAAGAGAAAACAAAAAACACAACAAAAAACAATTAACAAATCAGTCCAATAAATCTTGCTCATATATTGCCATAAAGTGCTTCAGGTAGTGATCTAAAGTGCCTCAGATGATAATCCTCCTTACATGTGGGCTCACAGAGCGCTTACCTCACCAACAGAAAAAACGAGCCTTAGGCCCCGTACACACGACCAGATCGATCCGCTGAAACTGGTCGACGGACCAGTTTCAGCGGATAGATCCGGTCGTGTGTAGGCCCGTGTGTAGGACAATTGTCCGGCGGATCGGCCAGTTTCCAGCGGATCAAAATTTCTTAGCATGCTAAGAAATCTATCCGCTGTAAACCTGTCTGTCGGACGTGTTCGGTCGTCTGTACAGACTCACCGGACACGTCCGACCGACCGCCATCCCTCGCATGCGTTATACTGATTCGACGCATGCGTGAAAGCTTTGAACTTCAAGGCCACGCCCCGTGTATTGTTTACGCGTGGATTTCTGTCTGATGGTGTGTACAACCATCAGACAGAAATCTCTGGGCGGACATGTCTGCTGAAAACGGTCCGGCGGACCGTTTTCAGCGGATTATCCGTCCGTGTGTACGGGGCCTTAAATAACTCTTGGACAGCTTGCTGAGAAGTTGGTAATCTTTATACACAGCTTCCTGATGTCCTTATTGCTGGCGATGATATTCAGTAACATGAAGGCTCACAATGTAGATGGGAAAACATAAAAGAAGGAAAAACCTCTCATCGTAAAATATGTAAAACAAAGAGCTTTAATAGAGCCAAAATGGGCGCTTACAGAGGAAAAAAAACTCTGATGAAGTCAACGCGCCAGGAACATTGCATGTGACCGGAAGTGATGTGGATTTCGTCCGTATTTACGGTTATTATATGCCTGCCCGTTTTTTCATACTGCTTGTAAGCGCCCATTTTGTCTCTATTAAAGCTCTTTGTTTTACATATTTCACGATGAGAGTTTTTTTCTTCTTTTATCTTTCCCCATCTACATTGTGAGCCTCCATTTTACTGAAGATCGTCGCCAGCAATAAGGACATCAGGAAGCTGTGTATAAAGATTACCAACTTCTCAGCAAGCTGTTCAAGAGTTATTTAAGGCTGTTTTTTTTCTGTTTGTGAGGTAAGCGCTCTGTTAGCCCACATGTAAGAAGGATCATCATCTGAAGCACTTTAGATCACTACCTGAAGCACTTTATGGCAATATATGAGCAAAATTTATTGGACTGATTTGTTAATTGTTTTTTGTTGTGTTTTTTGTTTTCTCTTTGTGTGATTGGGAGTGCCGGCCATTGGGTTAGGTACCTTCACACCACTTACAATTTTTTTGATTTTACTATAGTTTAAGAGTCCTGTGACCCCACACACCCCCCTTAGTTTTCTGTATCGTTTGCACGGTTGCACTTCATTTATATGTGGTACATATTAATATTCATTCATTTTTTCTGGTTACTTATTTACACCTGTTTTAAGACTTGGATAATTTCACGGATTCCTTTTGGAGGTTGCACTCATCACTTTTTCTTTCATTATGGCGGACACATGAGTGAGTGAGTGAGTGAAAAACGTATATAGCGCTGCACATGCGAACTGAATCGCCTCTGGGCGCTTGTTGACCATTACTCCTTTGACCTCAAAAGAGATGGGTTTTGATCTTTCTCCTAAAGGCCAAGTGGTTCTCCTCCAACCGAATGGAGGTTGGTAAAGTGTTCCAAAGTCGAGGGCCCTGGACAGCAAATCTTCTTTCTCCTTTGGACTTGTATCTGGTTTTAGGGATTTGGAGTAAATTTGGGTTTGAGGATCGCAGAACGCGATTTGGGTTGTAAGCCTTTAGTTTTTCGCACAAATACCTGGGGGCATTTCCCAAAATACATTTGTGCGTCAGACAAAGTGCTTTGAAAGTGATTCTATCTTTTACTGGCAGCCAGTGAAGGCTTCTCAGTGAGGGCGAAATTGATTCCCATGTTTTTTTCCCAGTCACAAGTCGCGCGGCAGTATTCTGAACGACCTGCAGGCGAGTGATTTGGTACTTTGGGAGTCCGAGGTACAGGGCATTTGCATAGTCGAGTCTGGAGTTAACAATTGTTCCCACCATGACTGCTATGTCCTCTTTGGGAATAAATGGAATAAGTCTGCGTAGTAGGCGCAGCAGATGGTGTGATCCACTGACTACTGACCCTATTTGTGCATCCATTGTCATGTAGGTGTCAAAAATTACCCCAAGACTTTTGACTTTGGTGCTAGGGGTGATGATTTTTCCCAGAATGGGCGGAGGAGTCCAGGCTATTGCCGGTTGATTCTTTCGATTAGCGCGAAACAGAAGAAGTTCTGTTTTCGATCCGTTGAGTTTAAGATAGCTCTTTGTCATCCAGTTCTCTATCAAAGAGAGGCATTTCTCTAGAGCGAGATGATGATCCTTTTTGTTGCAGATGCGAAAGTACAATTGTGTGTCATCCGCATAAGAGTGGTAGAGCAGCTTTTGGCTGCTAATGATTTTAAAAAGGGGGCGAAGATAGATATTAAACAGCACCGGGGACAGAGGTGATCCTTGAGGGACTCCGCATGATACCGTACGTTTTTCAGAAGTGAACGGTCCCAGTTTCACTACTTGTGATCGGTTTTCCAAAAAGGAGGAGAACCAGGATAAGTCACATTCTGCGACTTTGGCTACTTCAACTAGCCATGTCAGTCTACTGTGTCAAAAGCTGCGCTGAGGTCCAACAGTACTAGAAGAAAAGATTCTCCTTCGTCTGCGGCCTCTAGAGCATCATCCCATATTTTGAGCAATGCTGCTTCCGTCCCGTGTCCTGGACGGAAACCCGATTGAAAAGGATCGAGCAAATTATGGGTGTCTAAATGCTGTTGCAGCTGTTGTACCACCACTTTCTCCATTACCTTGGAGAAGATGTTCAGGCCTGTTATGGGACGATGATGTTCAGGGTCCTTGGGGTCAAGGGTGGGCTTCTTTAGGATGGGTTTGATTGTACCTTGTTTCAACAGGGTGGGCACTATGCCCTCACTGAATGACTGGTTAATCAGCTGTTTGATAGGTGGTGCAAGAATATCTGCACATTCCTTAAGCTGTTTGGTGGGGATAATATCATTTGGCGCTGTGCTATTTCGCAGGGCGCTGATGATATTTTTTGTGTCCTCGATGGAGATGGGTTTTAGAGTGAACCTAGTTGATTGTGGCTGATTTCTATGGGCGTTGGGCGGTTGACTAAGGGGGAGATTGGACACTTTTGACACATTTTTGGGACCATTGTAATTTTTACAGCGTAAAGTGCTAAATAAATGCCCTGGTTACTGTGAAAATGACAATGGCAGTGAAGGGGATAACCACTAGATGGTGCTAAAGGGCTTAAGTGTGTCCTATTGTGTGTTTCTTACTGTAGGGGGGCGTGGCTGGACGTGTGATGTCACTGATCGTTGTTCCCTATCACAGGGAACAGACGATCAGTGACAAGCCACAGAGAAGAACGGGGAAGGTTTGTTTACACTCACTTCTCCCCGTTCTTCAGCTCCTGTGACCCGATTGCGGGACACCGGTGGTGATCGGATCCGCGGGTCCCGCGGGCGTGGTCACAGAGCTTCGGACCGGGTCGCGAGCTCGCCGCCAGTGGCGCACTCGCGACCCGCAGCTGGGTTCTTAAAGGGGACGTACATGTACGTCCTTGTGCCTAGTCGTGCGGCAGTCCTTAAGTGGTTAAGGAGTACAGGAGAATGTGCCATTGGGGGTAGTTATAGAAAAAGTCATATGAAGAATTAAGGCTTTTATTGGTTTATGCAAAAAAAATAATATGATCAAACATTTATTTTTAGTGAATATTAATCATCAAATTTGATAAAAGGGTTAGGTCACAAAGATGTAGGAGTTATTTAAAGGGTGTTAAGCATTTTTTCTCATACATATCTTAACAGTGCTGATTTTATATTATTGGAGAAAAGTAATTCGGCACAACATTTTTGTCAGTAGCAACCAAGTAATATGTATTTGACCACTTACCAAAACATGACTTACTACTTGGTAGCAAAACCCTTGTTGGCAATCACAGAGATCAGATGTTTCTTGTAGCTGGCCACCAGGTTTGCATACATCTCAGGAGGGATTTTGTCCCACCCCTCTGCAGATCCTCTCCAAGTCTTTAAGGTTTTGAGGCTGACATTTGGTAACTCAAACCTTCAGCTCCCTCCACATATTTTCTATGGGATTAAGGTCTGGAGACTGGCTAGGCCACTCCAGGACCTTAATGTGCTTCTTCTTGAGCCACTCCTTTGTTGCCTTCGCTGTGCGTTTTGGGTCATTGTCATGCTGGAATACCCATCCATGACCCATTTTCAATACCCTGGCTGAGGGAAGGCGGTTCTTACCCAAGATTTGATGTTACATGGCCCGTCCATCGTCTCTTTGATGCAGTGAATTTGTCCTGTCCCCATAGCAGAAAAAAAACCCCAAAGCATAATGTTTCCACCTCCATTGTATTCTTGGTGACTATGGTCCCAGCTGCCTTGAGATTCCTCACCATTCTCCTGATCACTGCTATGTAATTCTGTTTCTAACAATTATATAGACATGAGTTTTTTGTTTTTGTTTTCTTTGTATGTGTAAGGAATGCTTCACTTTCAGTTAAAGAGAAAAAAATATATTCATATACCCCATATTAGCTCACTGAAGTTAGATCCAGTGGTATCAGAGTTCTTAGAATTAAAGGGGCTGTAAAGGTTTGTTTTTTATTTTCTAAATAGGTTCCTTTAAGCTAGTGCATTGTTGGTTCACTTACCTTTTCCTTCCATTTCCCTTCTAAATGTTTTTTTCTTTGTTTTCTTTGTCTAAATTTCTCACTTCCTGTTTCTCCCCAGTAAGGTGTTCAGTAAGCTGTTCTAAATTACTTTCCACCGCTCAGGTGATGGTGGAAAGCTTACTGAGGAGAAACAGGAAGTGAGAAATTCAAACAAAGAAAAAAAACATTTATGCCCTGTACACACGATCGGTTCATCCGATGAAAACGGTCTGATGGATTTTTTCATCAGATATCCGATGAAGCTGACATTCATCAGTCTTGCCTACACACCATCAGTTGATAAAACCGATCGTGTCAGAACGCGGTGACATAAAACACAACGACGTGCAGAGAAAAATGAAGTTCAATGCTTCTGAGCATGCGTCGACTTGATTCTGAGCATGCGTTGATTTTTAACCAATGGATTTCCCCACAGACGATCGTTTTTTTCTATCGTTTTTTTAACCATCAGATGATTTTAAAACAAGTTCCTAGTTTTGGATAAAAAAACGATGGGGCCCACACAGGATCGGTTCGTCTGATGAAAACGGTCCATCAGATCGTTTTTATCAGACGAACCGATCGTGTGTACGCGGCTTTAGAAGGGAAATCGAAGGAAAAGGTAAGTGAACCAACAATGCACTAGCTTAAAGGAACCTATTTAGAAAATAAAAGACAAACCTTTACAACCCCTTTAAGTATTATTCAAGGGACACTTTATGTTATTTCTGACATGGACAAGCAGGCAGCGTTTGCATATTTCTGCATTCATGCAAAAAAAACTATTTTCAGCGCATGCAAGTCTAGAATATATACTTTTTATATTTACAGTACCTGTCTGTAGTTCAGTGCATCCAGGTAAGAGGAATCTTTGAGGAAAACCACAGATTTGCATGGCATGTTGATCCCCAGTGCAAGAGAACTAGTAGCTGTTACAACCTGAGCAGAAGACAACACACTTTTATTTATGTATTACAAATGTCAGTGCTTTATCAAAAAATAATATAAAACACTCTAAAGGGAATCCCAAAGCAACATCTGTCTGTTAAGTCCTTAAAACAAGTGGGTTTCATCGTTCATGCACTCTTTTGAAGGTGTAGATTTACCACTTAAGGACCTTGCCTGCTTTTCAGACTTGGTGTTTACAAGTTTAAAACAGTTTTTTTTGCTAGAAAATTACTTAAAACCCCCAAACATTATATATATTTTTTTCTAACACCCTAGAGAATAAAATGGCAGTTATTGCAATACTTCTTGTCACACTGTATTTGCGCAGCGGTCTTACAAGCGCACTTTTTTTTGGAAAAAATTTACTTTTTTGGATTAAAAAATAAGACAACAATAAAGTTAGCCCAATTTTGTTTTATATTGTGAAAGATAATGTTACGCCGAGTAAAATGATACCCAACATGTCACGCTTCAAAATTGCGCCCGCTTGTGGAATGGCGCCAAACTTTTACCCTTAAAAATCTTCATATGCGACGTTTAAAAAATTCTATAGGTTACATCTTCTGAGTTACAGAGGAGGTCTTCATATGCGGGCGCTACTCACGTATGCGTTCTCTTCTGCGCGTGAGCTCGTCGGAACGGGACGCTTTGAAAAATTTTTTGGGGGGTTTTCTTATTTATTTTATTAATTTTTACACTAAAAAAAATAAATAAAAAAAAATGGGTCACTTTTATTCCTATTACAAGGAATGTAAACATCCCTTGCAATAGAAAAAAACATGACAGGTCCTCTTAAATATAAGATCTGGGGTCAAAAAGACAGCAGATCTCATATTTAGTCTAAAATGCAAAAAAAAATAAAAAATGGTCATTTAAAAAAATGACAACAAGAAAATATGCCTTTAAGGCCCGGTACACACGGGCAAACATGTACGATGAAACCGGTCCGTCGGACCGTTTTCACCGTACATGCCTGCTAGAGGGCTTCTGTACGATGGTTGTACTAACCATCGTACAGAAGTCCGCGCGTAAACATTACGCGGGGCGTGTCCGCGTCGTTGCCGCGATGATGCGGCGACGTGGGCGGGCCTGCCATTTAAAGGCTTCCACGCATGCGTCGAAGTCATTCGACGCATGCGAGGGACGGCGGGCGCTCGGACATGTACGGTAGGTCTGTACTGACGACCGTACATGTCCGAGCGGGTAGGATTCCAGCGGACGGTTTTAAAACACGTCCAGGAATATTTGTCTGCTGGGAAAAGGCCCGGCGGGCAAATGTTTGCTGGAATTCGGCCCGCTCGCGCCTACACACGACCGAACATGTATGCTGAAACTGGTCCGCGGACCAGTTTCAGCATACATGTTTGGTCGTGTGTACGGGGCCTTAGAAGCATGGGTGGAAGTAACGTATTGACATTGCTTCCGCCCTGCTATGCTATGGAGACGGGTGGGGGCCATCTTGCCCTCACTCGTATCCTAGCCGAGCAGGAGACAGGACCCGATCGCCTCCGCCGCTGCCGACGGCTCTGGTAAGCGGCGGAGGGCGCGGGAGAGCGGTGGGAGGGGGCCCCTCTCCCGGCGGCGATAACAGTGATCTTGCGGCGAATCCACCGCGGAGACCACCGTTATTGTTTAAAGGACCGCTCACAGGAAAGATGGATATCTCGGTTGTGGCAGCCGCTGCTGCCGTTACGGAGATATCCATCTTTGAAATAATGACGTATATGTACGTGAGCGGGTCCTTAAGTGGTTAATAATAAGGAATGCTCACTTGTAACAAAAAACACCTAACTCAAGGCTCTATTAAAACTGCATAAGCAAATTCAGGGTGCAGACGAACATTAATGCTGGCCACACGTATCTGTTTTTTCGATCAGCCGACTGGAAATGAAAAAAAGAAAAGAATGTATTCCCCCATCCACACAAGCAAGGTAGATGAAGCAATCTTCCCCACTGTTTTTTTATTTTCACAGTGGGGACTCCTCTGCTGTCAGAATACACTGATCACCACTGCAGCCAATAAAAGACACAGGTTCCACCTAAGTATGTGTATGTGTGTTATTTTTCTTCTCTAAAATAGCCCTATATATTCTGCTTCCTGAGGAAGACATCTAAATATTTTCTGAAGTTCTCAACACTTTTGGCTAGTACCACTTTCTGGGGGAGGGCGTTTCACATTCTTACTACTCTAACACTGCAGAACCCTTTCTACAACCTAGGGTTAAACGCCCTATCTTTTAAACTCCAATCATGGCCGCATGTCCTCTTCAGAGACCATAAGCTGGTGTGACGGTATGCGAGGTGAGATACCTGACAATCGCTACATTTAACCTCGCATTCGTTCCATTGTAAGGGACTGATCAGGAATCCAGCCCAGGTCTTCCAGCCTCTGTGGCAGGCTGGGTTCCGGTCCAGATGTTCTACTCCACTCGAGTCCACACTCAGCTGGACTTTAAAAGACCAGGAAGAGAGCAAAGTAGTGCTGTGGCATGTGACTCAGGCAGGAACCTGAGCGAGGAGCTTTGTTTGTTTGGCTGAAAATGTTTGCTTTACCGCATGTTTTTTTGTGGGTGACGGGGACCAGCCCTGCACTGTATAGAGAGGAGGCCGCGTTGTTTAGTCTAGCGCCGGACAGCAGGGATTTCATTTACCGTTTTGTTTATTGTTAATTGCAAACCTTTTTTAAATAAACCTGGCATCCACTTTTAAAGAAAAGTGCCCGTTTTGGACTGTCCTTCAGAAAAGGTGATCCCCACGAGATAATCTCCCACACGTGGTGGATTCAGTGGACACTTTTCTGAATATGGAGGAAGTGTTAAAGGCCCTGCTACAGGCCAATGCAGCCCAGCGCAAAACCAACCTCCAGGTCGCAGGTTTGCTTTACCGCATGTTTTTTTGTGGGTGACGGGGACCAGCCCGCACTGTATAGAGAGGAGACCGCGTTGTTTCGTTTAGCGCCGGACAACAAGGATTTAGTTTACCGTTTTGTTTATTTTTAATTGTAAACCTTTTTTTAAATAATCCTGGCATCCGCCAGCTTTTAAAGAAAAGTGCCTGTTTTGGACTGTCCTTCAGAAAAGGTGATCCCCACGAGCTAATCTCCCACACTGGCTATATGTGGTTTGTTTCTGTACTGCCAGAAGGCTGAATAAAAAAAAAAACACAATTTGTTTCCTTCATCCACACAAGCGAGGTGAATGAAGGACTATCCCACGATTAGACATTTTATTCTGACAGCAGGACTCTCAGCTGTTGAAATACACTGATCAGCAGTTGGAGCTGTTTGTCTGTAGCCGCTGATCAACAAATATTTTCCAACATTCCCGTCCAACAAAGGCCAATCTAGTGATAGGCCCCTTTCACACGGGCGCTCCAATCAGGTCCACCTGTCTGTTTTTCAGGTGGACCTGATTGGACGGTCCATTCACTTCTATGGAGCGTTGGATGTCAGCGGTGACATGTATGCTGACATCAGCCAATATCTGATCCGATCCTGTCCCTGAAATTCAGATGGATGGAAACCCTATTATCCATCCATCTAGTGGATGGGATCCGATGAAAACGAACAGGCGGTTAGTTTTCATCTGATCTCCCATAGAGGATCCCATGGGATCTCCTCATGATATAGCTCCGAGGGGCTGAAGTTGTCATTTTAACACTGAACATAGACGTGGATGTGTGGCATCAGGGATTTTCTCCTTTCTCCAACCAGCTCCCATAGAGGACAGCGGGGCTCTGACAGGTCCAGCTCCACACAGTGAGCGGAGACGGACCTGTCATCCGCATGCTCAGTGGGGATCAGCGGAGTGAGTGAAAGGACCCATAGACGGAACCAGCTGTATTTTGTTACATCTATGACAAGCTGTGGAGTTTATTACAGTTACTGAAGTCACCTTTGATAAATTTGTAAATTGTAAAATATACCCTCTTAAGCGCCTCTTCTCCAGGGTGAATACCTGTTACAGTATCTATGTAATCAATCCTCAGAGCTGAGGTCTTCCATCCCTCTTATCAATTTTGTTGCCCTGCGCTGAGCTCTTTCTAATTCAACAAAATCTTTCCCGGTGACCAAAATTTAACTGCATATTCAAGAGGAGTATGAATCAGTATTTTGTAAAGGGGTAGAATTATTGACTTATCTCTTAAATGTATGCCCTTTTTAATGCATAAGAATATTTTGCTAGCTTTGTTAGCTCTGACTTGGCATTACATGCTATTGCTAAGTCTATGATGTCTATGAAGCACACCCAGATTGTTTTCTATCACTACTTTTCCCAGGGGAGCCCCTCCCAGTGGCGTCACTAGGGTTGGTGTCACCTGGTGCAGAAAAAATTGGTGTCACCCCCCTGTCCACCAACTATAGTCCCCCTCAAGACAGACCCCCCTTCCGCAGTGTAGATCCCCCTCACCAAGTACAGACCACCCTCCGTCAGTATAGACCCCCCCCACTAAGTACAGACCATCCCCTGTTAGTATAGACCCCCCTCAGTACAGACCTCCCTCACTAAGCACTGACCCCTCCCTCAGTACAGACCCCCCTCATCAGTAAAGACATCCCTATCAGTGTAGAATCCCCCCTCTTAGTGCAGACTCCCCCCTTTAATGCAGACCCCCATCAGTATAGAATTTCCCCCTTAGTGCAGACCCCCCATCAGTATAGAATCCCCCCTTAGTTCAGACCCCCCATCAGTATAGAATTCCCCCTTGGTACAGATCCCCCATCAGTATAGACACCACCCTTAGTTCAGACCCCCCATCAGTATAGACACCCCCCTTAGTACAGACCCCCATCAGTCTAGACACCCCCTTAGTTCAGACACCCCCCTTAGTTCAGACCCCCCATCAGTATAGACACTCACCTAAGTACAGACCCCCCCATCAGTATAGACACCCCCCTTAGTTCAGACCCCCCCATCAGTATAGACACCCCCCTTAGTTCAGACCCTCCATCAGTATAGACACCCCCTTAGTTCAGACCCCCATCAGTATAGACACCCCCCTTAGTTCAGACCCCCATCAGTATAGACACCCCCTTAGTACAGAATCCCCCCTTAGTACAGACCCCCGCATTATAGACACCCCCCATATAGTGCAGACCCCTGCAGAATAGACAGCCCACTTGGTGCAGACCCCCCCTCTCTCCCCCCGCACATGTCCATCTAGAGTGTAAGGATCGTACAGACCTCAGAACAGCGCGGCCGCGGACGTGTCTCAGGCTCCTCCTCCTCACTGGATGTAAACAAAGAGGAAGAGGCGGCTTCAGTCCGCTCCGTTGACACAGAGTTGACACAGAGCTGCTCCTGCTATCCACGGGTGCCACCCGGGTGCAGCACGCACATTCCGCACCCACCTAGCAATGCCTCTGGCCCCTCCTAATGTGTATTTTGCAAGTAAGGCGCCCAAGTGCATAACTTCACGTTTTTAAATTTTAAACCTCATCTGCCATGTAGCTGCCAAAATGTAACTGTTGATTCTAACCTCTTTAGAATTAGTTTGTTTATGTAAGTTTCATAGAGACTTCATTTGGACTTTAAAGCGGGGTTCCAACCACAATTAGCATTTTTTAAATGTATGTCCTTTCATCATGCGTTTTTATAATATAAATCCGGTCACTTACTATTTTACAATCCGCCGCCGCTCTGCATAGTTATTCAAAAAAGATAGTTTATAAAACTATGTCCACACCGTTATCATTTTGCTTGTGGGCATTGTGAAACCCACTAGCACTTACTTCCTGGAAGTCTTGGATGGGGAGTGATAATTGGGTAGAGCACTGCATCCTGGGAAATGATGACACACATTTCCCAGGAGATGATGTCAGAATCCTAGGTGATTCCAAAGGCAAATTTTGTGGGACCGCATAGCAACAGACATTTCCAGATGAGTAAAAAACATTTTTTTTCTTTTTTAGGTCTAATGAGCACAATATTAAATACAACATTTGGGGATGGAAACTCCGACTTTAAGAGGAAAAATGCCTAATTATTTATTAGTCATTAGCAGCAACCTATTTCAAGAGTGCAACCTTTCTTTGTGAGATTGTGCCTTTAAAGCATTCTCTTTTACTTTTATGGGGATTAATAAGCAACTAACTGACCTTATGTAAACCGAATTCCTGGCCAGGCTGTGTTTCCCTTGAGGGGGGAGGGGGCGAGCAGGAAAGTCAGGACGCTCCTTACGTTGCAGATCGAGAAAAGAGCTGTGTGTTAGTGGGGGTCCTGACTCTCCTGCTCGCCCCCTCCCCCTCAAGGGAGGGGGCGAGCATGATACTCCACACCAGGGAGAAAGCTTTGCATTACTGTGTGGAGTAACAGACAGAAAAACAGGAAGTGAGGATTTCTCAGAAGAAATAAGGACATTTAAAAGTAAAATCGAAGGATGAGGTAAGTGAAGGAGGACTGCACTAAGGTAAAGGAGGCTATTTAGGGAAAACGTTTTTTACCTTTACAACCCCTTTAAGACTGATCTTGTGTTTGTTTGGAACCAGGTTCAATCCTGTAAGCCAGCTGTAGTTCTTTGACCTGACATGGCTATGTGACCATGTTGGGTTAATGATGTCATGAGAATCCCTGCCCCCTTGTAATGTCAGGTGTGGTGTGGGAAATCCACTGGCCACAGCTCATTGTGCCAAGATTGACAGCTAGCCTTTGGTTTTGGACCTGAACTCACTTTAATGCAAACACAAGCTCATTCCTACTGATCTTGTTTTGGAACAATAATGTTGTGCGTAAAAGCTAATGAAATTGAATTGAGGCTGGCTTGTTTGTTTATTCCATGTGGTGAGAGCTGATTATTATTACTTATATAGCGCCGTCAATTTACGCAGCACTTTACCTATACAATGTACATTCACATCAGTCCCTATCCTCAAGGAGCTTACAATCTAAGGTCCCTAACTCACATTCATATACTAGGGCCAATTTAGGCAGAAGCCAATTAACCTACCAGCATGTCTTTGGAGTGTGGGAGGAAACCGGAGTACCTGGAGGAAACCCTCGCAGGCACAGGGAGAACATGCAAACTCCAGGCAGGTAGTGTCGTGGTCGGGATTCGAACCAGCAACCCTTTTTACTGCTAGGCGAGAGCTCTACTCACTACACCACTGTGCTGCCCTAGCTGATGAGCTTCTTCCCCCAGCATCTGCAGACATAAAGATGTGAGTACTGCTATTCAAGTTAAGATTAAGCCCTGCCCCTGCCCAGTGCCCGGAATAATGCTAAGCACATCACCTCATCATTCAGATGTACAATTCCTGTTAGATCCCTGTTTAAGAAGCAAAATGTTCATTTAGAATTATTAAATCAAAAATTTCTCCTTGCACTAAAAATGAATGCGAGCATATCACTTTATACTAATAATATTACAGTTTTTAATATTTTGCATGGTGCTGTTTCTAATATGTTGCTTACCCTGATGTGCCCCATTCGGAACAGCATTTCAACAAAACGTCTTGCTTTATAATCCATGGATCCATGATGGTATCCAATGCCTCTTTCGGCCAGCGATATCAGCTCTTCTGAATGTCTCACAGTTTTTATCTGTTCAGTCATTTCCAGTAATGTCTATATACAGGAAATATATTATTTCTAAATTGTTAGTGAACGAGAATAACTAAAGCATAAAAGAGGTTACATTATTTGGAAAAAAAATATACTTTATCCACATAATCAAGACAGTGGAAGAATAGAGGAACTCCTTACGTTAATGTCAAATATGAAGTTAGATCGGCCCAAAACCATTTGATACTTGGTGGAGAATAAGATACATCTCCAATATAGTTAAAAAAAAATTGTTTATGCTCCATATATTTAATCCTACTTACTTGTACAGACCTTGCACTGGGATCAACTGAGTTTCCAAGGCCTAATTACTCCTTTGCTACAGTTCTTATGCTGTCGATGTACTATACAGTTTTGTAGCATTCTCAATCAGCTTCTACAATAGATCAAGTCAACCTATTACCAACAGTTTATACTGAAACTGGTAAATGAACAAAACTGTTGGTGCTAGGTTGTATTGGTCTACTTGATTTCTCTTATGATCAAAATCTGACTGAAAGTGGTTACAACTGCTGTTGCTTTGTTTACAGCACTAATGTCAGACTTGGGCCAAATAACGGCCAAAATTTGTATTAAATTTTTTTGTTTCATAAAGATTTTATTACAATTTTCCAAGAAACATACATCTTAATGAAGTTAATTAGGATACAGGTTTCATTTGTAGTTATCCAAACAGTGGTTTAAAGATTGTGAACACCAAAAGTGTCTAGAAAGTAATCGAGCTCTGTAAGGAACACACTTACACCAAAAACAATGTTCAAGGGTATATTGGCCTCTCCATTAATTACTTGTCACAGTTCAAATTGGTCTACTAACACTCCAGAAGTCTATCGGAACCCCCCTGAAAGAGCCCATTCGTAGTAGCTCTGCATTTCCCAATTGTTCCTTCCTGAAATGGCAACCTAGAGATCGGGACCCGACATTACAATAAGTCCCATGCTCCATGTCCCCTGTGCCATAGGCAAAATTTTTACATTTGGGTCAATAAAAAACTTTAGATGATGTGACAAACTAATGGATCTGTAAAATTTGGCATACATACATTTGGCATACATCCACACAGTCATTTTTTTTTAAAGGCTGGTTGCACACGTTTTTTTTAATCTACTGATTATGGAAAGGTGTGATTAATAGTAGAGATCTTAAATGTACAATTCATAATCAACAGTAATTTAAGTGAGTTGAATAGTGATTTCTAATATCTTGTGTGATCCATTAGTGAGATTTACCTTTCATATTTTCAAGCTCTGCCTTCTATGCTATGAAGTCTCACTTACCTGACTTCAGCAGAATACTTTACTTTTTTTTTTTGCAGCATTCTCTGTAATGCAGAACTATTCAAGATCCAAGATCAGGGAAAACTTCCTTGTAATGGCTGCAAAAGATAGCTAAACCTTGCATAGCCTTAAAGCATATACATATGCTTTAAAGCGGAGGTTCACCCTAAATTTTGACTTTGGCTCAAGTAAACCTACAGGCATAGACAATAACTAATCCGATGTTGTTTTTTTTTTAATCGCGATCCTTACCTGAGTACTGCAGCAGTTTCTCTCCTGTCCATCACTATTCCCCGCGAGAGTGGGCGTTCCTAATCACAGGCTGTGATTGACGTGCTTCCGACCGGTGCATACTGCGCGTCACGAGTTGCCGAAAGAAGCCGAACGTCGGTGCGGCTCTATACGGCGCATGCGCACAGACGTTGGGATTCTTTCGGCAACTCATGACGCGCAGTATGCGCCGGTCAGAAGCACGTCAATCACAGCCTGTGATTAGGAAGGCCCAGTCCCGAGGGAAAGCCGGGGGTGAAAATAGCCGTATAATGGTATGTACGAAAAAAAAACAAAAAAAAAACAACAGCATACTGTCGGTCTCATAGGCCGGCTCCATGTATTGTTAGAATTTTTTTTAGGGTGAACCCCTGCTTTAAGGAGACAGAGAAGTGAATGCTGCAGCAGTAATCAGAGGGAACAACAGCTCTCTCTCTCACTTTCTCACTATGAACGTAAACACCACCATTGTTGTTTTTGTTTTTCCTTTACATAAAAAGTAATATGCTGTGGTCGGCATCCTGGAGTTTCAAAGATCTTTCACAAGCCGACAAACTTGATACCTCAAGCAAAGAGACTGCATCAGTAGGGTCCCCCAGAAAGCCTTTCTGAGCTATCCATGCAGTGACACAAAGAATGGATATTCTATTACAGGGTCACACTGTAGACCTGGGGTGTCAAACTTAACTTTATGGTGAGCCACATCAGCATTATGGTTTAAAACTATAAAAAAAATGTATACAGGGCCTTTTTTTCTCAGAGAATAAGTGCAGGAACTCAACCACGCCCCCTCCCCCCTCCCCCTTGTGAATGGCATCGAACAGTGAGAGGATTTTAAATGGGCAATAAATACCAGGGGTGCCTTATGTGCGTTGTTTAGGGGTGCACTGCACACAGAGTTTAGAGGTGTGCAATGCACAGTGTGCAGGTTTCAATTTTCTTTTATGCCGCGTACACACAATCGTTTTTTCTGATGAAAACGGTCTGATGGACCGTTTTCATCAGACTAACCGATCGTGTGTGGGCCCCATAGTTTTTTTATCCATCGGTTAAAAAACTAGGAACTTGTTTTAAAATTATCTGATGGTTAACTAACCGATAGAAAAAAAACGATCGTCTGTGGGCACGTCCATCAGTTAAAAATCCATGCATGCTCAGAATCAAGTCGACGCATGCTTGGAAGCATTGAACTTCATTTTTCTCAGCACGTTGTTGTGTTTTACGTCACCGCGTTCTGACACGATCGTTTTTTTAACTGATGGTGGGTAGGCAAGACTGATGAAAGTCAACTTCATCGGATATCTGATGAAAAAATCCATCAGACCGTTTTCATCGGATGAACCGATCATGTGTACAGAGCATTACATGTTGTCTACATCTCTACATCATGTCTGTTGGTGGCTCTGTCTCTCTTTCTCACTTGCAAGGAGATCATTGGTCAGCATCTGTGCATTTGGGCACATATGGGGATCACACTGCACCTGAATCTCTCTTGTCCCAGCTGTGAGTTCAGGGCAAGCAGGGATCTGTGAGAGCCATCGAGATGAAAGTTGTCCTTGTAAACACAGAAGGCTTCTGTGTTTACAAGTGACATGGGTGAGCGGGGAGCAGAGGTCGAGAGTCGGAAGTGGCAGAAATGAATTCTATCACATTTAGGCTGAAAAAATGCTCTGGGTGCAAGACCCACATGAAATGGGAATACTTCTTTAGATGACTGCAAAGTGAGCAAACAGTGTGTCTAGGATGCATCACCAGAGGCATCACCATAATGAGTAAGGCCCCGTACACACGACCAGTTTGCTCGGCAGAATTCAGCTTCCGACCGAGTTTCTGGCTGAATTCTGCCGAGAAACCCGGTCGTGTGTACACTTTCGGCCGAGGAAGCCGACGAGGACCTCGGCGAGGAAATAGAGAACATGTTTTCTATTTCCTCGTTGTTCTATGGGAGCTCTCGGCCCGCCGAGGTCCTCGGCGGCTCCAGGACTGAACTGGCCGAGGAACTCGATGTGTTTGGCACGTCGAGTTCCTCGGCCGTGTGTACGAGGCCTCAGAAGGTCCTGATTGTCCCACTATTGAGACCTAGTGAGACCTCATTTAGAATAATGTGTCCAGTTCTGGAGACCTCACTTACAAAAAGATATTGATAAGATAGAATGAGTCCAGAGATGGGCAACAAAAATGGTGAATGGTCTGAGGAATAAAACATTTTAGGAGAGACTTTAGTAACTTCATATGTACAGTCTGAAGGAAAGAAGGGAAAGGGGAGACATGATTGAAAAATTGAAATACATCAAGGAGAAGAATAATGTTCAAGAGGGCAATTCAATTTCAATATTAATCCTAGATCAAGAACATGGGGACATGAGCAGGAGGAAAGTTCAAAACGAATCTTAGAAAGTATTATTTTACTGGCAAAAATTCAATGGCAAAAATTAACCACTTGCCGACCACGCCATAGGCATTTTACTGCTACAGCGCGGTCGAGTTGTTCTGACAGGACGTCCCTAGGACGTCCTTCCAGAATCCTCCTCTTGCGCGCCCCCTGGGGCGCGCTCCTGGAATCATCCGTGAGCGCCGGGTCTAGAAGACCCGGCGCATCACGGATCACGGTAAATTGCCGCTGATAGCAGCCGTTTACCACGTGATCGTTCCGTCAAATGACGGAGCGATCACTTGTAAACAAACCGGCGTCATTTGATGACGCTGGTTCCTCCTTCTCCTCTCTGTACCGTTCGGTACAGTGTGAGAGGAGAGGGGGGGGGAGCGGGTGGCAGCAGCAGCAGTGAGGGCTGGATCTGTGACACATGCAGTCACAGATCCAGCCATCCATCCATCCCAGCTCAACTATCCCTGTGCAATACTCTGCAATACCCCTATAATCTGCAATACCCTGCGCAATACTCTGCAATACCCCAATAATCTGCAATACCCTGCGCAATACTCTGCAATACCCCAATATTCTGCAATACCCTGCGCAATACTCTGCAATACTCCAATACTCTGCAATACCCTGCGCAATACTCTGCAATACCCCAATAATCTGCAATACCCTGCGCCATACTCTGCAATACCCCAATATTCTGCAATACCCTGCGCAATATTCTGCAATACTCCAATACTCTGCATCTGCAATACCCTGCGCAATACTCTGCAATACCCCAATAATCTGCAATACCCTGCACAATACTCTGCAATACCCCAATATTCTGCAATACCCTGCGCAATACTCTGAAATACCCCAATACTCTGCGCAATACTCTGCAATACCCTGCGCAATACCCCAATACTCTGCAATACCCTGCGCAATACTCTGCAATACCCCAATACTGTGCGTGATACTCTGCAATACCCCAATACCCTGCGCAATACTCTGCAATACTCCAATACTCTGCAATACCCTGCGCAATACTCTGCAATACCCCAATAATCTGCAATACCCTGCGCAATACTCTGCAATACCCCAATACTCTGCAATACCCTGCGCAATACTCTGCAATACCCAAATATTCTGCAATACCCTGCGCAATACTCTGCAATACCCCAATACTCTGCAATACCCTGCACAATACTCTGCAATACCCCAATAATCTGCGCGATACTCTGCAATACCCCAATACCCTGCGCAATACTTGCAATACCCCAATACTCTGCAATACCCTGCGCAATACTCTGCAATACCCCAATACCCTGCGCGATAATCTCCAATACCCCAATACCCTGCAATACCCTGCGCGATACTCTGCAATACCCCCATACTCTGCAATACCCCAATACTCTGCAATACCCTGCGCGATACTCTGCAATACCCCAATACCCTGTGCGATACCCTGCAATACCCCAATACCCTGCGCGATACTCTACAGTCTTCCCAGCCTAGATGTGAGATGTGGGGTCTTATTGACCCCGTATCTCACTGTAAAGAGGACCTGTCATGCTATATTCCTATTACAAGGGATGTTTACATTCCTTATAATAGGAATAAAAGTGATAAAAAAATGTATTTTTGGGGGGAAAAAGTGTCAAAATCAAGTAAAATTAACAATAATTTTTATTTATTTTTTTAAAGCGCCCCTGTCCCCGTGCGCTCTCATGCAGAAGCGAACGCATACGTAAGTCCCGCCCACATATGAAAACGGTGTTCAAACCACACATGTGAGGTATCTCTGCAAACGTTAGAGCGAGAGCAATGATTTTGGCCCTAGACCTCCTCTGTAACTAAAAACATGTAACCAATAAAAGTAATTAAAGCGTCGCCTATGAGGATTTTTAAGTAGCGAAGTTTGGCGCCATTCTATGAGTGTGCGCAATTTTGAAGTGTGACATGTTGGGTATCTATTTACTCTGCGTAACTTCATCTTTCACATTATGAAAAAAAATTGGGCTAATTTTACTGTTTTTTAAGCACAAAACAGTTTTTTTTTTAAAAACACGCGTTAAAAAAATTTCTGCGAAAATACCATGCGAGATAAAAAGTTGTAACGGCCGTCAATGTATTCTCTAGGGTCTTTGCTAAAGAAGCATATATAATGTTTGGGGGTTCTATGTAATTTTCTAGCAAATAAATGATGATTTTTCCATGTAGGAGAGGAATGTCAGAATTGGTCTTGGTGCTCCAGAACGCCTGATGGTGCTCCCTGCATGTTGGGCCTCTATATGTGGCCACGCTGTGTAAAAGTCGCACACATGTGGCATCGCCATACTCGGGAGGAATAGCAGAATGTGTTTTGGGGTGTAATTTGTGGTATGCATATGCTGTGTGTGAGAAAAAAACCTGCTAATATGACAGAAACAAGTTTTTTTTTTTTTTACAGAATTTTCAGTCGTTTTTCTTTTATAGCGCAAAAAATAAAAAAACCCAGAGGTGATCAAATACCACCAAAAGAAAGCTCTATTTGTGTGAAAAAAAGGACACAAATTTCAAATGGGTACAATGTTGTATGACTGAGTAATTGTCATTCAAATTGTGAGAGCACCGAAAGCTGAAAATTGGTCTGGTCAGGAAGGGGGTTTAAGTGCCCAGTGGTCAAGTGGTTAAATGGCATTTCACCATGAATAGAGTGCACCACAACTACCCTGCAAGTCTGTGCAATGAACATGGCTGGGGCATTGTGGGTCTGCATTTGACGGGCACAGTGATGCTGTAATTGACTTGCACAGTGTCTGAATTTGATGGGGCACAGTGGGAGCATTTGATGGGGCATAGTGGTGGCAAGTGATGGGCACAGTGTCTGTGTTTGATGGGCACAGTGTCTGTGTTTGATGGGCACAGTGGCTACGTTTGGGCACAGTGGCTGCATTTGATGGGCACAAGTGGCTGCGTTTGATGGGCACAAGTGGCTGCGTTTGATGGGCACAAGTGGCTGCGTTTGATGGGCACAGTGGCTGCGTTTTGTTGGGGACAGTGGCTGCGTTTGATGGCACAGTGGTGGTGTTTGATGGCACAGTGAGGCTGCAATTGATGTGTTCCCCCCCCCCCCCCCGAATTTTTCAGTTTGTTTGCGCCCCCAATTTTTTTTTTTAGCTAAATAGCTTCCTTTACCTTACTGCAATATTGGTTTCATGTCCTCATTGTTCGTTTTTGCTTTGAAGTAGCTGTAATTCTGCTGTGATCTCCACACTTCCTGCTTGTCTAGCTCTTTATGAAAAAACTCATGGGAGCTTCTCACTGTGGTCTAAGCTGTCATTACTGTGTGTCTAAAACTCCTCAGAACCATCAGATTCATTTTAAAAACAAAACACTGCCCTGGATTTGTTTGTTTTTGTTCTGTGGGTCTCTTTACTTCACATAAACATTAAACCAGTTTAAAACCGAAAGTGAAACTAGAGGCACATTATATGATAGAATTTAATCAATTTTTAATCATTTTTAAAAGGAATCGGTTAACTTTTATGTCTCTATACCCTGTAAACGGTCATTTCAGCAAAAAAAAAAAAAATCCTTTAGTGACCCTTTAAGGATGGGAGAACACCATCATACACCTCATAAAACGGCTCCAAAGCAGTATTTTTTTTCCGATGAGAGAATGTCTGCTCCACACTAGTCAACTGCCTCATTTTGACATGTTCACTTTGCATGGACTTTTTCCTGATTAGTCTCCAATCAAAGAATGAACATGCTGTTGCTACCAACTCAGCAAGAGATCAACATGGCCATTTAAAGCACTCCTTATAGGCAGTGCTTTCCTCTTTTTAACTGCTTCAGCCCCGGAAGAATTTACCCCCTTCCTGACCAGGCCATTTTTTGCAATACGGCACTGCGTCGCTTTAACTGACAATTGCGTGGTCGTGCAATGTTGTACCCAAACAGTTTATGTCCTTTTTTTCCCACAAATAGAGCTTTCTTTTGGTGGTATTTGATCACCTCTGCAGTTTTTATTTTTTGCGCTATAAACAAAAAAAGTGTCAATTTTGAAAAATATTTTGTACTTTTTGCTATGGTAAATATCCCCCCCCCCAAAAAAAGCGCGTAATTTCTTCATCAGTTTAAGCCAATATGTATTCTTCTACATATTTTGGGGATTTTTTTTGCAATAAGCATATATTGATTGGTTTGTGCAAAAGTTATAGGGCCAGATCCTCAAAGAAGTTACGCTGGCGTATCTATTGATACGCCGCGTAACTTCTAGTTTGCTCCGGCGTATCTTTGTTTTGTATCCACAAAACAAGAAACGCCTGAAGCTGGGCTAGATCCGACTGGCGTATGTCTTAGTCGGATCTAAGGTGCATATTTACGCTGGCCGCTAGGTGGCGTTTACGTCGATTTCCGCGTCGAGTATGCAAATTATCAAGATACGGCGATCCACAAACATACGTCCGGCCGGCGCATTTTTTTACGTTGTTTCCGTAAGGCTTTTTTCGGTGTATAGTTACCCCTGCTATACGAGGCGTATCCTATGTTAAGTATGGACGTCGTTCCCGCATCGAATTTTGAAAATGTTACGTCGTTTGCGTAAGTCGTTCGCGAATAGGGCTTTGCGTAGAATGACGTTCACGTCGTAAGCATTGGCTTGTTGCGGGTTAATTTCGAGCATGCGCACTGGGATACCCCCACGGATGGCGCATGCGCCGTTAAAAAAAAACATAATTTACGTTGGGTCAAGACGTATTAACATAAAACACGCCCCCATCACATCCATTTGAATTGCGCGCCCTTACGCTGCCAAAGTTACACTACGCCGTCGTAACTTACGGCGCAAATTCTTTCAGGATAAGGAAAATACGCTGTAAGTTACGGCGGCGTAGTGTATCAGAGATACGCTACGCCGGACTCAACAATGCGCCACGCTAAGTGGATCTGGCCCATAGCGTCTACAAAATAGGGGATAGATTTATGGTATTTTAATTTTTGTATAATGTTTTTACTTGTAATGGCTGTGATCTGCAAGTTTTATTGGGACTGCAACATTGCGACGGACAGATCGGATGCTTTTGACACTTTTTTGGGACCAGTGACATTTATACAGCAATCAGGGCTAAAAATAGCAACTGATTACTGTATAAATGTCACTGGCAGGGAAGGGGTTAACACTATGGGCCCGATAAAGGGGTTAACTGTGTTCCCTATGTGTGTTTCTAACTGTGGGGAGAATGTGGCTGACTAGAGGAGGAGAGAAATCGTTGTTCCTACTTAGTAGGAACACATGATCTCTCTCTTTTCCCCTTAAAGAACCCAGATTTGTGTGTTTACACACACAGATCCCGGTTTTCAATCTGTCAAGAGCGATCGCGAGTGCCCGGCGGTCATTGCGCCCACCGGGCACACGCATCGGCTCCGGGGATATGCTGCGGGCATGCACTCGCCTGCTACAGCATTTTAAAGAGTACAACTACGACGGCTCGCCCAGGGGAGCCATCCTGCCGCAGTTTAACTGCGGCGGCTGGTCGGGAAGCGGTTAAAGAAAGATCTTTCCTCTACAAAAAGTACGTTTTACTGTATGCAGTTTGTGAAATAGAAACATCTAAAAAGTAATTTTAAGCAAGTTTTGATCATTTATTTGAGATAGTCATTTGTCCAAGACCTCACCTCACTGTCCACTGCTCCATAATTAGCATAGCTACATTCTGGTAATTCTTTGGATATTTTCTCATATTTTTGTTTTAAAGTTGCAGCTGTGGCCTCTTTAACAAAGGACTCATCTTTTCTTGAAGACCTGTTAGTCATGGAAGCAGAATAGATTTATGCACATTGATTATATTAGCTCATTAACGAATCATACGCCTGTTAATCTTTTCAGACTCTACAAGGAAAATGTCTTCTAGCGTCTTACTGGTTGCCAACCATGAACACAATGAAACCTAACACAATGAAACCTAACTAGCTTGACTAAGATTCCATTACATCGCCCCTACTGTTCAGAGGGATTTTGTCCGCTGGGGAGTTTGCTGCTTTCCCCTACTTTTATCAAACTACTGTTGAGCTTTAAAATACACCTTCTTATAAATTGGGGGAATTGGCATAAGAACGAAATCATTATTTTGGTAATGTGCCCAATGGACTTTTCATACAAATAAATCATTGTTTCTAACATTGCAGTTTGCATGCTATTGTAGTAAATAAATACGGTACATGGAATAAAAAAAAAAAAACGTAATCTAACTGGAACTTTGCTTTCTTAAAAATAATTCAAGAAAATATGTACAAAGCTTAAATGGAAGTAGAATTACAAATATGGGAACTGATACTGCTGACTAAGGCCCCGTACACACGATAGAATCCATCCGCAGATAAATCCCAGCAAATGGGTTTCTGCGGATAGATCCTATGGTGTGTACACGCCAGCGGATCTGTTTCCGCGGAGAAATCTCCTCTGGGATGGATTCCAGCAGATCGGATATTTGCTGTGATGCACAACAAATCCATCTGCTGGAATCCATTCCAACGGATGGATCCGCTCGTCTGTACAGACTTACCGGATCCATTCGTCCAAAGGGATTCCCCGCACGCGTCGTAATGATTTGACGCATGCGTGGAATTCCTTATATGACAGCGTCGCGCCCGTCGCCGCGTCATAATCGCGGCGACGGCGCGACACGTCATCGCCAGAGGATTTCCGCGCGGATTTCAATGCGATGGTGTGTACACTCCATCGCATCGAAATCTGCGGAAATCTTTGAGAGGATTTATCCGTGGAAACGGTCCGCTGGACCGTATCCGCGGATAAATTCACTCGTCTGTATGGGGCCTTATTTTTTAAGGTCCAAGGTGCCATCCCAATCCTGCTAGAACATATATGTAGGATAGAGGTTTAGACACAACTAGCTGCATGCTTGTTCCAGATCAGTGACCCACTAGCTAGTGAAGGCAAGATAGAGATGACAGTCTCATGCCGTGTATACATTATCGGGTTTCTCTGCGGTGAAAACACCGCCGAGAAACCCGACGGGAAAAACCGAGGACCGGCTTGGTCCCTTTTCCCCGTGTACACACTGCTGGTTTTCCCGACAGGGTTTCTCTTGGTCGAGAAAACCGGCCATGTGTAGGCTCCCTAGCAGTGTTTCCCTATAGGAAAACTGGCGAGCAAAAAAACGCTACGATTTGCGACGAGAAAATTTAGAACATGTTCTACATTTTCCCGTTGTGATTCTCTGTGGTTTTCTCGTCGGGAAAACTACTGGAGAGCCTACACACGGCCGGTTTTATCGTCCAAGAGAAAATATGACAGTTTTCCAGACGAGAAAACTGATCGTGTGTAGTCGGCTTCAGACTCTTTTACTTTCATAAAAGGCAGCAAAGACTGCTCCATTGTTCTATCCTAAAAGGCAAACAGTCAATATGGGAAAAAAGATGACAGTGTTTCTGAAATACTCCTCTGTGTATACATTTAAAACAATATACGTAAATAATGTAAAACTATTATAGATATTTTTCAAGAAAGGAATCCAACTGACCCACATCTTCTCATCCAGCTGGTTCAACAATTAGAGCCAGCACATAGTAATAACACATACTGGGTACTCTGCAATGCAGAGTACAGAGTATGACTACTGGGCACTCCCCATTTAAGTGTATAGATTCTCCTGGAAAACACATGCACATGGTAAACAAATAAATGCAGCAAAATATGTCTTCTGCTCAATATCTAAAACCAGTCATGAGAGCAGCACGGAAGCTGCCATTGCTGACTCTTTCGAAAAATAAAATAACAATGTGCATTTTTTATTAAGTATTTGTTTAAACAAACCAACACATTCATTTGTACTTACTTAATGGTCTTCTCTATTCGTTTTCCTTTCATATTCAGTTTCTGCATTTCTTTCACAATCTTCGGGGTTTGCATTGTTTCCGAATCCTTTATCAGATTCTGACCCAGATCCTTTGCTAATTCTTCAACTAACTTAATATCGAACCTTAAACAGATTAGGTGAATTTTAATTAAATTACTATTAGGTAGATTCACAAAGAGTTAGGCCGGCTTAACAGTAGATAAGCCGACCTAACTCTGAATCTACGCCGGCGTTTGTTTAAGTGTATTCTCAAACAGAGATACACTTAAACAAAGCTAAGATAGGCCGGCTTGCGCCGTTCTATCTTAGCTTGCAATGTTTCTGATGGCCGCTAGATGGCGCTTCCATTGCGGCCGGCGTAGATTATGTAAATGAGGGGATACGCCGATTCACGAACGTACGCCAGGCCTACACCGTCGCATTACGTCGTTTCCGTAAGGCCTTAGGCGGCCTAAAGTTATTCCACCTATGAAGTGGAATAACAATGTTAAAGTATGGCCGCCGTTCCCGGTTCGAAATGTTTGCGTCGTTTGCGTAAGTCGTCCGCGAATCGGGATTTACGTCGTTTACGTCCGCGTCGAAATCAATAGGCCCGTACGGCCTACTTAGCCGCAATGCGCACTGGGAAATGTAGTCGCCCGGCGCATGCGCAGTGTCAAAAAACGTCAAAACGTGAGGTCAAGCCTCATTTCCATACAACACGCCCCCCTCCAAGTCATTTGAATTAGGCGCCCTTACGCCCGCTCGTTTTAGGCTACACCGCCGTAGATTAGCAGGTAAGTAGATTGTGAATCACTACTAGCCTAACTAATTTACGGCGGTGTAGCCTAAAAAGGCTAGGCTAGGCCGCCCTAAAGTTAGGCCATTGTGTGTGAATATATATATATATATATATATATATATATATATATATATATATATATATATATATGCAATATATGTAATAAGTGCATAAAATGACAAATATGGATTTAAAACACATGACAGAGGTATCTGGAAAATTCTCCAGTGCTCCCACCCCAGTTTCACACATTTAGGAGACAAGCCAACTTTACATATCATGCATAGGACCAATATAGTGCTATTAAATAGTTTGTGTTCTGTCTGATATTCGGACAAATTAATATTTGGTCCTTCGCCCAGTTATGGACATCTACCTACATTTCCTAAAACTATATTCAGTTGTTATCTTGATGTTCAAATCCCTCTTCAGAAATTAATTCCCATGTAATATCTCCACAGGAAACAATCTGACCCAAGTGGGATGTAACCCATATCAAAGATTTCTGGATTCAAGAATGCATGATGACCTCCTACCTCCCTACACAAATAAACAATACATTTCTAGGCAGCTGCTGATTGGTTTGAAGTCAATTCTCAAATCCATTCACATGAAGAACCTTGACACATAGGGGATTAGTTATGAAATGCAAATCCCCTTTGCACTACAAGTGCAAACTACAAGTGCAAAGTGCACTTGGAAGTGCAGTTGCTGTAAATCTAAGGGGAAGCTCTGATATGAGGGGAACCTCTGCTGATTTTATCATCCAATCATGTGCAAGCTAAAAGGCTGTTTTTTATTTTCCTTGCATGTCCCTCTCGAATCTACAGTGACGGCACTTTCAAGTGCAATTTCAAGTGCACTTTGCACTTGTAGTTTGCACTTGTAAGTGGATTTGCCTTTAGTAAATAACCCTCATAGACACTATGGGGTTGATTTACTAAAGGCAAATAGACAGTTGTCCTCTGCAAGTGCAGTTGCTCCAGAGCTTAGTAAATTATGTAAAGCTTCACTTTGTAAAGAGTACCCAATCATGTGCAAAAAAAAAAACAGCATTTTTGCTTGAACATGATTGGATGATGGAAATAAGCAGAGCTTCTGTTCATTCACTAAGGTCCGGAGCAGCTGCAATTGCAGAGGGCAACTGTACATTTGTCTTTAGTAAATGAATCCCTATTTGTCTGGTAATCTTCCTGTGTATGGCATTTGCTACAAAAAAATAGTGCCTATACCTTCCAAAATCTATCCCCATTGCAGAGTGATATACTGTATCTAGATTGGGGGGTTGATTTGCTAAAGGCAAATCCACTGTGCACTACAAATGCACTGCAAGTGCACTTGGAAGTCCATTTGCTGTAGATAAGGGGAAGATCTGAAATGAGGGGAAGCTTTGATGATTTCTATCATCCAAACATGTGCAAGCTAAAATGCTGTTTTTTTTATTTTCCTTGCATGTCCACCTCAGATCTACAGCGACTGCACATCCAAGTGCACTTGTAGTACACAGTGGATTTGTCTTTAGTAAATAATCCCCATTGGGAGACTTGTATAATGATGTTTCATCATTAAAAGTATGTCTACATTTGAATGTCATATTTTATTCAAGCTTACGCAAAAAATAAAGCAGGTAGTTTATCAAGTTGCCTTAAACGTTGAACAAGGTTTGGAAAATTAGGTTGGCGTTTCCTTTCAGAAGATAGGAAGTGTCCAAGGATTCCGAGCACCTGAGAGACCTGAAAATCAAATTAGTTAGGTCAGATTTTGACTTCAGAAGACAGTGACATCAATGTTATATGCCTTTTATAAATGAGGTAACTAAAAACAGTATCCAGTCCCAATGATGCTATGTGAGTTTATTAGAAAATTAATACTTCTGTTCTTCTATAAATGTCCAACCTTGTAGAGTTGTTGTCCACACATCCCTCTGGGTTTGTATAAATTTAATAAACTGGTCATCTGTAAATTCAATTCATAGTGCTATAAATTGTGTTTAACTTCCATCCCCCAACCATCTCCATGACTATTTTAGCCTATAAGGGACAATAATCGAAGGAACATTGTAAACTGGAAAAAGTGCCTACAAAAACCCAGATAGTTTTAGTGCAAGGTGGAAAATGGTAGAATGCATTAGAATGGTTGTTAAAGTAATTGCTATCTATGCACTTCCCAAATCACAATTCTACACTGAGCAAAATTATAAATGCAACACTTTTGTGTTTGCCCCTATTTATCATGAGCTGAACTCACAGATCTATGACTTTGTACACAAAAGGCCTATTTCTCTCAACTATTGTTCACAAATCTGTCTAAATCTATCTGTGTTAGTGAGCACTTCTCCTTTGCCGAGATAATCCATCTACCTCACAGGTGTGGCATATCAAGATGCTGATTAGACAACATGATTATTGCACAGGTGTGCCTTAGGCTGGCCACAATAAAAGGCCACTCTAAAATGTGCAGTTTTACTGTATTGGGGGGGGGGGTCCGGGGGGTCCAAAAAACAGTCAGTATCTGGTGTGACCACAATTTGCCTCACGCAGTGAAGCACATCTCCTTTGCATAGAGTTGATCAGGTTGTTAATTGTGGCCTGTGGAATGTTGGTCCATTCCTCTTCAATGGTTGTGCGAAGTTGCTGGATATTGGCAGGAACTGGAACACACTGTCGTATACGCCAATCCAGAGCATCCCAAACATGCTCAATGGGTGACATGTCCCGTGAGTATGTTGGCCATGCAAGAAAAAAAAAATACAGTCCCATTCACACAAACCTACACCCACAGTTGATCCAGTGCTCACTAACACAGATTTAGACAGATTTGAGAGAAATAGGCCTTTTGTGTACGTAGAAAAAGTCGTAGATCTTTGAGTTCAGCTCATGATAAATAGGGGCAAACACAAAAGTGTTGCGTTTATAATCAGTGTATACACCTCTAAGGCCCCGTACACGCGGACCAGTTTCAGCAGACATGTTTGGCCGTGTGTAGGCCCGAGCGGACCATTTTCGGGCGGATCGGACATGTACGGTCGTCTGTACAGACCTACCGTACATGTCCGGCCGCCCGCCATCCCTCGCATGCGTCGAATGACTTCGACGCATGCGTGGAAGCATTTTAAAGGCAGGCCCGCCCATGTCGCCGCGTCATCGACGCGGCGACGGCGCGGACACGCCTCGCGTATTGTTTACGCGCGGACTTCTGTTCGATGGTGTGTACAGCCATCGAACAGAAGTCCCCGGGCAGACATGTCCGATGAAAACGGCCCGCGGACTGGTTTCATCAAACATGTCTGCTTGTGAGTACAAGGCCTAAGATTGATGCAATTAGTGCCATGGGGTGGACATTATTATGTCTCTGTGATTGTTTCTATGCTGTCTTTGAGTAACACAGGATTTAGGTCAGATGTCCCAAAGTTTTTTTCAGTCTTAAATACCACTGTCAAATGTGGCAAACAACAAAGAAAAAACTAGATATGAAAATAGTGGTAAATGTATTTAGTGAATTACTTTAGCTTGCATGAGTTAAAGCACAATTAAATACCTCTTTATTATAATTCTGTATCCTGACATGTTATGATTTATAACTGATTGTTGCTTGAAAATCCCTACAATACTCTTTACGTTTTCCCTAAGTAAAAGTGCTTCTTGCCTACTTCAGGGTTGTGTGCTGGCATAGCAATATTACAGCTACGTACACCCCTTATCAAAAGTGGCCTCACACAGAATTGCATGAAATAACAGAGGGTGTCAGAGAAAACTGGGTCTAACTGGTACTTACTGCATTGCAGTGATATTTAGATGCCCTGTACAACAGAAAAGTGAAAGTAAAGCCTCATACACACGGTCAAACTTCAAACAAACTTTTCCGTGGATTTTTGTTTGAAGGGTATGGCCATGAACTTGGTATGCATACAAACGGCAGGACTTTTTCAACAAACTTTTCCAAAATCACATGGTTTTTCAGCTCTTTTCTGCTCTTTACCACCACCCTTTGGTCAACTTCTGCTATGGTTGGTTGATTTAAACATTGGTTATGAGCATGCGTGCTTGTACTTTGGACTAAAGTCCGATGGATTTCTGTACACGCGGTCGGACAAGGCACCGTAAGACTTTTGTTGCAGAAAAGTTTGTCTGTTTGCAGAGCGAACTTTTGTCTCATGAAAACCGAAAAAGTTTGTCCGATGGAGGGTACACACAGTCTGATTTTTTTTTAAACAGTCCGACCTTGTGTATGGGGCTTTAGACTATGAAAATATAAGTTGTTAGTGCAATGTCTATCATGCATAGCTACATTTGTAATTTCATTTGAAACTGGTCTAATATGGCAGGGTTTGAAATGGACAGGTGTAGACATGTCCACTTTTATTATTTATTTGAGGTTTTCAATTACCTCATCATTGAAGCCTTTCTTAACCCATTCACTCAATTCTTTCTTCACCTCTTCTTCATAATTGGCTGCATCTATTTTTGTGATGGCAAGTTTGTCCTTAAGATATACATTGTTTTCTGGATCCAGTGCCTTTTCAGAGAAATATAGGTGTTAGCTAATAGAAATACTTTTAATAAACTGCAATAAACTAACAAAGTATGGCCACTGATTGAGTGCTAGAGATGTGCAGGGGAAGCTATGCTAAAGGATGGTGGTTATTGGAGGGCTACAATACATGAAAATCTGTACAGTACAACACAAGGCAGTGTGGGGGAAAGGTGCAACAAGTATGTGTATGTGGGGTGGGGAATTGTTATTATATTATTATTTTTTATTTATTATTTGACTTTGCAGCACTCAGAGATTTATCTTATAATTTTGTAATTACATATATACAGTGTGTGTGTGTGTGTGTGTGTGTGTGTGTATATATATATATATATATATATATATATATATATATATATATATATATATATTTGTGCCCTTATTATTGCCTAATTACAAAAATGTGTGTGTAACCCCTGATCTAAATACATATTTCAAGCATACTGTTTCAAAGACCTGTTCAAATACAACAATTATGCATAGAGAATACCAGCCACACCACCAAACCAGATTTGGCAGTAGGCCTGCAGTTTTGGCTCTATCCAGCACATGTTTTTTTGTTTCAGCTGCACCGTTACAGTATAACAGTGAAAGAAAGAAAAACAGGTACATGGTTATGCGGCATGTCACGGTAGTACAAAGAAAACATTTCTACATGACTGTCCTTACTGCTTTCCTGGGCCATTCTGGCCGTTTGGTCACCATAGCATCATAGAGCTGTAAACTTTCCCGTGGAGAGAATGCCAGATCTTTTGGAATTCCACTTTTCTGGATCTAATTTATGAAGAATAAATATAGTAACTGGCGATTAAAAAAACATTTATTTTATTCACACCACATGCTTTACAAAAGAGGGAAATGTGGGCTACATAGGTTCAGTTTAGCATAGAAATTAACAAGAATGTTACTGGTTCATCTGAGCAATGTTTTTTTTACCATGTAATTTATTGTGACTATTTCTGATATGGACAACATTTTTTTTTTTTTTAATACAGCATATCATTAAAGAATGTACATTTTTTTTACAGTAAATATTGTTTTAGACTACAGAATGCCTGTAGTTGCTAAGTTATTGTTAATGAACATTTGAGTTGGGTTCACACTGTTGAGCTGCGGTTACACGTGCAATTCCATTTAATATAAATTTCACCTCAACGCACCTTCTTACTGCATGTGTCTTTCAGCACGGCAAAATGTTTTCTAAACACAGCTGCACCAGATTTTACACTCTCCTTTTTTAGTAAATCAACACCATGATCTCTTCTGGCAGTCAAAATTAAATAGTCCCATCTCTGAAATTCTAATTAGGCAGAGATCACAACAAGACTGCACTGAAGGGATCTCAGAGTTGCATGTTCTCCAAGAAAAGTATTTTAACCCTTCTATTATTCTTTATCCACATACAGACAATACAATACAGATATTTTTCTCCAATGATTTCACGTTCATTATTTGATTTACATGTTAAAACATAAAATAAAAAATATAAACACAATATATTATCATATAGACCAAGGCTTACTTGTGATATTGTTAATGCAGCACATGGATGGTAATGATGAAATTTAATTTCACCATCTTCCTCAGAACACACATATTTTTCCAAGTCATTGTATCTCCTGTCATGCAAAACTAAAATGCCGAAGAGAAAAAAGCAGTCACGAAATGCCATAAATATTAATATAATGCAAAAGGTGGCTAATTCACAAACTGGTACCTACCTAGTCGAACTCGACAGGATCTCCTTTCTGCTTTTAATGCTTTATTTTTAGCTGCTTTTGGCCGCAATTTTTGTTCCTTTGCTTCATCATGTAGTGCCCAGTATTTTTTGACAGACTGTAGCCACCTTGAAAATGTAGTTTATAAAATACAACTATCAATTAAAATACATTAAAAGTGTTTAACACCCCTTAGGGCTGAAAGCATCTGACGGTTGAGGGATCTGTAGCTGAACTTCCTGTTTCTGTTACGGGCCATGCTCACAGAACCATCACAATAGTATTAGCTACCTCTAAAGCACCATAAAGGGAAACAATAACACGCATTGCTCCAGAGGCTCCATTTTCTCCCTGTTTTTCCACAGTCCAGATCTTTTCCTCACAATGGAACACCATTCTACCATAGACAAGTACACATCTCTCAGTGCTTGGCCTTGTTCTTTTCCACCCCCCAATTCAAAAATTGTCCCTATTATTATTATTATTATTATTATACAGGATTTATATAGCACTAACAGTTTGCACAGTGCTTTACAATATAAAGGAGACAGTACAATTACAATACAGTTCAATACAGAAGGACTAGAAAGGCCTTGCTTGCTTTACAATCTAAAAGGGAGGAGGAGGTGGTACAAAAAGGTAACGGCTGTGGGGGAAGAGCTTTTGGAGGTGGCCAATGTACAGTTTTTAGGTATAGGCAGGGTAAGCTTCTTTGAATAAATGAGTTTTCATGGTCACCTAAAGACAGACAGGGTGGGAGATAACTGGTCCTGGAGGCGAGCATGGGAGGAAGTGATGTGGATGCTAGAGAAAGAGGTTTAGGAAGGAGCAAAGTGGACAATTTGGGTGATATGTCAAGATACGGTTGGTAATGTGGCTGAAGGCAGTGTTATGGAAGGCTTTGTATGTTGTTGTTAGTTTTTTGGATTTTAAATGTTTGGCTAGTGCCGTGGGTTCTTAATTTAGCATCCATTGACCCCTCATGCCTTGTACACACAATCTGAATTTCCGTGGGGATAAACTCTAATGGATTTTTCCGTCGGAATTCCATTCAAGCTGTCTTGCATACACAGTCTCACACCAAATTCCGATCGTCCAAAACGCGGTGACGTACAACACTACCACGAGCCGAGAAAAATTAAGTTCAATGCTTCTGAGCATGCGTCGCTTGATTCTGAGCATGCGTGTTTTTTTCTCTGTCCAAGTTTCACACAGATGAACGGAATTCTTTCTAAATTCCGATAGAAAAAAGTCAGATGGAGACCACACACGGTCGGAATATCCGTCAGACCTTTTCCATCGGAAATTCTGATCGTGTGTACAAGGCATTAGTGGTCCATGGATGGGTTTCAGTGGGTCCATGAGGGTCAGATAAAAAATAACATTTTACATTCACTAAACATTCCTCCCTCTTGTCCCAGTTAATGGAAATTCAATAAAACTCTGCCATTGCTTATAGCACAGACTGTAAATCTGTATTATTGTTCTCTTCACAACTGCCATCTTGTGCCTCATTTTCTAGTAGTAGTAGTAGTAATAATAGTAGACTTGAGCAGAATTAAAATTGTTTTGTTTAATTTTGTATAAGATGATTGTATTTAATTTCTGTAATGAGAGGACATTACTTTTTGCATGAGTTTTTTTATTGTTTACTTTATTCAAACTTTGTGTATGTCATATACTGTACAGTATATATTAGGAAATCAAATTTCAATAAAATAAAGTACATATATTAATTGAATGCAAAGTTTTGTTTATATGAATATTTCTCGGGAGGGGTTTCATAGATTTCATCAGATTCTTAAAGGGGTCCGTGACTCAAAAAAGGTAAGAACCACCAGGCTAGTGGAAGCCAGTGGAGGGAAAAGTGGGGCAGCAACCGCAGATCGCTTAGTTAGGTGGATGAGTCTAGCAGCAGCATTCACAGAATTGCAGCTGCACAGCTGCATAGTTGTAGGTTTGTCTGGGGAGTTTCCAAAACATTGGAAATTCCTTGGCAACTCTGAACACTAGCAAAGCTGCTTGGTAACTATGAGATTATGGGCTCTAGAGAACTGTAACTGAGTAATTACAATTAAGACTATTAAAATGATTTACAAGTGGCGTGTGTATAGCCTATGTGAAACCGCTAGTAACTTGTTTGCTATATAAAGGCCAGAGAGACATACTTCTTGTAACTTAGCTCCCATCATGATTGACCAGCAATTTTTCCCTTTGAATTGTACTCATGGATATACAAAGAGCGAATCAGCATTTGGTAAATGAATAACTGGACCTTTACATCATAAAGGCCCCATTTGGGCCAACATTTAAAGTTAGGGTAGACATAGGGTAGAACATCTGTATTAATGCTTGTGTCAACAGGCTTTTGTTCACTTTAAACAAGTTTTGCATTTCCATACAAGCCTATGGGTGCGCAAATCCTGCTTGAAGGAGTACCTTCAAATGCACCTGCCAATGAATTCTGAATAGGTTTAGAACTATCTAAAACTGATGTTAAACTGATGCATCTTCACAGGCCAAAAGCTTGGCCCGTACATAAAATAAAGACAAGTAATACATGTGTACATCTTTGCTCAAACTGCACACAGATAGGAATGTGGAAAGAATATTGACTAGTGTTTAGTTAAGTGTGGGTTTTCCAACACATCACGAAATCTTGTGTGGTATCAAGGGTTCCTACATAGACTGACTATTATAAGTAACAACTTCTCCTCATTGATTTTCTTAAATTTGTATTGCCACCTTTACTTAAAGCGTTATTGAACCCCAAAACAAAATGTAATATATTGCAATTTACTAATTCTTAAACATGGTGGCTACGTAAATTTTTCCTTTTTTAGGCTTTTTTTACCTTTATTTGTAACTGGTGATCCTGCCAGTAACACACTTCTTGTTTTGGGGTGTCTTTATTCTAGATGAAGGAACATTAGAGACACCCTTACACAGCAGTATTGTCATTCTGTGGAGAGGGTAGTGTTTGATGCACTAGCAGATTTAGATGGTCTTGACTAATAAATGAAGTCAAACTCCAGCTAACACTTTATAAGCAGTTACAACTAGGGATGAGATTTGGCCAATTATGCCTCAGGGGATTTAGTACATTGTGTAGTGTGTTGCAGCGTTGGTGAAAGACAGACAGAGAGAGAGAGTGACAGTGTAATTTCAATTGAGTTAGATAGAGCAGGCAGGCGAGTCAGTTAGCTGCAGTGACAATGTGTAGAGGATATATATGCATCCCAGGTGTTGTATATATATTTATACACTGTATTCAGTTTAGCTAGATCCATTCCTGTATGCTCTTCCTAATATACTGACAGGTAGGCAGGTGATTGTGCTAGCTGCAGTATTTTCACTTAGTGTACTGTGTCATTTGCACAGTGTGCACCTAAAGCTTGCCTGAATACAATTGCTGGTGTTCTCATACAAATACAGGCAGGGAAATACAGTATTCCGTTTTATTGTCCTTTGCACAGTGTGCACCTAAAGCATACCTGAATACAATTGCCGGTGTTCTCATACAAATACAGGCAGGGAAATACAGTATTCAGTTTTATTGTCCTTTGCACAGTGTGCACCTAAAGCATACCTGAATACAATTGCAGGTGTTATCATACAAATACAGGCAGGGACATACAGTATTCTGTTTTATTGTCCTTTGCACAGTGTGCATCTAAAGCTTACCTGAATACAATTGCCGGTGTTCTCATACAAATACAGGCAGGGAAATACAGTATTCAGTTTTATTGTCCTTTGCACAGTGTGCACCTAAAGCATACCTGAATACAATTGCAGGTGTTCTCATACAAATACAGGCAGGGACATACAGTATTCTGTTTTATTGTCCTTTGCACAGTGTGCATCTAAAGCTTACCTGAATACAATTGCTGGTGTTCTCATACAAATACAGGCAGGGACATACATTATTCAGTTTTATTGTCCTTTGCACAATGTGCACCTAAATCTTACCTGACTACAATTGCTGGTGTTCTCATACTAATACCACAGGCAGGGATCTGCAAGTATTGTCAGTTAGTGTACTGTGTCATTGCACAGTGTGCACCTAAAGCTACGTGACTACAATTGCTGGTGTTCTCATACTAATACCACAGGCAGGGATCTGCAAGTATTTTCACTTGGTGTACTGTGTCCTCTGCACAGTGTGCACCTAAAGCTACCTGACTACAACTGCTGGTGTTCTCATACTTATACCAAAGGCAGGGATCTGCAAGTATTGTCAGTTAGTGTACTGTGTCTTTGCACAGTGTGCACCTAAAGCTATGTGACTACAATTGCTGGTTTTCTCATACTAATACCACAGACAGGGATCTGCAAGTATTTTCACTTGGTGTACTGTGTCCTCTGCACAGTGTGTACCTAAAGCTACCTGACTACAATTGCTGGTGTTCTCATACTAATACTACAGGCAGGGATCTGCAAGTATTGTCAGTATTTGTGCAGCTACATCTCCCTGCAGGCCATTAGTATGTCTGGAAGGACAACAAGGAGAGGCAGAGAGTCACAAGACGATAAAAGAGGGCAAGCAGGCTCTACATCTAGAGGCAACAGTGCTGGTTGTGGACACGGTGCATCCTCAGCAGCATGTGGCCGTGGGACATGCTCGTCCTTTTTTTCGACAGCTGGCCGTGTTGAGCCGCAACATGCCAAAGACTTGGTAGAGTGGATGACCAAGCCATCCTCATCCTCCCTCACCCAGGCTCAGGGTACGTTGTCTGGCAAAGCAGCTGCCAACGTGGCCTCTACCCTCTGCTCAATGGCATCAGTCACTCCTTCCCTAGCCCCACCATGTCCTCCTGAGGAGTCCCCCGAACAGTGTTGGGTACATGCTGCAGGAGGATGTGCAGAATTTTGAAGGCTCCGATGATGGTACCCAGCTAGAGGAAGGCAGTAACGTAAGCCCAGAGAGAGGGGGTGCCCAAGATGGACAGCAATCTGGTAGTCATGTTCCCCCAGCTGCAGCATACTCCAAGGTTTGCTGCAGTGATGAGGAGAGAGGGGATGATGAGGTCACTGACTCCACATGGGTGCCTGATAGGAGAGAGGAAGAGGAGGCACATCTAAAAGGAGGCAGGATGCCCTCCAGGGGCCAGCACACCGATTGCATCACACCGCAGAGCTCCTCATGTGCAGGGCGCTGCTGTCTCTCAGCGTTATTCCAAAAGTTCTTTGGTGTGGGCCTTTTTTGAGACGAGTGCATCAGATCGCACCACTGCTATTTGCAACATATGTCTCAAGCGTATCTCGCATGGCCAAAACATCACCCACTTGGGCACCACATGCTTGATCAGACATATGTCGACCTGCCATGCAGTTCGTTGGCAAGCGTACCTAAAAGACCCACACCAAAGAACAAAGCGTACCTCTACTTGCTCCTCATCAGCTGGGATCTCCAACCCCACTATACCTTCAGTCCTCTCTGAAACCTGCACTGAGAGGAATGAAGGTGTAGAATTGTGTGTGTGTCACAGCCAAGTACTTGCAGGCAATCTGCTATAGGTACACTGATGTCAGATTGTACCAAGCAAATTTCCCTGCCCCGAAAGAAGTTCGCTCCGAGCCATCCACATGCCCAGCAGTTAAATCGTAGCTTGGCTAAATTGCTAGCACTTCCACTGCTGCCTTTTCAGTTGGTAGACTCTGCCCCTTCTGTGAGTTTGTGGAATGTGCGGTACCTCAGTGGCAGGTTCCCAAACGCCACTTTTTCTCACGGAAGGCGATTCCGGCTCTCTACCGGCATGTGGAAGGCAATGTCCATGGCTCATTGGACAGTGCGGTCAGCGGTAAGGTGCATATTACCACAGACTCATGGTCCAGCAGGCATCTACAGGGACGTTACCTATCTTTCACGGTGCATTGGGTGACTCTGCTGGCAGCTGGGAAGGATGCAGGACAAGGTACAGTAGTGATGGAGGTGGTTCCACCACCACGCCTCCAAAATGCTACTACTGGTGATTGTGACACACCTCTCTCCTCCACCCTCTCCTATTCTTCTTCTTCCTCCATTGCCTCTTCCTCGGAACCAGCAGTGCTCCGTAGGTGTTAAAGGGGCTACGCAGGTACGCAGGCAAAAAGATTCCATGCAGTGCTTGAGCTGGTGTGCTTGGGGGACAGGAGCCACACTGGGGCAGAGGTTCTGTCAACTCTGCAGGGGCAGGCTCAGAGGTGGTTGACGCCATGCCAGCTTAAGCCAGGAATGGTGGTTTGCGACAATAGCACCAACCACCTCTCCGCCCTCTGACAGGGACAACGGACCCATGTGCCCTGTTTTGCTCACGTGGGCAGGTACCCAGGCTTACAGGATGTCCTGAAGCAGGCCAGGAAACTCTGTGGGCATTTCCGACGGTCATATAATGCCAGTGCTCGGCTGACCTCCAAAAGGAATACAACCTGCCCAGGAACAGCCTAATCTGTGACATGCCCACCAGGTGTTACTCTACGTTGGCCATGCTGCAGTGGCTGCACACGCAGTAGAGGGGCATCAATATCTGTGCCAATATGGGACCAGGACAGGGTCTGGGGAGCTTGTTTTTTTCCCCCACGCCAGTGGGCCATGATCAGGGATGCATGCACTGTCCTGTCACCATTTGAGGAGGCCACGAGGATGGTGAGCAGTGACAGTGCATGCATCAGTGACACTGACCCTCTTATCCACCTGTTGGAGCACACGCTGTGTGGAATAATGGACAGGGCACTTGAGGCAGAACAGAGGGTGGAAGAGGAGGACTTCCTTACCTCTCAAGGCCCCCTTTATCCAGACAGTGTTCCTGCTTGCCCGCCTATCACACAGGAAGAGGACGAGGAAGAGGAGGATTTTGTCAGCATGGAGGTGGAGCCTAGCACTCAGCATCAGCAGCAGTCTTCAAGGGATCAATTACAGTCCCAAGAAACCCATATACTTGTATGTGGCTGGGAGGAGGTGGCTGCGGATCACGTCATACTCAGTGACCCAGAGGTCTCCGCACCAAATGCCTCAGCAAACCTACGCTGCATGGCCTCCCTGATCCTGCAAAGCCTGCGGAAGGATCCTCGTATTCGGGCTATCAAGGAGAGGGATCATTACTGGCTGGCAACCCTCCTTGATCCACGTTACAAGAGTAAGGTTGCGGACCTTATCTTGCCGTCGCAGAGGGAGCAGGTGGTGAAATATCTTTGGGAGGCCTTGCAGAAAGGTCTATGCAACACGTTCCCAGAGACTGGGAGGTTACAAAATCCTGGTCCTGGACAACGTGTTGCTGAGGCTTCGGTCAGTCAAAGAAGGAGCCGTGGAGAAGGTGGCCGTCTGACTGATGCATTCAGACAATTTTTTAATCCGCAACCCCAAGGTATGATCGGTTCCAGCAACCATCGCCAGCGTCTGTTTTACATGGTCTGGGAATACCTGGGGGCAAGATCAGACTTGGACACCTTTCCCACTGAAAATCCTCTGGCTTACTGGGTCTTGAGGATGGATCACTGGCCAGAGCTTGCACAGTATGCAATTAAGCTACTGGCCTATCCTGCATCCAGCGTTCTTTTGGAACGCACATTCAGGGCTACTGGAGGCTTTGTAACCGATCACAGGGTGCGCCTGTCCACCGACTCGGTCGATCGACTGACCTTCATAAAAATGAATCAGTCTTGGATCACCACCAGCTACCAAGCACCTGATGCTGATGTAACCGAATATTTTTTTTTTAAATGTCAGATCCCTTCAAGACTGCCTATGCTGATGCTGAGTGACTATCCTGTTATGCTGAGTGACTATCCTGTTATGCTGAGTGAATATCCTCTTCTTCCTCAATGATCATGCTGATAGCTTGTAAGAAAATTTGTTGTTCTAGACACCGCCACCAGTGACTAAGGCCCAATTTTTCTGCCCCTGTTTAACAGGGCGTGTAATTACAATTTTTGATGCAATACTTTGCAGCAGGGCTCATTCCTGCATTTCAACTAGAGTATCTGTGAGGGGTTGCTGTGTTGTGGCACCAGCACCAGTGCCTGAGGCCCAATTTTTCTGCCCCTGTTTAACTGGGGCATGCAATTACAATTCTTGATCTAATATTTCACAGCAGGACCCATTCCTGCGCCCACCAAGAGTAACTGTGAGGGCTTACAGTGTTGTGGCAGCAGCACCACCACCACCAAAAAAGGTCCAATTTTTTTTCCACTGTTCAAAAATGGCATGTAGTTACAATTGTTGATATAATAGTTCACAGCAGGGAGTTCCAGCACCCACCAAGACTAACTGTGAGGGTTTACAGTGTTGTGGCAACACCAACACCTAAGGCCCAAATTTCTGCAGAGTATATATGGCAGGCCCCTACTTTCAAACATCCAACTTACAAACGACTCCTACTTGCAAACAGAAGGAGACAACAGGAAGTGAGAGGAAATCTACCCCTAGGAAGGGAAATTCTCTCCTGTAAGAGGTGTCTCCTCTCCACTGCTGCTTTATCACCAATCCTTGTTTTTCACTATAAACCCCAAATTTTCAAAAAAAACATTTGTCATTCGGACAGAAAGTGAGGTGAAGTCATCTGAACAGATGCACAGACAGCAAAACAAATGTTACAGGGGTGATAACCCTTCCCTATGTTTTCCAAAAAGTTTACAACATTTTTTTTTGGCTGGAGCTACCCTTTAAAAATGTACCATTTCAAAATTACAAACTGACTTTACTTAACAACAAACCTACAGTCCCTGTCTTGTTTGCACCGCCTGTATACTGCTGTTTAGAGTATATAGGTCCTGGGGGCCCCACGCCTTTCCTTTTTTTTTTTTTTTTTTCACAAGAAAACACCTTTCCTTTTTTTAAGTTGGGTGCGGGGTTCCCCTTAATATCCATACAATACCCAAAGGGCCTGGTAATGGGCTGGGGGAGGTACCCATGCCATTTTTCTCAATGCTTTTCATCCAAATTGCTGGGACCCAACATTACAATAAAGCCGCAAGCAGTTTTAAATGACTTTTCCTATAGAAATTTCATTTTGTGCAGGGACAGTTCTAAACACGGGAAGCCTGTGCCACTTCACAGGCATCCTATAGACACCCAGCAGGTACAATATTTAAAGGAATATTTTACTGTTTTTTTTCACTTTAGGCATCATTAAAATCACTGCTCCCGAAAAAATGGCAGTTTTAAAAACTTTTTTTTTGCATTGATACATGTTCCCTGGGGAAGGACCCGGGTCCCTAAACCCTTTTTAGGACAATAACTTGCATATTAGCCTTTAAAATTAGCACTTTTGATTGAACGTTCGGTCCGTTCGAAGGTTCTGATGCGAACCGAACCGGGGGGTGTTCAGCTCATCCCTAATTACAACAAACTGTTTTTTCTCCTTGGGGTAAAAGTTTTACATATATGAATAAAAGCTGACCAATTTTAGCACCCCTTTTAGTGGTAAATGGTTTGGCTCAACTCTCTAACACTTTTGCTAGACAGCTTGGTCTATTAAAGGAGAATGAAAAAAAACATACTATATCATATATAAATAAATATAGTTAACATTTACTCAGTTAGGTGTTCTGGATTGCTAATTGTTGCAGATAATGCCAGGAATGGACAACGAACCATCGCCAATATGTGTTCCCAGACTTCTGCTCCAATCTCTCCTCCCAAGCAATGCACCTGGAATAATTAATTATTTCAAATTAAGCCAACACTTTATTGGTATCACAGTTGTCAGGTTATTTCTATATGGTTGATTTTGTTAAACGTATGCTTTTTTTTATAATCTTTACAATACTCCAACAACATGCGATATGCCTGTCCATACAGGCCTGTAGGCTTCTACTATCCCAGCAGCCCCTACTAGAACTCCCACTAAACTGACCACAGAAGATTCTGCTACTGGACCTTAGCAGTGGTATTTTCAATGCAGGAAGGTTGGTATAGACCAGGCGTCTCAAACTGGCGGCCCTCCAGCTGTTGCAAAACTACAAGTCCAATGAGGCATTGCAAGAATTACAGTTACCAGCATGACTCCCAAAGGCAGAGGCATGATGGGACTTGTAGTTTTACAACAGCTGGAGGGCCACCAGTTTGAGACCCTTGGTATAGACGATTCAAACATAGAAGAGGCGTGCATGCAAAGCAAGGGTTAGATTTATATAAAGGAGAGTTAGTGTTGGGATCACAGGTCTAGTGCGATGTTGGAGTAGTCATTGCTCTCTGCAAGGAGTACTATACCGAACTACCAGTGCTGATCATCTGACACTGAAATATACAATCCTGATGCTCCAGCAATCTTTACACCCAGTACAGTGGTATAGTACAACGTACCTCATCAAATATCATATACTTGATTCTATTCACCCATGCCTGTCGATGTGGAGATAATAGAAGGATTTCCAAACACTGTGGCACTGTTACTAACACCTGCAAAAAAATATCATATTACATAGAGACATAGACGAGTGAAGATATTTTCCCCCATTTTTGTATTAATAGTTTATAAGAAAGCAATGCTGGCAGATTCTGTGTTTTCTGGGTTGCTACACTCTGTGCATATGCTCCATTTTCTGTGTTGAGAAGCCCTGTACTTCCTTCTCCCCAAGCCACCCCGTTTGACATTCCTGCATATCATGATGGATAGCTCTGGCACAGGGGGGGACTGACAACTCATGGGGTCCCTGGGCAATAAGAGAGCATGGGGCCCCCTGACCACACTCAAGCCACACCCACACAATGTCCCACCTACATATTACAGCTCAGCTGCATAGAGGGGTCATTTTAATATTTACTGCAGCAAAGCCTGAATAATAGTTCCCAGCTTCTTTTTGTAGACCGAAGGGAAGAGGAAGGAGATATAGGAATAGGAGGGAGAGGGGGGTATGAGAAGAAGGGGGGAGAGAGTGTTAAGGGGAAGCGAGAGCAGGGGGAAGGTGAGAGAGAGAGGGGGTAGGGTGAGAGAGAGAGAGAGGGGGGAGGGTAAAATAGAGAGGGTAGAGTGAAAGAGAGAGGGGATGAGAGAGAGGGATGGTGAGCGAGAGAGAGGGGTGGTGAGAGAAAGAGGGAGGGTGAAAGAGAGAGGGTGAGAAGAGGGAGTGAGATTGGGTGATGGGGGTGAGAGAGAAGAGGGAGAGAGAGATGAAGGGTGAAAGAGAGGTGGTGAAAGAAAGGAGAAAAAGAGGGGAGTGAAAGATAGAGGGGGTGAGAAAGAAGGAGGGAGAGAGAGGGAGGGTGAGAGAGAGTAGGTGAGAGAGAAAGGATAATAGAGAAAGAGGGGATAAGAGAGAGAGAAAGGGTGAGAGAGAGGGGGGTTAGAGAGAAGAGTGAGAGAGGGGGGTTAGTGAGGGGGGGAGGGTGAGAGAGAGGGGGGTTAGAGAAAAGGGGTGAGAGAGGGGGTATGAGAGAGAGAGGGAGGGAGGGTGTGAGAGAGGGGGATGAGAGGGAGGCTGAGAGAGAGAGAGAGAGGGGGTGATATAGAGGGGAGGAGAAAGAGGGAGGAGGTGAAAGAAAGAGGGGGGGGGAGACAAAGAGAGGGGGGTGAGAGCGAGAGTGAAGGGGTGAAAGGGAGAGAGGGTGTGACAGAGAGAGAGAGAGGGGGGGTGGAAGAGAGAGTAGGGTACTCACAGTGGCGGGGCTCTTACTGTAGAGTGCAGTGCTCGATCAGCGAGCCTTTGTCACTAGTGAGTAGGGCTGTCCCCCAACTAAGGCATAGCAGAGGCTTTCCCATGCCACATAGTTCAGAGTTAGGCAGAAAAACAAAAAGACAGGCAGGGGAAGTGGCGCCCAGACTGGACTCACAGTGTGATTGGATTCAGCCTAGAGAGGAAGGGACATGAGTGGAGTTGTCCCCAGATACAGCATAGGACAGTGGTGGGTTACTTCCTCATGGGACCCCTCACCTGTGGAGGAGCCATGCACCGCAAATGTGTACACTGCCCTCAGCTGTACAGACTGTGCTCTCCATGTACACACCACCCCCATCCTATGTCAACCCGCTCCTTTTCACCTTCAATCCTTTTCATATAAAGAAGGAGGGAGTAAAGTCTAGGACAGGAGCTTCTCATGGGGCCCACTACTGGCCCGGGGCACTGCCCGGGTCACTGAATGGTCAGTCCGTTCCTGGATATCTGTTCTCTGAGTGCTATTCCCTATAACTAACATTGCTATCTGTACACATCTGTGTACAGATGTCAGTGTTATACACAGGGACTAGCACTCAGTGTACAAATATCAGTGATATATATATATATATATGTGTGGCCACCATTATTTTGCTGCACTGGTGAAGCTCTGGTGGAGTTCACCAGAGCTTCACAGGCTGCCACTGGAGTCCTCTTCCACTCCTCCAAGACGACATCACTGTGGTGGTGGATGCTAGAAACCTTGCGCTCCTCCACCTTCCATTTGAGGATGCCCCACAGATGCTCATTAGGGTTTAGGTCTAGAGACATGCTTGGCCATTCCATCACCTTTACCCTCAGCTTCTTTGGCAAGGCAGTGGTCGTCTTGGAGGTGTATTTGGGGTCGTTATCATGTTGGAATACTGTCCTGTGGCCCAGTCTCCGAAGTAAGGGGATCATGCTCTGTTTCAGTATGTCACAGTACATGTTGGCATTCATGGTTCCCTCAATGAACTGCAGCAGCACTGCCCCAGACCATGACACTCCCACCACCATGCTTGACTGTAGGCAAGACACACTTGTCTTTGTACTCCTCACCTGGTTGCCACCACACACACTTGACACCATCTGAACCAAATAAGTTTATCTTGGTCTCATCAGACCACAGGACATGGTTCTAGTAATCCATGTCCTTCTTCTACTTGTCTTCAGCAAACTGCGGGCTTTCCTTTGCATCATCTTTAGAAGAGGCTTCCTTCTAGGACAACAGCCATGCAGACCAATTTGATGCAGTGTGCAGCGTATGGTCTAAGCACTGACAGGCTGACCCCCCACCCCTTAACCTCTGCAGCAATGCTGGCAGCACTCATACGTCTATTTCCCGAAGACAACCTCTGGATATGACGCCGAGCATGTGCACTCAACTTCTTTGGTCGACCATGGTGATGTCTGTTCTGAGTGGAACCTGCCTTGTTAAACTACTGTATGGTCTTGGCCACTGTGCTGCAGCTCAGTTTCAGGGTATTGGCACACTTCGTATAGCCTAGGCCATCTTTATGTAGAGCAACAATTCTTTTTTTTAGATCCTCAGAGAGTTCTGTGCCATGAGATGCAATGTTCCAGTGACCAGTATAAGAGAGTGAGACCGATCACACCAAATTTAACAAGCTGTACACTCACTAATTTACATTGTAGCAAATTGTAATTTTTTCAGTGTTGTCACATGAAAAGATTTAATAAAAAAAATTCAAAAATGTGAGTGGTGCACTCACTTTTGTGAGATACTGTAGACCCTTGAAATCATAAAGATTGGTACAGACAGATTTTGAGAATGTGTCTCTCATGTGTCCTAAAAGTGGTGTAGCATGCGCCAAATTCATGTCCATCTGTAGAACATGTACTTGAATTTGGTGCATGATGCACCACTTTTAGAATGCACGTGAGACACTTTCACAAAATCTGTCTGAGCTAGTTTTTCTCTCTGTACACTTAAAGATAGTTGGTCTTAATTAGCTCTACTTTCCAAAGATACGAACTGTGTTTTGAATTTGGCGCATTAATTGTGCCACAAAGTAAAAGTGGCGCATTTTAGAACTATCTGAATTTCATGCATAAGTCACTGTCAGAACCAAAAGTGTCACAGATTCATCATGAATTTGGTCCAATATAATAATAAGAGATTAAAAAAAAGTGTGTGTTGAAAAAAATACTTGTTGCTGTTTAGAGTTCTTGAAGGTATATTTACATGGCAGTCATATTTGGTCCTTTCATATAATAGATTCTTTCTGCTCAGTAGTGCTGATCAATGCTTTCCTCTCTTCAATACACACCTTATAAAATTCTTAGATTCACAAAAAAAACATTAACCCTCTGCACTATTGTATTGTAGGGGTGTGAAGAATGTGACCACGATTGTAGTTCCCTAGCCTTAATAGAATGTCCCTGCTGTTCAGTGGTGCTAAATGATTGCAATCTGGACATTCACTTTGATAGAAACCCCAAAAAACCCTTGGGTTGTCTTTATTATAAAAAAAACAGATGGCAAATGCACTACAAAGTACAGGAAAAAATAGAGATAGCAGCCGCGTAGGCATGATTAAGCACTAAGTCCAGTGTGAAACGCGTAGGCTGCTATCTCTATTTTTTTGCTGCACTTTGTAGTGCATTTGCCATCTGTTTTTTATAATAAAGACAACACAAGGGTTTTTTGGAAGTGCGGATGTCCATTCTTCTAGCCTCTACCATTTGCCTTGTGCATTGCCGGCACTCCTGGTTTCCTGAGAAGCTATTAATTGTCCAGCATACCCACCTGGAGCGGTAACTCCCTTTTTCTGTCAAGGACAACAAGGTGTCATCAGCATACATACTGATTTTTTCAGTCAAGCCAGTGTATCTCCGGGTTCTCCCGTATGGAAATAGCAAGGGGTTCTGCTGCCAATGCATATAGCAATGGGGACAGCGGACAACTATGCTTCGTACCCCGTGTCAGACTAAATGCCGGGGAGGGCCACCCGTTGGCCACCACCTTAGCCTGTGGGCGTTGATACAACAATTGAATCCATACCCATAATCTTAGGCCCAAAGCCGTAACATTCCAAGCATCTCCACAAATGTCTCCACTAGACCGAGTCAAATGCTTTGGCCGTGTCTTAAGTCACCACCACCCTTGTACCAGCTACCTCGTGTGGGACCTGAAGGTTAATATAAATCTACATAAAATGAACGACGTGTTGCGTCCCGGTATAAAAAACGCCTGATCCGTATGGACTAGGGATAGGATAACTTGGTTGAGACGGTTAGCAATGACCTTAGCTAGGACCTTGATATCAACCTGGAGTAAAGAAATAGGGCGGTAAGAGGGGGGCTGTCTTTGGTACTTTTCTGGCTTGAGTATTAGAACAATAATCACCTCTTTCATAGAGGGAGGTAGCTGAAAGGTTTCGAAAGCATAGTTATAAAGAGCTAGTAATTTAGGGGTAAGTAGTTCACCATACTGTAGATAAAACTCAATGGGTAGGCCATTGGAGCCCGTGGACTTGGATCTGGCAAAGCTAGCCAGTGCCTCAGTAATTTCATCAGTCCTGAGGGGGGCCCCTAGCATTGCTATTTGGTCGTCTGTGAGTTGTGGGAAGGTGATTCCCTCCAGGAAGAAATTAATCAAATCTCCCTTGTCTGTGTTTGTGTACGTGTATAATTCCCCAAAGAAGTAATTAGTAATGGAGCAGGGCTCTCCAGCTTAACCCCCGTGAGTTAACATTCCTCATATTTCCAACACACAAAAATCCCTAAACTCTATGATCTGCCTCCTACATCCCCTAACCTTTTCTAGACCACCCTATCACTCTTCTAAAAAATGTTTTATTATATCTCCACTCATTTATATTCTCTACTCCTCCCTCCCTCCCCAATTCTTCGGTCAACTCTCTAACCCGTTAACAAATCTACATTTCTATCCCTCTACACCCTTTCCACCCTCTTTATTCTCCCCTGTGCCATTTATAGGACTTGCGCCAATTAGAGAAAGTTGACCAAACACATGTAGCCTCACAGAGGCCTTTCAGCGTAGCTGACAAAACAAACTATGATTGTTAAAAACATATTTGTTGTGACAGCAAACTCATGCAATGAATGTGCAAGTCAGATTATAAAAAAATGTGTTTTAGGTAAGCTTACAGTAAGGAAGATATTCCACGGCTTACCTTTAAAAGCTATTCTACTCAAAAAATGAAAAGTTTAAAGGGTTGTAAGGTGAAAAACCTTCTGTGCTGCAGCTGCCCCCCAGAGCCACTGTCTCTGGTCCTCATTGGATAGATTAATAGCAGCAGGGGCCATTGGCTCACGCTGCTGTCAATCAAATCCAGTGACACGTGAGTCGGGGGCGGGGCAGAGTCCTGCAGACTGTGTCAATGGATGCAGCAGCAGGACTCTGGAGCTCGCCCGCATGAGTGCCCCCCATGGAAAGTGGCTCCCCATGGGGGCACTCGATGAAGAGGAGGGGCCAGGAGCGCCACTGGGGGGGGCAGAAAAGGGGAATCGGGGGCCTCTCTGTGCAAAAAGCAGGTAAGTATAACATGTTGTTTAAAAAAAAGAAATGAAAACCTTTACAATCACTTTAAGAATAGCTCCCACTGTCTCTCATTTAAACTTAATGTTCTCCCTATGAGACCAAATCCCACTGTTCCTCATGCAGTCTCCGTTGTCCCTGTTTTTGGCTTAATGTGTACATCTCTAAACAAAATGTACTATTTTACTACCAAGTGTTATGTTGCACTAAATGTTTAACCAACCTCTATAATTGCTTTTTTTTTAAAGCCCAATATAAAAGGAGAAATAGAGGTCCAAAACTTGTTTGGTTTAGCCATTTTCTGCATATTAGATCTTTGTGATCTGTGTAAATGGTGCCATATCAGGGACATATCCTTTGCCTACAAATTGTATTGTAAAATGCGTTACTCTATCATTCCAGAAAATTGGGAGGTGTGGTTTAAGTACCACAGTGTTCATCCATGTGTAATGTACTGTAGTAACTTTTTGCATGTCATTCTACAATATTAACAAATGATACTAACCTGGCTGTTCAACGTATCACATCGATAATCTCTTGTGAAAACCCCACATAATGCAATTCCTTTTGGTAGATCTTTGGTGAACTGATTAATTACAGTGGCCACTACTTGATTTACAAGAGCCTAGAAGGTAAAATAAACAATGTGCTTTAATTCTGTAGGTCAATTATTTTTTTAAATTTGTAATTTTTTTTTGTGTACATTCTTTATAATCTGTTACATGCAAGCCATACGCTGTGCTGCACAGGACCACAGTGAAATGCCATTTTATACTGTGTGTATATATATATATATATATATATATATATATATATATATATATATATATATATATATTGTGGGTATAGAAAAGAATCATCCCCTTTTAAAAAAATCAAATTTTGTTGCTTTGCAGCCTGAAATTAAGACAGACATAGTTTGTGTTTTATTCAGCTGTATTTACTCAGTGCAACTTATAACATCCAAGTAAAAGATATAACACCAACATGTCAGAAAATAAAAACAATTTCAAAAACAGAATCACTGAGTTGGAAAAATGACTTGTTAACTCAATCAACTGTGATCAGCTGTGGTCCTTTTGAATAGCTCAGCATGAAAAGAGCTTCCCTGCTAGTACAACTGAAGCAAACAATCCACATTGGGTGGCAAGGCACTATCACAAAATCTCAGATATTAAGTTTTGGACAGGCACAAGGCATGAGTTGGATACAATTATTTTTTAAATGCTTTAGCAATGCCTAGAAGCACAGTAAAGTCTATTATTAGGAAGTGGAAGGTATTTGGTACAAAACAGACCCTCCTTGGATCTGGATGTCGCTTCAAACTGGATGAAAAAGCCAGGAGAAAACTGGCGAGAGAGGCTACCAAGAGGCCTACAGCAACTCTGAAGCAGTTGCAGGAATTTATGTCAAAGAGTGGTCATTGTGTGCATGTGACAATATCACAAATTCACCACAAATGTGGCTTGTATGGGAGTGTTGTAAGAAAAAGCCACTCCTTAAGAAAGGCCACATGCAGTCACAACTGAGCTTTGTCAAAAAGCACTTTGAAGATTCTGAGGCCACAGGAAAAAGGTGTTTTGGTCAGATGAGACTAAATTTGTCGGCGGCGGCGGCATCGAATGTGACGAGCGCATGCTCGTCGTTCGCAATGAAGTCACCGCATTCTTTCCTTTCAAGAGAACCGCGGCTCTTTTGAAAGGAGAGTCTGTATACTCGGGTGGCAAGAGATTCTTGCCAAGAATCTCGTCGGGAAAAACAACATTTATTTCCTGACGAGATTCTTGCCTGTGTGTACAGGGCTACACTCCTAAACCTTGTGGACAGCCTTCTCAGAAGAGTTGAAGCTGTTATAGCTGCAAAGGTTGGGCCAACTCAATATTGAACCCTGCGAACTAAGACTTGGATGCCATCATGTGCAAGTAAAGGCAAGCTTCCCACTTCCAAATACTTTTGGTAATATATATATATATATGTATATATATATATATATATATATATATGTATATATATATATTAGGGTTGTCCCGATACCACTTTTTTAGGACCGAGTACAAGTACCGATACTTTTTTTCAAGTAGTCGCCGATACCGAATACCGATACTTTTTTTAAATGTCATGTGACCATTTTCAAACCACAATACAGACTAAGGATATTTTCTTTAGAATTATGAAGAACTGGTACATCATGGTGTGGGGCTGTTTTTTTAGCATACGGTACTGGAAAACTACATGTCATTGAAGGAGTGATCACTGCCAGTGCCACCTATCAGTGCAGCTCATCGGTGCCAGTGCCCAAAAGTGCAGCTAGCCAGTGCCACCTATCAGTGCCCATTAGTGCATCAGTGCAGGGAGGCAGCTTATTAGTGCATCTCATCAGTGCCACCCAATCAATGCCAGTGCCACCTATCAGTGCCATCCATTTATGAGTGCCATTCAATCAATGCCAGTGCCATCCAATGGCACTGATAGGTGGCACTGGCATTGATTGGATGGCACTGATAGGTGGCACTGGCATTGATTGGGTGGCACTCATAAATGTGGCACTGATGAGATGCACTAATAAGCTGCCTCCCTGCACTGATATAGCCCCCCCCCCCCCCAAAAAAAAAAAAGTTAACCACTTCAGGTTCGTTGCAGCCAGTACTGTACCCACACTTCTTCTGCACAATTAAACATTATCTCATCTGTATGACAGTGACTTCCCCAGCGCTCATGGCTTACTTGCTTTTTACTGTACTTTTCCTGTCGATCATGCGGTGCGGTCCTTTCGCAAGGCAATGGAGACTCCTAGGACGCCGGGGACGGCCTCTGGATGACGTCACGCACGCCGCCGGGGGACGTCAAGCTCCGCCTACAGTCAGTGTCTGTGTTCAGTACAGTACTGAAGGGGAGGAGCACGCTCAGCCTCGGCGCACTGGCACCGCCCGCGCTACAAGAGGCTGTGTTGTTGTGGATAGCCGCGGCTCTGCTGTGAATCATAGCAGCGGCTCGCGGCCGCTACTCGCGGCCCACGATTAAATGTTGTTCACTGCGTCAATTAGGCCTATATCATAATGCAGGCTGCAGCTGCCTGGACGTGTGGATTTATTATATAGCGGTCGTCGGCCGGCCGCCGGGCCCTGGTGAGGGAATTAAGTTTGGGCCTATATTATGATGGGGGCCTGGAGCTGCAGCTCAATCAGCCCCACGGTTAATCCGGCCCTGCCTCTATGCACCACTCGATGTCACAAAAAAAAAAGTATTCTATTTTGGTATCGGGAGTATTTGAGCGAGTACGAGTACTAGCGCAAATACTCGGTATCGGTCCCGATACCGATACTGGTATCGGTATCTGGACAACCCTAATATATATATATATATATATATATATATATATATATATATATATATATATATATATACAGTGTGTGTATATATATATATATATATATATATATATATATACATACACAGTATCTCACAAAAGTGAGTACACCCCTCACATTTTTCCAAGGAGCTGGTGGATGTTAGAGACCCTGCGCTCCTCCAACTTACGTTTGAGGATGCCCCACAGATGCTCAATAGGGTTTAGGTCTGGAGACATGCTTGGCCAGTCCATTACCTTTACCCTCAACTTTTTTAGCATGGCAGTGGTCGTCCTGGAGGTGTGTTTGGGGTCGTTATCATGTTGGAATACTGCCCTGCGGCCCAGTCTCTGAAGGGAGGGGATCATGCTTTGCTTACGTATGTCACAATTCATGTTGGCATTCATGGTATCCTCAATGAACTGTAGCTCCCCAGTGACGGCAGCATTCATACAGCCCCAGACAATGACACTCCTACCACCATGCTTGACTGTTGGCAAGACATACTTGTCCTTGTACTCCTCACCTGGTTTCTGCCACACACACTTGACACCATCTGAACCGAATAAGTTTATCTTGGTCTCATCATACCACAGGACATGGTTCCAGTAATCTATGTCCTTAGTCGGCTTGTCTTCAGCAAACAGTTTGCGGGCTTTCTTGTGCATCATCTTTAGAAGAGACTTCCTTCTGGGACAACAGCCATGCAGACCAATTAGATGCAGTGTGCGGCGTATGGTCTGAGCACTGACAGGCTAACCCTCCACCCCTTCAACCTCTGCAGCAATGCTGGCAGCATTCATACGTCTATTTCCCAAAGACAACCTCTGCATATGACGTTGAGCACGTGCACTCAACTTCTTTGCTCGAACATGGCGAGGCCTGTTCTGAGTGGAATTTGTCCTGGTAAACTGCTGTATGGTCTTGGCCACTGTGCTGCAGCTCAGTTTCAGGGTCCTGGCAATCTTCTTATAGCCTATGCCATATTTATGTACAGTGCCATGCAAAAGTATTCACCCCCCTTGGCCTTTTACCTATTTTGTTACAATACAGCCTTTAGTTCAATGTTTTTTAATCAGAATTATATGTGATGGATCAGAACACAATAGTCTAAGTTGGTGAAGTAAAATTAGAAAAATATATACATAAAACTATTTTTCAGAAATAAAAAAAAATTATAATTGTCATGTGCGTGTGTATTTACCTCCTTTGTTATGAAGCCCATAAAAAGCTCTGGTGCAACCAATTACCTTTAGAAGTCACATAATTAGTGAAATGATGTCCACCTGTGTGCAATCTAAGTGTCACCTGATCTGTCATTACATATACACACACATTTATGAAAGGCCCCAGAGGCTGCAACACCTAAACAAGAGGCACCACTAACCAAACACTGCCATGAAGACCAAGGAACTCTCCAAACAAGTAAGGGACAATTTTGTTGAGAAGTAAAAGTCAGGGTTAGGTTATAAAACAAATATCCAAATATTTTATGATCCCTAGGAGCACCATCAAATCTACAATAACCAAATGGAAAGGACATGGCACAACAGCAAACCTGCCTAGAGACGGCCACACACCAGAACTCATGGACCGGGCAAGGAGGGCATTAATCAGAGAGGCAGCACAAAACTTAAGGTAACCCTGAAAGAGCTGCAGAGTTCCACAGCAGAGACTGGAGTATCTGTACATAGGACGACAATAAGCCGTACGCTCCATAGAGTTGGGCTTTATTGCAGAGTGGCCAGAAGAAAGCTATTACTTTCAGAAAAAAACAAAATGGCACGTTGTGAGTTTGTGAGAAGGGATGTGGGAGACTCCCAAAATGTATGGAGTAAGGTGCTCTGGTCTGATGAGACTAAATTGAACTTGTTGGCCATGAAAAAAAACGCTATGTCTTGCGCAAACCCAACACATCACATCACCCAAAGAACACCATCCCCACAGTGAAACATGGTGATGGCAGCATAATGCTGTGGGGATGTTTTTCAGTAGTTGGGACTGGGAAACTTGTCAGAGTTAAGGAAAAGATTGATGGTGCTAAATACAGGGATATTCTTGGGCAAAACCTGTACCACTCTGTGTATGATTTGAGGCTAGGACGGAGATTCACCTTCCAGCAGGACAATGACCCCAAACACACTGCTAAAGCAACACTTTAGTGGTTTAAGGGGAAACATGTAAATGTGTTGGAATGGACTAGTCAAAGCCCAGACCTCAATCCAATAGAAAATCCATGGTCAGACTTAAATATTGCTGTTCACAAGCGCAAACCATCCAACTTGAAGGAGCTGGAGCAGTTTTGCAAGGAGGAATGTGCAAACATCCCAGTGGTAAGATGTGGAAAGCTCATAGAGACTTATCCAAAGCGACTTGGAGCTGTGATAGCTGCAAGAGGTGGCTCTACAAAGTATTGACTTTAGTGGGGTGAATAGTTATGCACTATGGCCCGGATTCACAAAGCACTTACGCCGACGTATCTCGAGATACGCTGCGTAAGTGTAAATATGCGCCGTCGTATCTGTGCGTCGTGCCCACAGAACAAAGATACGCCTAAAAACAGGCTTCATTCCATCAGCGTAACTTGCCTATGCCGGCGTAGAGTAGGCGCATATTTACGCTGGGCGCATTTGGTGCTCCCATTGATTTTCCATTCACATATGCAAATGAGGAAGATACACCGATTCACGAACGTACGTGCGCCCGATGCAGTGCGCGTAAAGTCTTACGTCCGGCGTAAAGTTATGCCCCATAAAGGAGGTGTAACTCAGCAGCATCCATGCAAAGGGCTGCACCAGGGAACACAGGCCGACGTATTTTACGTAGGAAGTGAATATGACTGGGCGTAGGTTACGTTCACGCCGTAGGCAGTGATTCGGCGTATCTTAGGGAGTAGTTCCGACGTGATTCTGAGCATGTGCACTGGGATGCGTCCACGGGACGGCGCATGCGACGTTCATTATACGTGTCTGACTGAGACTCAGCCCATCATTTGCACGGGGTCACGCCTCATTTGCATGGCTCACGCCCACTTCCACATACGCCGGCTTACGCCTAGGAAACCCAGCGCAGATTTGGCAGCACTGGCTTTGTGAATCCAGTGCTTGCCTCTCTGCGCTACGTCGGCGTAGCGTAAAGGAGATACGCTACGGCGGCATAAATAAGCGCCGATGTCTGTGAATCTGGGCCATTGACTTTTTCTGTTATTTTGTTCTATTTGTTGTTTGCTTCACAATAAAACAAACAAAAAAAAACATCTTCAAAGTTGTGGGCATGTTCTGTAAATAAAATGATGCAAATCCTCAAACAATCCATGTTAATTCCAGGTTGTGAGGCAGCAAAACATGAAAAATGCCAGGTAGGTGAATACTTTTGCAAGGCACTGTAGAGCAACAATTTTTTTTTTTCAAATCCTCAGAGAGTTCTTTGCCATGAGGTGCTATATTGAACTTCCAGTGACCAGTATGAGAGAGTGAGAGAGTGATAACACCAAATTTAACACACCTGCTCCCCATTCACACCTGAGACCTTGTAACACTAACGAGTCACATGACACAAGGGAGGGGAATTTGGCTATTTGGGCCCTATTTGGAAATTTTAACTTAGGGGTGTATTCACTTTTGTTGCCAGCATTTTAGACATTAATGTCTTTGTGTTGAGTTATTTTGAGGGGGCAGCAAATGTAAACTACTATACAAGCTGTATACTCACTACTTTACATTGTAGCAAATTGTAATTTCTTCAGTGTTGACACATAAAAAAATATAATAAAATATTTACAAAAATGTGAGGGGTGTACTCACTTTTGTCAGATACTGTATCAATAATTAGAAAACAATACTGCCCCATGTCAGTGCAAATTAATATCAGCTGGTTCAGTATCAACTGATGGCCTATAAAAAGGTGTCTCATTACCAAGGTGTCACACAAGAAACATCTCATGATGGGTGTCACGGAAGGTCCCCGTATCCAGATCGAATGCTTCCGTCATATACTGCTTCCCATAGTCTGGACATAGATACTGGATATTTTAGCTGCCTTGTAACACACGAGACGAGACTTGTATGTGTGCTAAGTATGGAGTCTTTAATAACATCAAAAACACAATCTTTTATACAGTAAAGAGGAGGTGGCCAGAACAATAATTAACATGAGCTAATTTATCTAATCATTTAGCCAGACGAGGTGACTAGACACCCCGACTCTTCATTCATCTGCTGTACAATACACAATCTCTTAAGCGTAAACACAGGACATCTTCACACACACAATAGAGGCAATTAGCACAAAGAATAGAGAGATAGCTGGAGGTGAGGACATTAACATTCAGCAGTATGAAAGAGTCACATCTACAATTAACCTGTTGAGTTCAGAATCAACCAACTTAACCTGCCTGGCGGTATTCCCGAGTCTGACTCGGGGTTAGATTTTCCTGCTGTGAGCGGTAACCCTGAGTCAGACTCGGGCTTGCCTCGCTAGATCCACAGGCATGGTTTACTTACCTTGTCCCTGGATCCAGCGATGCCACCATGCTGTGTGAGCGAGTGGGACCTCGCTCGATTCACACAGTGCCTCTGTGTGACGCCGATCTCCGTTCCCTGCGACGTTACGACGCACGGGGACGGAGAACGGTGCCAAATTCAAAAAAGTAAACAAACACTTTACATACAGTATACTGTAATCTTATAGATTACAGTACTGTATGTAAAAAAAAACACACCCCCCTTGTCCCTAGTGGTCTGTCCTGTCTCATGCATGTCATTTTATATAATAAAAACGGTTCTTTCTCCCTGCAAACTGTAGATTGTCCATAGCAACCAAAAGTGTCCCTTTATGTCAAAAATAGTTTTAGATCAGCTAAAAAACAGCGATAATAAATTATAATCACTTGCAGAATTGTGCGATAGCGATTTGTGGGGAAATTCGTCATAAAAAAAAAAAATAATGACAGCAACAATTCTGCAACTGAGCAAATTTCAGTGATTTTGATTTGATTACATTATTGAATAATTTTTATTATAATTATATTATTATTTGTTATAATTATTTATAATTATTTATTATATTATAATTTATAATTTTGTTTTTAAAAAAATGTCATACCCGGGATGCCTATTAGAATCTTGTTTGGTCAGATTTAAGTGAGTTATTTCTAAAAATTACAGACCTACAATATAAAACGCCAAATTTCCTTGCAAATAATGGTACCGCTTTCAGCATGTTTTTTCTGAAAGAATCATACCGCCAGGGAGGTTAAAATAGTCCTACAGATCTTGGAATATAATGTGGATAATAAATACATAATAATCCCATCTCAGGTAGTCCAAGATATCATTCTTCAGGCATCCTATGCCCCTAGTGGTCATAGGATGATTTTAGACATAAGAAGGTCTGAGTCTGTGACAATGGGTAAAAGCAAAGAGCTCTCTCAAGTCCTTTGCAACCTTATTGTTGCAAAACATACTGATGGCATTGGTTACAGAAGGATTTCTAAGCTTCTGAATGGGGCCATAATCTGGAAGTGGAAAGAACCTAATTTCACCATAATCCGGCAACGACCAGATGATCCTCACAAGATTTCTAACAGTGGAGTGAAAATAATTTTCAGAAGAGTTGTCCAAGAGCCAAGGACTACTTGTGGAGAGCTTCAGAAAGACATGGATTTAGCAGGTACAATTGTTTCAAAGAAAACAATAAGTAATGCACTCAACCACCATGGCCTGTATGCATGCGCACCAGGCAAGACTTCATTGCTGAAAAAAAAGCATGTTGAAGCTCATTTAAAGTTTGCCGCACAACATTTAGACAAGCCTGTAAAAAACTGGGAGAATGGTGGCATCCACCTGTCGTTGTTTATATAGACTGCTTTTTGACAGGTTTCCTTTAAGTGCCAAACCTTACCTTAGTAGGAGCAACATAGACCACAACTCCATCGTTGCTTTCAGTCAACACTTTCTCCATGCAGTAGTAAGAGGCGTAGGTTTTTCCTGAAGAGGTGGGAGCCACTATTACAGCAGATTCATTATTGTCCACCACATCAAGGAGTTCCCTCTGAGCCAAGAAAATAATATTAACAGTTGCCTCTCTAATTCAGCTAAATATACTGTTGTAGGAGTCTTTTACTAGTGTAATAGCCACACACAGCTTCCTAAAGTGCAATACATTTGTATGTAAGAAAATATTTCGCTCTCAAGAATGATGCTGATCCTGTCTGGAGTTGCAGAAGATTGCTAACCATTGAGATAACAAAAGTCACATTTTCACTTGCTTTGAAACCCTGAAAAATATGAACTCCGATGCTCTACTTTTGGAAGCAAATCTGGCAATCTGAGGACCCAAAATACAGATGAAAGGAACATTCTATTTTAAAGTGGAGTTCCACCCATTTTTTTATGTTTGTCTGTGCTGCATGCTCTAATCTCATAGTGTTCAGAATGGACAATTTTTATTTAATTTGTTGCTTGTAAATACCTTTATTTTGTAGTCCTTCATTACTTCCTCTTCCTTATTTGCCTAGGCTATTTGCAAGGGTTTCTGGGATAGGCATCATGTTTCCCAGTAGTCCTTGCAAACCTGACTGAAACCTATTACACTGCTTGTGCACTGATGTGCGAGATATGCAAAGCTGAAATCCAGGAAGTCATACAGTCTGGCTTCATGATGCCCACGCTTAAGATGGCCACGGTCTATTTCTAGATTATAAACTATCTAAATGCTGTAACAACCTAACAAAACGGACCTTAGTTTACAGACTAACTTTACTAGACTACATTAAGCTTGTGTATTACAGGGGTATTTATATTTAAAAAGTGAAATTGTGGGTGGAACTCCCCTTTAAATCATTTTTACTCTAAATATTTAAACAAACAAATGAACTTATAGTGTTTTAGCTGTTTAGCAGGATATTTAAAACCTACCTGCCAAGTATCTGGTATAAAATGCTGAATCCTTGGATCTGGATCTGTTCTCTCATCTTTCTTCAAATATGGACCCATATACTGCATCTGGAAACGAGATGACCCAACTCCAACTGCATACTTACTCTCTTTATTTTCAGACCTGGTTACCTGAAATTGCAACCCAGATGTACATAAAAAACACATAATTTTTTTCTACTATTTCCACTGTTTAGGGAAAAGCCATATACCAGAAAAAGGCTACCATTATGCAGTCTCCGAAATACACATCAGGTTTGATTTATTTAAAGGAGCAGAGGCTGTTCACATAGAAATGTGTATGTTCACTTCACAATGGAAATGATAGTAAATAACTATAAATTTTGAATATTCAATCACTTGCAGGGGAATCAAAAAAATAATATTTTTTACTAGCAGGAGATTGGTTAATCTTAAAGTTAATGTAAAGTCACTTTTTTTTATATAATTACCTGCTCTGTGCAATGGTATTGCACAGAGCAGTCCTTTACCTCCTCTGGTATCCTCTGCCGGCACTTTTCACCCCGTTGTTCTTATGAGTGCCCCCTCAGCAAGCCGTGTTCTAATGGGGGCACCTGTGCAGGTGTGCTCTCGAGCCATGGTGTGCGTCCATAGACACACACAATGCAGCTCGGCCACGCCTCCCGCTGCTCTCAGTGTCTCCCATGAAAGCAGGAACAGAAGGAACAGTGATTCAGCCAGGGAGAGCTCTGGATCAATGAGGGGAGCCAGATTAGTGATTAGGGACGTGGGGGAGGGGAAACAGGTAGTGGGCATTTTTACCTTAATGCATAGAATGCATTAGGGTAAAAAAAGCATAGGCATTAGAACCACTTTAAGTCAATGAAGCTTCATCTTATTTACTAAGCTAAGTGAACATTTTCTATTCCTTTAGTGAATCACCTCTATGGGTTAAATTTATATTATGTACTTTTAAGCAGAACTAAAAAGTTAAGTAAAATGCACTTTTAAGCAGAACTAAAAAGTTAAATAAAGTTTGTCAAATATGATTTTAAATTTGTGTGCTGTAACATAATAATATTTTTTAAATTTAAGTGGAACTTTAAGCAGGAACAAAACATTTGTCGAACAGGCAAGATTTGAATGCAGACGAGACATGCTATGTACAAATTTCGGACATGCCGAGATGAATGCACACCTGCAACAAGCGCAGGAGTGACGCAGTCTCAGAGGGCCAAAGAAAGTGGGCAAGGATCAGTACCCGAAGCTGATGTGGATGAAGATAACCACAGCCAGCAGGGAGCTCTAGGACACTGTAGAACTGGAGAAAATCTCTATATAGCTCTGCTTTAAGCACCTGTGTCAATGGGCTTTTAGTTGTGTCAAACCTGCTTTTCTGTCAATACAAGTCTATGAGAATACAAAAGACAGGTCAGAAGGATCTCAAAAAGAAATCAAAAGCATGCTAATTGACACAGCCCTAAGATTGCTGACACTGGCCCTAAATTAAGGAGGCATATGGTCTTTGTATAAATAGAAAATTAAATAATTAAGTGCATATAGTAAATTTGATGCAAGATTTTTTCCTCAAAATATATTCCATAAGACAGGTAAACATTCTTTATATCTGGTAAAAAAAAGAGTTTTGGCCTCCATATAAAGATTATTTGCAATAAAAACAAAAATAATAATAATAATAATAATGTATAATAGACTTCCACAGGAGCTAGTTCTAGTCAGTCTCTGTAGATCACTTTAAAGGCTGAATGTGCTTCTAAATGCACAAAATATAAACACTTATTAATATCTCATGATTATCTGATTGCCTTAAAGGATCAGAAAAGATCTTCTCTATTTTACTTTCCTTGGACCTAGAACTTGCGTTTTCAAAATGAAAATCTGATGAAAACCATGATTATGGCCCAAACGAATATAACTGTATTAAACTGTATTACTACTTTAAAGATAAACAAATTTAAAGTTACAAATAGTTAATTCTTTCATAGCTGATCTTCAGAGCCATTAAGACAGTTTCTCCCAGAGAGAAAGCACACCCATGTCACTACAGTACACAGTGAAGCAGAGAACAACTGTTTTTGAATAAAGTGGAAAACCTATTTACATCTTAACTTGCATAGGACAATGAATTACCTGTAGGTAATGCAGTTGTTCGGCTAAGTTTTCGAATCCTAAGTGAATAAGAAAAGGAGACACCTTTTTTTGCTCTTCCCTTTGTGACATTTCCTGGTTATCATTAACAATAGCCTGTATTAGCTTCATCATTTCCACAACAATTTTCTGATCTCTTGTTTCTTTATCTGCTGCAAATAAGCAAAAAAAAAAAAAACATAATATTAAAAAATAATTAGTACAAATAGTATTGTACAACCCCTGGAAAAAAGTATGGAATTACCACCCTTGAAAAATGTTCATTCAATTGTTTAATTGTGTTGAATAATTACATGCCTCAAAACTATTTTCATTTAATATTACAACCTTCTGGCTTTAAGAAACAGTTTAAAAAAAAAAGAAATCTGTAGTCAGTTACAACTGTTTTTGCAGATCAAGCAGAGGAACATGTTATGAAATCACCACATACTTTGCAGTTCAAAACAAATATCTGCATCAGATTACATCCTGAAAATGACATCATCATAACCTAACATCCTTTCAATTGATGGAATAAGAAAAGTTTCCAAAATCTCAATATAAACTTGAAAATGTATTGAAGATTTAATGACTGTTCTCTCTCCCGTACCTTTACCTGACATGCAACCCCATATCATCAATGATTGTGTACATTTGCATGTTTTCGTCAGGCTACCAATCTGCATTGGGCAGGGTGATGATGCTGGAACTTTTGTTTGGTGCCTTTCCAATGAAATGTATGAAGATGACTGCCTTAAGAAAACATCCACATTTCCACAATCATTGATGATATGGGGTTGCATGTCAGATAAAGGTAGGGAGATAACAGTCATTAAATCTTCAATAAATGCACAAGTTTACATTGAGATTTTGTACACTTTTTTTATTCCATCAATTGAAAGGATGTTTGGCGATGATGACATAATTTTTTAGGATGTAATCTGATGCAGATGTTTGTTTTAGAACTGTAAAGTACATGGTAATTCCATAATATTTTCCTCAGAATTTAGTGATTCCATATTTCTTTCCTCTGCTTTATCTGAAAAAACAGTTGCAACTGACTACAATTTTCTTTATTTTTATTTTTTTCAAATGTTTCTTAAAGCCAGACGGTTGCAATGTTAAATGAAAATAGCTTTGAGGCATGTCTGTAATTATTTTTGTTTTTTTACACAATTAAACAACTGAATGAACATTTTCCAAGAGTGGTGATTCCATACTAGTTGCCAGGGGTTGTATAATATTATTTCATTACAATTGTTGCCCTATGTCTTGTACAAAAGACATTAGAACTGTTTTAATACACAAAGTGAAAAATAGGAGGTCAGCCTTTGTAACACAGAACTGCAGAGGTGCACTAAGAATTTTAAAAGCTAAAATTGTGAAAAAAGTTACCCCCATACCCCTAGAGCCCCGTACACACAATAAGAATGTTGAATTAATGATCATCCCTTTTATTTTTGTCTCATATCGAAAATTAAGAAGTTACAAAAATTCTCGTAGGACAGAATACAACTTTGGAACTGATGTAATGTGTTGTATTGTATTTAAATGTGTTCTTTTGTTTGCAAGCATGTGTGGTCTTGCTCTTCCAATTTTTTGGGACAAGAACTGTACAGATTAAACCTAAATCATACAATTTGGTATCATGCAAGAAAAATAATCACATTTGGCCTCTTCGGATAATTTTAAATTGAACTGTCGTGATCAGGTCTCGAAAGCTGTGTACTAACGGATCAGATTATTGTACGATTGCTTTAAAAGCAGTATTTTTAATCCGATTTTCTGATCGTGTGTACTAGGCTTAACCTTAAAGTGGAGTTCCACCCATAAATATAACATTACATCAGTAGTTTTAAAAAAATGTCATTAGTCCTTTAAGAATTTTTTTTTTTTTTTTAGATGCCTTCAAAGTGTTGTTGCTAGGCAGAATAGTTAATATTCCCACTTCCTGCACCTAGGTGCTTAAGCTTCCTAACCTACACCGCACAGACTCCTGGGAATGTAGTGGGTGTAACTTTCCAGGAGTCTGTGCACTCCCCAGTCTCGAAGAACCATGTGACTTGGACAGTACAGGTGCTGAAACCTGATCTGAAACCTATTACACTGCTCGTGCAGCACTGAGCATGTGCGAGATCTGCAAGGCTGAAATCCAGGAAGTCATACAGTCTGGCTTCATGATGCCCACACCTGAGATGGCCCCAGTCAATTTCTATTTTATAAAGTGTCTAAATGCTGTAACAACCTAACAAAATGGACCTTAGTTTACAGACTAACTTTACTACATCACAATACATTAAGCTTGTGTATTACAGGAGTATTTATATATAAAAAGTGAAATTGTGGCCGGAACTCCGCTTTAACCCGATACTTAGGCTGCCCTCACACTCGAAGTGTTAGTTCCCCTTTACAGAAAAAATAAATGCCAAGGTAACCTAACATTGGACACCCTACCCACCCCTGGTCCCCACTGTACTTACCTCTGGGGTTGCTGAGCTGTTAGCATTCCCACAGCCAGTCTAGCTGTCTGGGGGTTTGAAACTCCTGCTGTTCTCGCCCTTCTTTGGCAGCACTTTCAGGACATACCAGATGGATTCCACTTAGTAGTGCATCACATTTTAAGTATCATGAAGGTGTGGGGGGGGGGGGGGTGAAGGCTGAACTAACCCTTTAACATCCATTTACCTAAGCACTAAAACTTAACCCAACCCCCCTTAATTGACTTTTGGCTAGATTGTCACTGTACTGGTGAATTTTATGAGCATGTGTTAACAAACTTTATGCCAGGTCTTAACATGTACTGTGTTAGGCTAGTCCATTCATTTTAAAGGGCTGCACCTAAAAGATGTATCTCTACGACTCAGTCCTTATGTGTGAAATGTGTTGGGAGTGGTCCCAGGGCAGGGATTGTCCTTGCAATGTTCATGGTTGTTCCATACCAAAATCGTCAGGGTTATGTGTACTGCAAGTTTTGGCTTGAGCACTTCTAAAAAGTGAGAGAATAATTGGCAAGCTAGTAGAGATGAGCTTTATGTTAAAGTTGAACATGAGTTTCGACTCGAACATTGGCTGTTCAAAAAGCTGCGGAACACCCTTTTTAAAGTTTATGGGAGAAATCTAAGGTGCTAATTTAAAGGTTAATATGCAAGTTATTGTCATAAAGAGTGTTTGGGGAGCTGGGTCCTGCCCCAGGGGACATGTATCAATGCAAAAAAAAAAAACATTTTAAAAATGGCAGTTTTTTCAGGAGCAGTGATTTTAATAATGCTTAAAGTGAAACAATAAAAGTGAAATATTCCTTTAAATTTCGTATCTGGGGGGTGTGTATAGTATGCCTGTAAAGTAGCGCATGTTTCCTGTGTTTAGAACTGTCCCTGCACAAAATGTAATTTCTAAAGGAAAAAAAGTAATTTAAAACTACTCGTGGCTATTCATGAATTGTCGGGTCCCAGCAATACAGATCAAAGTCATTGAAAAAAACGTCAGCCCCCCCCCCCCCAGTCCATTACAGGCCATTTGGGTTTGGTATGAATATTAAGAGGAACCCAGAATCAAAAAAAAGCGTGGGGGTCCCCCCAAATTCCATATCAGACCCTTCAGATCTGGTATGGATATTAAGGGGAACCCTGCACCAAAATAAAAAAATGCCGTGTGGTCCCCCAAAAATCCATACCAGACCCTTATCCGAGCACGCAACCTGGCAGGCCACAGGAAAAGAGGGGGGACGAGAGAGACATCCTGAACTGTACCAGGCCACGTGCCCTCAACATTGGGAGGATGTCCCCATGTTGATGGGGACAAGGGCCTCATCCCCACAACCCTTGCCGGTAGTTATGGGGGGCTTATTGGAATCTGGAAGCCCCCTTTAACAAAGGGGACCCCCAGAATCCCCTATGTGAATTGGTAACAAGGTACATTGTACCCCTACCATTTCACAAAAGAAAGCGTAAAAAACAGACAGGCACAGTTGGGATAAGTCCTTTATTAAAAAAACAAAAAAACATTCCAGCGATGTAATCCAGTCTGTCCAGCGTTGTAATCCATTCTCTATGTCCCGCGGTGCTCCAATGTCCAGTGATGCTCCAGTCTCCACTCCACACGAAATCCCCATGACTCGTAAGAGGGGGCCGGTCACCTGTCCACATCATTGAAAAAAGAAAAACAGGAAAAAAGCGCCTCTAGGTCATCTGATTTATTTACATAGATGGGAATAAGTCTCCAACACTTACATGTAATATTGCAGGAACAGGGGTGCAAGTGAGGATGTATGACATGAAGATTGCTCGTGTCTCAATCCTGGTGATGGACGAGCAGATCAGCTGGAGGAGAGGCAGAGGCTGATGGCTGTGTAGGAGCGGTGCTGGAGCACAGTGCTCAATCCATTCAAGTGTGCCGGACGGTAGCCGATAGGGGCCAACACAGGATAATGCAAAGTAGAAAATCATGCAGATGTACGGCTCTCGTTCCGGAGGCGGTGACGTCAGCGGGACGGTGGCCGACAAGGGCCAATGTAGTACACAACGCGTTTCAGAGCCTAGCGTCAGTTGAAACGCGTTGTGTACTACATTGGCCCTTGTCGGCCACCGTCCCGCTGACGTCACCGCCTCCGGAACGAGAGCCGTACATCTGCATGATTTTCTACTTTGCATTATCCTGTGTTGGCCCCTATCGGCTACCGTCCGGCACACTTGAATGGATTGAGCACTGTGCTCCAGCACCGCTCCTACACAGCCATCAGCCTCTGCCTCTCCTCCAGCTGATCTGCTCGTCCATCACCAGGATTGAGACACGAGCAATCTTCATGTCATACATCCTCACTTGCACCCCTGTTCCTGCAATATTACATGTAAGTGTTGGAGACTTATTCCCATCTATGTAAATAAATCAGATGACCTAGAGGCGCTTTTTTCCTGTTTTTCTTTTTTCATGTATACCTGAGTTGACTTCACTCCTGGAGAGCAGCCCTTGGTCGCCTATTAGAATTCACCAGAGAATACAGCTTTTATATATGGACTGATTGTATTCCTATACTTGAACTTTTATCCATGAACTTTTAACTATTTTATAATTGTTACTGTCATCTTATCCCATATTATTAACCCTTGCTAACTGACTGTTATCATTTGGTTTTTTCTGAGCGCTGTTGCCTTGTGATTTTTTGTCCACATCATTGGGTAACCCCCGGCTTTCTCCGGCAAGCGGGGGCTACCCAATGACATGCCGTTTTTTTCAATGACTTTGATCTGTATTGCCGGGACGCGACAATTCATTAATAGCCGCGAGTAGTTTTAAATTACTTTTTTCCTTTAGAATTTACATTTTGTGCTGGGACAATTCTAAACACGGGAAACATGCACTATTTTACAGACATACTATACACACCCCCCAGGTACGAAATTTAAAGGAATATTTCCCTTTTATTGTTTCACTTTAAGCATTATTAAAATCACTGCTCCTGAAAAAAACAGCCGTTTTTAAAACTTTGTTTGCATTGATACATGTCCCCTGGGGCAGGACCCGGGTCCCCAAACACTTTTTATGACAATAACTTACATATTAACCTTTAAAATGAGCACTTGTGATTTTTCATGTTCGTGTCCCATAGACTTTAACAGTGTTCGCGTGTTCAAACACATGTTTTGCCTGTTCGCATGTTCTGGTGCTAACCGAACCGTGGAGTGTTCGGCTCATCCCTACAAGCTAGGCAGAGACTGGCTGGGTAGCTGTTATATCAATCAGGCCACATATACCTCCCTGTCCTAGGGGGTCAGACTGTAGTCAGAAAGCAAAAGAAATTACAGTACGTTGTGATTAGAACTACACAGCTTTGCTGCTGAACTGGGACACTCCCTATGTGTTCTTTATTTACCTATATTACAGTTTAGTAAATTCAGACAGTCATTTCATCAATTGACCTCCAGGTATATAATCAATAAAGCCATGCATATTATGTTTAGAACATATTTATACATTCAGTGTTAGTATTGAATTTTAGGCGTCTGCTTGTGCCTGCCGAAGTGGACTTTCTTTCTAAATAGTGGTGAGGGATTTAAATTATATTCTACTGCTACTAAAAGAAAGCCAAGTACATGTGGTTCAGAAGCATTTGTCATTAAAGGATATATCCAATCTGTGGAATTCACGAATCATGGTTTTGAAGGAAGTGATGTAAAACAATAATATAAAAAAAAAGTTTTCTGGAACATTTGTGGAAAACAAGAAAACATAATAACAATGATAATACTTACTGTTAGCTTTACAGTGGTTAACCCACAGTGCAAAACATGTTTCAAGAGCATGAAACTGTGCTTGAAGTTTTAAAGACTTTGTCTGCAATGAGCTGATAAACTGCTCTGCTTGTCTCATCCCACAGAAGATGTCACGTCTTATTTCTCCAGCAAGAGATGAAGCTTTGGCTTTCCACTTTTCAATTTCCTTCTTCTCTTCCAGGGTTCTGATCTTCTTCAGATTTTCTTCAATTATTTGGTCTTTTTTGCTCATCTAAGAATACAATTTGAATTATTATTTACTTGCAGATACATACTTTAACAATTTGAAGACCAGGCCTTTTCTGACACTTCTCTAATGCACATAAAAATCTGAATTTTTTGCTAGAAAATTACGTAAATACCCCAAATATTTTTAATGTTTTTAAAGCAGAGGCCCTAAAGAATAAAATATTGGGTGTTGCAATTTTTTTTATCAAATGGTATTTGCGCAGCGATTTACCATATGCAATTTTATTCATTTTAATGCACAAAAACACAATTTAATACCCAATTGTTTGTTAAAATATAAAAGACGATGTTATGCCAAGTATGGTAAATAGATACAAAACATGTCATGCTTTAAAATTGTGCATGCCCATAGAACAGTTATGTTATCCATAGTTGACGTTTTAAAACCCTTTACAGGTTACCACTTTAGATTTACACAGTAGGTCTGGTGGTAGAATTACTGCTCTTGATCTGACATTTGCAGTGATACACCCCTGAGTAAAAATGTCCAAATTGAGCCCAATTAGCCATTTTCCCTCCCCGGTGTCATGTGACTCGCTAGTGTTACAAGGTCTCGGGTATGAATGAGGAGCAGGTGTGTTAAATTTGGTGTTATCGCTCTAACTCTCTCATACTGGTCACTAGAAGTTCAACATGACACCTCATGGCAAAGAACTCTCTGAGGATCTGAAAAAAGAATTGTTGCTCTACATAAAGATGGCTTGGCTATAAGAAGATTGTCAAGACCCTGAAACTGAGCTGCAGCATGGTGGCCAAGATCATACAGCCGTTTAACAGGACATGTTACACTCAGAACAGGCCTCACCATGGTCACCCAAAGAAGTTGAGTGCACATGATCAGTGTCATATCCAGAGGTTGTCTTTGGGAAATAGACATGTGAGTGCTGCCAGCATTGCTGCAGAGGTTGAAGGGATGGGGTTCAGCTTGTCAGTGCTCAGACTATACACCACACACTGCATCAAATTGGTCTGCATGGCTGTCATCCCAGAAGGAAGTCTCTTCTAAAGATGATGCACAAGAAAGCCTGAAAACAGTTTGCTGAAGACAAGCAGACTAAGAACATGGATTACTGGAACCATGTCCTGTGGTCTGATGAGACCAAGATAGACTTATTTGGTTCAGATGGTGTCAAGTGTGAGTGGCAGCAACCAGGTGAGGAGTACAAAGACAAGTGTGTTTTGCCTACACCTACAGTCAAGGATGGTGGAGGGAGTGTCATGGTCTGGGGCATGAGTGCTGCCGACACTGGGGAGCTACAGTTCATTGAGGGAACCATGAATGCCAATATGTACTGAAGCACAGCATGATCCCCTCCCTTTGGAGACTGGGCCACAGGGCAAAACACACCTCCAAGACCACCACTACCTTGCTAAAGAAGCTGAGGGTAAAGGTGATGGACCGGCCAAGCATTTCTCCAGACCTAAACCCTACTGAGCATCTGTAAGGCATTCTCAAATGGAAGGTGGGAGAGCGCAAGGTCTCTAACATCCACCAGCTCCTGGGGAATGGGATAAACAGCTCAATCTCTGTATTTGCAGACGATGTTAACCTCCCTGGCGGTATGATTCTTTCAGAAAAAACATGCTGAAAGCGGTACCATTATTTGCAAGGAAATTTGGCGTTTTATATTGTAGGTCTGTCATTTTTAGAAATAACTCACTTAAATCTGACCAAACAAGCTTCTAATAGGCATCCCGGGTATGACATTTTTTTTAAAACAAAATTATAAATTATAATATAATAAATAATTATAAATAATTATAACAAATAATAATATAATGTAATCAAATCAAAATCACTGAAATTTGCTCAGTTGCAGAATTGTTGCTGTCATTATTTTTATTTTTTTATGACGAATTTCCCCACAAATTGCTATCGCACAATTCTGCAAGTGATTATAATTTATTATCGCTGTTTTTTAGCTGATCTAAAACTATTTTTGACATAAAGGGACACTTTTGGTTGCTATGGACAATCTACAGTTTGCAGGGAGAAAGAAACGTTTTTATTATATAAAATGACATGCATGACACAGGACAGACCACTAGGGACAAGGGGTGTGTGTTTTTTTTACATACAGTACTGTAATCTATAAGATTACAGTATACTGTATGTATAGTGTTTGTTTACTTTTTTGAATTTGGCGCCGTTCTCCGTCCCCGTGCGTCGTAACGTCGCAGGGAACGGAGATCAGCGTCACACGGAGGCACTGTGTGAATCGAGCGAGGTCCTGCTCGCTCACACAGCGCGGTGGCATCGCTGGATCCAGGGACAAGGTAAGTAAAACTCCCTGTACATCCAGCGAGGCGAGCCCGAGTCTGACTCGGGGTTACCGATCCTAGCCCAAAAATCTCACCCCGAGTCAGACTCGGGAACACCGCCCAGGAGGTTAAGCTAGACAGGGCAATAACTTTTCTGCATGATGTGGAAACCTTGCAAGAAGATATGAACAAACTAATGGGGTGGGCAAATACATGGCAAATGAGGTTTAATGTGGAAAAATGTAAAGTAATGCATTTGGGTGGCAAAAATATGAATGCAATCTACTCACTAGGGGAAGAACCTCTGGATGAATCCAGGATGGAAATGGACCTGGGGGTCCTAGTAGATGGCAGGCTCAGCAATGGCATGCAATGTCAAGCTGCTGCAAGCAAAGCAAACAGAATATTGGCATGCATTAATAAGGGGATTTACTCCAGAGATAAAACAATAATTCTCCCACTCTACAAGACTCTGGTTTCAGCTGCACCTGTAGTATGCTGTCCAGTTTTAGCAGGTATACCTTTTTTTTTTTTTACCCTTGTATCCTATTTACTTCTGAATTTTCCAGCCAGATCGAGGCCCCCACCTCTCCCTCCCTCTGCCCCTCCATCCACCCTCCTACCCCCAGCCTGCCGCCCAATCACCCCCTCTACCTCTTTACTTAATAAACCTTTTTTTTTTATTCAAATTTACTCTTGCAGTGGGAGGATTCCCTCTGTCTAGGGACTAAGCACCTCAACATATCTACCTGTCTTTTTAAACGCTTTCCAACTCTCCCATTTGTCTATTAACGCTACACATTTTTCTGCTAGTCTCTGCCACAGGCATTCCATCCTATATGTTTCCTCTACTGTATTTAACCACTCTCGAGTTTAGGGGACGTCTACTTCTTGCCACTTTTTAGGAATGAGTCTTTTCGCAGCATTCAACATCTGTGGGATTACTGAGTCTTTGTATTGTTTTACTGAGCCTTCCATCCCATGTTTCACGACTATCTATGGGTCTTCTAATATTTATTTTTTAGTGATTTCTTTTATTAGCTGCAAGATCCCTCTCCAATATTTAAATTTTTTTGGGCAGTCCCACTACAATTGGGCCATTGTTCCTACCACCTTACATCCTCGCCAACACTCCACAGATTTTTCTGCTGATTTTGTCGGGCATTGCGTACCACATTGTTAAACATTTATAATTAATTTAGACCATTCTGGTGTCTACTGCCGAGCTATGGGTTAGATTCAGGATTTTGCTAATAGTGACTTTATCTGTATGTGACGCTAATTCCCTTTCCCATTTAGTCATGAATGGCGGGATCTCCGACCGCTCCACTGCCAACAATATTTGATAAATTCGGGATATACTACCTCTTGTGTTTTCTGCGGAACAGAGCCGCTCGAGCGGTATTAAATCCATCTCTGATCTTATTGGCTGGGGTAATTGCTCAATGAAGTGCTTCAACGGGAGATACCGCCACTCATTTATCACCCTGAATTCCGGTTTGTGCTTTAACCCTCTGGGCGGTATTCCCGAGTCTGACTCGGGGTTACATTTTTGTGCTGCGATCGGTAACCCCGAGTCAGACTCTGGCTCGCCTCGCGGCATCCACAGGCAGTGTTTTCTTACCTTGTCCCTGGATCCAGTGACGCTGCCACGCTGTGTGAGCGAGCGGTGTCCTCCTCGCTCGATTCACAGTGCCTGTGTGCCGCCGATCTCCATTCCCTGTGACGTTATGACGCACGGGGGTGGAGAACGGCGCCAAATTCAAAAAAGTAAACAAACACCTTACATACAGTATACTGTAATCTTATAGATTGCAGTACTGTATGTAAAAAATACACACCCCCTTGTCCCTACACACATGGTACCAGTTCATCATCTCTTCTCCAAATTCTGTCCTCTCTTGCTCCTGTGCCTCCAGGAAAGCCTCCTGCCATGTTTTTTTTGTCAGAATCCTTCCAGCACCTGAGCCCCAGGCTTACGGCAGAACACCACCCCAGACAAGGAGGTACCCACTAGGGCCACTGACAGCCTCCTCAAAACTGCATCTCCACCTTTCACCCGACTGCCCCTGCTGTAATGGCTCATGTCTATTTCTGAGGTTATCTCAGTCCCCTGCCAACCCACTACTGGGGATTGGCTGAGGCCTCATAAATATGCATGGCAGCCCCTCCTAACCCCCGTCCACTAATTCTAAAAAGCTACTCCAACCTTCCAGACATCAGGGGGAGGCACCAGAGAACTACCATGAAGAGTCATTCAGCCCTGAACTCCAATAACCCTGACCCAAGTACATATTCATAAATTTATAGCTTGAGTGAGCATATGGTTCTTCCACTGGGGGAACCCTCCCATTTTGTACCAATTGGGGTGAGTAGCACCATCTACTCTCAATATGTGTCTTTCGAATTCTACATGGTTTTCCTACCATTAGCACACTCCAGAGGGTGCTACATACATATGTCCCTAAAAGTCCAAACATCATATCAAAAGTCCACTGATGACTCAAGGTGCTTTAAAGGGGTTGTAAAGGTAAAAAAAAAATTTCCCTTAAAAGCTTCCTTTACCTTAGTGCAGTCCTCCTTCACTTACCTCATCCTTCGATTTTGCTTTTAAATGTCCTTATATCTTCTGAGAAATCCTCACTTCCTGTTCTTCTGTCTGTAACTCCACTCAGTAATGCAAGGCTTTCTCCCTGGTGTGGAGTGTCATGCTCGCCCCCTCCCTTGAGGGGGCAAGCAGGAGAGTCTGGACGCTCTCTACGTTGCAGATAGAGAAAGGAGCTGTGTGTTAGTGGGCGCCCTGACTCTCCTGCTCGCCCCCTCCCTCAAGGGAGGGGGCGAGGACACGACACTCCACACCAGGGAGAAAGCCTTGCATTACTGTGTGGAGTTACAGACTTTTTTTTACCTTTACAACCCCTTTAAGTAACATTTAAACACTTAAGGACCCCTCACTGTATATATACGTCATTTTTTTAAAGATGGATATCTCAGGAACGGCAGCAGCCGCTACCACAACCGAGATATCCATCTTTTCAGTGAGCGGTCCTCTAAACGATAACGGTGGTGTCCGCGGCGGATTCGCCGCGAGATCACCATTATCAGCGGCGGGAGAGGGGCCCTTCCTCCTGCTCGGCTGGGATACGAGTGAGGGCAAGATGGCCCCCACCCGTCTCCATAGCATAGCAGGGCGGAAGCGACATCAAAACGTTACTTCCACCCATGCTTCTTAAAGGTACATTTTCTTGTCATTTTTTCAAATGACCATTTTATTTTTATTTTTTGCATTTTAGTCTAAATATGAGATCTGAGGTCTTTTTGAATGAATGAATGAATGAAAAACTTATAAAGCGCGGCGCATGCGAACTGAATCGCTTCTGGGCGCTTTTTGACCCCAGATGTCATATTTAAGAGGACCTGTCATGCTTTTTTCTATTACAAGGGATGTTTACATTCCTTGTAATAGGAATGAAAGTGACCCATTTTTTTAAAAAAATAAAAATAAAAATAAATAAAAAACAAAACAAAAAAAATTTATAGCGCCCCGTCCCGACGAGCTTGCGTGCAGAAGCGAACGCATACGTGAGTAGTGCCTGCATATGAAAACGGTGTTCAAACCACACAAGTGAAGTATCACCGCGATCGTTAGAGCGAGAGCAATAATTCTAGCCCTAGACCTCCTCTGTAACTCAAAAGATGCAACCTATAGAATTTTTTAAATGTCGCCTATGGAGATTTTTAAGGGTAAAAGTTTGACATTCCACGAGCGGGCGCAATTTTGAAGCGTGACATGTTGGGTATCATTTTACTCGGCGTAACATTATCTTTCACAATATAAAAAAAATGGGCTAACTTTACTGTTGTCTTATTTTTTAATTCAAAAAAGTGTTTTTTTTCCAAAAAAAGTGCGCTTGTAAGACCGCTGCGCAAATACAGTGTGACAAAAAGTATTGCAATGACCGCCATTTTATTCTCTAGGGTGTTAGAAAAACATATATATATATATAATGTTTGGGGTTTTAAGTAATTTTCTAGCAAAAAAAAATGTTTTAATCTTGTAAACACCAAATCTGAAAAACAGGCAAGGTCCTTAAGTGGTTAAACAAATATTTCCTTTTCTGAGGATGCCTGTTGGGGGGAAAAGATGTTGCGTATGGCTGCTCTGTGATGTCAACTCGCATGCCGTCTGGTCCTACAGGGGTGTTTTGTATACTCTTTTAGAAATTTTGATTTGTCCGATACATTTTTCTTTGTACAATAAAATATTTTTATTTTATTATGTATTCTCTGTACTATTATTACTGTTATATTTTACAATGACACACGCCTCATTTAAAGTCCCTCATGACCACTTGTTTCTGCATATACCGTTGTGCTCATAATTTTACATACCCTGGCAGAATTGATTTCTTGGCCATTTTTCAGAGAATATGAATGATAACACAAAAGCGTTTCTTTCACTCATGGTTAGTGTTTGGCTGAAGCCACTTATTATCAATGAACTGTGTTTACTCTTTTTAAATAATAATCACAACAGAAACTACCCAAATGACCCCGATCAAAAGTTTACATACCCCAGTTGTTATTACCATTTATTGCCCCCTTTAACATCAATAACAGCTTGAAGTCTTTTGTGTTTTTTGTGGATGAGGCTCTTTATCTTCTCAGATGGTAAAGCTGCCCATTCCTCTTGGCAAAAAGCCTCCAGTTCCTGTAAATTCTTGGGCTGTCTTGCATGAACTGCACGATTAAGATCTTCCCAGAGTGGCTCAATGATATTGGGGTCATGAGACTGAGGTGGCCACTCCAGAACCTTCACTTTATTCTGCTGTAGCCAATAACAGGTCGACTTGGCCTTGTATTTTGGATCATTGTCATGTTGGAATTTCCAAGTACGTCCCATGCACAGCTTCCTGACTGATGAATGCAAATGTTCCTCCAGTATTTTTTTGATAACATACTGAAATCATCTTGCCATCAATTTTGACCAAATTTTCTATGCCTTTGTAGCTCACACATCCCCAAAACATCAGCAATCCACCTCACAGTAGGAATGGTGTACCTTTCATCATAGGCCTTGTTGACACCTCTCCAAATGTAGCATTTATGGTTGTGGCCAAAGTCACTCAACATGACTTTGTGACAAAAGGTTTAAGGCTTGTGTGCTGTTTGGCGTATTGTAAGTGGGATACTTTGTGGCATTTGCATAGTAATGGCTTTCTTCTGGTGACTCGACCATGCAGTCCATCATTCTTCAAGTGCCTCCTTATTGTGCTTCTTGAAACAGCCACACCACATGTTTTCAGAGAGTCCTGTATGTCACCTGAAGTTAATTGTGGGGTTTTCTTTGCATCCCGAACAATTTTCCTGGCAGTTGTGGCTGAAATTTTAGTTGGTCTACCTGACCGTGGTTTGGTTTTAACAGAACCCCTTATTTTCCACTTCTTGATTAGAGTTTGAACACTGCTGATTTACATTCTCAATTCCTTGGATATCTTTTTATATCCATTTCCTGTTTTATACAGTTCAACTACCTTTTCCCGCAGATCCTTTGACAATTATTTTGCTTTTCCCCATGACTCAGAAACCAGAAACGTCAGTGCAGCACTGGATGAAAGATGCAAGGGTCTGTCAGTCCAGAATTAATTACAAACAAACAGATCACAGGTGAGGATGGTTACCTTTTAATAGCCATTCAACCCCCTTTGTGACAACTTGTGTGCATGTTATCAGGCCAAAATCACCAGGGTATGTAAACTTTTGATCAAGGTCATTTGAGTAGTCTGCTGTCATTATGATTTAAAAAGAGTAAAATAGTAAACACAGTTGATTGATAATAAATGGCTTCAACCAAACACTAACCATGAGTGAAAAAAAAGTTTTTGTGTTATCATTCATATTCTCTGAAAAATGGCCAAGAAATCCTAAATTCTGCCAGGGTATGTAATATTATGAGCACAACTGAATATATATATATATATATATATATATATATATATATATATATATATATATATATATATACCCAGGATGGAGGCTTGTCTCAGTGGTTATGCCAGATCACACTCTGTTTTTATGTGCTTATACTGCTACATACTGTGGCCCAGATTCAAGAAGCACTTGCGCGGGAGCAAGTGTGATTTGCGCCGCGCAAGTACTGATTTGCTCCCAGGCAAATTTGCGGCTGATTCTGTAAACCAGCTAAGCCTGAAATTCTGCCTTTTTCCCGCGCACGCAGCCTCGCTGCTCCGGCGCAATTATTGCGCAATTTTGCGCGGGGTGTAACTTGCGCATTCATGTTATTCCCTCAGCTAATATGCAAATTAGGTACTGCCGATGATTCTGAAACATGCACGTGTGATGCGCATCTTGCGCTGGAAGCGCGCAAGCTTTTTTCCCCGCGCAAACTTGCTCCTTCTAAAAGCAGGGGCAAGTTAGCAAAAGATGGCCACATGTCAGCTGCAGGAGCGCGCAACTTCAGCAGCACCTAGACAGACGAGCTGAACAAGCAGAGCACCCACATTTTCGGGACCTCACATCTGTGCACCAACATGCCAGGGGCAGCTATGGTTCTTGATATTCTATTGACTGAGCCGACTCGTAGGAGGGCACGGGAGAGGATTTACAGAGGGCGCTACAACCTTTTTGATATGAGTGATAATGAGGTGTATCGCATGTTTCGCTTCAGCCCTGAAGTCATCCTTGAGTTGGTAACAATCCTGCAGGATGACATCAGCAGCCCGACCCATCGGGGACAGGCAGTGCAGCCACTGGAGAAGGTAGTGGCAACCCTTCATTTTTTGGCAAGTGGCTCATTTCAGCGCACAGGTGGAATGGTGGCGGGGATGTCCCAATCCAGCATGAGCAGGTGTGTGCACCAAGTGATCCCTGCAATACTCAGACGCATGGGCACACAATTTATCAAACCAACCACGGCTGACCTGCGGCAGAAGGCAATCAGTGATTTTTATGAAATAGACAGATTCCCACGCACTGTGGGTGCAATAGATTGTACCCATGTGGCACTACGCCCCCCCCGGCACCTCGAGCATATCTACTGCAACAGGAAGCATTGGCATTCGATAAATGTGCAGGTGATTGTGGATGCACATGGCCTCATATGGCATGTCCGTGCCAAACACCCAGGGTCAAGCCATGACAGTTTTATTTACCGACACAGCCCCATCCCAACCGAATTTGACCAGAACATGTATGGAGACAGCTGGCTGATTGGTGAGTGACATGGGTGTCAGGTATGACTGCCCCCCCCATGATGCAGACATCACAAGGGGCACATGCACAACTAACATCCTCCTGTCTTTTCCCTTCCAGGTGACGCAGCATATGCCCTGGGACCTCACATGATGACCCCATTTCGTAACCCTCAAACACCAGGAGAGGAAAGATTTAACGAAGCCCATGCACGTACCCGTGCGGTGGTGGAGCGCACATTTGGCATCCTTAAATCTCGATTCAGATGTCTGGATAAATCAGGGGGGACCCTGTTGTATTCACCCAACTTTGTGTGCCAAATCATCGGGGCATGTTGTATTCTCCACAATTTTGCTGAGCGAAGGGGCATGCACATTGAGCTACGCAATGACCTTACCCCCGAACCACGCAACCCCCCCCAATAAACACTACTGGATCTTCTGAGGGAAGAGCAATCCGGAATGGTCTTGTGGAACGTCTCTATGCACATTAAACACACCCTGATCTTGTCACAAGTATAATGCATGTATGCACACCACTGTAGTCCCTAGCACACACACGACACATGCACCCCAAATTGGATTAGACCCAACAATACCCCATGGTATTAGGGAGCAGCAACGCCGCGTCAAGGCTCCAATTATGTTGCTGTCCATTCATACACCTTTCACATGGCAGAGGGTGACACCCCTTTTCCAGCAGGAGTGCCACCCCCCCCCCCATTCACACACCAGTCACACTGTAGTATACACTCCTCACCGTGTGTAGGGACTACAAATAAATATAAAAGCTCATATTCTGAGCATATATAAGAAAAAAATAGCTCATATTCTGAGCATATAATATTTGTTCAAATTATATTAATTTTTTTATTTCTTCTTTGGGCCAAGGGTGCCCCGGCTCCGGCTCCTCAATCTCCGTGGTGCGGAGGAGGCATGGGGTGGGGATGGAGGGGGGGGAGGAGCATCAACCCCTACTTCCAGACTCCTCGCAGGTGGTGGCTGCATGCCCTCCATGGCGTTGGCCAGGCGGGCGAGGATGGTGTTGGTCTGGGCCAACATCCGCATTTGGCGGGTGGTGGTGTTCCGCTGATGACGGCGGGTAACTCTCCCCTCCTCCCGCACTGCAGCGGTGTTGGCCTGCACAGCAGCAGTGTTGGCCTCCACCGCAGCTGCCATCCTGCTGACCTCAGCGGTTAATAAAGCGGGGGCGTTCTGCTGAGCCACCAAGCAGGTGACTATGGCCTTGGAGTTGCCACTTATTTCATCCAGGCTCTGTGAGACATGTTTGTCCCGGTCTGCATGCAGGGTGAGGGCATGCTGCACAGAGGTGGAGGTGGATGCCATGCTGTCCGCCAGACGTCTTACATCTCCCACCATGGCCCCTATATGGCGGCTCTGCAGGGCCTGCTCCTCCAGCAGACCGTGACGGAGGCTGGAGGGTATATGCCTGGTTTTGGACAGAGCCTTCCTGGGAGGAGAGGCTCAGGCACGGACAGAGGGAGAAGGGGAGGGGTCCACAATGGAGGGGCTTGCCCTGGAGGGGGATGACGTGCTGGCCGGGGGGGGTGGTGGGTTGATCAGGGATGGTGGTATCCTCCTGGAGGGAGCCAGAGTCCTCCTGGATGAGGAAAAAGGAATCCTCCTCCAAAACCACTTCCTCCACCATACTTGTCCCCGGTAGGATCTCCTCCTGTACAAGCATTGCCATAATGTCCATGGGGCCTGACTGGACCCCTGGCTCAGGTATGGATGGCGTGGGTCGCCCCGCAGCCGAAGACGGCCCAGCTTCATCATCCTCATCACCACCTGTGGATGACACCAAAACGAAAAAAAATTCTGGTGCAACACACTGCTCACATGTTCACTTCTACCCCCTCCCATGATGCACAGCAGATATGAAACAAAAATAATAGTTCCATCTTCACTTCTACCCACAAATATGTTCACTTCTACCCCCTCCCATGATGCACAGCAGATATGAAACAAAAATAATAGTTCCATCTTCACTTCTACCCACAAATATGTTCACTTCTACCCCCTCCCATGATGCACAGCAGATATGAAACAAAAATAATAGTTCCATCTTCACTTCTACCAACAAATATGTTCACTTCTACCCCCTCCCATGATGCACAGCAGATATGAAACAAAAATAATAGTTCCATCTTCACTTCTACCCACAAATATGTTCACTTCTACCCCCTCCCATGATGTACAGCAGATATGAAACAAAATAACTTACCAGTCCCCAAGTTCCCAACAGTGGAGTCGTACCCTGCAAGTCCCTCCACCTGCTCCTGCACTAAACTTTGGGCAATAAGCTCCTCCTCCTGATTTAGTCGGATCTTACATCGTGGTCCACCTCCCGTGCCACCGGTATGTTTGCGGATAAGAGCCAGTTTCTCCCGGACCCTGCGCCTCATATCATTTAGTTTTTTCTGGATGTCATCCCAGGAACGCTCTTGATTACCCAGGGCATTGATGTCCAGGGTTATGGCTTCATAGATAGCCCTCCTTTGGGCAACGGTGGTGTTTGGCCGCTGGGCACCATATAGGACTTCTTTATGGCGCTGGAGTGCAGCAATTAGGATGTCCATCTCCGCAGCCACGAAGTTGGCCTTTCTTTATTTAGTTCCTTTGGGAGGTGCCATCTCTTCAAAATGGGCTGAATTTCCTTGCTCAGGGGGGGTTGGAAAAAGCAGGATGAAATTCAGCAAAGAACCTGCGCAAGTCTGCTCCTATTTATTTGCTCAGTGCAAGCAGCTGAGCAGGATTTGCCCTGAAAGTATGCTAGGCGCAGTTTGACGCATGCGCAGACGGAAGCGCCATAACTGCGCATGCGCGCGCCCGGCGCAAACCTCTGCTGAGCCGAAAAATGCTCATTTACATAGGGGCACACCCACTTTCACTTGCGCGGCCTTGCGCCCTCAGCTTTGCCTTAAACAGGAGCAAATTAACTGAACAAACGATTCCTGAATCAGGTGGCAATTTGGCTAAATTGCCCCAGCGCAGAGAAATTCAGCTGAGCAGCTCATGTGTAAGTAATGGGCAAATCTACCTGAATCTGGGCCAGTATCTTTGGTAAAAATAACCAAAATCTGTGTATATTATTTGATCTGTGTGAAAGTTATAGAGTCTACAAGCTATGATGCCAATCACTAAAAAATGTATCACACCTGATGTACTGATGGCTTATATAATTTATTGAGACACTAACAATCCAGGAAAGTACATATACCCACCAAATTAATTGAAATTACTTTTTTGGAAAGTAGACATTTCACATGTGTGAGACTTTTCCACAGCCTGGCCACATACAGAGACCCAAAATGCAGAGAGCACTGTCAGGATGAGCTCTGATGTGGCATAGATGAGCACTGATGTGGCATGGGTGTGTAGCACCCTCTACCATCGGTAGGTGCTATAAGTGAGGATTTTTGTGGTAGCTGTCAGGCAGGTAAATTTAGGCCAGCCTATGCTGCAAGCTAGGCCTGCTTGTTTTTGATCTGGAGTGCAGGGAGTGGTTAGTGTAGCAGTGGGTGTGACCATCTGTGCTTCAGTTCTTGGATGCCTCCCCTGCTTCCAGGGAGAATGTTCTGGAAGAGGGGAAGAGCTGGGATCTGGAGTGGCAGAGAGCTCATGTGGGGAGCCCTGACCAATCCCTAATTGGTATTGGCAGGGGGCAGGCCTCCTACATAAGCTCAGGTCCAGCCCACTGGAGGGGAGTTGTCGGCTGAGAGAAGTAAAGAATGGAGTGCTAGATCGCAAGCAGGAGGCCCATCCCCATCTGGGGGGTTGCGTGCCTCAGCGGAGGAGCCCGGGAAGGTGCCTTACCCATACATGGTCATGGAAGAGGTGTCCTGCCACAGAGGGGCTGGAGAAGCGATCGAAACGCATGTCCGGTTAAGTTCTTTACCATGGACCCAGGGCAGGAGAAGGTCGGTGAGTGAGCCACAGTGGATATCTGGAGGAGGCATGCCAGGGGAGCTGGGTGCAAGGCCAGAGGAGAGACTGTGGGGTTTTGTGTCAAATCAATGCAGCCTGCGGGCACAGGATTTGCAAGTCGAGTTAGCTGGGATCAGTAGTCCACCAACCAATGCAAGCTGCTAATCAACTCGGCCGCAAGAAGGGGTACTGCAGGTCTCTGGCCTACTAACAAGTCAGCCAAGTTCCGCAATTCAGTCAGCACCTGGGATTATTCAGAGTGATCCCTGGTGTAATAGGAAGATGATGGGGCAGAAAGACTAACATGTCACAGTGGAAGTTTGTGCAGGAGGAGAGCAGTCCTGGGAGTAACAGTCTGCATGGGTTTATGCAGGGGAAGTGACTGTAAGGGCCCTTTCACACTGGTGCGTTTTTGCCACGTTTTCGCGGTAAAAATAGTGCTATTAAAATGCTCCCCATGCCCCTCTCCATTGAAATGAATTAAAAATGTGGTAAAATCACGGTAAAAACGCGGTAAAATCGTGGTGTTTTACCGCGATTTTAACGCTCCGTTCTTAACCGCGTTTTTACAGCGTTTTTTAATTAATTTCAATGGAGGGGCATGGGAAGCGTTTTATGGGCGTTTTAATAGAAAACGTGGCAAAAACGCGGGAAAAACGCACCAGTGTGAAAGGGCCCGAAATGTTAGAGGCCATCAGTTCTTCAGAGTTCAGTTCATTCAATCAATCAATTCTTAACCTTGATGGCAAAGTATTTGTTCTATGGGCATCCCATATCTCCTTTCCCCAACCAAGTTATATCCCCAAAAAACACAAAGCAAAGCAAAATGACTGTTCATTGTCTCTGAGAGTGATTATGGAAGTCTGGCAGCAGGGTGATATGGTTGATGTTAGTAACTAGTAGCAACAATCTGCTACAGTTGTGACATGGATGAGCAATGATGTGGCATGGATGAGGCATGGATGTGCATGAATGAGCACTGATGTGGCATGGATGAGTACTGATGTGGCATGGATAAGCACTGATGTGGCATGGATGAGCACGGATGTGGCATGTATATGGCACAGATGGATATGTATGAAGCTCAGATGGGCATGTATGAGGCATGGATGGGCATAGATGGGCATTTATGAGGCACCTATGAGGCACAGATGGGCATGTATGAGGCAGCGCTGCTGTCATCGACTCTTTACCCTAATCCGTGATGTGCCGGGTCCAGAGAACCTATAGGTAAAAGGCAGAAGTGGAGTTTACTTCCCTTTTAAATGATGCCTGAACATCAAACTTCCTTATACTGTCAATAGCCAGCTTAACCCTTTCATATGTCTTTCTAAAAGTGCTGCAACAGTGATAGGTAACTAGGAGAACCACAGTGTCCACCTCCTTTTCTTACCTTTTTTTACTCCTTTTAACTCTTTGAAAAGTAGAGATGCACTATGATTCTTACCTGTAACCACATAAAAGCTGCAAACATCATTACCTTTGTTCCTTTTTTCTGTCCATGAGCCTTGGGAATTTTCTGATTGATTTCTGTGAAACTACTTTTCAATACAATCTGTTTAGCCATACTCATGCCTAAGGATTTTCCATAAAATCGTTGGAAAGTCTGGAATCTCTGATAGCTTCTAAGGGCATAAGCATTCTTGATTGGCGCTGTTAAAAGAAATAAAAATTAGGTATGCTACTTTGCATTAAGCCTGCTACACACTAAAAAAACTGACAGCACTGTACAAACACAATCGATGTTAGTGCGATCTCCCCACTAAGCTATTGTGTTATGACCCTTCCAGAACCCACTGATCAGCGTTCACAGTCGTTGGCTGCAAACGCTGATGGGATATTGATTTTCAAGCATCCCAGTTCGACAGAATCCGATTGTTAGCCCAGCTTCTGTCGGACAGGCAGCTGTATACATGGGCCTAAAGTCAGCTGGTTTCTGGCGAAACGACCGTCTTCCGTTTTTTTTTTTTTTGGCTCGCGTGTACCAGGCTTTGCTGTGTATATGTCGTTAGGCGCACGAAGCTCGAACATACCAAAAGAATTACACAAAAGATTTATCTATCTATCCAGCTCTGTTGAGTTATTCTAAAGAAATAAATATTACTAAGCAGCAAACAGACTGATTTCTGTATGTTTAGGTTCCATGCACACTGGGCTTAAAAAAACGTCTGTTCTTTTTGGAGTAAAAAACTTCCATATAGAGCATTTTTTGTACAAAGTTTCGATGAGTTTAGGAGAGTTTTACCTTTTTTCTGCCAGTGAGCTCCAATCAGAAACGCGAATGAGAAGGTTTTTTTTTCCTGCCTCTAAACATTGTTCTCAAAAATATGCCTGTAAACGTCCTAATGTGTATGGACAGAAAGGATAACATTGAGTTGCTTCTACAGGCAGAACACAAAACTCCTATAGAAGCAACGTTTTTTATTCCAGTGTGCATGGAGCCTGATGCTCTGTACACACGATCACTTTTTCTCATGAAAAGAAACAACGTTTTTCCAACTTCATCATAAAAAACGATGTTGCCCACACACCATCGTTTTTGAAAAATGATGAACAAAGCCGTACAACACGTACGACGGAACTCGAAAGGGGAAGTTCTATTCGCCTTTGGGCTGCTTTTAGCTGATTCCTTGTTAGCAAAAGACAATTCGCGCTTTTTTGTCTGTTACAGCATGATAAATGTGCTTACTCCATTCTGAACGGTAGTTTTACCAGAATGAGCGCTCCCGTCTCATAACTTGCTTCTGAGCATACGCTGGTTTTTAAACATTGTTTTAGCTCAAACACGATCATTTTTTACAACACAAAAAAAAGGAAAATTTATTATCATACTTACCGTAATTTTCCTTTCCTGATGGACTCCATGGCAGCCTACGTGTGGGTTAATCCCGCCTCCTCTCCAATGTGATAGGACCCCATACCCATAAAAGTTAACTCACCAATAGACTCAGTGTTCCGTAACTATCCCGACTCCATAATTTCAGGGTGGGAACTCCGTCTGCCATGGAGTCCATCAGGAAAGGAAAATTACGGTAAGTATGATAATAAATTTTCCTTTTTCCTGACTGACTCCATGGCAGCCTACGTGTGGGAAATAACTAGCCAAACACACGGGTGGGTATGCTGAACAGAAATATATTTAATTTGTCCCGTCAGCCGACAAGACTGATAAACCAAAGTTAACAGAAGACAGTGCTGCAGGTTCAACACAGTAATGGGACATAAAGGTGTTTATAGAAGACCAAGAGGCCGCTCTACAAATGACGTCTGGCGTCTGGCGCCACATGACGGGCTGCTGCCCAGGAAGCTGCCATCCCTCTCGTGGAGTGAGCTGTTACCGCCTGCGGAGGAGCCAAGCCCTTTGCACAATAAGCCTGTTGTATCGTCTGGACGATCCAGGATGCGATTGTTCTTGAAGATGCCCTTTTCCCTTTGTTCTTGCCTGAATGCAGGATGAACAGGTGATCAGAACGTCTGAATGTAGATGTAGCTTGGAGATATTCAGTGAGTATCTTGCCCATATCCAGAGGGTGAGTCTTATCAGAATCTGGGTTTTTAAAAGTAGGGAGAACTACTTCCTGATTCTCATGGAAAACCGACGAGACCTTCGGTTTTGGAGCCCAGCATAGGTATCAGAACCACTCTGTCTGGAAAAAAGGTGAGAAATGGCTCCTTGTGACCCAGAAAACCGATCTCGGACACTCTCTTGGCCGAGGTGATGGCGACCAGAAAGGCTACCTTGGCTGAAAAGCTCTTCAACGAGGACGGGGAGGGCCCCGACATACTAAGTCCATTCAAAAAGTCAAGTACTAACGGGAGATCCCATTTGGGGAATCTTGGTTTCCTCAGAGGTCTTAGTCTTGAGGCTCCACGAAAAAACTGTTTGATTAGTGGATGGGCTGCCCAAGGAATTCCAGAAAAGGCTGAAAGTGCTGAGATTTGAACTCTTAGTGAGCTTACAGACAGGGGAAGGTCTAGCCCTGATTGCAGAAAGCTTAGGATGTTTTGGATTTCTGGGTTCTTGAAAGAACTGCCTGCGGTTAAAGAAAATTCCACAAACTTAGACCATATTCTACCGTACACTTTATTTGTGCTTCCTTTCCTTGAGCTCATAAGGGTAGAGATTACCCGAGAAGCGCAGCCAAGGGATTCTAGCCTTTCCCTTTCAAGAACCAGACCGCTAGTTTCATTTGAGCCGGACAGGGATGGAGGAGTGTCCCCTGGGAGAGAAGGTCTGGTCTGCATGGTATTAGAATTGGGTCCTGAAGACTCAGCTGAACCAGAAGAGGGAACCATGGCCTGTTCGGCCAGTATGGAGCCACCATTGTGATTTCTACTTCTTCCGCTAGAAGTCTCTTCAGGAATTTCAGAATTATTGGGATCGGGGGAAAGGCGTACGCCCTCTGAAACCACCACCGATCCGTTAGGGCATCTGTCCCGATTGCCTGGCTGTAGTAACCCCTCGTGTAGAATTTCTTCAATTTGGCATTGTTCGGGGAAGCAAAGAGATCCACTTGGGGATTGACTCCCAGGGATAATATCCAACGGAAGGACTGATCGTGGAGAGACCATTCGTTGACGTCCACCTGAGTTCGTGACAGGAAATCCGCCTGGGAGTTCTGAATGCCTGGAATGAAAACAGCCGTCAGGTTGACCAGGTTCACTTGGGCCCATTTCATAATGGGCTCTACTTCCTGGAGAAGGGATGAGCTCCGAGTCCCGCCTTGTCTCTTGACATATGATACTGCTGTGGTGTTGTCCATCCTTAGAATTACTGACTTTCCCCTCAGCAGTTGTGAAAAGGACTGTAGGGCACACCAGGCCGCTCGAAGCTCTAGGGTGTTCGAGCCTGGATTGTGGAGGCGAGTGTCCCACCTGCCTTGCGCCATACTTGTGCCGCACAGGGCCCCCCAACCGGAGCCACTGGCATCTGTCGTCACTGTGACCCAAGAAACTGGAGCGATGGAGTGACAATTCAGCAGATTCTTCGGTTGAAGCCACCAGAAGAGGCTGCCCCTCATTGACGTTGAAATGTGGATCCGTTGACTCATGCTCCCTGACTTCCACTGCCTGAGAAAGCCGGATTGGAAGGGACGTAGCCTCCATAGCGCCCATTTCACCATCGGTGTTGTGGATACCATTGTCCCAATGATCTTCAAGCATTGATGAGCTCTTAGATGGCGAGTATTCAAGGCCCGGGAAATCCTCTCCTGAATTACCGGAATCTTCTCTACTGGTAGAGAGATGGTCTTCCTTACCGTGTCGAATTGGGCCCCTAGATAGGTTAGACACTGAGTTGGCTCTAAATGGCTTTTTGCCAGGTTCAGGAGCCACCCGAATTCGGACAGGGTCGAGATGACCTGATCCCTTTGTGCCAAGAGAAGGGTTTTGTCTTGGGACAGGACCAGGAGGTCGTCCAGATAATGATACAAACGGATCTTCTTCAGCCTGATAAGAGCTACCAGTGCCAAGAGAACTTTGGTGAAGACCTGTGGGGATGTCGTTAGGCCGAAGGGTAGGCACACGAACTGAAGGTGTTCCTGGTTGACATAGAATCTGAGGAATTTGTGCAGTTCTGCTGCTATTGGGACGTGGAAATAGGCATCCTTTAGGTCCACGGAAATCATCCAGTCGCCCGGCTGTATTGCTTGTTGGATGGTTGATAAAGTTTCCATTTTGAACTTTTTGTGTGTTATAAATTTGTTCAAATATGTCAAGTCTATGACTGGGCGCCAGGTGCCGTTCTTCTTCTGAACTAAGAAGAGAGGGGAGTACACCCCAAGAAACTGTTCGTCTTTTGGGACGTGTACCACCGCCCCTTGAACCTTCAGGAGGTGAATGTAGTCTAGAAGGACCTGTCTCTGCTCCAGCGACCCTGGAAGAAGGGTGGAGATGAACTTTGGACAGGGAGGACTGGAAAAGGACCATGTGTGTCCTGAGGTCACGGTCTTGATGACCCAAAAGTCCTTGATTGAGGCCGCCCAGACGTGCCGATAAAGGAGTAGACGAGCTCCAACACGATCCGCTTGGGCGGGCGTTGTCTCAAAAAGATTTCCCCTTGTCGCGTCCAGTTGACGCTTGAGTAGTTGGAGTAGGTTTGCGGTAGGAGCCTCTACCTCTACTCCAATTCCTTCTGTAGTTTCCGCCAGGTCTGTAAGCGCGAGCTTCCCTAGCGCGGTCTGGGCTGTATCGCCGAAATTGGGGTATTTTTCTTCCTGTTTGGCGCTTGTCCTGAGGAAGGAAACCAGACTTGCCACCCGTGGCTTTGGAGATGGCATCATCCAGCTTGTTGCCGAACAGGGTTGACCCTTCGAAGGGAATCTTGCACCAGTTCTGCTTCGATGATGGGTCAGCAACCCAGGGGCGTAGCCAGAGGGCCCGTTTCGCGGTCACAGAGGAAAGCATAATCCTAGCTAACAGGCGAATTAAGTCAACGGAGGCTTCACCCAGGAATGCGACCGCCAGTTTTAGCTCTGCAGTAGCTGAGTTCTTAGCTAGTTCTTCAGAGACGCCTTTGAGGAAAGAATCAACGTTTTCCGTCCAGGCTTCCATGGCCTTTGATAATGCCGCTAAGGCTAGAGCTGGTTTGCACGCCGTGCCTGCTAGGCCATAAATTCTCCTAAGGTCCTGGTCCATTCTTCTGTCCAGGCCATCCTTGAAAGAGACGGAGTCAGCAATAGGTAGCGTGACGTGTTTAGCTAGTCTCGTTACTGCCGCATCTACTAGAGGAACATTCTCCAAATGTTTGACCTCTTCCTGTTTGAAGGGATAGAGCCTTGAGGCTTTGTTAGCCATGGAAGATTTCTTGTCCACCTTGCTCCATTCCTCTTCAAAGATACCCTTTAGTTCAGTCAGGAACGGGAACGTAGGGCGTTCTTTCCCCAAGCGTTTAAAATATTTTTTCTGCTTGGCTGGAGAAGCGGGTTGTTCCTCCCATAGGAGAGCCTCTTTAATCGCTTTGACGAGTGGCGTCACCTGCGCGAAGTCAAATTCTAAGCCTTCTTCGTCACTCTCTAGGTCACCCTCAGGAAAAGCCGGAGTGGAGGCTTGAGGCTGGGAAGGACCTGGATCCTCTAGGATCTCCAAGATTGGAGAAACAGACCCGTCAGTGTTGGTCTGAATCTGCGTGTGGGGCATATTCTCTCTTAGAGTTCGTTGAACCACACGTTCCACCAGAGACTCGATACGATGACCTTCAGTCTCTTTTTCCCTAACCGCATGGGCGTAGCATCGGTCACATAATGACTTGCCCTCAGGGACACGAGTGTCACATCCCCAACAGGCTCTGCGATCAGAGCGACTATCATGGCGGTGGGAGCGGTGTCTTGAGGAGGAATGTGATCTTCTCCTCCGGTGGGAAGAAGTAGATGGAGATCTACGCTTGGACCTCGACTTTGAGGAGGAAGAAGTGCGTTGCGGTCTGGCAAGGTCTTCCGGTTCTGGATTGGAAGGGCTAAATAAAAAACATTTAGGGAGGAAACTGTCAACACACATGAAATGTGACTAGCAGCCCCAAACCCGAACCCTTTCCCGCACATACCTTGTGCGTGAGGGCTGGCCGCCTGTAGACGGTGACTGGTCCATAATTCCCGGACCTGCGTGTAAAGGGTGACGCTAATTCGGAACCAGAAAGGAACCTATGGTGCCGAATAATACAGGAAATGAATGAGTATACTGCCCCTTTAAGAGTAAGAAAATTCTTAATTCATCTGTGTTTTTTTTTTTTTTTTTTTTTTTTTTTTTAAAAGAACAGAACCAAAATAAAATCAATGCGTATAAATCAATTAAATTTAGTGTTAGAACATAATTTAAACAATAATTAGAATACAATGTAGAAGTTGCACAGCAGGAAATGGTAAAATCAATTGCCAGAAGTAAAAGGATCTCTCACTGACCTGACAGCTTTAGCAGAGTATCACAGACGGTCAATCAGCTGCTTGCCTGTAGGAAACCCAAAGTACACAGGCCAGCAGCTGATTTTAAAAGGCCCGCCGGTGACGTCACACGTCCTCCACGTACGCGCCTGCGCAGTGGACCGCGAACCCACGGCGCCTGCGCGGCTGCCGCGGGAACCGACGGACTGCGCATGCGCGACCAAGCCTCGCTCTGGGAGTAGGTACAGCGCATGCGCGGGAGCTCAGGCGATGGGGAACCAGGAAGCCACAGGTGTGCTGGAACGCAGAAGCGCTCCAGCCGCCGCAAACAAACAAATAGACAACATATATAAACAAATAGGCGACTGCCATGGAGGTAAAAGTAAAGATGGACCTTGCCAGCCGAATCCTGTCTTCAGCACACGCCACAGCACATGACCAGATATGCTGGGCAAGCTCTCCACCCGCCCATGGCTGGGATCCGAGCTGCACCGCTTTAAAGTGTGCTCTTTCATTCCTTGAAATACTTGATCCATGGAGGAGGAAAAAAAAGGAACACTGAGTCTATTGGTGAGTTAACTTTTATGGGTATGGGGTCCTATCACATTGGAGAGGAGGCGGGATTAACCCACACGTAGGCTGCCATGGAGTCAGTCAGGAAACGATATTTTCAAAAACGACATAAAAAATTGAAGCATTTTCGATTTTTTTTTTTTCGTTTTTCAGAAGACGGAAAACGATGTGAAGCCCACACACGATCATTTTAAATTACGTTTTTAAAAATGTCATTTTATTTCATGCCAAAAAATGACCGTGTGTACATGGCATTAATGTAAATGTTGTTAGTTTAGCGAATAAGAAAAAACAATTAGCTGGATTCATAAAGAGCGCCACATCTTTAAGGCGGCGTAGCGTATCGTATTTACGCTACGCCGCCGTAAGTTAGATAGGCAAGTACTGTATTCACAAAGCACTTGCCTCCTAACTTACGGCGGCGTAGCGTAAATGTGGCCGGCGTAAGCGCGCCTAAATCAAATGAGGATGGGGGGGCATGTTTTATGTAAATGATTGGTGACCCCTGACGTGATTGACGCTTTTTACGAACGGCGCATGCGCCGTCCGTGTACATATCCCAGTGTGCATTGCTCCAAAGTACGCCGCAAGGACGTATTGGTTTCGACGTGAACGTAAATTACGTCCAGCCCTATTCACGGACGACTTACGCAAACAACGTAAAATTTTCAAATTTCGACGCGGGAACGACGGCCATACTTAACATTGACTAGGCCAGCTATTTGATGGAATAACTTTACGCCGGAAAATGCCTTACGTAAACGGCGTATCTTTACTGCGACGGGCGCACGTACGTTCATGAATCGGCGTATCTAGGCATTTACATATTCTACGCCGAACTCAACGGAAGCGCCACCTAGCGGCCAGCCTAAATATTGCACCCTAAGATACGACGGCGCAGGCTGTCGTATCTTAGCTAGGTTTAAGTGTATCTCAGTTGAGAATACACTTAAACTTACGACGGCGCAGATTCAGAGTTACGTCGGCGTATCTGCCGATACGTCGGCGTAAATCTTTCTGAATCTAGCTAAATGTCTCAAGCAGCAAGGAAAATTTTGAAACAAGTGAATTTTTTGCCATTTTTTTGTGGGGAAGAGTTACAACTTTACATCATGTTTACAACGTGGTTCTTGGAGAAGGAAAAAGCAGGCTCCCTGAGATAACCATGGACAGTCTTTCCATGCTGATTGCTCTGAATCCAGCCATCGAGATAATCTGGGTTACACACTTTTGTCACAAAATGTATCATAGGTGTTAAATATTCCTTAATCACAAAAACATTGGCCAGGACATAATCTGCAATATTATAATACACAATCCGTTCATGGACGGAGATCCTAACCCTAGCGACCTTAAAGTGGATGTAAACCCAAAAAATGTTTTTATTTTTTTTGATGTCTCAATGTAGAGTATAAGATTTCCTATCATCTGTGCCCAGTATTGCCACACAGAGTTAATCCAGCGCTGAGCAATCCTCTTTTAATGTTCAGTGAAAATTAACAGAATTCCAGATAAAAACTTGCCAAATTATGAAGTCCGTTTCTCTGTTCTTGCTTTGTGTTACAGGTTATTTACATATCCTGGTAATATACAATGAACTTTGGATCACCTCATATTATGATAAACATAACATAACATATGATAAACATGTCCAAGCTTTAGATATGTAAATAACCTGTAACACAAAGCAAGAACAGAGAAACGGACTTTATAATTTGGCAAGTTTTTATCTGGAATTCTGTTAATTTTTACTGAACATTAAAAGAGGATTGCTCAGAGCTGGATTAACTCTGTGTGGCAAGACTGGGCACAGATGATAGGGAATCTTATACTCTACATTGTGACATCAAAAAACAAAAAAAAATTTGGGTTTACATCCACTTTAAGAGAAAACTGTTAACTCTGTAGAGATTGTGCCCAACCTTGCTGTACAATGCAGAAGGGGTAAGTGTTATCTTTTTTCCAGTGTTTCTAGTGTGGTGATATTTAAAACCATAAATCTACTTTATAGCAAAATTGTGCTTTGTCCATGCAGGAAAAAATAATAGGTTTTCTTTAAAACCACTTGCTGACTGCCTCATGTATGAGTACAGTGGCAGAGTGGCTCTCCTGTGCTGGATCACGAACCTAACATGTGATCCAGCACTTCTAGATAGGGGAGGGTGATTAGTCACAGCACACGCCAATCAGCGGGTGCAAGCCAATGAATGACCACCAGCACCTGCTGATCTTCCAGAGGATAAGTGGTTAATGCCCTTCTTCCTGGTGGTACATAAACATCACCCAGTACTTCCAAGTAAGAGGGAGCATGTGACTCACTTCTTTCCACTCATATGGCAGCACTGATGCTTTGTGATTGTCCTAGCATTGTCTCATGGGGTGCAGGAAGAGAGTTCTCATCCCTATAAACACCAACTAGAGCAGCTTGAAGTGTACACAGGGCTTCTTTTTAATTACTTCTGGCAGCTGAATGGAGCAATGAGGGGAGGTGGTATTAAAGCAAACTTGGTGCATTGCATTGATAAAACATAGGTTAGCTTTAAAGATCAACTCAATAAAAAAAAGTTTTATTGATTTCTGTATCCCAGCTACTGAGATTACCCTTTATTTCATGTTCTGACATATGTAAGATAGACGGGCGGAGGAGTAATTTCCCAAACAGGAACAAAGATAGCAATACAAATTTGAAAAAGGTAACCTTTATACAGCCTATTTAAACTGAAATAACACATTTTAACCTCAAGGTAAGCAATACTATAGTGCAATTTTTTTTCTCAGATCTGGGGGGAAAACAATAAAATGGTGCCAGTTTCAAGTCCCAGCTGTAATAATACCCCATTTTGTTCTGTCATAGTCATCAGAGAGCGGTCGTCTGGAATGCCAGTGTGTGAGTTCATCAAATGGTTTAGCCCGGGCCAGTGATGTCAATGCCGGATCGTCACTAACAAATGCAGGAAATAAACACACAAAACAAGAAAATCAGTATTGCGTAACCACTTCTAAGGAGAGGCTTAAAGTGGTATTAAACCCCAAAACAAAAATGTAACATGTTGCAGTTTACCAATTCTTAAATTAAGTGACTGCATTTGTTTTCTTTTTATTGTGATCTTGTGCCTTTCCCAGTAAGTCTGTTTTATTTCAAATTCTTTTAACAGACCAAGCTGTTCAGCTAAAGTGGTAGTTAGGTTTTATGCACACGGATACAAAAACAGCTGCTTTCAGGGGCTTTTGATTTTATTTGTTTTTTCACACCTCTGAACACATCTGCAAGCTAGCTAATGCGCCCATGCACATGCAGGCATGTTATGCCCTGTACACGCGATAGGATTTTCCGTCAAAAAAAGTTGGATGTGAGCTTTTGATCGGCTATTCCGACCGTGTGTATGCTCCATCCAACATTTTCTGTTAGAATTTCCGCCAGCAAAAGATTGAGAGCAGGTTCTCTATTTTTCCACCGAAAAAAGTTCTTGTCTGAAATTCCACTCGTCTGTATGCAATTCCTATTGAACTTCATTGATCTCAACTCGTCGTACTTTGGGGCAGTGCACCTCGCCCCAAAACACCCATCCCCCCATGTTGAGGGCATGCGGCCTGGTATGGTTCAGCAGAGGGGTGGCGCCCGCTTGTTGCCTCCCTTTCCTGACCTGCCAGGCTGCATGCTCAGGTAAGAGTCTGGTATAGATTTAGGGGGGAACCCCACTTAATTTTTTTTTAAATTGGCGTGTGGGGGGGTCCCTCCGAATCCATACTAGACCCGAAGGTGCCGTTTTTTTCCTCAATTTTTTTTACATTCAGCTGTCAGTAGGGAACCCTGCTGACAGCGGATGACTCATCGGATGTTAAGGATGCAGCGGCCAGCTTCCCGGCCCCTCCTTAGCAACCAGCTATATACAGCGTGTTTATAGTCTGTTTACAGAGAAAAGAAAACGTAAAAAACGCATAATGCATGAAACCGGCATGCAAAAATGCATAAAAAACAAGGGTTTAAAAAAGCAAAACGCACTGCAAAACGTGGCTGAAAAACGCATCAAGCACAGCCACATAGATGTGAACCTAACATGTTAGCTGTAGTACTGCTTTATTTTTTTAGTCAAGGCCATGTAAATCTGCTAGTCTAATGCCGCGTACACACAATCATTTTTCGGCATTAAAAAAACGTTTTTCAAAAATTTCATTTAAAATTATTGTGTGTGGGCTTCACATCATTTTTCTGGTTCTGAAAAACGAAAAAAAAAAAAAAATCGAACATGCTGCATTTTTAACGTTGTTTTAAACGATGTAGTTTTTCGGGTTGTTAAAAATGATCGTGTGTGGGCTAAAACGACGTAAAAAACCTGTGCATGCTCAGAAGCAAGTTATGAGATGGGAGCGTTCTGTTAAAACTACCGTTCATAATGGAGTAAGCACATTCATCACGCATAACTTAGTTTTTTCGACATGCTGAAAAACAACGTTTTTTTTCCATGCTGAAAAATGATCGTGTGTACGCGGCATAACACCACCGTCACCCTAGAATGAAAATACTGCAGTTCAAAGGTGTCTGCTTTACTACTTCAAACATCAGTACCTGACCTCACAAATGCTCTTTTAGCTAATTGGCCACAAATTCCCACAGACACTCCCCAAAGTCTTGTGGAAAGCCTTTCAAGAAGGGTAAAGGCGGTAATAAGCGCAAGGGTGTGGGGAAGGGGGCAACATAGTAATGACTATGTGTTTTAAATGGAATATGATAGTTTTCCCCAAACTTTTCACCTTATAGTATACAGTGCCTTGAAAAAGTATTCATACCCCTTAACATTTTCTAAATTTTGTCATGTTACAATCAAAAACGTAAATGTTTTATTTGGTTGGGATTTTATGTAATAGACCAACACAAAGTGGCACATAATTGTGAAGTGGAGGAAAAATGAAAAATGGTTTCCAATTTTTTCTTACAAATAAATATCTGAAAAGTAAGGCTTGCATTTGTATTCAGCTCCCTTTACTCTGATACCTCTAACTAAAATCTAGTGGAACCAATTGCCTTCAGAAGTCACCTAATTAGTAAATAGAGTCCATCTGTGTGTAATTTAATCTAAGTATAATTACAGCTGTTCTGTGAAGCCCTCAGAGGTCTGTTAGAGAACCTTAGTGAACAAACAGCATAATGAAGGCCAAGGAACACACCAGACAGGTCAGGGATAACGTTGTGGAGATGTGTAAAGCAGGGTTAGGTTATAAAAAAATATACCAAGCTTTGAACATCTCTTAGAGCGCTGTTCAATCCATCATCAGAAAATAGAAAGAATATGCCACATGGCCCATAAAAACTCTGGAGGAGCTGCAGAGATCCACAGCTCAGGTGGAAGAATCTGTCCAGAGGACAACTATTAGTCCTGCACTCCACAAATCTGGCCTTCATGGAAGAGTGGCAAGAAAAAAGCCATTGTTGAAAGAAAGACATAAAAGGTCCAGTTTGCAGTTTGCGAGAAGCCATGTGGGGGACACAGCAAACATGTGGAAGAAGATGCTCTGGTCAGATGAAAATTGCTCTGATCAGAAATTGAAATTTTTGGCCTAAAAGCAAAATGCTATGTGTGGCAGAAAACTAACACTACACAGCACCCTGAACACACCATCCCCACCGTTAAACATGGTGGTGGCAGCATCATGTTATGGGGATGCTTTTCATCAGCAGGGACAGGGAAGCTGGTCAGGGTTGATGGGTAGATGGATAGAGCCAAATACAGGGCAATCTTAGAACAAAACCTGTTATGATCGGAAATTCCGACAACAAAACCGTTGATTTTTTTCCGACGGAATGTTGGCTCAAACTTGTGTTGCATACACATGGTCACATAAATGTTGTCGCAAATTCCGACCGTCAAGAACGGGGTGACGTACAGCACGTACGACGAACAAAAGAAAAATAAAGTTCAATAGCCAGTGCAGCTCTTCTGCTTGATTGATTCAGAGCATGCATGTTTTTTTTATGTTGGAATTGCATACACACAATCGGAATTTCCGTCAAGAACTTTTTTGGTCAGAGAATTTAAGAACCAGCTCTCAAATTTGTGTTGTTGGATTCCGACAGAAAATTTCCGATGGAGCATACACACGTCGGAATTTCCGACCAAAGGCTCACATCGAAGATTTCTTGTCGGAATTTCCCAACCGTGTGTACACGGCATTAGATTCTGCAAAAGACTCGAGACTGGGGAGGAGGTTCAGCTTCCATCAGGACAACGACCCTAAAAATACAGCCAGAGCTGCAATGGAATGGTTTAGATCAAAGCATATTCATGTGTTATGCCTCGTACACTCGACCGTTTTTCCCTACGAGAAGACTGCAATTTTTTAGATTGGTCGGGAAAACGGTCATGTGTATGCTCAATTAAAGTTTTACTGATGAGAAAACTGGCCGCAAAAAAATTAGAAGTTGCTCTATTTTTTCCCGTCGTGTTTCTCGTCAGTCTTTTTCTCGTCGCGAAAAGCGCTTGTGTGTATGCTTTTTCAAAGGGGAAAAAAACGTGCATGCTCAGAATCAAGTATGAGACGGGAGCGCTCGTTCTGGTAAAACTAGCATTCGTAATGGAGGTAGCACATTTGTCACGCTGTAACGGACTGAAAAGTGCGAATTGTCTCTTACCAAACTTTTACTAACATGAGGATCAGCAAAAGCAACCCAAAGGGTGGCACCATTTGAATGGAACGTTCCCTTTATAGTGCCGTCGTACGTGTTGGACATCACTTGGCATGTCAGGAAAACCGGTCGTGGGTAGAGGGCATCAGAATGGCACAGTCAAAGTCCAGACTTAAATCTAATTGAGCATCTGTGGCAAGAATTGAAAATTGCTGTTCACAGACGCTCTCCATCCAATCTGAAAGAGCTTGAGCTATTTTGCAAAGAATGGGCAAAAATGTCACTCGCTATATGTGCAAAGCTAGTAGAGAAATACCCAAAAAGACATGCAGCTGTAATTGCAGCGAACGGTGGTTCTACAAAGTATTGATTCAGGAGGGCTGCATCCATATGAATGCCACACTTTTCACATATTTATTTGTAAAAAAAATATTAAATCATTTATAATTTTCCTTTCACTTCACAATTATTGTCCACTTTGTGTCGGTCCATCGGTCCCAATAAAATTACATTTACATTTTTGGTTGTAACATGACAAAATGTGGAAAATTTCAAGAGGTATGAATACTTTTTCAAGGCACTGTATGAGTATGTGCATACATACATTGTTATATGTGTATAGTATATAAGCATGTGCTCAAAGCATATTCTAAGTACTGAGCTGGCTGAAAAAACAAAATAAGAAAAAATTGTGTATATTGAAAAACAACATTCATTTATTGTACAAAAGATAAATACATAATCAAAAGAGATTAGATACTATCATGATTTTCAAACATTTAAAAACATGGAGATGAAATCTGAATTATCGAGTGATACTGTCCATCATCTAATACAAAACCACCAGATCAACTGGTGGCAGTAAATGCGGGTAATCCCATGTTTTTAAATGTTTGAATCTTTTGATTATGTATTCATCTTGTGTACAATAAATGAATGTTGTTTTTCAATATACACAATTTTTTCTTATTTTGTTTCTTGCCTAAAAAATCCCATCCTTAGAGGCTATTTCATTTTTTTCAATTGCACAAGGGATTATGGCAACTACATGTCCCTCTACACGAGCCGGTCTTTTTCAAAGTACTGAGCTGGCTAGAAAGCCATCCAAAGAAGAGAAGGTATATGGTAAATTCAGGTCTTTGTGTTAGCTATCTATCACATTTTTTAATATATTTTTTTTATTTTGTAAGTATACATAAAAACCTGCCATTAGAGAGAAAATCAATTAAAGATTATGCATTAGTCACATATGAAATAAGCATAGAAACACAGTGAAATATGAAATAACAGCAGTAACTACTCAAAATCAAAAATGTATTATTTTGCAGCTCACCAATCATTGGATGTTATTACAATGATTAATTCTTAGCATTCAGATATTCAAACAGTCAATTACACTGAAAGAGTATCTTAGTGGATGGAAAAAACATGGCAGAAGTGATGTCAATGCAGAACCGGAAGTGCCCAGACCGCCATCTCGGTTTCTAGTTTTTCATTAATTTCAATACATGTGAGCATTCTCGTATGCAGTAAAGAATTTTTTTTCATATATTTCTGTACTATGGCTGGTATTATGCTTCTTTTACATGATTATTCTGCACTTTAAAGAGCACGATATCTAATCTGGAGTGAATACGCTAAATTGGAAAAGGAGGTTATATTAGCAAGAGAAAGTCCAGTGACATACAGGCATGAATTTAGTTAAGGTATGTCAGCATGAGGATTGAAGCATGCCGACGGCAGTGCACGGGTTGATATGTTTTAACACGTTTGAACACATTTGGCATATGTAAACGCAATTATTTATATAGCATCTCATTTGACATAATGGTATTACACTGTTGTTTATATGTTTTGTTTTTAATTGGTGTTTCACAAAGACTGGTGAAGTAGGAGAATGCTTGGATGGAGAGGAGGAAGAACGAAAATTTGTTGATGGATATTTGAAGATTGTAATGCCGCGTACACACCATCGCTTTCTGCGATGGAAAAAAACGTCATTTTCAAAAACGTCAATTTAATTGACTGTGTGTGGGCAAAAACGTCGTTTTATGTCTTGTAAAAAACGACAGAAAAAAATTGAAGCATGCTTCAATTTTATGTGTCGTTTTTGGCCGACGTCGTTTTCTGTGTTCTAAACATTGACCGTGTGTACGTAAAAACGTCGATTTAAGCCCGCGCATGCTCAGAAGCAAGTTAGGAGACGGCAGCGCTCATTCATGTAAAACGACTGTTCAGAATGGAATCAGCACATTCGTTAAGGTGTTTTTCAGCTTATAGACAAGAAAAGAAAGCGCTTCTTTAACCCCTGCTTTTAACTGCTACCCAGAAATGGACGTTTGTTGCGGCTGATCTTGTTACATAGTTATGACAAGCTTTTAATTAGTTTCTTTCTTGTTTGATAATGTTTATGTTTGTGTTCTGTTATTTAGTTGTATCTTCCATCTTAAACATTTTAAATATATATATTGGTCCACCTTTGTTTTTCTTATATTATTTTTTGTCACCAATTTGATTTGTAATCTCTATTTTGTGTTTATTTAGGAGTGTGTGAAGTGTCTGCAACAACCTAATTTTTTAGTTAACTCACCCACAAGCATGTTTTTTTACCTTGTTAATGTTTGCATTATTTATTTTGTAATGGGTCTGCCCACTCAATAATGATCTCCAAAATCTACAATAAAGAAACATGGTGAAATTTGGCTGAAAAATAAACATTTATTTTAGTCTTCCTAAAAATTTGCAAAAAAAAGGTGGCAACCCAAAAACACAACATAATAAAAACAAAGATGCCAAGGTAGGCAGCACATTAGAGCATGCTTGATTTTTTCTGAAAACAAGGGTCCCCGAAGCCACAAATACAGCCTGTGAGTCCACATTAAAATTCCATCAGGGGCACCGTATTATTTCTTGGGCTTTTTCTTCCCAGCAGCCTTTCCTGCAGTCTTCCCTGCAGCCTTCCCTGTAGCCCGAGTCCTTGGGGGCTGGGTTCCTGGAGGAGATGAGGTGGCAGGAGCCAGAGCAGCCTCATGAAGTGGAGGAGCAGGAGCAGGTGCAGGAGCAGGAGCAGGAGCAGGAGGAGCAGCAAGGACAGGAGGAGCAATCCGCACAATGTGGGTGTCGTCATCGAGCTGCCCCAGGGATGCCATGGTTATGGCTTGGAAGATGAGGAGTTCGCAGCGCACACGCTGGCTCTGCTCCAGATTGTACAGCTTGGCTGCAATGAGCGCTGCGAACCCCTCAACTTCACTGGGTGGCTCTCGGATGGCTGCAGTAGCTTGGCGAAGCAGGCCCTGGGTCTCCTCCTCCATTTGTCGCATACTCCTGAGCCGTTTATTGGGATTGCGGAATGGAGGGATCCGGGAGATGGTATCCCGCCGGCGTGCCTCCTGGGTCCCACTGGGGCCTGCCACCTCCTGGCTCCCAGTGGGCTCTGCCACCTCCTGCCTTGCAGTTGGCCCTGGCTCCTCCTGGCTCCCTGTGGGCCCTGTCTCTTCCTGGCTCCCTGTGGGCCCTGGCTCTTCCTGGCTCCCTGTGGGCCCTGGCTCTTCCTGGCTTGGGTCTGCCTGTGTATCAAAAAAAGGAACATATGTTATTTGTGTTTGTCATTAATCACACACATTTTTACAATCATGAGTGATGCAAATTGAATGTCAATATATATTACACACAGGGTCGCCATCCCTAATTATGTGGCCCCTTAAACACCTTCAGACATGGTCCCCCTGGAATTATGTGGGTTGTTGCATGCCTAATTTAGCAAATAAGTGGCCTTTTCCCCAAAAAATATTTTATTCAATTTAGTGTCAACTAGATAGTACTCAAAAAGGGTGTCTTCCATCTGGGACCCCTTGCAGGTGTATTGCGTTACTCCCCCCTACTGGCCTATCTGAAAATGCCACCCACTCCTTCATAAACATTATTAATTTGCCCATTTTGACCCCATCATGTTTTCCCACTACTGACTATTGATCCTATCCCTAAACTTACGAGATTCACATAGAATTTAGAACAATAGTAACATACATTTAACATTATTACTATACTTGTCATATACTAACTAAATTCATACAAAAAACACATACCATTCTCCATGGCTCACAATTGGGGTCCTCCAGGAACTCTTCCTCTTCCTCCGAGCTTGCCTGCTCTTGTCTGCAGGGAACACTGGAGGATTGGCTGCTGGGAAGCTGGGAGCTACCTCTTGGGGGAAGGGTAGACATGGATGCCCTGGTCTCAATGTGGTCATCCAGGAACTGCAGCTGACTATAGTACCACAGGGTTGGTTTGTATATGGAGTCAGCTGCAGCCCCAGACCTCATTGAGGCCAGGACTTGGACCCGTTGGGCCCTGTAGGTGCCCCTGATGGAATTTAGTTTGCTTTTCTCAGTGTCTGTTGTGGCGTTGGGGACCCTTGTTTTCAGAAAAACAAGCATGCTCTGTCTAGCTTTTTCCCTGGCATCTTTGTTTTTATTTATTGTGCTTTTGGTTTGCCACAGAACAGGATGTTCCTTCCATTTTTGTATGAATTCTGTCAGGAAATCAGCATCCTTGAAGGGATCCATTCTTTCTGCACATGAAACAGAAGCCAAAACATAATGTAATTAAAGCCACTAGCTTACTTCCCCTAACTAGCCCACAAACTCATTCCCTATTCACTATAATAAAGTCGGAATAAAAAACTTACGTCTCGTCGTTATGAAAGATCGTGATTTACGCCTTCTTCCACAGACTATGCACGCCGTTTACAAACACGTCCCATCCCTTTTACACTACGCACGCGTGACGCTCCGCACGACACCCCGCCCCTGACGTTCGGTATCGTCCTTTCCACGCCCCTTCTCTGTCGTTTGGTGAGGGAGAAAAGATGGACAACATGGAGGTGTATTCTAGCTCAAGCCAGGAGGCAGGCCAGGCCCAACCACGCCGCAGATTCCGCTGCAGAGCCTCCAATATGAGTTTTAACGAAATGGTGGAGATGGTCTCCATATTGAGGAGGGAGGACTATGATGCCAAGCATGGCCCCTACATGCATCCCAATAAAGTTAAAGCCCAAATTATGGAGAAGGTCATCCGTAGGCTCCAGCGGAAGTTTGGGAAAACCAGGAGCAGAGAGCACCTGCGCAAAAGGTGGTCGGATTTAAAAAAAAGGGAACCCCACCAACTTTACAAAATTAATATGGTGATTCGAAGAAGAAGTAAGTTTTTTCCATGTGTATTAATTATTTTGGTGTGTTCTTTGTGCCATTTTTTTTTTTTCCAGGTTGACCATAAAATGAATATTATGAACGTGGACGCATGATGCAGTCGTCGTAGTCGTCGTTCATTCGCTGACTTTCAATAATCCAATACCATATTAATGAGAAATGGCCTCATGAGGTGGGGACCCAAACCAAAAGCCTCATCTGCAACAAACACGAAGGGCAGACCCTCTTCGTTCTCCTCCGCAGGTGGCAATCCTAGGTCCTCCGACCGAAGCCATTGGGCGAACTCCGTCTCCGCAAAGACACCGCCGTCCGACATCCGGCCATTTTTCCCAACATCCACGTACAAGAACTCGTAATTGGCAGACACCACCGCCATCAAAACAACGCTGTGGAACCCCTTGTAATTGAAGAAATGGGATCCACTATGGGGTGGGGGCACAATGCGGATGTGCTTGCCATCAATGGCTCCTCCGCAGTTCGGAAAGTTCCAACGCTGGGAGAATTTCGCTGCCACAGTCTGCCATTCCTGTGGCGTGGTGGGGAACTGGATAGAAAGAAAATAAAAAATACATTCAAACAAAGATTTTCAACAGAATATAGCTAAAATTACAAGGGATCCCACCAACAATTCCACAAAAAAGGTTAGTATTAAAAAATAACATGTGAACACTAAGCATATTAATCACCCCCTCTGATGTTCAAAAAATATATTTAGGGGGAGTGGGGCCCAAGATGAGTTTCTCACATGAGAAACAACCCCACAACAAAAAAAAAATTATAATAAAAATAAATATTATTATGTAGTTCAAAAATCTAGGGGAGGGGGTTTGGACAATGGAGGCCACAAATAAACGGGGATATAGGGACACACAAAATGCAGCACTACAATGGAGGCCACAAATAAACGGGGATATAGGGACTATGCTAGGTGGGTTTGGCCACAACATAGAATGATGGACAGGTTGGCCAAATTAAATAAACATGTAGGGCTTTACAAATTGTGTAGAACAGCATACATAGAGACAAAGTCAGCATTCTGAGCATATTAGAAACATTTATTTTTTTATTTTTTTGGGACATAGTTTGACCATTGAAAGAACACCACTTACCTTAACATAGTCCTCCTGAAGGACCTGAATGATGGCCGAACAGGTCTCCGGGATTATGAGGCCCAGAGCCTGGGGGGAGATGCCCGTTGAGAACTTCAAGTCCTGCAGACTTCTCCCTGTTGCAAGGTAGCGCAACGTAGCAACTAGCCTCTGCTCAGCAGTGATGGCTTCCCGCATAAGGGTGTCCTGCCTGGTGATATATGGCGACACCAAAGCCAAAAGCTGCTGAAATACGGGGTCAGACATCCTAAGAAAATTCCTGAAATCATCAGGGTTATTTTCTCGGATCTCCCGCAGCAGAGGCATATGAGAGAACTGGTCCCTGCGTAGCAACCAGTTCTTGGTCCACAACCTCCTCCTCACCCTGTTCATGGACCGTCGCTGGGATGCAGCACACATCCTAACAGCAAGCACAGCACGATCTCGGCGACGAGTTCGTACCCGCAACATGGCTAGAAAACGGTCGTCAAATCAGATCAGACTAAAAATAACGCCCTGAAGTAAAGAATGACCTTTGAAGAACGACCTGCTAAACAGCACCGTGCACACAAAACGTAATGCCAAAACAAATACGTCCTTAGTACAAGCACTGTATCACAGATCCGACAACAAATAGACAAACTGTACGACAGAAAACGAAATTTAAAGCACAGTCACTGAAAATCACGAATCGTATCTCACCAAACTTTTACTAACACGCAGCAACACGATATCAGCAAAAGAGGCCGTCTTCCGCATGGAAACGACCCTTTATAGTGACGTCGTGCGTGATTGACGGAACTGCGCTGTGCTAGAGCGTTGTGAAAAAGCGATGGTGTGTATGCTACGTCGTTGTTCAAATTGAAGTTTGAAAAATGACGTTTTTTTAAAGCACATAAAGCGTCGCATTTTTCCATCGCAGAAAGCGATGGTGTGTACGCGGCATTAATAGTTTGGTAAGGGTATTTTGGCATGGGGACCTAAAATAGTGGAAAGCACTGGGCGAAGCACAATATCCATACATTTACATATACAGCGGGTACAATAAGTATTGAACTCATCGCCATTTTTCTAGGTGAATATATTTCTAAAGGTGCTATTCACAACATGTCTGTAACAACCCATGCAAGTTATGTGTATTAAAATGGAATCACACAGGGAAAAAGTATTTTACACACAGAGAAAGCGAAGTGCAAAAAGGCATGGAGAACCAAGACACCAGCTGAAATCTATCAGTAATTAGAAAGCAATCCTGCCCCTTGTCAGTGCAAATTAATATCAGCTGGTTCAGTACCACCTGATGTCCTATAAAAAGGTGTCTCATTACCAAGGTGTCACACAACAAACATCTCATGATGGGTAAAAGAAAAGACCTTTGCAACCTTATTGTTGCAAAACATACTGATGGCATTGCTCAGAAGGATTTCAAAATGTCTGAATGTTCCATTGAGCACTGTTGGTGCCATATTCCAGAAGTGATAAGAACATAATTTCACCATAAACCGGTCACGACCAGGTGCTTCTCGCAAGATTTCTGACAAAGTGAAAAGAATTATCAAAAGAGTTGTCCAAGAGCCAAGGACCACTTGTGGGAAGTTTCAGAAAGACCTGGAATTAGCAGGTACAATTGTTTCAAAGAAAACAATAAGTAATGCACTCAACCGCCATGACCTGTGTACACGCGCACCACACAAGATTCCATTGCTGAAGAAAAAGCATGTCGAAGCTTGTTTAACCTCCCTGGCGGTATGATTCTGTCTGGAATTACGTACCAAAAGCGGTACAATTATTTGCAAGGATATTTGGCATTTTATACTGTAGGCCTGTAATTCTTAGGAATAACTCACTTAAATCTGACCAAACAAGAATCTAATAGGCATCCCGGGTATGACTTTTTAAAAAAAACAAAATTATAAATTAAAATATAATAAATAATTATAAATAATTATAATAATATAATTCTAATAAAAATTATTCAATAATGTAATCAAATCAAAATCACTGAAATTTTCTCAGTTGCAAAATTGTCGCTGTCATTATTTTTTTTTTTATGACGAATTTCCCCACAAATTGCTATCGCACAATTCTGCAAGTGATAATAATTAATTATCGCTGTTTTCTAGCTGCTCTAAAACCATTTTTGACATAAAGGGACACTTTTGGTTGCTATGGACAATCTACAGTTTGCAGGGAGAAAGAAAGGTTTTTATTATATAAAATGACATGTAGGGCACTGGGCAGACCACTAGGGACAAGGGGGGTGTGTTTTTTTTTTTTACATACAGTACTGTAATCTATAAGATTACAGTATACTGTATGTATAGTGTTTGTTTACGTTTTTGAATTTGGCGCCGTTCTCCGCTCCCGTGCGTCGTAACGTCGCAGGGAACGGAGATCGGCGGCACAGGAGGACGCTGTGTGAATCGAGCGAGGTCCCGCTCGCTCACACAGCACGGTGACATCGCTGGATCCAGGACAAGGTAAGCCAGCGCACGCTGCAGGCTCTGCATACCTACCCCGAGCGTGACTCGGGGTTACCGATTTCAGCATTAAAAACCCACCCCGAGTCACGCTCAGGGATACCGCCAGGGGGGTTATAGTTTGTTGCACAACATTTAGACAAGCCTGTGAAATACTGGGAGAATATAGATTAAAATTGAACTCTTTGGATGCCATAATACACCCCATATTTGGAGGTCAAATGGCACTGCACATCACCAGAAAAAAAAAACAATACCAACAGTAAAGTTTGGAGGTGGGAACATCATGGTGTGGGGCTCTTTTTCAGCATACTGTACTGGCAAACTTCATATAATTGCAGGAAGGATGAATGAAAGAAGTGTACCAAAACATTCTTGATAAAAATCTTCTGCCATTTACCAGGATAATGAAGATGAAACAAGGGTGGACATTTTAGCAAGACAATGGACCATTACATGCGGAGTCCCTCAAGGATCACCCCTCTCACCTGTACTCTTCAACATCTACATCTGCCCGCTCCTCAAAATCATCAGCAAATAGTACCTACGCTACCACTCCTATGCGGACAACACTCAGCTTTACCTTTGAATCACCAACAAAAAAGACTTACACTGATCGACAATTGGATGACTGAAAGCTCCCTCAAACTCAACGGATCCAAAACAGAACTACTCACCCTTCACGCAAATAGGAAATCCAAATAGGATCAGTCGTCAGCGGTTCTCATCTGCTCCGCATGCTACGTAGACTCATCCCCTTCATCCCGGAAGAGGACACAGCAGTAGTGGTGGGAACTATCATCAACTCACTACTCGACTACACAAATTCCCTCTACTTAGGACTACCGAAATACCAGATTTCACGTCTACAAGTCGTCCAGAACACGGCAGCCAGACTGGTAACTGGTAAAAAGCCGTGGGAACCAATCTCCCCGGTCTTGAGGTCCCTCCACTGGCTGCCCGTACATGACCGGGTGACAATCAAGACACTCTGCCTCACCCACAAATGTACACAGTTTAACGCTCCTCAATACTTAAGCGAGAAAATAAAACCCTACGTCACCAAGCGCGTGCTCCGGTCAACCAACCAAAACCTTCTCCCAGTTCCTAAATCTTGCTACAAATCTAAGGGAGAACGTAGATTTTCGGTCCAAGGACCACGGCTCTGGAATGCTCTACCCACGACCGTCCGCTTGGAAGAAAACCATCAGGTTTTTAGGAAAAAACTAAAGACCTACCTCTTCTGAAAGACCTGTACAACTCTGGATGCCAAGCACCTTGAGGCGATTAAGTTCGCATTTGTAAAGCTATACAAGTTACTCACTCAATGATCCCAAACACAAAACTTAGGAAACTCTCAATTGGTTTCAAAGAAAGAAAATAAAGCAGTTAGAATGGCCCAGCCAATCACCCAATTGAAAATCTATGGAAAGAACTAAAGATCACAGAAGAGGCCCAGGGAACCTTCATGATTTGAAAACTGTTTGTGTGGAAGAATGGGCCATAATCACACCTGAGCAATGCACATTACTAGTTTCTCCATACATAGGCATCTTGAAGTCATTACTAACAAAGGATTTTGTATCAAGTATTAACTCAATTTTAGTTAGCGTGTTCAATACTTTTTCCCTGTGGCATTCCATTTTATTACACATAACTTAATTTCTGAACTTATTTGTTTTGATTTATTTGTATGTCTGGATTGCATGGGTTGTTAAAGACATGCAGTGAACAATTCATGTCAATAGCACCTTTAGAAATATATTTACCTAAAAAAATGATGACATGTTCAATACTTATTTTACACGCTGTATGTGTGAGCACAAAATTATAAGAGGTATTGAACATGTGTGTATGGATATACTACACTATATAGCTTTTTATTTATTTTTGGTGACACTAATCTGGAGTTTTGAGGGGGATTATTTGAGAAGAAAAAGAAAATGTCACCAGCACACCAGGATCTCCAAAAATGGGTCCAAAAACATTAATCACATAGTGTAAAAAAGAGGCAAAAGCGAAATTTAGGAGCCACGCAGGGTCCCTTCATCAAGCATGTGACATCAAGCACTTGTGTACACTTAATTTAAATATAAATTGTTTCGTACCTGGTTAACACTGCTAAATCATTCACAATGTCCCCAGCATAGTCATCAATTATATCGGAACTCACTGGTATTAGTCCCAAACTCTGTATTGTTTCCATGTCCACTTAATTGAAAAAATAAATGACAGAAGTAAATATAAATTAAAATGTAACTTAAAAAGTTATATATTTTTTGTAATTATTTAAACAACATTTAAACAAATTAAATGTAAGTACCAAAATAAAAATACTGAAATATTGGTTTTATGCTATTTACAAAAACAGTGAATTTTTTAATTCTCAAAAAAAAAAGCAAAACATTTTTTTATTGAGGATGAATAATTATTGCAGAGGATGCAATCCAATATTATCAATGTAAAGTAGATGTAATAGTAAGCTGAAAATGGAGCAGATTTGTGTAAATTAATTACAAGAAGAATGTCCAGCTGCAGCCAGCCACCAACTCAAACTTTTCAAATAGAGTTATTTAGGGGACAATTCAAGAGCAGGTCAAAGTTGCTCTGGGGGAGTCATTGGAAAACATCCAAGGAGTGTATTAAGACAGTCAGTGCAAAGCTTTGTATAATCTGTTGCTTGGTTTAAGTTGGCAAGATATCAGTAAATATGGTTTGAGGTTTGGTGAAATTCCGGACCCCGTCTTGTGGGCCCGTGTTGGTATCAAACAATTACAGAATATTGTGATATTGTGGGGGGGAGGAGACTCCTTAAATTTGTTCAGCTAAACTAGTATTTCTTTCGTTACTTACAGTTGTGGCATGCATTTTTAGCACGATTTAGCCCCTGTCTGAAATCTATTTGAAATTGTTTGTAGAAAGACCGAAAGCACTAAACAAATGTAGGACAGTTGGATGTCATTAATCCCTAATTTCCAGGGAGATGATTGGGATGATATGTGGGACTATCCTTTCAGTACTCTGGTGTTGGCACGGGATAGCTACATTCAATTTAAACTGCCCCTTAGAACTTATTATATTCCAGCAAGAGTAGCCACTATTTATGGCACTGATGTACCGCCTCTTCGGCTGATTTTGATCATATTTTTTGGTACTGTCAGCCGATACAGGAGTTCTGGACGGGGGTCACTCGTACTTTCCAAGACTTGCTTACCCTTCCAGTTCCCTTAACTTACTCGGTTTGTATGCTGGGCCTAGTGGAGTAGGTAGCACCACATAGGGCACAAAGGGCTGTTCTCTCACTTGCTATTTTTTATGTTTGCAAGGCCATCTTGTTATGCTGGAAGAAACCAGAGGTCCCTTCGTTAGCTTACTGGAAGGGCATCATTAATGAGGTTTTGCCTTTATATAAGGCCACATACTTGAGTAGGGGCTGCCCCAACAAGTTCTAAAAAGTATGGCAGTATTGGCTTCAGCCACTGATGCTCTTGGTTAAATTGTTTTCTTTAGCATTGCGGTAGCAGCCCTGATATACTTCTCCTCTCATATATGAATAGGAGTGTCTTGATCATGGGATCCTTACTGTTTTCATCTGGTTACTATTCAGTGATGTTGATGTACTCAGCTGATAGGGCTACTAGTCCTTGCTTGGTTTTCTTATGCACTTTAAGGAATGTTGCACAAATGGGAAGGGGGTACGGGTTGTTTCTTTTTTATACATAGTTCGTTTTCTATGTTAGCGAGGCTACCAACCTGATGAGAACTGTTACCAGGTTGTACCTTGTTATTTTTGTATGGGCTTTTTTCTTGTAAGAAAATGTAATAAAAAAAAATGACGATGGATGTGAAAAAAATCCATTTGTGGGGGATTGCTTTTTTGCCGCTAGCAATATGATAAATAATAGCTTACTGCTACATGCTGTGATTTTAGCTCCATGCAGCTCCAAGATACTCAGGATCCATGCCAGAGTTCAAGGAGTTTTTCTTTTCTTGAGGCATGCCCAAAAACTTGATGCAAGTCTGCAGAATCAGAACTGCACTTAAGATACAGAAAAAAGAGGGGGACTTTAAATGAGGCAATGAGTGGGTAGGTTCATCTGCCTCCATCCCTGTTATATATATATATATATATATATATATATATATATATATATATATATATAAAAAATACAATTAATTGATTAATTGAAGGAGTTGGTTGGGACTTTGTATGAAGCACAGCTAAGAAAGTAGGAGTATAAAATCACATGATTACGGATTCCAAAAAGATATACATTGAATAAAAAATATAACATGATAGACAAGAGTAACACCTTGACAATTTATTATACATGGAAAAATAGAAAGAAACTGCGCTAAAATAACAAAAAGAAGAAAAAGGAGAGAAAAAGACCTGCAACGAGGTCACAGTCTAATCCCTCCAGGTGCTGCGATTACCGTGTAAACAATAAATACAAGAAATAAACATAAGAAAAATATATAAATCGCGCTACCTCAACCAACCTTCTTGACAAACACAGATGTATGCAAGTGGGTAATCTCTAGTGATATATGTGAAAGGCTGGCTGCTATATCAAAAAAGTGACCTATGATGGCAGTTAGGGTGCAACATGCAGCCACCTCTAAATCCCTCAGCAATCATAGTGATAGTGATTTCAAAGAAAAACAAAACAAAAAAAAACAAAAAACAAAAACAAATGACGCTTGGATCAAAAACCATCAACTAAATATGAATTTTGGCTTTGATTGGATTAATAAACAGTCCGGAAGAAGTAATATCTTACAAAATGGACGTAGGGCGAGCGGCGCGCTGTCTTCACCCAAGAAGCTCCTAACGTTCCCCCAGTGGACGGGTGCCTGAGAGTTTCGGACTGTTTATTAATCCATTCAAAGCCAAAATTCATATTTAGTTGATGGTTTTTGATCCAAGCGTCATTTGTTTTTGTTTTATTTGTTTTGTTTTTCTTTGAAATCTCTATCACTATGATTGCACCATAGCGGCCATCATAGGTCACTTTTTTGATATAGCAGCCAGCCTTTCACATATATCACTAGAGATTACCCACTTGCATTTGTCAAGAAGGTTGGTTGAGGTAGCGCGATTTATATATTTTTCTTAAATTTATTATACATAATAACAAGATGATTCATAAACAATCTATTGGTAAAAGATGCATTGGTATATGGTAATAAAATTGTTCCAGTTCATGAAAGACATAATTATGTTAATAATAGTAATAATTAATAATAATGCTCCCTATCTCACGTCCTCTGGCCCTAGTGCGACCGTGGAACTGCGGCCTCAGCTCCCGTGGGATGTTTGTTTCTCCATGGCGCCCTCAGCTGTCAGTAACATCATTAAAGTATTTTATCCATGTTATTCGTAAGTAAGAGCGTTTGGAAATATCTACTCCACCTCCGCTCTATTCCTCCTCTGTGTCAAGCATCTGCTCATTTTGTAATTCTTTTATTCTACTATAGAATTATGCTTATGTAAATTGCTCCTGACGAGTAGATATCTCCACAAAACACGTAGAGCCCTAGCCTCATTTTACATCATACAATCATGCGATTCTGAGATTCAACAATATGAACGCTAGGAAATGTATTATTAATTATTACTATTATTAACACAATTATGTCTTTCATGAACTGGAACAATTGTATTACCATATATCAATGCATCTATTACCAATAGATTGTTTATGAATCATCAGGGATGGAGGCAGATGAACCTATCCACTCATTGCCTCATTTAAAGATCCAAAAACCCCTTCCTCTTCTTTTTTCTGTAATGATTCAAGGATGGAAGCACACCAGCAAATGGTTTCTATTTTGTTATTAATTACAACATTGCATTATGGCTCCTACTTGACACTGGACTACAAGGTTTACATTCTCTAATCCTTGATGTGCCTTCACTGTAGATGCCTGGAATCCCCGGGAGCTGCAACGTGCAGAGTGGCCCCTCCCTCCACCTCTCCCCTATAGGTCCGGGGAGGGAACCTGATGCACATCGACACCGTAATATGACGCCACAAGCCGATGTGCTGCTTTCAACCAGCGTCCAATATGAGGGGAGAGTTTGAGCGTCAATTGGCGAGTGACGCCATGCGTCCGGGCACTGGTGCCGCCTCCTCCCCCCCCACTTAAAATGCAGCGTGGCGTTGGCGGCATACCGTGGCTGCCTTTGGCCATTAAGACTACACGTGGGTGGAGCGCATAATTTCCCTCACCCTTCAGACCTCAGCACATCGGCCCTCACAAATTAATTTTGAGACTAATACACCCCCTTCCCCCTTTTTTGGTATTGCGTTGCACACATTTATTCTTCATATCTTTTATCAAATCCCCACAATTACACTCACATTGATATGATATGTGAGATGTACTATTTAGTATGTCCACTTTTTCCCTATTATTTGACCACATCACATATTTCTTGGACAATAGCCTTCAATTGGCCCAAGGACATTTTATCACACAAACACACTCACCTAATGCTTATTTTACAGTAACTGCAACTGTCACATTCACTGCAACTGTCACACACTCTAATCATTATTTAATCACCAACAGGGGACTACACCATCACTGATGCTCCCTATGTCATGTCCTCTGGCCCTGGTGTGACCCCGGAACTGAATCATGATGTTATTATGTATAATCAATTTTCACTTTACTATTATTTACCGTATTTTTCGGACCATAAGACGCACTTTTTTCCTCCAAAAATTTGGAGGAAAATGTCCCTACGTCTTATGGAATGAATATACATTAGGCCACCGCCCCCTGCCGCTGCCATACGTCATGAGAAGTAAGTGAGGGGCACAGAAATAAGGTACATCTTCACATGTGAAAGTTACTACGAGGAGCCCCCTGGTGGAGAGCTGTTGAGAGTCATCTGTCTCATGCGCTTGCGATCTCCTAATCAGAGATCAATACAGCTGGTAAGAGGCAGTATTATCGAAGGTGGTGGCTTTCCTATCTTCACGTTCTTCTGGAAGTTGGGAGATTTTCTTCTACACCGAATTCTTGAGACGCTGCTGCTATTTTGCGGATTATGATGTTTTTTGGACTTTATAAATACACATGTCACTGGGTTGTTGTGTTTTTTACATTGCATTTTCATTTTATTATGTTTGCATATATTAACAAATTTGAATTCAGCCATTGGTTTCCACTGATCTGGATTGCTAAAATCTGGGCTTAATTAGTATTGACACTCATCACTTGGGTTACTGTATTAATTTATATTATTCAATTTTCTCTATTAGAAAGGGATCTTTATATAGTCACTTGTTACAGCTTTTTCGTATCCATTAATGGATAGAGGAGGTAAGTCCATTGAGAGGTAGTGCCAAGGTTCTCTAGGAATGAGTATCGGGAGATAAGGGCCTGAAGTGAAGGTGCATTGGTAGTGGATGGGTAGGGCACCAATTATGCAAGCTCTTGTGTTGTCCTCTACATCCTTACTGATATTTGGCCACCAGCACAGATGGGAAAGAAACGTGATAGTTCTGTGGACATAGGGATTTCCAGAAAGCTTGGGGTTGTGGGCCAAATGTAGGGGCTTAGGGCCAGATTCACAGAGGAAATACGCCGGAGTATCTACTGATACTCCGGCGTATTTTCAAATTTGCCGCGTCGTATCTTTATTTGTAATTCACAAAAAAGATATGACGGCTTTTGGCTAAGATCCGACAGGCGTACGGCTTCATAAACCTTCGGATCCTAGGTGTAATTTTCCGGCGGCCGCTGGGTGGAGTTTGCGTCGTTTTCCAGCGTCGGGTATGCAAATTAGCTGATTACAGCGATCCACGAAGATACGCGCGTTCGTCGCAATCTCTTGCGTCGCCGCTAGTCGGTTTTTCCCATCGCAAACTTAGGCCTGCTTTTTCATGGCTTACATTTAGAACAGCCATGTTAAAGTATGGCCGTCGTTCCCGCGTCGAATTTCAATTTTTTTTTTTTTGCGTAAGACGTCCGGGAATACGAAACGACGTAACGCACGCCGCCGTTCAAAAAATACGTCGGGGCGCCGTAATTTCGCGCAAAGCACGTTGGGAAATTTTCACACGGAGCATGCGCAGAACGTTCGGCGTGGGAACGCGCCTAATTTAAATGGTACACGCCCCATTTGAATTAGGCGGGCTTGCGCCAGACAGCTTTACGCTACGCCGCTGCAAGTTTACACGTAAGTGCTTTGTGAATCAAGCACTAACGACGAAAACTTGCGGCGGCGTAATGTAAAGGGGATACGTTACGCCGCCGTAAATATTCGTGAATCTGGCCCTTAGTTCTTAGCTCCAGAGTCTTGCCTGGAGAAATAGTGGATTCCTGGATGGAGGTTAGCGCTAGGGTGCAAATGGTGTAATAAGGAATTCTGGCTTAGCTGCAATCTTGGGAGTCAAATGAGCTTGAGAGGGCATCCACTTTGGAAATTGACAGTCCAGGTCTTGAAAAATATTACAAACTCAAACTTAGATAAGAACAAGGACCATTGAGTTTGCTTGGGTTTGCCTGGGATTTAGGCAACTGGAGTTTTTTTAGGTTCTGTGTAAGTGGTAATTTGTTGAGGCAATCCTTCTAGGAGATATTGGCACTCCTCGAGTTCCAATTTTACAGCAAGCACGTCTAGATCTACAGTGGAATAAGTCTTCCCTGCTGGGAGGACCTTTTTAGACAAGAAGATGCATGGGGCTTTACTAGGTACTCATATTCGCCAAGCCTAGTATTAAATACAGTCTTCCATTGGTCTCTCTCGCTTTAATGCTAATCAAGTTGTTTACTTCTTATGAGTACTTGAACTGTACAGAGGCAATTGATAAGCTCTGTAAAAATGGGCAACCGGTATCACTTTTTGACAGTGAAGGCATTAAGCCCATGGTTATTAATACAGGAGCAACCTTTTTTGCAAAGAAGTCTCCCATCCTAGCAGTATAACAATATATGCCTTTTTAGAGATCCATGGGACACTAACAGGATATACCTAACCACTATAGGATGTACTGTAGAGCCCAGAATTAGGTCAATGGTGCAATTGTAGGGATGGTGCAATGATAGGTAATCTGTGTTTTGTTTAGGGAAGACATCTTGGAAATCCTTATAATGAGCTAAAAAGTTATGTTACCCCAGAGCTAGTCAAAGGCTTCTCTGGCATGACCTTTGCAGGACAAATGGAATGACAGGAATGACATACAGACAAGTAACTGGGAAGAGAACAAATCCAACACTGGAGAGGGCCAGGATGAGTGTAGAAATGGCTTGTGGCAGAATGAGGCAGGAGAGGGTCTAATGGTGCAGCAGTCCTCCTTGGTTCCACTTGTCGTGCATAGGGCAGCCCATTCACTTGAATAGACTGCGCTTTTTGCGTTTGTTGAGGAAAAGAAGCACAGGGACCAAATTTTGGCACTGAGCCAGGGGCGATTTTACACATTCATTTTACTGGGACCCTTGTGCATTTTGACATGTGACAATCGCAGTAAAATTGCACATCATTTGGGGTGCCGTTCAGGATGAATGGCACTCAAACACACATCGTGGTTGTTCCCACAATTTAAATTTGCTGACAGAATTGCACTGATTCTGCCCATGATTCCTAATCACCCCAGTGTGAACAGGGTTTAAGAACAACAACACCAACAAAATCACCATGCTCAGATTCCTCATGTTGCCTGTCAAATTTTCTAAATAATGAGCACACCATCTTCTAAAAGTGCAATATTTATAGTATAAACACAACATTATGGCAGAAAGATATATTCCTTCAGATGTATAAGCTTTCTTTTTCCTCTTGCAGGCCAACTGTGCTATATGCTGGGTGTTTGGTGTGCTCCTGCACCTTTAAGGAGGGGTGGCTCCCCTTCAGTCCACCTGCCCCTATCTATCCATTAAAATGCATGTGCCTCCATTGTGGGGACACTCATTGTTTAGTGTTAGGACCACAGATTACAGGGTGCCTTGGCGCGGCTCTGTGGCTCACGCATGTGTTTGCAAATGCGTGCGGACAAAACCCCTGTTTTTAACGCATACTGTTAGACAGGTTAATTGGTTGTTCTGCGAGCTGGTCGGTAAGTAGGCTTGGTTTTTCCCTGGGCATTCCCCAGGTTTTTTTGTTATCTGCTTCAGTCTTCCAATGCTACTTACTGCTATGGCCAGCTATAGATGGGGCGGTGGACATGTTTATGCCTCACCTGTGGTGCTTGTATTGGTCCAGCAACACACCAATACCTTTGCAGCCATTGTGCTATATGCTGGGTGTTTGGTGTGCTCCTGCACCTTTAAGGAGGGGTGGCTCCCCTTCAGTCCACCTGCCCCTATCTATCCATTAAAATGCATGTGCCTCCATTGTGGGAACACTCATTGTTTAGTGTTAGGACCACAGATTAAAGGGTGCCTTGGCGCGGCTCTGTGGCTCACGCATGCGTTTGCAAATGCGTGCGGACAAAACCCCTGTTTTTAACGCATACTGTTAGACAGGTTAATTGGTTGTTCTGCGAGCTGGTCGGTAAGTAGGCTTGGTTTTTTTGTCAACTGTGAATTATCCTGAGGAAGCAATAGCATCTATAGAAATTGTTAGGTATAACAAGAGCCTGAGGCCCCATACACACGACCGGTTTTCTCGGCAGAATTCAGCAAGAAACTCGATGGGAGACGTATTCTGCAGAGAAAACCGGTCGTGTGTACACTTTTCGCCGAGGAAACCGACGAGGATCTTGTTGGGCCAAAAAGAGAACATGTTCTCTTTTTCCTCGTTGGGCAATGGGAAAATTTGGCTCGCCGAGATCCTCGACAGCTTCACAAGGAACTCGACGAGCAAAACGATGAGACAGGAGCGCTCCTTCTGGTAAAACTAGCATTCGTAATAGAGATAGCACATTCGTCAGAAAATCTTTTTGTCTGCCCTCCCTTTGGGGAAAAGGTGGATTTGGGAAGTCTGTATGCCTGATTTTCACCCCCAGGGCTGGAACCCAGGCCTATATGGTATCACCCTCTGTTTCAGAAGGCAGGCCTAAGAACATATTTTGCTAGAGTCAGCACTTTAACAGAGTTACACTTTAACTTCTTGTTTTGGGGATGATGTGCACCAGTTCTATGTGTTGCTTTTAAATGGTGAAACCCCCAGAACCCAACAACTATTAGCCAAGAAACTGTAGGACGTTGAAGGTTCTAGATAATCCACCACCTTTGCCTTCCTGTCCTACTTACCAAGTTCAAGCAAAGTACTGAATATTGCTTCAAGGGCAGGTAAGTGTGACCTATCCTGGATGTGAGGATTGTTCTATGGGGTCCTCAGGACTGTTGATGTTATACTTTCACTTATTGGTGGCTCAATATCTAATTACCCAGGTTCTACTACAATGTGGAGATGTAAAGGCTTAAAGCTAAGAGATCATCTCACATGAGCCTCCACACCCTAAAATTTTTGTAAATATTTAATTATATCTTTTCATGTGACAACACTGAAGACATTACACTTTTCTACAATGTAAAGTAGTGTACAGCTTGTATAACAGTGTACATTTGTTGGTCCCTCAACATAACTCAACGCAGCCATTATTGTCTAAACCCCTGGCAACAAGTGAGTACACCACTAAGTGAAAATGTCCAAATTGGGCCCAAAGTGTCAATATTTTGTGGGCCACCATTATTTTCTCCCTTCTGCCTTAACCCTCTTGGGTATGGAGTTCACCATAGCTTTACAGGTTGCCACTGGAGTCCTCTTCCAATTCTCCATGATGACATCACAGAGCTAGTGGATGTTAGAGACCTTGCGCTCCTCCACCTTATATTTGAGGATGCCCCACAGATGCTCAATAGGGTTTAGGTCTGGAGACATGCTTGGCCAGTCCATCACCTTTACCCTCAGCTTCTTTAGCAAGGCAGTGGTCATCTTGGAGGTGTGTTTGGGGTCGTTATCATGTTGGATTACTGCCCTGCGACCTAGTCTCTGAAGGGAGGGGATCATGCTCTGCTTCAGTATGTCACAGTACATGTTGGCATTCATGGTTCCCTCAATGAACTGTAGCTACCCTGTGCCAGCAGCACTCATGCAGCCCATAGACCATGACACTCCCACCACCATGCTTGACTGTAGGCAAGACACACTTGTCTTTGTACTCTTCACCTGGTTGCTGCCACACACGCTTGACACCATCTGAACCAAATACGTTTATCTTGGTCTCATCAGACCACAGGACCTGGTTCCAGTAATCCATGTCCTTAGTCTTCTTGTCTTCAGCAAACTGTTTGCAGGCTTTCTTGTGCATCATCTTTAGAAGAGGCTTTCTTCTGGGACAACAGCCATGCATGGTCTAAGCACTGACAGGCTGACCCCCCACCCCTTCAACCTCTGCAGAAATGCTGGCAGCACCCACACGTCTTATTCCCATAGACAATCTCTGGATATGGCGCTGAGCATGTGCACTCAACTTCTTTGGTCGACCATGGCGAAGCCTGTTCTGAGTGGAACCTTGGCCACCGTGTTGCAGCTCTGTTTCAGGAGCTTGGCAAACTTCTTATAGCCTAGGCCATCTTTATGTGGCTCAACAATTCTTTTTTTTGCCATGAGGTGCCATGTTGAACTTCCAGTGACCAGTATGAGAGAGTGAGAGCGATAACACCAAATTTAACACATCTGCTCCCCATTTACACCTGAGACCTTGTAACACTAATGCATCACATGACACTGGGGAGGGAAAACGGCTAATTTTGCCCAATTTGGACATTTTCACTTAGGGGTGTACTCACTTTTGTTGCCAGCGGTTTAGACATTAATGGCTGTGTGTTGAGTTATTTTGAGGGGACAGCAAATGTATACTGTTGTACAAGCTGTACACTCACTACTTTACATTGTTGCAAAGTGTCATTTCCTCAGTGTTGTCACATGAAAACATATAATATAATATTTACAAAAATGTGAGGGGTGTACTTACTTTTGTGAGATACTGTATCAGTAATTAGAAAGCAATCCTGCCCCATGACAGTGCAAATTAATATCAGCTGCTTCAGTCTCAACTGATGGCCTATAAAAAGGTGTCTGATTACCAAGGTGTCACAGAAGAAACATCTCATGATGGGTAAAAGCAAAGAGCTCTCATAAGTCCTTTGAGGTGGTGTGAGGGGAGTACTCACTTTTGTGAGATACTGCATATACAGTATATATAGCACAGTTTTTTAATGTTTTATTTATTTACCATTAACTGAAGCATCCTCTGAAAGGAAGGGTCTTGTTGTTGTTCGAAGTTGATATGATTGTAATTGGTTTCCACACTGACTTAGCTGAAGTGTTGTATCCCAGATATGTCTAAACACCTGCTCAATCTCCTCACCGGTTTCCAAATGTATATCTGGAACACAATCTCCAAGGTAAAAAGAGAAAAGTCATTCTACCTCACATATAAAATATATCTCAATAGACAAAATACGTTAGGGAAAATGCATTGCAGATGTTACTAATAAATGCCCATACCATTGAAAATTAGACCTTTAAATGCAAACGGAAACATAGGCTAGCTGCTAAATACATGCATTTTTTTTTACCCAGGAATTGCTGCAGTACACTAGTTACCCTGGTCATTTTGTTAGTAATCTGGTGTTTCAGGAACCCATGATGATAGTGATGCAAGATAGCTATTCCAAAACACAATCACTCCTCCTCGATGTTACTCACAAATGGAGTAATCTGGAAGCCCCCTACCCATTCACCTAAAAAAAGTGTCAAAAATACAGAGGTTTTTAAAGTATTTCATTAGGGCAGCCCCACGGTGTCTTCTGATTTCTTCTCCCCTCTCCGGCTCTTCTTCCTCCTCCGCTGATGTCTTATGTCTCTGCCGGTTCTTCTGCACTCTCCGCTGATATGTTCTAGCCCTCTCCGGTTCTTCTCCATCTGTCTGCTGTCTTCTCGCTCTTTTGCCAGGTCTTCTCCTCTGTCTTCTCCCTCTGTTCTTTTTCCAATGTTGATTCGACGGGATCTCCCAGTGTAATGTTGGGTCCGCCATGTGCAATGACTTATATAGACATGGCCACCCGCCGACGTCATCCGGAGGCCCACCTCCTTATTATGTCATTGTCCCATCATGCCCTGGGTGGTGACGTCATAATGAGGCGGGGCCTCCGGATGATGTCAGCAGGTGACCCCGTAGTAGTGGCACAGTGGCACAGCACGCACCTAACATTAGAGCAGAAGATCGCGTTGAGTCAACATCAGAAGAAAAATAGAAGGAGAAGACCCAGCAAAAGAGCAAGAAGACAGCGGACAGAGGGGAAAGAACTGGAGAGGGCTAGAAGACATCAGTGTGGGGCAGAGAAGAACCAAAGAGGGGAGAAGAACTGGCAGAGGCAGAAGACATCAGCAGGGGAGGGAGAAGAGCCGTAGAGGGGAGAAGAAATCAGAAGAGACACCGGAGCTGCCTTAATAAAATACGTCTAAAACCCCAGACTCATTCACATAGAGTGGGGGGCTGGGATCTGGGGGCCACCTTTTCCAGACTCTGGTAGGTTACAGTCTCATGGAAAGGCTAGTTTTGACGCTTCTGTTGGTCAAGAGAGGAGCGATGGAGAAGGGGGCTGCCTCAGTGATGCATTTCAAAAAAATGTTAGTCCTCTGTGCCCAGGGCTGTCAGCTTCTTCATCCCATTGGCAGCGTCTGGATCATATGGTGGGAGATTATCTAGGGGTAAAAACAGACACGGAGAGCTTTCCAGTGGACGATCCACTGGCTTACTGGGTCATGAGAATAAACCACTGGCCAGAATTTGCCCAGTATGCAATTGAGCTGCTGGGCTGCCCTGCAAAAAAATTATTGTGCTTTCCGAACGGGTATTCAGTGCTGCTGGAGGTTTTGTGACAGATAAAAGAGCACGTCTTTCCACAGACTCCATTGACCGGCTGACATTTATCAAAATAAATCAGCCCTGGATTAGCAGCAGCTATCAAGCCCCTAATACCGATGTTGCCGAAAAAGTGTTTTCTGGATCTGGAATCTCTGCAAGACTGTCTACGTTTCCTAGCTTTGTGGGTGTTAATTTTATCTGGAAGAATTTTTTTGGTTTAGGTTTCATGGGCACAATTAACATCCAAGGACCAATTTTTCCAAATCTGTTTGACAGGTGCATATCATTAAAAATTTTGACAGCAAGGCCCAAAGCCCAATTTTTCCACACCTGCTATCCAAAGTCACCAGAATTTATCCCCAAAAATCTCTAATCTTGTGTCCAATGCACAAAATTGTGGCCTCATCATACAGACTGGCTCCCCAAGCCTTTGTTTATAAAATAAAGAAAGCTTGCATTGAAAATGTAATTTTATTGCCTTAATAAATGTCACTTTTGCTGTGGCACGTTCTTTACATGGTACAGATGCGCCACATTACAGGCAGAATAAGGGGACCTCCCAGGCACTATATTTAAAGGATTTTTTTCATTTTTATTGTTTCAATTTAAGCAGCAGTAAATCACTGCTCATTTAAAAATGATGGTTTTTACAAACCTTTTTTCATTCATACATGTCCAATAACTTACACCTAAGCCCTCAAAGTGGGCATTTTTAATTTTTCCAGTTTGGGTTTAATAGGCCAGTGTTCGGCCTATCTCTACGAGATACTACAAAAAGACATGACTCACAATCCAACACATTCTAAAGGTGTTCAATATTGTTGAGGTCTGAAAAAATGGCCCTCCCCAAACTGTTACCACAATGTTGGAAAAGCACAAAGGTCTACAAAGGGGGTTATTTACTAAAGGCAAATCCACTTTGCACTACAAGTGCACTGCAAGTGCACTTGGAAGTGCAGTCGCTGTAGATCTGAAGGGGACATGCAAGGAAAATAAAAAACAGCATTTTAGCTTGCACATGATTGGATGATAAAATCAGCAGAGCTTCCCCTCATTTCAGAGCTTCCCTTCTGAATCTACAGAGTCGGTCTACAGTGACTGCACTTTCAAGTGTACTTGTAGTGCACTTGTAGTTGAAAGTTGATTTGTCTTTAGTAAATCAACCCCAATGTCTTTGTACTGTATATGCAGTAGCAATAATAGGTACTATTATTTCACTAAAAGCACCTGAACTAAAAAATGTAAGAGGGTGTCAACATGCCTTCGGCCATTCAGTGTAGATAACTAAATACATACATAAAGAGCAGATTGTGTTCAATACATAGTAAAACACTTACCAGTGGACATCTCTTTTTCACAGTAATAGGCAATGTTTTTCAGCAGTAAATCATCACTGAGGTTGGATATATAAGTCCAGTTTATTGATTCAGCCAGTTTTTTACATTGAGTTCTTAGAAGGTTTAAGGCAAAAGCTTCACATCTTTTTAGCTAAAAAAAGTCCATACAGTCATAATTAAAGATACGTTTAACCACTTGCCTACCAGGCTAATTCAGTGTTGCCAATCTACCAGATTGAAATTTACTGACACAACACCCAAAATTTACTGGCACAGCCCAGTTTTTGCTGGCATTCCTAAAAGTTACAAAATTACAGTTTTAAGTGCAAATTCAAGTATTTAGGCTACAAACAAATACAATATGCAATTAGCAATATGATTTAAGATAGATAATAAGGCAAAAAACATATTTCTTATTTTATTTTCAATATAGTAATTAAGTAAGACAGGAGGGCAATAAATTAGAATGGGTGGCACACACACATAACATTTACTCTCACAGTGACACTGACAGAAGTGTGAAGCAGCACAGATGATGATGAGACCTCACTGACACAACACGTCCCCTCCTGAGTCACATTGACAGTCTCTTTCCAAGCCAAGTGGTCCCTCCAGTCCACTCCAGTCTAAACAGCGCTGACGGTCCCGGTCCCAGCCTGCCTTGATCCCATACCACAGACCCCCACACGAGGCTCTGGCCACTCTGCTTGACTCCATTGCACCATGACATCACACAACATGCTCAGGCACTGCCTCTGTCAGAGCCACCCAATTACACTGTAGCAGGCACCCAGATGGTCTCAGCCGGCTCCGGACCAAGCCGAGCATCACAGCTATATTTTTTACTGGAAACCTTTTACTTTTACTGGCATTTACTGGCAAGAGAAAATTGCCTGTTTTTTACCGGCTACCAGTAAAAATACTGACGGTTGGCAACCCTGGGCTTATTCTGACATTTTGCTCCTACATGTAAAAATCTTAATTTTTTTTGCTAGAAAATTACACAAACCCCCAAACATTATATTTTTTTTTTTTTTGCAGCAAGATGGCGGCCGTTGAAACTTTTTTTATCTTGCACGTATTTGTGCAGCAATTTTTCAAACGCAATTTATTTTGAAAAGAAAAACATAGTAAAGTTAGCCCAATTTTTTTTGCATAATGTGAAATCTGATGTTACGCCGAGTAAATAGATACCTAACATGTCACACTTCAAAATTTCACACACTCGTGGAATGGGCCAGACTTCGGTACCTAAAAATACCTATAGGCGACGCTTACATTTGTTTTACAGGTTACATGTTTTGAGTTACAGAGGAGGTCTAGTGCTAGAATTATTGTTACCTGTCACATGTGTGGTTTGAATGTCCTTTACATGTGGGTGAGACTGATGTATGCCTTTACTTCTGCAAAACAGTACAGGGGCACTTTAATTTTTTTTTTTTATTATTATTGTTAATTTTACTTTTATTTTTCTAGTTTGATACTTTCTATTTACATTTTTTTTTTTGGATCCCTTTTAATTATTAGGTTTTTAAAGTATTTTATTAGGGCAACTCCGCGATGTCTTCCGATTTCTTCTCCCCTCTCCGGCTCTTCTCCCTCCTCCGCTGATGTCTTATGTCTCTGCCGGTTCTTCTGCACTCTCCGCTGATATCTTCTAGCCCTCTCTGGTTCTTCTCCCTCTGTCCGCTGTCTTCTCGCTCTTTTGCCAGGTCTTCTCCTCTGTCTTCTCCCTCTGTTCTTTTTCCGATGTTGATTCGACGGGATCTCCCAGTGTAAAGTTGGGTCCGCCGTGTGCAATGACTTATATAGACATGGCCACCCGCCAATGTCATCCGGAGGCCCGCCTCCTTATGATGTCATTGTCCCATCATGCCCTGGGTGGTGACATCATAATGAGGTGGGGCCTTCGGATGACGTCAGCAGGTGACCCTGTCTCATGCCAATATAAGTAGTGGCACAGCACGCACCTAACATTAGAGCAGAAGATCGCGTTGAGTCAACATCAGAAGAAGAATAGAGGGAGAAGACAGTGGAGAAGACCCGGCAAAAGAGCGAGAAGACAGCGGACAGAGGGGAAAGAACCGGAGAGGGCTAGAAGACATCAGTGGGGGGCAGAGAAGAACCGAAGAGGGAAGAAGAACTGGCAGTGATTCACTATCCAAGGACCTCGGTTATGGAACGCTCTATCTGCAGACATTCGGTTGGAGGAAAATCATCGGGCCTTCAGAAAAAAACTTAAGACTCATCTATTCTAAAGCATGGCTGGACGACCACATTGGCTACATCGTCTTGAGGCGATTTAGTTTGCATTTATAGCGCTATATAAGTTACTCACTCACTCACTCACAAATAAATATCGGAAAAGCGTGGCGTGCATTTGTATTCAGCCCCCTTTCCTCTGATACCCCTAACTAAAATCTAGTGGAACCAATTGCCTTCAGAAGTCACCTAATTAGTAAATAGAGTCCACCTGTGTGTAATTTAATCTCATTATAATTACAGCTGTTCAGAGATTTGTTAGAGAACCTTAGTGAACAAACAGCATCATGAAGGCCAATGAATACACCAGACAGGTCAGGGATATATTGTGGAAAAGTTTAAAGCAGGGTTAGGTTATAAAAAAATATCCCAAGCTTTGAACATCTTACGGAGCACTGTTCAATCCATCATCCGAAAATGGAAAGAGTATGCCAGAACTGAAAACCGCTTTGTGTGGCGGAAAACTAACACTGCACATTACCCTGAGAACACAATCCCCATGAAACATGGTGGTGGCAGTATCCTGTTGTGGGGATGCTTTTCTTCAGCAGGAATAGGGAAGCTGTTCAGAGTTGATGGGATGATGGATGGAGCCAAATACAGGGCAATCTTTGAAGAAAACCTATTAGAGTATGAAAAAGTCTTGAGACTGGGGTAGAGGTTCACCTTCCAGCAGGACAAAGACCCTAAACATACAGCCAAAGCTACAATGTAATAGTTTAGATCAAAGTATATTTGTGTGTTAGAATGGCCCAGTCAAAGTCCAGACCTAAATCCAATTGAAAATCTGTGGCAAGCCTTGAAAATTGCTGTTCACTGACGCTCTTCATCCAATCTGACAGAGCTTGTGCTATTTTGCAAAGAAGAATGGGAAAAAAATCACCATCTAGATGTGCAAAGCTGGTAGAGACACCCCCAAAAAGACTTGCAGCTTAAATTGTAGTGAAAGGTGGTTCTACAAAGTATTGACTCAGGGGGGCTGAATACAAATGCACACATCTCTTTTCACATATTTATTGGTAAAAAATTCTGAAACCCATTTATCGTTTTCCTTCTACTTCACAATTATGTGCCACTTTGTGTTGGTATATCACATAAAATCCCAATAAAATACATTTATATTTTTGTTTGTAACATGACAAAATTTGGAAAATTTCAAGGGGTATGAATATTTTTTCAAGGCACTGTAGCTGCCTTATGGATAATGTCTGAACATGCTACAAGTGATGAATAGTCTCTTTGACTATATAAATGCATTACAAATTGTATAGCCTGAAAATTGGCTTAACCACTTCAGCCCCAGAAGAATTTCCCCCCTTAATGACCAGGCCATTTTTTGTGACACGACACTGCGTCGCTTTAACTGAAAATTGCATGGTCGTGTGACGGTGTACCCAAACAAAATTGATGTCCTTTTTTTACCACAAATAAAGCTTTCTTTTGGTGGTATTTGATCACCTCTGCGGTTTTTATTTTTTGCACTATAAACAAACAAAGAGCGACAATTTAAAAAAAAAAAATTTTTTTTTTTACTTTTTGCAATAATACATATGCAAAAAATAAATAAAGAAATAATAATTTATTCATCAGTTCAGGCCAATATTTATTCTTCTACATATTTTTGGTAAAAAAAATCCCAATAGACTTATATTGATTGGTTTGTGCAAAATTTAATGTGTCTACAAACTATGGGATAGATTTAGGGACTTTTATTTATTTTTATTGTTCTTTACTATTAATGGCGACGATCTGCGTTTTTTTTTTTGCATGACTGCGACAGTGCAGCGGACAATTATGACCCCAAATGACATTTATTACATTGATCAGTGCTATAAAAATGCACTGATCAATGTAACAATTACACTGGCCGGGAAGGGGTTAACACTAGGAGACGATCTAGAGGTTAACTATGTTCCCTGGGTGTGTTCTAAGTGTGGGGGACTGGGAACAGTAGATCTCTGTCATGTCCCGTCAAAATGGGAATTTGCCTTGTTTACAGGTTTGCAGGTTGGCTCCCCTGCGCAGATCCCCATTCTGTCTCTGTACTAGGTTGATCGAGGGTCGCCGGCGGACATCGAGTCAGCTACGGTGATTTGCGCAGGGGAGCCAACCTGCCACTGTATAACTTTTAGTATTTCAAAGTACCCTGGCCTCATTCCAGGCCTGTGGGCAGTATTTGATAGTCCTGGCACAGACAGTACAGGAATAACTATGTACGCTGAATATATATATATATATATATATATATATATATATATATGTACACAGTATATATAGCAAGGTCCTGAACCTCCGAAGGCCTAATGGTGACCTTCAGAGTCAGGGATAGCTGACATCTGTCTTTGTAGAGTGGGTTACAGGGCATGGTTGGTGTGATGCAAGATGGAGTGATGGGTGCCAGAGATTTATTGTCTCTTAACAGAACTGTGGGAGAGCGGGTTAGGGTCCGGACACCCTTAAGAAAATGCAATGACAATTGGCAGACTCCGAGACTTCTATAGGTAGACAGCTATACAGTGGAAGGTCTCCAACCGGATACCACTTCTGTATAGGCAGGACTGCTGTCTCCTATAGCAACAATCTTGTAACAGTCACTAACAGTATTGTACTTAACTATTGGTAACACAGAATAGTTCTGTTCACACTCTACTGTCTCTCACTGTAAATCTTCACTCTCTGAGCTCCCAGTCTCTCATTAGAATCTCAGACTCAATCGCCACTGGGTCCCTTGAGCTCTTCCACTTCCATAACTCAGTATCTTCCTTAACCCCTTAACGCCCGCCGCACGACTATTTACGTCCGCAGAATGGCACGGACAGGCAGAAGGACGTATATATACGTCCTTGCCTTCTAGCGTGTGGGGGGTACTGGCTCCAGCTCACTCACTGTGGTCTCCGGTAACAAGGTGTATGGTCCCTTAGTGGCGACAGATACCTCCAACCTCAACTGGTTCCTTGTCCGGCTGAACTTTTACTCTCGGTTGGACTCCAATCTTGCAGTCCCAACCCTGCACTGCTTTTCTTGCTTATGGATAGGCCCTCAGACAGCCTAGCTGCCATATGTCCCTGGGATAGGCTTCAGTATTCTGGCCTAACAGCCCAGGGCAGCATAACACACGTCCACCCAGACATCCATCTAGGTGGCACAGAACCCCGATCACCTGACTCCACCCAAATAAATAGGCTCTCCCAGTAGGCCAAGGGGCTTAAAGAAACCCCTGCCCATTGGCTGAGACACCCCATCCATTCATAACCTGACCTTGCTAAGCCCTTGTCTATCTAATGTCACCAGCATAATGCCACCTAGCAACAGAAAGGAGAAGGTGCAGCAAGTCCAGAACTAGAGAGGAATCAGTGGATCTACTAACAATTATTTAGGGCAACTACTGCCTTGCAAACTAAATTTATTATCAACCCTGCCTAAACATCAGGGTGCTACATCTATATATATTAATCACTATTCACAGAGTTGTCCCTATCATGCTGCCACAAACACAGTATATGCCTTGAATGGACAGAAAACATTTTTTTTTGCAAAAAAATCACAAAGTAAATGTCCCATTGCAGTCCAAAAATAATTAAAACACACAAAAAAAAATATAAAGATAATTATATATCTGTCTTGCAAAGTGTTATTGTGCTTAAAGTGCTCCAATATATGACTTCATAATGTGCTCCAATAGAAAGTGCTTTTGTACTGCTGTTCCTGCTTCACAGTGCTGCATGCATTGCTCTGTGCCTAGTGTCACTCACTAGATACTTTAGAATTTGTGCTTTTCAGCAACAAGGGCCCAGATTCACAAAGCACTTACGCCAACGTATAACAAGTTACGCCAACGTAAGTGCAAATGTGCGCCGTCGTATCTGTGCGCCAGACCCACAAACAGATATGCGCCTAAAACCAGTCTACACCCTGCCGACGTAGCTTGCTTACGCCGGCGTAGGGTGGGCGTACATTTAGGCTGGGAGCATGGTGCCGCTCCCATTGATTAGCCATTCAAACATGCAAATGAGGGAAATACGGCGATTCACGAACGTACGTGCACCCGACGTAGGCTACGCGAGGTGCGCGTAAATTGTACGTCCGGCGTAAAGTTATTCATCATAAAGGAGGCGCAACCCAGCAGCAGACATGCAAAGGTCTGCACCAGGGAACACAAGCTGGCGTATTTTACGTTGGACGTGTGTCTGGCTGGGCGTAGGTTATGTTCACGCCGTACGCAATGATCCGGCGTAGTTTAGGCAGTTGTTCCGACGTGGTTGTGAGCAGGCGCAGGGGGATGCGTCCACGTCACGGCGCATGCGCAGTTCGTGATACGTATCTGTCTGGCGCTCAGCACAACATTTGCATGGGGTCACGCCTCATTTGTATGGGTCACGCCCACTTCCACCTACGCCGGCGTACGCCTTCGAAACCCACGCCACGCTGGCGCAGCGTTGGGAGCACTGGCTTGCTGAATTCCATGCTTGCCTCTCTGCGATGCGTTGGCGTAGCGTACAGTGGTTATTCTACGGCGGCGTAATGTGCGCCCACACTCTGTGAATCTGGGCCAAAATCTCCCAGGCTTGTTGATATTCCTTGGTCTTTGAAGGACAGGACAGAGCAAGAACCGGATCTGTGTGTGTAAACACACAATTCCCGGTTATTTCAGTGGTGAGGAGACAGATCGTGTGTTCATACTAAGTATGAACAACGATCTGTCTCCTCCCCTGGCCAGTCCCCCCCCCCAGTTAGAACACACCGAGGGAACACAGTTAACCCCTTTATCGGCCCCTAGTGTTAACCCCTTCCCTGCCAGTGACATTTATACAGTAATCAGTGCATTATTATAGCCCTGATCGCTGTAAAATGTCATTGGACCCAAAAATGTCACAAAAGTGTCCGATTTGTCCGCCACAATATCATAGTCCCGATAAAAATCGCTGATCACCGCCATTACTAGTAAAAAAATAATGATAATAAAAATGCCATAAATCTATCCCCTTTTTTGTAGACGCTATAACTTTTGCGTAAACCAATCAATATACCATTATTGCATTTTTTTTTTACCAAAAATATGTAGACAAATACATATCGGCCTAAACAATTGTTTTTTTTTATTTATTTTTTTGGGATATTTATTATAGCAAAAAGTAAAAGATATTGTGGTTATTTACGAAAGGCAAATCCACTGCACTTGAAAGTGCACTGAAAATGCACTTGGAAGTGCAGTCGCTGTAAATGTGAGGGGTAGATCTCAAATGAGGGTAAACTCTGCTGATTTTATCATTCAATCATGTGCAAGCTAAAACGCTGTTTTTTATTTTCCTTGCATGTCCCCCTTGGATCTACAGCGACTGCACTTCCAAGTGCACATTCAGTGCACTTGTAGTGCAAAGTGGATTTGCCTTTAGTACATAACCCCCATTGTGTTTTTTTCAAAATCGCTCTTCATTATTAAAAACTGCAGATACCACCAAAATAAATCTCTATTTGAAGGAAAAAAAGGACCTAAATTTTGTTTGGGTACATCGCTGCACGGCCGCGCAATTGTCAGTTAAATCGACGCAGTGCCATATCGCAAAAATTGCCTGGTCAGGAAGGGGGTAAATTCTTCTGGGGCTAAAGTGGTTAAAGGTAAAAACATGCAGTAAAACCAGAAAATGTTCCACAGACCGGAAATTATGTCACTGTATAGTCCCGCCCAGTGCGTTTTGCTAGCCAATCAGTCTTCATTGGCCTGATTGGTTGGCGAAATGTATATATATATATATATATATATATATATATATACAGGGCTCAAAATTTCAAGTCCTGAGCTACTAGCCAGGCATACTCGCTTCCAGTTGCCCCGCCAAACCCCTACATGTCCCACCCCCTAATCCCACCCCTAGACACGCCCTCATAAATTATCTCATGAAATGACACTTAAATGTTTTATGCAGAATTAAGTTATAAAAATAAATATTAACAACAACTTTATCCGTGCCCAAAAATGCAGCCTGCCCATGTCTACCATTGTGGGGACACTATCTACAGCTAGTGTCCCCAGTGCAGCCACGTGTCCCCAGTGCAGCCACGTGTCCCCAGTGCAGTCAGTGTCCCCATATTGCAGCCAGTGTCCCCATATTGCAGCCAGCGTCCCCATATTGCAGCCTACCTGTGCTGGGTAAGAGAGAGGAGAGGAGCCGGAGCCGCCACCTGGTTGTTCAAAGCGCAGGGAACATAACAGCTTTCAATTCAATAGTTGTGTTCCCCGCCACGAGCCGTCATATACAGCCCCTCCCCCGTCCAATCCTGGGATGGGTGATCTGTCTATCAAAGTGTCCGGACAAGGGGGAGGGGCTGTATATGTTCCCCGCGCTTTGAACAACCAGACGGCGACAGCGACAGCAGCGGCGACTCTCCTCTCCTTGCTCGCCCCCCCTGCTCCCAGGCAGCCCACACTCGCCTGCCCTCAAAATTTACTCGCAAAATGCGAGCAGGCGAGTGTAAATTTTGAGGGCTGTATATATATGTTAGTACTTACCATATTTAAAATGAAGGCAGCTTCCATGTTCCAGTTAGCATTTATGAGCCTAGATTTTGCTCTTTGAGAAATAGGCAGAACAATCATTAAAGCCTCACTAAGACACATCATTCTACATAGGTCAGCCACTTCATCTATTGCCAAGAATCGAACATCACCCTGCAAAAATTATAAATACCAAACAATTAGTTTTGCAATAACTAAAATAAAATCTAATCTTTTCACTATTTATTTAAATTAATCAAATCCCCATGGCACTATACCATATCTGATCAGGTTTAAATTAGGATATAATAAATATGCATAAACATGTATCTCTCCACAATGAAGGTTTTGCCTTAGACTATAGCAATCAGATTGGAAAATCCAACCTAACAAATCCACAGGGTCATTCCCGTAGGACAGTCATGTCCAAAGTCCGGCCCGCAAGCCAATTGCTGCCCCTGTTCCACCTGGTTGTTTGGACATATATACCTTTTGTGGCCCCTGACGATCTCCCAGCGCCGGGGCTACTGAGATGTATATGCCTTGGAGGACAGGGAGGAGGCGGGACGAGCGCCATACACACACAGGAGAATTTCCTGTTTACGGGCAGCCTCTGTAATAGGAAGTACTGTCTCCAGCGCTGCCATTGGACGACTGTTCTGTCCATTAAACGAGGCAGGACTTTCTATTAAAGAGGCCACCGTGTAAACAGGAGATTCTCCTGTAGATAATCTTTGGCACTCGTGGGTGCATTCCTGGCAATGGTGTTGCATTCCTGGCAATGGTGCTGCATTCCTGGCAATGGTGCTGCATTCCTGGCAATGGTGCGGCATTCCTGGCAATGGTGCTGCATTCCTGGCAATAGGGGTGCATTCCTGGCAATGGTGAGTGCATTCCTGGCAATGGTGAGTGCATTCCTGGCAATCGTGGGTGCTTTCCTGGCAATGGTGAGTGCATTCCTGGCAATCGTAGGTGCTTTCCTGGCAATGGCGAGTGCATTCCTGGCAATGGTGCTGCATTCCTATAACTGTAGAAGTAGTGCTGCGCTGTGCTAAAGTGCAAATGTGCTCATGTGACAGGTACACTTGAAAGGCAATAAATGAATGGTCAAAATAGCAACAATAAAATATAAATAATCAGCTGCGACAGTATAAACAATGGACTGATAAAGTGTCCAAATACTGTAAAAAGTGTACCACAAAATAGATGTGAGAATAAACTCATAAAATCTTTAAAATGGCATCATCATGTGACATGTGCAACCATAAATAAATATATTCACAGTAAAATTCCATGAAATGAAATAAAAATGAATAATAAAAAAAAAAAAAACTAATTCCAAAAATACGCAGTGCAGATAATGTCCATAAGGTGCAAGCTGGATGGATGGCTGTGTGTGCACAGTGATCAGGGTCAAGGTGGCTATGCGATCGCGTCATCCCAATTGGGCGTGCAGCAATCCACCTAAACCACAGCAACAATGGGCTATTAGCATGCGTGAGCATGTAAAGAGTGTAAAGGGGAGGCAGATAGGTCTGTGAGCAAAAGGACGGCTGATGTGAAGCCGGCCAAGTGTAAGGCCTCGTAAGCACGATCGGTTAAACCGAAGAGAATGGTCTGATGGACCGTTTTCATCGGTCAAAACCGATCGTGTGTGGGCCTCATCGGTTATTTATCCATAGGTTAAAAAAAAGCAATCTTGTTTTAAATTTAACCGATGGATTCCTAACCGATGGGAAAAAAACTATCGTTATTAGGCACAACCATCGGTAAAAAATCCACGCATGCTCAGAATCAGGTTTACACATGCTTGGAAGCATTGAACTTCCTTTTTTTCAGCACGTCATTGTGTTTTACGTCACCGCGTTCTGACACAATTGTTTTTTTAACCAATGGTGTGTAGGCGCGACCATCAGTCAGCTTCATCGGTTAACCGATGGAAACGGTCCATCGGTCCATTCTCATCGGATGGACCGATCGTGTGGACGCGGCATAAGAATACGAAAACCCTTGGGTGTCCATACAGCCACAGGCTAAAGGGTCTGACGACAATCATGGAGCCCACAAATCTCCTTAAAGCCTAAAGGGGAGGGACCAGGATTGAGGGGAAACAGGATTTGGAGAAAATAGACAAACCGGGATGAATATTGAGCCAATATAGGGTAATGTCTGGCTTCCTAAAACAAGACAAAAAAAACAAAATCAGGCGAATAGGTTCGGGCAGATATCCAAGCCATAATTGTTAAAGAAAGAATTCAGTTACTGTCAGAAATCAGACACAAAATATTGCATTGAATAACAAATCATAAATTACTAAGGAAAAATGTATTTAACATAGCAAAATAAATTATACACATTTTTACAGAATAAATCATTGGTATACATGTAAATATACGATCAAAAATATATAAAATATATAGAAACAAGTCAGTTGCCTGCATATGTACCGTGTACCTCCAAGATCTCAGGGGGTAAATAGCAACAGAGAAATACCAAATGTAGAGAACCAGGGGGAAGGGGGATAGGTAAGAAAATAATCCACGGGATAGGTGTCCGATAGCCAGACCACAGTTCCAACCAAGGGGAGGCACACTCACAGGTCCAAATACAATACATTAGGTGGAATGCAAATAATATATATATCATAGAAAATTATAAAAAAGATTTAAAACTAATGTATTCATTCAGACCTGGAAACTTAACAGCATCTAGAATATGTATCCACTTGGTTTCCAACTGTAGAAGTGTTTTGTCTATACCACCACCACGAGCATGTATAGGCACATGCTCCAAGGCAGCAAAGCTTATGGAATTGCAATCAAAGTCATGTAGACAGCCTACATGTCTGTTTAATGCAGTTGTCATCAGACGTTTATATAGGGGGTTGACATGATCACTAATACGCTTAAAAAAGGGCCGTTTTGTTTTGCCGACATAAAAACAGCCACATTGGCAGCTTGCCAAATAGACAATTCCCACGGTTTTACAAGTAATCCGGTACTTTAATTTATGAGATTTTACATTGGGAAGAACGATTTCTTGACTATTGGATAGAAAAGAACAAATGTCACAATGTCCACAGGAAAAAGTTCCTGTGGCGGTGAACATTTGAGTATTTTTACGTACGTGGTGACTGGTAACTAAACGATCCTTTAGCCAAAAGTAAAGGCCAACATTTCTTAACCACTTCCCGCCCGGTCAATAGGAGATTGACGTCTGAGAAGTGGTTGTGAAATCCTGACTGGACGTCTATTGACGTCCTGCAGGATTTCATGCCGGCGCGCCCGTGGGGGCGCGCAGCGCGGCGATCGGTGATGCAGGGTGTCAGTCTGACACCCTGCATCTCCGATCTCGGTAAAGAGCCTCCGGCGGAGGCTCTTTACCACGTGATAGGTAGGGAGACCGCCGCTCCAGGTGAGCACAGGCAGGTAATCAATGTCCACTCAGGAATCACACGGGTGCTGGCAATGCATAGAATTAAGCAGGTGGGAGAATGGATGGACAGCCGCACTCCAAAAAGTCTTGTTGAAAAAAGACGTGCTCTTTATTGGAAAAAATGCACAGCACACAACAGCATACAGTGGGATAGACACCTGACGCGTTTCGCATTAACAACTAATGCTTAGTCATAGCTATGACTAAGCATTAGTTGGTAATGCGAAACGCGTCAGTGTCCATCCATTCTCCCACCTCTTTACCACTCACGGCTGACAACGGTGTAAACAGGAAGAGCCGTTGATTGTTTTTCAGCGCAGCCCCCCCTCGGATCCCCACACTGGACCACCAGGGAGTGCCCCCCAGTGCTCAATAGAGCACAAATAGATATATAAAATAAAATAAAAACAATAAAAAATGTTTTTAAATGCAATCGATGCCAATCAGTGCCCACAAATGGGCACTGACTGTGCCCAGCAATGCCATCAGTACCACCCCTCAGTGTCACCCAGTGTCCATCAGTGCCACCCAGTGTCCATCAGTGCCACCTCTTAGTGCCCATCTATGCCCAGTGCCCACCTATCAGTGCCCATCTGTGCCACCCATAAGTGCCCATCAGTGCTGCCCAAGAGTGCCCATCAGTGCCGCCAAAGAGTGCCCAGTGCGCCTATGAGTTCCCATCAGTTCCCATCAGTGCCGCCTATGAGTGCCCATCAGTGCCGCCTATGAGTGCCCATCAGTGCCACCTCATCGGTGCCCACCAGTGCCACCTCATCGGTGCCCACCAGTGCCACCTCATCGGTGCCCACCAGTGCCACCTCATCGGTGCCCATAATCGAAGAAGAAAACGTACTTATTTACAAAAAAATTAACAGGAAAAAAATAAAAACGTAATTTTTTTTCAAACACCACCAAAAGAAAGCTCTATTTGTGGCAACAAAATTATAAAAATGTCATTTGGGTACAGTGTAGCACGACCGTGCAATTGTCATTTAAATTGCGACAGTGCTGAAAGCTGAAAATTGGCTTGGGCGGGAAGGTGCGCAAGTGCCTGGTATGGAAGTGGTTAAAGATCCCTCGCATTTGCACATGTTGCTTAGAAAACTGAGTTATAATACAAACCGAATTGGTAGTTTTACGATTCTTGTTGGAATGAATAAGATCTTTTCTATCCAATTTAACGACCTTATTAAAAGATCGTTTTAGAAGAGAACGACTATATCCCCACGAGTGTAACCTCTGATATAGCTTGTTAGCTGCTATGTGGAAATCGTTATTCAAAGTACAGTTCCTTTTGAGTCTCAAAAATTGACTATATGGAATGCTTTCCAATAGAGTTTCCGGATGTGCGCTAGTCGCATGCAAGATAGTATTGCCGGCTGACGGTTTGCAATAGAGAGAGGAATGTAAACAGCCTGCAGAGTCAACATGAATCTGCAGGTCCAAAAAGTTGACATTGGATTGACTGCATTCCTTGGTAAATTTCAAGTTATAAGTGTTGTTAGCCAACTGGTTCATCAGCTGCGAGAGCTCATTCCTGGTACCAGACCAGAAAATCAAAATATCGTCTATGTACCTATGCCAGGCAATCACATGTTGACATGATTGTGTCAGACGATCATCAGAAAAAAGTTCTCTCCCACCCTCCAGGTACAGATTAGCATAGCCAGGGGCACATTTAGTCCCCATAGCTACACCCTGTACCTGGAGGAAGTGGGAGGAGCCAAACATAAACACGAGTCAAAATAAATTCCAGTAACTGAAGAACAAACTTACTATAGGAATCAAAAGCAGGACCACGTTCTTTAAGTTGTATAGAGATGACTTTGAAGCCTCTGGTATGTGGTATCGAGTTATATAAACTCTCCACATCCAGAGCTACTAGCCAAGGGAGGGGTCATCTTTCCATCGATAAGACGAAGCAAATCAATGGTATCCTTAGCATAACAAAAAAGTGACGTCACATCTGGGTGCAAATATTTATCAATCAGTGCGCTGGCATTTTCGGTTAAACCCTGACAGGCTGAAACAATGGGTCGTCCAGGTGGATGCTCCAGTGATTTGTGCACTTTTGGAAGCAAATAAAATGTAGGTATTTTAGGATCGTTAACGTTTAAATAGTTCAAAGTTCCTAGGTCAATAATTCCCTATTGATATGCCCTAAAGATCAAATTGTAATATTCTTTGGTAAAATTGTCAACAAGTGTCCAGATGGAGGGCTATAAATAGCAGACCAAATCGGCAGGTTTGCTGATTCCTTAGGGCGCTGTTGCGGTATATGTTCCCTTTGTTGGTAAGACACATCTCCACACTTTGGTCTTATACAACCCTTGGTTGTTTGAAATTTGTTTTGCAATGTTGTCCTGATCTCTTCCTTTTATACATTTTTAGAGATCGGGATATACTGCTATCTTTAATAGCGTATCTCTGCTGATTTGCCTATTGCTTTGCCATTTTGCTACAACTGAGCTCACACTGTGAACGCCCTAATATATATGTACGTTTTCATTGTTACAGTCTATGATATTCAAATATATCGTTGACCTTTATAACAATGAACTTTTGTCTTCTTTGGCTCCTTTCACATGGGGCGGATCAGTAATGATCCGCCCCATGAACCTCCGCTTGCTCAGCGGGGATCGCTCCATTGATCCCCGCTGAGCCGGCAGATGACAGGGCGGTCCCCGCACACTGTGCAGGGACCGCCCTGTCTTTTCTCCGCTCTCCCCTATGGGGGGATTGGATGAATATGGACCGTCTGTCCGTGTTCACCCGATCCGATCCGCCAAACGGATGGAAAAGTAGGTTTTTCCTCCGTCACACTTTGGCAGATCGGAGCGGGTCGGATGTCAGCGGGCATGTCACCGCTGACATCCACGGCTCCATAGAGGAGCACGGAGCGCCCGTTCAGGTCCGCCTAAAAAACTGGCAGGCGGACCTGAACGGGCCGCCCATGTGAAAGAGCCCTTTCTCTCCTAACAAATAATTAACCCCTTTGTGTGGTTTTATTTTTATTTTACACAGATTACATCTAATTATCCCAGAGCCCCATTTGTTTACCATCATTCCACTACTGTATAGCCACTTAGGTATGCTTTTTGAGGTTTTCTGATAAACATGACGTTTTGATAAGTAATTATGAGCTCTACTTTCTCTTAGGGGCCTTTCAATTTATTTTAATTTTTATATCTAAATTGTAATTTTGGTCTCTTTTACCGCCCTCTACAGCCACGCTTTGGGCTTTGTGAATTTGACCTCACGTTTCTCTGAATAATCCCTTTGGGGGATATGGGGTAGGTTTGAATTTTATTCCATCTTAATTTGGGCCACGGTGCATTTAATGCACCTTGGGGGTTATTCTGGGGAGGTATATTTCTGGGATTTATCTGAGCTATTAGGCCTGTTAGTTTGGCCACCTATCCAAGCCATATTATATGTACTGTTTAAATGTAAATCACTGTTAATTGTGTAGCGCCTGTGTACTTTCTGTACAGGTGCTATTTTAAATTTAAGGGGGATGAGAGAGTTAGTTAGCTCTCATCCAGTTGATTTGTCTAAATTGGGTCTCTGTTTCAGCTGGGCTGTGCTGTGGGCTCATTCTGTTGTTGCTGGGGTGCTATACCACCCTGAGGCGACAGGTGGCGCCAGTGGAGTCCAGGCTGGGGTGCCTCTTGCCAGCAGCCAATCAGGAGGGGTTTTAACCTTGCAGGGCATGCTGGGGGAGGGTACTTCTGGAGCAGACGCCATTGGGAGGGAGTCTTGTTCCTGGTGTGGTACCCACCTTCAGGGTGACCACATGTCACGGCTCCCCGGCGAGATGGCCCACCAGGCGGGGTGCGTGTGCCACGCGGTGTTCCTGGTTCTGGGACCATGTTGGCCCGGAGCATTTGAAGCTGTGGCGGAGGCCCAGTATTCGACTGTGTCCCCAAATTCTGAGAAGATCCCAAGCGAGATAGCTGTTCGGTGGGGAGTCCGCCTGAGGAGAGCCAAGAGAGGCTGGCGATCCAACAGGGCCTAGAAAAGCCATCGGGGAACTAGGTAACCGGACACTGAGAGGTTGGATGTCAGCAAGCTGTCAGTCGGTGACCTAACTGAAAACTACCTGAGGAAAAATCCAAGAGCAAATTCTACCAAGGAGGATTGTCTCCATGATCTAAGTTCTAGGGAGGGTCTGTGGCAGAGATCTTTTCCCTCAAAGTTTCCCTCAAAGTGATACTCTGGCTGCCAGGTCGGTGTGAGAGGCCTGTCCAGGTACACTACTGTATACCCACTCCGGCTGGAGTGGCCACGAAAGTAAAAGTGTTGTGGGAAGCAGGACTGCTTCTGTACTATTGAACCTGAATCTGCTATTTCTCCTCCTCATCCATCTTTGCTATCTACCTCAAGTTTACTGTTTACCGTGTTGGGTAAAATAAAAGCACAAGAAAAGACACCTGCTGTTTGGACATTCCATCATTGCTGCTCTCATCATTCACCCTAGACACTCACAGAGGTAACACGCCATCCCAATCTATAACCAGCAGCTCCTTCGGGGTGAGCGCTACAATAGCATTCTCTGTCTTTCTAGAGCTTATTATTGATTTGGTCACGTCATAATCCCCTGATGAAGCCAAGGGTTTGGGGAAACTAGTCGGAAGGACTTGACTGTTTGTACACAAGATATCTTGCTTCCCTATCTGTATTTTATTGTTCATGTATTGAACAGATTATTTCAGTTTTTTGTAACTCAATTTAACCACTAGCCGACCAGCCGCCGCAGTTTTACGGCGGCAGGTCGGCTGCGCGAAATCACGTAATATAACGTAATTTCGCATTTCAGCCATTAGGGGCGCGCGCACCGCCCCCTGCTCGCCCCTGGTGATGACGTGTGTGTCCGGCGGGCGCGATCACCGCCCGGCACCCGCGATCGCTGGTTACAGAGCGAGAACCGGGAGCTCTGTGTGTAAACACAGAGCTCCCGGTCCTTTCAGGGGGAGAAATGACTGATCGCATGTTCATACAATGTAGTCAGTCCCACCCCCCCTTCAGTTAGAACACACCTAGGGAATATAAAATAACCCCTTCCTCGCCCCCTAGTGTTAACCCCTTCCCGGCCAGTGACATTTTTACAGTAATCAATGCATTTTTATAGCACTGATCGCTATAAAAATGCCAATGGTCCCAAAAATGTGTCAAAAGTCTCCGAAGTGTCCGCCATAAGGCCGCAGTACCAATTGATCGCCGCCATTACTAGTAAAAAAAAAATATTAATAAAAATGCCATAAAACTACCACCTATTTTGTAGATGGTATAACTTTTGCGCAAACCAATCAAATATGTAGAAGAATACGTATCGGCCTAAACTGAGGAAATTTTTTTTTTTTTTATATATATTTTTGGGGGATATTTACTAGAGCAAAAAGTAAAAAATATTATTTTTTTTTCTAAATTGTCGCTCTATTTTTGTTTATAGCGCAAAAAAAAAAAAAACGCAGAGGTGATCAAATACCACCAAAAGAAAGCTCTATTTGTGGGAAAAAAAGGACACCAATTTTGTTTGGGAGCCACGTCGCACGACCACGCAATTGTCAGTTAAAGCGACGCAGTGCCGAATCGCAAAAAGTGGCCCGGTCATTGACCAGCAAAATGGTCCGGGGCTGAAGTGGTTAAATAAAATAATTTTTGTATAAATTTGTATCAACAATTGGTTTCTTTCTGTGGCACCGTGATAATCCCAACTCCCTTTACCCTCTATTTTCTATTAATTCAGAGATGAGGTGCTGTATTTAATTAGGACACTCGACCACTAATTGTCAATTTTTACACTCATACGCTGTTACCTTACAGCGGTAAGGTAAGGGGACACCTATACCCTAAGTTGCACAGAGAATCAGCAACCACCTATCGGTAGCACTCCATACCAGAGTTTGACTACTAGCACCAGCACCTTGACCTGGATCATTGTCATCACACAGCCATTCATCCAGCTTGCACATTATGGACATTATCTGCACTGCGTATTTTTGGAATTCGTTTTTTTTTTTTTTTATTCATTTTTATTTCATTTTATGGAATTATAGTGTAAATATATTTATTTATGGTTGCACATGTCACATGATGATTCAATTTTAAAGATTTTATGAGTTTATACTCACATCTATTTTGTGGTACACTTTTCACAGTATTTGGACACTTTATCAGTCCATTGTTTATACTGTCGCAACTGATTATTTATATTTTATTGTTATTGCTATTTTGACCATTCATTTATTGCCTGTCACATGAGCACATTTGCACTTTATCACCTATTTATGCACAGCGCAGCACTACTTCTACATTTATAACTACCTGGATCTTGATACTACCTTCAGTGCTTGCTGCAATACCCCACCTTTTAGACTTGGCCAGCGCGGGAATATCTTGTTATTACTTTATACTGGTGCAGCATTCCTACAATGGTAAGTGCATTCCTGGCAATGGTGCTGCATTCCTGGCAATGGTGCGGCATTCCTGGCAATGGTGCTGCATTCCTGGCAATGGGGGTGCATTTCTGGCAATGGTGAGTGCATTCCTGGCAATGGTGGGTGTATGCCTGGCAATGGTGGGTGCTGCATTCTTGGCAATGGTGGGTGCTGCATTCTTGGCAATGGTGGGTGCTGCATTCTTGGCAATGGTGGGTGCTGCATTTTTGTCAATGGTGGGTGTTGCATTCTTGGCAATAATGGGTGCTGCATTCCTAGCAATGACGGGTGCTGCATTCCTAGCAATAGTGAGGCTACATTCATGGCAATGGTGGGTCTGCAGATGGGCACTGACCCTTATTTTGCTTCACAGTTCCTTATTTAAAATAAAAAAAATCCTGAAACTTCGCTCTTAAAGTGAAGGTGCGTGTTATACGCCAATAAATACGATATATCCAAATAATGCGCCCAAGCTCATCTCTTTACTCACACACAGCCACAAAGGCAAGATAATTCTTGTTGGGCAGTGTATTAGTGCTCGAATGAACACACTTGGACCGAATTTTTATGGTTCAAAGAATGTCCGGCAAAATGGTCGGCCCTCACACATGTTCACTTCATCAATTCAGGCCCTCTTTGAAAAAAGTTTGGACACCCCTGCCGTAGGATGATGTAGTGATTGCCATTAGGAATTTTATGTATGTGAGCATGCAAACACTTTTCAGATTCTTTCAAATCTGAAAACAACAAACAACACTTTCCTACTTATGTTAAAGTATGCAGGCTGCCATTGCTGGCTTCTCTGTTGAGAATGTTAGTTTCTTGCCTGTCATACTGAAGCTTTTCTTTCAATGTTGTCCAAGTCTTTGACCTTGAATAATTTTAGCGATAAGGAATTTTTACACTTTTCTCAACTGTTTACAGAATGTATGTTCTGTGTCTATGACTCAAAAATACTGTAACCATGCAAGCAGGCTAGCATTTTCAAAAAAAGGCTGGCAAATAGTGATGGACGAACATCCGACGGGACGGTTCGCGAATGCTAACCGCGAACTTTCGCAAATGTCCGCAAACCGCAAGTTCGCGGCAGGCCCCATTGACTTTAATGGCAGGCGAATATTAAAAACCTTCAGGTCATATTTGCAGCCACAAAATACTTACTAGCTGTGCACAAATAGTCCCACAACATGGACACTGACCTACCAGAAGTATTAAGTGAAAAACCGGATACATAAGTGCCGGCCATTACAAGCCCCAAAAATTAGCCGACAGGCGTTCACCTGACAGCAAGCAACTTTGTATTCTGTGGCTGGTAGTACATTAGGCATTCACCGGATACAGAAGTAAGTGTCGGCCATTACAGGTCCCACAAATTAGCCCACGGCGACAGGCGTTCACCTGACAGCAAACAACCTTGTATTCTGTGGCTGGTGGTACATTAGGCATTCAACGAATACAGAAGTAAGTGTCGGCCATTACAGGCCACACAAATTAGCCCACTGCCACAAGCGTTCACCGGACAGCAAACAACTTTGTATTCTGTGGCTGATGGTACCTTAGGCATTCAACGGATACAGAAGTAAGTGTCGGCCATTACAGGCCCCAAAAATTAGCCCACGGCGACAGGCGTTTACCTGATAGCAAACAACCTTGTATTCTGTGTCTGGTGGTACATTAGCCATTCAACGGATACAGAAGTAAGTGTCGGCCATTACAGGCCCTAAAAATTAGGCCACAGGCGTTCACCGGACAGCAAACAACTTTGTATTCTGTGGCTGGTGGTACATTTGCCATTCAATGGATACAAAAGTAAGTGTCGGCCATTACAGGCCCAGAAATTAGCCCACGGCCACAGGCGTTCACCGGACAGCAAACAACTTTGTATTCTGTGGCTGGTGGTACATTAGGCATTCAACGGGTACAGAAGTAAATGTCGGCCATTACAGGCCCCAAAAATTAGCCCACGGCCACAGGCGTTCACCGGACAGCAAACAACTTTGTATTCTGTGGCTGGTGGTACATTAGCCATTCAACGGATACAGAAGTAAGTGTCGGCCATTACAGGCCCCAAAAATTAGCCCATGGCCACAGGCGTTCACCGGACAGCAAACAACCTTGTATTCTGTGGCTGGTGGTACATTAGGCATTCACCGGATACAGAAAAAAGTGTCGGCCAGTACAGGCCCAAAAAATTAGCCCACAGGCGTTCACCTGAATTTGAATGAAACATGGTCTACTGATCACATGTGTTGAATTCCTCCAAGATCCATGCTTCATTCATTTTTATAAATGTGAGGTAGTCAACACTGTTGTGAGCTAGGCGAGTGCGCTTATCGGTCACAACCCCCCCTGCTGCGCTGAACGTCCTTTCGGACAGGACACTGGATGAGGGACAAGCCAACAGTTCCATTGCAAATTGTGCAAGCTCTTGCCAGAGGTCAAGCCTGCCCACCCAGTAGTCCAGGGGTTCATCACTTCTCAGTGCGTCCACATCGGCCGTTAACCCGATGTAGTCGGACACCTGTCGGTCTAGGCGTTCCCTGATGCTGGATCCAGAGGACAGCTGTCAATGGGTCGGCTGAAAGAATGATCTCATATCATTAGTGACCAAGACATCTTCAAACCGCCCTCTTCTTGCAGGTGCTGTTGGATTGGTACCCGAAACTGTTTCTCTGTGAGTGGAAATTCCTCTGCCAGGGGATGCAAAAGCAGAATGCAGCATTTCTCGAAGCAAGGCCTGGAAGTGCTGCATTCTGATAGCCCTCTGTGATGGTGGTAACATTTCCGCCATGTTTTGTTTGTACCGGGGGTCCAAGTACGTTGCCACTCAGTACTGGTCCTTGCCCTTTATGCTTTTTATACGGGAGTCCCTCTTAAAACACTTGAGCATGAAGGCCCCCATTTGCACTAAACTGGAAACGCTGTACCGGCCTGGCTCCTGCTCATCATCCAGGATAATGTTGTCCTCGTTTTCCTCCCCCCATCCACGGACAACACCAGGGATCCCAGAAAGGTTTAAAGCATGCTCCTCTTGCTTCTCCGCCCCGGCACCATCCTCCTCTTCAGACTCCCGTTGTTGACTTGTCTCAGGTGGAGTAGCCCCCCCTGGAAATTCATCCAGCATTGCCACTCCCTCATCTTCCTGCTCCTCGACGGCTTGATCAATGACACAACGCAATGCACGCTCCAGAAAGAAGGTGTAAGGTACGATGACACTGATGGCGCCCTGGCTGCGACTGACCAGTTTGGTGATCTCATCAAATGGCCGCAGAAGTCTGCTTGAGTCGCGCATGAGCAGCCACTGGAGCGGTGCAAAAAAAACAAGCTCCCAGAACCTGTCCTGCCGCAGAGTTCGTACAGGTAGTCGTTAACTGCACGATTCTGCTGGAGCAGCCTATCAAGCATATAAAATGTTGAGTTCCATCGCGTCGGGCAGTCACAAATAAGACGTCTGATGGGCAGGTTGTGTCGCCGCTGAATGTCAGCAAAGCGAGCCATGGCCGTGTAAGATCTTCTGAAATGGGACGAGATTTTCCTGGCCTGCCGTAAAGACGTCCTGGAGCCCAGGGTATTTGGCAACGAATCGCTGCACGACCAAGTTCAAGACGTGTGACATGCATGGCACGTGTGTAATTTTTCCCTGTTTCAGCGCGCTCAGCAGATTGGCACCGTTGTCGCACACCACTTTACCAACTGTCAAATTGAGCGGTGTTAGCAGGACCAGTGTGGCTCTTGTCTTGTCACGGCAACGTCTCACCTGGCATGTCGAATAGGTTCTGGGGATCTTGGGCGGCGCAGCGGAAGAGATGGTAGCATCGGAAAATGAGGAGTCAGCCGAGGAGGAGAGGGAGGATGGATTAGGAGGAGGAGGAGAAGAAGAGGCAGGCCTGCATGTAATCCGTGGCGGTAAAACCAAATTTACATGGGTGCCACTGGTTACATGCTTGATGGCCGTCAGAAGGTTCACCCAGTGGGCAGTAAAAGTTATATACCTTCCCTGGATTGCAACCATTTCCTGTTTGTAGACACTTGTTGCATTGTAGTCATGGGGACACGCATTGAGCGCTGACATAATGTGATGCAGGTTCTTTGGAACAGACAGGTGGATGGACTGATTAGCATTTGCAATTAACAGAGTGTGATTCATATTTGGACTGACGGTCGGACGTGTGGGCGTAACATGTGTGGTGGCAAAATAGGCCGTACGCAGAGCACAGCGCCATTTTGCCCTGTGCTATAAAGCACAGCATCCAGTCTTAATGAAATAATGCTTATCTAAGCTAAATAGATTCACTCACCATCATTCTCTGCCATTCATACAAAGAGACACCATCACCAGCTTGTTCTCATATCATTCTGCCAGCATGACTGCCCAAAGGCTCAGCCAAGCACCTTTTATTAACCCAAAACAGGAAGTGTTCACTGCACCCATTAAACACCTCCCTCATGGGAGTGGTTAACACATGATGTTCCACTGACACAGCTAACACCATATAAGGACGTTCCTTCTAACAGGAAGTCCCATAGAATACATGAATAGAATATAATACAATGGATACAATACAATGCATAGAAGTACATACAATGCTGCTAAAGGCTTATGGGCGTGGCAGGGAGTGCCCCCCCTGCCTCTAACCGATCATAAGCTCTCATATTAATCGCCTGATAGAATCCTAATCTGCGCCATTCCATAGAATAATGCATATCCAGATTATACCCTTATTAAGGTGGAAAGGAAGCTATCTACAGACGTACGCCAAACATGATGCGTGTCAGAGGTCAGCCCATTGATAACAGGGAAGTTATGAGTCCATGTAACCAACCCTGCATGAAGAAGTCCAGAGCGAAGAAACTAGTCTAGGGGAAGTTACACGGCACACCAAGGAAGCGTCCGAGTACCGACCATCGCATGTGTAGTGTGTTTTTGAAGTGACGAGTGAGACGAACGGAGCAGGGGGTGAGGCTGACGGTTTTTATTTAGGTCCACTGTGACCATAATGCAACAAGATAATCACCTGTGAGGAACCCGCTGCTTAGTTCACTAATGAAGTGCCTTGATTTTCTGTATCAAATGTGAGTGCAATGTGTGAAGCTTTTTTACTGATTTTAAATAAACAAGTTTGATATACTTCACCATTGGAGTCACTTAACCTTTCATGTGGAACAACGATTCGGCTTGTGAGAATCACTGGTGGAATTGGTCAGTTCGTGTGGAGAAATATTTTGCTGTTTATGCCAAGCATGAGAATTCAAGGCATATCGCATTGGTAAGCGCAATTCTTATGGGTGTGGAGTCACTGAGCACTTTGGTGTGGTGAAAGGTCTCATATTAAGAAGATTTTTTGAAGATTTGTTTTCCTTTGGACACTTTAATTGTTTTCACTTGGAATATTATCACCTTGGATCTACTATGTGGACGTTTTTTCACATATATATTTATACAATTTTTTCACTTTATTTATTTATTCCTGCATTCCTCACAATATTTTCTGTATCACAAATGTATTGTTTAATATTTAGAAACGTTTAGTTATTTTTTAGCGCTACTATTTTGTTCATTCAGAATTTTTTTGGTACACATACCTTCCCTGCCCGTGTTTGCCAGACCACGTGTCTGTGGTCAGATGTATCTTGGCACCAACACTGTGTGCCAGAGATACATTCACTTGCTGCTGAACATGGCCATATAGCTCTGGGATGCCCTTCTGTGAAAATTTTTTCCTTCCTGGGACCTTCCATTGTGGTGTTCCAATGGCACAAATTTTTGAAAGGCCTCTGAGTCCACCAGTTTATATGGCAGTAGTTGGCGGGCTATCAGTTCCATCAAGCCAGCGGTCAACCGTTGGGCAAGAGGGTTATCCGGCGTCATCGTTTTTTTACGATCGAACATTTGGGCCACGAAAGCCTGCCTTTTTGTAGTAAAACGTGAGGAAGGCATGATGGAAGGTGGAGTGGAGGACAATTGTGAGCATAGAGGGGAAGGAGAAGGAGAAGGAAAAGAGGCTGGACGGTGAGAGCCTGGAGTGTGGCTTTGTGGGTTCTGATGGCTTTGCTCCCACTGGGCTCGGTGATGGGAGGCCAGGTGCCTTCTTAAGGCGGTCGTCCCTTGGTGAGTGTTGGGCTTACCGTGACTTATGCGTTGACTGCAAAGGCTGCAGATGGCAACACTATTGTCTGCAGCGGACACGTTAAAAAAAGCCCACACTGCGGAGCCATGGGCCGGCGTCCTTGGAGCACCAGATGTGACCGTACATGTTGATGGCTCGCTCCTGATACATTAGGAGTCTGGTTTGTCCCTCCTGTGCAATGTAAGTTCGGCCTGCTTCTCCTCCCTATCTGCTGGTCTATCTCTCCATCTGAACCCCCTACTCTACCTCTCTTGTGGGAACCCACGTGACGTCTGTAGACACGTCATCATCGACATCACCTTCCCCATCACTAACAGTAGAGATCTCGGAGTAGGCAGCAACAGCGGGCACCAACCTCCTTGGGCTGATCTGAGCACTATCGTCAGACTGCTGAGTGCCGGCTGTTGCTACCTCCTCTTCCTGATCCAATGCCAAGAATGGCTACACATCGGAAATGTCTTCTGATGGATCAGAAAATAATTCCTGTGACTCAAGCGGAGGATATATGGTGGTGGTGATGGTGTTGGTGGCGAGCCACTAAACCAAGTCTGGTGCGTCCTTTGACGTAATCGAACGCACCTTGTGCCACTTCCCACTTTGGCTCTAGCCTGGTGCTCTTGCCCTACCCCTACCACCCCTGCGGAAGGGCCTGCCTCTTCCTCTGCCTGTCATTTTTTAAATGACCCTGTGACAACAAAAGTCTCTAGAGAAGCGCAGTATATGTGGAAGAAGGTATATAACACCCTGCTTCAATCTGTCGCTTTGGGGGGCCACTGGTTTATCGCACCAGTTATGAAACTTTTTTTTCAGGAATTTTTTTTAATGTGTGTAGCACATTAAAAAAAGGGTAACGCAGCGAAAGAGGCAAAAATCCAGCAGTAACCAAATACACCACCAGTCACAATAATGCACAATACTAATCCACAATAATATGCTTTCTATGTTCGAAAGTATATTATAAGTGTATATAACACCTACAGTATATACTGCAGAGCAAGTAGCACACCTATACCAGTGCTTGAAAGGACTTTTGTGGACCTGTTAGGTAGCGATTTGTGTTGCTAAACTCTGTCCCTGCTGGAAACGCCAATCTTGCCCTACACTGACAAAAAGTATATGAATGTATTAGACACTATCATGTACTGCAGAGCAAGTAGCACACGTATACCAGTGATTGAAAGGACTTTTGTGGACCTGTTAGGTAGCGATTTGTGACGCTAAACTCTGTCCCTGCTGGAAACGCCAACCTCGCTCTACATTGACAAAAAGTATATGAATGTATTAGACACCTATATACTGCAGAGCAAGTAGCACACCTATACCAGTCCTTAAAAGGACTTTTGTGGACCTTTTAGATAGCTATTTGAATGAGAACAGCCTGACTGTCCCTGCTCCAAACAGAACCCTTTCCCTACTCTGACAAAAAGCAGAATGTAAGATGGCTGCCAGATCAGGTCTATTTATAAGGTAGGGGGTATGTCCATGTGCTGAAATGTCTCAATTGGCTGTCCTGCACCTTCTGATGGATGTGTCATAGGTCAAAGTTCTTACCCATGTAACATTGCGGACCGCCGCGAACATCGCCAGATGTCCGCCGGTTTGGCGGACCGTGAGCGACCAAAGTTCGCCGCAAAACGACCGCCGGGCGAACCGGCAGGCCATCTCTACTGGCAAAGGTACCTCCCATATATTTCTAAGGACAGACTCATGTTAAGGCCTGGCAACCTTAGACATGCCTAACTATTAAGCATATAAGACAATTGAGGAAGCTGTACAAGGAATCATGGCACTCTTTTTTCAAGAAATCCCCTACTACATTCTTTATTGTTAACAATAACATTTTCACTTTTTATTTTTTTTTATTTGCTTGCTTACAAATTAAATTCAAAAATATAAAGAAAATATATAAGTGATCTTGCGCTAAAGAAAAATCACTAACTGTGATGCCTAATGTAATGCGCGTACACACGATCGTTTTTCATGACGAGAAAAATGCAATTTTTTAAGCTGGTCATTAAAAACGATCGTGTGTAGGCTCCAGAGCATTTTTCTCGACGTGAAAAATGGCCAATAAAAATTTCTAAAATGCTCTATTTTTGCTTGCATTTGGTAGCAAGCAACAGTGGCAAGTGACACACTGCATTTGGCAGCAGGCAATGGTGGCAAGTGACACACTGCATCTCGCGGCAGGCGACGGTGACAAGTGACACACTGCATCTGGTGGCATGTAACGGTGGCAAGTGACACACTGCATCTGGTGGCATGTAACGGTGGCAAGTGACACACTGCATCTGGCAGCAGGTGATGATGGCAAGTGCCAAGCTGCATCTGGTGGCAAGTGACATGATGTCAGTGCTATAACCAGCCATTCGCCCAACAAATCACCCGCCGTCGAATTCCCAGTCAACCCGAGACTACATTCCCCCCCTTTTTTGGGGGGGGAAGCTGGGGCGGGGGGGGGGGTTGTTTCCCAGAATGGCAGTTTGAAAATGTGGTCACACTAATGCCTCGTACACACAACCGGTTTTCCAGAACTGTCATGTTTTCTTTTTGTCCATAAAATCGGCCATGTGTATGCTCCCCACCAAAACAAAAAAACTGCGAGAAAAAAATGTGAATTTGCTCTCTTTTTTCTCGTTGCGAATCGCATCGTTTTTTTCTCCGCAGTTTTCCTATGGGGAAACACTGCTCTGGAGCATACACATGCTTGGTTTTCCTGACCAAAGCTCTCAAGCAGTTTTCTTGTCGGGAAAACCGGCCTTGTGTACACAGGGAAAACTGACCGAGCCGGTTCTCGGTTTTCCCGTCGGGTTTCCCGTCCGTCTTTTGACCACCGAGAAACCCGATCGTGTGTACAAGGCATAAGCCTGTGTCATAAAAAAAAAAACGATTCCACGGCAGCAATTATACTAAAGATTTCACCAGCACAATATTCATCAACTTCAGCACTGGATTACGCACCCTACTTCAGAAAACATATATAATCTATAACTAGTCACATAAGTCATAGTTTGATTATTATCTACTCCAATATGTCCAAGTTTTGGAGAAAGAACACGGGTCCCTTAACTACTTGAAGACCAAGCTTTTTCTGGTATTTTTTACAAGTTTAAATCAGTATTTTTGGCTAGAAAATTTTAAAACTTTTAACCCCAAAACATTATAATTTTTTATAGCAGAGACCCTAGGAAATAAAATGGCGATCCTGGAAAAAAAATGTAATGTCACACAGTATTTGCGCTATGTTTTTTTTGGAAGAAAATACACTTTAATGAATACAAAAAAACAAAACATAATATATACCCCGTTATTTTGTAAAATGTGAAAGAAGATGTTAGATCTAGTAAATAGATACCTAACATGTCACGCTTCAAAATTTTGCACGCTTGTGGAATGACTAGATTACCTGTTTAGAGTTACAGAGGAGGTCTAGCGCTAGAATTGTTGCTCTAATGCTAACATTCGCAGCGATACCTTACAAGTGCAGTGTGCATACCGTTTACATATGTGTGCGTGACTTACATTTGCGTTAGCTTTCCTATGTATTTTACTTTTTATTTCTTATTTTTACACTGTCCCCAAATCTCTTCTTTACCTTTAAAAGCAAAATTATAATTTTTTTGGAGCTTTTGCTTTAACAAAAATATATAAAAAAAAATTATTTCCACTTTGGACTGGAAGTGACATCATGATGTCGCTCTGGACCTCCAAGGATAAACTTTTTGATCTCCTGTGAGACCAGCTGGCTGCACAGTTGTATAATTTCTTGGGCGAACCGGTGGAAACGGTAAGCCCAAAAGACACCGGGGAGCGGTGGGACGTCCTCACCCACCACTTCTGAAAGCATTCCAGCTGCTCATGACCTGCTTGGAACACTTTCAAGAGAAAGACAGCCGAAAAAAAATGGTATCGGGGGTTAGGGCTGATATTTTCAGTCATAATCCCAGTAAACCACTTTAAAGCCGTATATATAAGTATTGCGGTATTATTCGTAGAATAGAATTAGACAACATCTCTGCATATATAAAATGTATGTTACCTTTCCATGTCTGTGGGGCAATGCCAGGGTTGCAACTACTTTAGCCTGGACAACTATTTATTTGTTATTATGTAAAAATGATTGCCATACAATGTAGAAGGCCTTTTCTCTATATGTAAATGATGGTTTACCCTAAAAGAACTTTAAGTGTCAAATACTGATGTACTCTTTGTATAAAAGATGCACTTCACAAAAGGAGGCTCCCTCATACCCTCACTCATTATCATAGCCTTAGACCCCTCAGGTAAACCTGGGGTAGCTATAAGGCTTCATTTCCATGGACGTTTTAACAGCCACTTTCGTTATCCTTTTTTACAGCTTAAAAACGCCTGTCCATGTTTATTTATGTATTTTTTTTTAATTTTTTTTAATTTTTTTTAGCTGGAGCTCAAAAACGCAGCCGTAGCGTTTTTGAGCGTTTTTGGGCGTTTTTGAGCGTTTTTTAACATCTGGTGTTTTTACAGCTCTACTCTGGAATTTCAGAACGCACTGGTCCTGGGTTATTTTTGCAGCTTAAAAACGGCTCAGCCATCTACAGCTCAAAAACGTCATGGTGGGCATGAGGCCATAGACTAACATGGAGAGCTGTTTTTAAGCTGCAAAAAACGCTCAGAAAAGTGTCTGTAAAAACGTCCATGGAAATGAAGCCTTAGGCCCCGTACACACGACCAAACATGTATGCTGAAACTGGCCTGCGGACCAGTTTCAGCATACATGTTCGGTCGTGTGTAGGCGCGAGCGGGCCGAATTCCAGCAAACATTTGCCCGCCGGGCCTTTTTCCAGCGGGCAAATATTCCTGGACGTGTTTTAAAACCGTCCGCTGGAATCCTGCCCGCTCGGACATGTACGGTCGTCAGTACAGACCTACCGTACATGTCCGAGCGCCCGCCGTCCCTCGCATGCGTCGAATGACTTCGACGCATGCGTGGAAGCCTTTAAATGGCAGGCCCGCCCACGTCGCCGCGTCATCGCCGCGTCATCATCGCGGCGACGACGCGGACACGCCCCGCGTAGTGTTTACGCGCGGACTTCTGTACGATGGTTAGTACAACCATCGTACAGAAGCCCTCTGGCAGGCATGTACGGTGAAAACGGTCCGACGGACCGGTTTCACCGTACATGTTTGCTCGTGAGTACCCGGCCTGAGAGTTGTCACCTCATCCCTGTAAAACCAAACACATATTAATTACACATGTTCTGTGGCTGAGTAAGGTGCTAATTAAACTCACTTTTTGCCTTATTTGCATTAAATTACCCCCAGAATCTGTGTAATTCATATGTGTTCTGGTTTAAAGGGATGAGGTGGCAACCCTAGTAGCTATACTCATCAAATGTTCCAGTCCAATCTCTGACTCCCAGCTGTAGCAGACCTCCAGAAAGTAGTAGGCCTAATAAACCAGCTCAAATCTTTTGTCCTCCAACCTTAGGAAAAACACTGGCCCGTACACACGATATGCAAATCGGAAGTAAAATTTTGCCCGAAGAACGATCTTCAGGTCGTTAGTATGGTGCTTTCGACAGCCGATTCCAGTTTTTCATCCGACAGAAGCTGGATGTGCAGACTATAAAAATGTTGTCGGACCTGAACTCTCTGTACGATTTTCGTTTAATTAGTTTTTGTACGAACAAAAATCATAAGAGCAAGACTACACATGCTCAGAAACAACAGATGACATACAAATGAGAAAAATGGGGGGAACTAATGTGCAAACCACACTGGCCAAAGAATAAGCTACGAGGTCTAAAATGAAACCTAAATAAAATATTATATATTACGCAGCAGCCATAGCTAAATATAGATAAAAATGGGGGAACTGATGCGTGAAATAACTAAAAATAAATGATCAATCTCTAGCAGCAGCCACAACCAAAATAGTGCTCACACACTGACAATAATGGAGTGGAGCACCTTGTGATTTGTTTTTGGAGCGCCTCACCATTGGAATAAATTGTGGACATTTTACCTTCTTTGGGCTGCATGTTTTTTGGATTTTGGCCCTGATTGTTATTTTGCACAGAGACTTTAATATTGCACATTGCATGAAGACCTCTTCATCCTCACATTATTGAATTATTTTCACCATTGTCAGCACTGCATTTATTGTGTTCACATTGTTTTATTTGGTTCACATTATTTAATTAATATTTTATATGCACGTACTTGCACTATTATTTACAGTATCTATTTATATTATCAATTTTACTGACTTATGCTTATTATCACGTTATAGTTTTATGCAATATATTATTTATATTGGTGTTATTAGTAAGTGCCCCAACACCCCTCGTTTTTATATTAGATGACATACAAAACTATTCAACACATTACATCACTTCTGAAGTTGTATTCTGTCGTATGAGAATTTTCGTATGGTGAGTAACCTCTTCACTTTCGACATGAGACTAGCATGCAACAAAAAATGAAGGAACGGTTGTCCGAACATCTGATCGTGTGTACGAGGCTTAAGGCTGGGTTCATGTTATTTTCAAATGCGGCTCACAGTAGGGGTCCGGTGCGTCCCTGTTCACCGTTTCAGGTCTGATTTCAGCCTGAATTTTTGGCTGAATTTGGACCTAAAACTGACCAAAAGACGCACAGGACTCCTGTGCAAATTCGCAGCGGAGATATGTGAACAGGCTCCATAGAGAAGCGGTCAAAATCTCTTGCTATTGCGAATAGGATGCAGAGAATCCACATCCAATTTGCAATCATGTAAACCCCACCTAAACTGTGTGATTCCCTGTCATATGGGGATCTGCCTTGTTTACGTCTGTAGATCCCCAATCTGTCTTTGTGGGGAACGATTGTGGGCAGCCAGTGGACATCGTGGGGAGCGGGTGGACATCGAGTGCGCCGGACCTGCTGATTGGCTCCCCCGCTGGTCGTGAACGAGCCTGACATAAGTCGTGAACGAGCCTGACATACAGCTATGACGATTCGCACAGCCGAGACAGTCTGCTGCAGTATAACTGCGGCGGCTGGTCAGCAAGTGGTTAAAAATTTACCACAACATATAAGCACAGGTATTCACTGAATACTCTAATCATATTAGAAGCAGTTCCTCCCAAAACTACTCTCACATTCTTCCACAAAATGTGATGAATGAAATAAATAAAACTTTGAGCATGACCTGGAATCTCATAATGCACACTTTTTTTTATTGAAAACATACCTGTGGTGTCCTTTGCGCCTCATTAAATATTCTTAATGTCATAGAACATGAAATTGCACATATGAGTATGCGTATGTCTGATCCATCACTTAAATGCATTCTAAGAAGAAAAATCTCATGATAAACCTATAAAAGCAATAAATAAACTTGATATGGGTCAGTTAAGCACAGCATGTAGCCCAAACCCAAACCATGTAAACTGCAATGTTCTCAGTACACTTGTGAACTAGTACTTATAAGGAAAACCCAGCTGAACACTACAACTTCAGATTTCAACATTTACTGTCATACTTGACATTTTTTTTATAAAAAAAAAATTACCTTTAGGTACATTCCTAGCAATTTACATTTTTTTCTGCATAGGAAAGTCAGACTAAAGTGTATGTAGCCCCCAACAATAAATGTATAATTTGCTCCCTTTTGGTGACTAATTTAAATTGATTTGTTATAGCTTTTGGTGACTAATTTAAATTGATTTGTTATAGCTAATTGATAAGTGCAAGAAAATATCCATTAATACTTTCAGAAAATATTGTGGCTGATAACTTTTTGTGCTCTCTGCCAAGGCTAACAATTATCTCTGTTCTCTCTGGGGACTACAGATTACTACTCTCTATGTTTTGGGCATTCCTCTGAACGGCGAACTGTCGGTTGGTACGGCAGGGGCCGGAAATCATATATAGTGGCAAGTTTTTCTCCTGCTACTACATATGACCACTTCATTCCTCTGCTGTAAGGGTTGCTAAGGAAGCGCCGGTTGCCGGCCACCAACAAAATTCAATCCCGATGACAGCTCACCCATGAATGACAGCTCCAGCAGAAGACAACTGAGCATAAATGGGCAGGGTCTCCTGGATGATCTCAATGACTTTCCCGTGATATCATTACGTGTGAGCCACATGTTCCTCCCCATCCTTTTCTACATGTTTGGAAAAGGGTCTAGTGTTAAATTCTAAGGGGAACCCCATGCTTCTTTTTTTTTTTTGTGTAGTGTCCCCCCTGAAATCCCTACCTGAAGGGCCTGGTATGAATTATGGGGGAAACCCTATGCCATTTTTGTTTAGCATGGGGTCCCCAATTAACATCAATACCAGACCCTTATCTTGCATAATGTTCTAGTATAGATAAAATGATTCTCAACCATTTGCTTACAAACTGAAGCAAAGCAGCTCAAGTTGTCATGTATCAATCATTTTTGCAAAGCTTTTTTTTTTTATTTTTTTTGTAAATGTCAGTTTTGCTGTATTAGGTTGTATAAATTATACAGATATGCCACTTCTCAGGCAAATTAATGACATCCTCAGGCATATGATTTTAAGGAGTATTACATTGTTAATGTTTCTCTTAGAACAGTATTAAAATTGCTGACATTTAAAAATAAATGTTTTTACTCTCGTACATGTTCCCAAGACAGTGTCCAGCTCTCAATGTCATTTGTTTGCCCATCCCTTGCCTATTAGCCTAGAAAACAGGCAGAAATTCAGCTCCCTTTGACTTCAACAGTGTTTGGATTCAGCACACAAACTTCTGTGACATTCACCAACCTTGCTTAAATGAACCCAGATGTATTTGGCTCATCCCTACTGGTAAGGTCTAATATAATCTATTTGTGCTCTTTGTTATACAGTAACTATACTTTTTTTCTGTTGTGCCATAATAAAAAAAAAATACTTTGAAATTAATATTTCCCAGAATCAAAATTTCATAGTATTGTGAACAGTACAGAGAGGTCAAGTTACATGCAGCTTGCAGTATACAATGTGGCATTCCACCTATCTCCTTGGATACAAATTAATCACAAGTCCTGATGCAGTAACAATTTGCAGATAAAGTTTATGTAGAGACAAATACTAAAATCTCAAATAACCATTAACAGGTTAATGTAAGTTCAAAGTGTATTTTCAATATTTTTAAATCGGCATCTTTCATTAAAAGAATGTCCTTGTTCAGCATGTTCCTTTATGGCAAATCATTCTGCCCCTACCTCCCAATTGTGCTCCTGCATTGTCATGCCTAAGCCAATGCTTAGGGTTCTGTCATTGTCAATGGGAGACCCTCCCTAAGAAATTATGTGTAGCTATTGTTGGAGTGCATGCATGTAGACAGGAAGTAGCTTCAAATGGGTGGTGCCTACGCCTACGTTAGGAGACCGAGTAATAAGAAAATGTTATTACACTGAAAATTTGTGTAAAATATGTGCTCAATTAGCTAGATTCAGGATGCCGAGCGCATACTTGCGTTGGCGTAGCTTATGGCATTTAGGTTACACCGCCGTAAGTTAGCGAGGCAAGTACATGATTCACATAATACTTGCCTGCTAAGTTACGGTGGCGTAGCCTAAAGCTGGCGGGCGTAAGGGCGGCTAATTCAAATTTAGCTGAGGGGGCGTGTTTTATGTTAATGGGGCTTGACCTGATGTGATTGACGTTTTTTTGGAACGGCGCATGCGCCGTCCGCCTACATTTCCCAGTGTGCATTGCGGCAACGTACGCCGCACGGGCCTATTGATTTCGACGTTTACGTAAATGACGTAAATCCCTATTTACGGACGACTTACGCAAACGACATAAAATTTTCGAATTTCGAAGCGGGAACGGCGGCCATACTTTAACATTACTATTCCAACTATTTGATGGAATAACTTTAGGCCTGATAAAGCGTTACGTAAACGGCGTATCTGTACTGCGTCGGCCGGGCGTACGTTCGTGAATAGGCGTATCTAGTGATTTACATATTCTACGCCGACCGCAATGGAAGCGCCACCTAGCGGCCAGCCTAAATATTTCACCCTAAGATCGGACGGCGCAAGCCGTTATATCTTAGATAGGTTTAAGTGTATCTCTGTTTGAGAATACACTTGAACTTAGGTGGGCGCAGATTCCGAGTTAGGTCGGCGTATCTACTGATACGCCGACCTAACTCTACCTGAATCTAGCTAAATATTTCTTTCAACACTGGGCTTAAGCATGCCCTGTCAGTCAATGCAGAACTTCCCACTTGGTATTTATAATGCATTGCCATAGCTGATGCAAATTAGCATCAAAACAGATGAGGGTAAAGTATATGTCCAAAGACGATTAACTCCATAGGCAGCCATATGCATAGTGATCTATTACTCCTACTACTGATTAATCAATTGTGATTTTAGTAGTGTGATCTCCCTACTGCCAGAGATTTGCAGAAAGTCAAACTGGTACTGCATGAACTGGTCAGGGGCAGATCAGCAGTTCAATCTTTTCAGGTTTCCAGCCAGATTTGGAATCTGGCACATGAACCAGAGATACATGGCTGTAAGGTGTATTGGCTATGAATCTCCGAGCTGAGCTACAGTACTTGATGTTAAAATCTGTAGTCTTTTCACATGAATTAAGAAGTATTAGTGCTAATGCACATTCTGCAAAAGTTTTAAAGCCACGGAGGTCACCTTCATCAAGGTGACCTGACAGAGCCTTCATAAAGGGTACCTCCATGTCTTAGAAAACATTGGTGTTGTCTCATATGGAACTACAGTAATACAAAATGCAATTTTGAGAGCTGGTTTTCTTCTCTTGTAGGTTTTTACTACTATCTGTGTTACTCCTGGGGCGATTTACCAGTTTTAGTTGTCTGGGTGATCACTGTCACTGTGGGAGAAATTGATAGGCCAAAAAGTACTAGTTATCACCAGAAGAAGAAGGGATTTCCTCTAAATTTGGAGAAATTACTTCTGGCTCCCTGTTGTGTTTTTAGTACAATAAGTAAAGGTAAACTCCCCCTAACAGGACAGAAAACTACCAGGAGTTTAAAGTGATATTAAAGGCTCAAACTTTTTTTAAAAACAAATATGTTATACTTACTGTACCTGCTCTGTGCAATGGTTTAGCACAGAGCAGCCTCAATCCTCCTATTTTCAGAATGAGAAAATGATTTATGAGAACAAATTTCCTGCCTGACGTCAGTCTAAAGCTGGCCATACCCTGATGAAATTTGGCCTGTCCAGCCAGTGAGTCAGCCGCAACCACTGATCAGTGTTCTCTGAAGAGTGCCCCGCAGCGGGGAGGTGTGGGCAGTTGGGGATGATTCCTTCATCCATCTCATTTGTGTGGATGAGGAATCTGTTATCAGCCAGCCATCTGTGTATCACCAGTATTAGTAAGCAAAGAATGCAGAATGTGCATTATCTCTCTTTAATCTCTATACAGTACCTGTTAAACCACATCAAAGCAAGTTAAGCAACCATACCAGTTACAAACATATGAAAGAGAGTGTGTGTGTGGGTGTGTGTGTAAGTGTAACCAAGGTTACTATTGTGCAGGGACATTTACCTGTTTTTTTACTTTTTCCATATGTTGCATATAGGGTAAACATTCACTTCTCTCAGGTGTTTGGAAACTTGTAATTAGCTTTTGAAAAACTTTCTTTATCTTTGCACCATTCTAAAGAAATAAGGAAATGATCAATACACTTAACACATTTTAATTTTACCTTATATCCTGTTTTGGAGTCAATCAGGCTCTACTGCTTGCACATGTGCTGTTGAGGAGCATGCTTAGACTCTGAGATGTTAGTGTCATCCTCCTGGCTGTGCAGTCTGACAGAAAAGTATATGTTCCTAATTCAAAAAACTACCTTCTACTGCTCTCAACATATTCCAATTTTTTTTTTTTTTTTGTGATCTGATCTTCTGTAACCGTGTGTATGCTCCATCTGACTTTTTCCTACAGGAAAACTGCAGGATCTCTTTTTTCCCATCAGGAAAAATCCTAGCGGGAAAACTGTTCGTCTGTATGCTTTTACGACGCGCAAAAAACATGCATGCTCGGAAACAAATCAATGCATGCTCAGAAGCATAGAACTCAATTTTCTCGGCTCATCGTAGTCTTTTACGTCACCGCATTCTTGGCAGTCAAAAGTTCACCGAACCTTTGTGTGACTGTGTGCATGCAAGGCAGGCTTAAAAGGAATTCCGTCGGAAAAAACATTGTTTTTTTCCCGACGGGAAAACCGATCGTGTGTACGAGGCATTAGAGGGTGGCTACATTTGTTCAGAATTTTGGAATGTAGGTATCCTCTTTTGCTTACTCCTGAGCTGGACTATGGACTAAGGAATTTGAAGTATGCAAAGAGCAGCAATGGAGCTCCATTGCTGCTCAGCAGCTGCTGTCAAACTGTTAAAGGGGTTGTAAAGACAAAAATATTTTCCTCTTAAATTAAAGTCTGACAGTAGCTGATAAAGTAAAAAGTAATGTTTTGCATTATAACTAGTTTGATACCTGTTGTTGAAATCAAGCTGTTTTATTCACCTCCGTCACTTCTGAATCATTATTCTCACTGACTTCCTGGTTTGCGGTGCGCATTCATTCTTGCTACATCACGGCCTAATGGGAACTACAGTTCCCATTAGGCTTAGGCCCCATACACACGAGAGAATTTATCCGCGGATACGGTCCAGCGGACCGTTTCCACGGATAAATCCTCTCAAAGATTTCCGCAGATTTCGATGCGATGGAGTGTACACACCATCGCATTGAAATCCGCGCGGAAATCCTCTGGCGATGACGTGTCGCGCCGTCGCCGCGATTATGACGCGGTGACGGGTGCGACGCTGTCATATAAGGAATTCCACGCATGCGTCAAATCATTAGGACGCGTGCGGGGAATCCCTTTGGACGGATGGATCCGGTGAGTCTGTACAGACGAGCGGATCCATCCGTTGGAATGGATTCCAGCACATGGATTTGTTGTGCATGTCAGCAAATATCCGATCTGCTGGAATCCATCCCAGAGGAGATTTCTCCGCGGAAACAGATCCGCTGGCGTGTACACACCATAGGATCTATCCGCAGAAACCCATTTGCTGGGATTTATCTGCGGATGGATTCTATCGTGTGTATGGGGCCTAAGCCTCCATGCCTGTGAGGGATAAGAGAGCATCTTCACACAGGGCTGTAGTCATAGGGAGGGGGTGAGCACATTCTGCTTTCCACCATGCAAAACAGCTCAGATGCTGGTGGAAAGCAAGAAGAGGAGAGACAGGAAATGGCATTTTCAAACCTGGATTACTGTATTTTGGAGGTCAAAAGGAAAAATGAGGTAAGTGATATTTAAATGCTCTTGCTTACAGCAATCAATTGATCTAATAAAAAATTAACCTTTAGTGTTCCTTTAAGTGCAGGAAATATGAGAAAATCATAAGAAAAATTCTGTACGAGGTACGATCTTTTTTTTTTTTTTTCAAATTTTCCTTTTTATTTCGTTTCTTTTCCAAGAAAACAAAAAGCAAGAAAGTGATACAGGAAACATAAGAAGAGGACTAAGCATAGTCCTATACATCAACATATGTATGGAAATTATATTTATTCTCTCTCTTCAACTCTATTTACTATTCATAATATCTGTATCACTACTAGTTTCAATCCATTCCTCTATAATAGACCAATTACTTTCTACTTCTAAACTAAATTTCAGACTACCCGAGTATTCCATCTCCCACTAAATATCCATTTATTCTTTATCTAAAGTACTAATTCCCTCCTTATTCCCGCAGCACTTCCTTCCTCCTTTTATCCCCCCTTTCCCTCCCCCTTATCCCTACCTCTAGACCCCCTTCTTCCCCCATTCCCCTCCTCCAGCCGTCTATCCTCAGGCCGGAGAGAAGAATTAGGAGAAGAGAAGAAAAAAAAAAAAAAAAAAAAAAAAATTCTTAACCACTTAAGGACCAGCCCATGTACATATACGTCCACAATATGGCACGTACAGGCACATGGGCGTATGGGTACGTCCTCCCCTATTAGCGGGTGGGGGGTCCGATCGGGACCCCCCCCGCTACATGCGGAGGTCGGGTCCGCTCGGGGAGCGATCCGGGACCACGGCGCGGCTATTTGTTTATAGCCGCTCCGTCGCGATCGCTCCCCGGAGCTGAAGAACGAGGAGAGCCGTGTGTAAACACGGCTTCCCCGTCCTTCACTATGGCGGCGCATCGATCGCGTCATTCCCTTTATAGGGAGACACGATCGATGACGTCATTCCTACAGCCACACCCCCAAACAGTTGTAAACACATACACAGTGATCCCTAACTCCTACAGCGCCGCCTGTGGTTAACTCCCAAACTGCAACTGTCATTTTCACAATAAAGAATGCAATTTAAATGCATTTTTTGCTGTGAAAATGACAATGGTCCCAAAAATGTGTCAAAATTGTCCGAAGTGTCCGCCATAATGTCGCAGTCACGAAAAAAATTGCTGATCGCCGCCATTAGTAGTAAAAAAATAAAAAAAAATAAAAATGCAATAAAACTATCCCCTATTTTGTAAACACTATAAATTTTGCGCAAACCAATCGATAAACGCTTATTGCGATTTTTTTTACTAAAAATAGGTAGAAGAATACGTATCGGCCTAAACTGAGGAAAAAAAATGTTTTTATATATGTTTTTGGGGGATATTTATTACAGCAAAAAGTAAAAAATATTGCTTTTTTTTCAAAATTGTTGCTCTATTTTTGTTTATAGCGCAAAAACTAAAAACCGCAGATGTGATCAAATACCACCAAAAGAAAGCTCTATTTGTGGGGAAAAAAGGACGCCAATTTTGTTTGGGAGCCACGTCGCACGACCGCGCAATTGTCTGTTAAAGCGACGCAGTCCCGAACTGTAAAAACCCCTTGGGTCTTTAGGCTGCATATTGGTCCGGGGCTTAAGTGGTTAATAAGACAATACAATATACCCCTCCCCTCCTCCGCTGTCCTCCAACCGTGCGCAAAATGTTCTCTCTCCTATTTTCCTTCTTTCTTCCATCTACTACCCTTTATCTTATTCTCCTATTAGCTTTTTACCTTCCTCCGACTGTAAAAATAATTCCCAAGGTGCCCATATCATTTTAATTTGCTGTTTCTTATCTATTGTTTTTGGGAGGTACGATCTTTTGATTTTCTTATAGTGTGTACACAACTTTTGACATCCAATTCAGACTTTCCAAACAAAAATTTTTCAAGGGACAAACTCCAAATGTTTTCTTGTACATAAACAGAACTAATGATTTTTGTTTAATGTGTTCTGTTTTTGTACGGTTTTCATCCAAGAAAAATTGTATACAAAAGACTGCGCATGATCAGAAACAATTAAAAAAATGGGTTTGTCATGCGAGAATTTTCGTACAATTAGTTTCATCCTTGTTTTTGACCTGCTGTAAAACATCAAGAAAACCCAGACAATCATTAGTCTGATTTTCTTATAGTGTGTACTGGTTCTAATATAATATATCCACTAATATAATATATCCACTTTTATCCTGTGTTGAACCCTGATGAAGGGGGAGTGGAGTGGTCTAGAAAACATGTAGGATGTTTTTACATGACTTTTTTACCAACAATTAAAATGATCTTGGACCAATACAAACATACAGGGGACCCAACTACACATAGGAAAAGGCAAGTGGGTTTTTCATACATCAGCTCTGGGATGTTTCAAAACTATACAAAATGTTTCTACTGTGATATATTTGAAGTATTGATGGTATTGCTTACCTTTTGCAGATATGCTCTATGATGAAATGTGGCACTCACATGGTAGCCAAAAGCCCTGAGATTATCAGAGTCCTGTCCAGCTGTAAGAACAACATTTATTTGGTTTCCAAGTGCATGAAGGATCAAGAGATTCAAAAAACATGTCTGCTCATTGTTTAGTCCTTCATCACAAACCATCACAAAATAAAGAGCCTGATGGTTGATAAACTCCCTCCATTGCTCACATAGAAAGTTGGAAAAGTAATGTACAGTTATGTCTGTATTATTTTCAAGATGCAACATAAGTTGGGAGCGTAAAGAGATAAGGTCAGGACATCCAGTATACAAATGTTCCATATCCTGTGGATTAAAAGAAAAATGTTAATCCTAGAAAAGGCTGTTCAAATAATTACATGACGAGTTATGTATTCATTAAAACCAGGGCCGGCAACCCGTTGATCACGATCTACCTGTCGATCGTGGGAAGCTGACGGGTAGATCCTGAACAGGGCTGTGTCGATGTCTCCCCACAACATTCGTTGTTCTCCTTTTAATAGAAGAGCAGAGTGAGAGGCAAAATCATTGCTGGATGGAGGGCGTGAGCACGGGAGCTGCTTTAGTTAACTTTGCAAGTTAACCAGCAGGGGGGTATGGGACACTACTGTGCTACTCATGGTTGATCCTTTTTTTTTTATAAATTGTTCCTATTTGAGATCAGTCAGCGTACACACGATAGGATCGCCAGAGGAGATCGGTCTGAAGGACCGTTTTCAGCAGTCCAAACCGATCGTGTGTAGGCCCCATAGGTTATTTAACCTTCGGTCAAAAAATGAGAACTTGCTTTAAAATTGAACCGATGGATGCCTAAGGCCACGTACACACGATCGGTCCATCCGATGAGAATGGTCCAAAGGACCGTTGTCATCGGTTAACCGATGAACCTGACTAATGGTCCGTCGCGCCTACACACGGTTAAAAAAACGATCGTGTCAGAACGCGGTGACCTAAAACACAACGACGTGCTGAAAAAAACGAAGTTCAATGCTTCCAAGCATACGTCGACTTGATTCTGAGCATGCCCGGGTTTTTAACCGATGCTTTTGCATACTTACGATCGGTTTTGACCTATCGGTTAGGCGGTTAGGCGTCCATTGGTTCAATTTTAAAGCAAGTTCTCATTTTTTTGACCGAAGGTTAAAGAACCTATGGGGCCTACACACGATCGGTTTGGACTGATGAAAACGGTCCTTCAGACCGCTCTCTACTGGCGATCCTATCGTGTGTACGCGGCCTAACCGATAGGTCAAAACCGATCGTTAGTATACAAAAGCATCGGTTAAAAACCCGCGCATGCTCAGAATCAAGTCGACGCATGCCTCGAAGCATTGAACTTCGTTTTTTTCAGCACGTCGTTGTGTTTTACGTCACCACGTTCTGACAAGATCGTTTTTTAAACCGATGGTGTGTAGGCGCGACGGACCATCAGTCAGGTTCATCGGTTAACCGGATCGTTCTCATCGGATGGACTGATCGTGTGTACGCGGCCTAACTCTGCTGCTCAGGTACTCTGGAAAACATTCAGCCTGTTGTATGGAGCCCCACAACATACTGTATTAATTCTGACCAAGGGGTCTGTTCTGAGAGCCAGGTAAAGAAGAGCTTTGCAGGTTATATGGGATTTGAGGATTTTGAAGTGCAGATCACACTCTACACCTTATCATTCTTACGAAAATGGAGTATGTGAACAATTCAACCACATTCTCTTATAAATGTCAAGGACATTAGAGGAAGAAAAGAAAAAAGGATGGACATTATATTCACAGGAACTGGTTTGAGATTAAAAATACTACTTTACACTCAACCACAATTTATACCCATTTTTGTCTTTAAGCTTTTTATGCACATGCTCAATTAGCCCCCATTAATGGAAAATTTAAATACACTAAACTCATGAATACAATGTACGACGGAAGTATAAGGATATACAAGGGAGTCTTTTACAGCAGACATCTCATCATAAGGAGAATTCTAAAGAACCCTGTTACTAGGTTACTATTACTAGGTAATGTAGCCACAACCAGTGTCACAACCCATGAATACTGCCTATTTAAAAAACAAATAAACAATGGTTGTCTTAGAGCCCATTCACACAGGTCCGACTTTGGATCCGACTTCAGGTCGCCCCAGGTCACCCCTAGTCACCTAAAGTCTCGCTGCATGAAGAAATCAATGTAAGTGAATGGAGCTGTCTTAATGCACACTACTGCAGTCGCTCCAACTTGAAAAAAGGTTCCTGTACTATTTCAATTCGACTTGTAGGCGACTTGTACCCATTGATTTCAATCTAAGTCGCCTCCAAATCGGATCCCCGTTCACAGTGAGGCAACTTTACAGGAAGTCGCCCCAGTGTGAACCTGTTATAAGGCAAACACCTCCCTCCCACAGGGGAACTCCACGGCAAATTTTAAATAAAAAAACAGCATGGGTTCCTCTCCAGGAGCATACCAGGCCCGTAGGTCTGGTATGGATTTCAAGGGGAACCCCTACGCCGAAAAACGGTGTGGGGATCCCCCCAAATCCATACCAGACCCTTATCCGAGCACGTAGCCCGGCCGGTCAGGAAAGGGGGTGGGGACGAGCGAGCAGCCCCCCTCCTGAACCGTACCAGGTGGCATGTCCTCAACATGGGAGGGTGGGTGCTTTGGGGCAGGGGGGCGCCCTGCGGCCCCCCACCCCAAAGCACCTTGTCCCCATGTTGATGGGGACAAGGGCCTCTTCCCAACAACCATGGCCGTTGGTTGTCGGGGTCTGCGGGCGGGGGGCTTATCAGAATCTGGGAACATCGTACCCCTACCCATTCACCTGGTGGAAGAAAAATATCAATGAAAAACACACTACACAGGTTTTTAAAGTAATTTATTAGGCAGCTCCGGGGGTCTTCTTCCGACTCCGGGGGTCTTCCAACTTCTCCGCTCTCCGGTTCTTTCTCCCTTCTGCCGGGCACCTCCGCTATCTTCTTCCAGCTCTTTTACTAGAGGGGGCCCAGTCTTCTCCCTTCTTCCAACTTCGGGGGGTCTTCTTCCGACTTCAGGGGGTCTTCTTCTGACTCCGGGCAGAAGGGAGAAAGAACCGGAGAGCGAGAAAAGAGAAGTCGGAAGACCCCCCGAAGTCAGAAGAAGACCCCCCCCCGAAGTCGGAAGAAGGGAGAAGACCGGGCCCCCGCTAGTAAAATTAGTTATTATTAAAGGGGGCTTCCAGATTCCGATAATCCCCCCCCCCGCAGACCCCAACAACCAATGGCCAGGGTTGTCGGGAAGAGGCCCTTGTCCCCATCGACATGGGGACAAGGTGCTTTGGGGTGGGGGGGCCGCAGGGCACCCCCCTGCCCCAAAGTACCCAGCCCCCATGTTGAGGGCATGCTGCCTGGTACAGTTCAGGAGGGGGGCTGCTCGCTCGTCCCCACCCCCTTTCCTGACTGGCTGGGCTGCGTGCTCAGATAAGGGTCTGGTATGGATTTGGGGGGACCCCCACGCAGTTTTTTCGGAGTAGGGGGTTCCCCTTGAAATCCATACCAGACCTAAGGGCCTGGTATGCTCTTGGAGGGGGAACCCATGCCGGGTTTTTTATTTAAAATTTGGCATGAAGTTCCCCTTCCTCGCGTTGTAAGTCACGCTAAAGTCGCCCCAAGTCGCGCTTTGATTCATACTCAAGTCGTGTCCAAGTTGCCTCCCAAAGTCGCGCTGAAAGTCGTGTTGCCCCTGTGTGAATGGGCTCTTAGGTTTCTATCCCTAAAGAGGTTTTGTTTTAATTTTTTTTAGCTACTCTGAACGTAAGACTTAATCAGGTAGATTTTGCCATATCAAATGAGGCATAATTTATTAACATTTGTTATATTTGCACTACTATTTGCAGATCAGAAGCAACATTTATTCAACTACTCCCAAAAAATAAACACATGAAAGACCCAACCAAATCACCTGTACATACAGTATCTGCTTCACAGTATCACTAGTAAACTATAACATACAGTAATCTAAAATCAGGTTCATTCGTTTTTTATGTAGATAAAAATGAAATTCAGAAACAAAAACATAATATTTAAGGTATTCAAAGGAAATACAAGTCATTACATATTAACGTATTCCATACAGACATCATCAACTATATAAAGAAAATAGCACCTACATTGAAAAATACAATGCTGTATTTTGCTCCCTTATTTGTCAAATTGAGTAGAAAACGTTCCACCAAGAAAAAGAAATGCAAATTCTGTCCTCTCCTCAGAGATTCATTTGTAACACATGTAATAATTAAAGAATCTCCATCAATCACAAATAGTTCAGATTCCATGTAATCATTAAGCAAACTTTCAAACCTGAAAGAAATGACAGTATTACGGAACAGATTTTTTTTTTTTTTTTTTAAGATGCATACGGTATATCCTCCAAATATGTAGCACAAGTTTTGTTTCCAAACACATACAGTACACAAACATAATAAGGAAATATGTTTTGTCTGTTACATTTTTTTGCCCCTCATGTGGAATAGTACCAAGTCTCAGTGCATTTCACACATAAATACATTTTAATTGACACAACAGATTTAAACATTTATCCATTGAGGTGTGCTGCACTGAAAAAATGCTTCAGGTCAGTGAAAACCTGCATATTCTACTTACTTGGCTCTTGATAACTGCTCCATGAGAAAGCTTGCCATTCCAAAAAGAAAATCATTATGCTCTGACAGCTCTGCATTGTAAAAATTGTGTATTAGTATGCATGTTGTAACTTGTTATATTTGACCAACAGTAGACGACCTATTACATTCTAGCAGCACTGTTTTTTTATAAGGGGGGGGGGGGTAGGATGGAGATTATGTTATGGCCACTGTAATTGCGCCTGTTGACACGGTCGGAAAATCCAACAAGAAAAATCTGATGTGAGCTTTTGGTCGGAAATGCCGACCGTGTGTATGCTCCATCGGACTTTTGCTGTCGGGAACAGAAGATTGAAAGCTAGTTCTCAAATTTTCCGACGGAAAACGGAAATTCCGTTCTTCTGTATGCAATTCCGACACGCAAAAAAACATGCATGCTCAGAATCAAGCAAAAGAGCAGAACTGCCTATTGAACTTCATTGTTCTCGACGGTCGGAATTTCTGACAGCATTTGTGTGACCGTGTGTATGCAACACAAGTTTGAGCCAACATTCTGTCGGAAAAAAAACACGGTTTTCTTGACGGATTTTCCTACTGTTTGTCGATAAGCGGATTACATGTTAAAACAAGCAGGTGAATTGTGGATAGCTTTACCTGACATTTGAATTGCAAATCTTCTTCCAGGGCTAGAAGGATGATCATTGCTGGCAGTTGGTTTACTTGGCTCAGAAAACTGTTCTTCTGTAATGCATGGGTCATTTTTATTTTTGCCTCTCTTTTTTCTGGGTTTGTCTGTGGCCATGATGTAGATCTATGTGTAAAATTATATAAAAAATCAATTTGTAAGGGAAGTAAGGCACAATATTCTAAGATTTCATTTGTGGAATTAAAACAGTCTGATGCAGATGTTTGTATTAGAACTGCAAAGTATGATTCAATATATTTTTCCACTGCTTGATCTGCAAAAAACAATTGCAATTGACTACAGTTTTCTTTATTTTTTAAGTGTTTCTTAAAGCCAGAATGTTGGAATGTTAAATGAAAATTTTGAGGCATGTCTGTCATTTTTTAATTTTTTATATACAATTAAATAATTGCATGAACATATTCCAAGTGTGGTGATTCCATACTGTTTGCCATAGAAAGACACCATTGTTATATCTAGATCTAACAGACACGCCCATAACCCTTTAATTACCATGATGGTATAGATACCAGGTGAGTGGACAACTAACCTGCCAAAAAGTCATAGATCCTAGTTATGTACAGTAATTGTTGTAGCACTTGTTAGCAAAGAATCAAATTTAGCACTATTAGAATGTTTTACACAAAAGATGTATGAAATACTCTCTTATATTGCAACCATATCTTCACTAGACCAATAAAGATCATATATGCAAAAGTCTCATTGCGGCATAGTGTCATTCAATTGGTACAATGATATCAACAAAATAAACTTTAAAAATATACAGTATATTTTATTACACACCAAATTAAAACCAATTATCGAGAAATATTCATTAAAACATAACTGCATTCAAACCCTAGCAACAAGCAAAGCTACATGTAAAACTTCAACAGCCACTTTTACAGTAGCAACAGTTATGGAGATCAAATAATGCATTGGGGTTTATTCCCTAACAATTCCTATAGCCCTCTTTACTGTATTCCGCTTCCTGAGAAAGACATCTAAAATTTGTCAACACTCTCAGCTAGTACTACGCCCTGGAGGAAAGATTTCCAATTTTTTCTGATCTAACAGTAAAGAACCCTTTCCTCAATTTAAGGTTAACCCTAATTTCTTCTAAAGTTAAATCCTGGCCACATGTTTTCTTGGATAAACAGTTTATTAATGTCTGCAACGATGTACAGTCTTTACAAACACCATCGACAACAAAAGGCCAATATATGAGGTCCTTAATTAACAATAAAAACAAAGTTGCAGTGCTAGAAATTAGACTTCCTAAACTTTATATGAGTTCTGTGAGACAGTCATACCACTCAGTCATACCACTCACCAGATAGCAAGAGCTTAGACAGTAAAAGATGTCAACTTAGCATGCAATTGATGTTCATATCAATCCAAAAACATGAGAGAATACACAACCTCCAACCACAGTGTTGTGTTCAAGCAGTGGGATGAAACCTTCCTGTTTCACTCCCGAAACAAAAAAGAGTTGGGCTAAGTGCTGCTCAGCCATTCACAGGGAGCTTTGTGTTCCATGAATGAATACAAAACTTCCTGTGATTGACTGAGGTGGAGAAGTGGGCATATGACGTTATGATCTCCAACTCAGCCAAACAGAGGAAGCTTTATATTTATTCAAAGAGTACAAAGCTCCCTGAGAATGGCCAGGCAGCCAGACTCTATTTTGTTCTAGGAGTGGAATGGAACGTTTTTTTCCGGCTGCCAGAACACAGTGCAGTATACTGTTTACACAGCATGCCCAGTAAGAGTATCTGTTAGTTCAGTAGTAGTTTGTTTGGGCCAGCTTGGATTTAAACATGTTTGGGACAAGTCTACTGTAGACCTACAGTATATTCAGACAAAAAAGTAAAAAAATAAAAATAAATGCAGCAGACCAGATGGACCATGTGATGGTTGTGTCGTGTGTGTACTAGGCACATGACAGGATGAGTGTGTGGCAGCCATATTGTTCAAAATACAGCTATTACATTTAACTTGTCTTCATCTTTCCTGTGTTGAACCAGAGATATAGCAGTAGTGCCCTTTTTCCCTCCTTCCGCCTTCAGTTCAGGAAATACACAAACTGTTAACTGATGGCAAGACCTTATCAATCCATTTATCGGACACACAGACCTCTCCATTACCCAATCCACAATTTCAGTCTGCAAACCCTAATAAAACTGTCACCCTGGCAAACTTAAGCAATCCTGAGAACTAATGCTGCGTACACACGGTCGGAATTTCCGCAAGCAAAAGTCCGATGAGAGCTTTTCATCGGAAATTCCGACCGTGTGTACGCTCCATCGGACTTTTGCTGCTGGAAATTTTCGCCAGCAAAAGATTGAGAGCAGGTTCTTAATTTTTCCGATGGAAAAAATTCCGATTGGAAATTCCGATTGTCTGTAGCAATTCCGACGTGCAACATTTCCGAGGCATGCTCGGAAACAATTCGGCGCATGCTCGGAAACAATTCGAAGCATTTTCTCGGCTCGTCGTAGTGTTGTACGTCACCGTGTTCTTGACAGTCGAAAGTTCGGAGAACTTTTGTGTGACCGTGTGTATGCAAAATGAAATCAAATAAATATAAAGTGCGGCGCAAGTGAAAATACTTAACTATACAATAATTTACTAAATGAAAAGAGTCCATATAGTGCACAAGTGAAAGAATTTCCAAAACGTGCTTCAAAGTAAACAATAGTGACTGTAGTGAGATTATCTTCTTGAGATCAGTGAGATCAGTGACCCACAGGAAAAAGAGATCCTCCACCAGAGACTAAGGATGGCCTCTCACCTCAGCTATTCGACCTGTGGCTAGGTCAAATAGCATGTCATAATCCTCCAAGGTACAGATGGAATCAGCAACCAATCAACCAGCTATGAGTTTCTCCAGACAAAACCAGCAAAAGAGGCTCAGCAATCCATGGACCGGTAAGTGTTAAATGACAAAAGAGAAGGGATAGTGCTCTCTGTATGCAACAAGTTTAATATAAAACAGAACAGATAAAACCACTCACATTTGCTGACACTCTCAGCCGAGTGTGTAGCGGACAGCGTGTCTCAAAGCTCAAGGCGTCCGGATAAGCAGCCGGTGTATAGGTCAAGATGTGAGGCAGACGAACGCGGGTGACGTCGACGTGACTCCTCCCCCTCGTACGCGTTACGTCCCAAGTAGGCGGGACTTCTTCAGCGTGGGGCGGGGATCAACGTAGACGTCCCGCACACATATAAATACCAGGCCGTTGCCATGGCTACACAAAAAATTTATATCTAAATCCTGCGCCATCTAGTGGCTAAAAACAAGACGGCCGGCAAAGAATGAAGATCTCACTCTATAACAACAGGAAACCGCAAGATATAATTTAAAAACAATTAAAATACAAATGACGTCAGCCGCATTCGTCTACTCACAAGACCCATTTTACAATATATTAAATAAACACAGCAGTATACATATCTTTGCCATGCAAAAACCCATACATTAATTTGCACTTTGTATCTGCTACATAATGTAAATTCCACTGCCATGCAATAAAATAGAACATTAAAATGCAGATTAATACAATCACCAATATCATAGTTAAATTGTATGAATCCTAATATTAAAATATGTAAAGTTGAAAAATAATAAAATAAAAATAAAAATAAATAGTAAAAAATACAAATTAAAATACCCCAATACATACATATTAACGATTCGAAATAAAACAATTGAGATCGAACTCAACGTTGAGTCCCGCCGGACCCTATGGTAAAATATAAAAATGACCTCCACCTCTTGATAGAGGGAGGTAAAGAAACAGGCATTCTTAATAAAAAGGAGGCGGCTTATCTTGACCCCTTCTACTGTCGGACCCCGATAATATATTTTTTGCCCAAATTGCATAAAAATGCCGAGCGGCCTCCTGGCCGTCCGATTGTAAATGGAATTGATTCCGTTACATCACGGTTGGGGCAATATTTAGATGTGTTTTTGCAACCTTTGGTTTGCAAGGTGCCTGCTTACTTACGAGATACTAAGCAGATAATTCAAATTTTGAGTTCCATCTCTTGCACACCTAATACTATATTGGTGACCGCAGATGTGGGGTCATTGTATACCATTATAGGGCATGAAGCAGCCTTGGCATCGGTCGCATGGGCATTGGAGTCCACTGATTTGGATTCTCAACATGTGCGTTTTCTTTTGGATAGTTTGCAATTTTGCTTGATGAAGAATTATTTTTGGTTCGATAAAGAATTCTTCCTCCAACGCTGTGGAGTAGCTATGGGGGCTCGTTTCGCTCCCAGTGTGGCCAATCTGTTCATGGCCCACTGGGAGCGAGATGTGATTTTTCATGATATGCCTCCTCAACTTCTTTGCTACCGTAGATATATAGACGATCTGGTGCTGATTTGGGAGGGGGATATGCCCTCTTTGGAGTTGTTTATGACTAGGCTTAATTCCAATGATAAGGGTATAGTTTTGACCTGGACTGTCTCCAAGGATCAAGTGACCTTTCTTGACTTAGATATATTTAAGTCTGGTTCTAAACTGGTCACTAAGAATCATTTTAAAGCAGTGGACCGGAATGGGTATATTCCTCTTAATAGCTGCCACCATCGATTGTGGCTATGTAATATACCACGTGGCCAATTCGTTAGGCTCCGGAGAAACTGCACCATGGAGACAGATTATTTGGCACAGTCTAACCAACTGGCTACTAGGTTTGTAGCTAAAGGTTACTCTATGCCCTTGATCAAACAAGAAATTGAAAAAGTCAGGAATATTGACAGGAGTCTGATTATACAAGATAAACCTCCCAATGGGGATATAGAAACAGCGAATTTCAAAATGTTCTTGGATTATAATATTCAACACAAAAAATTTGAAAAAATAGTAGCCAAACATTGGCCAATCCTTAAGGGAGATGCGGTCCTTGGTCCGGTCCTTCCTGAGCGCCCTCAATTCATTTATAAAAAGGCTCCTTCTTTGAGAGATCGATTGGCCCCTGGAGTTACTGACCCACCTGTCATTCCTCGACCCAAACTCTTTAATTTTTTGTCAGGATTCTATGCCTGTGGCAGATGTGCGACTTGTAAGCATGCGAAACGCAACATTAAAAAACGCAAAGTTTTCGTCTCTAATGTGACTCGGATAGAATACCCAATCAAACAGCTAATTACTTGCTCCACTGTAGGTGTGGTATATATGTTAGAATGCGATTGCGGGTTACAGTATATTGGACGCACCTCACGAGAGTTACATGTGAGGGTGGGCGAGCATATCAGCAACATTAGGCGTGGTATTAAGACCCACAGTGTGTCCAAACACTTTAGAGACTGCCATCAGAGGGACCCTAAGGGCCTTAAATTTTGGGGCATAGAAAAAGTTTCCAGACATTGGAGAGGGGGGCACTTTATTCGGCAACTGAGCCGCCGAGAATCCTTTTGGATCTATGAGACAAAGGTTTCTCATCCGGCGGGACTCAACGTTGAGTTCGATCTCAATTGTTTTATTTCGAATCGTTAATATGTATGTATTGGGGTATTTTAATTTGTATTTTTTACTATTTATTTTTATTTTTATTTTTTTTTATTTTTCAACTTTACATATTTTAATATTAGGATTCATACAATTTAACTATGATATTGGTGATTGTATTAATCTGCATTTTAATGTTCTATTTTATTGCATGGCAGTGGAATTTACATTATGTAGCAGATACAAAGTGCAAATTAATGTATGGGTTTTTGCATGGCAAAGATATGTATACTGCTGTGTTTATTTAATATATTGTAAAATGGGTCTTGTGAGTAGACGAATGCGGCTGACGTCATTTGTATTTTAATTGTTTTTAAATTATATCTTGCGGTTTCCTGTTGTTATAGAGTGAGATCTTCATTCTTTGCCGGCCGTCTTGTTTTTAGCCACTAGATGGCGCAGGATTTAGATATAAATTTTTTGTGTAGCCATGGCAACGGCCTGGTATTTATATGTGTGCGGGACGTCTACGTTGATCCCCGCCCCACGCTGAAGAAGTCCCGCCTACTTGGGACGTAACGCGTACGAGGGGGAGGAGTCACGTCGACGTCACCCGCGTTCGTCTGCCTCACATCTTGACCTATACACCGGCTGCTTATCCGGACGCCTTGAGCTTTGAGACACGCTGTCCGCTACACACTCGGCTGAGAGTGTCAGCAAATGTGAGTGGTTTTATCTGTTCTGTTTTATATTAAACTTGTTGCATACAGAGAGCACTATCCCTTCTCTTTTGTCATTTAACACTTACCGGTCCATGGATTGCTGAGCCTCTTTTGCTGGTTTTGTCTGGAGAAACTCATAGCTGGTTGATTGGTTGCTGATTCCATCTGTACCTTGGAGGATTATGACATGCTATTTGACCTAGCCACAGGTCGAATAGCTGAGGTGAGAGGCCATCCTTAGTCTCTGGTGGAGGATCTCTTTTTCCTGTGGGTCACTGATCTCACTGATCTCAAGAAGATAATCTCACTACAGTCACTATTGTTTACTTTGAAGCACGTTTTGGAAATTCTTTCACTTGTGCACTATATGGACTCTTTTCATTTAGTAAATTATTGTATAGTTAAGTATTTTCACTTGCGCCGCACTTTATATTTACGTGTGTATGCAAGCCGAGCTTCAGCGGAATTCCGTCGGAAAACCCATCCAAGGTTTTTTCTATGGAAAATCCGTTAGTGTGTACGTGGCATAACTGTCATGGTCTTACCTCTCTCCTGTCTCCTTCGTTTGACATGTGCTGGCGGCCATCTTGGTTTCCAGGTCTCTTGTAGCCTCCCACCCTGCGGCTCCTCCTTCCCACTGGGAGGAGCTGGATGCCTGGCTCATATATATAGGAGTTCTGTGGCTTCAGTTCCTTGCTTGGTCCTCCTGTGTTCACATGCTTCTAAGACTGCTGCTGCTTCTGGTTCCGATCCTGGATTCGTCTGACTTCCCTGCTGGTTCCTGATCCTGGCTTCGTCTGACATCCCTGCTGGTTCCTGATCCTGGCTTCGTCTGACATCCCTGCTGGTTCCTGATCCTGGCTTCGTCTGACTACTCTTCTGGTTCCTGACCTCTGGCTTCGCAAGACTCTGATTCGGGTTCACCATCTGTTTTGGACTTTTGCTTTAATGCTTGATATTCAATAAAGCCTTCTTATTTTTCACTTATCTCTTGTTGTACGTCTGGTTCATGGTTCCGTAACATTAGGACCAAGCCATGAATTTTGACGGTACAGAGCCATCCTTGCTACCCACGCTGGTTGCCAGACTTGATCAGCTGGAGTCCCTGTTGGGTCAGTTCGCCGTGGCGTTGCAAACCCTGCTTGAACGCACGGCTCATTTCGCTCCCGTTGCCGATGGGTCGGTCGTCGCTCCTGGGCCCGCTCCTACGGCCGATCCGACTGTTGCGCCAGAGTCTACCTCGACACCTGTTGTTGCGCCTGCGGTGTTTCGGGGTATGTCCGGTTCTGCCCCCCTTCCACAGCGATTTGGGGGAGAGCCAACTCAGTGCCGAGGTTTCCTTAACCAAGTGGGCATTTATTTTGAGTTGCTGCCACATGCCTTTCCCACTGAGAGATCAAAGGTGGGGTTCTTGATCTCGCTGCTCTCGGACAAGGCCTTGTCCTGGGCCAGTCCTTTATGGGAGAACAACAATCCGGTGGTTGCCGAGTTTTCCGGTTTTGTTGCTTCTCTTCGGAAGGTATTCGATGTGCCGGCTCGCGCCGCCTCTGCTGCGAAGCTCCTTATGTCCGTCAGACAGGGTTCACGATCCGTAGCCGAATACGCCATTGAGTTTCGTACCCTGTCAGCAGAGGTAGGTTGGAATAATGAGGCCCTGGTCGCTGCTTTCTCTCATGGTCTCTCGGATGCCTTGAAGGATGAGGTTGCAGCTAAGGACCTACCAGTGGAGCTCGAGGCTCTTATTTCTTTCCTGATTTTGATTGACACCAGACTCAGGGAGAGACCTTCCTTTAAGGTGAGCCTGCGGAGGCCTCCTAACAGTTTGGCGCCTACGTTTGCTGTCCCACCCGTGCCTCCCTCTCCTCCCACGCCTCCTGGTGTTGACTTGTCTGGGGGTGAATCCTCTCAGCTGGGGTTTGCTCGCTTGTCCGAGGGGGAGAGGGTACTCCGGAGACGCGAGGGCCGATGCATGTACTGTGGTCTCGATGGGCATTTTCGGTTGGCATGTCCAAACCGTCCGGGAAACGCTCGCACCTGAGATCCTGTCGGGGGCAGATCTTGGGTGGAGTCTCCTCGTCCCCGGTTTCCCGTGTTGATAAACCACTGATCACTGTTGTCCTCTCCTGGGTCGGGGGCTCGGTGACGACCCAAGCGTTGGTGGACTCTGGTGCTGGTGGTTTTTTCATTGATAGTGAGTTCGCTGCCGCCAATTCCATTCCTCTACAGGCTCGAGGTTCCCCGCTGGCTCTAGAGGCGATAGACGGCAGACCCCTCCAACCGTCACACGTGACTCATGAGACCCTTCCAGTGGGGGTAGCCATTGGTGCCGCTCACAGAGAGTCGGTCTGCTTCCAAGTTATTTCGTCTCCACACTACTCGGTGGTCTTGGGGTACCCCTGGCTCCAGAAGCATAATCCGACTTTTGACTGGAGATCGGCCGAGATCCTCTCATGGTCACCACAGTGTGGGGCTAAGTGCATCCATGGGCCTGTCAAGTTGCTGTGTACTTCCTCGGACTCTCTGTTGCCTCCTGAATACGAGGAGTACCGGGATGTATTCGATAAGGTGCGCGCAGTTGCCCTACCTCCGCACCGCCCATATGATTGTGCCATTGAGTTACAACCTGGTGCCGTTCCTCCTCGCGGCAAGGTCTATCCACTGTCGGTTGCGGAGAATGAGGCCATGGAGGAGTACGTGAGAGAGGCGCTGTCCCGTGGTCACATTCGCAAATCCTCGTCCCCGGCAGGGGCTGGATTTTTCTTTGTGAAAAAGAAGGGCGGTGAGTTGAGGCCTTGCATCGATTATAGGGGTCTCAATCGCATCACGATCAAGAACGCTTACCCGATACCATTGATTTCCGAGCTGTTCGATCGTCTTAAAGGGGCCACGGTCTTTACCAAACTCGACCTGAGGGCGGCATATAACCTGGTAAGGATCAAGGCGGGCGATGAGTGGAAGACCGCCTTTAACACCAGGACCGGTCATTATGAATCCTTGGTTATGCCCTTTGGGTTGTGCAATGCGCCCGCAGTCTTTCAGGAATTCATCAACGATGTTTTCCGTGACCTGTTGCAGCAGTGTGTGGTGGTCTATTTGGATGACATCTTGGTATATTCTGAATCCAGGGAGGCCCACATTCTGGATGTCAAACGAGTGTTGCAACGGTTACGAGAGAACAAGCTGTTCGGTAAGCTTGAGAAATGCGAATTTCACCGATCCCAGGTAACCTTCCTAGGTTACATCATTTCCGCTGAGGGGTTCTCCATGGATCCTGAGAAGGTTTCGGCTGTCTTACAGTGGCCTCGGCCCAGTGGTCTTCGTTCCTTGCAGCGTTTTTTGGGCTTCGCCAATTATTATCGGAAGTTCATCAGGGACTTCTCCATGCTGGCCAAGCCTCTCACGGATCTGACCAGGAAGGGCAGTAATTCCCAGGTCTGGCCGCTCGAGGCCATCCGGGCTTTTGAGGCCCTAAAATCCGCCTTTGTGTCAGCTCCGATTCTGTCTCATCCCAACCCTGGGTTGCCCTTTGTCCTCGAGGTGGACGCGTCCGAGACAGGAGTAGGCGCCCTTCTGTCTCAACGTAGGACACCAGAGGGTCCGCTGCTTCCTTGTGGGTTTTACTCACGGAAACTGTCACCCGCGGAGTGCAACTATCAGATTGGTGACAGGGAGTTATTGGCCATAGTGCAGGCTCTCAAAGAGTGGAGGCACTTGCTCGAGGGCTCGGTGGTTCCGGTTCTCATCCTGACGGACCACAAGAATCTGACCTACCTTTCTGAGGCCAAGAGATTGACACCACGTCAGGCCAGATGGGCTCTGTTCTTGTCACGTTTTAATTACGTGGTCTCCTACCTACCTGGTTCCAAGAACATCAGGGCGGATGCCTTATCACGGCAGTACTCCGAGCTGTCCAGGGAGGAATCTATACCGACTTCGGTCATACCTCCGAATCAGATTCTGGCCGCCATTCGCACCAGCCTGACCTCTCCCCTTGGTGAGCAGATTTTGGCGGCTCAGTCTGGTGCTCCCTCTGGGACACCCAACGGCAGATGTTTTGTGCCTGAGGAGTTGCGCACTCGGTTGTTGCGAACCTACCATAACTCCAAGACCGCGGGGCATCCTGGTAAGAATCAGCTGTCCTGGGCTGTTTCACGTCTGTTCTGGTGGCCTTCCCTACGTTCCGACATCGCCGCATATGTAGCGGCATGCTCCGTTTGTGCCCAAAGTAAGTCCCCTCGTCACCTTCCGTTGGGCCTGCTGCAACCCATAGCCACCGGGGAGCGCCCATGGTCACACCTGGGGATGGATTTCATTGTGGACCTCCCTGCATCCCGAGGCCATACGGTCATTCTCATGATTGTGGATCGGTTTTCCAAAATGTGCCACTGTGTTCCTCTCAAGAAGTTACCCTCTGCACAAGAGTTGGCCACGATTTTTGCCCGGGAGGTCTTCCGCTTGCACGGTTTGCCCAAAGAGATAGTGTCGGATCGGGGGAGTCAGTTTGTGTCCAGGTTCTGGCGCGCCTTTTGCTCCCAGTTGGGGATTCATCTCTCCTTCTCCTCGGCCTACCACCCTCAGTCCAATGGGGCCGCAGAACGATCCAATCAGGCCTTGGAGCAATTCCTTCGTTGCTATGTCTCCGATCACCAGGACAATTGGGTTGACCTCCTGCCTTGGGCTGAGTTTGCCAGGAACACGGCTGTGAACTCTTCCTCTGGGACGTCTCCCTTCATGGCCAATTATGGGTTCCAACCTGCCGTGTTACCGGAGGCATTCTCTCCCCAGGATATTCCGGCTGTGGAGGATCACCTTTCTGCTCTACGTGCTTCTTGGGTACAGATCCAGAGGTCCCTTGAGGTCTCTGCGCAGTGCCAGAAACTCCAGGCTGATCGCAGACGAGCGCCTGCTCCTTCCTACCAGGTCGGAGACCGTGTATGGTTGTCCACTCGCAACCTCAACCTTCGAGTGCCCACTCCCAAGCTGGCTCCTCGCTTTGTTGGCCCCTTCCGAGTGCTTCGCAGGGTAAACCCGGTAGCCTATGCCCTTGCGCTTCCTCCTGGCATGCGGATCTCCAACGTGTTTCATGTCTCCCTGTTGAAGCCACTGGTGTGCAATCGCTTCACTTCCTCGCTTCCTCGGCCTCGTCCGGTCCAAGTGGGCAATCATGAGGAGTATGAGGTGAGCAATATCCTGGACTCACGCCTGGTTCGCGGTCGGGTGCAGTTTTTGGTCCACTGGCGTGGTTATGGTCCAGAGGAGCGTTCCTGGGTTCCCTCCGCAGATGTCCATGCTCCTGCCTTGCTCCGAGCCTTCCACGCACGCTTCCCTCAGAAACCGTTTTTTGCACCGCGGAGGAGGGGCCCTTGAGGGGGAGGTACTGTCATGGTCTTACCTCTCTCCTGTCTCCTTCGTTTGACATGTGCTGGCGGCCATCTTGGTTTCCAGGTCTCTTGTAGCCTCCCACCCTGCGGCTCCTCCTTCCCACTGGGAGGAGCTGGATGCCTGGCTCATATATATAGGAGTTCTGTGGCTTCAGTTCCTTGCTTGGTCCTCCTGTGTTCACATGCTTCTAAGACTGCTGCTGCTTCTGGTTCCGATCCTGGATTCGTCTGACTTCCCTGCTGGTTCCTGATCCTGGCTTCGTCTGACATCCCTGCTGGTTCCTGATCCTGGCTTCGTCTGACATCCATGCTGGTTCCTGATCCTGGCTTCGTCTGACTACTCTTCTGGTTCCTGACCTCTGGCTTCGCAAGACTCTGATTCGGGTTCACCATCTGTTTTGGACTTTTGCTTTAATGCTTGATATTCAATAAAGCCTTCTTATTTTTCACTTATCTCTTGTTGTATGTCTGGTTCATGGTTCCGTAACAATAACAGATACCTGGTTGTAAATAGCTCAGCTGAAGGAAATGGTCAATACACATTTCTGCTAGCCTGGCTAGCAGCCAAAACTCTAAAACTTTAGCATATTTCTTAACTCATGAAATAACATTGCACAGCCAGAATATAGACATACTTACCTCCCTTAGTTAATTTGTAGCGTTTTGAGCACACACACTGCTACCCTAGTACTGGGAACAGAACCAGCCGATTCCTCTCCTTGGCGGACTGGGCATCCAAAACATATAAAAAATGTATATTATTTCGAAGATATATTAAGGCTGGAAAATAATCTGCATGTTAGCAGACTGTACTCAGTAGGTATTCAGAGATATGAATACAAATAGAAAACTGTATCTGAATATCTGATCTGCTCAATCTCGTGAAATAAAGTGGTATAAAACATTTTTTTATTAATAATAATAGTTGCTATCACAAACAAGTGTTATCACTTCACTTAAAAAGTGCAAATAATCAATAAACAGTGCTGCTCTGAAATTTCATATATCTGTGACTGATTGAAGTGACTTCAAAAAATCAATACATCAACTTTGCAAAAATCCAAAGTGCTTGTGCTTTCCTCCACCATTCTCGCAGGCTGCACTCTCAGATGTTTAAAGGGGTTGTAAAGGAACATTTTTTATTTCATAATAAGCATCCTTTACCTGCAGACATTCCTCTTTTCACTTCCTCATTGTTCGTTTTTGCTCAGTTGCTCTATTTCTTCTCTGTTCTGTTCACTTCCTGCTTGTCTGATTTTACTGACCACCGTGATGGGAGGCTTTACTGCGGTGGTCAGTAACGTGCTCACCCCCTCCTGGGAACTACATCTGTGTGGCAGGCTCTCTACGTGTTAGAGACTTCAAGGAGGTGTGAATTACTGGGAAATGTAGTTCTTACATGAACGAGCGCCGCAAACCAGGAAGTGAATGAGAGAACAGAAACTAGAATGCCGGAGGTAATATAGATGAAGGAATTTAATAGGTATTTACTCGTTTTTTAACAGAATCATTACACTATTCTGTCTGTCTACCTTGCAGACATTAATTTCAAGCAAAATTTTTTTTTCCTTTAGTGACCCTTTAACAACTTCACCCCCGGAAGAATTTACCCCCTTCCTGACCAGAGCACTTTTTGCGATTTGGCACTGCGTCGCTTTAACTGACAATTGTGCAGTCGTGCGACGTTGCACCCAAACAAAATTGGCGTTCTTTTTTTCCTCACAAATAGAGCATTCGTTTGGTGGTATTTGATCACCTCTGCGTTTTTTTATTTTTTGCGCTATAAACAAAAAAGAGCGAACATTTTTGAAAAAAAAAGCAGTACTTTTTACTTTTTTCTATAATAAATATCCCCAAAAAATATATATACAAAGGATTTTTTGACACTTTTGACACCATTTTGGGACCATTGTCATTTATACAGCGAACAGTGTTATAAAAAATGCACTGATTACTGTGTAAATGGCACTGGCAGGGAAGGGGTTAAACACACTAGGGGGCAATGAAGGGGTTAAGTGTGTCCTAGGGAGTGATTCTAACTGTGAGGGGGCTGGGCTACAAGTGACACAACAGTGATCACTGCTCCCGATAACAGGGAGCAGTAGATCACTGTCCTGTCACTAGGCAGAACAGGGAAATGCCTTGTTTACATCTCCCCGTTCTGCAGCTTCGTGACACAATCGCGGGACACTGGCGAAAACCGAGTCCGCGGATCCCGCAGGCATGGTCACGGAGATCACGTCGGGCACACGTGCTCACACAGCGGCAAATTCAAAGCAATGTACCTGTACATTGCTTTGCGCAGCCATGACATTCTGCCGAAGTATATTGGCGTTAGCCGGTGGGCAAGTGGTCAGATGGCCTCTGTCACTACCCCTTTGACTCCAGAGAAAAGGGGAATGCCAGGCCATTTTGACAACTCTCAGGCAACATCTGGCAACTGAAGATCTGTCAAGTTATAAGAGCCAATTTACCACTTTGTTCATTGACTGGAATCTACTGAAACAGAACATTGAAAGTATTCTCATTTTCAACTCAGTTTTATTTCTTCTCTGTTGCTTTATTGTCTGTATTGTCTTATTTCTTTGAAACACCCTTTTTCTGTAAATATTATATTTTCACCACTTTGACCTTTTCAATATTGAACCCTATTTTGAAAAGTGTTGAAATTGTGCAAACTAAGAGCCCATTCACACCTGAGCGTTTTGTCGCCTGAAGCTATAAAACGCTAGAGGGGAAAAAATCCATTATTCTCAATGGAGATGGTTTACATCTCCACTCCAAAACGCCTGAAGCTCAAACAAGTTCTGGACCCTTTTTTGTCACTCGAATTGGGCTCATTTGGGCATTTTTTAACGTTTGTATTCCCATGGAAACTAATGGAAACGCTTGATTCAAGCGTCTAGCGCGACAACGAGCGTTTCTACGGGCGTTTTGTTGCTTTAATCTGTTCTGTGAAATAGAATATTCACCCAGGAAGAAGATAAAAATATCTACAAACATAGCAACAAATGATGAAAGAGATTATCATTTTTCCTATTTGCTAAAATAAAAAAACGACGAAGTTCGAAAACGTCGGACAACGCTGTATGCAAACGTGCAAATACGAGCGACAAAACATGCGACTAAACACTACGCTCAGGTGCATAGGTGGCTTTTTAATTAGGCTAATTAGGCGGTCGCCTAGGGCCTCACACTTACAGGGGCCTCGTGGCTGCCTAACTTACCCAATGCATTACCCCAGTTTTGAGGGACAGGGGACCCTAACACTGCTGTGCTCAGGCAGCGTTAATAACCCTGACTCAGGAGCAGGGCCGCCAGCGTCCCTAACAACCAGTGAATATTGGTGACACCACCCCTAGTGACGTCAGTGACCCAGCATGACCTCTGATGTCACAAGGGAGCAGGTTCTGGGGGGCCTCCAGATTCTGATAAGCCCCCTGCCCGCAGACCCCCACAACCACCGGCCAGGGTTGTGGGGAAGAGGATCTTGTCCTTGAATTATTTTTCCCATCATGGGCGAGAGTGGTGCCCCATGTCAAGTTTTGCCTAAGGCCTCACAAAGCCTAGAGCCGCCTCTGCTCAGGTGTGAATGGGGCCTAAAAGAATCCCTGTCTCTTGACGACTGATGCTGTATATGATAAATCTCTGAATATACTTGTCTTTGGTGACAGTGTGTGTGAAGACGTTTATTTTAAAATCATAATTGTATTGCTAATCTTGAGGAAGTTCCGACTCTTCTGTAAAAGTCGGTGGTGGCAGATAAAGAGTTAATTGCTTAAGTTACTAACCCAGTGACAATCGCTCTCGAGCTGCTGGCACCTAGATTGTGGCCCCACGAGCTGGAAAATATTTGTGCAGGGTGTAGCTGAGATTGGCATTGCGACGTAAGTGACAGCGTGGTGTGAGATTGGCTAGTCTTTTGTCACGAGTGGATAAGAAAAGCAGGAGTCTTATACTGCATTTCGTCACAGACCACTTGGTCTTTTTTCTGCTGTCACTCTTCTAGGTTTTTATGTTTCTGAAATAAATGTGACATCTAGGTAGAACTTGTAAAAGTGCAAAGAAAAAAAACTATAACAAGGTGACCTATGCTCCTATTAAAAGCTGGTACTAGAATCATTACTAATTAAAATGAAAACAAGCATTACAAGTCCAAAGTTCAGCTCAAAGGAATTCATATCTCGATGGAGATTTTTTCTACTTCAGCTTATCTAACCTTGCAGATGTAAACACGTTCACCTATCTTAAAGCGGAGATCCAGCCTTTTCATGTTTATTAAAAGTCAGCAGCTTTCAAAAAGAGTAGCTGTTGACTTTTAATAAACAGACACTTACCTGCTCCACGGTCCAACGACGTGGCCGCCCGGAGCTCCACTCCTCCCCCCCCCCCTTCTCCGCCAGCACCTCCATTCATATTGTGGGCACCCGGTCGTAACAGCTTTTGGCTTCACGGCCGAGCACTCACTGCGCGAGTCGCGCTGCGCTCTATAAATGGACAGGCGATCTCCTAGGACCTGTCACATTTCCCAGGAGATGGCCTAGAGGGAGGGGCTGCCTACGGCGAGAGGAGGAGTCACCAAGGGCGGAAGGAGGAAGTGGGACAAGAAGTCCCACTCCTACCGAAGCCCCCATCCCCCCCCCAAAAAAATGACATGCCAAATGTGGCATGTAAGGGGGTGAGGAGTGCTTAAAGCGGAAGTTACACTTTTGGGTGGAACTCCGCTTTAAACACATTGGCCCGGATTTACATACATTGGCGCATATTTATGCCGCCGTAGCGTATCTTTTTTACGCTACGCCAACGCAGCGCAGAGAGGCAAGCACTGGATTCAACAAAGCACTTCCTTCCAAATCTGCGCTGGGTTTCTCAGGCGTAAGTCGGCGTAAGTGGAAGTGGGTGTGAGCCATGCTAATGAGGCGTGACCCCATGCAAATGATGGGCCGAGTGCCAGACAGATACATATAACGAACGGCGCATGCGCTGTCCCGTGGCCGCATCCCAGTGCGCATGCTCACAATCACGTCGGGAACAACTGCCTAAGATACGACAGATCACTGCCTACGGTGTGAACGTAACCTACGCCCAGCCATATTCACGTCCAACGTAAACAACATAAAATACGACGGCTTGAGTTCCCTGGTGCAGACCTTTGCATGTCTGCTGCTGAGTTACACCTCCTTTATGGGGCATTACTTTACGCCGGACGTACGACTTACGCAAGCCGTGTATAGAATGCGCCGGGCGCACGTACATTCGTGAATCGGCGTATCTCCCTCATTTCCATATTTGAATAGAAAATCAATGGGAGCGCCAAATACGAGCAGCGTAAATATGCGCCCACTATACGCCGGCGTAGGCAAGTTACGTCGGTCAGATGAAGCCTATTTTAAGGCGTATCTAGTTTTGTGGGCACGGCGCACAGATACGACGGTGCATATTTGCACTTACGCGGCGTATCTCGAGATACGTCGGCGCAAGTGCTTTGCGAATCCGGGCCATTGTGCACACATAAATGTATATAGATATAAAAAAAAAAAAGAAGATGTTTGAAGATATATACTCAAATCTTGGATTTGACCTTGAAACATATAAAAGACTGGATATATACATGGAATGCGCCCTCCTCTCAAATATATGCTGCCAGATTATAAGCTGCTCACAGGCATCCACCACAGACTTGTGCAGGCATCGGCCAACACACCTCCACACTTCTCCAGCGGGGGTAGTAGTATTCATTATGTATGCTCACAAACCGGCCAGCATGGTCTGCTACAGGCGGAGTGGCACTCGCAAGTGGTAGAGAAGAAGCATGCCCGCCAGCCTGACTAGGCACCTCCTTTGCTGTTTGGCTTTAAAGTGTTACCAAACCCACAACAGTAAAATCTGTCTGCATATGCAGTAAAGCATGCTTGTAATACTCACCGTGGAACTTAAGGGGTTAATCCTGTGCATTGTGTAAAAAGGCTGTTTGATCCTGTCTTCTCTGATCCTCCACTTCTTCTACTGTCCCCAATCCATCTCCTGATAGAACAGAGTCTAGAGGACAAGCTCCACATGTTTGGTGTGTATTGCTCCCTTTTCTTGGGAGGGTGCATGTGATCAGCACAGGGCCAATCAGCACTGTTCAGACAGAGGGTCAGGAGTCATGCAGCCTCATTGGACAGTCAGAAGAGAATAAAAACTCCTCCTACAAGCCTTAACCAGTCACTGATAGAAGTCACAAGACTGCTATATACTGCTGATGACAAAAGATATTTATTAGTTTATATTTACTAAAACTATTCCATGTCCATGTTCTGTGTACTGTGGGAGACCAGATATAGTAAACGCAGGGTCCTGGGTTTAGTAACACTTTAAGTTTACCTGCGTCAAAACAGGTCCTACACGTGGCTCTTGCTGCTGCTGGCGGGCCTGCTTCTTCTCTACCACTTCCGAGTGCTCCTCAGCCTGTGGACTGTGCTAAACGATTTGTGAGCATACATACAGAATAGGGGGGAGAACAAATAAATGGGACTTTATACGTCGGCAGAAGGGCACGGCTGGGCACATGCACGTACCTGTACGTTGCCTTTAAGCCGGCGAAGGCAGACCCGCGGACCTGATCGCCGCCAGTGTCCCGCGATCGGTTACAGGAGCTGAAGAACGTAAACACACCTTCCCCGTTCTTCTGTGTGGCAGTGACACTGATCGTCTGTTCCCTGATATAGGGAACGACAATCAGTGATGTCACACCTACAGCCACGCCCCCCTACAGTAAGAATCACTCCCTTAGGGCACACTTAACCCCTTCAGCGCCCCCCTAGTGATTAACCCCTTCACTGCCATTGTCATTTTCACAGTAATCAGTGCATTTTTATAGCACTTTTCGCTGTAAAAATGACAGTGGTCCCAAAAATGTGTCAAAAGTGTCCGATGTGTCCGCCATAATGTTGCAGTCACGGAAAAAACGCTGATCGCCGCCATTACCAGTGAAAAAAAATATTAATAAAAATGCCATAAAACTGTCCCCTATTTTGTAAACGCTATAAATTTTGCGCAAACCAATTGATAAACGCTTATTGCGATTTTTTTTTACCAAAAATCGGTAGAAGAATATGTTTCGGCCTAAACTGAGGGAAAAAAAATGTTTTTTATATCTTTTTTGTGGATATTTATTATAGCAAAAAGTTAAATATATTGAATTTTTTTTCAAAATTGTCTCTCTATTTTTGTTTATAGGGCAAAAAATAAAAAACGCAGAGGTGATCAAATACCACCAAAAGAAAGCTCTATTTGTGGAAAAAAAAGGACGCCAATTTTGTTTGGGAGCCACGTCGCACGACCGTGCAATTGTCAGTTAAAGCGACGCAGTGCCGAATCACAAAAACTGGCCAGGTCCTTTAGCTGCCTAACGGTCCGGGTCTTAAAGGATCACTAAAGGATTTTTTTTTTTTAAATAGCTTCCTTTACCTTACTGCAGTACTGGTTTTATGTCCTCATTGTTCGTGTTTGCTTTGAAGTAGCTGTAATTCTGCTCTGATCTCCACACTTCCTGCTTGTCTGGCTCCTTATGAAAAATCTCATGGCAGCTTTTCACTGTGGTCCAAGCTGTGTATCTAAAACTCCTCAGAACCAATCAGATTCATTTTAAAAACAAAACACTGCCCTGGATTTGTTTGTTTTTGTTCTGTGGGTCTCTTTACTTCACAGAAACATGAAACCAGTTTAAAAACAAAAGTGAAACTGCAGGCACATTATATGATTGAATTTAATCTATTTGTAATCATTTTTAAAAGGAATCGGTTAACTTTTATGTCTCTATACCCTGTAAACAGTGATTTCAGCAAAACATTTTTTTCCTTTAGTGACCCTTTAGGTGGTTAAATAGCGTCACTGCACATTATATTTTATGATTGAAGCACTTTTTTTGGTATGTAATGTGCACCAAAGGATACTAATATCATGAGAGAAAAGTTTACCTATAAATAAATAAGGTATAATGACATGAAATACTTTCTGCATTGTCTATAATTACAGTGAATGCAGTAGCACTGAAAAATATATAGATACATACTTTATATATGCGTGTATTTTTTTGAATATATTTCTTGCAGCCAATACAGGCAGTCCCCTAGTTACAAACGACTCCTACTTTCAAACGGAGGGAGACAACAGGAAGTGAGAGGAAATCTACCCCTAGAAAAGGGAAATTCATTCCTGTTATGCCTTGTACACATGATCGGATTTTGCGTCCGAATTCCGTTCAAGCTGTCTTGCATACACACTGTCACGCCAAATTCTGACCGCCAAGGACGCGGTGACGTACAACACAACGACGAGCTGAGAAAAATGAAGTTCAATCCCTCCGAGCATGCGTCGACTTGATTCTGAGCATGCGTGTTTTTTTCTCCGTCGCCGTTCCATACAGATGAACGGAATTTCCGATAGAATTTTTTTCCGTCGGAAAAAAGAGAACATGTTCTCTTTCTAAATTCCGATGGAAAAAAGTCCGATGGGGCACACACAGGGTCGGAATATCCGCTTGGCTTTTTCCATTGGAATTTTCGATCGTGTGTACAAGGCATAAGGGTTATTATGGGAAAAAGGTGTCTCCACTGATGCTTTATCACCAAGGCTGGTTTCCACAACAACCCAAATTTATTTCAAAATCCAATTGTCATTGGGACAGAAAGTAAGGTGAAATCTTCTGGGTCACAGACGGCAAAACAAACATTACATGGGTGGTAATAACCCTTACCTATGCAATCCAAAAAGCTTGAAAATAGATTTTGAATGTGTAAATTCAACAAATGTATAAGAAAGGTTGTGTCAGAAGCGTACCTTGTGAGCTGTGAGTTAGTCCAGAGAATTCAGTCTCAGGGCTGAGGAGAAGCTGCTGGCAGTTATAGAGCAGATGCTGAGCATGGAGCCTCCCACCCTCTCCTCCTACTTGTGTCGGTTTCGTTTCCTCATAACATCAGCAGATGCTGAGCGCAGATCAGAGACACCAGGGAGGGAGTTCTCAGTGACGTAAACTAGAAGGGTCTATTTATAGAGAACCTATTCCTCCTGTTCACTATTACAACATGCTTTCATAAAGAACTTGTATTTCTTTTTACAGCAAAAAGCCTGCAGTATTGGGAAAAAAATAAACATTTATGCCTGGTTCACACCTATGCGTTTTTTTGGTGCTTTTTGCAGAAACGCACTATAGTCCATGTAACGTGGTTTCCTATGGTACACATTCACATCTATGCTTTTTTCAGCCACTGCGTTTTTGGAAAGGGTCAGGGACTTTTTTAAAAATCAAAACAGTGCTTTCTTTGCTTTTTTGGTTCCATGAACTTCAACGGAGAAGCTGCAGAAAAGAAAAGCATGTAGTGCCGTTTTCCTGCGATTTTATCGTGATTGGCGTTTTGCGTTTTTTATTCTGCCCACCACCAATTTGGCCAAACAAAGAAAAGCATAAAAAACACAAATTGGAGTAAAATTGCGTGTGCAAAAATGCAAAATGCACTGTAGAATGCACCAATTGCAAACGATATAATCAAATAGAGCTGTCTTTTGGTGGTATTTGATCACTTCTGGGGTTTTTATTTTTTTGCACTATAAACAAAAAAAGACCGTCAATCTTGGGAAAAAAAAACAATAATTTTTACTTTATATTATTATAGCATCTACAAAATAGGAGATATTTTTATGGCATTTTTATTATTATTTTTTTACTAGTAATGGCAGTGATCAGCGATTTTTAGCTGATCACTGATCGCCGCAATGGACTCCAGGACAGGTAAGTGCCCTAATATTAAAAGTCAGCAGCTGCAGTATTTATAGCTGCTGGCTTTTAAAAAAAATTAAAAATTCCGGCATAGATCCGCTTTAAGCTGGCCATACATGGACCATGATTTATTTGGTACCCCAAACCACACTCCAGGTGGAATGAGGAATTGTTGTTGTATTGAACTGCATTTTGTTGTTTTAGGCCAATGCAAGTTGTTTGCTACTGTGATTTTGGTATATTCCTCTGTCATCCCCCTTTTGTTTAATGGCGCTATTCGGTTTAGTCCTCCCCACTTCTTCCATGTTCCCTCAGTCAGTGTGTAAGTTATTCACAGACATGGGGTTTAGGAAAGTCATTGCCTTCTCACGTTTCAATACTGGAAAAACATCATCTGTACTGCAATTAGTAAAAATGTGTTGGATTCATCTTCTGTGTCGTATTGAAGACTTAAAGGGGTTGTAAACCCTCATGTTTTTTCATCTTAATGCATCCTATGCAACAAGGTGAAAAAACATCTGACAGTAACCGGCCCCCCAGCCCCCCCCCCCTCCCATATTACTTAATTGAGCCCTGGAATGCCCCACCGCGAGGATGCGCTGCACTGTAGCTCTGCCCAGGTTTCTCGGCTCTTGATTGGATAGATTGATAGAAGCGCAGCCATTGGCTCCCATTTGAATTTTGCAGTGCTTTTTTTTTTATTGGTATTTGTCCTAATATTTTTAAAGGTTTAACTATGTTTTATGTATTTTTTAGGAGCGAATGAGACAGAGAGAAGGGAGAGAGAACATAAGAGAGGGAGAAAAAGAGAGAAGGATTAGGGAGAGGGAGAAAGTGAGAGATACAAGAGAGGGAGAGAGCAAGGAGAGAAATATGTGAAGAAGAAAGAGAGAAGAGGGAGAGGGAAAAAGAGAAAAGGCGTCCCCTTTGACCCCAAAGTTCCCTAACCATGACCCTTAAATCCCAATCATCCTGTGTTTGCTACATATTTTTAGTAAAATAAATCCCAATAAGCATTTACAAACTATGGAATATTTTTATTCATTTATTTTACTAGTAATGGCAACGATCAGCAACTTATAGTGGGACTGCAATATTGGGGCGGACTGTCGGGACACTAACTGACACTTTTTGGGGACCAGCAACACTAATAGAGAGTGATCAGTGCTAAAAATATGTACTGTCACTGTACATGCATGCCCTAGACCCGGAAGTGTCATATCACGTACTAGGTATGTGACCTGGCGCAGAGGCATTGCAAGGCGGATGCGGGGGGTGCGGGCTGCACCCGGGTGACACCCGCCAAAGGGCTGACACCTGTGGGTAGCAGCAAGCACCTCTAACACCGCCCGCTACCCCTGATTATCTGTGCCTTGGCTCGCGCTCCCCATCCACAGAGGAGGAGGAGCCTGCGTTTAAAGGGACAGACACACAGTGGGTCAGATTCAGAAAGGACTTACGACGGCGTATCTCCAGATACGCCGTCGTATCTTTCCGCGTATTCTGGAAATCAGATACGCCTGAATTTGGCCAAGATACGACCGACGTAAGTCTCCTACGCCGTCGTATCTTGGGTGCATATTTACTCTGGCCGCAAGGGGCGCTTCCGTAGATTTAAGCGTTGAATATGCAAATGACCTAGATACGCCGATTCACAAACGTACTTGCGCCCGTCGCATTAAGCTACGCCGTTTACATAAGGCGTACATAAGGCGTACGTCCGGCGTAAAGTTACCCCTGCTATATGAGGCGCAGGTAATGCAAAGTATGGACGTCGGAACAAGCGTATATTTTTACATTGGTTATGTAAGTCATAGTTACATAGTTACATAGTTACATAGTTAGTCAGGTTGAAAAAAGACACAAGTCCATCCAGTTCAACCACAAAAAAATAAACAAACAAAATAAAAAACACAGTACAATCCCATACACCCAACTTCATACCCACAGTTGATCCAGAGGAAGGCAAAAAACTCCAGCAGAGCATGATCCAATTTGCTACAGCAGGGGAAAAAATTCCTTCCTGATCCCCCGAGAGGCAATCGGATTTACCCTGGATCAACTTTACCTACAAATCTTAGCACTCAGTTATTTTATGTACATTTAGGAAAGTATCCAGGCCTTTCTTAAAGCAATCTACTGAGCTGGCCAGAACCACCTCTGGAGGGAGTCTGGTCCACATTTTCACAGCTCTTATTGTGAAAAAACCTTTCCGTATTTGGAGGTGAAATCTCTTTTCCTCTAGACGTAAAGAGTGCCCCCTCCTCAGTGTTGACCGTAAAGTGAATAACTCAACACCAAGTCCACTGTATGGACCTCTTATATATTTGTACATGTTGATCATATCCCCCCTTATTCTCCTCTTCTCAAGAGTGAATAAATGTAGTTCTTCTAATCTTTCCTCATAGCTGAGCTCCTCCATGCCTCTTATCAGTTTGGTTGCCCTTCTCTGCACTTTCTCCAGTTCTCCGATATCCTTTTTGAGAACTGGGGCCCAAAACTGAACTGCATATTCCAGATGAGGTCTTACTAATGATTTGTACAGGGGCAAAATTATATCTCTGTCTCTGGAGTCCATACCTCTCTTAATACAAGAAAGGACTTTGCTCGCTTTGGAAACCGCAGCTTGGCATTGCATGTTATTATTGAGCTTATGATCTACCAAAACCCCCAGATCCTTCTCCACTACAGATCCCCCCAGTTGTACTCCCCCTAGCATGTATGATGCATGCATATTCTCAGGGCCGCTGATAGGGGGGGACCACCAGCCCTCCTGTAGGGGGCCCAGGCAAACAGGGGGGCCCTGACAGCAAAGGGAATCATTGTGATCGGATGGAGGGGCAATTACAGAATTACTTCCCCTGCACCGATCCCCCTCCCTGTTCTGCCTTCTTTTGATCCCCCCTCTGTGCCCCCTGTCACTGTGCTGTTCCCCCCCACGGCACTGCTGGCTTGGCTGTCTCGTATAAAATAACAAATTATAAAATAAAATACATTTTAATATATTTTAACATTCTTTAAAAAATGATATAAAAAAAGTTTAAAGATTTTTAAAAACTATTTTAAAAGGGCCAATTCACACAGGTTCTCTGTTATGTTTGTGTCCGCTAAGAATGATTTTAGTGTATTTCGTTGGTGAAAATATTGTTTGGATATATTTTAGGGGGGGGCCCTGTCAGGTAGGCTGTACGGGGCCCGTGATTTCTAACAGCAGCCCTGCATATTCTTATTCCCTAAGTGCATAACTTTACATTTATCAACATTAAACCTCATCTGCCACTTAGTCGCCCAATTAGACAGAGCATTGAGGTCGGCTTGTAAATTGGAGACATCCTGCAAGGACGTTATTCCACTGCATAGCTTGGTGTCATCTGCAAAGACAGAAATGTTACTTTTGATCTCAGACCCAATATCATTTATAAATATATTGAAAAGTAAGGGTCCCAGCACTGAACCTTGGGGTACACCACTGATAACCTTGGACCATTCAGAGTAAGAATCATTAACCACTACTCTCTGAATTCTGTCTTTCAGCCAGTTTTCTATCCATTTACAAACTGATATATCCAATCCTGTAGACCTTACCTTACACATGAGCCGTGTGTGCGGAACTGTATCGAACGCTTTTGCAAAATCCAAATATACCATGTCCACATCCACTCCTCTGTCCAGGGTTTTACTTACCTCTTCATAAAAGGAAATCAGGTTTGTCTGACAACTTCTGTCTTTCATGAATCCATGCTGTCTGCTGCTTAAAGCGGAGTTCCGGCCACAATTTCACTTTTTAAATATAAATATACACACAAGCTTAATGTATTCTAGTAAAGTTAGTCTGTAAACTAAGGTCCGTTTTGTTAGGTTGTTACAGCATTTAGACACTTTATAAAATAGAAATTGACTGGGGCCATCTTAAGTGTGGGCATCATGAAGCCAGACTGTATGACTTCCTGGATTTCAGCCTTGCAGATCTTGCACATGCTCAGTGCTGCACAAGCAGTGTCAGATCAGGTTTCAGCACCTGTACTGTCCAAGTCACATGATTCTTTGAGACTGGGGAGTGCACAGACTCCTGGAAAGTTACACCCACTACATTCCCAGGAGTCTGTGCGGTGTAGGTTAGGAAGCTTAAGCACCTAGGTGCAGGAAGTGGGAAGATTAACTATTCTGCCTAGCAACAACACTTTGAAGGCATCTAAAAAAAAAAAAAATTCGTAAAGGACTAATGACATTTTTTTACAACTACTGATGTAATGTTATATTTATGGGTGGAACTCCACTTTAAATAGTTTTTTTCCAGCAAGAACTCATCCATGTGGTCTTTTATTAATCTCTTCAGTATCTTCCCAACTATAGAAGTTAGACTAACAGGTCTATAGTTACTTGGTAAAGACTTTGTTCCCTTTTTAAATATGGGCACCACATTGGCCCTGCGCCAATCCAGTGGTACTATTCCTGTCTTTAATGAGTCCCTAAATATTAGATACAGTGGCTTTGAAATGACAGAGCTCAACTCACCTAGGATCCGTGGATGGATGCCATCTGGTCCAGGTGCTTTATCCACCTTCATTCTGTCTAAATATTTCTGGACCATATCACTTTTGAGCCATTGTGGATTTGGGGCTGTGTCACTCCCACCCCCATTTTGGACATTCGCTCCCCCATGCTCCATTGTATACACAGAGCTGAAGAAAGCATTTAATAAATTTGCCTTCTCTTTGTCCCCAGTCACCCACTTTAGATTATTTTGTAAGGGGCCTACATGCTCGGACTTCACCTTTTTACTATTAATATATTTAAATAATTTCTTGGGGTTTGTCCTACTATCTTTTGCAATCTGTCGTTCATTTTGAATTTTTGCATCCTTGATTTCCTTTTTACATATCCTGTTATATTCTTTGTAACATTTAAACAACACTAGTGTTCCTTCATTTTTATATTTTTTAAAAGCTACTTTCTTATTGTTTATAGCTTTTTTAACTTTGACCGTGAGCCACATAGGTTTTATTTTTAGCCTTTTAAACGTATTGCCCATGGGAACATACTTTGCAGTGAGTTCATAAACGGTCTTATTGAAGAATTCAAATTTCTGTTCTGTGTTCAGCTGTGCCAATATTCCCTCCCAGTCCAAGTCCTGGAGAGCGGCCCTCATCCTTGGAAAATTTGCTCTCTTAAATTTAGTGTTTTAATATTTCCTGTATGTATTTCTTGCTTATAGTTAACATTAAATGAAATCATGTTATGGTCACTGCTACCCATGTGTTCCTTTATCTGAACATTAGTAATAAGCTCTGCATGGTTTGAGATTATCAGGTCAAACAGAGCATGATTCCTAGTTGGGGCCTCAATAAACTGCACCATAAAATTGTCCTGCAATAGGTTTTAAAATTTTTGTCCTTTAACTGTCCCAGAAGTGCCATTAATCCAGTCAATTTCTGGGTAGTTAAAATCCCCCATTATTATCACCGTCCCAGCCCTTGCAGCCCTTTCCATCTGTGCAAGGAGCTGAGTCTCCACCTCCTCATTAACATTGGGTGGTTTATAACAAACTCCAATGATTAATTTTGAACTACGCACATCTGTATGCAGTTCCACCCATAATGCTTCAGCCTCATATCACTCTCCATCAACCAGGTCCTCTTTCACACTTGCTTTGAGGTCACTTCTCACATAGAGACAGACCCCCTCCACCTTTCCTTTTTACCCTGTCTTTCCGAAAGAGTGCATAGCCAGGAATATTAATAGCCCAGTCATGTGAGGATTGAAGCCAAGTTTCAGCAATACACTACATCATAGCTCTCCTCATGCACCAGAGCTTCCAACTCACCTGTTTTGCTTGGCAGACTTCTGGCATTGGTGAACAAACACTTAAATGTATTGTTACATTTTTCTCTGGTGTTTTTCATATAATTTATAGTAGTACAAATGGCACTATTATTTCCAATGGCTGTTTGCAACATGGGAACTTTCTTGTCACCTGCCATAACCCTCCCCCCATCTATCCCCATTCCACTCTCCATTAATGTCTGACCCCTAGCTGACTTGTGTGCCCGATGTAATTCTAGTTCACCCTCCCCCCTCAATCCTAGTCGTACGTGAATGGGGCTGGGCGTAGGTTACATTCACGTCACAGGCATTGAGCCGGCGTATGTTATGGTCTAAATTCGACGTGATACTGAGCATGCGCGCGCATGAGTCGTTCGTTCGGCGCTTCATTATAATACAACACGCCCACTGCCTTGAATTACGCGGGCTTACGCCGGCCCATTTATGTTACGCTCCTGGGGACCTATTCCATATAAGGACCTACCCACCAGTTGGACCTACGCTTCCTGCCAAGGATTGCTGTTTGACAATCGTCATATAAAGCCTTGACTGACCTCTTTTGGCATTTGCCACCAGTGGTCAACAAGTTCCGGTAAGCCTGCACTTTTTCCGGTGATGGGATTGTCATGTTAAAGGAGTCACGCTTTTTCTATTTATTCACCTTTTCACTTGAATGACTTGTGGATGTTGATGAACTTTGCTACATACCTCGGATCATCACACTTAGGAGTTTTTGTTGGACTTTGTTTTTATGTTTGATACCACCTTAGGTGCATCAGTTCACGTGCCAGTTGGCACTGTTGTCACCCCTCGCTACAGAGGAATCTCACATGTTTCACAATTTGTGTCTAACATTTATTAATGTTATATGTGTTTTATTTTTTACTATACACATTTTTTGGTATTTTGATATTCATTTATTAATTTTAGCGCTACACATACGTATTTTTTTTGTTGTTTTGCTTTTTTGAATAAGCCGTGTCAGCAGCTACCATTTACGCACACCTGGCAGCGCAGGGTATCCACTCTCTTTCTGATGGGGGGTCTGCACTTAGGTGGGGGTGTATGTACTGATGGGGGTCTGCACTTGGATGTCTGTACTGATGGGGGGTCTGCACTTGGGTGGGGTGTCTGTACTGATGGGGGTCTGCACTGAGGTGGGGGTTTCTGTACTGATGGGGGGTCTGCACTTAGGTGGGTGTGTCTGTACTGATGGGGGTCTGCACTTAAGTGGGGGTGTCTGTACTGATGGGGGGGTCTGAACTTGGGTGGGGGTGTCTGTACTGATTGTGGGTCTGCACTGAGGTGGGGGTGTCTGTACTGATGGGGGGTCTGCACTTGGGTGTCTGTACTGATGGGGGTTTGCACTTGGGTGGGGGTGTCTGTACTGATGGGGGGTCTGCACTTAGGTGGGGGTGTCTGTACTGATGGGGGGTCTGCACTTGGGTGTCTGTACTGATGGGGGGTCTGCACTGGGGTGGGGTGTCTGTACTGATGGGGGTCTGCACTGAGGTGGGGGTTTCTGTACTGATGGGGGGTCTGCACTTGGGCGTCTGTACTGATGGGGGGTCTGCACTTGGGTGGGGTGTCTGTACTGATGGGGGTCTGCACTGAGGTGGGGGTTTCTGTACTGATGGGGGGGTCTGCAATTGGGTGGGGGTGTCTGTACTAATGGGGGGTTTGCACTGCGTGAGGGGGGTCTGTACTGAAGGGGGGCTATAGTTGGTGGGGGGGTGACACCATTTTTATTTTGCACCTAGTGACACCAACACTAGAGACACCACTGATCCAGCACAGAGCAGCCGCTCTGCTGCAGTGTATCTGCGGTGGGCGGTCGGGAAATGGTTAAAGGAAATGAACATGAGAGCTTTCAGCTGTGGAGGAAAAGCTAGATATCTCAATATCCTTATTGTTATTTGCAAAACAACCAGTGAGATGTTTAACAGATTATAGAGTTGCATCACATATTGATTTTTTCATTTTGCCCATAGTCCTTCTTTAAGGTGCCTGTGGATTGTGCCAAGTCATCAGGTGACCATACTGTGTAGACAGACTGGGTTGGGTCTAAGGAGGAATGTAAATGCAAAAAATTGGTATTTGAAGCAGCAGAGAAGGAGTTAATAAAAATAAGCATTAATTAAAATCTAATGCCGCATACACACCATCACTTTATGTGATGAAAAAAAACGACACTTTCTGTGAAGTAAAAAATGACGTTTTTGAAACTTCAATTTTCAAAGACGAAGTTGCCTACACACCATCGTTTTTCTCACAATGTTCTTGCAAGTGAGGTTACGTTCCACCACGTTTTACCATTGAAGCTTGCTTCATAAGTAGCTTCTGGGCATGCGTGGATGAAAAAACGTCTTAGAAAACGACGTTTTTTGCTACACACGGTCAATTTCTGTGAAGTAAAAAGTGCACTTTTGAAAAACGACACATAAAATTGAAGCATGCTTGAATTTTTTTTGGTCGTTTTTTACAAGACATAAAATGACGTTTTCCCCCACACACGGTCAATTAAAGTGACGTTTTTGAAAACGTCATTTTTTTCCATCACATAAAGTGATGGTGTGTACGCGGCATTAGGGTTTTATAAAAGAGTTTGGGTTAGCTTCAAATTGTGTTTTCCCTTTGATAAAAGCATTAGAATAATATTCCTCTATTACCGTAGATATACTGCAGCAGGGCGGCTGCTCTGCTTCAGATCACGTACCCAGTAGGTGATCTAAAACGAAAACATGTTGCCGGTGATCCGCTCCCACTGTGATCACACACAGCAAGAGCCCAGAGGCGGGTACCGTGGACTCGATGTGCGCCAGCACCCCGCCGATTACACAGGACACAGGCAGAATGATAATCTGCCTATGTAAACAAGGCAGATTGTTGTTCTGTCAGAAGGGAAGTTATTGATCCTGTGTTTCTGCAAAGCAGGAACACTAAACTTTGCCTTCCAGTGGTGGCCCATCCATAAGGGGCACCGCCCTCTCTCTCCATGCTACCCCCTATATGAATAATGGATAGATTCATGCATAGCATGAATCTATCTATCCATGGCTGCCATAGCCACCCCCAAAACAGGTGTCCGGCCCCTTTCAGGACGCTGGGTGCCTGAATTACCGGCACAGGTGTTTTTTTAAAGCACCTGATTAGAGTCATAGGCTCTAATAGGCTTCAAAATAGGGTGGGCTCGGGGCGCAGAGTATTGTGCCATGAGCCCACCCAGGTGTTACAACAGCGAATGATTATTCGCAGTAACACTGATCTTCAATCCGGCCAATCAGAAGCAGACCTGTTTTCCGAATGGCTGAAAAGAGAAACGTCCCAATCGACCGCCGAGAAGGAGGAAGGAAACGGAAGCCACCAATGCCTGTGGAGAGCAGTCACCACCAAGGAGCAAGGGAAGCTGTCGGTGAAGCGATGTTTAGATGGGGTAAGTGCATCTGATCGACCGACCGCCCGCCAGGTGGGGGTGTGCTCTGTTTTCCGCCCCCCCCCCCCCAAAATAATTACCACCGGCCGCCACTGTTGCCTTCCCCTAGTCAAGGCACCTCTCCCATAACCTAGGCACATAGTTAACCCTTTGATCATCCCTGATGTTAACCCCTTCCCAGCCAGTGTCTAAAGTACAGTGACAGTGCATATTTTGTAGCATTGATCAATGTATTAGTGTCACTGGTCCCCAAAAATTGTCAAACATGTTAGTTAGATATCTAATTTGTTTGCCCCAAATATCGCACTCCTGCTATAAGTCGCTGATTGCCGCCATTACTAGTAAAAAAATAATTAAAAAAAATCAGTTTATAAACCTTATAACGTTTGCACAAACCAATCGATATACACTTATTGGGATTTTTTTAACAAAAATTATGCAGCAGAATACATATTGGCCCAAATTAATGAAGAAATTTCGATTTTTTTACTTTTTTATATTGGGTGTGTTTTATATAAAATTGTCCACTTTTTTATTTATATCTCAAAAAAAAAATGCAGAGTGATCAAATACCACCAAAAGAAAGCTCTATTTGTGTGGGGGAAACACATTAATTGTATTTAGGTACAGCGTCGCATGACCATGCAATTGTCAGATAAAGTAACGCAGTACTAAGGTAATGAAGAAATTAATAAAGATTTTTATTTTATTTTTTTTGCTTTATTCACACACAACAGTAAGAATGGAAGCTACAATAGTAGCATTCACTTTATAAATGAATACAAAGCAGGACCCAAGCTGACAAACTCAGTTTTGCAGATTGTGCAGGGAGAATGTGGCTTACAGGGGTTGTAAGGTAAATAAAAAAATTCCCTAACTAGCTTCCTTTACCTTAGTGCAGTCCTCCTTCACTTACCTCACCCTTCGATTTTGCTTTTAAATGTCCTTATTTCTTCTGAGAAATCCTCACTTCCTGTTCTTCTGTCTGTAACTACAAACCGTAATGCAAGGCTTTCTTCCTGGTGTGGAGAAAGCCTCTTGGGGAAGGGGGGGGGGGCGAGCAGGCAAGTCAGGACGCTCTCTACTTTGCAGATAGAGAAAGGAGCTGTGTGTTAGTGGGCGTCCTGACACTCCTGCTTGCCCCCTCCCCCCTCAAGAGGCTTTCTCCACACCAGGGAGAAAGTGTTGCATTACTGTGTGTAGTTACAGACAGAAGAACAGGAAGTGAGGATTTCTCAGAAGAAATAAAGACATTTAAAAGCAAAATGGAAGGATGAGGTAAGTGAAAGAGGACTGCACTAAGGTAAGGGAAGCTATTTAGGGATTTTTTTTTTACCTTTACAACCCCTTTAACCCATGTATTTATTGTGGCCACATTACAGCCGGGTGCTATGCTCTCTTTGCAGCTGTCACACTGACATTGAAGCAGAGTGCCAATGGTAAGGCCCCGTACACACGTCCGAGGAACTCGACGTGCCAAACACATCGAGTTCCTCGTCGAGTTCTGTGTGAAGCCGCCGAGGATCTCGGCGGGCCAACTTTCCTCATTGAACAACGAGGAAATAGAGAACATGTTCTCTATTTGGCCCGACGAGTTCCTCGGTGAAAACTGTACACACGACCGAGTTTCTCGGCAGAATCCAGCTCCGATCGAGTTTCTGGCTGAATTCTGCCAAAAAACTCGGTCGTGTGTACGGGGCCTTACAGTTATGCCCCGTACACACGATCAGAATTTTTGTAGGGATAAACTCCAATGGATTTTTCCCACAGAATTTCGTTCAAGCTGTCTTGCACACACACTGTCACACCAAATTCCGACCGTCCAAAACGCGGTGACATACAACACTACGACGAGCCGAGGAAAATTAAGTTCAATGCTTCCGAGCATGCGTCGACTTGATTCTGAGCATGCATGTTTTTTTCTCTGGAGTTCCATACAGACGAACGGAATTTCCGATAGAATTTTTTTTCATTGGAAAAAAAGAGAACATGTTCTCTTTCTAAGTCTGTCAGAATTTCTGATGGAAGAACTCAGATGGGGCACACACACGGTCAGAATATCCGATGAAAAAATTCCATCTGACTCTTTCCTTCGGAAATTCCGATCGTGTGTACAAGGCATAAGTCAGCTCAGTCCTGCACAGTACAAAGACATGGCTGGGCAAAGCATAGAAAGAAAAGCCTCCCACCTAAGGTGCATTGCAGCGCCCAAGGCGGGTGCCCTTTTCTGCCTCAGCCCAGCCCTGTATAGAGTGACTAAGACCCCATACACACTATTAGATTTTCTGCAGATTTCTGTCAGATTTACCAAAACCATGTAGTAGAAGGGCCTGCATGATTGCATACAAATTGCAACTCTTAAGGTTTGACCTCATATTACAGTATATGGTTTTGGTAAATCTGAAAACAAAAATCTGCAGAAAACTGAATAGTGTGTATGTGGGGCTTTACTGCCACTGATATCACCAGACACTAGAGTTGAGTGGACACCTGGATGTTGGGGTTCGGACCCGAACCCGGACTTTGAAAAAAAAAGTTCGGGTTCGGGACCGAACCCGACCCTGAACTTTGACCCGAACCCCATTGAAGTCAATGGGGACCCGGACTTTTGACTACTAAAATGTCTCTAAAAAACTAAGGGAAAGGGCTGGAGGGCAGCAAAATGTCGGGAAGAGCATGGCAAGTACTCTGGAAATAAATGTGGATAGGGAAATAACTTAAAATAACATAAAAATAAATAAAAATAAAATCATTTTGACCTAGGAGGACGAGGTCCATATGTAGTAGGAGGTTGAGGTGGATTTGGCGGTGTAGGTGGAAGCGGCGGTGGAGGAGGAGGAGGTAGCCAACACAGCAGGTTTTGGTTTTTAATTGATTTATTTTTTAAATTAGGGTAAACCCCAAAAGAGTGAGAAAGATCTAGGGTTGCTACCTCATCCTTTTAAACCTGAACACAGAGTAATTACACAGGTTCTGGGGCTAATTTAATGTCGATAAGGCACCAAGTGTGTTTAATTAGCAGCACCTTAATCAGCCAGAGAACCTGTGTAATTAATATGTTTTTGCTTTTAAAGGGATGAGATGGCAAGATCAGAAAAAAAACAATGGCTGGGTAAGGCCGGCCGGTGTCTATTCTGCACAAGGTACGGACAAGTCCTGTGGGATCCATGCCTGATTCATTTTAATGAACGTGAGCTTGTCCACATTGGCTCTGGACAGGCGGCTGCGCTTGTCTGTGATAACGCCCCCCTGCTGTGCTAAATACACGTTCAGACAATACACTGGCCGCAGGGCAGGCCAGCACCTCCAAGGCGTAAAGGGCAAGCTCAGGCCATGTGCCCAATTTGGAGACCCAGAAGTTTAAGGGGGCATAGCCGTCATTCAGTACGTGTAGGCGTGTGCACACATACTGCTCCACCATGTTGCTGAAATGCTGCCTCCTGCTAAAACATTCCATATCAGCTGGTGGTGCTGTTTGTTGTGGCGTGCTGACAAAGCTTTTCCACATTTCGGCCATGCTAACCCTGCCTTCTGAGGTGCTGGCGGTGCCCCTGCTGCATTGGCGACCTCTTCCTCCTCCTCCTCTGCCTTCACCCTCTGCTTCCACTGTGCCCCCGCTGCCAGGTGGGAATTGCACCAGCAGCGCGTCTACCAGCGTGCGCTTGTACTCGCGCATCTTGCGTTCACGCTCCAGTGAGGGAAATTAAGGACGGTACATTGTCCTTGTAACAGGGATCCAGCAGCGTGGCCACCCAGTAATCAGCACCTGTTAAAATGTGCGAAACACGCCGGTCGTTGCGGAGACACTGCAGCATGTAATCGCTCATGTGTGCCAGGCTGCCCAGAGGCAACGAAAAGCTGTCCTCTGTGGGAGGTGTATCATCTGTGTCCTCTGTATCCCCCCAGCCACGCACCAGTGATGGCCATGAGCTGGTCTGGATGCCATCCTGCTGTGAACATGGTTCCTCCTCCTCCTCCATGTCTTCCTCCTCCTCATCCTCCACTGCGTCATCCTCCAGAACTGTGCCCTTGTGGGACAATTGTGTACCTGGCCTTTGTTGGTGCAGGAACCCACCCTCGGAGCCACTTGTGAATGACTGGCCTGAAAGCCTTGGAAATGATCCCAATTCCTCCTCCTCCTCCTCCTGTGCCACATCCTCTTCCATCATCGTCCGTAGCATTTTTTCAAGGAGGCATAGAACTGGGATAGTCACGCTGAGAGCGGCGTCTTCGGCACTGGCCATGTTGGTGGAGTACTCGAAACAGCACAACAAGGCACACAGGTCTCGCATGGAGGCCCAGTTATTGGTGGTGAAGTGGTTCTGTCCCGCAGAGCGACTGCATGCTGCAGCTGAAACTCCACTATCGCCTGCTGCCGCTCGCACAGTCTGGCCAGCATGTGCAAGGTGGTGTTCCACCTTGAGGGCACATCACATATGAGGCGGTGAGCGGGAAGGCCGAAGTTACGCTGCAGTGCTGACAGGCGAGCAGCAGCAGGGTGAGAACGCTGAAAGTGCGCACAGACGGCCCGCACTTTCTGCAGCAGCTGTGGCATATCGGGGTAAGTTTTCAGGAAACTCTGCACCACCAAATTCAGCACATGCGCCAGGCAAGGGATGTGCGTCAAACCGGCTAGGCCCAGAGCTGCTACAAGATTTAACCACTCATCGGTCTGTTGTTCCATGTCCCTCCACAACTCCTGCGCGGTGTGTGATTTTTCCACCAAACAGGAACGTTTTAAAACTGCCTGCTGGCGTTTACCCATGGCTGTGCTGAAGTTGGTGGTGAATTTGTTACGCTGACTGGATGAGGAGGCGGTAGAGGATGAGGAAGCGAGTAGGAGGAGTTAGGAACAGGAGGCAAACTGAAGCGCCCTGCAATCCTCGGTGGTGGAAGGACATGCACCAAACTGCTATCCGCCTCAGGCCCAGCCGCCACTGCATTTATCCAGTGCGCTGTTAGGAAGATATAACGTACCTGACCGTGCTTATTGGTCCACGTATCCGTAGTTAGGTGGACCTTGGCACAGATGGTGTTGCGCAGTGCACACCTGATTTTGTCCCCCACTTGGTTGTGCAGGGAAGGGATGGCTCGCCTGGAAAAGTAGTGGCGGCTGGGGCTGGGCATGACGTACTGTGGGACAGCCAATGCCATCAGGCTTTTAAAACTCTGCGTCTCTACCAGACGGAATGACAGCATTTCAAAGGCCAGTAATTTTGAAATGCTGGCATTCAGGGCCAGGGATCACAGGTGGGTAGGGGGGTACTTCCTCTTCCGCTCCAGTGTTTGGGAGATAGAGAGCTGAATGCTTCCATGGGACATTGTGGAGATGTTTGGTGACCCAGGTGGTAGTGTTGCTTGCCGGTCCTCTAATTGAGGGGTGGCAGGTGGCACTGTCACTACAGAGGTGGATGAAGAGGCCGAGAGGCCCGAGACTGATGCAGAAGAGGAAGCAGGAGGAGCCAGAGACCTTTCTTGGTTTTTGAGGTGTCTACTTCACTGCAGCTCGTGCTTTGCACTTAGATGCCTGGTCATGCAGGTTGTGCTCAGGTTGAGAACGTTTATGCCTCGCTTCAGGCTCTGATTGCACAATGCTGTGCTGGTGGCTCTGTGCGACCACCGCCTCTTCCTCCGAACTACATGGGTCACCTGCATGAGGTTGATTCCATGTCGGGTCGAGGACCTCATCATCCTCCACATCATCTTCCACCCAGTCTTCACCACTGCCCTCCTTGTCGGTCTGCACAATTGCAAAAGCACCAGCTTTCATCATCATCCAAGACGTGCTGTGATGGTTCCCCCATGTACTCATCTTGAAATATAAGTGGTTGGGCATCGGTGCACTCAATCTCTTCCACTTCTGGGGCTGGGCTAGGTGGATGGCCCTGGGAACACATGCTAACAGATTTATCAAAAAGAAGAAGAGACTGCTGCATGATTTGGGGCTCAGACTGCTTGGCTGATTTGCAAGGGGGTGAGGTGAAAGACTGATGGTGGACATCGGCTGCAGGCGCCAACTCTGAACTTTCAGCACAAGACTGGTTGGAAAACAATGTGAAGGAACTGGAGGCACTGTCAGCAACCCAATCTACTACCACCTGTTCTGCTCCTGGCCTCAACATTCGTAGAGCTGGATTAGGCCTGACCAAATACCGCTGCAGGCTCTGTCGGCTACTCGCACCTGAGAAAGGTGTTTCACTTGTGCGTGTAGCTGGCACAGATCGACCACATCCTCTCCCTGTAACAGGAGCTCCACCAGCAGCACCACGACCGCGGCCACGTCCCTTATTTGACGTTTTCCTCATATTTCTTAAATGTAGGATCTTGCCCTAAATGGGTGTTTTTTAAATACAACAATAGTGTAATATGCAGAGATTCACCTATATAATTATTTCCCTATAGCAAGAAGCAGGAACCTAGCCCTAAACAATGTACTGCACAGACAGGTAGAGTGCTGGTGAAATATGCAGAGATTCACCTATATATTTCTCTCCCTATAGCAAGAAGCAGGAACCTAGCCCTAAACAATGTACTGCACAGACAGTATATCACAGGAGACAGGTGGAGTGCTGGTGAAATAGGCAGAGATTCACCTATATATTTCTCTCCCTATAGCAAGAAGCATGAACCTAGCCCTAAACAATGTACTGCACAGACAGTATATCACAGGAGACAGTTGGAGTGCTGGTGAAATATGCAGAGATTCACCTATATATTTCTCTCCCTATAGCAAGAAGCAGGAACCTAGCCCTAAACAATGTACTGCACAGACAGTATATCACATGGGACAGGTAGAGTGCTGGTGAAATAGGCAGAGATTCACCTATATATTTCTCTACCTATAGCAAGAAGCAAGAACCTAGCCCTAAACAATGTACTGCACAGACAGTATATCACAGGGGACAGGTGGAGTGCTGGTGAAATATACAGAGATTCACCTATATATTTCTGTCCCTATAGGAAATAGCTGGAACCTCTCCTTAAACTATGTACCGGACACACACAGTATATCACAGGTGACAGGTGCAGTGCTGGTGAAATATACAGAGAGTCACCTATATATTGCTGTACCTATAGGAAATAGCTGGAACCTCTCCCTAAACTATGTACTGGACACACACACGTATATCACAGGTGACAGGTGCAGTGCTGGTGAAATATACAGAGAGTCACCTATATATTTCTGTCCCTATAGGAAATAGCTGGAACATCTCCCTAAACTATGTACTGGACACACACAGTATATCACAGGTGACAGGTGCAGTGCTGGTGAAATATACAGAGAGTCACCTATATATTGCTGTCCCTATAGGAAATAGCTGGAACCTCTCCCTAAACTATGTACTGGACACACACACGTATATCACAGGTGACAGGTGCAGTGCTGGTGAAATATACAGAGAGTGACCTATATATTGCTGTCCCTATAGAAAATAGCTGGAACCTCTCCCTAAACTATGTACTGGACACACACAGTATATCACAGGTGACAGGTGCAGTGCTGGTGAAATATACAGAGAGTCACCTATATATTTCTGTCCCTATAGGAAATAGCTGGAACCTCTCCCTAAACTATGTACTGGACACACACAGTATATCACAGGTGACAGGTGCAGTGCTGGTGAAATATACAGAGAGTCACCTATATATTGCTGTCCCTATAGCAAATAGCTGGAACCTCTCCCTAAACTATAAGATGCAGATCTCACAGAAATAAACAGTGCTTGTGTAGATTTCTGAAGCAGGATACACCTCTCTGACACTGTCCCTCAATCAGCAGCAGCCTCTCCCTACACTAGCTAATGCAGAGTGACGAGCCCTAAACGATAACATGCAGATCGCACAGAAATAAACAGTGCTTGTGTAGATTTCTGAAGCAGTATACACCTCTCTGACACTGTCCCTCAATCAGCAGCAGCCTCTCCCTACACTAGCTAATGCAGAGTGACGACTGTGCTGTGTGCCGCTATCTGATATAGAGGCTGGTCACATGCTGGGTCACATGCTGCACTGGCCAATCACAGCCATGCCATTAGTAGGCATGGCTGTGATGAATTCCTAGTCACACTAGTAAAACAAATGGCGATTGGCTGCCGTGCAGCGCGCCATAAAATAGCCAAACTCCGAACCCGAACCTTTTCCAATTATTCGGGTTCGGGAGCCAAAAAAAAACAAAGTCCGTACCGAACCCCAACTTTACAGTTCGGGTTCGCTCAACCTTACCAGACACGAATGCAGTGATCAGTGCCAATACTATACACTGTGACTGTACTAATGACACTGACTGGGAAGGGGTTAAAATCTAGAGGCAATGAAAGGGTTAACTGTGTGCCTAACAAGTGTAATGTGCGCAATATGTACTGTTTTTACTAGTAGATGTGGCTGAGTATACATTTTAGTTGATTTTGGCTTTTATATTTTCAATGATTGATATATATTATATTTATATACTAACACTCTCAATTCAGCAGTCATCAGCATATAAATAATAAGGTCCCTTTCACACTGGGGCGGGAGGCGTGGTGGCAGTATAGCGCCGCTAAAAATAGCGGCGATATACCGTCGGAATTGCTGTGGGATTCGGCAGCTAGCGGTGCGGTATTAAACCCCGCTAGTGCCCGATAAAGGGTTAATACCGCCCACAATGCTCCTCTGCAGAGGCGCATTGCGGTCGGTATTACCGTGGTTTCCCATTGTTTTAAATGGGAAGGAGCGGTATACTTACCGCTCATGTCACCGCTCCAAAGATGCTGCTTGCAAGAGATGTTTTTCTCTCCTGCCAGCACATCGCCTCAGTGTGAAAGCCCTCCGTCTTTCACATTGAGAAGGCTGGGCAGGAGTTTTTTAGGCAGTATTTAGGCACTATTTTAGCGCTGTACCGCCTAAAAAACTCCTCAGTGTGAAAGGGGTCTAAGTGAGAGTTCTCATTAACTTGTGCCCCTGACAAAGGCAAATGTGACATAACGTGTAGGGTGGAGTAAGGAGAATACACAAGTGGGAAGGCTCTGTATAAAATCTGATCAAGTCTGGAGCACAGTGATCAAGAACTCCTGTCAGTGGCTGTGACATGAAAGTGATAGTCCAGATTGTGCAATGCGAGATAAGATTTTCTGAATCTTGTCTACTAGTTTTTAAATACATGAATGTTGTTTTTATGGAAAGTGCTATGCATTGTCTTTGTTTACTACTGAATTTACTTTCCTGATAAGAATTCATAAAAGGCGAGATATCAGCTATTAACCACTTCCATACCAGGCACTTACGCACCTTCCCGCCCAAGCCAATTTTCAGCTTTCAGCACTGTCACACTTTGAATGGCAATTGCGCGGTCATGCTACACTGTACCCAAACAAAATTGGCGTCCTTTTATCCCCACAAATAGAGCTTTCTTTTGGTGGTATTTGATCACCTCTGCGATTTTTTTTTTTTGCGCAACAACTAAAAAAAGACTGAACATTTTGAAAAAAAATGACGTTTTTATTTTTTTCTGTTAATTTTTTTGTAAATGAGTACGTTTTCTCTTTCAATTACGGGCACTGATATGGCGGCACTGATGGGCACCGATGAGATGGCACTCATGGACATCGATGAGGTAGTACTGACGGGCACAGATGAGGTGGCACTGATTGGTGGCGCTGGTATGCGGCACTGATGGGCACTCATAGGCAGCACTGATGGGCACACATAGGCGGCACTGATGGACACTCATGGGCGGTACTGGGCACTCATAGGCGACACAGATGGGCACTCATGGGCGGCACTGATATGGATACTTATGGGTGGCACAGATAGGCACTGATAGGTGGGCACTGGGCATGGATGGGCACTGTGGGGTGGCACTGATGGACACTGTGGGGTCACACTGATGGACACTGTGGGGTGGCACTGATGGACACTGTGGGGTGGCACTGATGGACACTGGGGTGGCACTGATGGACACTGTGGGGCAGCACTGATTCCCATGTTGCTAGTCAGTGCCCATTTGTGGGCACTGATTGGCATCTTTTTTTTTTAATGCTTTATTTTCATTTTTTTTTTTTTCCCCTTCCCTGGTGGTCCAGGGTGGGCTTCCCTGGTGGTCCAGTGTGGCGATCCGAGGGGGGGCTGCGCTGATAAACAATCAGCGCGAACCCCCCCTGTCAGGAGAGCCGCCGATCGGCTCTCCTTTACTCGCGTCTGTCAGACGCGAGTGAGGAAGAGCCATCAACAGCTCTTCCTGTTTATATCGTGATCAGCCGTCATTGGACACGGAGGCTCTTTACCGAGATCGGAGGCTCTTTACCAAGATCAGAGATGCAGGGTGTCAGACTGACACCCCGCATCACCGATTGCCACGCTGCGTGCCCCCACGGGCGCGCGCGGCATGAAATCCTGCATGACGTCCATGGACATCCAGTCAGGATTTCAAAACCACTTCCCGGACGTAAATCGGCCATAGGCCGGGCGGGAAGTGGTTAATCACTGGACACCTGCTTGCAGTTATTCCCAGCTCACGCCCAGGTTCACACTGCTGTGGGATTAAAATCGTACGAGTTCAGCTGAACTCGCACAATTTCATACGCGCATGTCAGCCCAAATTTGGGAGGCAATTTCAGAGACATCTGTGCGGGTTCCTGCACAGATGTCTATTAAAATTGCACTCAAAGTCGCCAAGAGTAGTACAGGAACTACTTTTGGGAATGGGTTTGGCACCGTAAAGTCACACCAATTCGGACTGTGCTATTGCTGGCAATAGCCACCAATTTGGCATGCGATTTGACATGTCAAATCGCATGCCAAATCACATCAACGTAAGCCTTGGCTAAAGGAGTTTTTATACCTTTAAAATGTAGAGAGCCATCTATAAAAGGTGATAATGTGCCTATGAGGGGAAAGTGGAGGTCACATTAAGTTTGAAGTGTTTTTGCACTACAAGAAATTAGGATGGAATAGATCACTTTCCTCACAAGTTGATTATTTATGGACTGCTTCAGAATATATGGACACATGTTTTAAGAACATATATGAATCTATTTGTTATTTTTTTTATATATTTTTTTCATTTATGGGATTGGTTTTGATTGCACATTTATTTATAAATTTAAACATAATATAGGCAATATTGTATCATGATTCATATTAATTATTTATGGTACCAGGAAATAGTTTTGCTTGGGTTTGCAGTAATTAACATTGCATCATGGCCTCACAAATAATCCTAATGCCGCGTACACACGATCAGGCTTTTTCCCGGCCAAATCACATCGGAATTCCGACAGAATTCCATCTGAAATATATAGGACATGTTCTATATCTAAAGTCCAATAGAATTCATCCGAATTTCCGATGAAAAAACTCAGATGGGTGTAAATAGCAGGTGATGGCGCCTACTTAAGTGTAAAATAAATACATTTATTTATTTATTTTACACTTAAGTAGGCGCCATCACCTGCTATTTACATCCATTGCTTTTTCTCCATCTAGGTGTAGTTTTTCATGCAGGGGCTGCCACTTTAATATTTAATATTTATTTTTTCAGTTTATTCACAGCATCCCGTGTCACTTTGATATAAATTGTCCGTAGCGCAGATTCATTTCCCTTTTTAAAACTCAGATGGGGGCTACACACGATCGGAAAATATGATGGAAAAAGTCCATCTGACTTTTTCTATCGGAAATTCTGATTGCTTGTACAGGGCATAAGAATAGTATTGTTCTTATGAAGAGGGGTGTGGAAATCGGTGCTCTGAAGGGGTACAAAAGGGTGAAAAAGTTAAAAACCACTGTTGTATAGATGTATGCCATAAGCAAGAGTCCCAAATGTCAGATGCAAACTATCAGAAATCATTTTTGACTGATTTGACTTCTGGATGCCTAATTTGTACACTGCAATCTTTACTAAGCAGTGTCTATAGACTTTTAAAAGAGCCCCAACACTCATCAATGTCTAACAATCAAATTGAAATCATTGTATTATTGATTGCACTTTTGATAGGAGAAACTGCACTGTGCATGTAAGCTTTCTCCTCAGTTCAGAAGGAAGACACAAACAGATGAACTGAAGATTCAGCATTTTCCATTTCTTTTTTGGCCCCTCCTAGCTATTAGGTAGCAGTTCAATTTTCCTGCTTAAAGGGATTGTAAAGGCAGAAGGTTTCTTTATCCTAAAGCGGAATTCTGCCGAAAAAATAAAATAAACGTCAACAGCTACAAAAAGTGTAGCTGCTGACTTTTAATACTCAGACACTCACCTGTCCCACGATCCAGTGATGCGGGCGTATGAAGCCCCGCTCCTCTTTCCCTCCTCTCCACAGCAACGGCATTGTAACTGTGGGCACCTGGCTGTGGCTTCACAGTCAGTGTGCACTACGCATGCGGGAGCCATGCTGCGTGCTGTGAATCACCGGGCAACCTTATGGGATTTGTGACATGTCCCAGAAGATTGCAGGAAGGGATAGGGGGAGGTGAACTTCCTTTCCGGCACCGTAGAGCCAGAGGAGGAAGTGGGAGCTAGGTTCCTGTAAAAACTGGGTACCCGCCCCCCCCCCAAAAAAATTTTTTTTTCCATGTTCCGCTTTAATGCAGATAAAAATCCTTCTGTGTGCAGCAGCCCCCCTCAGCCCCCTAACACTTACCTGAGATCCCTCTCTGTCCAGTGATGTCCACAAGTGTCCCAGCCGTTCAAGATTCTGCCTCCTGATTGGCTGAGACACAGCAGCAGCATCATTGGCTGCCGCTGCTGTGATTCAAGGTCAGCTAGCCAATCAGGAGAGAGAGGGGTGGGGCCAGGGCTCCATGTCTGAATGGACACAGGGCTGTGACTCAGCTCGGGTGCCCCATAGCAAACTGCTTGCTGTGGGGGCACTGAACAGGAGGGAGGGGCCAGGTTTACAGAAGAGGGACCTGAGAAGAGGAGGATCTGGGCTGCTCTGTGCAAATCCACTGCAACAGAGCAGGTAAGTATATACCATGTTTGTTATTTTTATAGGAAAAAACAAGACTTTACAATCACTGTAAGCAAAAGCAAGCCTACCAACCCAACACTGTATTAGTGGGGACATTATCTGGCAACCCTGTGTCCTAGGCCAGGGCCAATGTGGCTGACTCACAAATCTAAACCTGATTGTATCTATGTGCTCTAATGTCTTGTGTATATGTTTTTTTTTTAGCATCAGAATTTTTTTTTCCATACAAGTTAATGATGATGAAAAAGCAGCTTCACTCAAGGAGGTCAAATGCAGGTCAGACCGACCAAAAAAATATATAATTAATAACATTGGCAACAAGTCCCATTATTGCCAGCCAGTTGAGTAAAATACTTGATAAGTGGCAACCCAAAAACAATGTAAAAAGCAACTGTAGAGGAACTCTTGGAGACAGATGACTAAATAAAATAAAAAATAAAAGTTCTGGCTTTAGATGCATAAATTCAGCTTGACTTAACAGGTCACCGATGACTATCTAAGTCAGGCATGTCCAAAGTCCGGCCCGGGGGCCAAATGCGGCCCCCCTGTTGATTTAATATGGCCCCCCTGGGGATTTGGATATATATATTGTTTTTGGCCCCCAGGGCCACAAAAGATATATACTGTATTTATTGGCGCTGCCTTGGAGGTGACAGGGAGGGGGCAGGATGAGCATCGTCGGATTACACAAAGAGAATCTCCTGTTTACTCAGCAGCGTCTCTATTGGAAGTCCTATCTCCTGGGATGCCAGACTGTTCTGTCTATCATAGGAGGCGGGACTTTGTATTAAAGAGGCCACAGGGTAAACAAGAGATTCTCCTGTTTGTAATCTGTCAGCACTCGTCCCGCCCCCCCCCTGCCCTTCGAGGCTGCAGATGGCCATTGTTCAGGCTGCACTGATGGCACATGTGAGGCTGCATTGGTTGCAATGGTAAGGCTGTATTTGTTGCAATGGTAAGGCTGCATTGATTGCAATGGTAAGGCTGCATTGGTTGCAATGGTAAGGCTGCATTGGTTGCAATGGTAAGGCTGCATTGGTTGCAATGGTAAGGCTGCATTGGTTGCAATGGTAAGGCTGCATTCATGGCAATGGTAAGCCCATGCGTGTTATACGCCGATAAATACGGTATATCTAAATAACACGCCCAAGCTCATCCTTAGTCCTAAGCAGCGCTCTGGGATTCGTTGGGGCCACAAAAGAAATATATACAGTATATCCAAATAACCGCCCAAGCTCATCTCTTCACACACAGCCAGAAAGGCAAGATAATTCTTGTTGGGCGGTGTATTAGTGCTCAGACAAACACACTTAGACCGAATTTTAATGGTTCAAAGAATGTCAGGCAAAATAGTCGGCCCTCACGCATGTTCACTTCATCAAATCTGGCCCTCTTTGAAAAAAGTTTGGACACCCCTGATCTAAGTGGTCCAGTGTGTCACATTGGCTTTGTTTTTTTATCTTATATGTTATATTTATTGTCTGTATTTTCCTTTTGCAGTACATATGATGGCAGTCTGCCCTGTGACCTTTTGAAAAATCCAAAGATTATTTGTACATAAAGGACTTCCAGGTAATCATTAAACAACGAGGCACAATCTGGAAAACAATTTAATTTATTTTATTCTCATACAATACATGCAAGTGAATGAAACACACAGGAGGTTGTCCCTCCACGTTTTTTTATCACCTGTTGATATTCTTTATATTCTAAAATGCAACTTTTCTACTATTATAGAAATTGGCAGTTATAAAAAGTCTCCTAGAATACATAGGGGTGTGCAAAATTAACAATTATATAAAGAAGCAGAAATAAAATTAAAAATACATTTAACTTTCTTTTTTAAAAAATATGTAAACTTTACTTTTAAAATGGTGATACAGATCATGTACAGAGTAATAGTTGTGTATTTTTTACACCTACTGTTTTAATAATTTGTTTAATTTAAGTGTTTAGAATAGTGATGCTAATATATATATATATATATCATAAGTATATTCAATAGAACTTTACTGTAATGGAACTATGTATTCTGCCGGGACATTTATAATCATCATGCAGTGAGGCATACCAAGGGTTAATTGTAGAGTGACTTTTTGGCACAGATTGAGCCAGGAGATGGGGTGGAAAGTGAATCATAATCCATGTTTGCAGGATGTCTGGAGATGTCACAAGTTGTTGGCTATTCAATGTGGGGACACATTCTTTTGAAAGGTGTTGATTGCATAGACTCCTAGACATTGCATTGTCCCTTGTGTAAAGGTGTTATGTATGCTAAATACTGTTTATGTGTGGAATGAACTTATCGGAGACAGAACGTCTGTCTAGAAATGTGGGTTGGAAGGAGATCATTGTGTTTGAGTTCTGGTAATGAAGGAATGTTTATAATTAGCTCAAAGAAGGTGATTGAAGCTTCCCCACGGTGTGATGTGTGGGTGGGGACAGTTTGATTGTTCATGTGCCTTGAATACTGTATAAAATCTCAGAGTGAACCATTAAAAGTCAGTCCTGCTTGACTCTGCAAAACGTAGCCCCGTCTCGTTTCTTGAAAGGGCGTTCGATGGGATATACCGGCGGTACCTGCATATCGCCACTTGCCAGGGAAAAGGACTTCTCCAACGGCTGATACCCTCTCACTACATGGGTAGCCGTTACATTGGTTGGCAGCAGCGGGATGGTCCTTTTATCCAAAGAGCAAGTTCTGAATGGAGTCGCAGTACGCCAGGCTGAAAAGATCCACACTAAAAGATTTATTGGAGAGTTGTGGTAGGAGTGCCAGCAACAGACCACGGAGGGAGCTGATAGCTGACCTGCTGGAGCTGGACGAAATGGATGGATCTATGGAAGGAACCTGTCAGCGAAGAATATGTAATTACTGGGATTGTACAGCGGAGATTATCCTTGTATCCAGAAACGTCCGTGGAACTAATAAACCAGCTGTTCCGGGAAGCACGGGAAGAGATACAAACGAAGAGGGGACAAGAACTGGAACTGGTAAGAGCGAGACAGCCCATTACACATGCAGTTCCTACTCCCCCACCCGCGGCTACTGGAAAGAAAATACCGTTCACTGCATTTAAATCTTTTGTAGAAAGTGAGGAGGAAATAGATGGATATTTGGCGGACTTTGAGAGGCAGTGCTCACTACACCAGGTACCACCAGACCAATGGGTCACTATTTTGTCAGGGAAATTGTCGGGCAAAGCCAATGAAGCCTTTCGGGCTCTTGCTCCAGAGGATATTTTACAATACCAGCAAGTTAAAAAGGCGCTGCTAACCCGATACGCTGTAACTCCAGAAGCCTACCGCCGTCGCTTCCGGGAGTCCAAGAAGAAGGCTGTGGACTCCCACATGGAATGGGCCAACCAGTTACAAAGGGTGGCATCCCTTTGGGTCCAAGGCCAACACCGGGGAGGAAGTATTGCAGCTGTTCCTAATGGAACACTTCTTCCAAGACCTGGCCGCAGACATACAAGACTGGGTACGAGATCGCCGTCCTGCTAACTTAAATGAGGCGGCTCGGCTAGCAGATGAGTATGCGGAAACAAGGAAAGTAAGCCAGGGTACTACACGGCTGGCTCATGAGGTAGAACCGCGTACTCCAACCGTCACCCCACGCCCAGAGTTTCGGGCTCCAGTCCCACCACGCCCTCAGGGGCCTAACAACTACCCCCGGGATTCATCGAGGGTGACGTGCCATCACTGCAGCAACACGGGACATATTGCTCGTTATTGCCCGTTGAGATCTACAAATAACAACTGGAGACGCACAACACCCAACACAGAGGTCACTCCATCACATCCCTCTGCGGCCCACTGCCTAGAGACCGAGGTGGGCCCTGAGGAATGTCTGGGAATTTTGTATGAGGCAGACCCAATACAAGCTGCCTCTCCAGATAACCGTCAGCATCACCGTCAGGAGGTACGGGTGAATGGACAAGTAGCACAAGGCCTAAGAGACACTGGGACTACAATCACGTTGATTCAAAAACATCTGGTAAAGCCAGAGAACGTGTCCACTCGCACAGTTGCCGTCTGGGTCGCAGGGGGTGCTGTATTTCGCGTACCCACCGCCCGGGTGCACTTATACTGGGGAGCCGGGTCAGGAAAGACCACAGTTGGTATCATGGACAACCTACCTGCTGAGGTTGTGCTGGGCAACGACATTGGCCCTCTGACTTCGGCTTATTTACCTACACCTGCTGCTGCTTGTCCCGTGACCACCCGTGTTGCTGGAATCAACTCGCTTGCTGCTGAGACCCGGGTAAGACTACCTTCCCCGACATGTACTGTAGATCCGGCACAATATCACAGTCTAAAATGGGAATGTGACAAGTTGGCCAGTGAGAAATCAGAGATGCAACGACACTACGTCATGTATTATGAGATGTCCCGTGGCTTGAACATTAAAATGCACAAACAGGCGGAAATTGTCAAAAGATTAAATGGGATTTGCATCCAGGTGGTGCCTTATCTGTCCCAAGAACATCAGCAACAGGTTTTGGGAGCCATTGCGAGAGCAAAGCAAGTGACTGTTCCAGAACTGAATTCCATTATTCACCTTCACCCTCAGCTACCGACCTGGTAAGCCAAATGGCAATGCGGATGGTTTATCCCGGCAAACTGAACTTTTACCCTAACAGCTGACCGGACATCCCCAAGTTGACCCGAAAAGGATCAATCCGGGTCTGCCGGAGTGTTCCACAAAAGGGGAGTAGTGTAATGGAACTATGTATTCTGCCGGGACATTTATAATCATCATGCAGTGAGGCATACCAAGGGTTAATTGTAGAGTGACTTTTGGGCACAGATTGAGCCAGGAGATGGGGTGGCAAGTGAATCATAATCCATGTTTGCAGGATGTCTGGAGATGTCACAAGTTGTTGGCTATTCAATGTGGGGACACATTCTTTTGAAAGGTGTTGATTGCATAGACTCCTAGACATTGCATTGTCCCTTGTGTAAAGGTGTTATGTATGCTAAATACTGTTTATGTGTGGAATGAACTTATCGGAGACAGAACGTCTGTCTAGAAATGTGGGTTGGAAGGAGATCATTGTGTTTGAGTTCTGGTAATGAAGGAATGTTTATAATTAGCTCAAAGAAGGTGACTGAAGCTTCCCCACGGTGTGATGTGTGGGTGGGGACAGTTTGATTGTTCATGTGCCTTGAATACTGTATAAAATCTCAGAGTGAACCATTAAAAGTCAGTCCTGCTTGACTCTGCAAAACGTAGCCCCGTCTTGTTTCTTGAAAGGGCGTTCGATGGGATATACCGGCGGTACCTGCATATCGCCACTTGCCAGGGAAAAGGACTTCTCCAACGGCTGATACCCTCTCACTACATGGGTAGCCGTTACATTTACAAAGTCATGATCACAGTGTTACAGACACTACAGAAATACAGTATAACTTTGGCTAGATAAAGGAGGTAAGGGAAGTATGTTAGGAGCAAATGCATTGGGGATAACAAGTACCTCTTTACATTTTTTTTACATTATTGGAAACCCTTGAAATTGTCAGGTTTTAGGAAACTCTACTAAAAATTATTATGTCTACAGCTCATAGTACATTAGCATGATCAGCAAGGTGTACAATGTTTTATTCATAAATTTAAATAAATCATAACAATGACCGCATATAAAAAGGAAACAGTAAAACTGTTGTGTCTTTTTACACTTGTGGTCTGTGGAGAAATGCCCCCTGACATCGGTGATCAGTGCTGTGGCCCCTTACATTGATGGTCATTGTAATGCTCCCTTACATTGGCCTAGCTTCCAACTGTCCCTGATTTTAAGGGACTGTCCCTGATTTGGAACAAATCTGATCTATATAGTTGTATATAAAATTCACTTGTTATCTTTCAAAAAGTGTTACCCAGTGCGAAACCTTTCATCAAATTTCTAAATTGCTGCATTTGGAAATTTCAAAAGCCAATATAAAGGAAGAGTAGTGGTAAAAAAAAGCACTTGTTAGTCATTTTTCTTGTATAATTCTCTTTAATAGGGTGTGTCCTATGCCAACATACTTTTAGCTAATAGATGTCCCTCATTCCCATTTCAAAAAGTTGTGAGGTATGCATTCGTGATCAGTGTGGTGACTCCTTACATTCATGATCTAAGGTGGAGGGGACCGTTAAATTGATCACTGGAGAAATGTCTCCTTACACTGGTGGTTGTAAAGAAGTTTCCCTTACATTTGGATGTCAATGAAAACATTTCTATTTTACATTGGTTATCAATGTAGGCTGGAGATCAATCCACCACTGTCCATTGGCTAGCCCCCCTTCTGTTCCACTGCACCCTATCCCAGAAAGGCTGTTCGAAACAATCAAGTAGTTTGAGGTCGATGAATAAAGAAGCAACAATTTGCTTGGATTTCCACCCCCCTTTGGAACGCTGAAGCCTGTAGAGCAATACTTTTATAAATAGAAGAGTTTTTAAAAATACTGGAGGAGAACCCAGCTATCAAAGTCAACCACCAAGTTTTAGTTAATGAGGCAATGTAGGCTCCAGATCAAGGCCCATAATAATGCAATGTAAGATGTGGGCTGTGGTGTGCCTACTTCAGTAGAGTATGGCCTCGTACACAGGACCAAGGAACTCGATGGGCGAAACACATAGTTTTGCTCGTCGAGTTCCTTGTTAGGCTGTCGAGGAACTCGACAAGGCAAGTTTATCCATTCCCGTCGAGGAAAAAGAAGACATGCTCTCTTTTTGGCTCGACGGGATCCTCGACAGTTTCCTCTTCGAAAAATGTACACACGACCGGTTTCCTTGGGGGAAAAAAAAACAGCAAGTTTCTTGCTGGTTTTTGCCGAGAAACTCGGTCGTGTGTACGAGGCCTCAAACAGAGAGTGGATAGCAGTATCTGTACTCCTAAATAACAACCCTTTTGTGAATCAAGGTTACAAGCCCTTAAAAGGGCATAAGAATTCTTTGTAAATGTTTGTCGACATGCCAGAGAAATTTCAACAGAAGAGTGGAAACAGAAAACCTGCATGAAAAATGGGGACTAGAGAGGAAACGAGAAACATGCAAAGCTCTTGTTGGGTATCTAAAGAGTAGTTCAAACTGTTTTCTATTGGAAGAGTCAGAAGTCATAAATGTAAAAAGTAAAATTGTATAATTTTCTATATAGTCATCTCACAAATCCAAAGCTAATTGGTACATTTCTTTTGGGCTTGGCTTGTTTGCTATTTGTTTTTTTTTTAGAGTTATGCACTATTTGGTACAAGTTTAACTTTTTATTGCAATGTTTTCTTGCTGGAAATGCTGTTATCTACACTGCATTAAATTTATCAGAATACATTGTATTCAACTGGTCAAATGCCAAGGCGACTGGGTCATTTTCATCTTCACACAATTCTTTCAAGGATACACTGCAGGGAAACAGTAAATAGAAACAGGTTACATATATAATTTAACTTTTGGACATGGAAAATGCAAAATCAGAAAAAAATTTATTTTTTTATTTTTGATCTTTTTTGAAAGGTGTTTGTCTGGTTCAGGTGTGAATAAAAGCAGAAATGAGTGAATTTAAAGTGGTTGTAAACCTCCATGGGGAAGTTGTACCTATAGGTAAACCTATAATGAGGCTTACCTATAGGTACAGTAAATATCTCCTAAATGTGCACCAATGATGTCATCGGCACATGCGCTGTGAAGAAACGGCCATCCATGCCAATTCTTCACTAACGAGTGCAGAGACTGGCGTCTACCGCATGCATGCGTGAGAGTGACGTTGCACGACTCTGGCCAGTCACAGAGCCGGAGTCCGTGGAAGGAAGAGAAATAAAGAGGGGCAAAGATGGATGCCGCCTCCAGCGGGGGTTTCATTTGCAGGTAAGTGGAACATAATGTGCTAGTATGCGATTCATACTAGCACATTATGCTTTTACTTTGCAGGGAACTAAAAAGGAAGTAAAACCCATCAGGGTTTACTTCCTCTTTAAAAAGCCTCTTATATTAATTTATTTCAAAAGAAGATTTACCAGAAGAGCAGAACTTTCAAACTACAAAAAACTGCATCCATTGCTTTGAGGCCTGGAGTGCAACCATCAAAATACAATGTTTTTTTGAGGATGTATTTCAACGTCATGATGCCACATTTTACTAGCAACATCCCATGCCATTCTCATGAAATAATGCTTGGAATTGATTAGCGTCAGACACTCTTTCAAATTGTGTCAAACCTCTGCAAGACAAATGTGAGTGGCTGCAACAAATTCTTGTACCAGTTGGAAACAGCTACACAAATTTATCACGTGGAATCATTGCAGGGGGCAGCCAGAGTGTTCATGCTGTGGATATGCCATCCTTGATACATTCTTAGACCACGAGCATTGCACAGGTCGAAACTCCTAAATTAAACTGACATAAGGCTTTCATAAATTAGGTGCAGGATTTTTTAAAGGGACCATAATGTCAGAAAGGTATCTCACTAATTAATACTTATTAATTCACAGATGTATTTCACCTGGACATGTAAGAATTGTTAAAGCTGAAGTTTTTCAGTTAAATGCATGCATCATCACACACAAATTATAAATCCATTTTATATAAATGTTGCCTCTGAAAACCCAGAAACTTAAAGTATAAATTATGTCAGAAAAGGGAGACCTCTACCCATGCCACATTCAATTTTTTCAGACAAAGAGAAACAGAAGGGTTGCAGAATTACACCTTGCTAGGCACTGGACTTTAATGGCATGACATGAGTCTGAGCCTTGAGAATATCAAGCTACCTGAACACCCCTAGTCTATAGTACACAAGTATGGCAGGAGGTGCATAAGGTAACTGTATCATATTTTCTATTGCTGTGCTTTTTTAATTACATGGATTTTTAACAATTGTTATAACAAAATTATATTTGATATATTTTATAAAAAAACAATCCCTGTCCCTACGCTAAAGGGTAGGATCACACAGCTACATAATTGGGGCCTCGCACCTGCAACTTCCGCTCTAGATCTGAGTAGCAACCCATCCACCAGGCTCTCTGATGGCTGGACACCAGCTATCCAAATAAATACACATATTTTTGCAGGTAAAGAAAATGCATTTATATCTTTTTTTACTTGGGCCCTGTAAAGCATTGCCATGCACAACTCCTGCAGGCTTGTCAGTGTATCTGTCTGCTTGTACCTCGTACGAGCAGACAGATACACACTGACAAGAAAAGACAATGAACTACTAGAGTGCTTAAATGTGCCATGGCAGTTCATTTAGAATATTAAGCTGACAGACGCAAAGGCGGTCAAGGCTTGAAGTTTCTGTGAATGAATGATGTGGCCGGGCGGGATGACAGAGCCCCACACAGGCATTTTTTTTTTTAAATTAGTGACAGGGGTGGAACATGTAACATGTTTCCAAAAATCTTGTCATGGGCTCCTTGCCTAATACCACTACTAGGGAGCATTGGTGCTATTACTCTGATCTAGATCCCTTAGCAGGCACAACACATGCTTTCTACTATGTCTGCGCCCCAGCAGAGTTGTGTGCTATGTATATTTCAATACCATAGAGCATTGTTTTCCTTTTAAAGGATGCTGACTGTGATGAGACTCATGGACACAATGGGGTTAATTTACTAAAGGTAAATAGTCTGTGCACCTGCAAGTGCGCCCACAAACGCACTTCAAGTGCACTGCAAGTGCAGTTGCTCAAGTTCTGAGGGGAACATGCAAGGAAAATAAAAAACTGCATTTTGATGTCGGCACATGTTGATACAGGGGATATCTCCTAAACCGTGCAGGTTTAAGAAATATTTACGGTAGCAACAGGTTAGCCTTATTATAGGCTTACCTGTGGTGAAAAGTGGTCTGTAAGGGTTTACAATCACTTTAAATTAACCAGTACAAGCATTACCGTCCGCTGTGCACCTGCAACCTGGGCCCCTGTTGAATGGCCCTTAGGCTCTGGTGACCCATATGAACCTTTGGTTTATCCCTCTAGGTCGCCCAGTGGACAGTTAATACTAATAAAAGTCCTTTTCTTCTTTACAATAAAAAGTATTGTACCAGAAATACTGCTCTAGACACCTACCAGTCTAGTAGAATACTTACCCGACTTTATTAAATTTAGGGGAATTGAAAATGGCCCTAACAACCATTTTCTACTGGTAGTTTCCAAAGTATGCGCCCCGGTGTCAGTAACATTACTGACACATACAGCAAGTTCAAGTAGTTCTTACTCCTGCCACTTTAAAAATCTATCACTTTGACAGCGACATATTCTTAAAGAAATACTGCCAGTTCTCGGTTTAGGAAACTGGTGGTAATTAAGAACAACTCTGATCTGGCTTACAGAGGTATGCCAGTATGCAGAGTGGGCCGTGCCTGTGCTGGGAATCTGCCATATATGTGATAGCTTCCCACACATGGCTGCACCCCCTACCTAAAATGTAAGCTGCTATATGTATGCAAAAGGGCCAGGGATGCATCTAATGTCATTACCCAAGTATGGGCAATGCGGGTGGTTGCGGCGGGTGGTTGTGGGAACAGGTGCAAACCCACAGTGGCAATCACCCACGCAGATGTGAATCAGGCCTAAGAAAACTGAATGGTCTGCAAAATGTTTCATGGATACATATATGTTACTTAAATATTAAGTATAATGCCGCGTACACGTTCATTTTTCGGCATGAAAAAAAACGACTTTTTTCGGCATGTAGAAAAAACAAAGTTTTTCCAACTTCATCATTAAAACGAAGTTGCCCACACACCATCGTTTTTAAAAAATGCTCTAGCAAAGCGCGGTGATGTACAACGCGTACGATGGCACTATAAAGGGGAAGTTCCATGCGGATGACGCCACCCTTGGAGCTGCTTTAGCTGATTCCGTGTTAGTAAAAGACGATTCACGCTTTTCTGTCTGTTACAGCGTGATGAATGTGCTTACTCCATTATTAACGGTAGTTTTACCAGAACGAGCGCTCCCGTCTCATAACTTGCTTCTGAGCATGCGCAGGTTTTTAACGTCGTTTTAGCCCACACATGATAATTTTTTACAACCCGAAAAACGACATTGTTTAAAACGTCGTTAAAAAATGCAGCATGTTCGAAAAAACATTTTGTTGTTTTTCAGAACCCGAAAAATTATGTGAAGCCCACACACGATCAATTTAACCACTTGAGATCCAGACCTTTATGCAGGTAGAGGACCTGGCCAGTTTTTGCGATTCGGCACTGCGTCGCTTTAACTGACAATTGCGCGGGCGTGCAATGTGACTCCCAAACAAAATTGGCGTCCTTTTTTTCCCACAAATAGAGCTTTCTTTTGGTGGTATTTGATCACCTCTGCGGTTTTTATTTTTTGCGCTATAATCAAAAATAGAGCGACAATTTTGAAAAAAAATTCAATATTTTTTAGTTTTTGCTATAATAAATAACCCCCAAAAATATTAAAAAAAACGTTTTTTTTCCTCAGTTTAGGCCGATACGTATTCTTCTACCTATTTTTGGTAAAAAAAAATCGCAATAAGCGTTTATCGATTGATTTGCGCAAAATTTATAGCGTTTACAAAATAGGAGATAGTTTTATTGCATTTTTATAAAAAAAAATTTTTTTACTACTAATGGCGGCGATCAGCGATTTTTTTCGTGACTGCGACATTATGGCGGACACATCAGACAATTTTGACACATTTTTGGGACCATTGTCATTTTCACAGCAAAAAATGCTATAAAAATGCATTGTTTACTGTGAAAATGACAATTGCAGTTTGGGAGTTAACCACTAGGGGGCGATGTAGGGGTTATGTGTGACCTCATATGTTTTTCTAAATGTAGGGGGGGGGCGGGGTTGGACGTGTGATGTCATTGATCATGTTTCCCTATATTAGGGAACACACGATCAATGAAGCTGCCACTGTGAAGAACGGGGAAGCTGTGTTTACACACTTCTCTCCCTGTTCTTCAGCTCCGGGGACCGATCGCGGAACTCCGGCGGCGATCAGGTCCGCGGGTCCCACGGTCACGGAGCTTTGGACCGGGTCACAGGCGCCCGCTGCGGGCCCGCGACCCACGGCTGGACACTTAAAGAGGACGTACAGGTACGTGCTTGTGCCCAGCCGTGCCATTCTGCCGACGTTTATCTGCAGGATGCAGTCCTTAAGTGGTTAAATTACGTTTTTTAAAAACAACGTTTTTTTCATGCCGAAAAATGATCGTGTGTACGGGGCAAAACAGTACAGTATAAAAAAATGTAAAATAAAATCCAATGTATTAGCGTTCCATCATTAGTGTACAATTGATATCTCACCTTATGGATGCAATGGTTAGTTTGAAGTCTTTCAGTTGTTGATATGCATCACCTTTGTTAAGCCTAAAAAATAAAAAACAAGCTTTAAATTTTGTCTTGTATGATGTCAGGAGGCCAGTGCTTTGACATGTTTAGGAAAGAGTAGGATTTGATAAACATTGTTAGAATGAAAAGGAGGCTCTGTATGTAAAGTATAAGAACCAGTGTAAACTAGTTTTAGGTCTTTTTAATATGTGTTTCCGCTGGTATAAAGGCAAGCTTGTGCAGAGTTTTCAACAGGCTTGGAGCATCTTTGCTGAGGCCTTTAAAGAACTCCTTAGTTCCAGTTTGGGATTGTGAAACACAAATCTTGTTGGGAGTGTTGTCACTTCTAAACAAGCTATCAGTTGACACAATGAGTTTGTTAACAAGCTTTAAATAGGACTGAAGATTAAAGGGTCACTAAAGGAATTTTTTTTTTTAGCTAAATTGCTTCCTTTACCTTACTGCAGTACTGGTTTCATGTCCTCATTGTTCGTTTTTGCTTTGAAGTTGCTGTAATTCTGCTGTGATCTCCACACTTCCTGGTTGCCTGTTTCCTTATAACCATGGTACTGGGAGATTTTCACGGTGGTCTAATCTGTCATTACTGTGTGTCTAAAACTCCTCAGAACTAATCAGATTAATTTTAAAAACAAAACACTGCCCTGGATTTGTTTGTTTTTGTTCTGTGAGTCTTCCCGACTCACCTCTCACCCGGAACTTCATGTATGTACCTTTAAAACCGAAAGTGAAACTAGAGGCACATTATATGATAGATTAAATTAAATTTTTAATAATTTTTAAAAGGAATCAGTTAACTTTTATGTCTCTATACCCAATAAACAGTCATTTCAGCAAAACATTTTTTTTCCTTTAGTGACCCTTTAATGAAGCCTACTAGCAGCTTGTTTAAGTGACAGTCAGAACTTTGTTTATAATATATGTTTATTATTCTCAAACTGGAGGTGAATGGAACTTTAAAGGCTTCAAAGAAACTTGCTAAAACTGCTTGTGCTTAGGACTATGATTAACATGACCTGTAAATAGAGTTGAGCGGACACCTGGATGTTCGGGTTCGATGGGTTCGGCCGAACTTCGGAAAAAAGTGCGGGTTTGGGACCTGAACTTGACCCCGGACCCGAACCCCATTGAAGTCAATGGGGACCCGAACTTTTCAGTACAAAAATGTCTCAAACACTAAGGGAAAGGGCTAGAGGGCTGCAAATGGCAGCAAAATGTCGGTAAGAGCATGACAAGTACTCTGAAAATAAATGTGGATAGGGAAATAACTTAAAATAACATAAAAAGAAATAAAAACAAAAAAAATTATAATCTTGACCTAGGAGGACGAGGTCCATATGGAGTAGGAGGTTGAGGTGGCAGTGGATGTGGCTGTAAAATATATTTTTTTGCCCTAAATGGGTATTTTTTGAATAGAACAAAAGAAAACCGTATGTAAAGTGTGTATCTCACACGTACAGATATGCAGGCAAGACTTCATAAACTAGAGGAAACACTGCAAAATGTCTATTTTTTCCCTAAATGGATGTTTTTTGAATAGCACAATAGAAGAAAAGTATATAAAGGGTGTATCTCACAGTAACATATGCAGTGTTGGTGTAATATGCAGAGTATCTCACAGGAACATATGCAATGCTGCTGCAATTTGATTTGTGAAGCAGGACTGACTCCTATATATTTCTCTCCCTATAAGAACAATCTGGAACCTTTCCCTAAACTATCTAATGCAGAGTATGTCACAGGAACCTATGCAGCGCTGGTGTAATATGATTTCTGTAGCAGGACAGTCTGACTCCTATCTAAATCTCTCCCTCAGATCAGATCAGCAGCAGCCTTTCCCTACCCTATCTAATGCAGAGTGACAAGCTGTGCTCTGTCCCTCTAGCTTATATAGAGTCTGGGTCACATGCTGGGTCACATGCTGCACTGGCCAATCACAGCCATGCCATTAGTAGGCATGGCTATAATGGCTTCTTAGTCACAGTAGTAAAACAAATGGTGATTGGCTGCCCTGCAGCCCGCCGTAACATTGCCGAACACCAAATCCGAACTTTCAGCAAATTGTTTACTTTACAGTTCGGGTTCGCTCAACCCTACCTGTAAAACCTCTAAACTCCAAAAAAGGGAGTTTGTCACATTTCAGGATGTGAGTATAAGATGCTCATAAGTCAGTAAATGTGTCAGTAAAAAAAATATACACCCTAACATACACCCTAAGACAGGAAATGAGTTATTGGCTGGATCACCAGGTGAAGGTAAAAAAAAGCCTAGAATTTGTTTTTTTAATGCAGACACACATCTAAGGATTGGTAAGCTGCAAAACATTACAATTTTATTTTTTGGTTTAAGACTGCTTTAATAAATAATACGAGTTTAGGCGATGTACAGTTTATTTACAGTGTTTTTGGAAGAAGTACATACCCATTGTCCGTTATAATTGCTGATAGGGAGCCATGTTTGAAAAAATCAAGAGCATACGAATTAAGAAACATTTTTCTTCCACCAAGGTCTCTTCTTGTCGGATGCAATAAAGGAATATACTTTTGAGGTATTTGAGCTGTTTGCAACATAAGCTGTGGAAGTAATGTAAAGGGTTAAATTTCGCTTTTTGTAAGCATATGTTGGTCATCGGTAGAGAAGAAAATCTTTAATGCTGATGACTTTCTGATATACCTGGATGATTGTGAAAAGACATTTACTGCTTTTTTAGCAATAGTGGAGGGATTTGGCAAAGTATCAGGTCTGGAGGTCAGCTGAAAGCAATCGATGACTTATCCTATAGACGCATCCTGATCATAACATTTTAGAACTAATTCACTTATTACTTCACTTACTTGAAACACTGTCCTTCAAATACTTAAAGGAGAAGTTACGGTTCCTATGAGTCACAGAAGTGGACTCAGTTCTAGACTCCTGCGACCCATTTCTAGCCTAAAGCCTACTGTCGGCTGACGTCACAGAGCTGGTGCAGGCTCTGGAACTTGTCAGGATGTTGGGATCCACCCGAAAGCCTAATTGGCAACTGGCTCAGCTTCTCAGCATCCTGAATTATTTTGCTGAATTGGAAGGGCACATCACCTTTGTGGTTTACGTAGCTAAAGAGGCTGATTTATAATCTCCTGTCTAAATGTAAAATATATAATAGAGCTTGTCCCTAAAGCTCTATAAAATCTGGCAACCCTGAATCAATGCACTTGGTGACCTTACTTGGCAGTCCCCTTTCTTGCTCGGGGATCTGCTAACCTGTTTTATGCAATTCAGAATTATTGCAATCTCACTACTAATGTAAAGTTGCAGGACAACAGAGTGTGTGTAAATGTCATACATCATAGGACACAGAGAAGGCTATAAATCATAACTATATGGGTTATGCGCCACCAATAGGTGACTGGACACTGGCAGAAGAAACAGATATGAAGTCCTCCCCTACATATGGCCTCCCATACAGGAAGTATGTCGGCAGGGCTTCCCTGCACTGGTCAGATCAGCTGAGTGAAGTTCAGTCCAGGGTCCAATCTGGACAATGCCGACGTGGAGACATACAGTATATCAACCGTCGGGGGCACCCTAGGAGTCGTGCTGCCAAAATGGGGGTGAGCCACACCCTGTCCTAGGCAGAGTGCATGTTCCAGCTCTGTCGGCAGTACATATCCCAGATGTAGAGAATTGGCAGGTGGACTTACTCAGTCGCCGGCAATTTATTTCAGGAGAGTGATATTTTCATCCTGAGGTATACAGAGCACTTGTCAGTGATGGGGCGCACCAGACATGGATAGTCTAGCATCCAGATTTGATACAAAACAACAAAGACAAAGGATCTGCAGGTGATTGGGTAGATGCCCTCGTAACACCATGGGACCATTTTCTTCCTAATTTATGCCTTCCCACCAGTTCAGCTTTTTCTGTGTCTGTTATTCAGGTTTAGAGAGGAAAGAACACCAATGATTTTAGTCACACCAGCTTGGCCCAGGAAAACATATTATGCCAAGATATTGAACTTGGTGGTGGACGGCCCTAAGGTTCGACTGGACCTCCTGTCTTAGGGTACAATGTAGCATCCTGCTTTACAGCCACTGGGTTTAAGGGCTTTGCTATTGAAGGATCAAAGAATTTCCACTTTGTTAAAGGCCAGAAAGCCCTCTTTTGGGGACATTTATCATTGAATTTGGAGGCCTATGTGTCCTGGTGTGTGGCTAGGAAGTTTTATTCCCATAAACACGTGACTGGTCACTTTTTGGCTCTTCTTCAATCAGGGGTTGAATTGAATTTGGCCTTAAGTACCATTAAAGGCCAGACATTGACCCTAGCCAGTTTTTTTTTTTTCAGAGACCAATTGCTTCTTGTATTTGGTCTGTTTTACAGAAACCACCTTTGAGACAATTTCGTTAGTCTGATTCAGGAAGTAATTTTTTTGTGTGTTATTACTTTGGCATAGAGGGTGTCAGAATTGGTGGTTCCTTCCTGTAAGGAGCTGTTTTTTGTTACTCATTCATGACAAGGTGGAGCTTCGCCCCACCCATCTTTTTTGCCAAATGTTGTTTTGAATTTTTTCCCCTCATTTTTTTCCAGGCATCAGTTGCCAGGAGACCTTCATTAATTGGATGCGGTCAGGCTGTCAAGATGTATTTGAAAATGTTTGCAGCAGTCAGACAGTTGGATTCATTGTTCGTCCTTTCCTAAATTCCAAGGACAGTTCAGACGGCTACTAAGTTGGCAATTTCATCAGTTTATTGCCCAAGCCTATTGCCGCGTAAACACGATTGGAAATTCCTGACAACAAAACCGTGGATTTTTTTCAGAAGGATGTTCACTCAAACTTGTCTTGCATACACACGTCACATAAAAGTTGTTGGAAATTGCGAACGTCAAGAACGCAGTGACGTACAACACTACGACAAGCCGGGAAAAATTAAGTTTAATGATTCTGAGCATGCGTCAAATTGATTCTGAGCATGCATAGAATTTTTGTGCGTTGAATTGTGTACACACAGTCGGAATTTCCGGCAACTTTTGTTGTCGGAAAATTTGAGAACCAGTTCCGACAGCAAATATCCGATGGAGCATACACAAGCTCACATTGAACATTTGTTGTCGGAAATTCTGACCGTGTGTACACGGCATATGGCTTTAAGGGTAAGGTTCACCTTTTCAAGTAAAGGCTCACTCTACCAGAAATGTTGGAGCCTGTTGGGCTATCTGTTATCAGGTGTCAGTGGCTCAGGTTTGCAAGGCTGCAACTTCAGGACACGCCTTTACAAGGTTTTACCAGATGAAAGTGAAGGCCGCTGAGGATACCGCTTTTTGGCCACAGTATGTTGTGGGCCGCAGAGTAGTTTTCTTGGGCCTTATGGTGACTTCTGTGTCTCCCTCTCCTCATGGGCATTGTTCCAGGACATCCCATTGATGATTTATAGCCTGCTCTGTAGCCCATGATGTACGGTAAAGAAAACTGGATTTTTTAGTATTACCTGTAAAATAAATTTATTGGAGTACATCACTGGGCACAGAGGTACCTCCCCTCTTTGTGGGAGTTCATTATTTGCTTCAAAACTAAGATACTTCCTGTATGGGAGGAGTTATGTAGGGGAGTACGTCCTATGATGTACTCCAAGAAATGGATTTTACAAGCAAGTACAAAAAATCCAGTTTTCTCTTAGCATAGTACTGACACTTATATACAAAACACATATTTTAGGAAGAAATTTGCCTTTTTACATGCAATTATGTCATCTAATTAGAAAAAGCCTAAATGCCATATTTATTTCTGGCAATTCTAATTTAGAATCCTTCTCAGAAAATCTCCTTTTACTGCTTGTTTAAGCAATATTATAAAAAGAAAAAAAAAATGTAAACGAGAAAGATTGCGTAGGAATATTTAATATTTTTCATGAATAGCCAACATGGGCAGCTCTTGGCACCTTTTTAGATGTCTTGTTGTTTTTCCTTACCTCAAGTTGTAAAATACCTGTTTGCAATGCTCAGTAGCTCTTAATAAATTAACAAATGTAAGAATCAGAGCAGTGATTCATGGCTTACTGAGGTGTTACTAATAGAAAGGGAAGGCAATTTATCAAAACTGGAGCTGTGAGAGCCGGTTCACACTGGGGCGACTCGTCAGGCGACACAGCCGCCTGACAAGTCGCGTCCCATTCTAGTGAATAGAACCGTTCTAATAGGAGCGACGCAAGTCGCTCCGACTTAGAAAAAGGTTCTTGTACTACTTCGGGGGCGACTCGGGGCGATTTGCATTGACTTCTATACAGAAGTCATTTTGCAAATCGCCTTGGAAGTCGTCTTCAGGTCGCCTGGCCGAGTCGCCCCCGAAGTCGTGCCGCCCCTGTGTGAACCGGCTCTCAGAATCTGGAGCAGTTGTACATGGTAACCAATCAGCTTTCATTTTCAGAGCTTAACTAAACAATCTGAAGATAGATGATGGTGTCCTTGGTCTTTGATGGTGGAAGATAACAGATCTGAAGGAAGTGTGGGGGGTTCATCTGTGGTATGGGCCCCTCTGGGGTATTCCAGTGGAACGGTGTCCGCTGGAATCGGGTATGGTGGCACTGCGGGAAAAAGGGTTGTCTCCGAGCTGTGATACGGCTGGAGGACTGGTATGGTAAAATGGTTCCACAGTGTAGTGGTGGTAATGTTTTAAGTAATGTTTTAAGTTCAGGGTGCCGTCAAAGACCAACAGGCTGTGGGTGTGTGTTTATAAGTTGCCGTTTAAAAAAAAAATATTTGGAAATTATTTTATTATTTAATTAATTATTTGTTGATAATAAAAAGGCTGTTATGGCCAGTTATACTCCAAACTCAGGTGTGGTCTCGTTTATTTTTAGTATGGTTATGTGGATGGGGTTGGGGGAGGAAAAAGGTATTGGGAGGGAAAAAGGGATATGGTAAATGGGATATCCTAACTACACTGGTCAAGCAAACAAGAGAGAAATTACATATTTTGGTGATTGTGATCATTTCAAACATTTCTTTTGACACTTACACTGCTTATGTTTTTCATTTTCATCAAGTCATGATCTGTATTTCCAGACAGACATGCAAATGGGGATATGCCACTTCTTCCTTCGGAGTGTGACATGAGATGATCCACAAGTCTTGAATCCATGCACTCCTTACCTGAAAAACCTGATAGGACACACTGGATGAGTGCTTCCTTATTTAAATCTTAAATACACTTAAGGAGTCACTCTTTAAGTATGCTTAAACATATATAAATATATGAAATAAATGATAAAACAACTGCTGCACATGGGTTTCTCTAAAGCATTATTATGCCCCTTTTTACTGCCCAAGTACAACCAGTGCCAGGCTAATCTATTAGATAAAATAGCTAGGCTGGCAAAATTCAACTAGACTTTTTTTTTATCCCATAACTCATCCTCCATTAAAATCAGAGGTCAACCCTTAAAAAAAAATTGCATAAATTTTTTTTTTTTATATACTTACCAAACATGTCTGTTGCAAGGCAGATCGTCCTAATCTGCCACCTCCTATTCCGCGGTAGTCTTTATTCTTCTTCTCTTCACGTTGTCTTCTGGGGAATTGGGTTCGCTGTCTTCTGGGACCTGTGTGTGTCCCAGAAGACAGACGGCCATTCACAAAGCGCCGCACGACTCGCATCGGCTCTGATCAGGTGTCGGCTGTGGTAACCTGGAAGCAACATCATGACATCACTTCCAGTTTACTCTGGAACCAACAGCGCCAGTTTTCGAAAATCAAAAGTATTCAAAAATGCTGATCTTGGTGTTTTGAGTGCATAGGAAGGGTTATATAACTTTTAATGTACAGAAAGGAAGAGGTGGAGCTCTAAGATAAAAAGGTGGAGCCTACAGAGGGAGTGTGGTTTACAGATGACAGGGCGGGTCTTAAACAGCAAGGGTTGTAGCCTTAACAGCAAGGGGTGGGTCATATTTAAATTAGGTAGTGCACACGTTTAGTCAGGCCTAGGGTATCACAAAACCTAAATACCCCACTGCATGTAAGGGGTTTGTCAGGGATCTGTTGCCCGACAACGGCGCGCGCACATGCGCACTGATGCTGCTGCACAAATTAGGCAGCAGCAGCTATCCTTGTCTGTGCGCCCGCGCGCGCCAAATGCAAGAGAAGGATTACAGCTACTTCAAAGCAAAAACGAACAATGAGGACATGAAACCAGGACTGCAGTAAGGTAAAGGAAGCTATTTAGCTAAAAAAAAAATTCCTTTAGTGACCCTTTAAACTATGGGAACACAACTTGACCCTCCAATGTCCATGTTTTTTTATGTACACAGGTTAATCAGTGCTGGCTGATTTAGATATTATTTTGTAAAATATTCACAGAATTGATGTGAACTGTCTGGCTGTGGGAGATCCAGCACATGGACACATTGGGGAATATTTACTAAAGGCAAATCCACTTTGCACTACAAGTGCAAACTACAAATGCAAAGTGCACTTGAAATTACACTGAAAGTGCACTCGCTGTAGATCCAAGGGGGACATGCAAGGAAAATAAAAAACAGCATTTTAGCTTGCACATGATTGGATAATAAAATCAGCAGAGCTTCCCCTCATTTCAGATCTACCCCTCAGATTTACAGTGACTGCACTTCCAAGGGTACTTTCAGTGCAATTTCAAGTGTACTTTGCATTTGTAGTTTGCACTTGTAGTGTAACGTGGATTTGCCTTTCGTAAATAACTCCCATTGTTTACATAAAAGTATTATATGCCATGATGCATTGCTAACATAGTTAGGTTTATTAATACACATACTGATTTGTGTGAGCGGTAGCTGATATTCTTTCTCCATATCTGCCAGCTTGGAAGCTGTAAGAATGCAATGGCCAAAGACTGTGGCAACCTTCTTGTTATATTCTGTAACAGCAGCAGCAAAGTCTGTAGGGAGTTTTTCTAGAAAAACCTGTTAAAAGCAAAGTTTATTTTTTTAGTTTGTTTCAATTTAATACATCAATGCCATAAATATTGCCATACACCAGCAGGACATGCGAGTGCAAAATGTGGACAATGTATCAACATGATAATAATGCCTAATTAAAATGATTAGCAGTAAGCAGGGGCATCAGTGGCGGTGCGTCCATAGAGGGCGCAGGAGCGCCGCCCCTTTCTCTCCTGCACTGCTACTGATCAACAAGACATAGATTCATGCATTGCATGAATCCATGTATTGTTGCTGCCGCCCACTATTCAGATGGCCGGCCCCCTGGTGAGCGCGCCGGCCATCTGAATAACGGCAGCTGGTTGGCTTTGGAAGTGCGCATCACAGCGTTCTTGATGGATGGGGGGGGGAGTTCTACTATACAGGTTCTGAATTTGTACTAGTGGGATGAGCCTTTGGCTTGGAACGGGAGGTAACTTTTTGTTGTACTTTGCCTGCTGACCTGTGCATTGCACTGTAAAGTGCACTCTTTCTGTTATGTACCTCTAGCCTCTGCACAAGATGCCTTACTTACTAAGCCATGCACTCTGTGCATTACACACTTCTGAGTCCTGCACTATATGCCCTATGATGTCTAATTCATACTCCTAACCACTGCACTGTGTACGCTAGGCACCTCCTCCTACACTACATGTACAATAATTGTGCTGAGGTATGTTAGACTCTTGCTTATGGCACAGCAATTACAGTATATTTGTTGGATACTATGACTATTTTACAAACAAAATGAATAAGAAGTAGGGGCACAATGACCGCCTCCTTATGCCTCGTACACACAACCTCGATTCCTGAAGAGAAAAGTACGATGTGAGATTTTTGTCACGAATTCTGACCGTGTGTATGTTCCATCGCTCTCTCTCTCTCTGTATATATATATAATCTTTTTCAATAACGATAGTGTTAGATTTATATTTTTAATAAGGTAACTATTGGTTTCCTTTTTGTAGGATTGACTGTATGTAATCTTCCTTTTTAAGTTTTATTAGCTGATTTCTGGGTACTGCTGATTGCTTTTATTTTTAATTTAATTATAAGTAGAATAAACCCCACAATAAAGAAAATAACAAATTTTTGTCTGACACAATAGAACAATTCTAAAAGAAGTGCCACCTCTAGATTTCCACCTGCATAGTCAATATTTACAACACTCGATTAGCCATGTAGCTGCTTGGCCTAGTATTGCAGTGGTCCTGGCCTTCCTGGTGATGACCAGTGTCTCACCTCTGTTCTCCAGTCCTGAATTATAATTATGGAAGCAAAATACTAATGTACTGTATTGACTTCATTATTTTGTTTGATAGTAAGTGCTTTACTAAAATTCTTTGATAAAATATAACGATTATATGTGTTAGCTGGCACTTATTCAAAACATTAAATGTTTTCTTCATTGTCAGTAATAATTTGGTCATAATGCGTTTACCATTACATCATAGTTAATACTAGGGATTCATGTGTTATCATATATAATATTCTTTTAGTGTAAACTGACAAAATAGAGATCTATGGGTGAGAGCAGATTTTAGTAGACACCAGCCAATAGTTTTAAGAAAAATATTGGAAAGCTTAGCTGTCCTGACCAACAGAGCTAAGGTAACACTGGAAATGGAAGTGTCTAATGAGTACATGAACATTGCACCCTACACAGTACATTGTTTTGCTGCCAGATTGTTTCTTGACGATATACTACTTTATGATGTCTATGCTGGAAATGTCCTTCCTTGCCACATGCTCTACATGGAAGCTGTGCTAACAGTCACAAATATTTTGTTTCTCTTACCTTTGATTGATAAAACTTTTCTTTAAGTGAACGCCTGCATGGTGATAAATATAGTCTTCCAAATAGGTTTGCCAGTATCAAAACTAATGTTTCCATTACAGAATCTGGAAATTTTGTTGAGTCTAAATAATAAAAGAGAGACAAATAAATGTCATCATTAAGCACTTAAGGGCCAGATTCACATCAGAAATACGCCGGCGTATCTACTGATACGCCGGCGTATTTTCAAATTTGCCGCGTCGTATCTTGATTTGGAATCCTCAAACCAAGATACGACGGCTTTTGGCATAGATCCGACAGGCGTACGGCTTCGTATCGTAGGTGTAATTCTCCGGCGGCCGCTGGGTGGAGTTTGCGTCGTTTTCCTGCGTTGGGTATGCAAATTAGCTGTTTACGGCGATCCACGAAGGTACGCGCATTCGTCGCATTCTCTTACGTCATCGCTAGTCGGCTTTTCCCGTCGTAAAGTTACGAGTGCTATTTAGATGGTGTAAAATTAGACCATCCATGTTAAAGTATGGCTGTCGTTCCCGCGTCAAATTAAATATTTTTTTTTTTTTGCGTAAGACGTCCGGGAATACGAAAGTACGTTACGCACGTCGCCGTTCAAAACATTGCGTCGGGGCGACGTCATTTCGTGCAAACCACGGCGGGAAATTTCAAAACGGAGCATGCGCAGTACGTTCGGCGCAGGAACGCGCCTAATTTAAATGGTACACGCCCCATTTGAATTAGGCGGGCTTGCGCCGGACCGCAAGTTTACACGCAAGTGCTTTGTGAATCAAGCACTTACGCTGAAAACTTGCGGCGGTGTAACGTAAACGGGATACGTTACGCCGCCGTAATTCTACATGAATCTGGCTCTAAGCTTTTACTATGTATTTTCCCAATAAAGCATATTTAATTACATTTGATTACATTTCATTAAATATTAGTCAGCGACTAACTAAAGGTATACTACTTGTAAAGCTGAACTTGGGGTTGAAGACAAAGTTACCCAACAGTGGTTCTCCTCCACACTACAAAGGTAAACCCTTTTCCTTGCTTGCTTACTTGCTTTTCCTGGCAGCAGGTGGTCTGCTCCTTCGTCTGATGCTCCTGAAATATGGCGAACCCTTGGGGTCCTCGTGTACAATGCAGGACCTCTGGGATCGAAGAGCTAAGAGAAGCAGTTTTAGGGGGCCTATTGAGGATGCCCCCAGGAGCATAGAATAAGATAAGTATTTCAGCTAATGAAAATAAACCTAGACAAAAAAAGCAGTTAACCCTGGCAGTGATTAGGGGTCCAACTGAAAGGGTAACTTTTTCTCCAGTGTGACCTTCAGCTTTATTTAGTATAATACTTAGAAGCAGTTTGAAGAATTGGAACCTGTAGTCTCTCCTAAAAACTGTAATGAATTGTGCCAATGATAGTTTGGGGCTCTGTCAGATCTGATTGTTAGAAAAAAAATAATCAGAGAGCGTACCAAAAGGGTATTCCACAACATCTATTTGGCCAGGAGGCCCAGCATTAGCTCACTATAAAAAACGGAAGATAATAATAATAATGGATAAATAAATAGTTATTAAGTGTACATTTTCTTCTAAACATGGGTATTCTGCAAAATATTTGACCCATCCTACACAAACTCTAAAGCTGGCCACACATGCAAGGATCTGATAATTTTTTGGGGCAAATGGCATACACATTGACTTTTTAGCATGTCTGGTAATCTTTTCTGCAGCACCCTGGGGTTTAGTCAGGGATCTCCTCACAAGTTTACTTGCCAGGATTAGTTACCCTACTCAATTGTTAGAGATCTATTGTTTTCTCCCTAAGTTTGGCCTTGTACTTTTCTCTTCTACCACTAGGTGGCCAGGTAATTGGTGGTATTAGATATGAGAAGGACAACTCAAGGTCAGGGTATGGGTATGTTGGATATCTCAACAAATGGGCAAGGGTTTCTGAATGGGAGAGCCTATATATATCTGGGTGGAGTCAGGTGATTTGTGTTCTGTGCCACCTGAACGGCTGTCTGGGTGGACATGTGTCGTACGCCCCGGGCTGCTAGGCCAGAGATTGGGCCTATCCCGGGGGCATCTGGCTGCCAGGCTGTGTGAGGGCCTATGCAGAAGTAAGAAGGAAGCGCAGAGTTGGGATTGAGGCTTGCAGTCCAACCAGAAGTGATGGTTTTGCCGGCCGGAGAACCTGTCGTGGTTGGAGGTAGAAGAAAATCTGTCTCCACTAAGGGACCAATCACCTTTACCAGGGACCACAGTGAGTAACTGAAGCAAGTACTGGAACAGTATTCTCACCGAATGGGCACAGTGGAAAATTGGGAAACTTCAGGTGGTGATCAAGTCAGGGACCCAACCTGCGGAGGTGACACTTGCAGAGCAGCCTTGAGAGTCAAGTCAGGTACCGAGCCGGTTAGCAGGGGTGTAGCTTGAGAATTATCTGGAGTGCCAAGCTAGGGATCCAGCAGGGAAGCGTGGGTGACTTTTTGAGGGAGATACCACCACAAAGCTTTGAGGAGCTCCAGAGATTCAGAGTTAGTGAATCAGAGGGTCCAGTGAGAGACTAGGAGCTCAATGGGGTTGAGGAACTACAAGTAGAAAGTTGTAGTGAAGCAAAGAGGACTGTAACGATTTGTGTTAGCAACTGTTAAAGACTGTTGCCAAAGGAGACAGCAATCCTACAAATGCAGATGTGGCGCCTTGCTGGGGGCATTTCCCTGGCATTTTCCTCCTATTGAAGTCTGGGAGTCTGCCAATTGCAATTGCTTAAGGGTGTCCTGGCCCTAACCCTCTTTCCCCCTCAAAATATAAAAAAGGACTGTTAAGAGAAATAAAACCTCTTTTACATCCAAGAAGTGCCTGGTGCCCAATAACTTTATCCACCTTGCACCCACTATGCCCCACAACCCACCACATACAGAAGGATGTCAGCTATCTTTGGCTCTGAAGGTTCTCATTAGACTGAACAAGGCCAGAAACAGTACCTAGTGATTTACAATTGTTGGTCCTTTCTCCATTCTTGCTCCATCCGTGCTCCATCCATGGCTTATCCTTCCACATTCATGGCTCATCCATTCCCATCAATGGCTCATCCATCCCCATCCATGGCTCATTTATGCTCACCCATCCATAGCTCATTCATGCTCATCCGTGCCACATCAGTCATCATTCGTGCCACCTCAGTGATCATCCGTGCCACATCCATGCCACATCAGTGCTTATCTGTGTCACATCAGTGCTCATCTGTGCAACCTCCATGCCACATCAGTGGTCATCCGTACCACATCTATGCCACATCAGTGCTCATCCGTGGCCACATCAGTGCTCATCCATGCTACATAAGTGCTCATCCGTGCCACATCAGTGCTCATCCGTGCCACATCAGTCATCATTCGTGCCACATCAGTGATCATCCGTGCCACATCCATGCCACATCAGTGCTTATCTGTGTCACATCAGTGCTCATCTGTGCCACCTTCATGCCACATCAGTTGTCATCTGTACCACATCCATGCCACATCAGTTCTCATCCATGCCAAATCCATGCCACATCAGTGCTCATCCATGCCACACCAGTGCTCGTTCATGTCACATCCATGTCACATCAGTTCTCATATGTGCCATATCAGTGCTCATCTATGCCACTACAGTGCCCATCAGTGCCTTACAAAAGTGTAATAGGTAGTCAAATTAGATTTTAAATGTATGTCCCTAGAACACCTAATGGTGCTTCCTGCAGGTTGGGCCTCTGTATGTAGCCAGGCTGTAAAAAGTCTTATACATGTGGTATCGCAATACTCGGGACAAGTAGCAGAATGTATTTTGGGCTATCATTTTTTTCTATATATATGCTATGCGTTGGAAATATCTTATAAATGGACAACTTTTGTGTAAAAAAATTCATTTTCTTTCCACATTTTCCAAAAACTTGTTGGAAAAAAATGACACGTTCAAAAGACTCATTATGCCTCTAAAGCCCCGTACACACGGTCGGATTTTCGGCCAACCAACTTCAAAATCCGGCACTTTTCTAATTTCTCCGACCGTGTGTACGTTCCATCGGACCAACTTTTTAGGCTTCAATCGGACAAAAAGTTGGGTCTGTGAACGGACCAACTTTCTGTTCTGAAAAGTCCGATTGTGCAAAGTGCGACCGTGTGTACAGAAAACCATCGGATTTTTCAAAAAAAGCTAAATGCGCATGCCCCGAAATAAAGAGCACCCGGAAGCCAGCTGTCTAGTAAAACTAGCGTTCGTATTTGAAAATGCTCATTCGTCACGCGGCAAGTTTCGAAATCTCAAATAGCAGCGCATATTCTATTTTTCTTTAGAATGTCCTAATATGTACATCTGCTCAACTGGTGATACGGACGGATTAAAAACAAATGTATTTACTTTGGATTAGTGTATTTTCTGGATATGAATCCAGCCTTTTTTTTTTTATTTATTTGAAATGCAAAACCAATAAATATCCCCAATTCTTTATGCTGGGCAAAGTAATAACTACCCTATTTTATGTCCCTTCAATTTTAGCAAAGGGCCTGCCTACTCACAAACTTACATTTGACTTTCCACACATAATCCACAAGTTTTTAGCATCATCATTTTATTTAGCAAAAAATGGGAAAAATAATAACAGATCCAAATACAAAACAACAGGAAGGCAGCAATTGAAGAACTGGTTGAGTTGGCAAAGCCTCTGTACCCCAGGGCATACATAAATTAGGTTATAATCTCCAAACTTGGGGACCTAAGCATTAACTAAAATATAAGGAGCCCAAGAAGATTGTGGTCTCCAAAAGATGGGGAGCAGCAGCAGCAGACATATTTGTGCCCAGGCTGTGGTACTTCAACAGGCTGATATTTCAGCATACCAAACTGGCCAACACTCTCCACACTTCACACCTCATCAGCTGAAGCGTTATAATTTTTAACACTCACACCACAATACCAAAAACAATAATATCTAAAAAATAAAGATTTTATGCCATAATTCGAGCATTTTTTCTTAAGCCAAACCAAACAAAACATACTCAACTACAAATAATAGCAAAAATATGTTCAAAATCATAGATATTTAAAGATAAATTAGTATCCCCTAAAATCGGGGCTCTGAGTTGGCCACTGACCCCCATGCTGCTGTGGTGGGTTGGCTTGCTGGGGTGGGTTGGCTTGCTGGGGTGGGTGGGCTTGCTGGGGTGGGTAGGTTGGCTGGGGTGGGTAGTTTGGCTGGTGTGGCTCGGCTTGCTGGGGTGGGTGGGCTTGCTGGGGTGGGTAGGTTGGCTGGGGTGGGTAGTTTGGCTGGTGTGGCTCGGCTTGCTGGGGTGGGTGGGATTGCTGGGGTGGGTAGGTTGGCTGGGGTGGGTAGGTTGGCTGGGGTGGGTAGGTTGGCTGGTGTGGCTCGGCTTGCTGGGGTGGGTGGGATTGCTGGGGTGGGTAGGTTGGCTGGTGTGGCTCGGCTTGCTGGGGTGGGTAGGTTGGCTGGTGTGGGTAGGTTGGCTGGGGTGGGTAGGTTGGCTGGTGTGGGTAGGCAGGCTGGTGTGGGTAGGTTGGCTGGTGTGGGTAGGCTGGGTGTGCTTGGAAGCTTGTCTGTTGTTGGTAGGCCTGTTGTACATTGGCTGGAGGTGTGTGATCTATATCACAGACATGTGAAATAGGGGTTAGCTCCCGTTTCCTGGCCTTGCTAAGGAGCTGGACCATGATCCCCTCACATAGCTCCCTTTGATCGGCATCAATCTCCCGTAGTTTGTTTGCTATAAAACAGCCAAACCCTTCTGCACTATCGGGTGCTGTGGTGATGACCGATGTGGCCCTACTTAGAAAATCAGCCGTGGCATCATCCAGATGTTGCCTCTTCTTGGCCCTTTTCCTAGGAGGGTTCAGTGTAGGGATTCTACATTGTGTGGACTGTCTGCTGGGCCCAGCCTCTTCTTGGCTGGCAACGTCCTGTGTCTGAAAAAGGAGCATCATTTTATTTTCTTGCCATCATAACAACACATTAACATCATAGTCAGGGGCGTACCTAGAGCATTTTGCACCCGGGGCAGATCCAATATCTGGCCCCCCCCCCCCCCCACACGTTAAAATGTACAAACACCCCACTGTGCCCCCTGCATACCTCTGCATCCTTCAATATCATTTTGTTACTACTGTGTACCCCTCTCCACAACTGCACGTCTGGACCCCTTTACATTACCCAGCACCCTACACCTCTGGTCATGTCACCCCCCTAGCAACGCCACTGATCATAGTATATCTGAATGCACATATTTTCAGGAATACTATACCTGTGTCAAGCTGAGCTCCTCCTCCTCCTCCTCCTCCTCCTCCTCCTCCTCCTCATCCTGAGTTGGTTCAGCCTCAGTATCTGTGGCCTCTGCTGATGCGGATGCAAGTGTGGACAGATGTTTTCTTGGCTCTGTTTGGTCCTTTAAAAACATCAGGCTGCTGAAGTACCATAGCTTGGGCACATAAACATCATCTGCTGCCGCTCCCGATCTTTTTGAACACTCAATCTTCTTGAGCTCCCTCTTAAAAGTGCTCCTCAGGCCCCCAATTTTTGCTTTTATTTGGGTCTCGTTGGCCCTGGGGTACACAGTCTTTGCTTCTGCCACCAGTTCATCAATTGCTGCCTGCCTTTTATTTTTATTGGAGTAGTCTTTATTGGTGACCTGCCACAGACATGTGTGTGATCTATAGAGATCAATAAAAGCAGTGATGAATGCTTTGGAATTAAGCTTTCCACCCTTTGCTTTCGGCATTATTTGGATGAGATATCTGCAATAAAGGATACAATACGACCAATAAGTGCTTGCTGTAACTTCCTAACCTGCTTATACAATCTCTGTTTGCTCTAAGCTAAATCATGCAGTAACCACTAGTGTCCCAATGTATTCACCTACCTTCGTTCCGCGTAGACCTTCGGCTGCACGTAGAGTCGTTCCGTTAGGTTCGTGCATGCGTCCGTGACATCGAGCGCTCGTTCTTGATTTATATAGCCTACGCATGCGTGAAGCTTCGCTCTACGTGCGTCATGACGCTGGGGCGGGACCACAATCCTTTTTCTTCATGCGACATTCTGGGATGTGTGAGGGAGAATGTGATGGCGGAACCCACGAAAACGAATAGGCCCCGCAGTGGAGGCGTTTATAGAAAACACAAGGCCACCCCCATGAGCAAGGGGGAGATGGTGGAGATGGTTCGCATCTTTGAGAAGTACGATTACGATTGTAAACTTGAAAATTATGATAGGCCCAACAGCCATAAAGACTGGGTTCTGGAGAAGGTCCTCGCGGTATTGGAAGGAGATTATGGTATCCAACGAACGAAAGACCAAATCCGCAAACGATGGTCAGATTTGAAGCACAGAGAGCAAGAAAATTTAGAAGCCATTCACCGCACCATTATCAAAAGAAGTAAGTAAATGTAATTTGAGAATTATTTGTCTGTACATTATAGATGGATGAAATTTAATGATTTAGTTTTCTGGTGGGGCCTACAGAAGAAGTTAATGGAAGTTTAAAAGCAGTTCATTAAAATTGTAAAGTTTTTATTATGTCTTGGCTACTTTTGGCAAATCCTTAATATACTGTATTCTAATTTTTTCAACAGGACAAAGGCACAGAGAAAGACACCACAGGGGACAAAGGGAGGCTTCCCTTGGCCGGGCTCCAACAGGGGAGAGAACAGGGGAGACAACAGGCCCCAAATCTGCCCCAAAACGTAAGTTAATAAAAATGCTTATGTGCTTTTGCCAGTGACAGGGGTGTTTAGAGATAGGACAAACGCCATGGTGTCAGGACTGAACTTAAGGGGTACATTACACTTTATGTTAGATGCGTGGCTCATCACTGACCATTAATGACGCATTTACAGGGTAGAGATGGGTAGAGGAGAGTCCCTGGGGATCAGAGTCACACAGAGTCACGCCTGCTAGATTTCACATCATATAAACCATATTGCCATAACAAACAAGAGTGATGGGTGCCATCTGCCTGAGTTGTTTAATGTGGCCTAGATATAGACATGTCTTCATAGATTTTATATGACATCATACTCCTGTTCCCTAGCATAGCGTTTATTGTAATAATGCATAGTGTAGTACACTAGTGTGGCGCAAACTGGTTCACCAGGGCAAGGTTGGTGGACTTTAAAAGCAGCACATGTGATTATGTTAATATAATGTAATTTTGGCAACGATTCATAGATGATTTATTCTTTCATTTTAGAGGATTGTGAGTGTGCTCAACACCAACCTTTGCAGGATTTGGAGGATAGTGCCGGACCCAGCAAAGAGCCACCAGTCGACAGCACATCCCCAGACACCAGATATGCTGAGGGTGAAGGAGTGCAAGAAATGCAAGATGAGCCTTCGGAGGTTGTTGTTTGCCCCAGTAAGTTTTTGGAACATGTGCCTTGCAAAATCAACACCTGTTTTTTTTTTCTAGGTCCACACCACACACGCCTACACCACAATAGCAAATTATTGAGTGTATTCAAAATTTGAGCATGTAGAAGGGAGAGGTGGCAGTGGTGTTTAGGTAGATGCATTTGAAGACACATGGATATGCACCTGGCCCAAGATTTACAGAGTATTATCTGTAGTGTGTACATTCACTAGTAGTGTAGGTGTATTATGAAGATGAAAAAGGTTGTTAGGACTAATTGAGTGTCTAGGTTTAGGTAAGTATTTCAAGAAAATAGACCCCATTGTAACATTTTGGTTTATTTTGGGATTGCCTCAGTCACTTCACCATCAAACACATACTAAATTTTTGTCTTTTTCCAAGGCCACCAACTACCAGGATGCACTATTGGTCGGATCAGTGCTGATATGCTGCAGGCAATGACAGAGCTGGAAAATCTCAAGGAGGCTGCCACTGGTGTTCAGAGACGAATCCGGGATTATTACGACCTGTTAGCAAAATTTTAGTTTTTTTCTATCGTTGTTTTATAATTACAAATGTTCCCTCGTGTTCAAGGTTTTATCATGGAAATATTTGTAATTAGCCTTGTTTGCACATGCTCAGTTTGTGATAAATGAAAGAATTTGCACTAATTCTATTTGCACTACGCACATTTTGTAAAATCTGAGTTTTTTCTCCAAAAAAAAGTGTTAATGGTAGGTCATTACCACAAAATGACTATCTTTATGTGTGATTTCAGGGTCTCAGCTGAGTGTTTATCCACTCTTCTTCTCCTGGTGCCTACAAATGTCATTTTGTTATATTTTAAGGGCTTGACCTTAAAATCATACAAAAATGCACATATAGAAATGCCCAATGTATCGAGGCCAAAAGTGGAAAAACTTGTCATTCTGACCCTGGGATTGCACCAGGAGAATGAGAGTTGGTAAAGACTGTGCTAAGGGTCAGTTCACATCAGACGCAGTTCCATTCATTTTGGTGTGCATTTTTGTATGCGACAAAGATGCAGGCACAGGGTTTGACATGCACTCCATTATGGTTCCGGTTGGCTCTAGCTCACAACATGGTAGTCCGTTTCCGGTGATAAGGCTAACTACATGTTGTGAGCTACAGCCAACCACAACCCACGGGGCGCATGGAGACCACTGTGCATGCATTTTTGCCACACCCAAAAATGGAACACAGAATGAACAAAAGTGCATCTGGACAGACATTTACATTGCTAATTTTTTATTTGTTGCGTGAAGAAAGCTGAAAAAGGAAAAATTTTGATGTAAAAAAGTTTGCTATGTCTAGGGCTGAGTTTGAAAAGATGCATGTTTAGCATTTTACCCAAATAATACACAATTGTGTTATTCCTGAACTAACAATGTTTTTTGATTTTGTAAACTGCCAAAAAGTGACATTGGATTGTGCAGGATTGAACAAATATATTTTTTGAAACATTTTGTGGATTATTATTTATCTGATCACTACTACCAGTATATTTGCATATGGAAAAGGTGTGTATCAGAAACAAAAAGGCATAATAATAATACACATAGCTGTTTGTAACTTTAGAAAGGCTAATTAAACATTTGGTTGTTCTAAAATATTTAATGGTAATCACAGCAACATTTCATTAATCAGTAAAATAATAGTAATAAACAAACATAACAGCATCTTGTAAACAAATTTAATGTTTTCAAAAGGAACATCCTAAAGGTTCACAAAAAACTAAAGGACATCTTGCTGCCAAGGCACTGCCCCTCTACCCACAAAATACTCCATATATTGCTCCCGCACCAGACGGGCATTCTGGGAGGAGACAGCAGGTCGAGTTTGTTGCAGGGCTGGCATCACTGCATCTTCAGCTGGACGTCCACCTGAGGGGTCATCAGTATGCCCGGAACCTATGTAGTTAGCAGCATTCCTCCGTAGAAAATTATGGAGGATGCAGCAGCACAAAACAACATGATTTAGTTTGTATTCCGCCAAGTGAATGGCAGTCAGAAAAAGCCTAAAACGACATGACAAAATGCCAAAGGCGTTTTCAACCACCCTTCTGGCACGAGATAGTCTGTAGTTATATATCCGTTGCTCACGAGTGAGGTTCCTCATTGGAAAGGGCTTCAAAAGATGTTCCCCAAGAGCAAACGCCTCATCTGCCACAAATACAAAGTTGAGGCCCTCCACGTTGTCCTGCGCAGGTGGCAAATGTAAGGTGCCAGACGTAAGACGCTGATAAAATTCGGTATGAGCCATGACACCTCCATCAGAATGACGACCATTCATACCGACATCAACATATAAAAACTCATAATTTGCTGAAACAATAGCAAGCAGAACTATGCTGTTAAAGCCCTTATAATTATAAAAAAAAGAGCCTGAGGCCGGTGGAGGAACAATTCGGACATGTTTGCCATCAATGGCACCCCCACAGTTGGGAAAATTCCACTGATTGGCAAACTGGGCTGCAACATCCTGCCATTCCTCACGGTTTGAAGGAAACTGTGGAGTGAAGCAAAGAAAAATTAGTTAAGACTTGAGCAGAAAATATTATCAGCATTTTGAAAACATACATTATAGGGGCAAGAGAACACTAAAATATATCAAAACATTTGTGGAATAACAATTAAGAAGCAGAGCAAATAATATGCTTCATGACTCCCTCTGGTGGCAGATTAAATACATTTTGTGTAGATAATGTTAAATGCTTAAAGCTTGGCAAGTGGTAAGAACTCTCTCCTTTGCCATGGGACCAATATGGTGAACCAAGGAAGGATCAGGTTGCAACCGACTTGGGGTTTTGTGACTGTCACACCAGAGGGTAGACAATAACATAATATATACAAATAAGACAAAGTACTAATAAAATATTTTGGAGAAATCATGAAGTGTATCAAATGTGAAAACAAAGAAAAAAACTTACCCGAATATAGTCCTTCTGCAGGACTTGAATAATGGCACAGCAAGTGTCCGGAATTATGTGTCCCAGAGCCTGGGGAGAGATCCCAGTAGTAAACTTTATGTCCTGTAGATTTCTCCCTGTCGCCAAATATCGCAAAGTGGCTATGAGCCGTTGCTCTGCAGGAATAGCAGGCCTCATACAGGTGTCCTTCTTGCTAATATATGGGGACAGCAAGTTTAGAAGACGCTGGAAGCAGGCATCGGACATCCGAAGATAGTTCCGAAAATCATTCGGATTATTTTCCTGCAGCTCCCTCAGCAATGCCATATGTGAAAATTGGTCCCGATGAAGCAACCAATTTTTGGTCCAAACAGTCCTCCTCTTCCTGGTCCTGGTCCGGGCTTGAGCAATAGCCAGAACTCCAAGACCATAAATAGCCCGTTCTCTCGCTGGATTCCGCAACATCTCGTTATCGAGCGAACGCACGCAAAGTAACGAGCAAAAAGGCACGAAAATGGAAATCGGGAAAGCACTCACACGAAACGTAAACTAACTATATAGTAGCTGATGGAACGCAACGCGGGACGTACGAAACTTGAACTTCCTCTTTGAATCGCGTGGCCGTACGTTAAAACGTCACTACGTTCGTGTTGGTTGAGGAAAAAGTCCGAGTGTGTGTATGCTATGGGTGTGATCGGACAAATCAATTAAGTCAAAAATCCAAGGGAAATTTTGTTGGATGTCCGACCGTGTGTACGAGCCTTTAGAATATACGTTGGGGTGTTTACATTCCAAAATGGGGTATGTTTTGCGTTTCCATTGTCCTAGTGCTCCAGGACCTTCAAAAGTGTAAGAGTGTAATTATATGTGTAATTTATGTCCCTAGAGCGCCTGATGGTGCTCCCTGAATGTTGGGCCTCTGTATGTGGCCAGGCTGTGTAAAAGTCTCACACATGTGGTATTGCCATACTCATGAGAAGTAGCAGAATGTGTTTTGGGGTGTAATTTGTGGTATGCATATGCTGTGTGAGAGAAATAACCAGTTAATATGACAATTTTGTTAAAATAATTGAAAAAATCTTCATCTTGCAAAGAATTGTGGGAAAAATTACAGCTTCAAAAACCTCACCATGCCTCTTACTAAATACTTTGGACTGTCTACTTTCTAAAAAGGGGTAATTTGGGGAGTATTTGTACTGTCCTGGGTTGTTGGGGTCTTAAGATAGGCAGTCAGTACATCAGGTGTGATCAATTTTCAGTGATTGGCACCATAGCTTGTAGACTCTATGGGCCAGATTCATAAAGACTTACAACGGGCGTATCAGTAGATACAGTAGGTGAACCCGATTTTGTGTCAATCTCGCTCTCTTTCTCAGCGAGATTGAGCACCTACGAGCCCCATCGCGGGAGCCAGCGCCGAGCTGGCTTGCCGCGATGGATACAGAGCCGTCATAGAAGCGACGGGAGATCCGACTTGGATTCCCGCCAATTCTACACGTGTGCGGCGTTTGTTATGAATCCTGAGGGGGAAGTCCCCGCCGGATTTTAAATAAAAATCCGGCATGGGTCCCCCCTCAGGAGCATACCGGGCCCTTAGGTCTGTTATGGGTTGTAAGGAGAGCCCCCCCTACGCCGGAAAAAACGGCGTAGGGGGTCCCCCTACAATCCATACCAGACCCGTATCCAAAGCACGCTACCCGGCCAGCCAGGAAGGGAGTGGGGACGAGCGAGCGCCCCCCCCCCCTCCTGAGCCGTACCAGGCTGCATGCCCTCAACATGGGGGGGTTGGGTGCTCTGGGGCAGGGGGGCGCACTGCGGCCCCCCCCACCTCAGAGCACCCTGTCCCCATGTTGATGAGGACAGGGCCCCTTCCCGACAACCCTGGCCGTTGGTTGTCGGGGTATGCGGGCGGGAGGCTTATCGGAATCTGGGAGCCCCCTTTAATAAGGGGGCCCCCAGATACCGGCCCCCCACCCTAAGTGAATGAGTATGGGGTACATCGTACCCCTACCCATTCACCTGCAAGAAAAGTGGTAAAAACACAAATAAACCACACAGTGTATTAAAATATTTTATTTTTCTGCTCCGGAGGCCGCCCCCTGTCTTCTTTATTAGCTCTTTTACCAGGGGGGGCTTCTTCTTTGACGTCTTCGGGTGGGTGGGGGCCGCCGTCTGGTTCTCTTCCACCGCCGGGGGGGGGTGGCTTTTAAAAAAGCCCCCACCCCCCCGGCGGGTTTCCTCCGGCGTCTTCGGCGGGGCTCTTCTTCTTCCGCTATCCCGACGGGTCTTCTCAACTCTCCGGGGTTCTCCTTCTGTGTTCGCCGCTCTCCGTTGTTGACTCGTCGCACCCCGGTTCTTCGTCTCGCTGTCCGGTGTCTTCTTCCGTGATGTACGTCTTCTCCTTCCGTGCTGTGATGAGTTCTTCTTCCGTGCTGTGACGTCATGTTCTTCACTTCTCTCCTTCTCCCGATGTTGCCACGCCGGTCCTCCTCGCTGAAATGACGGATGCGCGCCTTGCATCGGACCTATATAGGCCTCACAGTCCCATCATGCTCTGTACCTACCCATGTGATACCTACCACGTGGGTAGGTATCACATGGGTAGGTACAGAGCATGATGGGACTGTGAGGCCTATATAGGTCCGATGCAAGGCGCGCATCCGTCATTTCAGCGAGGAGGACCGGCGTGGCAACATCGGGAGAAGGAGAGAAGTGAAGAACATGACGTCACAGCACGGAAGAAGAACTCATCACAGCACGGAAGGAGAAGACGTACATCACGGAAGAAGACACCGGACAGCGAGACGAAGAACCGGGGTGCGACGAGTCAACAACGGAGAGCGGCGAAGACAGAAGGAGAACCCCGGAGAGTTGAGAAGACCCGTCGGGATAGCGGAAGAAGAAGAGCCCCGCCGAAGACGCCGGAGGAAACCCGCCGGGGGGGTGGGGGCTTTTTTAAAAGCCACCCCCCCCCCGGCGGTGGAAGAGAACCAGACGGCGGCCCCCACCCACCCGAAGACGTCAAAGAAGAAGCCCCCCCTGGTAAAAGAGCTAATAAAGAAGACAGGGGGCGGCCTCCGGAGCAGAAAAATAAAATATTTTAATACACTGTGTGGTTTATTTGTGTTTTTACCACTTTTCTTGCAGGTGAATGGGTAGGGGTACGATGTACCCCATACTCATTCACTTAGGGTGGGGGGCCGGTATCTGGGGGCCCCCTTATTAAAGGGGGCTCCCAGATTCCGATAAGCCTCCCGCCCGCATACCCCGACAACCAACGGCCAGGGTTGTCGGGAAGGGGCCCTGTCCTCATCAACATGGGGACAGGGTGCTCTGAGGTGGGGGGGGCCGCAGTGCGCCCCCCTGCCCCAGAGCACCCAACCCCCCCATGTTGAGGGCATGCAGCCTGGTACGGCTCAGGAGGGGGGGGGGGCGCTCGCTCGTCCCCACTCCCTTCCTGGCTGGCCGGGTAGCGTGCTTTGGATACGGGTCTGGTATGGATTGTAGGGGGACCCCCTACGCCGTTTTTTCCGGCGTAGGGGGGCTCTCCTTACAACCCATAACAGACCTAAGGGCCCGGTATGCTCCTGAGGGGGGACCCATGCCGGATTTTTATTTAAAATCCGGCGGGGACTTCCCCTTCAGGATTCATAACAAACGCCGCACACGTGTAGAATTGGCGGGAATCCAAGTCGGATCTCCCGTCGCTTCTATGACGCGCTTGCTGGAATGTGCTGTCACTATTCCAGTGAGTGTGAGATGTCGGCGAGATCTCGGCACCCTGTCGCCGAGTATCAGCGCGACGCTGTCGTGCTAAAAGCACAATATCACAAACACCTACTGTACGCCGTCGTAAGTCCGAATCCGCGCCGTTGCAACTTTAAGCGTATGCTCAAACTGAGATACGCTTAAATGTTGCTAAGATACGGCCGGCGTAAGTCTCCTACGCCGTTGTATCTTAACTGCATATTTACGCTAGCCGATAGGGTCGTGTACGCTGACTTACGCCTAGAATATGTAAATCAGCTAGATACACCTATTCACGAACGTACGCCCGGCCGTCGCAGTAAAGATACGCCGTTTACGTAAGGGGTTTTCAGGCGTAAAGATAAACCACCAAAAACATGGCGCAGCCAATGTTAAGTATGGACGTCGGAACCGCGTCAAATTTTTCAAATTTTACGTCGTTTGCGTAACTCGTCCGTGAATGGGACTGACCGTAATTTACGTTCATGTCGAAAGCATGACGATTTGCCGATGTCATTTGGAGCATGCGCACTGGTATACGTCCACGGACGGCGCATGCGTCGTTCGATCGAAACGTCATTTACGTGGGTTTACAGTTAATATACATAAAACATGCCCACAGCTTCAACATTTGAATTAGGTGGGCTTACGCCGGCCCTAATACGCTACGCCGCCATAACTTCGGCGGGAAAATCTTTTAAAATACCATACTCGTCTCTCAAAGTTATGGCGGCGTAGCGTATAAGAGATACGGTACGCCCGCCTAAAGGTATGTGAATCTACCCCTATAACTTTCACAAATACCAAATAATTCACACGGATTTGGGTTATTTTTACCAAAGATATGTAGCAGTATACATTTTGGGCAAAATTCATGAAGAAAAATGACTAATTATGCAAAATGTTATAACAAAAACAAAGAAAAATGCATTTTTTTTTTTACAACATTTTCAGTCGGAAGGAAGAGGGGTGAAGAATGAACGCTTCCTGCACAGGGGACAGCGGTGACATCACAGGCTTCGGCTTCAGGTAAGTGACACATAATAGGTAGCCTATTATGTGCATTGCATAGTAGCCCATTATGCTTTACATTTGCAGGGAAATAAACAGGGTTTACTTCCTCTTTAAGGGGGCAAATCCATGACAAATATATGGCTATTTCATTAGTGAGCAGCTATACCTGATGAGGTGCCCATTGAGTATGTATCTATTGAATAGTATCTTTTCAGAATTGTCATAAAGTAATATGATTAAAAAAGGAAATGACACTGAAAATGTACCTTCGGGAAGTGGCTTACACAGCTGACGAAAAAGACCTTTTTCAAGAAAAGAGACAAATACATAATTGGATGGCTCATGATAGTGTAGATGGGTAACAAGTCCTGTAAATTCTGTGGGATAACAGTCTTGATTCAGATATCCCTAAAAAAAGATTAATAACAGATGTGTGAAAAAGTATTTATAAAACAAGACTTTGCCAAGTACAGATAAAATATTGTAGTAACCTTGGGCCAGATTCACAGCGGAGATACGACGGAGTATCTCAGAGTATCTATGCCAGTATGCCAGTATCTAGAATCAGTTACGCATAGATATCCCTAAGATCGGACAGGTGTAATTGTTTTACACTGTCGGATCTTAGGATGCAATAGCGCGGCCGCCACTGGGGGGAGTTTGCGTCGTAAACCAGCGTCGGGTATGCAAATTAGGAGTTACGGCGATCCACAACGGTTTTTCGCGTTCGCTACGTCGCCGCTAGTCTAGTTTCCCGTCGAAAAGTTTGGGTGCCTTAACTTTACACAGCAAACTGTATTGCTGTATAAAGCATGGCCATCGTTCCTGTGTCGAAATTTTTAATTTCACGTCGTTTGCGTAAGACGTCCGGGAATACGGAAGTACGCTACGCACGTCGCCAATCGAAAAAATGACGTCAGTTCACGCAAAGCACGGCGGGAATTTCGAAACGGAGCATGCGCAGTAGGTCCGGCGCGGGAGCGCGCCTAATTTAAATGGCACACGCCCCTTTAAATTACGCGGGCTTACGCCGGAGGCCGCCAGCGTAGGTTTTCATTGCAAGTGCTTTGTGAATCAGGCACTTGCGATGAAAACTTGCGGCGGTGTAACGTATCTATGATACGTTACGCCGCCGCACTTCTACGTGAATCTGGCCCCTTGGATTTAATGAAAGCATACAATTGCAGTTTATGTGCGGATTCTAAGCTTTTATAAATACAGTTCAGACAGTAAGTACTAAGTAGTGTGAACTGAGTTCCATGAAGCTCCTATATAGAATAATAGAGATGTGAATATTTAACAGAATGTATCAATAAAGTTACAGTCAATGCATCTGGTAATGTTCCATAGTTTGTATAGAAATGCAACAGAATTATCACAATGTTGCACTTCATGTGATAAATGTGCGAACCTCATTTTAGCAGTAATTTTGTCACATTATGCAAAAGTATTGCAGATTTGCCAATTTGTTGCAATTTTCCCCAAAAATAGCACTTAAAGAAATTACAGTTAAAGTTTAGTCTGATTATAATTTATTCCTTTGTTTCCTCCCTCATTAACATGCTAATAAATTATTAAATACAACTATTAATTTATGGGGGACATGGCTTGGATGGCCTTATGTGCACATGTGGCTGTCCGAGTCTCTTCAATGGGCCTACCTCAACTTCGATAGCAGAGTATTAGCAACACCTGAAATTAGAAAGCAAAGGTAGGCGAAAGCTCTCAAAATTCCACCCACTGACTCCCAACACCCCTATGACAATTAGGGGCTGCTTTGGTTTCAGTGCAGCTTCTGGTCCTGGTCCTGCCAAGATGACTTCAGCTCTGTTTCCTGTGTCTGCCTATCCACCCTCCAGACCTCCAATAAACTGCTTGGCCTCCTACACCACCACACGCACTCTGCAGCCACCATCCCTCTGAGACTGAGAATATGACTGCGGATTATGTTTGGTACTTCCTTCCAGAGAGAGACAGACTGCACCCAGTGCTCTCCTGCCAGAAGGAAGGCTATCTTCACTGGCCCGTATGTAGAGCGTAGTGCGGAAACTACCCAGGCGGCTTCCATACCTCACCTCAGCTGGGATCGACTCTCTCTACAATTGGTTTAAGGAACTACAATTGTTGGGTGGATAGTTCCATTTAGGGTTTTCTCATGAAAAGTTGGTTTTCCACTTACACAATTTTATCAGTAAGTTGGGCTTTAGCTCCCCCTCAGGTAGTTCCTCTAGAAACACTGGGACAACTGTAGAATGCTTTTATATTTTTTTATTTTAATTTTGTTTTTTGTTTAAATTTTTTAAAGATCTTCAAAATCAATTTAATCTATATAAAATGGCATTCTGTGGACATTCAGTAATTTTTTTAGTACACACCAATCCTCCAGGCTAACTACATTTGAGGCTATGTTACTGGTGGGTGCTTCTTACAAGGGGCTAGTGCTGGATATCTATAAAATACTGATTGTTATCTCCCCCCCCCCCCCAGCCATTTAAACAGTCATAAAGCTGAAATTGGAATAAATCCTGAGTGAATTTGCACTTAAAAATCTGGCAAATCATTTGGTCACAAGTTTTCAAAAGCTTAATTTGCAACCTCTACAAAAACAAAAAAACGATATAAAAGTATTTTAATATTGTATCGCATATTTCAAAGTGAGGGTGGTTACGTTACTATACATGATTTTTTTTTTAGAATACTAGAGAGAGCGAACGAGAAATATTGGGACTGCAACTGCTGACTCACTTTTAAATGCTATTTGCCTGGCTGTCAAGCAGAACTATCTATCTTTAATGTCACAAAGAGTCAGAAATATGTAAACAGGACTTCTAACTTCACTTGCTGTATGATAGTCTTGAGCAGGGCTCTCCAAACTGTGGCCCGAAGGTTGGATGTGGCCCTTTGCTAGCCTTCATATGGCCCTTTAGGCACTATTTCTCCCAATGATATGAGGTACTATTCCCCCCCAATGACACCAACAATGGGGCACTATTTATTCCACTGACACAAATGATGGAGCACTATTCCTCCTCCTACTGACCACCAACACTGAGGTCATGTTTATTCTCAATGATGCTTGACACCGGGGCATTTTCTACCCCCACTGGTCAGAATTCGGCCCCCTGAAGTCTGAAGGACAGTAAACTGGCTCTTTGCTTGAAAAGTTTGGAGACCCCTGGTCTTGAGTACTGCCTCGTACACACGACCGTTTTTCTCGGACGGGATTTCTCTCAAGCCTGTCTTGCATACACACGTTCAGGCCAAATACCGACCGTCCAAAGCGCGGTGACGTATAAAGGGGAAGTTCCATTCAAACGGCGCCACCCTTTGGGCTGCATTTGCTGATCCTCGTGTTAGAAAAAAGTTTGGTGAGAGACGATTTGTGCTTTTCAGTCTTCGTGCTTTTCAGTCCGTTACAGCGTGACGATTGTGCTATCTTTATTCCGAAAGCTTGTTTTACCAGAACGAGTGCTCCCATCTCATACTTGATTCTGAGTATGCACAGTTTTTTTTCCCCTCGGGAAAGCAAACACACAACTGTTTTTTCCGAAAACATGTTCTCTTTTTTTCCCCGCAGTTTTCCTGTTGGGGAAAACTGCGATGAAGCATACACGCGACCGGGATTCCCGGCCAAAACCTCTCATGGCAGTTTTCCTGCTGGGAAAAACGGTTGTGTATACGAGGCAACTAACAGAATAAGAATGCCAGCAATGGCAGCAACCTTACTGCATTCATACTTGGCTTTCCTTACCACCCTAAGCCAGAGGTCATTTATTAAAATACAATAAGAAATATTGCTGTGGCACTTGGCAATGGGTTATTGTTTGCTTTACATTTTTAGTATACATTTTTGACCTGCACAAGCTATTAATTTAGGTACCAAACATTTTCTTTGTAAATTTGTAAATAATAAGTTTTATAAAATTATAAAAGTCTGGTTTACAAAATGATCAGAAGGAGACACAGTTAGGGAATATGAAAAAAAAAAAAAAACAATAGATCCTATACGAACCTCAGACAGCAAGAACTGCAGAGAGAATACACAGTAAAGCTTTAACACTTGTGTTTCATTTTGGTGTTTAAATGTCATAAGGGAATGCTTCAAAACGGATAAAACCTAATAAAAAATAATATGTATAGTATTAGTATATTGTCAGTATATTTAGGGTTGTCTGGTAAAATACGATACATTTACTTTAAAACACCTTAACAGTGCAGATTGAATGGTAACTCCACTTTCGTGGCCATAAAAATAGGAAATAAAGAAAAAATAATATCGCTTGTACAATTGCAATACAAGTCATATTGTAATTAAATGTTATTAAAAGTTATCTTTCCATTTCAATCTGCAGCCGCTGTAAATTTATATAAATGCAATATGGCTACCTGGAGATGTTCTGTACAAAGAATTTGTACTGACCACTTCCTAGATATGGCTCACCAATTTTCACAAAAGTCTGCCTAAGATACAAGTCAGATTTCATGCATCCCCTGCAACAAAAATACAATTGTTGTACAGATATTTCCAATAGGAACAGGTCTAAAGGGATGCAGACCCAGCAGATTTCCTCATTAGTACCCCACAGATGACTGATAATTATGAAATCACTCCCATTAGACCCACAAACACACAGGGTTTTCTTCAGCATAACAAAAAGGTAGGAATCTGCAACAAAGGTTGTTATAATCCTTGCAATGTACAAAGATCACCCTGGGGGGAATCTACACTTTAAAGAAAAAGTAAGCACTAACACGTATGTATGGTCAAAATGTAAAATCATATACTCAGATCTGCATTGTTTTTCAATTATTTATAGCCTACTCCTAATAATCTGAACAATCTTGAAGTTTGTAAAGTACATTGTGAAGAGTTGAAGAAAATACGGACAGCTGCACATCCTGAAAATTGCCTTTATTTTTAAACAATGGTAAAACAGCAACACAGGCATCAATCAGAGGGAGCTGGGACTAAAGCCCTGTACACACGATCGGATATCTGATGGAATCTAATCCGATGGATTTTTTCATCGGATATCTGATGAAGCTGACTTTCCTCAGTCTTGCCTACACACTATTTCGTGTCCAACGCGGTGACGTAAAACACTACGACGTGCTGAGAAAAATGAAGTTCAATGCTTCTGAGCATGTGTCGACTTGATTCTGATGCATGGATTTTTGACCGATGTCAAATTCCAATCGGAGTAGAATAAAACATGGTCTATATTTAAACTCCGATGGAATTCATGGGAATTTCCGATGGAATTTCTTCGATGGGGCATACACACGGTGGGAATTTCCTATGGAAAAAGTCTGTCTAACTTCCAATCGTGTGTATGCGGCATTAGACGTAGCCTGTTTACAGGAAAAAAGGAGCCAGTAATTAGCTACATTTTAAGGACAATTTTAAATGCAGTGACAATAAATATGCTTGCTGGCCCCATCTTATTAAGGGAGGCACATTTCAATGCACTGTTACTGGCAGGCCTTCCAAGATTCCGCTGATTATTCATTGCAACACTAGGTATATGATATCCTCTTCGTCCTCTTTGCGACGAAACGTTGGGAGGCGGCGCTTTGACGTCACCGCGTTACACGTGCGAGGACCCGGATCTCCGGGCAGACGCTTCCAAACACAGACCGGCCGGCTGTGTGCTATTTTACATGTTACATGCTCGGATTTTACCTGATTGATGTAAGTGCATTACCTTTTTTTATAAATAAATTACCACGCAGTATCACGCTATGAGTTCTCTTTAATCTCTTTTCATACGCTGGAGTATTATATTGGGCTGCCATTAGAGAGGATTACTGTCTATCGTGGTGGTTTAGTGGATGAAAATTTTAACCTGTTCCTTAGTGGAGATTGGATATCGTTCATGCTGTTTATTGACTGATTTCTGGTAAGAGTCAGTGTTACCCGTTGGTGGAGGTCTCTTGTCTACTATTCATCACAACATTTGTGGATTCTTTTGGACACTTTCGGGACATATATTTTCATCAATTATTTGGGACTGTGTTTAAATTTTCTTCAGTTCACCTTGGCTTTGGCTTATTTTTCTTTTATTTATTCACATTATGGACTATTTATACGTTTGAGCTGGTATGAGATTATCAGTTCATTCTTTGTAGATCTGCATTGTATAATCACTGTGTTCACTTCACATTATTATTTATCTTCAATCATTTAGCGCGACTCCTTCCTTTTTTATGTTTAATTGATGTTGTATGACATTTTGAGACGCAGCTGCTACACTTGTACTCACTTTGGTATGCGCAATATTTTTTCTGTTTATGATATATCTGTTAGTTGTGGTATCTGCTTGATACAATGTCAGCAGAATCACTAGATGATTACTAGATCACCTCTATGACCATACACTGTATATAACATTGAGCAAAGTCATTCTACAAGTTTGCAGCAACCTCTCTGCTATAAAAATTCAAGTTATAGAAAAGGTTGCCTCTCCTTGGTTTTAATATCCTCTGTAAGCAGGAATTTTTTTGGATTCTTCGTTTTTTAAACAGGAGAACTCAATTTCGATTTGAATATTAGCCATTTTTATGAGTAGCATCCTCCACTATTTTCATCTGGTGTTGCTGTTGATATAATTTATTATTTGAAAAACATCACACAAACACATACAGTCCCTTTAAGATGCATATTTCAGTTGCAGACTTATTTTTATTTTATTTTACTTGTGTGTTTATTACTGTTTCATGTATGGGGTTATATTGTTTTTAGTTTACATCTTTTTTATGATGACCATTTACTTATAATTTATTTTGGCAAAGTTTTTTCTTTGTAACAGTTTTCTGCTTACACCATTATGTAAGGCTGAAGCCAGGTTTCCAATTGTTCTTACCTGTTTGCAACTGTGTGGATGGGTGTTTCTTTCCACAAATACATGTAAGGCGGATATGCACTCTTGTAGGCCAAGCCTAATGCCGCGTACACACCATCACTTTATGTGATGAAAAAAAATGACGTTTTTAAAAACGTCACTTTAATTGACTGTGTGTGGGGGAAAACGTCGTTTTATGTCTTGTAAAAAACGACCAAAAAAAATTGAAGCATGCTTCAATTTTATGTGTCGTTTTTCAAAAGTGCACTTTTTACTTCACAGAAATTGACCGTGTGTAGCAAAAAACGTCGTTTTGTAAGACGTTTTTTCATCCACGCATGCCCAGAAGCTACTTCAATGGTAAAACGTGGTGAACGTAACCTCACTTTGCAAGAACATTGTGAGAAAAACGATGGTGTGTAGGCAACTTCGTCTTTGAAAATTGAAGTTTCAAAAACGTCATTTTTTACTTCACAGAAAATGTCGGTTTTTTTCATCACATAAAGTGATGGTGTGTACGGGGCATAAGTGCCAATAAAGCATGAAACATGTTAGCGCCCTTGTCAAGCTCCCTCTCAATTCCACAGTTTTATGAATGCTGATATTCAGAGATAGCTTTAGCCCACAATTTGATATTCCCATCTACTTCCTAGAAGACAGACAATGCAGGCCAGGTCATTTTTTTTGCAGACCTAGACCTGCTTAGTGTGGGCTTGGAAAATTACCAAAATGTTACTTTTACTTTCAGTTTAGTAAAGGTTTTTTCTAGGGCTGGGGAAATTAAAGATTAATTCCTCGATTAATCTTTAATTTTTTTGATCGATCAAAATTCTTTTGATCAATCAAAATTCTTGACGTCGCCTGGACAGTGAGACTTACCCTGCTGGATGCAAGAAAACTGCACCCATTGGATTGAGGTACCTTTGCATCTGTGAAGCAGGAGGATGCATCAGGCTCCATCAGGGGAAGGGGGCAAAAATAACCATTGTTTTCCTGTGCTAAGCAGTTTTGTGCAGACAATTCTTTGTGTATCGGCAACATCTGTTCCGTGCGAAAGACTGTTCAGTTCTTCAGGGTATATTGTCAATAAAATGCGATCATGTCTGCTTCCAGAAAATGTAAACACTCTGGTATATCTGCCTGACTGGCTAAAGTGATGCCTACTATAAAGTGACTGACAGTCAATATACTAGATAAGTTTTATAATTAAAGGAGTTGTAAAGGAAAAAAAAATGTTTTGCCTAAAATTAATGTCTGCAAGGTAGACAGACAGAATAGTGTAATGATTCTGTTAAAAAAATAAGTAAATACCTATAGAATTCCTTCATCTATATCACCTCCGGCATTCTAGTTTCTGTTCTCTCATTCACTTCCTAGTTTGCGGTGCTCATTCATGTAAGAACTACATTTCCCAGTATGAATTGCGGCACGCCCAGTAATTTACACCTCCTTGAAGTCTCTAACACGTAGAGAGTGTCTTGCCGAACAGATGTAGTTCCCAGGAGGGGGCGAGTATGTCACTGACCACCGCAGTAAAGCCTCCCTTCACGGTGGTGAGTAACAATCAGACAGCAGGAAGTAAACAGAACAGAGAAGAAATAGAGAAACTTCTGAGCAAAAACGAACAATGAGGAAGTGAAAAGAGGAATGTCTGCAGGTAAAGGATGCTTATTATGAAAAAAAAAAAAAAATTCCTTTACAACCCCTTTAAAGTTAAACTAACTTTCTATGTTTTTCTTAAAGTTTAATAAGAAAAAATTACTTACGTTAGTGCTACAATTTGAATTTAAAACGTATTTGTGTGAACTGTGAAGTTAAGTCATGGATTGTGGAAACTAACTAGTGTCGGGTGATTGTATATAGTGTATACCACATTTACCACTGACTAATGCAGAGTTGCAATGCAAGGAGATCAGTTAAAAGTAGTTGGATCTGTATATGCGTTCTAATTAATCGAAATTAGTCGATTAATCGATTTAAAAAAAATCGATTAATCGAACACGATAATTTTAATCAGTAACAGCCCTAGTTTTTTCCCTTTCTCCATAAAAATGTAAACAGTGTTAAAGCCTAAACAGTGTTAAAAACTTACTTTAGCTTTAGCGTCTTCTTTGTCATCTGCTTTGGCTGCTAGCAGCATTAGTCTTAGTACAAGGGAAATACTCAGAGGAAACTGGCCCCTTAGCTCTGGAACATTGGACTTCATGAGTTTTTTCACTTTTGGCACTGGAATGTTGAAGAAGTATACACTTCCCTCTAGATCCAGTCCTCTTCTTCCAGCACGACCGGCCATCTAAAAAAAATATGGTATCATGTTTTTTTTTAAGTATCGTATCTACTGTATCTCTGCTTTTGTAAAAAAAAAATTATATAATCACAATTACAATTTTAACAATTTCTCTGATAAAGACACCTATTTGTAAAATTATTACCACCTTGTAGCAGTGTATTGCTAGATCTGTGTCTCCATTTCACATAGGCTGCTAGCTTCTCTGATCACCTATGGGAAGTTTATTAACTGTGGCACTCCATATGAAATTTATGGCCTCCTCTGCCCCTGTGGCTTCATATACATTGGTCGGACTTCACGACCAATGAGGACAAGGATGAATGAGCATAAGAGCAATATTTCAACAGAAAAAGACAAATATTTAGTACCAAGACACTTTAAGAAGGTCCACGATAGTAGTATCAATGGCCTCAAAGTAATTGGGATAGAGGACAGTGGAAATTGGACAGTGGAAAAAAGTATCAGATCTTATGTACAAGAGAGGCGTTTTGGATTTTTACCTTGGGGACTATGGCTCTGCAAGGCCTCAACGAGGAAATTGAACTGCATAATGTAGTATGATCTCGGCAGTGTCTATGGAAGTCTATAATGCATGTGTTGTAGCTATGGTTATTTATTTTAGATCATATTTTTTTTTATCCTAACGTCTATTGGTTTAGGGTGTTGGCCCCTCCTCCCGAAACATGAATACCTTTAGGAGCCTGGCCCTAGCACCCAGCCAATTTCACCCATGGCACCAGACCATGTCACCATGGGGGCATTGGGACTTTTAGTATGGTTATAGGTATGGTTAGGAGCAATGTTTTGAGATGGTAGGATAAACGGCTAGAATTATGAATCTTTTTGTAACAATATAATTTTACTTGCATGATTTATTTCAGAATTAGTTGCTAGACCAAAGCGGAGAAATGGGCTCTCTGGAGATTAATGTTTTTTTATGGTTATATCTATTAACAATTAGGTATGACTAATAGTATCATATTTTATGTATACATGGAAGTTCCATTATTGCTCCTTTTACTACATTATATTAATTTAATGCACAGTGGGTGATAACATGTCTATAGAAGAATGCACTACTGTTCTAATACATTTTAATATATTTATGAGTTTGCTATTGTTTGTTTATATGAGATTTTTTTAAATACTGTTTTGCCCCACCAACTGTGCATTTTAGGTTCCATATGTGTATCCATGTGTTAGACACCCAGGAAGGACCCTTTTTGTGGTTCCACGGTTGTAGTATTTATTGCTCATGAATCTGCTTCTTAGCATTCCCCGTGTGGGCCGCTAGAGGGAGAGGTGCGCGCGCATATGTGTATGCTCGTGCACGTAGTAGTGTGGGGCCTGGAAGTGACCGGAGCAATGAGAGCTGTGGGTGGAAGTGATGCATTAGACAACTGGAAGTGGCAGGTGGAACGCAAAACACACCTGCACTTCCTGGTCGCGTCCCCTGCGCGCACAGCATTGGCCGGATGCGAGCACAGAAGCGGAAGTGGCGCAGAGAGTGGCCGGAAGTGGCAGGTGAGATGCAGTAACACCCACACTTCCTGGCTATGGGACGGCGTGCAGGGGAGGGCTGGCAGGGGGGGGTGGAAATCTTCACCCGGGCTGGTGACACTATGCACAGCCACCGGCCGCCACTACCAAATGCTGTTTTTGCAGAGCAGGAATATGCCTGCTGGAGCTCTGTTAACACAGGTCACGGCCGCTGCTCACCTCCCACTGTGCAGCGGTGCCTGTGTCAGCTCAGAGGTAGATGGCTGCAGAGCTGACCTATGTCTTGTCTCACACATAGCTCAGCCTCAGCGCACACCAGCGCTGACATCCCCTTCTCTCTCTGCACAGACACAAGGAGAGATAGAGGTTATCTGCTCCTCCTCCTTCTGAGTCTGCCCTGCCCACACTCCCCGGGCATGTGTGGGACAGGAAGTTTGAACCCAAAAAAGCATCAGACAGCCTGCCTGCGCCTCAGCCTCCATCCTGGTAAGCTCACCCTCTCTAGTCTCTCCTGCCTCCCAGTGTATAAAAAGGGGTGCTCTGTGGACTTTGTTAAAGTGGAGGAGGGCAGGCTTTGGTGAGCAGAGACCCTCTTTACACAATAGTCCAAAGCATGCACCCTTAAATCAAGTTTCCCAGAACACCCCTTACATCAGATCTGATGTATATGGGGTCTGTGCGGACTCTGATGTAAGGGGGGCCTCTGTGCGGACTCTGATGTAAGGGGCCTCTGTGCGGACTCTGATGTAAGGGGGGCCTCTGTGCGGACTCTGATGTAAGGGGGGCCTCTGTGCGGACTCTGATGTAAGGGGGGCCTCTGTGCGGACTCTGATGTAAGGGGGGCCTCTGTGCGGACTCTGATGTAAGGGGGGCCTCTGTGCGGACTCTGATGTAAGGGGAGGCTCTGTGCGGACTCTGATGTAAGGGGAGGCTCTGTGCGGACTCTGATGTAAGGGGAGGCTCTGTGCGGACTCTGATGTAAGGGGAGGCTCTGTGCGGACTCTGATGTAAGGGGAGGCTCTGTGCAGACTCTGATGTAAGGGGAGGCTCTGTGCGGACTCTGATGTAAGGGGAGGCTCTGTGCGGACTCTGATGTAAGGGGGGCCTCTGTGCGGACTCTGATGTAAGGGGGGCCTCTGTGCGGACTCTGATGTAAGGGGAGGCTCTGTGCGGACTCTGATGTAAGGGGAGGCTCTGTGCGGACTCTGATGTAAGGGGGGCCTCTGTGCGGACTCTGATGTAAGGGGGGCCTCTGTGCGGACTCTGATGTAAGGGGGGCCTCTGTGCGGACTCTGATGTAAGGGGGGCCTCTGTGCGGACTCTGATGTAAGGGGGGCCTCTGTGCGGACTCTGATGTAAGGGGGGCCTCTGTGCGGACTCTGATGTAAGGGGAGGCTCTGTGCGGACTCTGATGTAAGGGGAGGCTCTGTGCGGACTCTGATGTAAGGGGAGGCTCTGTGCGGACTCTGATGTAAGGGGAGGCTCTGTGCGGACTCTGATGTAAGGGGAGGCTCTGTGCGGACTCTGATGTAAGGGGAGGCTCTGTGCGGACTCTGATGTAAGGGGAGGCTCTGTGCGGACTCTGATGTAAGGGGAGGCTCTGTGCGGACTCTGATGTAAGGGGAGGCTCTGTGCGGACTCTGATGTAAGGGGAGGCTCTGTGCGGACTCTGATGTAAGGGGAGGCTCTGTGCGGACTCTGATGTAAGGGGAGGCTCTGTGCGGACTCTGATGTAAGGGGAGGCTCTGTGCGGACTCTGATGTAAGGGGAGGCTCTGTGCGGACTCTGATGCTTACATCATAATGTGCAGGGGTCAGGAGTGTGTAATGTACAGGGGTGAGAGTCATGGTAGGGGTCCCATAAGGACCAGAGTGAATGAAGGTGTTCACTGTACACTCTGCTAGAAAGAGGCCCCCTCCAGGTTCCATTATACTTTGTAGTCTCTAATGGAGCCTGGAGGAGACGCTTTCTAACAGACTCTCTGTTGTACTTTGTACGAAATGTGGGGGCGGGTCATGGACAGGGCAGGGGTGGGGCCTGACAGGGGGTCAGTCCGCCCCTGCCGGCAAGTGTACCATAATGCTCTCCCTGTCAGGGATCGCCACACGACAGGAGCTTCCTAGTTCCTGCCCATCATGACATCATTCAGAGGCTGGGATAGAAGAGGAGTGCTGTTGCGATCTGCGGGGAGCGTCCACTACACAGTGTTGCCAACCGTCCATTAATTTACGTACAGCACGTAAATTTAACCCCCTTTTTGGGGTGTCTGTGAAGTCCGTTATGGGCATCGGGTGCCCGTAAAAAAGATGGCCGCAAGCCGACCATGCAACTGCGCATGCGCTGTTACGAAGCCGGCCGGGGCTCGGGAAAGCTCGTATGCGCCGGGCGGCGCATACGCAGTGGGAAAGGGCAATAGCCGCTCCAGGTGGGAACCCAAACGAACATCCACCGTTGCAGACAACTCAGGTGCAGGAAATGCACTTAGCAAAGCAGGAACAAAGCAGGAACAAAGATTGTCTCTGGACAGCCGCACACTGAACAAATGTAGCCTTTATTTAAAAAAGGACAGCACTACAAGTCACAGCAATGTGAAATAAAATAAAACCCAACTGCTGACGTGTTTCGCACTAACACTAGTGCTTGGTCATATGACTAAGCACTAGTGTTAGTGCGAAACGCGTTAGAGGTTGGGTTTTATTTTATTTCACATTGCTGTGACTTGTAGTGCTGTCCAGGAGGTGATGGTGGCAAGAGCTGGCAGGAGGTGATAGTGGCAAGAGCTGGCAGGAGGTGGTGGTGGTGGGGGCAGGAGGTGATGGCGGCAAGAGCTGGGAGGAGGTGGTGATGGCAGGAGCTGGTGGTGGCAGAAGGTGGTGGGTGCAGATGGTTGTAAGGGCAGGAGGTGATGGTGGCAAGAGCTGGCAGGGGGTGATGGTAGGAGCAGTAGCTGGCAGGAGGTGATGGTGGCAAGAGCTGGCAGAGGGTGATGGTAGGGGGAGGAGCTGGCAGGAGGTGATAGTGGCAAGAGCTGGCAGAGGGTGATGGTGGTAGGGGCAGGAGGTGATGGCGGCAAGAGCTGACAGGAGCTGATTGTGGCAGGAGGTGGGGGTGGTGGGTCCAGGTGGTGGTGGGGGAAGGAGGTGATGGTGGCAAGAGCTGGCAGGAGGTAATGGTGGCAGGGGGTGATGGTGGGGGCAGGGGGTGATGGTGGGGGCAGGAGATGATGGTGGCGGAAGGAGGTGATGGTGGCAGCAGGAGGTGATGGTGGCGGCAGGAGGTGATGATGGTGGCAGGAGCTGGCCGGAGGTGATATCGGCAGGAGATGATGGTGGCGGCAGGAGGTGATGGTGGCAAGAGCTGACAGCTGGTGGTGGCAGGAGGTGATTGTGGCAGGATGTGGTGGTGGAGGTGATGGCAGGAGCTGGTGGGTGCAGGGGGTGATAGTAGCAAGAGCTGGCAGGGGGTGATGGTGGCAGGAGCTGATGGGCATAAGAAACCGATGGACTATTATAGTGGAAATAACAGAAATATGTTTTTTTTTACCTTAATATCTACCTTAAATCACATTGCTATTTGCATAGTGTACTTGTTTGTAGCCTAAATACTGAAATATGCACTTAAAACTGTAATTTTGTAATTGTTGTAAAATGTTCGTAAAAATTTGCCTGTGCCAGTAAATTTTGGGTGTTGTGTCAGTAAATTTCAATCTGGTAGGTTGGCAACACTGCCACTACAGTGGGTGAGTGAGCGGCTGCACTGCTTTCATCTTATTGAAGTGGTTTATTAAAACAAAAAAATTGGGGTAGGGGGTTAATCTACAATGATATTTGTTATATGCAGCATGGAGGGGGTTAATGTATTGCTATTGGTCACTAATGCATTTGTGACCAGTGGCAGTTAATTAACCTCTTTGTGCTCCATTAGCAGCAGTGGTGTCAGTGTTAATTAACCCCTTCATGCTGCAGCATAAAGGAGATAATTAGCACTGACACTGGTGCCACTGCCACTAATGCAGCATAAAGGGGTTAATTAATTGCCACTGGTCACAAATGCATTAGTGACCAATAGCAATACATTAACCTCCTCCATGCTGCATATTCCAAATAGCATTGTAGATTAAAGGGGTGTTCCAGGCATTTTTTGTGTTTATTAAAAGTCAGCAGCTACAAAGAGTGTAGCTGCTGACTTTTAATAAACACACACTCACCTGCTCCACGTTCCAGCGACGCGCCGGCTGGGGCTCCGCTCCTCTCCCCCCCTCCCCGGCCGGCATCTTCATCCTAAGTGTGGGCACCCAGCCGTCACAGCTTTACACGGACGGCGCATGCGCTGTTCGTCAATCACGTCAGGTCATCACATATTACCATAAAACACGCCCCCCTTCCCCATTTGAATTACGCGTGCTTACGCTGGCCCCAATTACGCTACGCCGCCTCGACTTACGGAGCAAGTGCTTTGTGAATACTGCACTTGCTCCTGTAATTTGCGGAGGCGTAGCGTAAATACACTACGCTGCGCCACCGTAACTTATAGCGCAGCTACCTGAATCTACCCCACTGTTCTTTCTTTTGTTTTGCTGCTGTGAAGCTATTTAAGTTTAATAAACCTCAGTTTTGATTGAAAAGCCTGTGTCCTGCGATCCAGCTGGTCCCCCAGCGAACCTCCTTGTTGAGATGGTGGAACGATATACAGTGGTGGAGGACCTGCTCAGACCTACCAAGCGCATAGGGCCCAGTCTGCCACGGCCTGGTCGACCAACTGCTGTCCTTCGAAAGGATGTTCCAAGGAGCCCTGGAACAAACACCCCGGAAAGCCAAGAGTCACTCCCTGTACCTCCTCAGCGTTCTGTTCCTGTTCGCAGAGGAGGGGATGTACAATGTTGGTGATGTCATTCCTGGGGTCATACCCGGGCACACTGCCCACTGCAAGAGGAGCCCATGGAATGCAGGGTTCTTCGGAGGGGGTCTTTTTATGCCCATAAAGTATGCACCACACATCTCGACCTGGGTGAGGAACAATTTGAGCGTAAAGTCCAAGTGAACCACCTCCCTGCCCGGGCTTTGTGGATCCAGATGAGCAAAATGCTAATGATTGGGTTAATGGTGATGAAAGTAGTGTTGGTACTATTGAGGATGTCAAGATATGTGGTCCACAGACCTACCAAAACACTAAGGGGGAGGAGCCTTCCCCACTTCAGGTAATGCTGGGGGAAGAGGATGAGGAAGTTGCCTCTACCCCTGCCCTGCCAGATTTGGGTGTTCCCCAGGGGGCATTTGGTACTGCTCAGATGCAGGACCCCACTTTGGCCCGTGCACGGGAACAAGTTGTAGTAGTAAATGGGGTTCCCCAAGAGCCAGGTGGCCACACTTTGCAATATATAATGAATTGCTGTATCGGGTTACCAAGGAGAGAGAAAATGTGGTAGAGCAATTGTTGGTACCCCAACAATATAGAAGAAAAGTTCTGGACCTGGCCCATGACTATGTGTTAGGGGGACACCTGGGAACTGAGAAGGAGGCACGGATCACCGACCGGTTTTACTGGCCAGGTCTGAAAGCAGAGGTAAAGAGATACTGCACCTCTTGTCCCACCTGTCAGTTGACCGCTCCGGTGACTCATTTTCGGAGCCCTTTGGTCCCTCTGCCCATAATTGAGGTCCCGTTCGAAAGGATAGACATGGATATAGTGGGTCCCTTGGTAAAGTCAGCTCGAGGTCACTCCTACATATTGGTGATTCTTGACTATGCCACTCGATATCCTGAGGCGCTACCCCTGCGGAATACCTCCTCAAAGGCCATTGCCCGGGAATTATTCCAGTTGTTTACACGGACTGGTTTCCCCAAGAAAATACTCACAGACCAGGGTACCCCGTTTATGTCAAGGGTTATGGCCGATGTGTGCAAGCTGTTCCGGATTAAACAGCTGTGCACATCGGTCTACCATCCCCAAACGGACGGGTTGGTGGAACGCTTTAATAAGACCCTTAAGTCTATGCTCAAGAAAGTGGTACAAAGGGATGGGAAAGATTGGGACAGCCTGTTACCAGCTCTCCTGTTTGCTATCCGGGAAGTGCCCCAGGCCTCCACGGGTTTTTCGCTCTTTGAGTTGGTATATGGGTGGAGACCTTCGCGGACTTCTTGACTTTGTTAAAGAGGAATGGGAAAGTGAACCTGTTCAGCATAAGAGTGTCCTGGAATATGTCTCCCAAATGCAGGAAAGGATTCAAACCGTGATGCCACTAGTCAAAGAGCATTTACAAAAGGCCCAGGAGGCTCAACGACGGGTCTATAACAGGACTGCTAAAATAAGGCACTTCCAAGTGGGGGATCGAGTAGCGGTGCCAATTCCCACTGTGGAAAGTAAATTCTTAGCCAGATGGCAAGGTCCCTTTGAAGTTGTGGAAAAAGTGGGAGAGGTAAATTATACCAGCCAGGCAAGAGGAAACCGTATCAGATATATCATGTCAAGTTGTTAAAACCTTGGACAGACAGGGAACCGGTGACCTCCCTGGCTAGTGCAAGACTTGAGCCTCAGGTTGGGGTGGAGAGTGTCCAAGTAGCAAATACCCTATCTAAAGTCCGAAGTCAGCAGGCAAAGGAGTTCTTGCAGAGAAATAAAGAAAAGTTTTAAGACTTGCCAGGGCTAACTAGTGTCATAGAACATGATATCACAGAACCTGGAGTCAAAGTTTTTGTCCGGCCCTACCGCATCCCAGAGGCTCAAAGGAAGGCCGTTTCAGAGGAAGTAAAGAAGATGCTAGACCTGGAGATCATTGAGGAATCGCAGAGTGAGTGGTCGAGCCCGATTGTGTTGGTACCAAAGCCCAACGGGACTCTGTGATTCTGCAATGATTTCCGGAAACTTAATGAGGTTTCACGATTTGATGCCTACCCCATGCCCCGGGTAGATGAACTTATTGAGAGGCTAGGTCCAGCCAGGTATATCACAACATTATACCTTACCAAGGGGTATTGGCAAATCCCATTAACTAAGGCTGCTAGAGAGAAAACTGCTTTTTCTACCCCAGAGGGGAGTTTTCAGACAAACGAATGCCTTTTGGACTGCAAACTGCTCCAGCCACATTCCAGCGAGCAATGAATAGGATTTTACGACCTCATCGGGAGTATGCCTCAGTGTACTTGGACAACATATTCGTTTTTAGCAGAGACTGGGAATCACACTTGCCCAAAGTCCAGGCAGTACTGGACTCTCTCTGGAAGGAGGGGTTTACAATAAACCCTGAAAAATGTGCTTTGGGAATGGAGGAAGTGAAATACCTGGGCTATATCGTGAGTAGAGGGGTGGTGAAACCTCAGGTCAGCAAGGTAGAGGCTATAAAGAATTGGCCCCGCCCCCTCACAAAACAGCAGGTACGTGCATTCCTGGGCATGGTGGGATATTACAGGAGATTCGTACCCAACTTTGCCACATTGGCGGCTCCATTGACCGATCTGACTAAGGGTCGGAAATCGGTCATGGTGGAGTGGAATGCAGACGCTGAGAAGGCTTTTTTGGAGCTCAAGTCAGCACTCTGCCAACACCCTGTCCTGATAGCACCCAATTTTTCAAGAGAGTTTATTGTCCAAACTAATTCCGATGTAGGATTGGGAGCTGTGTTGTCACAGGTTGTTCATGATGAGGAGCACCCAGTAGTCTTTCTCAGTAGGAAGTTGACACCAGCGGAGAAAAACTACGCTATAATTGAAAGAGAGTGTTTGGCTATTAACCTCTTGACCACCGCCCCATGTCAAAAAGACGTCCTCTTTTTAAAGTTGAATATCTCGATAACGGCAGCAGCTGCTGCCACAACCGAGATATTCATCTTTTCAGGGGGCGGTGGTGTACACGATAACGGCGGTCTCCGCGGCGGATTCGCCGCGAGATCGCCGTTATCGGTGGCGGGAGAGGGGCCCCCCCACTCCCGCCGCTCTCCCGCGCCCTCCGCCGCTTACCGGAGCCGTCGGTAGCGGCGGAGGGGATCGGATGTGTCCGGCAGCTGAGCGGGGACGGGACTGAAGGAGAAATCTCCTTCACCCGTCCTCATAGCTCTGCTGGGCGGAATTGACGTCAAAACGTCAGTCCCGCCCAGCCTCTTAAAGAAACATTTTTTTTTTTGTCATTTGAAAAAATGACATTTTTTTTTTTAATTTTTTTTTTTGCATTTAAGTCTAATTATGAGATCTGAGGTCTTTTTGACCCCAGATCTCATATTTAAGAGGACCTGTGATGCTTTTTTCTATTACAAGGGATGTTTACATTCATTGTAATAGGAATAAAAGTGATCAATTTTTTTTTTTTTTTTTCAGTGTAAAAAATTATAAAACTAAATAAAAATAAATAAGAAAACCAAAAAAAATTTTTTTAAAGCGCCCCGTCCCGACGAGCTCGCGCGCAGAAGCAAACGCATACGCGAGTAGCGCCCGCATATGAAAACGGTATTCAAACCACACAAGTGAGGTATCGCCGCGATCGTTAGAGTGAGAGCAATAATTCTAGCCCTATACCTACTCTGCAACTCAAAAAATGCAACCTGTAGAATTTTTTAAACGTCGCCTATCGAGATTTTTAAGGGTAAAAGTTTGACGCCATGCCACGAGCGGGCGAAATTTTTAAGCGTGACATGTTGGGTATCATTTTACTCGGCGTAACATTATCTTTCACAATATATAAAAAAATTGGGCAAAATGTATTGTTGTCTTATTTTTTAATTCAAAAAAGTGATTTTTATCCAAAAAAAGTGCGCTTGTAAGACCGCTGCGCAAATACGGTGTGACAAAAAGTATTGCAATGACTGCCATTTTATTCCCTAGGATGTCTGCTAAAAAAAAATATATAATGTTTGGGGGTTCTGATTAATTTTCTAGCAAAAAAATTGTGATTTTCACATGAAGGAGAGAAGTGCCAGAATTTACCTGGTGGGCAAGTGGTTAAGTGGGCTCTGGAGTCCCTCAGATATTAACTCTTGGAGAGGAAGTTTAGGTTGATTTCTGATCATGCCCCTTTAACGTGGATGAGGCAAGGTAAAGGGACTAATGCCAGGATTACCCGTTGGTTCCTGACGCTCCAGGAATTTAAATTTGTAGTGGAGCATAGGCCCGGGAGACTGCATCAAAACGCAGATGCCCTCTCCCGAATCCATTGTTTGAGCTCCACTGTTGCCTCCACCTCCTTGGCGTTGGGGCACAGGGGGGGGGGGATATGTACAGGACGCCGTGGCTGGGTCCTGGAAGGACGTTATATTTCCCCTCTTTTTGGACTGTGGTCCATTTAAGGGAACAGAAAGGGTTAACACACCTGTCTAAGGAAGTGGCATAAAGCCAGACAGGAAGTGGTAGGAGGGTGAAGGAGTGTAGTGGAGACTGGGATGGTGAATGGACAAGGAAAAGCTGTGAAAAGCTGTGAAAGCACTTGGCAGTGTCCTGCCTGGAAGCCTGCTATCTGATGAACTTACCTGCAGCCCAAAGTAAGGACTATTTAACTGTGATAGCAGTTCTGTGCTCTACAAATCGGTGAGACTGTTATTTCTTTTGTTTGGCTGCTGTGAAGCTATTTAAGTTTAATAAACCTCAGTTTTGATTAAAAAGCCTGTGTCCTGCGATCCAGCTGGTCCCCCGAACTTTACAATATATATATATATATATATATATATATATATATATATATATATATATATATATATATATATATATATATATATTTTATTCTTCCAATTATCTACTGAATAATTGTGACGCACTGGCTGGGGTTAACTTATGCAGATGTGCGTGACCTATCTGGGTAGGTGTCAACCGGGGTGTTGTTACATGGATACATATAGGGACAATTAGGAGAGACAAGCCATTGACCCTCTAGGCTCTGAGGAAACCATCTGATCCCCTCAACATCAGGTCCGGTCTGCAGGTGTCAAGGGACGCAGTCCAATCAATTGACAAGCCTGGTTTCTTGCTCGTTTGTGAGTATATATATTGCTTTTATGTTTGTAATAAAATATTTTACCACTGGTAATGCACAAGGCCCTCCTTTTTTACTTGTTTTTAGTTCCAAAGTACACCCATTGTTCTATAGAGGGCTGCAAGACTATAGGCTTTGCCTAAATCCAAAGAGTGGATCACACCACCCGTGTATAGCTAAAACACCCAAGCGCAGAAGATTGTTATTGTTTTGTCACCTATGGGCATCACCTGCTCTACTATGGTTTTACATCTTTTTTTCTCCTATCACTTTCTGGGTCGCCTCCCAGTTTGTCTCTCTAGATATATACACACACATGTGCTCAGTGCAGGTCACACTGCCTGAGCAACTTCACAGTTCTCTAAGCTTCTGTTCCCTTTCTATTACATGTATTCTGTAACTGACTTTCCATGTACCGACCTTGACTTTGTCTACTGTTTGTGCTTGCCTGCTGCCTGCCCTGACCTTGGCTTGTTTCCTGGAATCCCTTCTGTCCCCTGTCATTGTACTCTGCACACGTAAGTGTCTCTGCAGCCTCAACTGGGCATACCTGGGGGCCACAACCTGGTCCCAGCTTGATGCAAGGCCATCCCCACCATCAGGGGCCCTGATGAAGAAGCAGGCTGGGGCTTAGACTCCACACCCTGAGTTGGTAAGGCAATATACAAGGATTCACTACCACTTAGCCTGGACTGTGCTTGGCAAGACTTCCTAGAGCAGTCCCAGCACACCTAGGCCCGGATTCAGATACATTGGAGTATCTATCGGCGGGGCGTAACGTATCTCAGATACGTTACGCCACCGTAAATTAGGGCGCAAGTTCTGTATTCAGAAAGAACTTGTGCCCTAAGTTACGGCGTCGTAACGTTCGAGGTCTGGCGTAAGCCCGCCTAATTCAAATCTGGATGATGTGGGCGTGTTTTATTAAAATTTCATGTGACCCCGCGTATTTTAAGTTTTTTACGAACGGCACATGCGCCGTTCGTGAAAGAATCCCAGTGCGCATGCTCGAAATTACGCCTCAAATCATCACTGCTTTAGACGTGAACGTAACTTACGTACAGCCCTATTCGCAAACGACTTACGCAAACAACGTAAAATTTTCAAAATTCAACGAGGGAACGACGTCCATACTTAACATAGGATACCCCTCATATAGCAGGGGTCACTTTATGCCGGAAAAAGCCTAACGTAAACGACGTAAAAAAATGCGCCGGGCGGACGTACATTTCTGAATCGGCGTATCTACCTAATTTGCATATTCGATGCGGAAATCTACGGAAGCGCCACCTAACGGCCAGCTTAAATATGCAGCCTAAGATACGACGGTGTAACAGCCTTACGCCAGCCGTATCTTAGTAAAATTCTGGCGTATCTTGCTTTCTGAATACAGAAAGAAGGTACGCCGGCGCTTCGTAGCACTTACGCGGCGTATCAATAGATACGCCGGCGTAAAGGCTATCTGAATCCGGGCCCTAGTGTCTATGAGCTTGTACATTTCACAAAACAGGCATGGACATCTTAGATCTTTGCCTATTACTTTTTTATGCATAAGAATCTTGGCAAATCTCCAGCAGGTGTTAGGACTCCAGCCACCAGGGATCTTAGGCTAGTAAGATTCCTAGTGGCTAGAGACATAATTCACCTTGCTGGCTGTACATTCCTTTCATTGAGGCCGGGTCCACATATGTGAGGCCGTAGGTTTGTGCCTGGGGTCTGATGCGTGTCTGTTTACCCGTTCAAGTTTCGAATCAGGTCCACATTTTTGTTTTTTCAATCTGGTCTGCCGTCAGCCCCGGATATGTGTGAACTGGCTCTATTAGGAGCCGGCCACACTTACATATGTGTGTGAACCTAGCCTGATAGTTAATTATGTCCAGCTACCAGACATCTACTATTTCATTGCTGTCAGATCCCTGATGGAAGCACATGATTAACCATTTCTAGCAGTGTCCTGGTGGAAATGCACGATTAACCATTTTATTTAGCCATTGACGGGTTAATCCTGCATTTCCACCAGGGATCTGCTAGCAATGAAACAGTTAATAATCATGACTTCCAACACATGAATCTTCTAGCAAAGAAAGGGTTAATCATGCACTTTCAACTCATCTGCCAGCAATAAAAGGGTGAATGTCCAGTCATCAGTGATCATCTTTTAGGAATGAAAGGATTAATCATGGACACTGTCATGTCGGGACATGTGGGATCAGATTTTAACAGTGCTGCAGACATGTGTTTGTTTTTTTGCTATAGCAACCAGGAGTGTGTGCACGGTAGTAAAGCGGACTGTCGGCTTTAATGTTTAAGTGATACAATTGCCTATCACTTCCACCACCGCCACAATGTCCACTCAGCCTCCCACCTATACACAGACCAGGAAGTGACGTGTACTTCCTGGACTGAAGCTGTAATTTTCCAGGATCAGTGCCCAGGGGAAGCAGCTGATTGAACATATTTTATTTTTACAGATTATCTCATTTATATGAGTCACACCTACTTCCATGCACCCATGGGGCTGTCATTTGGGACACTCAGCTCCTCGCTGGATTTTTCCATTCTTGTGGTGGGTTTGGCCCACCTCATTTCCTGTGGGCTGATTTTTTTCCGGCCACCTTTCTTGCCCTCCTAGTCTGTGCCCATGGTCTTTTAACATACCCGTAAGTACTTTGGGGAATAGTTACTACTCTAATTCTACCCCCTTGCTCCCTAACTATAACTAGTATGCATATTCCTACCTTATATTATATTATATTGTTTTTAATATCTACAGACTTCTACCTCATACCCTGCTCCTGAAGAGTGGCATTAGCCACGAAACGCGTTGAGCCAATAGATGCCCCCTTCATACTTGTTGCTACTCTACTACCTACCAGTCTATACCTCGATCCTATATTTCTTCATCATTTAATCATGGCTATAACTACTAAGAAGGAGCTACTTGATGCTCCCTGTATATTTGCTGCTACTGTATTATTTATTATTGTACATATATATTAATTATATCTATGTATCATGTAATCATGGTTTACAATTATTATGGAGATATTTCTATCAATTGATTTTGCACAATGTCTATACCCTTGACCAATTATACATTACTACGAGCCATTAGATGCCCTATTGGTCAAAATATATGACAAGTTATTATCAATGTTTTCCCTTCCATACCAGTGGACTGTACCTACGTATCCAATTTTATTATTTTTATACCATGGAGATACGCTCTAATGAATTGGCCTCCTGTACTATTTTTCAGTATGAACCAATTAGAACTATCTTGATCATTGTTACCATGAACTGTTGGAATTTATGCAATGTCTTTTGATTATTGTACCAGGTTTATTATGCTACTATTGTATCTGTTTTATTTCGATTTTTACGCTATTAAATAATTGACTGCCTATTGTTGTTATGCAATGCTTTCATGTTATGCGTTTGGTTCTACTGATTCTCTTACTTGCCCTTTTTCAACTGTTATTGCCAAATCTCCTGGGGTGCATGCCTCAAATAAAGTCCCACCCTCTTCTCTCGATCAATGGTCTATATTCCATCAGCTGCAGTGGATTAGACCGGGGATGGGGGGGGGGGGAATTCACCTTTACCTAAGTAGACAAAAATCCTTGCACTGACCTTGTCACTGAGTCTAGGGTAGGGAATTGATGGGGATTAGGTGGGAGTTTGGTATTTTCAATAAAACTATAATAAGGAAAGTAGTATTTAAAAAGAGGAATAGGGTTCACACTGCCGCATGGCTGACAGCAGGGGTCCAGTGTGTCCCTGTTCACCACTTCATGTTCGATTTCTGTCTGAATTTTTTTTACTGAAATCAGGACTACTGTGCAATTAGTTCTGGAGATGTGTGAACCAGCTCCATTGAGAGCCGGTCACAAACTCCTGACATGCGAATTGGATACGATACCCGCATCCAATTCGCAATAGTTACATAGTAGGTTCAAGCTATATGTGTGATTATATGCCCTGTATGTTGTGGTCGTTCAGGTACTTATCTAATAGTTTCTTGAAACCATCGATGTCCACCGTTGAGACCACCGCCTGTGGAAGGGAATTCCACATCCTTGCCGCTCTTACAGTAAAGAACCCTCTATGTAATTTAAGGTTAAACCTCTTTTCTTCTAACGTTAATGAGTGGCCACACGTCTTGTTAAACTCCCTTCTGCAAAAAAGTTTTATTACTATTGTGGGGTCACCAGTATGGTATATGTAAATTGAAATCATATCCTCTCTCAAGCGTCTCTTCTCCAGAGGGAATAAGTTTAGTGCTCGCAACCTTTGTTCATAACTAACATCCTCCAGACCCTTTATTAGCTCTGTTGTCCTTCTCTATACTCTCTCCATTTCCAGTACATCCTTCCTGAGGACTGGTGACCAGAACTGGACAGCATACTCTAGGTGCGGACGGACCAGAGTCTTGTAGAGAGGAAGAATTATTGTTTTATCTCTGGAGTTAACACTCTTTTTAATGCCTGCCAATATTCTGTTTTGCATTGCCATTGCTGAGCCTATCATCTACTAGGACCCCCAGGTAATTTTCCATCCTATATTCCCCTAGAGGTTCACCCCCCAATGTAAAGATTGCATTCGTATTTTTGCCACCTCATTTGAACCTCATTTGCCATGTAGTTGCCCACCCCATTATTTTTTCAGGTCTTTTTGAAAGGTTTCCACATCCTGCAGAGAAGTTATTGCCCTATTTAGCTTAGTATCATTCGCAAATACAGAGATTGCACTGCTTACCCTATCCTCTAGGTCTTTATGAACAAATTAAACAGGATGGGCCCCAGCACAGAACCCTGGGGGACCCCACTACCCACCCCTGACCATTCTGAGTACTCCCCATTTATCACCACCCTCTGAACTCGCCCCTGTAGTCAGTTTTCAATCCATGTACTCACCCTATGGTCCATGCCAACGGATCTTATTTTGTACACTAAATGTTTATGGGGAATGGTTTTTCAAAATCCAGATACACCACGTCTATGTCTAGTGTGAACCCAGCTTTAAAGTCTGGGACTCCCAGTACTTCTTGTTTTTTTTTTTTTTTTTTTTAGGGATGAGATTGGTCTGTATGGCAACTCATAGAATTGCATTCTGCCAGATGAAACCAAGGGTCAATATGGAATGTTGTAGAGGACATTCTGTATTATTTAATGGAGATTGGAAAACACGAAAGTGATAAAGAAGTTTGGAGAAAAAAAAATACATTCCTAGCCAGGATATGCATTCAGGGATGAAGGTCTGGAACACAGGTCTTCTGTTTATGTGCATTTAGGTCCTGGATGCACAGAATTCTAGTTTTCTCTAAATGCAGATAAACTGACCACACCTATATGCAAGTAAACACACAGTGTGAATGGCACAATTGAACATCATTATATGCATTTATATACATTTTGAAATGCCCTCTACACATATTTAAACCCAGGTTTGACAGTTGATACCTGACACCTGATAATCATATGCTGCAAAAAGGTTAGCCCTCCACCCATTTATATTGAATACACTGTTTAAAAGCAGTGTGCCATAAATGATAATGTGCAAAGTGGCCCTAAAATGTTTTAAATAAAACTGATTAGTCAGTGTAAATTACCTGTCTATAATTCAAAGCATCCAGGTAAATTGAATCATGCAAGAAAACCACAGATTTGCATGGCATGTTGATCCCCAGTGCAAGTGTGCCCGTAGCAGTTACAACCTGAGAAAAAAAAACATATACAGAAGTGAGCTTTTAATGTATATATGATCCCTTGCAATGTAAAACAACCCATTTGTTTTAAAAAGGAAAAGAAAGGCAAAACATTTGTGTATATTGTGACAAACGGCCCCAGTCAGTTGTGGATGGAGTGTATCTGCCGCATTGGATTTTGCGGTTTATAAGGTAAGTGGGTGGCAGTAAGAGGTTTGGAGCAGGATGCAGGAGATAAAGGACTGGCCACACTTTGCTCCCCACCTGCGGTATAATTTGTCTTCTTTGGTTTAATATGCTACTATAAAGAGAGGGAGAAGTGGTTCCAACAGAATGGGTCAAAGATCCCATTCTAGGGCTAGATGGGAAAGATCATCTGGTGATCTGGATGAAGACATTGCCCATAGAACATTGACTTTTTTAGAGAAGGAGGGGGTGGAGGACGGTGTAGACCGCACCCCCTCTCAGGAAACTACACTGACTTAGAAAAAACAGGCGGCTGCCAAGAAAAAGGAAAAGGTTTAAAGAACGGGAAATGGGGGCTCACGCACAAGGAGCCAGAATCGATAAATCCAATAGCAACCATCCCGTCAACCACCTTAGACATGAAGGTTATTAACCTATCATCATCATTCCCACTAGTTCCGAGACACATCCAACTACTGCAACATGGGATGTCCTTTTCAACCGTGAGCAATATGAATGAATTTACGGTATACAAGGACGTTGTCCTATTTTTAAGAAAGATCTTTTTTAGATCACTGTATTAACAGAGGGACCCAGCAGAATTTGCTGGATCACCTCTGGATGCAGATGACCAAAAAGCAATCTACATCCTCAACTCCTTACTGGAGGAAAATAAGGACCTCCCAGAAGCTTGTTCCCTGACAAAAAGAGCGGCCAATCTAAATATCAAATCTAAAAAAATGCCTCCACTTAGTAAGAACCGATGGCTATGGTACAAAGTGATTTAAGTAAGATATCATGGAACCAAAAAGGCCCTGATAATTTTACACGAATAGAGCGTCTAAAGGAGCTTAAAGAAGCAAGACACATTGTCATAAAAAGGAGTGACAACGTTGTCCAAATGGACAAAAGTCTCTATGAGATAGAGGCAAAGCATCTATTAGGGGATTCGCTTACACATCCCAGACTCGATTTTGACCCTTTTTCTGTGGTGGTACGTGAACTGAATAGGAAATTAGACGATGAAGTGGAAGTGGGCCTCCTGGTAAAATGTGAATACTTCCGAGTGAATTTAATGTTCCCATTTTCTACTGTATACCCAAGGTGCATAAATGCCTTGAAAAACCACCGGGGAGACCTATCGTTTTTTTTTTAGATACATGGCCCTCTAAAGATGATAGGCGGTTACCTTGACTCCCTCCTCAAAGAGATGGTCAAGGATCTGAAAACCTATATACAGGACACACGCCATCTACTAGCCAAAATTGCAGATCTAGAAATAGGGGATGAAGCATGGTTGATAGGTATAGATGTAGAATCCCTATATACATGAATGTGGGATCAGAGTAGTCAAAACCTTCCTAGATAAATGCTATCTGAAATTTGGCCCCAAAATTGGTTCTTGATAGAACTCCTGCAGTTTGCTCTCTCAAATAACTTCTTTCAATTGTATTCTTATTTCTATCAGTAGATTAGGGGCACCTATATGGGGGCAGCATGGGCACCGTTGTATGCCTGTCTCCATCTGGGCCTTTAGGAGGAGGAAGATGTCTTCTGTCTTCCCCAGTACGTGGCTGAGGTACTTTGATGATGTCCTGGTAATTTGGACAGGCGACATCACTGACCTCCATAGCTTCATTGACCACTTAAATATCAATGAACAGAATATACGACTAACGTATACACACAAACAAACCCAACTGTCCTTCTTTGATCTGCAGATAGGCCTTAAGAATGGCAAAATTTGTACACATACCTTCTGCAAAGAGATTAACACCCTCCTACAGGCAGATAGCCACCACCTATCCTGGCAGAAAACGGAATAACCGTTGGTCAATTCATAAGGATTAAGAAAAACTGATGAGTTGCAGAAAGAAGAAAGAAATCTGTATGCGATATTCGCATAAAAAGATCCGATATGCAAAACTTAAAGCTGCTACACTAAGCAGGAAAAGCTTACTCCTCAAGGATTCCAACATCACAACAGGAAAACAGCCAGAACCCGGTCCTGTAAGACTGATAACTACGTATGGGGCTCAATGGGGAACTGTGTGTGAAGTCTTTGAAAAACACTGGGGAATATTAACCAATATTGGTTGATCTAGTGGGCAATAGCCCTAAGATGGTGGCACGTAGATCCAAAAATCTGGGGAATATCCTCATGCATTCCGAGTTTATTAGACAGCCAAGCCACACGTGGCTGTCTGAGTACCCTCGATTCAAGGGGATGTTCCCATGTACAAAATGTCAAATATGCCCCTTTGTAGACAGAACAAAACATGTTCAAAGACGCCATGGGACAGAATGAGTATGAAATCAGTGATTTGATTAACTGCTCTACAACCAGGGTAATCTACATGATTACCTGTCCGTGTCCCAAGATGTATATCGGCAAAACCAAAAGACCACTAAAAGTGAGAATAGGAGAGCATCTCAGGGATATTAGGAAGGAAAAGAGAGAAACACAGAAAAAGATCAGGAAAAAACGGTAGCAAAACGCACCACATCATCAAGGAAAAACTGATGGACTGAAGGTGAAGGGGATATATGTCCTTAAACTACCAGCAAAAGGGGGGGATTTCAACCGTATCCTTCTACAAAAAGAAAAGTGGTGGATACTTATGTTGGAATCCCTCAAGCCCGTGGGGTTGAATACTGACCTAAACCTGCAGCCATTATTTTCCCCTTCCTACCATTAGTCTTAACACTAATTTTATTTTATTCTATCTTTATGGGTTTCTTCCTATATCCTTTCATCCTGAATATTGGTGTCCCCCTCCCTCCTCTTTTCCTTCCCCCTCCTCATGTCTATGTCCCCTTCTTTTGTTTTGCTAGCCCAAGCACTACTACTGATCGCACTAGAAAAACAGATGTTTATGGAAGTTCCTGTTTTATGTTGTATATTTAAACCATTAAGTATATCCAATAGCTTAGTCTTGGTTCTTAGATCAGAAGTCTTTTGGGTGCTGAATCGGGGCTTCTCCCCCCCCCCCTCTTTCTCTCCCCATCTATTTTCTCACTCTGTTTTCTCTTTTCTTCTTCTTTACCTTTGTTTTTAGCATTGTATCTTCCTTGGCGGGTCAGATCCAGGCCTTAAGGGTCAGAGTGACTCCCGATAACCCTTGATTAGTACGTTTATTAAGGATCATTGTCAGTCTGAATTGGCTTGAGAAGTTCCCGTGTGGTCTGGGGAGTTGTGCCCCCCCCCAATATGTAGATGGGGGGAAGGCTCTTTTAGCTGGGCGGTTCACTTTCTCTGATCTGGGATGCAAGGAGGGGCAGCGGACTTTTGTAGGACAACTAGGGGTGCTCTTGGGTTCCAGTCCATGCTTAAGTTTGTTTATTGTTCATTAATGTTGTGCCGGAAGGCCCCTGGATGTCATGACTCTGAGTGTATTAATCCCATGTGCTGTTTTTTAGACTGTACAATGTCAAGTTGAGTTTTATTGTTGGTATATATTTTTGTATGACAAAACTTTAATAAAAACACTTGAAACATAAGTATATCCAATAATAGTATGAAATCAGGTAAGCTTCTTGTCCCATCTAGCCCCATATAAAATTTAGCAAACGCTACTGATTCATAAACAAAATTACCCATCTGCTGAACATTTTCCAAAAAAACTGTATGGAGTAATTCGCTGCTCCCACCATGAAAGCATAAGTCGACAATGAATGTAAATGGCTTTTTTAGATTTTTTTGGCAAAGTCTAATCTGGCTTTTCTATTCTTGAGGTTAATGAATGGTTTGTACTTTGTGGTTAACCCTTTGTATTTGCTCTTGTGAAGTCTTCTCTTGATTGTAGAATTTAACAATGATACGCCCACCTCCTGGAGAGTGTCTTTCACTTGTCTGGATGTTGTGAATGGGAGGATCTTGCGATCATCCACCACTGTTGTCTTCAGTGGGCGTCCAGGCCTTTTTATGTTGCTGAGCTCACCAGTGTGTTCTTCTTTCCTCTGAATATTCCAAACTGTTGATTTGGCCACTCCTAATGTTGCTGCTATCTCTCTTTTGTAGTTGTTTTGTTTTTGAAGCCTTACAATGGTTTGTTTCACTTGCATGGACATCACCTTTGGACATCACGCATGATGTAGGTTCACAATAATAGATTCCAAATGAATGTACCACACTTAGAATCAACGCCAGACCTTTAACCTGCTTAATTAATGAAGAAATAACAAAGGATTAGCCCACACCTGGCCATGAAACAGTTTTTGATTCAACTGTTTAATTACTTTTGGGCCCTTGAAAAAGGGGGATGGCTATTCTTAAGAGCTGTCATTCCTAAACCCTTCCCCCAGTTTGGATGTACATACCCTCAAATTAAACCTGAGAGTGTGCACTTTCAGCCCATATCCATTATAACTATAGCTTGAATATGTTTTGGTAAATACCTTACAAAAATAATTGTGCCTGTGTCCAAATATATACGGACCTAACTGTAAGGCCCCGTACTCACGACCAAACATGTCTGCTGAAACTGGTCCGCGGACCAGTTTCAGCAGACATGTTTGGCCGTGTGTTGGCCGAGCGGACCATTTTCGGGCGGATCGGACAGGTTTCCAGTGGACAACTGTTTCCTGGACTTGCTTTAAAACAGTCCGCTGGAAACCTGTCCGCCCGGACATGTACGGTCGTCTGTACAGACCTACCGTACATGTCCTGCCGCCCGCCATCCCTCGCATGCGTCGAATGACTTCGACGCATGCGTGGAAGCATTTTAAAGGCAGGCCGCCCACGTCGCCGCGTCATTGTCGCGCGGACCTCTGTTCGATGGTGTGTGCAGCCATCGAACAGAAGTCCCCGGGCAGACATGTCCGATGAAAACGGTCCGCGGACCGGTTTCATCGGAAATGTCTGCTCGTGAGTACTCGGCCTAAGGGGACATGAGGATTCTGCCTTCGGGCGTAGTGTGCTGCAGGCAGCGATCTAGGGCTTCTTGTCCATTAACGGCCTGCTTGGATCTGTGTCTCCCACTCTTCATTGAGCATTGATCTGGGACATCCCACTATGTAATGAATAGAGGCTCTGTGTCCCATGGTGCACGATAAAGAAAATAGGATTTTTAAAGGGGAGTTCCAGCCGGTTTTTATGTTTATTAAAAGTCAGCAGCTACAAAAAGTGTAGCTGCTGGCTTTTAATAAACATACACTTACCTGTTCCACGGTCCAGCAACGCACCACCCCGAAACTTCGCTCCTCCCCCCCTTCTCCTGTGGGCACCCGGCCGTGACAGCTTTCGGCTTCACGGCCGGGCACTCACTGCGCATGCGCGAACGGCGCAGGGCTCCCTGAGTGAACAGGCGATCACCTGGGACCTGTCATGTGTCCCAGGTGATCGCCTACAGGGAGGGGCCGCCATAGGCGATATGAAGTATCGCCTAAGCGGTCCCTGGGCAGAAGGAGGAAGTGGGACAGGAAGTCCCACTCCTACTGAAGCCCCCATCCCCCCCCCCCAAAAAAATGACATGCCAAATGTGGCATGTAAGGGGGTGAGGAGTGGATTAAGCGGAAGTTCCACTTTTGGGTGGAACTCCACTTTAATAACAGCTTACCTGTAAAAAAAAAATCTTGGAGTACACCATGGGACACAGAGGTCCCCCCTTCTTATGGGAACCTTACTTCTTTGATACAAAACTGAGGTACTTTCCTTAGCGGAGGGGTCATATGGAGGGGAACTTATCTTCATTGGTTGTGCCAGTGTCCAATTACCTCTGGTGACCATACAACCCAATGAATAGAGGCTCTGTGCCCGTGGTGTATTAAAAAAAAAAGGATTTTACAGGAAAAGCTGTTATTAAAAATCCTATTATTGCCTCATATTGTGAGCTAATACGTTTTTATCTTACATATTTCATACCTCAATACATTGTTATATTTCAATCAGTATCCATTATTGCCCCCTGCAGCTTAAGTAGCCGTCTTTTCTACATTGCGTTTTCATCTGTCGATCTCCCTAACTGATTTGTATGCAGCTAGTTTTTGGCTACCGCAGCAACACCCGATATGGGCGGGTGGCATTGGATCTGTTGTAACCTTTTTCTCAGGTAAGTATTTCGTGAGGGACCCGTCTTCCTCTTCTTGTTTTATATCTGTGAGGTAACATGTCTGCAGGACTGAAGCAGACCCACTGAGGTCTATTTACTAGCTAGAAGGCATAAAAACGTTGCTGGAATTTTGTTTCGGACTGTGTTTCTTACCCCCTGCACAGAATTCCTTTTGTTTGCTGTACATGCTGACCAATAAACATGGGCAGGAAGCCCTTTGAGTACATAGCTGAAGCTTTAAGTCAGAGGAATCTCCCTGCTCCCAAATGTATGACCTAATCAAGGCCCATTCGATAGTCGGGTAGACTCTCCCTTACTCATCCAATACTTTGATGGGGTGCTGCATCTGAGACTGTTATGCCGCGTACACACCATCACTTTATGTGATGAAAAAAAACGACACTTTCTGTGAAGTAAAAAATGACGTTTTTGAAACTTCATTTTTCAAAGACGAAGTTGCCTACACACCATCGTTTTCTCACAATGTTCTAGCAAAGCGAGGTTACGTTCACCACGTTTTTCCATTGAAGCTTGCTTCATAAGTAGCTTCTGGGCATGCGTGGATGAAAAAACGTCTTAGAAAACGACGTTTTTTGCTACACACGGTCAATTTCTGTGAAGTAAAAAGTGCACTTTTGAAAAACGACACATAAAATTGAAGCATGCTTCAATTTTTTTTGGTCGTTTTTTACAAGACATAAAACAACGTTTTCCCCCACACACAGTCAATTAAAGTGACGTTTTTAAAAACGTCATTTTTTTTCATCACATAAAGTGATGGTGTGTACGCGGCATTAGGAGAGCCAAGACTCTCTAGGTGAGGTTTATTACTTGCTCTGGATTTCCTTTCCAGCTCCAGATGAGATCTTTTTGCAGTCTAGCATGGGTAAACACTGAGCTATAAAGACATGCACTCTAAGGGCTATCTCTTCAGCCAGGAAGTTTGTCAAGATCAAAGCTTTAGGCTAGGAAGGATCTCTTTGGTGACTTACAGCTCCAGGTGGGGTCCCCTTTCAGTCCAGTTGGAGTAGGGATTGAGCCATGATGTCAATCTCTCTAGGGCTACATTCTCCCCAGGAAGCTTGGCCAGAATCAGGGCCTTTAACGCCCCTTGACAGCTTGCTGCTCCAGATGGAATCTCTTTCTGTCCAGTTTTGTCTGTCATGAAGGCAGCCTTTCTATGGGGTTTTTGTCCTCAGTCAGGAGGTTTACCAGGATCTGCACATGTGCCCAGAGGGATCCTTTTGGCTTTCTGACCAGTACAGGTAGTGTTTATATCCATACTGGGTGGCAGTCTGAGGTTGCTTCGGGAATTCTATGAGAGCAAAGGATTTGTTCCTCCCATATGCAGGACAACCAAGAATAACTGGTTCCATGCCCTGTATTTTGGGATACTTCGAGCATGCTCTCAAGTTACAGCTTTGCTCAGAGTTTTAGTACATATTTGTCACTCTCTCTAGCAAAATCAGCGGGGTGGATCTGTCATCTAATTTTTTTTCTGGATGGGTCATTCCAGCTAGCTATTAAGCTTATAAAGCTTGGTTCCTACAGAAGCAGACACCACACACTCATCCAGGAGTGTGTAAGCTTTGTGGGCTCCCTGTGAATAGGGGGCAGTAATAGTTGTAGGAGGATGACATGTCTTCCATTAAAGCTGTTCTGTCTCATTGTGGGGTATAACTTCCTTATGCATTTAATATCTATCTATAGGGTTTCTGTTGGCTATAATTGAAACCCTACTTTTCCGACATCCCACCCTTGTTTTTTGGGCTAGTTAGTTCCCAAACGTATGCTGCTGTGGAAGTCTGTCAGAAAAATGGAAAATTTATTATCAAATACTTACCATACTTTATCTTTCCTTAAGGACTTTGTGGCAGAGGGAGTTCCCTCCCAGAGTCATGAGTAGGCTAAGTACGGAACGCGGCCTCTGGCTCAGTCTGAAAATTTAGAGGAGTGGGGTCCTATGGGGTAGGACCAAACATATGCTGCCATGGAGTCTTTCAGGAAAGGAAATTACTCTAAGTATTTGATAGTACATTTTCAGTTTTCCCTATTTCATTCCATTTTATTACACATAACCTAATTTCTGAATGTATTTGTTTTGGTTTCTTTGTTTGTATGGATTGCATGGGTTGTTACCGACATATGGTTAAAATGATTGTCAATAGCACTTTTAGAAATATATTTACCTAGAAAAATGATGACATGTTCAATACTTTTTTTCCGTGTGTGTATATATATATATATATGTGTGTGTATATTAAATAAAAACTCTGGGCCAGATTCTGGTACAATTGCGGCAGCGCAACGTAACCCGTTTACGTTACACCGCCGCAAGTTTTCAGTGTAAGTGCCTGATCCACAAAGCACTTACCTGTAAACTTGCGGCGGTGTATCGTAAACACGTCCGGCGCAAGCCCGCCCAATTCAAATGGGGCGTGTACCATTTAAATTAGGAGCGCTCCCGCGCCGGACGTACTGCGCATGCTCAGTTTTGAAATTCCTGCCGTGCTTTGCGCGATGTGACGTAATTTTTTAGAACGGCGACGTGCATAGCATCCATTCGTATTCCCGGACGTCTTACGCCAAAACAAAAAAAAATTGAAATTCGACCCGGGAACGACGGCCATACTTTAACATGGCTCGACTAAAGTTAAGCCATGTTAAAGCAGATGTAACTTTGCGATGGGAAAAAAATACTAGCGACGATGTAACGAACGCGAAAACCTTAGTGGATCGCCGTAAATCCTCATTTGCATACCCGACGCTGGAATACGACGCAAAATCCCCCCAGCGGCGGCCGAAGTATTGCATCCTAAGATCCGACAGTGTAAGTCAATTACACCTGTCGGATCTTAGGGCTAGCTATGCGGAATTGATTCTATGAATCGATACGACAAGAGATACGACGGTGTATCAGGAGATACGCCGTCGTATCTCTTCTCTGAATCTGGCCCTCTGACCTTACCATATGTGTCGTCACGTTCCTTCCTATTGTTGTTTGGCTAACACTGGTTTTAACAAGTACCAGTTAAGACTCTTCAATAAGATAGGCATGTACAGTACATTGGTGCAAGACAAAAGACCTTTTGAGCTCACTCAGGACTTCAAGGTGCAAAGTACCTGAGGAAGAGGACTATCACTTCAGGGAATTTTGAATGAAATTAAAGGCTCCCCTGGATTGGAATGATGCTGTATTTTTCTATTTTATCATCTATACTAAATCTTTAAACCAAGCTAAGTAAATTCATTTTATTATTATACGTTTGTGTTGTTTTATTTACTGCAACACATGCAGTATACATATCGGAAAGGTTAAACAAAGAAATTCTAAAAAATCATTGTATTCTGTTTTTTATGTAGATTTTATACAACATAAAAAAAGTTTTTTGGAATTGGGGTTGTAATAGCAACCAATCAGGGAACAATGAATGTAAAGTTAGAATAGGTCTCTACTGGGCCACCATTCCAAACAGTTTGAATTTTTTTCCTCCAGTTTGAATGAATCAGCCCCTGTAGGATCCATACATATATATTGCTAGGGATTACTATACAAATTCTTCATGTACAACTTACTTATTGATAGCATGTGAATGTACAATCCAATGAAATCTCTTTGTCTGTATGTAGTGCATTTAGTGGGATAAATATTAGATATTTTATGTGCTGGATGCGGTCCACTGCTCCCTTGTGTTTTCTTTGGCAGGCATTGGTTAAAATGTCATTCTATATTTTTTACAAGCGTAAAATACTTACTTTAATGTATCCCATTCTGAACAGCATTTCTACAAATGTTCTCCCCTTAGCATCAACTGCTCCATGATGGTAACCAATGCCTCTCTTAGAGAGTGGTATAAGAGCAGATGCGTCCCTTGAGAATGTCACTCTTCTATACAGGTTTTCCAATGTCTGCAAAAAAGTGACATTTACATATAAGCTTAAAACAACACTGACAAAGCAATTTGATTAGTAATCTTATGAAAGCCATACCTTCTCATCCGCAGCCATTTCATCAACATAGGTACAGTCTGGGGGTGTTTCTTTGAGCTTCTCAATTTTCTGCTTTAATATTTTGTAATTCTCCAGCAGAGTGATCTGAGACTCCTGGTTCCTTGTAGTTCTGTGAAAAAAGATCAGAGACCAGGCAAATTAAAATTGTAATTAATGGCCCGGATTCAGGTAGAATTGCCCATAATTTACGGAGGCGCAGGGCAACGTTTTTGCCCTGCGCCCCCGCAAATTTGCTCCGCTTCCCTTGATTCACGGAGCAGAAGCTCCGTAAATTGCGCGGGCGCGCCGGCAAAATGCCCGGCGCAAGAGCACGCAATTTAAATGATCCCGTAGGGGGCGGGAATCATTTAAATTAGGCGCGTTCCCGCGCCGATCGTAGAGCGCATGCTCCGTCGGGAAACTTTCCCGACGTGCATTGCGGCAAATGATGTCGCAAGGACGTCATTTGCTTCAAAGTGAACGTGAATGGCGTCCAGCGCCATTCACGATTCACTTACGCAAACTACGTAAAATTCTAATTTCGCAACGACGGGTATACGTAACATGGGCTGCCCCTGCTAATAGCAGGGGCAGCCTTGCGCGAAAACCGCTGTACGTAAACAACGTAAATTGCATACGCAGGGCTCGCGCAACGTTGTGAATCGGTGTTAGTATGCAATTTGCATACTATACACTGAGCACAACGGGAACGCCACCTAGCGGCCACCGCAAGAATGCAGCCTAAGATATGCGGGCATAAGAGCCTTATGCCGCGCAGATCTTAGGCTGCACTCGGCGTAACGAGGTTCCTGAATCAGGAGCACTCGTTACGCCGGGGCAAGTAAGCAATTGCGCTGTGTAACCTATGGTTACACAGGCGCAATTGCTTCTTGAATCTACCCCATTGTATTTACTCTAGTAAAGAAACCATTGAGCAGAGGCGGCTCTAGGCTTTGTGAGGCCTTAGGCAAAACTTAGACATGAGGCCTCATTCATGCCCATAATGGGAAAAATAATTAAAGCGAAAAAATAATGAACTATGAATTCAGTTTCTAAAATGTTTTCTTACCAATTACTCTCCAATCAAATATAATTCAACATAGGGTATGTGTGTGTATATATACAGTACAGACCAAAAGTTTGGACACACCTTCTCATTCAAAGAGTTTTCTTTATTTTCAGGACTATGAAAATTGTAGATTCGCACTGAAGGCATTAAAACTAAGAATTAACACATGTGGAATTATACATAACAAAAAAGTGTGAAACAACTGAAAATAGATTTCATATTCTAGGTTCTTCAAAGTAGCCACCTTTTGCAGCAGACACTTCTCTAGAACTGGTAAGAGGAGACTGTGTGAATCAGGCCTTCATGGTAGAATATCTGCTAGGAAACCACTGCTAAAGAAAGGCAACAAGCAGAAGAGACTTGTTTGGGCTAAAGAACACAAGGAATGGACATTAGACCAGTGGAAATCTGTGCTTTGGTCTGATGAGTCCAAACTTGAGATCTTTGGTTCCAACCCCCGTGTCTTTGTGCGATGCAGAAAAGGTGAACGGATGGACTCTACATGCCTGGTTCCCACCGTGAAGCATGGAGGAGGAGGTGTGATGGTGTGGGGGTGCTTTGCTGGTGACACTGTTGGGGATTTATTCAAAATTGAAGGCATACTGAACCAGCATGGCTACCACAGCATCTTGCAGCGGCATGCTATTCCATCCGGTTTGCGTTTAGTTGGACCATCATTTATTTTTCAACAGGACAATGACCCCAAACACACCTCCAGGCTGTGTAAGGGCTATTTGACCAAGGAGGAGAGTGATGGGGTGCTGCGCCAGGTGACTACCTCTTGAAGCTCATCAAGAGAATGCCAAGAGTGTGCAAAGCAGTAATCAAAGCAAAATGTGGCTACTTTGAAGAACCTAGAATATGAAATATATTTTATTTCTTTTTATATTTAGTTTTGATGCCTTCAGTGTGAATCTACAATTTTCATAGTCATGAAAATAAAGAAAACTCTTTGAATGAGAAGGTGTGTCCAAACTTTTGGTCTGTACTGTGTATATATATATATATAAAACATTTCTCCATTTACATGAATATCAGGTTAATATAACCCAACACAGAGTTCCCCCTTACATCAGAGTCTGTAGGATTCCCCCTTACAGTGCAAGAGAAAATTTGATGTAAAAGGGAATGCTGCAGATCATGATTTAAGAGGGAATGCTGCAGACTGGTGTAAAGAGGAGCTCTGATGTAAGGTGGGCTCTGGTGACAGCATTCTCCTTTACATCAGAGCTCCCCTTTACATCAGGGTCCACAGAGTTTCAACTTGCATCTAAAATGGGAACTCTGATGACTACAGACCACCTTACAGAGTGAATGCACTAAGGTAAGGGGGGTACTAATATCAGGGGGACCTTTTAAATCAGTGTCTCTTTACCTTACTGTCTTCACTCTCCCCTTACATCAGTGATCCCCCTCAGACTGGCCTTGCAGCGCTGTCACTGACTTCCTCTCAGGTGCACCTTGCAAGGCTCAGTCAGACGGTCCTTTCTAGGCTCCAGCTTGGTGGCTCTGGTTTCATCCTATATTATCTAAGGCGGAGTTGGCATGGTTAGGTTTTTTTTTTTTTCAACTGGTGTGTGGAAGAAAAGATAAATTAACTGATTCACCCCATCCACACAAACAGGCCCGGACTGGGACAAAAAATAGGCCCGGGCATTTAAGACTGAGCAGCCCATTTTTCCAGGAACCGGGGGGTGGGGGGGTGCTTTGTTGGTTTCGTTAGGCATTCGTGGGGGGTGGCTGGTGTCGGTGTCCTCCACACTGTAATGTAGTGCCCCTTTACAGATAGGCCCCTTTATATTACAGTGTCCCTGCAATTATCCCCTCCTTTTACTCTCTGCTCACAGTGCAGATCTCCAGCTCCTCCTACCCCCTTACATCAGAGTCCGCACAGAGCCCCCTTATATCAGGGGCTGCACAGAGCCCCTTTACATCAGAGTCCCCACAGACCCCCCTTACATCAGAGTCCCCACATACCCCCCTTACATCAGAGTCCCCACAGACCCCCCTTACATCAGAGTGCCCACAGACCCTCCTTACATCAGAGTGCCCACAGACCCTCCTTACATCAGAGTCTGCACAGAGCCCCTTTACATCAGAGTCCGCACAGAGCCCCTTTACATCAGAGTCCACACAGGGCCCCTTTACATCAGAGTCCGCACAGGGCCCCTTTACATCAGAGTCCGCACAGAGCCCCTTTACATCAGAGTCCACACAGGGCCCCTTTACATCAGAGTCCGCACAGGGCCCCTTTACATCAGTGGCTGCACAGAGCCCCCTTACATCAGACTCCGCACAGAGCCCCCTTACATCAGAGCCCCCTTACATCAGAGTCCACACAGAGCCCCTTACAACAGAGGACGCACAGTGCTTCCTTACATCAGAGTCCACACAGAGCCCCCTTACATCAGACCCCTCTTACATCAGAGTCCGCACAGAGCCCTCTTACATCAGAGGACACACAGAGCCCCCCTACATCAGAGCCCCCTACATCAGAGTCCGCACAGCGCCCCCCTACATCAGAGTCCACACAGAGCCCCCCTACATCAGAGTCCGCACAGAGCCCCCCTACATCAGAGTCCGCACAGAGCCCCCCTACATCAGAGTCCGCACAGAGCCCCCTACATCAGAGTCCGCACAGAGCCCCCCTACATCAAAATCCACATAGAGCCCCCTTAGTGTCTGCAGAATTTCCACTTACTGTAAGGGGGAGCTCTGGTGGTGTTCTGAGAACAATAAGGAGGCAGGAGAGAGGGTGATCTTACTCACCCCAGGATGGAGGCTCAGGCACAGGCTGTCTGTAGCATTAAATCTTCCTTCCTTGAAGTTCCTTCACATCTCCCCGAGTGTGTAGGCGGGGCTAACTCAGAAGTAGAGGGGCGGGGAGGAGGAGCAGTCGGTCCGAGGAGAGCTGAGAGTGGAAGTGTTCGCTCGCTCTGAGGCTGAGCTGTGTGTGTGACAGCTCAGCCCATGCAGGCTGCAACCGTCGCTAGTAGTTCCACCGGAGAAGGCAGGTATGGCCACGTGGCGGTAGGTGAGCGGCGGCCACGGCCTGTGTTAACCCTGTCCAGGCCACAGTCTCCGCTTACCTTCCGCAGTGTGGCCTGGACATCAACAGGCCTATAGAGTGGGTGGCACCGGCCTACCATGTCCGGGCCCACCGGGCATATTCCCGGTCTGCCCTATGGCCAGTCTGGGTCTGCACACAAATGACACAGCTAGAGAAATCCCCCCAATGTCAGAATATACTGATCAGTCTGCAACCATTTGGCTTTGGCCGCTGATTAAAGGAAAGCTTTCTAGCATGGCCGTTCGACAGAAGTTGATCTACTGATTGATTTCTGTTGAACAGAAAGTGGGCAAGTCAGACACAGACTGAAATGTGTCTGGTCCCTAGTGAACTGGTCGATTTTTTGTTTGTGTGTGCCCAGATTAAAGGGGTTGTAAAACCTCATTATGGTGAAAAAACTTTTGCCAGTGACCTGTCCCCCAGCCCCCCTGTTTTACTTACCTGAGCACTAAATTTCCCTCAGTGGAGTCCCGGGTCCTGGCTGTTGATTGGATAGATTGATAGCAGCACAGCCATTGGCTCCCGCTGCTGTCAATCAAATCCAATGATGTGCCTGAGGAGTGGGGCAGGCAATCATGTCTATGAATGCAAATGCTCGACTCGGGAGCATGCCCGCAAGGTAACCCCTCGGGAGAGCACTTCTCCTAGGGGGGTTATCTGATGCAGGCAGGAGCCGCCGAGGGACCCCAGAAGAGGAGCCTCTAATTCCAGTAGAGTGAGTAGACCCTCACAAAACATGCCTTTAGTAAATGTTCAGTGAAGTTTTATGATCCTGGGAAGTAGTGTAGTTGTGGTCTGTGATCTTATCAGAGTTGCAGGATACTGATATAATCTACCAGTAATCTGCAAGCACTGATTGCAGACTGTCACACACACACACACACACACACACACACACGGGACGTTTTACAACTCTGGTATTTCTGACACTAATCCAGCTTGTTCTGAAAATAGATTAGCACCTCACCTTACTAGCAGCTTGTGAGCTGGTCTGGGGACTCCTGGGCTGGACAGTGATCGGTGCTGCAGAGTGTGCAGAGTGATGAACTTTCTCTGGCTGCTCCGCCCACCTCTGCTGCTGCTCACACTGTACAAGCTCCGACCCAGCCAGGCAAACTGGCTGTGAGAATCGTCCATCTATATGGGCATTTGTATGGCTGTAGCTACAGAGAGGAGGCACGGTGTACACAACCTCATCTCAGGCCATTTCTTCTGCACTGAATAAGCACAGTGCAGCTCGCAATCCAGCCCCCTCTTCCAGCACTGGTGTTGGCTTTCAGAGAAGCCGGCTAGGAGGCAGTAGAGGTCATGAGCTGTTTTCTGTGTGAGGAGGATTTTACAGCCGGCACGGCTGGAACTTTTACATGCTTACCCCGCCAGCCTCGGGACACTGACCAGGCACATTCCCTCTCACACATTCGGCAAAGTAGGCGGGTGCGAGGCCTTAGGCCACCGCCTACTTTGCCTAATTAGAGAGCCGCCTCTGTGCATGAGGCTAAAATTTGCCAATTCCTCATTTGTAAAAAGCTGTAGAAGCAATCTTCACGGAAATACTTGAAGATTGCTTCTACAGCTTTTTACAAATGAGGAATTGGCAAATTTTAGCCTCATGCCCCAAAGTGAGTCTACAAAGAACATTTGTGAGTACCAGATTTTATTATTTTTAATGAAGATCGCAATGTTTGTTCCATATCATTATTCTTGCTTAGTAAAAGTTCAATAATATATTACTGAGTTTGATCCTTTGACTGTTTTTTAAGATAAACAGTTACATGAAAAGAAAATGCAATACAGTAAGATAATTGTACAGCATACTAAAACATTGTTATCAGTAATTTTTTATAGTTTGAAGATATTCCTATCCAAATCATGTCCAATCAACTGAATTTACCACAGGTAGGCTCCAATCAAGTTGTAGAAACATCTCAAGGATGATCAGTGGAAACAGGAAGGTTGTGAATACTTATGTACATGTGATTTATTTTTCGTTTTTTATTTTTAATAAACTTTATTTCTGTCATTATGGGGTATTGCTAGTAGAATTTTGAGGAAAATAATTAATTTAATCCATTTTGGAATAAGGCTGTAATGTAACAAAAAGTGAAGCACTGTGAATACTTTCCGGATGCACTGTATTTTCCTTAATTTTATAACCTATTGTAGATAACATAAAGCTGGTTGCTGTGGGTGTTGGAAGATAGGTCTTTTTTATAGTTACTTTTAACAATGAGACTAAAGGGGCTTAATTATGAAGAGCAACGTAAAGGAGAAATACGGGGCCAGATCCTCAAAAGAGATACGGCGGAGTAACTGCTGTTACTCCGTCGTATCCCTGGTCCTAACTATGGAACTGATCCACAGACTCAGTTTCCCATAGTTAGGACGAAGATCCGACATGTGTAATTGAATTACACTGTCGGATCTTAAGGATGCAATTCTAGGCCGGCCGCTAGGTGGCGAGGCCATTGCGGCCGGCGTAGAATATGCAAATGACCAGTTACGGCGATCCACAAACTTTCCGACGGGCCCGTCGCTCTAAATCTACGTCGTTTACGTCGAGTTCCGCCGCGTAAAACTAGGGCTAAGCCCTAGTTGTCTTAAGCCATGTTAAGTATGGCCGTCGTTCCCGCGTCGAATTTTAAATTCTACGTCGTTTGCGTAAGACGTCCGTGAATGGCGCTGGACGCCATATACGTTAACGTCTAAGCAAATGACGTCGGAGCGACGTCAGTTAGCGCAATGCACGTCGGGTAATTTACCCGACGGAGCATGCGCAGTACGTCCGGCGCGGGAGCGCGCCTAATTTAAATGGGACTCGCCCATTTGAATAGGAACGCCTTGCGCCGGACGGATTTAAGTTACAGCGCCGCAAAATTCCAGGTAAGTGCTTTGTGGATCGGCACCTAACTTGGGAATTTTGCGGCGGAGTAACTTAAATCAGAAAAGTTACGTTGCGCCGCGGCTTTGTGGATAACCCCCACGGTCACAAGAGTGCACTTAGTTCTGCACTCATGTGACCAGTTTCAGCCCACATCGGTCTAAAGCCCATTGTTCGCTGACATCACAGAGCCAGTTCAGGCCCTGCAGGGATCCTGACAATAATATCATATCTACCCAGATTTCTTAGGCCTTGTTCACACGACCGAACATGTCCACTGAAACTGGTCCGTCGGAGTTTTCCGGCCTAGCGGACAGGTTTCCAGCGGACAAAAGTTTCTTAGCATGCTAAGAAACTTGTCCGCTGGAAGCCTGTCCGTCGGACATGTTCGACTGGCCCGAAATCCCGCGCATGCGTCAAAGTAATTCGACGCATGCGTGGAAGCATTGAACTTCCTGGTTCGCGCACGTCGCCGCGTCATCGTCGCCGCCACGTCGCTGCCACGTCACCGCGTTTTCTGTCCGCAGGGAATTTGGTCTGTTGGTGTGTCTCCCAGCAGACATGTCCGATGAAAGCGGTCCACGGACCGTTTTCATCGGACATGTCTGGTCGTGTGTACGAGGCCTTACTGGCAGCTGGCTCAAGCCTCTGAGCACGCCGCTGAAGCTCATGGTAAATGCAACTACACTGCACACTGTATATCTCCAAAAACTCTTTGACATGAGTTTTGAGTGAAGCTACTAGGTGACTCAGTCCAAAATTTTAGTTTGAGGTGGGTTTACTTTCTAGTACTTTGAACTTGCATAATTAAATGTACTTCATATGTACTATCAGTGGCGTAGTGTGGGTTGTCAGCGCCCGGGGCAGGGCAAGAGATTTGTGCCCCTTAACCCACGGATTTTTAGCACTCTCTGAGTCCCTTCCGCTAGTACAGTAGTACTGACCAACCTGATTTCTACACTGACCTACCTGACCACTATAAAAGATAGATGAAGGATGGATGGCCGCACTCCGAAAACCGTACAGGTTGTCTTTTATTAAATGAACAGCAAATACATCACCAGATCAATAAGCACTGATTGAATAAGCACTGATTTTGTGCGAAACTTCGGCTGTTCCCCTGTTCCTGTTGTTTTGATCTGGTGATGTATTTGCTGTTCATTTAATAAAAGACAACCTGTACGGTTTTTGGAGTGCGGCCATCCATCCTTCATCTATCTTTTATGCTTGCCTAGTGCACCGCCAGCACCCTTGGAATCCTGTAACAGTGTGTGACCGTATAGTAGACCCACCTGGAGCGGTGACTTTCTTTCTTCTACCTGACCACTATACTAACCTACCTGATTCCTACAATGACCTATATGATTGTTATACTGACCACTACACTGACCTATATGATAGTTATAATGACCACTACACTGACCTACCCGATTGCTATACTGACCACCACACTGACTTACCTGATTGCTATACTGACCACTACACTGACCTACCTGATTCCTATACTAACCACTACACTGACCCACCTGATCCCTACACTGTCCACTACACACATTATTATTGCTCACCGATTGGTTGCTAGACGATACTGCACATAATTAATGCTTAGCCATTGTTTACTAGAGGTTACTGCACATCATTACTACAAACTGATAGAGGTTGATGGTTGATAGAGGTTACGGTAAATTATTATTGCTTTCCGATTACTTGCTAGAGATTACAGTAGATCATTACTGTTCACTGATTGGTTGCTGAAGGTTACTGCACATCATTACTACTCACTGGTTGCTAGAGGTTACTGCACATTATTAATGAAGGAAGTGCGCTGTGTGTGACTTGCAGGGTGGGGGCGGTGCACCGTGTGTGGCTTGCAGGGTTGAGAGCGGTGCGAAATGTGTGGCTTGCAGGATTGAGGGTGGTGTGCCGTGTGTGGCTTGCAGGGTTTACCAGGGTGCGCCATGTGTAGCGTGCAGGGTTGACGGGGGTGCCATCTGTGTGTCGTGCAGGGTTGACGAGGGTGCACCATGTGTGGCATGCAGGGTTGACAAGGGTGCACCGTGTATGTCATGCAGGGTTGACGGGGGTGCGCTGTGTGGGGCGTGCAGGGTTGAGGGGGGGTGCACCGTGTGTGGGGTGCAGGGTGAAGGGGGTAGCGCTGTACGCAGGGTTGAGGGGGGTGCGTAGTGTACATCCCCCCAATACGAAGCTCTCTTTCCAACAGATTCCAGTTCAGAGCTCAGCCCCAGCCCCCCCCCCCTCCGTCTGCAGCTGCCGGTAAGGAGGGGTGGTCTGTGTGGATGATGCATCATCCTCTTCCTCCTGGCCCCGGTTTCCTCCAGTCCTGGGGTGGTCGGTGCAGGGTCAGAGTGACACTGACAGGCAGGCCTCAGGAGAAGCGGCAGTGGTGGGAAGTCCAGGCTGTGGGGCGGGCTAAGTGGAGACGGGCAGCATGTCACACGCCAGGATCCAGGACCTTGTGTGTGGGGAGTGGGATGTGATGGAAAGGATGCATCGTGAGTCGCCTGCCCTCCTCCTTCCCCCCCAGTCTCCATACAGTCACAATCCCTGAGATCGTCAAGGATGGTCTTCAGTGTACATTTGCTCACTGCTGTGTCAGTGTCACCGCTGGAGCCTAATCCGGGACTGCACCGCAACTTTCTCATAGCGAAGCGGAAGAGCTCACAGTCTCCTAGAGCTGCAGGTAACCTGCCGCTGCACCCCTCTAAATTTTGCATCCTGGGCAACCCCCCCCTGCCCCCCCCATGCTATGCCACTGTGTACTATATACTTTTATATTCTTAAGAATATTTATTTGCATTCGAAGATTTACTTACGCATTTGAACGTTTTGAATCAAACGAGTCACTGCAACTTGGCCTGGGTTCAAAGAAAAAAAATTATGATTATTTTTCCCAACCAAGCTTTTTTATAAAATGATCTTATAAACATATAGATTTATAAACTATAGGTACTTATATAGCGTCGTAAATTTACGCAGCACTTTACATATATATACTGTATATTCACAAAAGTCCCTGTCAAGTCAAGGAGCTTACAATCTAAGATACCTAACAGGGCTTTTTTTCAGGGGGAACTTGGGGGAACTCAGTTCCACCACCTTTGGCTCATATCCTTTGGTGCCTGCTCACCACAACCACTTGTAAACACAGAAGTCTGGTTTCTGTGTTTACAAGTGACAGCTCTGCACTCTGTGTGTAACCCCCTGAACTCTGCACTCTGTATGTAATGCAATCCTGGTATTTAATGCCCCTTTAAGACCCTTCTACTGTTTGTGAAATATGAACAGGGTCGTGGTTGAGTTCCTGCACCTATTTTCTGAGAAAAAAAACTCTGCCTAACATACATCCATACACATACTAGGGCTTAGACAGGATCCAATTAACCTACCAGTATGTGTTTGGAGTTTTGGAGGAAACTGGAGTACCCAGAGGAAACCCACAGAGGCACAGGGAGAACATCCAAACTCCAGGCAGGTAGTGCCATGGTTGGATTTCGGACCAATGACCCTGGTGCTGCTAGGTAGAAGTGCTAACCACTTAGCTACTGTGCTGCCCAATTTATAGACTTATATGGTAATATATACAGGGGTAGATTCAGCAAGCAATTACGCCTGCGTATCCATAGATACGCAGCGTAATTGCTAAGTAGCGCCGGCGTATCAACTTTCTGTATTCAGAAAGCTCGATACGCCGACTGTAGCCTAAGATACGACTGGCATAAGGCTCTTATGCCGTTGTATCTTAGGGTGCATTCTGACGCTGGCCGCTAGGTGGCGTTCCCGTAGTTGTCAGCATAGAGTATGCAAATTGCATACTCACGCCGATTCACAAACGTACGCGCGCCCGGCGGTCGTGTTTTACGTCGTTTGTGTTTGTCGCTTTCGTCGTAAGGCTGCTCCTGCTATTAGGAGGCGCAGCCAATGGTAAGTATGGACATCGTTCCCGCGTCGCGATTTTCGAAATTTACGTTGTTTGCGTAAGTGGATCGTGAATGGCGCTGGACGCCATTTACGTTCACGTCGAAGCAAATGACGTCCTTGCGACGTCATTTACCGCAATGCACGTCGGGAAATTTTCCCGACGGAGCATGCGCAGTACGTTCGGCGCTGGAACGCGCCTAATTTAACCACTTAAGCCCCGGACCAATACGCTGTCTAAAGACCCAAGGTGTTTTTACAATTTGTCACTACGCTGCTTTAACTGGTAATTGCGCGGTCATGCAATGTTGTACCGAAACGAAATTTGCGTCCTTTTCTTCCCACAAATAGAGCTTTCTTTTGATGGTATTTGATTGCCTCAGCGATTTTTATTTTTTGCGATATAAACGGAAAAAGACCGAAAATTTAGAAAAAAAAATATTTTTCTTATAACAAAAAGTAAAAAATATCGAATAAACTAAATTTTACTCAAACATTTAGGCCAAAATGTATTCAGCCACATGTCTTTAGTAAAAAAAAATCGCATTAAGCGTATATTTATTGGTTTTCGCAAAAATTATAGCGTCTACAAACGCCTATCTCATTTCTTGAGGTGCTAAAATGGCAGGGCAGTACAAAACCCCCCCAAATGACCCCATTTTGGAAAGTAGACACCCCAAGGAAACTGCTGAGAGGCATGTTGAGTCCATTGAATATTTTTTTTTTTTGTCCCAAGTGATTGAATAATGACAAAAAAAAAACAATTACAAAAAGTTGTCACTAAATGATATATTGCTCACACATGCCATAGTTATATGTGGAATTGCACCCCAAAATACATTCTGCTGCTTCTCCTGAGTACGGGGATACCACATGTTTGGGACTTTTTGGGAGCCTAGCCGCGTACGGGGCCCCGAAAACCAAGCACCGCCTTCAGCATTTCTAAGGGCACAAATTCTTGATTTCACTCCTCACTACCTATCAAGGTTTCGAAGGCCATAAAATGCCAAAATAGCACAAAACCCCCCCAAATGACCCCATTTTGGAAAGTAGACACCCCAAGCTATTTGCTGAGAGGGATTTCGAGTCCATGGAATATTTTATATTTTGACACAAGTTGCGGGAATATGACAAACTGATTTTTTTTTTGCACAAAGTTGTCACTAAATGATATATTGCTCACACATGCCATAGTTATATGTGGAATTGCACCCCAAAATACATTCTGCTGCTTCTCCTGAGTACGGGGATACCACATGTGTGGGACTTTTTGTGAGCCTAGCCACATACGGGGCCCCGAAAACAAAGCACCGCCTTCAAGATTTCTAAGGGCATACATTTTTGATTTCACTCCTCACTACCTATCACTACCTATCACAGTTTTGAAGGCCATAAAATGCCAAGATGGCACACAACCCCACCAAATGACCCCATTTTGGAAAGAAGACACCCCAAGCTATTTGCTGAGAGGCATGTTGAGTCCATGGAATATTTAATTTTATGGCCCCAAGTGATTGAATAATGACCAAAAAAAATAAATATATATATTTTTACAAAACGTTGTCACTAAATGATATATTTCTCACACATGCCATGGGCATATGTGGAATTACACCCCAAAATACATTCTGCTGCTTCTCCTGAGTACGTGGATACCACATGTGTGGGACTTTTTGGGAGCCTAGCCGCATACGGGGCCCCGAAAACCAAGCACTGCCTTCAAGATTTCTAAGGGCATACATTTTTGATTTCACTCCTCACTACCTATCACAGTTTTGAAGGCCATAAAATGCCAAGATGGCACACAACCCCCCCAAATGACCCCATTTTGGAAAGAAGACACCCCAAGCTATTTGCTGAGAGGCATGTTGAGTCCATGGAATATTTAATTTTTTTGCCCCAAGTCACTGAATAATGACCAAAAAAAAAAAATGACAAAACGTTGTCACTAAATGATATATTTCTCACACATGCCATAGGCATATGTGGAATTACACCCCAAAATACATTCTGCTGCTTCTCCTCAGTACGGGGATACCACATATGTGGGACTTTTTGGGAGCCTAGCCGCGTACGGGGCCCCGAAAACCAAGCACTGCCTTCAAGATTTGTGTGAGTGAAATCAAAAATTTATGTCCTTAGAAATCTTGAAGGTGGTGATTGGTTTTCGGGGTCCCGTACGCGGATAGGCTCCCAAAAAGTCCCACACATGTGGTATCCCCGTACTCAGGAGAAGCAGCAGAATGTATTTTGGGGTGCAATTCCACATATAACTGTGGCATGTGTGAGAAATATATCATTTAGTGACAATGTTTTGTACATTTATTTTTTTTTGGTCATTATTCAATCACTTGGGGCAAAAAAATTAAATATTCCATGGACTCAACATGCCTCTCAGCAAATAGCTTGGGGTGTCTACTTTCCAAAATGGGGTCATTTGGGGGGGGTTTTGTGCTATTTTGGCATTTTATGGCCTTCGAAACTGTGATATGTAGTGGGGAGTGAAATCAAAAATTTGCGCCCTTAGAAATGCTAAGGCGGTGCTTGGTTTTCAGGGTCCCGTACGCGGCTAGGCTCCCAAAAAGTCCCAAACATGTGGTATCCCCGTACTCAGGAGAAGCAGCAGAATGTATTTTGGGGTGCAACTCCACATATAACCATGGCATGTGTAAGCAATATATCATTTAGTGACAATTTTTTTTTTGTCATTATTCAATCACTTTGGACAAAAAAAAAAAAAAAATCAATGGACTCAACATGTCTCTCAGCAGTTTCCTTGGGGTGTCTTCTTTCCAAAATGGGGTCATTTGGGTTTTTGTTGTGCTATTTTGGCATTTTATGGCCTTCGAAACTGTGATAGGTAGTGAGGAGTGAAATCAAAAATTTACACCCTTAGAAAGCCTGAAGGCGGTGATTGGTTTTTGGGGTCCCGTACGCGTCTAGGCTCCCAAAAAGTCTAACACATGTGGTATCCCAGTACTCAGGAGAAGCAGAAGAATGTATTTTGGGGTGTAATTCCACATATGCCCATGGCATGTTTGAGCAATATATCATTTAGTGACAACTTTGCGCAAAAAAAAAAAAAATATATATATATATATATTTATTTTTCCCGCAACTTGGGTCAAAATATAAAATATTCCATGGACTTGAGATGCCTCTCAGCAAATAGCTTGGGGTGTCTACTTTCCAAAATGGGGTCATTTGGGGGGGTTTTGAATTGTCCTGGCATTTTATGCACAACATTTAGAAGCTTATGTCGCACATCACCCACTCTTCTAACCACTTGAAGAAAAAGCCCTTTCTGACACTGTTTGTTTACATAAAAACTTTTTTGCAAGAAAGTTAATTTGAACCCCCAAACATTATATATTTTTTTAAAGCAAAGGCCCTACAGATTAAAATGGTGGGTGTTGCAAATTTTTTTCAAACGCATTTTTTGGGGAAAAAATACACTTTTTTTTATTTTAAAGCACTAAAACACACTATATTGCCCAAATTATTGATGAAATAAAAATTATGATCTTAGGCCGAGTACATGGATACCAAACACGACATACTTTAAAATTGCGCACAAACGCGCAGTGGCGACAAACTACATACATTTTTAAAAGCCTTTAAAAGCCTTTACAGGTTACCACATTAGATTTACAGAGTAGGTCTACTGCTAAAATGACTGCCCTCGATCTGCCCTTCGCGGTGATACCTCACATGCATGGTGCAATTGCTGTTTACATATGAATCCAGAACGACGCTTGCGTTCGCCTTTGCGCAAGAGCAGGGGGGGACAGGAATGCTTTTTTTTTTTTTTTTTTTTTTATATATTTATTTCGCTTTTTTTATTTTATTTGTTAACTGGTCCTTCCATTTTTATTTTTTTTTACCATTTTTATTGTTATCTCAGGGAATGTAAATATCCCTTATGATAGCAATAGTTAGTGACAGGTACTCTTTTTTTTTTTTAAATGGGGTCTATTAGACCCTAGATCTTTCCTCTGCCTTCAAAGCATCTGACCACACCAAGATCGGTGTGTTAAAATGCTTTCCCATATTCTCAATGGCGCCGTTTATATCCGGGGGGGGGGGACATTCCCTCCCACTGAATGTAAAAGCAGTCTAGAGGCTAATTAGCCGCTAGGACTGCTTTTACATGAAAGCCGAACGCTGGCTGAAAAGAATGATACCAAGATGATGCCTAAACCCGCAGGCATCATTCTGGTATAACCATTCAAAGTCCAGCAACATACCAGTACGTTGATGGTTCTTGTTGGACATGTATTGTAATCTTTTTTTTCATGCAGCCTGTTGGCTGAACGAAAAAAAGATTGATCGGTGGGTATGCCCACCATTAGAATACCTCCCTTCATCCACCCACTTCTAATGATGGGCATACATGCACCATTTATATATGCCGAAGCATGGGGGCATCCTCCCGCAAAAAAGTTATGCCGCGTACACGGTCGGACTTTTCTATTCCGCGTACACACGGTCGGACTTTTCTATGCCGTGTACACATGGTCAGACTTTTCCACGGGAAAGCCTCCGTAGGAATGTCAACCGTATGTACGCGGCATTAGGAGCAAAATCGCTCCTCCGCCCCTAATGCCCCCCTGCTTCGGCATATATGCTCTTTTTTGAACTGTGGTGGTGAAATCAGCTCCTACAGCATTGGAGTCACGGCTTTATATATCGTGGGAGCAAACGCTGTTGCTGTCACGCTAAATAAATCCGCGCTGCAACTGAATGGCGTACCTGCTAAGCAAATGATGGTTAACATTAAAACAAAGTAACATTCCAGTATAACAGTAAGATCATACCATACCTGCAAAGCAAATACCTATAAAAAAAACATAGTAAAAAATAAAACATTTTTTAACGCAACCTGTGCCTAAAATATATATATATATATATATATATGCCGAAGCATGGGGGCATCCTCCCGCAAAAAAGTTATGCCGCGTACACGGTCGGACTTTTCTATGCCGCGTACACATGGTCGGACTTTTCTATGCCATGTACACATGGTCAGACTTTTCCACGGGAAAGCCTCCGTAGGAATGTCAACCGTATGTACACGGCATTAGGAGCAAAATCGCTCCTCCGCCCCTAATTCCCCAATGCTTCGGCATATATGCTCTTTTTTTAACTGTGGTGGTAAAATCACCTCCTACAGCACTGGAGTCGCGGCTTTATATATCGTGGGAGCAAACGCTGTTGCTGTCAAGATAAATAAGTTCGCGCAACAGCTGAATGGCGTACCTGAAAACAGTAAAGTAAATTACATACCTGAAAAGCAAGCATGAAAAAACATAACAATAAAACTTTGCAGAATAGAATACAGTAAAAAAGAGAAGAACAATAGAGAGAGAATAGAGAGGGAGAGAACAATAAAACGACAACTATTTTTTTTTTTTTTATTTTTTCCTTTTTTTTTTGTTTTTTAACACTTTTTTTTGTAACGAACTGTTCAACTTTTCGGTTCCAGGTTTGGGTCTCTCAAAATGCGATGGCATCTTGGGAGACCCTCTGTAAGTGTACTTAGCCTGTGTAATGTTTTACCCTACACTAAAAATTAACGTGTGTGTGGAAGCGTTCAAAACATTCCCCAATACAAAGACCAGGATTGCCAGGACAGCGGGGACAAAAATAACGGGTGTCACGCCTAAATCCGCGCTTGCTACAGACACGACATCTTCTTTGGGGGGCTCGAAAAATGCCTCTCATGCAGTCGGCTTACTGCATTTGGTAGGGGCTGGTGAGGTACAGTACCGCCTGCATACAGGAGTTCTGTGATGATATCCCTCTGGAATTGAAGGAAGGATCCATCCTGTCCTGAAGCTCTGTATAAGACATGAGCATTCAGTAGAGCCAATTTAAATAAATGTAGAGACACTTTTTTGTACCAGCGTCTCGTCTTGCGGGCAATATGATACGGCGCCATCAACTGGTCGTTGAGGTCCACCCCTCCCATGTTTTGGTTATATTCGTGGACACAGAGGGGTTTCTCCACAACACCAGTCGCCGTACGAATTTGTACTGTCGTGTCTGCGTGAAGGGTGGTAAGAACGAAAACATTCCTATTGTCCCGCCACTTCACAGCGAGCAAATTTTTACATCTGAAGCAGGCTCTCGCCCCCAGGCTAAGACGGGCATCTACAAGCCTCTGGGGGAAGCCCCGGCGATTAGGTCGCACGGTGCCACATGCTCCAATCTGATGATCAAACAAGTGGCTAAAAAGTGGCACGCTGCTGTAAAAATTGTCCACGTATAAGTGGTACCCTTTTCCGAATAAGGGTGCCACCAAGTCCCACACGATCTTGCCAGCGCTCCCCATGTAATCTGGGCATCCTTCCGGCTCTACCTCACTATCTTTGCCCTCGTAAACCCTAAAGCTCCATGTGTAGCCTGTGGCCCTGTCACAGAGCTTATAGAGCTTGACCCCGTATCTGGAACGCTTGCTGGGAATGTACTGTTTGAAAGACAAGCGGCCAGCAAATTTAACCAGGGATTCATCAACGCATACAACCTGCTGGGGATTAAACAAGGCTGCAAAACGTTCGTTGAAATGGTTTACGAGGGGCCGAATTTTGTAGAGCCGGTCAAATTCAGGGTCTCCACGTGGACGACAAAGTGCATTGTCACTGAAATGCAGAAACCGCAGGATCAACTTGTATCGTTTCCTGGCCATGCAAGCAGAGAACAAGGGCATATGGTCGATGGGATGTCTGGACCAATACATCCGCAACTCCGGAAATGTGTGTATGCCCATGTTGAGGGTAAGGCCCAGAAAGATCTTAAATTCGGAAACCTCAAGAGGTTTCCATTCTTTGGCAAGGAGAGACTGGGGGTTAGCGGCGATGTAGGTACCAGCATATAAATTACTCTGGTCCACAATAGATCTATAGAGATCTTCCGTGAAATACAGCGAATAAAAATCAAGTGGCATAAAATTCGCTGTATCCACCTGAATACCGGGTTGGCCAGTGAATGGGGGAAGTATGGGTGCTGCAGAAGTGGTGGGGACCCAATCAGGATAGGCGAATTCTGCAGGAAGGGCACTATGGGCACGATGGGCCTGTCTCTGTCTTCTTCTTGGTGGCAGCGGGACACTACTTGTGCTTGCCACCTCGCCAGCTTGAACTGCACTTATGGGACTCGCCACGTCGCCACGTCTTACTGCAGTGCTGGATGAACGACCAGGGTGTACTAGGCCGCTGGTGCTTGCCAATCCCCCAGAAGGAATAGCAGCGCTAGTACTGGCTCTCTGCTCCATACAAGGGTCCTGCGGTTCTTGCTGCTCAACAACATCAGAACGGGGTCGGGTACGCCTGGCCTTAGCAGGGACCACCACTCCGTCGTCCGAACTATCTGACATGGAGCCGCTGTCGTAAATAGGATCGTATTCTGAGCCAGATTCTGTCAGATGCGTGACCTCCTCTTCTTCACTATCTGACATGCTCAAGATTCAGAGATAGTTAGGCCGGCGTATCAGTAGAATATGTAAATTACTAGATACGATTATTCACGAACGTACGTGCGCCCGACGCAGTTAAGATACGCCGTTTACGTAAGGCGTTTTCAGGCATAAAGTTATTCCATCAAATAGCTGGACTAGTCAATGTTAAGTATGGCCGTCGTTCCCGCGTCGAAATTTGAAAATTTTACGTCGTTTGCGTAGGTCGTCCGTGAATAGGGCTGGACGTAATTTACGTTCACGTCAAAACCAATACGTCCTTGCGGCGTACTTTGGAGCAATGCACACTGGGATATGTACACGGACGGCGCATGCGCTGTTCGTAAAAACCGTCAATCACGTCAGGTCACCCCCTATTAACATAAAACACGCCCCCTCAGCCTAATTTTAATTAGGCGCGCTTTAGCCGGCCCCATTTATGCTACGCCGCCATAAGTTAGGAGGCAAGTACTTTGTGAATACAGTACTTGCCTCTCTGACTTAAAGCGGCGTAGCGTGAATACTATACGCCACGCCGCCTTAAAGTTGCGGCGGCGTCTCTGAATCCAGCTAAGAGATTTGCAATTAAGCAGACATAAAACACTTGGGCCCGGATTCACAAAGGATTTACGATGGCGTATCTCCAGATACGCCGTCGTAAGTCCGAATGTGAGGCGTCGTATCTCGGCGCCTGATTCAAAGAATCAGATACGCCAGAATTTGACTAAAATACGACTGACGTAAATCTCTTACGCCGTCGTATCTTAGGTGCATATTTACGCTGGCCGCTTGGGGCGCTTCCGTATATTTCCGTGTCAAATATGTAAATTAGCTAGATACGCCGATTCACGAACGTACTTGTGCCTGGCGTATTAAAATACGCTGTTTCCGTAAGGTGTTCGACCGGCGTAACTTTACCCCTCATAAAGCAGGGTAAGTCATGTTAAGGTATGGACGTCGGAACAGCGCCGTATTTTACGTTGTTTGCGTAAGTCGTACGTGAATGGGGATGGTCGTAGGTTACGTTCACGTCGACTAAGCATTGAGCCTGCGTAACTTAGGGAGAAAATTTGACGTGATACTGAGCATGCGCGCGCATGCGCCGTTCGTTAGGCGCGTCATTTACGTGGGGTCACGTTTCATTTCCATACAACACGCCCCCTACCAGCCTACTTTGAATTACGCTGGCTTACGCCGGCCCATTTACGCTACGCCGCCGTAACTTAGGGCACAAGTTCTTTGTGAATACGGTACTCGCCTCTCTAAGTTACGGCAGCGTAGCGTATACGAGATACGATACACCCGCTTAAACTTAAGCCAATCTTTCCGAATCTGGCCCGAGGTGTATTTAATAGAAAAACTGGAGCAAATAGGATAAGTTAATTCAGTAAAAAAAAAAAAAACATACCATAATACTGAGATCGTTTTTCAATGCTTGCACAGCACTTACTGTATACTTTTTTCTATTTTTTCTGCTTTTTCTTCTAACTTCCTAATTTCTTTCTCATCCTGAAGAGTTTGTTTCTTTTTCTGTTTTTCTTCTAAATGACTATCCAACTGTATTGCCAATCTTTCCACCATACCCACAGAGAATCTAAAACCAAAAATAGTATTTTAGGAAGAGATCATTGTATTAACAACTTAGAAAAATATTTTTAAATAAAACAACTTGGTGCAGAATCAGATAGATACAGTGTAAGGTTCAAGGGTTTCGGGATGCATACAATTCTTAAAATCTGCTCCATTTTAAAGTGGAACTTAAAGGGGTTGTAAAGCTTCATTTAAATAACAAACATATCATACTTACCTCCACTGTGAAGTTCGTTTTGCACAGAGTGGCCCCGGTCGTCCTCTTCTGGGGTCCCACGGTGGCTGTCTCGGCTCCTCCCCGCAATAGCTAACCCCCCTTGGGAAGCTCTATCTCATACACTCTGCGTCCATAGACACAGAGGGCCAGATTCAGAAATCTGCGCGCAAAGTTGCGGCGGCGTAACTTTTCTTATTTACGTTAAGCCGCCGCAACTTAACACGCAAGTGCTGTATTCACAAAGCACTTGCGTGTTAAGTTGCGGGCGGCGTAGCGTAAATTCAAAACAGGCGGGTAGGGGGCGTCTCCTATTTAAATTAGGCGCGTCCACGCATGCTCCCAATTATGACGGTGTTTTCAACGTGAACGTAATCGACGTAAATCCCCATTCACGGACGAGTTGCGCAAACAACGTAAACATTTTCAAATTTCCCGCGGTCACGACGTCCACACTTAACATAGGATGCGCCTGCTTTGACCAGCTTTATCTTTACGCCGGGAAAACCCTTACGTAAACGGCGTAAAGTGACTGCGTCGGGCCCTCGTACGTTCGTGAATTGGCGTATCTCGCTGATTTACATATTCTCTGCGGAAATCAGCGAGAACGCCCCCAGCGGCCATTTTAAAATTGCAGTTAAGATCCGACGGTGTAATACAATTACGCCTGTCAGATCTTTGCTGCAAACCGGCTTATCTTGTTTTCTGCATACAGAAAAACAGATAAGCCGGCGCAAAGTGTGAGTTATAACTCTTTCTGAATCTGGCCCATTGTGTATGTCTCGATCCCACCCCCCAGCAGGTGCAACATTGGATTTGATTGACAGCAGCGTGAGTCAATGGCTGCGCTGCTATCAATCTGTCCAATGAACGCTGAGAAGCAGTGAAGGGGACGAGCCAAGCAGATGAATGGGCTTAGGTAAGTAAAACGGGGGGGGTCTGGGGAGGTCATCATTGCCAGGTGTTTTTTCACGAACTTTACAACCCTTTAACTGTATCTGAGCACCACAAACTGACTCCAGGCATTTATGAAATCAATTTGGTCTAGGCCAGAAAATTTAAAGCAACTGCAGAAATGTAAAAAAAAAGTTTAAAATATAATATTGCAATAGTGTATAAGAAGGCCTAATATACACTGCTTAGCGCCACCTGGATATAAGTACCTATGCAAAACCAAGAGTAAAGAATAACAATATAAATATAAAATTATCTGCTAATTAAATAACAGACAACCTAAAAGGAAGCAGCTGTTTAAAAAAGAAAACAACAAAATAGCACTCTAACGCTTATTGATGAAAAAGGTAAATCCATTCAATAAAATAAAGCACAAACAGCGCTAATCATTAGGTGGCGTAATCGCTACCACCATGAAATCCAAGGTAGATGTAGAACAGCAGATGAAAAATGTCCAAGAAGGAGTGTTTAAAAAGAAGAATGTAGCAGCGTGCACCATCTACCAAAATCCTCTCAATCCACCACTTGTGAACACTCGCCCCGTCGGGTTTCAAACTCACCACAATGAAATAAATGATAAGCCTTTCAGTGAATCAAACTTCATTGACCATGGATCTCTGCAGACAGCATCTATCAAGGAGCCACTTATGATAAGGAACCTCCGATGCCATGGATGGGGAAAGATTGCATGCAGGCCTTGCTGCCTTGATCTTAAACATGGTCCTTTTTCATCAATAAGCGTTAGAGTGCTATTTTGTATATGTTAAAATATAATATAATTTAAATATAATATTCCTTCCTGTCTATATACTTACTATCAGCATGGAGATTAAAATAGCGCATGTTGATTAAGTGAGTTTAGTTCCACTTTAAAGGGCCAGTAAAAGTTATGAAAAGTATCCTATGTACATTAGTTACAAAATAGGTTCAGAGCACTTTCTAAACTTTCAACCTGTACTTGATTATATCAAAAATTATATTTAAATAAATGTGTAGTAAATCATCAAGTCTTTACTATATTTCCATATAAAACGCTTCATTTTAAGTGTGTCATGTTTGGACACACGTTTGGGAGGATGGATTTACGAAATGCAAATAGACTGTCCACTTTGCAAGTGCAGTTGTTACACTAATTTTTCCAAGAGCTTAGTTAATGTGGTGAAGCTTCACTTTGTAAATAATACCCAATTAGGTGCAAGATAAAAACAAAAAAGCTGTACTGCCTTCACTAAGCTCCATTAAAAATGTGAGCAACTGCACATACAAAGTGCAAAGTCTATTTTCCTTTAATAAATCCACCCCATGAAGTTGATAAAAAGTACCACATAAATAGAATTATGGAATACTGTAATATGCCATATAGTCAGGTACTTATAAATCTTCTTATAGGGAAAATGGCTAATTGGGTCCAATTTGGGCATTTTCACTTAGGGGTGTACTTACTTTTATTGCCAGCAGTTTAGACATTAATGGCTGTGTGTTGAGTTATTTTGAGGGGACAGCAAATGTACACTGTTATACAAGCTGTACACTGACTACTTTACATTGTAGCAAAGTGTAATTTCTTCAGTGTTGTCACATGAAAAGATATAATAAAATATTTACAAAAATGTAAGAGGTATCTTTTGTGAGATACTGTATATAATATATAGTAAAGTAGGCCCTTTTGGACATATGGGGGTTTATTTACAGTGCCTTGAAAAAATATTCATACCCCTTGAAATTTTCCACATTTTGTCATGTTACAACCAAATACGTAAATGTATTTTTTTGGGATTTAATGTGATAGACCAACACAAAGTGGCACATAAATGTGAAGTGGAACAAAAATTATAAACCGTTTTCAAAATAGTTTCCAAATAAATATCTGAAAAGTGTAGCATGCATTTGTATTCAGCCCCCCTGAGTCTTTTTGGGGATGTCTCTAGCAGCTTTGCACACCTAGAGTGACATTTTTGCCCATTCCTCTTTGCAAAAAAGGGATTTTTAATACAGCTTACCTGTAAAAATCCTTTTCTTGGAGTACATCACGGGACACAGAGCGGCATATTCATTACTATGTGGGTTATATGGAGTACCTTCAGGTGATGGACACTGGCAATCTCAAACAGGAAGTGCCCCTCCCTATATAACCCCCTCCCATAGGAGGAGTACCTCAGTTTTGTAGCAAGCAGTATGCCTCCCAAAATGTTTCCCATAAGAGGGGTGGGAGCTCTGTGTCCCCTGATGTACTCCAAGAAAAGGATTTTACAGGTAAGCTGTATTAAAAATCCCTTTTTCTTTCTCGTACATCACGGGACACAGAGCGGCATATTCATTACTATGTGGGATGTCCCAAAGCAATGCTTTACTGAGGGGAGGGAGAAATCTTCCCAAGACACAAGGATTTAATTCAGAGATACTCTCAAATAATAATAAATCCAACTTAGTCGAGAAAAATTAAATTTGAATTTAAATTTTAACTCAAGGGTGCCCCCGATTCTGAGGGTCTTAAATCGCAGCCCGCAGCACTGCCTGCCCAAAGGCTGTATCTGTATTCCTTCTTACGTCCAACTGGTAACATTTTGTAAACGTGTGGACTGAAGACCAGGTTGCCGCTTTGCATACTTGAGCCATAGAGATCTGATGGTGTGCTGCCCAGGAGGCGCCCATGGCCCTGGTAGAATGAGCCTTTACTGACAAAGGAGGAGGCAACCTCTTCAAGCTGTAGGCCTGAGTAATTAACTGTTTAATCCATCTCGAGATGGTGGATTTTGCAGCTGCCTGCCCTTTCTTGGGCCCATCTGGCAAAACGAACAACACATCTGTTTTCCGAATCTTCTCTGTAGCTTTAAGATAGGCCTTCATGGCCCTGACAATATCCAAGGTATGCAGCAACCCTTCCTTTCTGGAAGTGGGCTTCGGAAAAAAAGAATGGTAATACCAAATCCTGGTTCAGGTGAAAACTGGATATAACCTTTGGTAAAAAGGAAGGATGAGGACGGAGAACCACCCTGTCCTTATGCAGAATAAGATATGGCTCCTTACAAGATAAGGCTGCCAATTCTGACACTCTTCTGGCGGAAACTATGGCGACCAGAAATACCAACTTCCTTGTTAGTAAGACCAAAGGAACTTCAGCCAACGGCTCAAAAGGTTGTTTCTGTAGAGTTGACAGAACAAGATTCAAGTCCCACGGACAAAGTGGTGACTTAACCGGAGGATTAATACGTAAGACCCCCTAAATGGAGGTCTTAACCAGCGAGTGGGTGGCCAGCGGCCTCTGAAACCACACTGACAAAGCTGAAATCTGTCCTTTGATTGTGCTTAATGCCAGGCCTTTATCCACTCCTAGCTGGAGAAAACTTAACACTCGATCAATGGTATACTTGCGGGAAAGCCATTTCTTGGACTCACACCAGCCTACGTAGGCCTTCCAGACCCTGTAATAAATCACCCTGGAAACCGGCTTTCTAGCCCTGATCAGGGTAGAGATTACCTGCCTAGACAGCCCTCTACCCCTGAGAATCAGGGATTCAGCCGCCAGGCCGTCAAATTTAGACACCGTAATGCAGGGTGGAGGATCGGGCCTTGCGAGAGTAGGTCTGGCCGTAGAGGAAGCGTCCAAGGGTCTCCCACTGCCATCTTTAGGATTAGTGAGTACCATGCCCTCCTGGGCCATGCTGGAGCTACCAGGATGACTGGTTTGTGCTCCACCCTGATCCTGCGTAACAGGCGGGGTAGCAACTGTAGCGGGGGAAAGGCATAAAGAAGTTTGAACTGATGCCAAGGGCAAACCAACGCATCGGCTCCGCAGGCCATAGGGTCCCGTGTCCGGGACATGAACCGGTCTAGCTTCTTGTTGAATCTCGATGCCATGACATCCACGTCTGGCATTCCCCACCTCTGGCAGATTATCTGAAAAATTTTCGGATGCAGAGACCATTCCCCTGGCGACAGAGTCGGACTCCTCAAGAAGTCCGCCTGCAGGTTGTCCACCCCGGGAATGAATATTGCCGATATGCAGGGCACATGAGCTTCTGCCCACAGGAAAATCAAGCTCACCTCTCTCTGAGCTGCCTGACTCTTGGTTCCCCCTTGGTGGTTTATATATGCCACAGCTGTGGCATTGTCCGATTGTATCCTCACCGGGAACCCCTGCAATTTGGCTGTACAAGCCTCGAGGGCTAGCCGAGCAGCTCTGAGCTCCAAGATATTGATGGGCAACTGCCTCTCCGCCTGTGCCCAAGTACCTTGGCGAGTGCAACCATCCAAGATCGCTCCCCATCCCCTCAGGCTGGCATCTGTGGTCACTATCTTCCAGGCCACGGGGCTGAAAGATTTTCCCTTCAGTAGATTCTGAGGATTTAACCACCAGCACAGACTTTGCCGGACTCTTGATGAGAGTGGCAAAGGAAATTCCAAGGCCTGTGGCCTCCTGCTCCATGCTGACAGAATGGCTGCCTGTAGGATGCGAGTGTGGCTTTGAGTGTAAGGTACCGCCTCGAATGTGGCCACTAGCTTGCCTAGTAATCGCATACATAGGCGAATAGTTGGTTCTCTTTTGCTTAGAACCAGATGTATCAACTCTTTGATGGCCTCGACCTTTACTAGAGGCAGGAACACTCTTTGCTGTTCTGTGTCTAACGTCATGCCGAGGTATTCCAACCGTCTTGTGGGTTGGAATGCTGATTTTTCTCGGTTTAGGATCCAACCGAACCTCTCGAGGTACTGAACCGTGAGGGCCACTGCTCGTTCCAGGCAAGGAGACGAGTGATCTATGACTAGGAGGTCGTCCAGGTAGGCTAGGACCGTGACCCCTTGGACCCTTAGATTGGCTAGGATCGGAGCTAGGACCTTTGTGAATACCCGGGGGGCCGTAGCCAGCCCGAAAGGGAGCGCCACAAATTGGAAATGACGCTGGGCCACTGTGAAGCGGAGAAATCTTTGATGTGGCTGAAAAATTGGCACATGAAGGTAAGCATCCTTTATGTCTATGGACGCCAGAAAGTCGTCTTTCTGGAGTGCGGCGGCTGCTGACCGAACAGATTCCATCCGGAAAGAACGAACCCTTAGGTAAACGTTTAAACCCTTTAGGTCCAAAATTGGCCTGACATCGCCATTGGGCTTTGGAACGGTAAACAGATTGGAGTAGAACCCTAGCCCTTGCTCTTGGGCTGGTACCTCTACTATCACGCCCTGGCAAAGCAGATGATCCAACGCTGCCAGTAAAGAGGCCTTTTTTGTTGGATCGTTCGGTACCCTTGACTCCTGATAATGAGGTGGAGGAAACTTTAGAAACTCTAATCTGTAGCCTGTGGCCACGGAAGACCGGACCCATCTGTCGGGGATATCGGCTTCCCAAACCTCCGCAAAAAGACGAAGCCTTCCCCCCACCCTTGTGGGTGGGGGCGCCCCTTCATAAGGCAGATTTAGGGGCTGGCTTTGCTGGCTTACGATACCACTGCTTCTTGCCCCCAGAGGCCTGTCCCTGCGACTTATTGTTAAAGTTTGATCTCGCAGGAGGCCGTCGATACTGCCTGGAATTGGAGGGCCCCAGAACAGGGGAGAGCTGCCTTTTGAACGCAGGTCCCCGAAACTTCTTTTTGACCGGTAAAAGGGTACTTTTGCCACTCGATATAGTCTGAATATATTTATCTAGATCCTCTCCGAAGAGTCGACCTCCATGGAAGGGAAAACCTGCCAGAAGCTTTTTGCATGGGGGCTCAGCCGCCTAGTTCTTTAACCATAAGAGCCTTCTCATGTGTACTAAAAATAGTGACAAACGAGACGCCTGCTGAATGGAGTCCTTTATAGCATCCACCGCAAAGCACAGGGCTCTAGGAATATCCGATAATTCTTCTGCCTGCTGGGCAGGAATGTCTTTAAGCATCTGTTTTGTCTGGTCTGTTAACGCCTGACAAACCCCAATAGCAGCCACTGCTGGCTGTATCACTGCACCTGCCGTAGCAAAGGATGCCTTTAAAAGTGTCTCAAAACGCTTATCCACCGGTTCTTTAAACATCTGTATGTTTTCCACCGGGCAAGTTAAAGATTTATTTACACAAGAGATGGAGGCATCCACAGCTGGGAGAGCCCACCTCTTGGAAAAATTTTCTTCCATAGGGTAGATGGTGGAAAATCTTTTAGGTGGTAAAAAGATCCTATCTGGTCGTATCCAATCCTGAAAGATCAGTTCCTCTAACAGAGGATGGACCGGAAAAACAGTGTTGCTCAAAGGCGCTTTCAATGAACCTAAGGATGATACCGCCGAAGCCTGAGGCTCCGGTAAGGGCAACTTAAATGCCAGGCGGACCATGTCTGTCAATGACTGAATCCACAAGCTCTCTGCATGGGAGGTCGAGACTGGCTCCTCATGAGTAGACTCCTCATTCCCTGAACCCTCATGGTCCTGGTCTGAATGATTTTCCTGAGCTTCTAATTCTCCAAGGGAGAGAACCTCAGCATCTGGGGGTACACCCCCCGGTGATGGAGACCTAGTCCGCTTCTTGCCCGACATGGAATTGACTATCATAGTTGCCAATCTCTTCTCTAGTCCCCCTAAGGAAAGGGCTAGCATCTCCTCTGTGACAAACACAGGGTTGGGTGGATCTGAACTAGCCTCAACACCAGATCCCCCTAATGGCTCAACCAAGGCACCCACTACTGGAATAATTTGTGGGGAGAGTACAGGCATATCCCGACTCGAACCTTCAGAATCTGAGGGGGAACCCTTTTGTCCTCTGGCACCTCTTGCCATTTCCCCTGATCCTGATGCTTTGGAAGCCATGGTACAATACCGAGGCACCCCTATTTACAACAACCGACTGATGTAGGTAGGAGAAAAAACTATGCGCTTTTAAGGGGACAGTAGTGAACAACTAATGCCCAAAAAACCCAATGGGGAGACGAGTATGTGTTCCCCTTTTTTTTTTTTTTTTTTTTTTTTCAATTATGCATATATATATTTATTTTTTCCTTTTTTTTTATTAATTTTTTGGGATTTTTGGATCCTGAGTCCCTTTTCCCCTTTCTCTATGGAATCACATTGTCTCCCCCACAAGAGAAATTGCAAGAATCCACCTGCTGTAAGGAATTGTTTAGGCTAGATTGAAAAGCTAGTTCTGTTTGTCAGAACTGCAATACTCCCTTGCGCCACCGGGTGCCACTGTGCATCAGGCTTGCACTGCTGCCGCTCTGTGTCCTCCTCTCCTGAGCTCAGAAACGAACTGAGCCAATACAGCACAGAGGAAGGGCCGCCCCTTCCTCTTATGAGATCCAACGTCCCGCCCCCCCTCTAAAAACGGCGCGATTTTTATTTTTTTCTATATATCGCTGTGCACGCGCCCGCGCGCGTGCCCGTGTCACGGGGGGGGGGGGCCATGGTGGAAGCAGCATGCTGCAGGGACGGAGGAGAGATGACAGGACACAGAGGAAACATCCGCACGGCACCCGGCCAGGTAAGAACCTCCAGGTAGGCCCAGACACCTCCCTAGTTCAGGGTAAAGAGTAGGCACACACTAATACCCCACCTAGCGCCCAGCCAGATAGAACCTGCAACACATAGACCAGGGAGATCACACATATGGGGAGTAAAAACACACAGACCATCCTGTCTTACACAGACATAGTGGCCCCAGACTGCCAATGCAGGAGCATACTCAGGCAAACTCCCCCAAAAGATCCCCCTGGAGAGCCTGCTGACGAACCAAGTCCCGCAGGCCCCCCCCTTCTTACCTGCTCCATGCCGCAGGACCTTGCACAGCAAGTGGTCCAATCTTCCCCCATCTCCGTGGGTGGCGTCTAGACCTTCAGGCCCTGGGGTCCTTTGAAGGAACCCACTGTCCTGGACCCATATAGCATCCTGGCAAACAGAGACTTTAGGCACCCCAAAAGGTTCTAAGTCCTGGGCCCAGGATCCAGCTCTCTGAAAGAGAAGCATTATGGGCAAAACCCCCTAGTTAGGGGCCCGGGTACTGTCCACTTTGGCTCTGAGGCACCTTGGACAGATCCGGTTAGCCTGCCTTGATCCCAAGGATGTGGAGGCAAGCTATTCCATGACCAACACCTAAGACACTGGCGAAAAAACTGAGGTACTCCTCCTATGGGAGGGGGTTATATAGGGAGGGGCACTTCCTGTTTGAAATTGCCAGTGTCTATCACCTGAAGGTACTCCATATAACCCACATAGTAATGAATATGCCGCTCTGTGTCCCGTGATGTACGAGAAAGAAATAGCTCAAGCTCTGTCAGATCGTATGGAGAGCATCTGTGAACAGCAATTTCCAGGTCTTGCCACAGACTCTCAATTGGATATAGGTCTAGACTTTGACTGAGCCATTCTAACACATAGCCCAGTCAATTTAGAATTTGTGGCAAGACTTGAAAACTGCTGTTTACAGATACTCTCCATCCAATATGACAGAGCTTGAGCTATTTTGCAAAGAAAAATGGGTAAAAATGTCACTCTCTAGTTGTGCAAAGCTGGTAGAGACATCCCCAAAAAGACTTGCAGCTGTAATTTCAGCGAAAGGTGGTTCTACAAAGTATTGACTGGGGGGGGGGGGGGCTGAATACAAATGCATACCACACTTTTTAGACATTTATTTGTAAAAAAAATTAAAAACCATTTATCATTTTCCTTCCACTTTACAATTGTATGCCATTTAGTGTTGGTCTATCACATAAAGACCCAATAAAATACTTTATATTTTCGGTTGTAACATGACAAAATATGGAAAATTTCAAGGGGGTATGAATACTTTTTCAAGGCACTGTACTAAAGGCAATATAGGCTGTTCATTTTGCAAGGGGATTCGCAGGGTCGGATTTACATCTCAGGAGCCTGAAGGCAGAGAATTTGAAGTGCCCCCACACCAAAAAATAGACAGTAGGACCAACCTTTTTTTGCTTGATAAAAAAATTTCTCATAACAAAAAAAAAGTATTACAAGAGAGTGCAGGGTTTAGGAGTGTGTTATGCAGAGAATGCAGGGATCAAGAGTGTGTTACACTCAGAATGCAGGGTTAAGGAGTGCATTACGATCAGAATTCAGGGTTAAGGAGTGCGTTATGCTCAGAATGCAGGGTTAAGGGGTGAGTTACACTGAGAATGCAGGGTTAAGAAGTGTGTTACGCTTAGAAACAGGATTAAGGAGTGCGTTACGTTCAGAATGCAAGGTTTAGAAGTGCACTACTCTCAGAAAGCAGGGATCAGGAGTGCGTTACAGCCAGATGTAGGGATCAGGAGTGCGTTTCGGTCACAATGCAGGGATCAGGACTGTGTTAGGGTCACACAGCAGGGTTAAGGAGTGTGTTAGGCTCAGAAGTCAGGATTAAGGAGTGCGTTATGGTCAGAATGCAGGGATCAGGAGTGCGTTACGCTCAGAATGCAGGGATCAGGAGTGCGTTACTCTCAGAATGCAGGGTTAAGGAGTGCGTCACGTTCAGAATGCAGGGTTAAGGTGTGCGTAAATTTAGCTGTGCTAGGTGGTAGCTAGCCTGGCTAATTCTCCTAAGCCTGGTGTTAACTGTGATTTCTCCCTTTTGCCAATAGGTGGCACTGTCACCTTTTGGCAACAGTGTGATGAATTGTAGTGGATTCAGGTTATGAGTGCATATACTTCTCTCAGCCAATCAGCAGGAGTTTCTTTGGTCGCTGAGGATGCTGGAAGAGGGTATTTATTTGGAGACGGTCAGGTGATTTTGGTTCTTTCCACGCGGACTACGGCCTGGGTGTGTGGAGCAGGGGCTCGGCCTGAGGGGAGCCTGATCGTTGCCTGAAGGCAAGGGAGAAGAAGTTGCCAGAGGGTCAACCACTCTTGTTGCTGGAGACAGGTGTATAGGGATGGAGTTCTGAAGGAGTACGGGAGGAGACTCTTTTTAAGCCCAGGACTGTGAAGTGGCTGGGAAAGCTTCAGGAGAGAACTCATCCAAGAAGTACAAGCGGGTAACTGTGAGTAAAGCTTGAAGGAGTACAGCAGGTAGCTGTAAGTAAAGCTTGAAGAGGTACAATGTATAGCTGTGAGTTAAGCTTAAGGAATCCAGCGGGTAGCTGTGAGCTAAGCTTGAAGATGTACTGCGGGTAGCTGTGTGTGTTGAGCTTGTTGCTATAGGAGACAGCAGTTGCTACGAAATACAGATTGCTGCATTCAGCTTAAAGGCCCTTTTTCTGTATTGCTGTCTGCCTAGTTCGATTTTTGTCTAAGGAGTCTGCCTATTTGTTATTGCATTTGCCTAAGGGTGTCCTGTGCCCTATCCCTCTCTCCCATTGTTCATGTTAAGAGAAATAAAATGTCTTTGTTCATTTTTAAAAGCGACTGGCGCCCATATTTCCACCTTGCACAACACCCAGCATGGCTAGTAACCTGCATTCTGAGGAGGAATGTCAGCGCTCTCTGACTCTGGGGATCACCACCAGGCCTCTGGAGGTCAGAGAGAGAGCGCTACACAGTGATCAGGAGTGCTTTATGGTCAGAATACAGGGATCAAGAGTGTATTACAGTCAGAATGCAGGGATCAGGAGTGCGTTATGGTCAGAATTCAGGGTTAAGGGGTGCGTTATGGTCAGAATGCTGGGTTAATGAGGGTGTACAGTCAGAATGTAGTGTTAAGGAGTGCATTATGGTCAGAATGCAGGGTTAAGGAGTGTGTTACGGTCAGAATGCGGGGTTAAGGAGTGCTGTATGCTCAGAATGCAGGGTTTCGTGGGGTATAAATTATTATTTGAATTATTTGCTCAATACATATGGTACTTCTAGTTTTTTTTTTTTTTATTATTGAATTAGTGAGTTTTGATCACTGTGTCCCATTCTATGTACCAATTTGCTATGCACTGTGCCGATTTAGTTTACACCATGGCATTCATTCAGTACAATAACATGTTATATATACAGTATGTTGGTGCTGACCCTGCACTTGTTCTGGATGTCTACAGTGTTCTGTTTTTGTATAAGATTTCCATTATGCTCCTGTCACCTAGCTCCTTTGCTCAAGGAGAACCCACAAATGACCACAGCAGTTCTCTGTTACCTATGACAAAAGATTGTTCAAAATGTACTCAAATGCACAACCTGCTGGTTGCACATAGCCCTGAACAAAAATATACAAAACCATTCCCTTATAGAAAAAACATTGTACACCTGGCATAAGGGTGGCATTTTTTCATGTTGCCTTTTCTATTTTTGATTATTAATTTTTGAATTCTGATAATTGTTAACAATTTTTAAGCTGCACTCTGACATCTCCACTTACCATATCAATTCTATATTGGTAAAAAAATAAAAATAAATCAAAGCAGTTGAAATTATGGCATTGAAGACATGCTTCACTTTATTAAGGCCCCTACTTTTTCAGAATGTTTTGGCAGTATCTAATGTTACACATTGTTTTCCTTTTCTTGAACATATTTTATTAGAAGTTGGTAGGGGTATGCTCACATGAAAATAACTTCCAGATTAAAATGATGCTCTCAGCAACACAATTTTTTTATTCAGTATAACATAATCATTCTATGCTTTGAAGTGTTGTACCTACAAAACAGTGCACTGTAGATGAAACCTAACCTTTAACATTACTTTCTAATCTAACTAGTGTAGAGGTGTATCAAACAGTGACTAAAGCAAATTATGTTTCTAATAAGTTTGATCACAGAAAAAACAATTCAATAGAATATTTACTTACGCAAAAATCAGAACAGGTAGTTTGTTGCTTGTGTTTAGTTTTTCAATAAGTTGAGGAAAATATTGCATACTGTCCAGATCATCAGTTGGTTCATTTGGTTTAAGGATCTCCAGTACCTCTGAAACCTTTGAAAAAATTGACAGATAGGTAATTTATGTTTTAGTGTGAGTACACACATAAGGTGGGCTAAAGCTTAAATGTGACCAATGTAAAAAATTAAAGCAATGCTACTTCCATAAACATCAGTAAATCTGGCCTTATACCGTGCAAATTTCCACCTGTTCCTGATGAACCAAAAGAAATTCAAGCCATGGGTGCCCCTGTTGGTTTCCTACCACCCGACATCCGTTAATCTGAAAATCAAAGTAGCTGGGCAGAAACGTATCAGCCAAACAGACCAACCAATCCAATCAAATGCAGTTTGTTCATAGAATCAGGTGCAGCCAGGCTAATTTCTCTTGTTCAGCCTGGTTAAAGAAGTTTGTGTCCAGATTATGATTCCCTGTTTAACTTCAGCATTGCAAGTTAAAAAAAAAAAAAGAAAAAAAAAATAAGATCGGTTGTCGACTTTCTAAATGATTTGCCAGTTTGGGCAAAACTCATGAAGTGATGATTTATTAATAATTGATATTCAGATAAACATGCTTTTAGCGGTTTGCACACAAAGTCAAACTCTTGCATTAAGAAGTAAATGGAGTAAAAATATGCATGTTAAGCAGTCTCTAAAAACAAACTTTAAGGATAAGTTCGCACTTGTGCGAGCTGCATTTTGCACAGAGCACGGTAGCCCATTAATTTTAAAGGACTGCTGTGCCTCCTAACAATGCAGGGAAAAGGTCTCTGCACCATTTCTAATAATGTGGCCCGCACCGAAACCACAAGTGTTCCCAGTACAAGAAGCCATGCTGTGGTTTCCAGTACGTGGGGGTGCCATTGGGATTAATGGAACCCCCCCCCCCCCGTATATCCTGGGAAACAGCACATTTTTCTGTGCGTCTGGTTGCAGCTGTGGGAACAGGTGCGCAGGGGCAATCACCCGCACAGGTGTAAATCTAGCTTAAGTGTGGTCAGTAAATAACATTCAACTTCTTTAATATTGGTATGTTCAGATAAAACTAAAAAACTGTAAATAGGGATCTGGGGGAGATCTCAATGTAACCTTGGACCGTATTTTAGGTACCATAATTACACAATAATCTGGGAAAAATTTAAAGCACTTTGGAACTGAGCATTTATGTAAAAACTGCAATGTCCAATATTTAATCCCAGAGAAACAAGAGGGCGGCATATGATCCATAAACACTAGTTTAAGGCCCCGTACACACGAGAGGATTATCCGCTGGAAACGATCCTCCGGACCGTTCCAGCGGATAAATCCTCTGGCGGATTTTGATCTGATGGTTGTAATAACCATCAGATCGAAATCCGCGCGGAATCCATCCGCAGTGACGTGCCGCGCCGTCGCCGCGATGATGACGCGGCAACGTGCGCGACGCTGGAAGATAAAGACTTCCACGCATGCGTCGAATCATTACGACGCATGCGAGGGAGAGGAGTGGAAGGATTGATCCGGTGAGTCTGTACAGACCACCGGATCAATCCGCTGGACAGGATTCCAGCGGATAGATTTCTTAGCATGCTAAGAAATTTTTATCTGCTGGAAATCCGTCGGCTGGAATTTTTCCGCCAATAAATGTCCGCTCGGACGTACACACCACCGGATCTATCCGCTGGAACTGATCCATGGATCAATTCCAGCAGATAGATCCGGTGGTGTGTACGAGGCCTAACATGTCTAAAATAGTAATCACTTGATTACTAACCTGTACATACCCCTACATTACCAGGATATTTTTCAGTGCTGAGATTCACTGACAATTACTCATGTAACATGTAACATTCTACCTTAAATGAATGTTATATAATTTTTTTAGACAGACCCTATACATAAACACAGAGGCGCATCTAGTGAAAATAGCGCCTATGGCAAGCACTGAAACTGCGCTCCTGTCAAAACATTTTAAACCCATCTTTCAGATAACCAGGGACATGGCGGGGACAGAGGGGACCACTGGCGGCTGATGCTGAAAGTTTTTTGGGGGGCGCAAACAAACTGAAAAAAAAAATAATAAATTGCAGCCACTGTGCCCATCAAAAGTAGCCACTGTGCCCATCAATTGGCGCCACTGTGCCCATCAAAAGTAGCCACTGTGCCCATCAATTGCCGACACTGTGCTAATCAAACGCAGCCACTGTGCATATCAAACGTAGCCACTGTGCATATCAAACGCAGCCACTGTGCCAATCAAACGCAGCCACTGTGCTACCAAACGCAGTCACTGTGCCAATCAAACGCAGCCACTGTGCATATCAAACGCAGCCACTGTGCCCATCAAACGCAGCCACTGTGCCATCAAATGCAGCCACTGTGCCCATCAAATGCAGCCAATGTGCATAACAAACGCAGCCACTGTGCTCATCAAACGCAGCCACTGTGCCCATCAAATGCAGCTACCATGCCAATCAAGCGCAGCTAATGTACCCATCAATAGTCCCTGCTAAACAGTCCACATTCAGTGAAAGTTAATGCGCTGCAAAGCTTGTAGTACATGAACTTTCACTGAATGTGGACTGTTTAATGAGCTTGTTGCACAAATCACTTTATTACACTTTATTAAAAAGTTTTAAGTCATCATCATGTGCGATTGTGTGTGTGTGTGTGCCAGGCATCAAATATAGTGCTCAATATGGATTAAATTAAGTATAAATATGCATTAATAAAGTGTAATAAAGTGATTTGTGCAACAGCTGTTCACAAATCACTTTATAACAATTTATTTATGATATGGCTATGCATATTTATTTAATCCACTGAGCATTATATTTTGTTGCTTGCTTCTGGTTGGCACACATGAAAATGATGACGAGAATCAAGTAGTACCTGGCTGCTATCCTTGGTGCTGCTTCTGGGGCCGGGGTTCCCCATCGGGCCGCCATACATTCCTTCTCCCTGTCCTCTCTTCTCCTCACCTCACGTCCCATTCCCTGCTTTGGGGATAAGATGATAGGGTAGGCGGAGCATTAGGCTCCTCCTCCGCCACTGTTACACTACCCTGCGTGGATCCGGTCTGGCCAATCATCGGCCATCATGGGGCACCTGAGATTAGTGCGGGAGGCGGCCGCAGGAGGATGGGTGGGGTTTTTTTCATGCAGGAGTGGCTTCTTGCTGCCCTCCTTGCTATGGCGCCCATGGCACTTGCCATGGCTGCCATACCCTAGATACGCCACTGCATAAACAGGCTTTCCATGCCAAGAATAGCACTTACTGATTACATCCTCCATGACGACCCTATGCTTTGGCTCCCTGAATATCAGGGGCCTGAACATGCCCCAAAAAAAAGAGATCACAGGTACTTTATGACATGAATAGAAAAAAGGTACAAATCCTATTTTTACAGGAAACTCACTTTAAAGCCTCTCCAGCCCCATGTATGCCCACTAGGTTCTTTTCCACTTGGTATATGAGCCATAATTCTGGTAGAAAATCTAGGGGAGTGGCAATAGGTCTTGACGCTTCTTTACCAGTCTCTGATGTACATACTGTTATCAATAATGATGGTAGATTTGTTCTACTTAAATACAATATCTAATTAACCAATTTACATTGGATTACGTATGCTGTATCTACCAAATCATGGCCAGGCCGCTATGTTGATGGCCTTCCTGAATAAACTTTAACATGTTCAGGAAGGAGTGACTGTCCTGGGGGAGATCTCAATGTAACCTTGGACTCTATTTTAGGTACCAGGAAAGCCACCCCTCACATTTCAATATCACTTTAATCAATCTTAACCGACAATTTCATTCTCTTTAACTTGTTGATCTTTAGCGTATACTACATCCTACTGTAAAGGATTATACATGCTATTCTGCCACGCATGCCACTTATAGTAGACTGGACTACTTCCTTGCCTCGTATTGTGTCCTAGACTGGCATCTTCAAACATTAATAGAATTATGGTCAGACCATTCGGCATTCTACCTTTCTTTAACCCTCCCTGCTACATATAAACCCCAATAAACTTGTAGGCTGAACGAAACTCTCTTAACCACTCAAGACCCGGACCTTTAGGCAGCTAAAGGACCCGGACAGTTTTTGTGATTCGGCACTGCGTCGCTTTAACTGACAATTGTGCGGTCGTATGACGTGGCTCCCAAACAAAATTGGCGTCCTTTTTTTCCCACAAATAGAGCTTTCTTTTGGTGGTATTTGATCACCTCTGCGGTTTTTATTTTTTGCGCTATAAACAAAAATAGAGCGACAATTTTGAAAAAAAAACAATATTTTTTGCTTTTTGCTATAATAAATATCCTCCAAAAATATCTAAAAAAACATTTTTTTTCCTCAGTTTAGGCCGATACGTATTCTTCTACCTATTTTCGGTAAAAAAAAAAAATCGCAATAAGCGTTTATCAGTTGGTTTGCGCAAAATTTATACCGTTTACAAAATAGGGGATAGTTTTATTGCATTTTTATTAATTATTTTTTACTACTAATGGTGGCGATCAGCGATTTTTTTTCATGACTGCGACATTATGGCGGACACTTCGGACAATTTTGACACATTTTTGGGACAATTGTCATTTTCACAGCATTAAAAATGCATTGTTTACTGTGAAAATGGCAATTGCAGTTTGGGCGTTAACCACTAGGGGTGCTGAAGGGGTTATGTGTGATCTCATATGTTTTTCTAACTGTAGGGGGGTGTGGCTATAGGTGTGACATCATTGATTGTGATTCCCTATAAAAGGGAACATACAATCAATGCGGGCGCCACAGTGAAGAACTGGGAAGCTGTGTTTACACACAGCCCTCCCCGTTCTTCAGGGCCGGGGACCGATTGTGGGACTCCAGCGGCGATCGGGTCCGCGAGTCCCGCGGTCCCGGAGCTTCAGACCGGGTCGTGGACACACGCCCGCGACCCACAGCTGGGCACTAACAGAGGACTTACCTGTACGTGCATGTGCCCAGCCATGCCATTCTGCCGACGTAAATGTGAGGGAGGCGGTCCTTAAGCGGTTAAAAGATACTTCAACTAGAGCAGCTATTTTAGAGGCAATCTCATCTTTTCTTGAAAATCATGATGATGATACTACCCCACGCCCACAGTGGGAACCTTTAAAGTGTGTATTAAGGGGAGTTTTTATATCACATGGCACCTGCTTGAAGAGAGAGAGAGGACCTCCACAAAATCCTCTTTACATAGAGAGATTAAAATTTTGCAGCAAAAAGGAGCGGAGCTTCACTTCACTTCTTCTGGAATACAGAAAGATTGTGCTCAAAGGGCTATACTGTATATGAGTTTAGCAATACATGTAATAGGGCATTGGCTCAGTCACTTTAGATTAAACAAACCAGATTATATATTACAAAAATATGTTGCCCAAAGAGAGGGATGGTCCATGCCTCAAAACAGATGGCTTCTGTTTTTCACAAATATAAGGTCTTATATTATATCCAAAATATAGACCTGTCTCTTTTAGATAATCTACATTTGCCCAAGTTCACAGATTATCTCGAATTTATGGTTTTACCTCACCTCTCAGGCCAAAAGGCAGCTAATCTATTAGGGCCAGATTCACAAAAGAGATACGACGGCGTATCTCCTGATACGCCGTCGTATCTCTGTGATCCGCCCGTCCTAACTATGCGGCTGATTCATAGAATCAGTTACGCATAGATAGCCCTAAGATTCGACAGGTGTAATTGACTTACACTGTCGGATCTTAAGGATGCAATTCTAGGCCGGCCGCTAGGTGGCGAGGCCATTGCGGTCGGCGTAGAATATGCAAATGACTAGTTACGGCGATTCCCGAACGTCCGCGCTGCCCGTCGATCCAACTTTAAGTTTTTTCCGTTGAGATACGCTGTGTAAAATTAGGGCTGAGCCCTAGGTGTTCTAAGCCATGTTAAGTATGGCCGTCATTCCTGGATGCCATTTACGTTAACGTCTAAACAAATGACGTCTGTGCGACGTCATTTAGCGCAATGCACGTCGGGTAATTTTCCCGACGGAGCATGCGCAGTACGTTCGGAGCGGGAACGCGCCTAATTTAAATGGTGCCCGCCCCATTTGAATTGGGCGGGCTTGCGCCGAGCGCATTTACGTTACACCGCCGCAAGTTTACAGGTAAGAGCTTTGTGAATCAGGCACTTACGCTGTAAACCTGCGGCGGTGTAACGGAAATGGGATACGTTACGCTGCCGTGGAGCAACGTAAATGTATCTGAATCTGGCCCTTAAAAAAGGGCACAGAAGGAAAAAAAACTACACTGAGCGGTCTGAATTGTGAACCCAAAAAGCCCTCGGCGGAAATCCAACTCCACTAACCAGCTGAAGAGAGTCCCGTACAGCAGTGAGAAGCGCACCCATAATGCCTTATCCTACACCGACCCAGGTATCTGGTCTAGGGCTCCATTACAGAGCATTCCCCAGGGGATAACGGGGGGAGGGGGCACTCTTTTTAACCCCCGCCCGTCCGCAGTCCGCCCCCACCCTGGCACAAAAGTGTCCAGGACCAATAATAAAACCTCTGTGGGAATCTCAGGTGCTAAAAACCTGCTGCCATCACCAGCATGTTGGGGAAGGACCCAGATACTGACTCCTTAGCTTAAGAACATTTACATAATGCATATAACATGTAGGTGCATGCAGCACCTGTCCTTACAGATAAACTGAGCTACACTGACTCCATTATTTAAGTAAAAAACTCCCAGGGCCCAGTTCAGACTGAACAGAAAAAACCCACCACTCCTGCTGCGCTGACCCGGGGGGGGGGGGGGAGTTTTGGGGTCCAGGGGACTCACCACACCGGAGGAGACTGCTCAGCGCCGCTGCCCGTGTCCCGCACACCTCTGAGTGTGTGAGGAGAAAACCGTGAGGAAGCTGTGTGAGGAGAACGGCCTAGGAATCAACACTAGAGGCAGCAGACTCAGGCAAGATGGCCGCCGAGCGCAGCATTTGAAGCCTCATGGCGCGGCTACAACAAAATGGCCGCTAATGGGATTTTCAATAGAAACCGAAAATCCCCAAAAAAATTGCGCAAGCGCTGCCAGAATGGCGGCAAAACACAGAATTTCAAAAGGGGAAAGCCTAGAAAGGCTGACCAGCACCCCAAAACGTCCAGAAAAGCGGACCCCCAGCAGTAAAATAAACATAGGCCAGGCGCACAGTCCCCTCAACCAGGTGCCCCCCCCCCCTAGCAATTGTAAAACAGCAGAGGGAAAAAAGGGGGAAGGGAGGATACCCAAACCCCAGGAATGCTCAGCCGTACCACCCCCCCTAAGAGGGAGGGACTGTACTCACCCGTCCACGCGATGACTTACTGGCGCATTCCAGACAGGCATACAACCGCAATGGAGGTAGCCGTCGGCCCGGTCCACTGTGAGTGAGACAACACGACAGCCCAGTCATGTGCGGACCTTGGAGCAAAGCTCACTGGCCACCCCAGGAGTCATGGGGCATGTCGTGGCAGACCCAGCCTCTTTGCAAAGGTGTGCTCACGCTCGCTGGCCGAACTGAGAAGACTACAAGGATCTATAATATCCAGCCTGTCCCTCAGCCAACAGTTGATAGAAGTCAAAAAGACAAAACTAAAATAAAATAAAGTAAAATCTTTTCCTCAGGGCGCTGGCCCAAAGGGAGCCATACGTCCTTCTCCTTTGCTAGGCAAAACGAAACTGAGGCTGCATGCTGCAGTGAGGAGGGTTATGTCTGGAGGGACCGCCCCCTGGGCGGGGCTGTTCAACGCTGTTAATGTAACATGTATTTAACCATTTAACATGTTTCTGCCTAGTCCTCTCCTGTAAACAGGGAACATAACCCACTTGTCAAGATTTAAGGAGCTGTGTCCGTCCATGGACGATAAGAGAAATGATTGTTCTCATGCGATATCAGAGTTTGCCTACTTGCTGTCGCCAGAAGATTAGGAAAAGTATTTTTTCCTAACATCTAAGTCAAGTCTCTCAGTCCAGATACAGGAGAGGAATTATAAAATGTTATCCATATGGTACCAAAGTCCTGACAGAATACAAAATATACTACCTAACTATCCAGCCAATTGTTGGTGCTGCAGTTGGGAAATTGGCACAGTGCTACATTTATGGTGGTTGTGCTCCTTTTTGAAAAACTGTATTTTAAATTACAACATACATTATAGGCATCAGCCTACCTGAACTACCTGAATTGGTCCTATTTTCCATTTTCCCAAGTCTGCTTCGGATAGTAAAAAAGGTCCTAATGCGCTTCATCTTTGCTGCGGCTAGGGCTTTTGGGCCAGATTCACAGCGGAGATACGACGGAGTATCTCAGATACTCCGTCGTATCTCTCAGAGTATCTATACGACTGATTCATAGAATCAGTTACGCATAGATATCCCTAAGATCCGACAGGTGTAATTGTTTTACACTGTCGGATCTTAGGATGCAGTACTGCGGCCGCCGCTGGGGGGAGTTTGTGTCGTAAACCAGCGTCGGGTATGCAAATTAGGAGTTACGGTGATCCACGATGGATTTTCGCGTTTGCTACGTCGCCGCTAGTCTAGTTTCCCGTCGCAAAGTTAATCATCGTTTTGGTGCCTTAACTTTACACAGCAAACGTATTGCTGTATAAAAGTATGGCCGTCGTTCCCGCATCGAAATTTAAAAATTCACGTAGTTTGCGTAAGCCGTCCGGGAATACGGAATTACGCTACGCACGTCGCCGTTCGAAAAAATGACGTCACTGCGCGCAAAGCACGGCGGGAATTTCGAAACGGAGCATGCGCAGTAGGTCCGGCGCGGGAGCGCGCCTAATTAAAATGGCACACGCCCATTTAAATTACGCGGGCTTACGCCGGAGGCCGCCGGTGTAGTTTTCATCGCAAGTGCTTTGTGAATCAGGCACTTGCGATGAAAACTTGCGGCGGTGTAACGTATCTACGATACGTTACGCCGCCGCACTTCTACCTGAATCTGGCCCTCTATACCTAAACATTGGAATTCTAATGTTGTACCTAGTGTTAAAGAATGGGTGCTAGAACTAAATTATATCATGTGAATGGAAGAGTTGACAATGGGCCTGTACGATACATATCCCAATTTCATATTTACATGAAAGGCTTGAATGGACTTTTGATACCTCCGATATTCTGACTCCTTACCTGTGACTACGATCATCTACATATTAGGGCACCAGATATTGGCATGGATTAGTCTGGAAGGGGTCCCCCACCCTTCTTTACATTTTTCCTTTTTATTTCTCTTTGTTTTTTGCCCATATTTTATTTTTAATGGTTTTTTTTTTTTTTAAATCAGAAAGATGTTTATTGTTTCATAGACAAGTACAGAAAAATAGAAACATTACCATTGCACAGACAACAAAGTGATGGTTCTTTCAAGGTGTACATCATATAAGAGCAGACCCAAAATACAGGACCCCCAGTTCACCCTCGGTCACCATTCTTCCTCCTCCATCAAAAATACATACCATCCCACCTTACCACCAGTACTACACCATATACACCCTCATAACATCTGATTAGCACCCATTTAGAGACATCTTAGAATCCTGGTCATGACGAGTTCTCTGGGACTCAGACCCAGCGTGTCCAGCCATAACTCCCATATTCTTTCAAACCTGCCAGGGCACCCCCTATGCTGATAAATGTGTTTTTCCATCACCAACGCTAGTCCCACGTGATTGACCCAGGAGGAGTGAGATGGTGGAGAGGTGGACTTCCACCCCATTAGGATTAATTTCCTAGCCTGGAACAATGTTCTGGAAACAGCCACCCTAGTCGCCTCCTCGGGGACCACCTCCTCCAGCACCCCCAATAAGCAGCACATAGGATCAACCGGAACTTTGGTCTGGAAAACAGAATTAATTGTCCCCACCACCCCGGTCCAATATCTGTGCAGCTTCGGGCATCGCCACAAGAGATGTATAAGGTCCCCCTCGTGTTGCTGGCAGCGGCAGCACAACGGGTCCGCCCGCCTACCCATCTTGTACAGTCTCACCGGAGTATAATGTACCCTCATCAGTATGTATAGTTGCGAAACCTTTTGCGCCACATTTAGGGAACACGTAGTCAAGAATTGCAAGGCCTCCTCCCACTGGTCGTCCGTAACCTGGCCGAGGTCCCGCTGCCAGGCAGAAAGAGCCCCGCACGGGTACCCGTCCAGGTGCTTGGATAATAGCATTTGATAGCATTGGGAAATAATTCCCTTGGTTTCAGAGGCAGACCGCAGCAGGTGGAATACTGGAGTGGGTGACAGTGTCCACTCCCACGCACCCCCCTGTGCCGCCACGGCATGCCGAAGCTGAAGGTAAGATAGCCACATAGAGGCCGGCAAGCCAAATCGAGCTTGCAGTTCAGAAAACGAGAGCAGCCTGCCATTATGAAATATCTGGGACAGCATACTTATCCCATGTGCCTTCCATCGGGGCCCCTGCTGCAGTTTAGCTAACTCGGTGTATGAGCAATTGTTCCATATTGGGCTATACTCCGTGAACCCCCTCACCCCCTGAAGCTGTCGTCCCTTGTTCCAGATTTTCTGAGTTAGTGACATTGTCGGGGTCTGTTTATTGGACTTATGGAACATTTGCGCCTCCAGGCCCAGGGGGATGGTCTCCGCCCCAGAAGCAACCAGCATTAGCCGTGCCGCCGATCCCACTGGGTCCCGAGCCATGGAGCCTATCAAATGCTGCAACTGGGCAGCGATGTAGTACAGCCAAGGGTTGGGGACCGCCAACCCTCCGTTGTCTTTAGAGCGCTGGAGCTGCTCCAGCCTTATCCTGGGGGTCCTCCCATTCCACAGCAACTTTCTGAAGAGGGTATTCACCACTCTGAAGACCTTTAAGTGGATAACCACCGGGGATTTATGTAGAAAATTCAGCAACTGGGGCATCAAAATCATTTTGATTAGATTGGCTCTGCCTGCTAGGGACATCTTAAGGTTGTTCCATGTGTTAATCTTGTCTCTAAAGCGGGATAGCAAGGGAAAAACGTTAAGCTTGCAATAATCTGAGATTTTGGGTGAGATTTGTACACCTAGGTATTTAAAGCTATCTACTATAGGGATGGGGCAAGAGGTCGGGAGGGTCACCTCCCTGTCCTCGTCTAACATCAGGAGTGCAGATTTGGACCAATTAATGGTCAGGCCAGAAAAGTAACCAAACTTCTGTATGACAGACATGACCCCCGGAAGTGACAGGGTAGGGTCCTCCAGAAAGAGTAGCATGTCATCCGCGTATAACATAACCTTCTCATGGAGGCCTCCATACCGGAATCCAGTAATCAAGTCGCTCGTCCGTATCAATGCCGCCAGAGGCTCTATAGCAATCGCGAAGAGCAGGGGGGATAGCGGACATCCCTGCCTAGTCCCCCTGCCCAAAGCAAAAGCCGGCGACATTTTATCCGTCATCCTAATTGATGCCTGGGGGGCCGCGTATAGTAGTTTGGTCCAGGCCACAAAACGTTCTCCGAAACCAAACTTAACCAGCACAGCCCATAGGTACCTCCAACTGACACTGTCAAATGCCTTATTGGCATCCAGCGACAGCAGGGCCCTACGACCTCCATTATCTGCCTGCACTTGCATGTTCAGGTATAGCCTACGCAGATTAGTGGCCGTGGATTTTTGTGGCATAAAGCCAGCCTGATCTTGGTGAATAATTGAAGACACTATACCATTTACTCGCAACGCCAGAACCTTAGCCAGGATTTTCACGTCGCTCTGAAGCAGCGAGATAGGCCTGTAAGATCCCGGGTCTACCGGGTCCTTCCCCGGTTTCAATAAAAGGATCACATTGGCCCTGTTCATGGAAACAGGGAGCACCCCTTCCTCCAGTGAAGCATTGAAGACCTTCAATAGTTCCGGGAGCAATAGCTCCCCATATTGGGTGAATACCTCCATGGGCAAACCATCCTCCCCCGGGGCCTTACAAGTGGGAAAAGAACAGGCCGCCACCTGGAGCTCCTCTAAAGTTATAGGGGCATCTAGTTGCCTACGTGCCCTGGCGGGCAGCCTAGGTAGAGCAATTTGGGACACATAAGTGGCTAACTCGTCGTCCGCGTAGGCCTCTCTCGACCCATACAGGTCTTTATAGAAGGTGGCTAGCTCAGATATGATGTCATCAGGGGAGTTAACAAGTCTACCATTAGATGTGCGAATAGCACCAATAGCCGGTGACTGCTGTTGAGAGCGAGCAATTTTAGCAAGTAGGCGGCCCGTCTTCTCCCCTTCCTCAAAAAATGCCAATTTAGTGAAAAACCGTTTACGTTCCGCAGTAGAGGATCTCAGACGGTCCAAGGAGTCTTGGGCCGACATCCATGCCTCCCGTGCCGAATCGGACGGATCAGTCACGTATGTTAATTCGAGCTGCTTCACTTGGTCTCCCACCCGTTCCAGAAGGGCCGATGAGTTGTGTTTAATAATTTGTATTTCATGAATGAATACCCCTCTACTGAATGCTTTAAAAGTCTCCCACTTCTGAAGGTCGCTACCGTGGCGGGAATGCGTTTTGAAAAAATCCTGCATCTGGGATGTGACCCTGTCCTGAGAGTTGAACAGTTTGAGCCAAAAAGCATTTAACTTCCATGGGGCCCTGGGCATTGAACTGGGGGGTTGTGTGACCAGCCAGAGAGCCAGCGGGGAGTGATCCGAAACCCCTCGTGGAAAATATTCCACCCTGGATACACTGCCCACTAGGTTCGGGGTGCCCACACAAAGATCAATTCGGGACAAAGACCCGTGGGTCTTGGAGAAGCAGGAAAATTGTCTATTATATGGATTTCGAATCCTCCATATGTCAGTCCATCCCACCTCAAGTAACAGTCGGCTAAGGGCAGTGCCCCGGCCCCCCCTAGGGGGAGACACCGGAGGGTGTCTATCTAGTTTGGGGTCTAAGTAGCAATTAAAGTCACCCATTATTAAGACCGGAATGTCCGGCTTGTTGGCCAGGTATGACAATAGCAGTTGCAGCACCTCTCGAGAGAACGGTGGAGGAACATAGACAAAGGCTAAAATCAGTGTTACCATGTACAGTTTACAATAAAGAAACACAAATCTACCAGACACATCTATTAAGGAGTCTAACTCCTGATACGCCAATGCCTTGTGTATCAATACACTCACTCCACGTGAGAACGCAGAGTAAGTGGAGTGATATGCTCTTCCCACCCAGGCATATTGCAAAAACCCCACCGTGTCCCTCTGCAAGTGAGTCTCCTGCAGGCCAATTATGGCCAGGTGGAATTTCTTTAAACCTGCAGTGATCATTGATCGTTTCAAAGGATCATTCACCCCCCGAACGTTCCAGGTCACTATAGGTGTATTAGACATTGCTTAAGTTTAGTCATTAAATCATGAGGATATGGGGGACGCATATGTCCATGGGACAGTCCTGAGGAAGTCCGTCGATCATCTTGTGTGCGAAGCAGGAGCCCTGCCAAGGGTTTCAAAACACACCCCACTGTGGCTGTGGCGTCATCCGTGCAATGGCAAAACATCAGAAATAAAGACAAATGGTTTGAAGAACTGAAGAAGTGTAACATGTGCAGTGGTGCGCCAAAAAACAAATGGAAGCATGCACTGCTGCAACTTGCGGTCAACGGCTCACACCGCACCATAGGGGCCCAACAGGGGCCTTCCACAGAGCCTGAAGGTGGACTCGCATAGACTCCGGGCGTGCCAACAGTGCACCAGCTCCGGAACCACACCAGCACATATACAAGGCTCCATTCGAGCATTGCGTATCTCTGCATTTCGCCCCTTCAGAGGGACTTTGAAGAGACGACAAAGGAGAACAAACAAAACGTGGATAGTTAATGAACTTTGTGAACCAAAAACAAAAGCAAGAAGCAAAACAGGAAAAAATAAATCTTTTTCCCCCTTTTTCTGTTGTAGGAATTCCACTCGCCTTAAGTGTAGATTTGGTAAGGGCCCTCAACTGGCCAAATTAACTTTACAGTGGGAAAGCTTGCGCCCTCCATGCCCGGTGCAGACAATCAAAACATTATCACCCTTCTCCGCCGTCGCGTCCCCTTCTGCGTAAATCACGCTCGTTATAGTCCAGCCAGCCGGCAGCATCCTGTGCGGATTCAAAGAAGTGATTCTGATCTCTAGCTGTTATGCGTAGTTTGGCTGGAAACAACATGGCGTAGGGGAGCTGTAGCTTTTGCAGGCGTTTCTTGACCTCGGCGAATTTGGATCTTCGGCGTTGCACCTCCGCCGAGAAATCGGGATAGAAGGAAACTTTCGTGCCATTATGTAATACTGTGCCCTTTTCTCTCGCCAGTCGCAGCACCACCTCCCTGTCTCTGTAGTTCAGGAGTCTTGCTAGCATTGCTCTGGGTGGGTTTCCAGGGGGTAAGGGGCGCGGGGGCACCCTATGCGCTCTTTCAACAGCGTACAGGGGGGAGAACGCTGCTTTGCCAAACACCTCCTGTAACCACCCCTCCACATATGTTGTAGGGTCCCTGCCCTCCACCTTCTCCGGGAGTCCTATTATACGGACGTTATTGCGTCTAAGGCGATTTTCGATTTCGTCAGTCTTATCATATGCCTGTCTGGCCTGCTGGGCAGCACCTCGTGCGTCACGGGTAATATGGGGCATCTGGTCCTCAATATCACTCACTCTCCCTTCAACCGCGGTGGTCCGCTCCCTGATTTTCTGCATATCTTGGCGGATAAGGGACACCTTTTCCTCCAATCCCCCAAAGCGTTCCTTCAAATCATTCACAGAGGCAGTGCACTTATGTACAGCAAACAGTATTTCACTCAGGGTGGGCTGAGGGCTATCCTCCGACTGTGTATCATGCATGGCTAGCAGGGGATCAGGAACCGACTCCATCGGCTCACAGTCATCCATCCCTCCTGCAGTGTCATTATCAGGCTGCTCTGTGTGTGCTGAGCGCTGCTGATTCCCAGCATGTGTTAAGTCACTGGGGCCTGCAAGCTTCTGTGTGTAATACAGCATGTCCCTGGCTTGCTCCTTGGCTTTAGGGGGTTTAGCAGACTTACCCCCCTGCTCCGGTCTCTTGTCTTTCTCCTGGCCTCGTGGTGTCTTAGCAGGCTGGAGCATCCAGGCGCCATCTTGGGATTCCTGGGAGGCCGAGACCGCGGCGTCTCCGCGGTTTCCCCGGGTCATCATGCCGTTTGTCGAGCGGTACACGGGTCCGGATACACCCCAGGGTCAGTCCGCACCGTTTGGCGGCGATTTCGGGCGGTAAGCGTGGCGAGGGAAGGATCGATGCAAGGATCACTGGCGGGAGCTCCGTGCAGCACGTCTGCTCACATGCCTCGTCAGGCCACGCCCCCCTATTTTTAATGGTTTAATATACTTTAATTAGCTTTTCTTACTGAGGAATCTTTCCCTTCTGCTTCCCCTGTGCTTGTTTTCATAGTTCAGGGATGCTTTGGTTTATACATGAACATATATTGGGCTAGATTCAGGTAGAATTAGGCGGGCGTAGAGTATCTCAGATACACTACGCCGCCGTAAGTTTGAGCAGCAAGTCCTGTATTCACAAAGAACTTGCGCTGAAACTTACGGCGGTGCAGTGTAACTGGGCCGGTGTAAGCCTGCCTAATTCAAAATAGGCTGGTTGGGGGCGTGTACTATGTAAAATACTAGTGACCCCACGTATTTGACGATTTTAATGAACGGCGCATGTGCCGTCCGTGGACGTATCCCAGTGCGCATGCTCCAAATGACGTCGGCAAATCGTCATGCTTTCGACGTGAACGTAAATTACGGCCAGCCCCATTCATGGACGAGTTACGCAAAGGACGTAAAATTTTCAAATTTCGACGCGGGAACGACGGCCATACTTAACATTGGCTGCGCCATGTTTTTGGTGCTTTATCTTTACGCCTGAAAACCCCTTACGTAAACGGCGTATCTTTACTGCGACGGCCGGGCGTACGTTCGTAAATCGGCATATCTAGCTGATTTACATATTCTAGGCGTAAATCAGCGTACACGCCCCTAGCGGCCAGCGTAAATATGCAGTTAAGATACGACGGCGTAGGAGACTTACGCCGGTCGTATCTTACCAACATTTAGGCGTATATCAGTTTGAGCATATGCTTAAAGTTGCGACGGCGGGGATTCGTACTTACGACGGCGTATCTACTGATACGCCCGTCGTAAGTCTATGTGAATCTACCCCATTATTTTGGTAAAAAGGCTTTAGGTATTTATTTTTGTTTGCCTATGACTCCATGTACAGTACCTGCTTATTTTCTTTTTATCATTATTCTATGGATATGTGCATGTACTAACCGTTCGTACCTTGTGAGAATAATAATAAAAAAAAAATAGATAGAGCTTTCTTTCAGTTCCATTATATACTCCAATTTTGTGACTTTTGTGGATATCCTCAGCAGATGATAGATACTTAGACCCCTTTCACACTGAGGAGTTTTTCAGGCGGTACAGCGCTAAAAATAGCGCTGCTATATCGCCTGAAAAACTCCTGCCCAGCAACCTCAATGTGAAAGCCTGAGGGCTTTCACACTGAGGCGATGTGTTGGTGGGAGACAAAAAAATCTCCTGTCAGCAGCATCTTTGGAGCGGTGAGAGGAGCGGCGTGTATACCGCTCCTTCACCGCTCCTTCCCATTCAAAACAATGGGAACCGCGGCAATACCGAGCGAAATGCGCCTCTGCAGAGGCGCATTGCGGGTGGTATTAACCCTTTATCGGCCACTAGCGGGGGTTAATACCGCACAACTAGCGGCCGATCCCGGCGTTATACCGCCAACGCAGTCTCCAAGGGTCCTTGTACACCTCTCAGGTCCAGTGACAGGGCTTCCTGGTATCTGCATTTTAGCTGCTGATATCCTCATAAAACCAGATGGAAACGGACTTGCATAGTGTAACCCATTATTTATTGTAAAAATGTTCAATTTAAAAAGCGATCCAATCGCATAATCGCATGCAGAAAAAAATATCGATAAAATCAAAACAAAACGCCTGGGATTAGGAGTGCGTTCCACTGCTCTAATCCCGACAGCCGGAAGTGACGTATTGACGTGTGAGACCACTTCAACTGACACGTTTCATCATGTGACTTCACCACAGACACTGGGCCAGATTCACATAGAGATACGACTGTGTATCTCCTGATACACTGTCGTATCTCAGAGTTGCGTCGGTCGTATCTATGCGACTGATTCATAGAATCAGTTACGCATAGATATGCCTAAGATCCGACAGGTGTAACTGTGTTTTATTATAATTTTAAAATGGCCGCTGGGGGCGTTCTCGCTGATTTACGGCGAGAATATGTAAATCAGCGAGATACGCAAATTCACGAACGTACGCGGGCCCGACGCAGTCACTTTACGTAGTTTCTGTAAGGGTTTTCCCGGCGTATAGTTACCCCTGCTTCTATGAGGCGCAGCCAATGTTAAGTATGGCCGTCGTTCCCGCGTCAAAATTTTAATTTTTTACGTCGTTTGCGTAAGTCGACCGCGAATACGCATGGACGTAATTTACGTAAACGTCGAAACAAATGACGTCCTTGCAACGTCATTTGGAGCAATGCACGCTGGGAAAATTTTCGGACGGCGCATGCGCTATTCGATCGGCGCCGGGACGCGCCTGATTTGAATAGTACACTCCCCCTAGCCGCGGAATTTGAATTCCGCCGGGGGATTTACGATACGCCGCCGCAAGTTTTGAGGTAAGTGTTTTGTGAATTACCCACTTGCCTCAAAAAATTGCGGCGGCGGATCTTAAATCACATAGGTTACGCGGATCTAAAGATCCGCTAACCTATGTGAATCTGGCCCACTGTGTGTGGAGGCGTTTTGTTTTGATGTTATCATTGTTTTTTACTGCATGCGATTATGCGATTGGATCGTTTTTTAAATTGAACCTTTTTTTACAAAGGAATTTTAAATTTTTATTATTGCACTTCATACAACAAATTGGTACATGTCCCCAAGGATAGTACCCAGACCCCCATAACCCTTATATTGCCATTTACTTGCATATAAGCCTTAAAAATAGGCACTTTAGATTTTTTCCTGTTTGGCTCCTATAGACTTAAATGGGGTTTCGCCGTTTGGGTTAGAACTTTCCCCCTGTTGGGGAGTTCTTCTGCAAACTGAACAGGGGGGTGTTCGGCCCATGTTTTTGTAACAGAAACAATCCTACAATCATTGGTGGTCAGTGGTCCCACTTTTACCTCTGATCCACCACAATCCTCCTTCCTGCTGTGTATACTAGCAGTCAGCTAGTTAATTTTTCTCCTTGCGCTGATAGCTGATCACCGGCGGCTGTTAGAGGGACATTGGTCCCGATCAGGCAGAGCAGCCACCTGCTCATGTGTGCCACCTGCCAGTGCCACCTAGTAGTGCACAACAGTGCCCACCAGCCCCACCCATCAGTGCCCACAGTGTCACACGTCAGTGCCCACAGTGCCACCCATCAGTGCTCACAGTGCCACCTGTCAGTGTCACTAATAAGTGTCACCTACCAGTGCTGCCCATCAGTGTCACCTACCAGTGTCCATAAGTGCCACCTACCAGTACCCATCAGTGCCATCAGTAACACCCATCAGTGCCACCCATCAGTACCGCCTTATCTGTGCCCATCAGTGCCACCTTATCAGTCCCTATCAGTGCCGCTTTATCAGTCCCCATCAGTGCAGCCTATTAGTGCCCACCAGTGCAACCTATCAGTGCCCACCAGTGCTGCCTCATCAGCGCATATCAATGAAGGAGAAAAGTTACCTGTTTGCTAAATATTATAACAAACTATGAAACATGTTTTTTTTTTCCATTTCTTTTTGTTTCTTTAGAAAAAAAAAACCCAGCGGTAATTAAATACCACCAAAAGAAAGCTCTAATAAAAAAAATATATATAAAAATGTAATTTGGGTACAGTGTAGTATGACCGCGCAATTGTCATTCAAAGCGCGTCAGCACTGAAAGCTGAAAAGTGGTTTGGGCAGGAGGGGGGTGCCCAGTAAGGAAGTGGTTAATGGGCTCAATGTTTGCAAACAATGGCAGTGTTTACAAAGTGTTCCGTACAATGCACATGTAATCGGAGCTGTTCAATGAAAGCTCCATCACAGTCATTCACAGACACTCTAGCCCCCAGTGTGTGCTTTCTGTGGCGCTATTTATAAATGGTGCTCCAGAAAATAACCTTTTTTTTTACAATGCCGAGATATTGAGATGGTAAACTGTTCCATCCTATAGGGTTTGTTTATCTTCCAAAGTCTAATGAAAAAATGATTGATAGAACTTACTTGTGCGCAATTTCCCTTTTCAATCCAGTCAACTAATTCGCTTTTAAGGGCCTCTTTATATTTTATCACATCATTTTTGGTGATTATTAATTTGTCCTTTAGGTGTATATTCTCTTCTGGATCCAAAGTCTTAACAAATAAATATTATAGTTAGTTTGATATAGCAAATATATTTTTTTGTGGCTAATGTAAAAATTTAAAATAGGCTACAAGGCATAAACTACTCAGTTTAAACATATTAAACTACAGTCTGAACATGTGAATACTCTAAAACTGCGCTAAGTGCTCAAAGAAAACCAAATCTACAGCTGCACTCAGGAAACATACTTTTACAGATGTCAAAAATGTTATGTCTCTTAATGATTACCAATTGTGAATAAAAGATCAAATCTAAAATGAAATATATAAACCATCAATACCACTAATAAAGATTAATTAATTAATACAAACAATATAATGTGTACATAAAATATCAAACTGTATGTGTGAAATAACACCATAAGTGAGAACAATTGCAGTCCATTAAAAAATATCTGTGTGTTCACCCGTGATCCCTTTGCTCTGTCACACACAGCTTCTTACAATAAAGACCCCAAATTGTAGATGGTCTGTGCAAAGCGTAGAAGCATGCAGACTTGCTGTGTTGAATTTCCAATGCAGAAACACAAGTCATATCGACAAAGGGTTGCACTGCTGGTGTTCTATCGATATGTGCCCGTGTGTTCCAACTTTCAGCAGCTGTATTTTCATATTTTTATGTGTCCTATTTAGTGTTTTTAGATGCTATTTATGCATACCTAATAAAATGTATACTGTTTTATATACTCTTAGTACTATACTTTTCCATATCCTGGTATTTTCCCTTGCCCACATTATCCCTGGGGCATCCTCTCCAATTTCTCTTAGTTTATTACCATAAGCTACCCTGTAAGATTTTTGGAAGCTAAGCATACTGTGAACTGGGAGGCTTCCCCCTAGCTTATTTTGCTCCATGATGATTGCAACTTGAAGTGTCCCATAGATTTACTCCTACTGCACATGTGGTGATATCATTGTACATCAGCCAAACTGAGTTCTTCAAGTCCAAAGACATGCATGGAAACTGCAGATATTACAATTAACTTAATACACTGATGTAATTTACCTTCATACTTGCACATGTTGGCCATACTTTTGCCATAGTGTCATATAGCTGTATGCATTCTCGAGGGGAACATGTAAGATCTTTTGGGATTCCATAGTTCTTTACCTATTTTTAGTAAACAAGTGTTTAGAAAATGATGTTTCATTCACTTACCGCCATGCATTTCATTAACATAAAATGATTATACGTTAAATTACAGGCATACTGATGGATTGATGGATAGCCAAGGACTCACTTTCATTGAATGGTATTTTCACTTCTCCAGAAAGAAAAAATACACAAGCAAAACTACTCAAACTGTTTGTTAAATGGGACATGAACGATAATTGTATTTATACTTACATGGTCTATGGTTAAAGCAGCAAATGGATGGTAATGCTCAGATGTAACGTTGGAATTTTGAACAGAACAAATATATGTTTCCAAGTCATTATATCTCTTGTCATAATGCACTAAACAAAAGACATATATAATAAATACAAAACAGTGACACTAATTTTACGTCAGAAACTTCAGTAAATCAAATGTAAAAACAAACTAGATTCAATAAAGATGTCCCTTACTTGCTTTGTCTCTCTGGCACCCAGGAACGTTAAATGACAGTGCTCAAAGAAATGTACACTATTAGTGCTACTAGGAATACAGAAATCAGTTGGATGCAACTGTCCAGGAAACTCATCCAATACCAACACCACACACCACATATTGACTAGACACAGAAAACAATCCCGATTATGAGTTTTGGGCAGACTCCAGTGGGTTAAATCATATGGCATGCTAATATTTGTGAGATTTGTCTGCATTTATTTGTTTACTTAAAACTGTCCCTGAGAGATATATAAAAAATTTGGTATTTGACTTGCCAGAACAAAAAAAAAAATATATATCAGTGAGGTTGGCCAGCAAGAGTGCTCAGACCTTCCCAAGTACAATCTAAAAAGCTAGAGTCATAAATAGTAATAGCACATAGTATATAATGCCAACTAGCAAAGGACATATGACCTTCTGAAAATGCTAGCCATCGCGCTGTCATGCTGATCTAATGGCTTCTGTACTTTGTGGCCACTGTAACAGACATATGCATGCTGCCTGGACAGTTATAATCTTCATGCAGGGAGGACTACAAGGAACTGCATGGCTTGTCACAATTGGATGTACCACATTGTATTCTGAGCTCAAAGGGTTAATTGGACAATGGTCTCTTTCACTGCTGAATGCTAATGTACCCTTTGCATAGCTAATGAGAACTCTCTTTTGTGTAGGTAACAGCCCCCTGTGAGGTGTATGCTGATAGGGATTATGTGTGAGTGATAATTGTTTTAAAGGTTAATTGAATTCTATTGTCTGATCAAGTTAAGTTTAGGAGCCAAAACTTCTAGCGGCTGATTGGCTCAAGGGAATGTCATTATTTCAAAGTATGTGTATTGAAGCCCCTCCTGGGTGGGGGGGGAGTGATTTGTTTCTGTACAGTTTGTAACCAGATATAAGGAGGTAAAATGTGGCATTAAAAGTCAGTCCTGCTTGACTCTGCAAACGTAGCCCGTCTCGTTTCTTGAAAGGGCGTTCGATGGGATATACCGGCGGTACCTGCATATCGCAGCTTGCCAGGGAAAAGGACGTCACCAACGGCTGAAACCCCCTCACTATCTGGGTAGCCGTTACAGCCACTGACAAGTGTGAGGCAAGTGAAGCCAAACTCTTGTTTGCATATGTGTTCTGGATCAGTAGCGTGGAGAATATGAAAGCCACTGTATTACCATGATAGCCAGGAAACTATCATTTGTAGAAAGGTCAGCAAAAACAGCTTATGTATTTCTTTCAGCATTGAAAAAATTTCCTTTCCTTCACACAAGAAATGGTATATATCAGTTCACTAGATAACGTAAAACATTTCCAAACAGTGATAAGTGTTCAAAATAGTTGTGGGAGCATCCATTTTTAAATAATTATCTCGAGTGTCGAGGCACAGAACAGAATTGCAAATTTAAATAGATGGCTCCAATATCACTGACTTTACCTGCTCAGTATTTGGCAATTGCAGTATTCTGCAATATTATGTGATTTTCATTGCCTGTACAAGGCAAGATCTTGCATCATGTATTGCAGAAATGCTTTATTTGGAAATGACATGACAAAGTGTTTAGTAAACTGTGTCTACTTTATATATGGTTTTCAGAACAAAATCCTATAACAGGCAGAGCAAACAAGGCCCATCACTCTACTATGTACAGACAAATGACACTGAACTAATGTTTATTGTCATATAATTAAATCATCACGTATAAATAAAAACCTTTGATTTACACAAATTACCTAATCGAACTCTGTAAGACTTCTTTTTTGTTTTTTGCAGTTTATTTTGTCTTCCTTTTTGAGGTGGATTTACCACAAGACTGTCTTCCCTTTCATCAATTTGCTGCCAGTAATGTTTGACTGATTGAAGCCACCTGAATAATAAATAATTCTTAGTTACAGTTACACATCAAATCTGTACAAAATACTAAAGAGTCTATTTATTAAAAATACAAATGGGCTTGCGAATATTTCAACATTTGTGCAAGCATAACAAATAATACCCAAAACATTTGTAACATGTTTAATACTTGGATAGCGTACCCCAGATGTATAACTCCAACCCCCTACTACACTTGAACCTCTCAAACTCTGTATATAACAAATTACACTTTACACAGATATGAAGAACATTTCTTAAAACAGAAGAAAAGGGACCCCACAATCAGGAGAGTGTCAGTGTTTGTAAGTCACCACATCCCTAAAGTTATGGAAAAAACATGGAATACCCCCTCAAGGGTGGGACTTTGTAAGTGACACAAACACGTGAATTAGTAGAAAAGTATATAACAAATGTATTTAAATAGTTCAAATCAGGACATCATTCAGTGTCCTAGCAAGAATAAAAGACCACATGCAAGTGGTGTACAGATCCTATTATATAAAACAATTAAACAGACATGAGACAAAAATTGGGTTGAACTAATGTTTGTCTCATGTCTGTTTAATTGTTTTATATAATAGGATCTGTACACCACTTGCATGTGGTCTTTTATCATTGCTAGGACACTGAATGATGTCCTGATTTGAACTATTTAAATACATTTGTTATATACTTTTCTACTAATTCACGTGTTTGTGTCACTTACAAAGTCCCACCCTTGAGGGGGTATTCCATGTTTTTTCCATTTCTTAAAACAGAAACAATCAAAATCCAGTACCCGTAATATATTTAAACTAGGTTGCCGATTTTGTAAGGCATCCCATAACCCCATTCAGATTGGGTATTACCCTTAATACTTAATTATCCCCAGCCGTGCAACACCGGCTCGGGGATACACATTACAGTTCCAAAATTAGTAATGCCTCCACAGACCCCAACCGCCACACCTTTATTCCTTTTAGCCACAAAAACCACAATCCAAATAAGTCAGGGAGGGAGGGCAGGAATTCTGTCTCTTCTGTGCTCCAGCACAGGTCTGCTGCGGTGTGTGTCTTGCACGTGTTCATCTCCAGCAGCCCCCCGCCTTCCTGAAGCCCAAAGCTAATCTCTGTAGGTGACCTCTACATACTCCCTTCTCCCTTATTAACATGAACCCCCTATTGACAATATATATTTGATATAGGATACAAACGCCCTGGGTAACCTCTATCACCACCGTGCCAATGAAAAAAAGTGAAATAAACTACAGCTGCTGCTTGGTGAATGAATATTTAAAACAGAAAAAATGTAACCCAAAATAGTCTAAATGAGATAAGAAAATTGCAGCGCTAATTTCTATAATAATGCTAAAATAATACAATAACATATACACTCAATAACACCTTGTGATCAGTGATATAAAGTCCATAACATAAATATCAAAACTGATGAATAAATTCCTTATTTCTGTGAATCTTCCACCACACCACCGCACTCACCAAATGGATTTGCCTTTCACTCTCGTGTTAGGCCCCATACACACGAGAGGATTTATCCGCAGATACGGTCCAGCGGACCGTATCCGCGGATAAATCCTCTCGAGGATTTCAGCAGATTTCTATGCGATGGCGTGTACACACCATCGCATTGAAATCCGCGCTGAAATCCTCTGGCGATGACGTGTCGCGCCGTCGCCGCTATTATGACGCGGCGACGGGCGCGACGCTGTCATATAAGGAATTCCACGCATGCGTCAAATCATTACGACGCGTGCGGGGAATCCCTTTGGACGGATGGATCCGGTGAGTCTGTACAGACGAGCGGATCCATCCGTGGGATCCGATTCCAGCAGATAGATATTCTGTGCATGTCGACAAATATTTATCTGCTGGAATTCGGAAATATCCGCGGATAAATATCCGCCGGAGTGTACACACCATAGAATCTATCCGCAGAAACCCATTCGATGGGATTTATCTGCGGATAGATTCTATTGTGTGTATGGGGCCTTAGGCTAAATCACTTGTGTATGATCCCACAAATGGAAAAACTAATCTCAGCTGGATCACCGTTATATTTTCTCACTAATGTACATAAAAACAAAAGAAGTGCTCCAATAGTGTAAAATTGTACCACCAGTTTAATTTAAAATCACAGCAACACTTCATTCATTAAACTCACACGTAAAACATTAAAATTCAGCTTCAAAAAAACATCACAGTAAACATCAGTGTTTAGTTGGCTCTGCAGTGCTAGGCGGTCACGGCGGACCTGAGGTGTGTGCTCAGTTGTTAAAGGCTCACCACACTCCAGATTTCCGACTCCCAGTAGCGGCAAGTTGTCTAAACAGCAGCGGCATCTCTAGTCAGTGAAGCTGACTTTTAATGTTTTACATGTGAGTTTAATGAATGAATTGTTGCTGTGATTTTGAATTAAACTGGTGGTACAATTTTACACTATTGGAGCACTTCTTTTGTTTTCATGTACATTATTGAGAAAATATCACAGTGATCCAGCTGAGATTCGTTTGTCCATTTGTGGGATCATACACAAGCGATTTAGCCTAAGGCCCCATACACACGATAGAATCCATGCGCTTGAATTTATCCGCGGATCGGTTTCAGCGGATCGGCGGATTTATCTGTTGGTCCGCCGGCACGTACACACTAGCGTATAAAAATCCCCGCGAACCAGAACGTATGCAACGTAAACCACGTAAGACGTCACTATAAAGGGGAAGACGAAAGTCAACGGCGCCGCCCTCTGTTCCGCTTTTCTAGTTCCGTGTTACAGCGTTCTAGTGAAGGTTTGGTTAGAGCCGATTCGTGCTTTTCAGTCTCCGCGTTTTGACAGGTGGTATTCTTGGTTTCAGTGCGTGTGCTTGCGGGTTTGCAGTTGGCATTCGGGCACAGGCTTTCAGCACTTTTCCGCGTACTGTGCGCTCATATCTGTGTGTCGTGCGGGCTTAGCAGGTTGTGCTGGATTTGGGGGTGCTTTCTGTTGGAGTGTGTTCTTGACTGACCAGCTGGCCGGTTTGAATCCATGATGGAGCAGCATCGTCGATTCTCGCGAATTGGTGGTGTTTATGGGTTTGCTTATGGACAGGCTCAGCGAATCAGTTGTTTGGGCAGGAACACTGGGAGGAGGCGTTTCTGGACCAAGAATTGGTTGCGCCAGCGTGACCATTTTTCTCATATGCCTCTGCTTAGGGAACTCCAGGAGAATAATCCTGATGATTTTCGGAATTTTCTCCGCATGACGGACCCCGTATTCAACCGTCTGCTGGAACTTCTGTCCCCCTATATCACGAGGCAGGACACTGTGATGCGCGAAGCCATCACGGCCAAGCAGAGGCTTATTGCCACGTTGCGGTACCTGGCGACTGGGAGGAGCCTGCAGGACCTCAAGTTCTCGACAGGCATCTCTCCCCAGGCGCTTGGGGTCATCATACCGGAGACGTGTACTGCCATCATACATGTTCTGCAGGAGGAGTATATTAAGGTAAGTTCCCTAATTTTAACATCACAATGGTTTTTTTTAAATGTGTGAGAAAGTCTAATATTTTTTTCTTCCCTAATAACCATGAGATTGTAATCTGCTGTGTGTGGGATGTTCCCTTTTCTCCCCATGCATGTTGTTAACCTTTACCCGTTTTTTTTTTGGGGCCTACCTGCATATTTTGTCCTTACCCACCATAAACCTGTCCAGCATGCTTTGCTAGGCCCAAACCCACCTAGCCAATTTTTGAATTTTGGCTAATCAATTGTAGCTCTGCCCCCCCCCCTCCTCTCCCCCGAAATTAGTTTATTGCTCTATCATCAGAGGGATGTGGAGTCTGATAATTAAGTGGGCCTATATTGTTTTAACTAAATACTCACTTCACAATGATTGTATGAAATTAGAATCCTGATGTTGAAGTTGCACAATGATGGTTTTTGTATTGTGATTGCAATGTTTATCTGATAAATTACTAATAAAAAATGTTTTGTTTGTCCCCACAGCTACCCTCCACACCACAGGAATGGCAGTCTGTGGCTTCCCAATTTGCCCAGCGTTGTGATTTTCCGAACTGCGGTGGAGCAATAGATGGGAAGCACGTCCGCATTGTGCCCCCACCCCACTCGGGGTCCTACTATTTTAACTACAAGGGTTTTCATAGTATCGTGTTGATGGCGGTGGTGTCGGCACAGTATGAGTTTCTCTATGTGGACGTGGGGAAGAACGGCCGGCTGTCAGATGGGGGAGTGTTCTCACGGACTGAATTCTATGATCGTCTCCAAACTGGTGATCTGGCATTGCCACCAGATGAAGATAATGTAGAAGGACTTCCGTTTGTGTTCCTAGCGGACGAAGCTTTCGGGCTTGGACCTCACCTAATGCGTCCTTTTCCCCTGAGGACTCTCACCTACGAGAGGAGGGTGTTCAATTATCGGTTGTCCAGAGCTCGGAGGGTAGTCGAGAATGCCTTTGGAATTCTCACCAACCGGTTCCGCCTGTTCCTGACAGCTATACATCTGGCGGAATATAAATTGAACAACGTTGTATTTGCCTGCTGCATTTTGCACAACTTTTTACGCAGGCATTCCCAGACGTACCTACCCGACAGCGTTTCTGAGGCAAGACTACTCTCAGATCCTCTCCCTGGGCTGGACACTGGTCGCGCTGGCATTGGCACCCCATCTGCTCGTGAGGTACGCGACAAATATGTTGAGTACTTCATGGGTCGGGGGGCCATTGCTATGCCAGATGATATTACTTTCTAATTCGGCCCCCAAAAGAAAGGAATATTCACAGAACTAATAAATAATTAGACCATTGGACTTTATACAGTTGTTTGTCATTACTGCTTTTTCTCTTTTTATCTGTCTTCCTGGTTTGCACCAAAAATAGTGCAGTTCTAGTGCCAAATGTAGGGTTCAGGTTTTAGTAAATAAACACAATTGCACATTATTCACTCATCTCCAAACTGGGTATCCAGCATATAAAAGAAGAAAGCCACTCATTGTTTGGTTTTTGGAAAAGCTTTTTTTATTTTGAGCTTTTTCATTTTCCTTGCTTACTCAAATTTTTACTAACAAACATGTCAACTTTGAGTTTTTGCAAGGATTTTTTTTGTTATATTTTTTTTTTTTTTTTTTTTTTACAATCATTATTCTCCTATATTTTTCAAGTTCACCAACAATGTATTTCAATTTTACATTTTTCACACAAATAGAATATTTCACAAATGTAAACTTAACAGAATTTTTGTGTGTGAATTTTTGAAACCAATATTTTTTTTTTTTTAGAAAACATTTTTTTTTTGTTTTTTGGTATTATTGCTCAAATCTTGGTCCAATTTTTTGGACATATTTTTCACCCAACTTTTTTAGTGAAACTTTGAATATTTTGAAAGGTTTATTCTTAAAAATCTTCTATTTCACTATATTTTTTTTTTATAATTTATTTAATATTTTATTTAATTTTAGAAAATTTTAAATAAAAATTTAGAAAATTTTCTTTTTTTAATTTTTAATTTAATTTTAATAATTTTTTTTTGTATTTTTCTGGCTTTTTGATTGAAGCCTTTTTTTTATAAAACATATAAAATGTGTAAAAAATATAAAAGACAAATGTGTCACTTTTACATTCCAGTCATGGTGTGAGTTCACACCTGAACACGCCAAAATTTGAAGATGCAGACACAAATCGCCAAATGTCAGTTCAACAACATATAAACACCGACAAAGGGCGACATGTGCTATCTGCCATCATGAGTGATCAATGTCTGTGTTATGTGGGAGCAAACCCTTCCTCAAAAACTACTTGAGAATCGAGGAGGGGGTTGTACCCACAAAGCACAGATAATCAAGATTCTGTGATGGCAGATAGCACATGTTGCCACACTGTGTGTGCATCTTCAAATTTTGGCGTATTGCTGATTCACAAAATAAAACTGGTTGGGGGATGGGCGGGTGGGGGGGGGGGGGTGTTCAGTCTTTGACCCGGCCCATCATGTCAATGATGTTTTTATAGTTCTGTTCTATCCCGATCATTTTTTGGCGCATAGTTTTCAGCTCGGTGCAGCACTCTAAAAAGTATGTTTTTACATTCTGTTCCATGAGAAGCAGTCTTTGGCGCATGTTGTCCATCTCACTGCTGCACTCCATCACTTGCTGTATAATGATTCCAGCACTGGCGGCAGAAAAATGATGACCAACATCTTCATCCCCTACAAAATGAAGCCAAAAAAATACTATGTGAGAAAAAGCCTGTCTAGATCTATATAGGGTTGCCACCTCATCCCTTTAAACCAGAACACATATTAATTTAACAGGTTCTGTGGCTGATTAAGGTGGTAATTAAACTCATCTGGTGCCATATCAGCATTACACTAGCCACAGAACATGTGTAATCCATATGTGTTTTGGAATAAAGGGATGAGGTGGCAAGCCTATCTACATCTGTTTTTCCATATCAAGCTGGTGTGACACTGACCTGATGGTGTGCTCCTTCCAACCTCCACATCTTCGACATCTTGAATCACTCCTCCTTCTTGCACCACTTCCCCATCATCCTCCACGACTCCTCCTTCCATCAATCCACCATCTTCTAAATTGCAAAACTCCTCCTCATCAAATTCCCCTTCCTCATCCACAAGTACCAGATCCAAGATGACTCCATCTTCCTCTCTTCTTTGCATATCCTCCTCCTCCTCCACATCCTCCTCTCTTCCTTGCACATCCTCCTCCTCCTCCACATCTTCCTCTCTTCCTTGCACATCCTCCTCCTCCTCCACATCTTCCTCTCTTCCTTGCACATCCTCCTCCTCCTCCTCCACATCCTCCTCTCTTCCTTCCACATCCTCCTCCTCCACATCCTCCTCTCTTCCTTCCACATCCTCCTCCTCCTCCACATGGCGAGATGTTTGATGTTGGCCTTGTCTGACCCTCTCAGCCTCCTCAAACTGCAGGCGTCTTCTTTCCCCTAAATAAACAAAGAAAAAAAGGTATACTCATCAACACACAGATATTGTAGAGCAGAAATCGCATACATTGCTTTATTAAGGAAGAGGCTTTTTTTTGGGGCTAAATTGTGTCTTTTCCCCCCCACTCAAAAATTGGGGATGACTTCTATGGCAAGCTCTGATTCGGGCCCTTTTTAGCGAAGTGACACACATGGATGTCCCCCCCTTAAATTTTAACACGGAGACCATACAAATTACAATCTTAATATTTAGGTGGAGACACAGGTGCTCTGGATTACAGATATGAAAACACCAGCTTAGTAGCACTGTTGGCATTACACAGTCTTGGATTTGCATTTTCCACAACTCTATTTGTACACAATGTTTACAAACCATGTTTTTGGCCAGAGAGGCATGTCCAGGTGTTTTGTTCCTGGGCCAACATCGTATTTGGGAGAAATAAGCTGATGTCAACGATGTTTACTATTAACAGTCGTTGCCCAAGCAAAATGTTTGTGAAAAACACCTTCTATTTCAACATGAGCTCAGAAGTACAACCAGGCCAAGGAGACAGATGTAGAAATTTACCTGACCAAGCTAAAAATCTAAAAAGGTTTCCCCCCCCCCAAATAATAAATTTAACTTACTTTTCTTTAATATTTTTTTGATCCTCTTGTACTGATGTGGCTCCCTCAGTTTCAAATCAGACCACCGCTTCCGTAGCTGCTCCTTGGACCTGGTGATCCCAAACATTCTCTTCATTCTTCTTGCCACCTTCTCCATTATTTTCCCCTTTCTGCGGTTGGGGGTCTTGTATGGCCCATATTGGCCATCATAGTCCTTCCTCCGCATTATATCCACAAACTCTATCATTTCCTCAAAAGCCATATTAGTGGCCTTATACCGTTTTGGACGGGATCGGGACGTTCCTGCCTCTGTCCCCTCACTTCTGGCCTGAGAGCTCCGTGCATGCTCGCCTGTCATCGCCATCTTTCATCCCCACAGAGATTAGGGGCGTGGAAACCAGGAAATGTCCCGTCATGGGCGTGTACGAGGGCGGCGGTTCATGCATACGCGGAGTGTAGAGAATGAATAAGACGTAATTATGTAGGTTACGCGGAGATTATTCGCTCGTTTCACAGAAGTTACATAGTTCACGCCATATTTTTTGAGTTAACATTGATTAGGGGGCATGGCAAAGGTGACGAAGGCGGGGTGTCACGCACACGCGGAATGTATAGAAGGGAAGCCACGTGGTTACGTACGTTACGCGGAGATGATTATAACATTTGACCGAAGTTACACACTTAACGCCATATTTTGTGAGTTAACATTGATTAGGGGGCATGGCAAAGGTGACGAAGGCGGGGTGTCACGCATACGCGGAGTGTATAAAAGGGAACCTACGTGGTTACGTACGTTACGCAGAGATTATTTCAAGGTGCTTCACGAGGAGCTAGAGATAATAAGGTAAGAAAAATGGAACATGGGATCAGCAGAGGCCTAAAAAATATAGAGCCATGGGATTGGGGTTTGGTCTGTTGTTTGCACCCTTTTAACGCTACTTATGTTTCCTGTGTCCCCAAAACGGTAATTCCTTCTCACAATGCTTTCACACATCACTTTAATCTAGATGTGAAGAATGCTCTACGTATTTGTAGTTTTTGCCAGGTGTATTGTGATCATGCAAGTATTGTTCTGTGTTGGTTGGCCAGAGGTTAGTATGTGAAGTGTATTTCTATGTCAGGAATGATGAGGGGCATGCTAGGTACACATGAAATAGTGCCTTGAGGAATGGTCAAAATATCAAAAATGGAGGATGGTTAGAGATGACACGTATTTAGCAAACTTGATTCCAAAATGGTCTGCATGTGAAATAATTGGTGGTCACAACAATGGGGCAGAGCTGGCCAGCATTTTAGCTGCAGGAGACACTGTGTTTGCATAGTACTTTATAAATCTGGGGCCACATATTATTACAATGTGAATGCTGTGCATTTTTTAATGATTATTTATTTTTGTTTTAACAGTGTGTTAATTTTGAGTCTTGAAAAAAAAACATCAAAAAAAAAAAAATGGACCAGATTGTGGGCCAAGAAGCAATAAGTCGCCTTATTGCAAAGTATCGGGAGACGCCCCTACTTTGGGATAGCAGACACCCCCTCTATAAAAGTCGGGCGCGCCGAAGGACAACACTTGCTGAGATTGCAACATATATGCAGACATGGGTTCCCGACTGCACAGGCCACATAGTCAAGAACAAAATGAACAACCTGAGGGCCGCATTCCGCACAAAAAGAAAACAACTACGGGAGCAACGATCAGGAGCAGCAGCAAGCGAGTCCGCGGAGCCAAGTCTGTGGTACTACCAGGAGCTTGAGTTTTTGGGGGATCAAATGGATGGCCGGCGATCAATGTCAAGCCTTCCTCCCAGACAGCAGGGCAGCAGACCTTCCACGGATCACCGTAGACAGGAGGAGAACAGTGAGGGGCTGGCTGGCATGCGTCCAGATCTTCGACTGAGCACTTCTTCTGATGAGGTAGAGTATTTTACACCAAATTTTTGTGCTGCTAATTATGGTTTAATTCTTGAGTTGATATTGTAAGCACAAAAGAAAAAATGGCCTAGGAAAGTCGTGGTCAGAAAAATAGGGGTCCTGGATGACAAGTGCAGGGATCAGAAGGAGAGTAGATTAAAGATTAAAGTAAGATAAAACAAACCAGTCTAGAGCATGAAAATGTGTGTGATTTGCTGGTGTCAAATTGTAAAAAATTTCCCTTTTTTGCCACAGGAAGAAGTGACCAGCCTGGATTTGACGGCTACTGAGCCCGAGATGCATGCCAGCCAGGAGGAAGGGGTCATTGGCAGCCAGGAGGAGGAGGCCGGGCCAAGCACTAGTCAGGAGGGCCCCAGGCCCAGGGCTAGCACAAGCACGCATGTCCCTCCCCCCCAGGTCAGGCAAGCAGGCCTAATGAGGCGCAGGAGGGAAGTTGAGGATAGGAGCCTCGAGATGATCAGGGAGGCGAGCGCCATAATGAGGGCCCCCCTGACCCGCACTGAGGCCTACAGTGCCTATGTGGCACACGAACTATCAACAGGGGGGGAGGAAGATCAGAGGCGTGCCAGGAACCTATTTAATAAGGTCATTTTATGGATGCAGAGGGGCTGGCTGACCGATGACACCGAGCTCAGTGACCCGGCCCATCCTGCCCAACATCTGTTACCTCCTCCTGCTGCCACATCCTCCCCATCTGCAAGAGGCCGTTTCCGGATCCGTGGAAGATCTGCTGCAAGGAGGGTTACAAGGAACAGGAGAAGATGATTCCCGGCCTTCCATTTGATCCCCCAAAAACTTTTTGCTTTTTGGACTACCACAGCCTGGGCTCCATTGGCTCACTTGCTGCTGCTCCTGGTTTTTGTTTTTTGTGGTTGTTCTCTTTAGTTGTCGGTATGCGGTCCTCAAGGTTTGCCAGTTTGTCCTTGACTATGTTGCCTGTGCAGTCTGGAACACAAGTCTGCATGTATGTTGCTATCTCAGCAAGTGCTGCCCTTCTAGTTATTTTTGTGGTGAATTATGTTTAAAATAAATGGTGATTTTATTTTCTGAAATACCTTGTCTATTGTGTTTTTACACTGTGTTGATTAGGCATGAAACATTTTTGGTAATATGTGTCATTTAGAAAGGACACCAACTCCTTGGGGGGGGGGACATTTGGTGTACCAACTTGGTGAAACCCAAAAGGAAAAACACAGGCATAACAAAAATGGTGACATAACCTCACCCAAAAAAAAATATGTGCAAGAAAAAACAATGGTGCCATAAATTGCACAAAGAAAAAAAAAAAAAAAAATGTGCAAGAAAAAACAATGGTGCCATAAATTGCACAAAGAAAAAAAAATAAAGAAAAAAATGTGCAAGAAAAAACAATGGTGCCATAAATTGCACAAAAAAAAAAAACTAAATAAAAAAATGTGCAAGAAAAAACAATGGTGCCATAAATTACACAAAGAAAAAAAAATAAATAAAAAAATGTGCAAGAAAAAACAATGGTGCCATAAATTACACAAAGAAAAAAAAAAAAAAAAAAAATGTGCAAGAAAAAACAATGGTGCCATAAATTGCACAAAGAAAAAAAAATGTGCAAGAAAAAACAATGGTGCCATAAATTGCACAAAGAAAAAAAAATAAAGAAAAAAATGTGCAAGAAAAAACAATGGTGCCATAAATTGCACAAAGAAAAAAAAAAAAATAAACACCAAAAAAAAAAAAACATTGCATTTAAAAATAAACCAAAAAACATAGACATGTGGAGGACTAAAATAAAGTTACAACATCTGGATAGATAGCATCAGCAAGAGAACGGGTTTATTCTAGCGAGAGAACGCAGAAAAAAAAAGAGGCAAGAAACGACACAATAGAGCTTTAAAAGGACGAATGTGCCATATCACAAACAAACGAGAGTTTTACCTGAACGAGTGCTCCCATCCCCTTATTTCGTCTGAGCATGCGCGGGATTTTTATCCGCGGATATTGTGTACTAACCAACGGATATATCCGTCGGATAGCTTCACAGCAGATATATTTGTTAAGCATGTCAGCAAATATTTGATCTGCTGAAAAGCGATTCGACGGAAAAATATCCGCGGATAATTATCCGCTGGAGTGTACACACCATAGAATCTATCCGCTGAAACCCATTTGCACGGATTTATCCGCGGATGGATTCTATCGTGTGTATGGGGCCTCACACGAGAGTGAAAGGCAAATCCATTTGTTGAGTGCGTTTTTCAGAGGGGAGTTATCACAGCACGGTGGTGTTGTGGAATATTCACAGAAATAAGGAATTTTTTCATCAGTTTTAATATTTATGTTATAGACGTTATATCACTCATCATGTGGTGTTATTGAGTTTATACGTTATTGTATTATTTTAGCATTATTATAGAAATTAGCGCATGAACCCCCTATTGCCTGCTATGCCCTGTCCCTCCTATCATGAGGCCCTATGCCTATTTTTTTTTTGCTTCAGGCCTGTCTTGGCTAGGGTACCCCAGATGTATAACTCCAACCCCCTACAACACTATAACAAATTACATGTGACACCGATCTGCAGAAAATTGTCAGTTTGGCCATTTTATTAACAAATGAACAATAACATTTCTTAAAACAGAAACAATCAAAATCCAGTGAGAATAAGAATCTATAAAATTAATGAACTGAAGTTCAAAAGATAAACAGCGCTAATAGAGTAGGTAAAATGACCAGCTCCAAGAACATGTAATATCCCAGTGAGCTCAGGTGTTGTGCAGGGATTTCAGAACTAGAGTGTATGTGCACCTAACATCTCCAGAGTGATAAACCCTGTATGTGGGAAGAAGAACACTCCTTAAAAGGGTGAAAGCTTGCCACTGTGAAGCAAAACAAATAGTAATGCAAAAACTCACGCCAACTGGTTCTCCAGGTATTGTAAAGGCAGAGCACTTCTTAGCCAGTTGTCATGAAAGATAAAACCAAAACAAGCAGATAATAGTGTAATGTGTCTAAAATGATTCAAACTGGCAAAGTAAGTAGGTGACCATTAGTGAATGCCCGTACAAAAATGACTGTAAAAATGAACATAAGTAAAGCAAAGGTTTCACCGCTTCTCCAATCCTCCAGGGGCCGCGCGTGTGCTGTATGGTGTCAGCTGTAGCGAGATCCGTATGGTGGTTTAGTGGAGCGCAGTGGAACGCAGGTCTGTATCCGGGTGTTGCGTCGCTGTAGCCACGCCCTGACGCGTTTCGTCACTTCCGACTTCGACAGAGGGCGTGGCTACACAGCGCAGTCACTCTCCCTTTGTACTCCGTCAGCGGAGGCTATTGGATGAGCTCTGACCGTCCTCCGGTGCTGATTGGTGCCAATACTGACCGGATGGACAGCGCGACTTCAGCCTCGCTGAGTGGAGTTTAATAGGGGGAAGGTGAAGCACCAGGAAATAAGCCACTGCTGTATTTTAATATGGTCATAGACCGGGGGCTATGCATCAAACGCCTGGCCACAGTGGACAAAAGCGATCGTTTGTAAACGATCACTACAAGCGATAGTGAATGCAATTATCATATAATAAAGATGATGGTAAAATCATTATAGGAAAACGAGGATTAAAAAGGACTGTTCTATGTATGGGTACTATATCAACCAATCACACGTATTGTGGGCGTTTCTTAGTGACGCATCGGACCATACAGTGTTATGTGACGGCTAAAGCAGATACTTTTAATGATCTACTTATGAGAGATATACATTTGTAAAAAACTATCATAGGGGTGTTCACATTATGGTGTAGTATTAGACAAACTGCAGGAGGTATCAAAAAAAAATATATATATAACTATTCTGGTAATCTCTTGTTCAATCACAGAGCACAAACATTGAAAAAATGCACAGTAGTGCACTACTTAATAAGAGCGGCACATATATGTGCATTTGATGAGATAAAGTCAGAAGTTATTTTATGCCATATGCAAAAGAGAGTGCCCAAATTTCTTAGTGAGAGTTATATATTCAATGTGGGAGTAATATATAAAAAAGTTTAAGGTATGGTTGTGCCAATGCATATATGGTCATGGACGGAGGGATTGTATCCTTACACACATATCTTATGTAGGATATTTCTTCCGAAGATTTCTGACCTATGGGAGGACTGATATTTGCGAAAGGGACATATCATATATTATACAAAGGCTGTGCCGACTTGATAATAATGGGGCACTTATGCGGAGGTATGTGAGCAGCGAACTCAATGGACGGAGGCTATTGTTTAAAATTAGTATTAATACAACAAAGAGACTGTTGTTAAAAACTAATACTACAGAGAGACCCATAAAGGGGTTCATGGAGACGAATAATAACATGTTAAAACATTAAAATACTCAAAAAATTAATTTTTGATATTAAAATATTAAAATGTTAAGACATTAAGAGATATTAAAAAATATTAAAAAATATTAAAAAATATATTAAAAAGATCAAAAATGGGCGGAGACCGATATATAAAAGGCAAGTCCAGTAAAATGGGAGTTGATGATGAAAGGTACGGTAAAACGGTGGATACACAAAGAGATAATAAAAAGAGCTAAAAGAAATTTTTTGGCTGCTAATGAATGCAAAAGGGCAATGGTTGTTCCGTAAAGATCAAAAGTCACTAATAAAACAATTGATGTCGAGATCCACATTTAACCCTTTTGGCACCAATGTGCCGGCCAAGTATATCCATTCCGTTTCTTTTTTGGAAAGTTCTCTTACGTGGTTACATCCTCTCCAAGTGGCTTCTACATGTTCAACTCCCCAAAACTTGAGACCAGCCGGGTTGCTATTGTGAAACAGTTTAAAGTGAAGAGAAACATTGTGATCCTTATACCCAAGTTTAATGTTAGCAACGTGCTCCGCAATTCTTATTCTGAGTTTTCGAAACGGAATGGATATACTTGGCCGGCACATTGGTGCCAAAAGGGTTAAATGTGGATCTCGACATCAATTGTTTTATTAGTGACTTTTGATCTTTACGGAACAACCATTGCCCTTTTGCATTCATTAGCAGCCAAAAAATTTCTTTTAGCTCTTTTTATTATCTCTTTGTGTATCCACCGTTTTACCGTACCTTTCATCATCAACTCCCATTTTACTGGACTTGCCTTTTATATATCGGTCTCCGCCCATTTTTGATCTTTTTAATATATTTTTTAATATTTTTTAATATTTTTTAATATCTCTTAATGTCTTAACATTTTAATATTTTAATATCAAAAATTAATTTTTTGAGTATTTTAATGTTTTAACATGTTATTATTCGTCTCCATGAACCCCTTTATGGGTCTCTCTGTAGTATTAGTTTTTAACAACAGTCTCTTTGTTGTATTAATACTAATTTTAAACAATAGCCTCCGTCCATTGAGTTCGCTGCTCACATACCTCCGCATAAGTGCCCCATTATTATCAAGTCGGCACAGCCTTTGTATAATATATGATATGTCCCTTTCGCAAATATCAGTCCTCCCATAGGTCAGAAATCTTCGGAAGAAATATCCTACATAAGATATGTGTGTAAGGATACAATCCCTCCGTCCATGACCATATATGCATTGGCACAACCATACCTTAAACTTTTTTATATATTACTCCCACATTGAATATATAACTCTCACTAAGAAATTTGGGCACTCTCTTTTGCATATGGCATAAAATAACTTCTGACTTTATCTCATCAAATGCACATATATGTGCCGCTCTTATTAAGTAGTGCACTACTGTGCATTTTTTCAATGTTTGTGCTCTGTGATTGAACAAGAGATTACCAGAATAGTTATATATATATATTTTTTTGATACCTCCTGCAGTTTGTCTAATACTACACCATAATGTGAACACCCCTATGATAGTTTTTTACAAATGTATATCTCTCATAAGTAGATCATTAAAAGTATCTGCTTTAGCCGTCACATAACACTGTATGGTCCGATGCGTCACTAAGAAACGCCCACAATACGTGTGATTGGTTGATATAGTACCCATACATAGAACAGTCCTTTTTAATCCTCGTTTTCCTATAATGATTTTACCATCATCTTTATTATATGATAATTGCATTCACTATCGCTTGTAGTGATCGTTTACAAACGATCGCTTTTGTCCACTGTGGCCAGGCGTTTGATGCATAGCCCCCGGTCTATGACCATATTAAAATACAGCAGTGGCTTATTTCCTGGTGCTTCACCTTCCCCCTATTAAACTCCACTCAGCGAGGCTGAAGTCGCGCTGTCCATCCGGTCAGTATTGGCACCAATCAGCACCGGAGGACGGTCAGAGCTCATCCAATAGCCTCCGCTGACGGAGTACAAAGGGAGAGTGACTGCGCTGTGTAGCCACGCCCTCTGTCGAAGTCGGAAGTGACGAAACGCGTCAGGGCGTGGCTACAGCGACGCAACACCCGGATACAGACCTGCGTTCCACTGCGCTCCACTAAACCACCATACGGATCTCGCTACAGCTGACACCATACAGCACACGCGCGGCCCCTGGAGGATTGGAGAAGCGGTGAAACCTTTGCTTTACTTATGTTCATTTTTACAGTCATTTTTGTACGGGCATTCACTAATGGTCACCTACTTACTTTGCCAGTTTGAATCATTTTAGACACATTACACTATTATCTGCTTGTTTTGGTTTTATCTTTCATGACAACTGGCTAAGAAGTGCTCTGCCTTTACAATACCTGGAGAACCAGTTGGCGTGAGTTTTTGCATTACTATTTGTTTTGCTTCACAGTGGCAAGCTTTCACCCTTTTAAGGAGTGTTCTTCTTCCCACATACAGGGTTTATCACTCTGGAGATGTTAGGTGCACATACACTCTAGTTCTGAAATCCCTGCACAACACCTGAGCTCACTGGGATATTACATGTTCTTGGAGCTGGTCATTTTACCTACTCTATTAGCGCTGTTTATCTTTTGAACTTCAGTTCATTAATTTTATAGATTCTTATTCTCATATCTTTTAAACGGGTTCTCCCGTTTAATTTAAATAGCAGCTTGTTTCACCTATACACCATTTTCATCACTTGGTGTGTGGTTTCCATTATTGGTATCTTTTACACACTTTCTAATAGTCACTTGGAAGGGTTCTCTAACGCCCCCTAGCGCCGGCTGTGCAATATTAGGCCTACATATTGCACTCTCCTCTTTTAAATCAAAATCCAGTACCCGTAATATATCTAAACTAGGTTGCCGATCTTGGGAGGCATCCCATAACCCCATTCAGATTGGGTATCACCTTTAACACTTCATTATTCCCAGCCATACAACACCAGCTCGGAGACAAACACACTTCACTTAACTATCGCCAGCCATGAAACACCGACTCGGGGACAAACATTGCAGCTCCAAAATTGGTAATGCCTCCACAGACCCCAACCGCCTCCGTGCACATTTGTAAAGCCTTACACCTGTGGGCCCCTCAACAAACATAATGCTCTCTGTACACCATCCTGAATACCCAAGGACAACAAATCTGTTACCATGGCATTCAAGTGGACACCATCGCTCCGCAGATACCGGCAAGTATCCATTTCAAGATCTCTGTGCCGGACAACGAAACCACCATTACGTGTAACAAAATGACTAACTTCCTTTTTGATTTTTATCCGCGCCTTGTTCACCTTCACGACCAACCTGGCGAAGCCACAAGAAGAGCGGAGCCCTGTCTAGCCCAGTAAAATGGTGTACATCCGGAAAGACCCTACACCATAACATACCCGGATACCAATCCAGCTAACGGTGGCATCATTCCTATTAAAACTCAGCTGGCGCCCATTAGGTTGAACATCAGCCTGCTTTGCACCCCAAAAAACAAGAGTGCCCCAATATTCACACAAGGAACAGAGCCTGTAAAAGAAAGGCGACAAAGAAAACATGGCAGACATCAATCCACCAACAACCAATACATAGGACAAAAAAACATACAGGACATGATAGATCAGTTCAGGATGCACATAAATCATAAAGCAATCAGATTCAAAAGGACACATTCAACTCCCACCATGTGGCTTCCATAGCCCCCCTCCCCCCCGATGTGGAAGGAGTAACTCTGAGCATCGAAACCTGATATGATCAGCTAACTCCGAAATACAGCTACAAACTGAAATTTCGACATCCGTTTGATATTTATGTTATAGACTTTATATCATAACATAACATAATCATAACATTTATATGTTATTGTATTATTTTAGCATTATTATAGAAATTAGCGCTGCAATTTTCTGTCCTGGTGCATAAGAAAAGAGCCATCACGCTGCAGGCGTAACTGCCCAATGTCCTCCACCACAGTGACTGGGAAAATGGAGGAACCCCGCACTCTATAGAGGCGCAAATATGCACCTCTGCCCAACTGATCAGTCTTGGAACATCGAATGAATAAGGCTAGGGAAGAATCGCAACAACTTACCTCATTTGCCAACAGCTCACCATGCACCATTTTAGGTTCAATAAGATTTTATTAAGAACATTTTTGACAGGTAAAAGAATACATGAACCGACCACCCAACATTGAGCAGGCCGATCCTCAGAATAATAAACATAAACATTCCACATCATGAAATCCAGTATGAACAAACATTGCTACAAAGTAAAAGTATTTGTACAAGCATCCTTGCCATTTGTTACTCTGCAACTAACATGTACTTCCCCCGACCCGGGCGCCCCTCTGGGAGCCTGCTGCGCCCAAGGTCAGGAGAAGGTGAAAAGATAAACTAGTTATGGCGGGAGTGCAAACAGTAGCGAGATAGCAACAAGTACATACATCTAACATGGTCTATGGCAGGCCAATGAGCTTACATAATGCAGAAAAGAAAAGGGAAGATACTTAGGGTGGCGGAGGACTCGAGCTGGGTGGCAATCTATTTTTGAGCTTGTCTGAGGAGGAGTAATGCCTCCCTACTCCCCAGGTGAAGGAGAATTTAGCATGATTGTCTAGGGACTTAGCCTGCAGTTCTTTCATGAGCATCACCCCATTCATCTCATTAACCCATTGAGCTAGGGACGGGGGCGAGGAAGATTTCCAATATCTGGATATCAATTGCCTGCTGGCACTGAGGCAGAACCTGAGGAGGGTATGTTTCTGGAACTTGAACGTACTAGGGAGAATGGATAGAAGGGCAATAGTAGGTGAGGGAAGGAGGGGCTTACCATACAGATCTGAATAAACTTGGAATACCTGGTTCCAGAAAGGGCGAATCAAATCACAATCCCACCAAACATGGAGATACGTACCGGTGGCAGAGTTGCATCTCCAGCATGAGTCGGAAGCCGAGGGAAACATGATCCTGAGGGCGGTCGGTACTCTATACCACCGCGATAGCACTTTGTAGTTCTTTTCCCAAGCATAACTCGAGATAGAAGATTTGTAGAAAAAAGCTTTCTGCCAGTCTGCCTCACTGATTTCTCTCCCCAGCTCCCCCAACCAAGCTGCGGTAAACCTAGGAAGAGAACTATGCGTATGGCCTAATATAATTTTGTATAACAGGGAAAGAGTATGGTGGGGGGTTTCCGGGAGCGAGCTAAGTTGTTCGAAATCTGTCAAGGGCCTATGGACCTGTCTTGAGTCATGAAGCTGTTTGCAGTAGGCTGTCAGATGGATGCGCGTAAGCCAGATCACTCTAGGGAGCGCAGAGGCCTCGTTCGTTATGAAGGATCCCAAAGGGGCGTTCACAAACTGTCGTGCTGTGGGCCACAAGTCTCTTATATTCATTGAGCAGATGGGCGAGTCTACCCTCAGGGAGTGCCGGGTTATCAAATAAGGGGGTCATCGGGCTCGGGTCAGTGGTCAAAGCACAAGCTGCCCTCCGCCGGTACCAAACCGTCAGGGCGTCTGGTTAGGGTGGATAATTCCGTGAGAGCTTGATGCGTTCTCTCGTAGCCCCAAAGGAGGGCCCGAAGGTCGATCAGGGATGAATCCTGTTCAATCGAGGTAGCAATTTTACCCAGCGGACGAGTGAACCACTCCAGGATCCTCGAGAATACCACCGCTGAATGATATAATTTAAAATCAGGGATGGGGGAGCAGAGGAGTTTGTGCTTCAATCTCGGGTGATTCCCCTTCCACACAAACCGTATGGCCATCGAGCGCAGTGCGCGAAAGGAGGCAGGAGGGAGGGCTATCGGCAAGGCCTGGAACATAAACAGTTTGGGCAAGATATCCATTTTCAAGGTGTTCATACGCCCGAACCATGACAACGGTAGGTTCAAGCGGTCCTCAGTAAGGCGTTTAATTCTGGACAGAAGTGGGCTGTGATTCAGAGCATATATCTCCGAAAAGGTTAGCTGGAATCTCTGTCCCTAAATAAGTGATGGATTTAGTCCGCCATTGAAAAGAGAAATTAGATTTAAGGGCCGTTAGGACGGGTTGCGACAATGATACATTTAACGCTTCCGTCTTAGATAAATTTAGTTTGTAATTACTCAGGTTACCGAACAGGACAATCTCCGCTAATATAGACGGAATAGTGGTATGTGGTTGTGTGATGTATAGCAAAAGATCGTCCGTGTATAGGGAAAGTTTACAGTGAGACGAGGGGGTCTGTATCCCCTGTATGCTAGGGTTTGCCCTAAGCGCCTGTGCTAAATGTTCTATAACTAAAGCAAAAAGGAGAGGGGACACCCTTGCCTGGTTCCATTCTTAATCGAAAACGTCTCTGACGTGACGCCGTTGACCAACAGGGAAGCAGAGGGGTTGGTATACAAGGACATAATGCGTAAGAGCATCTTCGGACCTAGGCCTAACTGGGCAAGGGTGGACTGTAGGAACGGCCAACTGACCCTATCAAAGGCCTTCTCCGCATCACAAGAGAGAAGGCAGGTCGGGATTCGGTTACGTTTAGCATATGCAATCAGATGGATCGTCTTAGTGGTGTTGTCTCGGGCCTCTCGGCCTGGAACAAAGTCCACCTGATCTCCGTGTACAATTTTGGGGAGTAAGGGAGAGAGGCGGTCCGACAGTATTTTATTAAATAATTTCAAATCTACGTTTAAAAGGGAGATCAGTCTATAGTTGGGGCAGTGTGACTGGTCTTTACCAGGTTTCGGGATTACTACTATTTGGGCATGCAGGAGGCTGTCCGAACACTGAAATTCCATACTGACCGTCTCAACTCCCACCCAAGCCAAAAAGATCCCTCCACTCCTGCCATACCTTGTGTACAGGACGCCATGGTTGGGTCCTGGATGGGTGCTATATAACACCGATATTTGGGTTATAGTCCCTTTAAGGGAAGTTAGGAAGTGTTCAGGGGGTCACCCAGAATGGGTGAGAAATTCCCAGGAATAGTCATAATCAGGAGAGGATTGACTCGCAGTTCTCTCTGTGTAAATAGGGAGATATTTGGGACCCGGAATTTCAGAGGCCCTGAAGTGATATTCAGGTGTAAATGGGTCTCCACCACTGAATACAGGGATGCCAGCACACACAGGTTAAAGTGGATGTAAACCCTCCATACACCCAGTAAAGTGAACAGCCTTAGATGATACACAGATGAACCAAATCTCCCTATATAGGTTTTACATGTATATCTGCTGTCTTCACATTTATATACTGTTTAGAAAGTTCAGATCGCGTTAGGAAATGTTCTCTTCCTGTTTAACACAGAGCATGATGTCTGGGCAAACAGCCAAAATAGCTAAATGTACCGATTGAAGGAAAGGCACACACCCCCTCTCATCATAGACAGAGACTCTCAGAGGTGTGTCTGCCTGTTGTTTATTGAACTATGGAACCAGGTACAGATGGGGCTCCCAGGACAGCTAGGAGGACTGAGGATACTGGGCCTGGAAGGAACAGAGTCTGAGGGGTCCGGGCCTGAACCCCCCACAACACACCCTCCTAATGTGGAGATACCTGTCATTGATAATGACATTGCAGAGATCCAGTGAGCCTCACTGATCCCATCCAGGTAGCAGAAGAGAGCCCAACCCCACATTTAAAGCACCCTGTAAAGCAAAAGGTAAGGCAGTATTTGTAACAGTAGAGGACTTACCAGGCTGACCAGTGGGAGGCCCTGCAGCCGCAGATCCCGACTCCACCACCAGTGAGGGCCCGGAACTTCTCCTTCTTTGGAGTTGGACAGCCCCCCTTCCGAAAATGTCTGTCGCTATCACAGTCCGACCATCCTGTCGAGCACTGGGTGTCGAGCACTGGGTCAAGGCCAGCTGATCCATACCCTCATGCCAACGGGAAGGTTGCAACCTGACATCCTGGGCCTCATCCAATCTCCCACGATCAACAGGCGAGACCGGAGGAACAACAAGTAAAAGGCCCCATCTGGACGAGCTCCACCGGTAAAGGAGATTCCTCCAGGGGCAGCACCGGCCGCAGTGGGCGTGTGCTGAGACACCGGTCCTGGAGGGTTCACAAGTGGGCTCCCGCTGGGGCGAAAAGCTCTGGGGAACACAGGAGGACTAAAATGCTCCGGCGGCCGAGACTACCGAGCATGATGAGAGGTCCAGTCCCCCACAGCAGATGTCTCCCTGCCGAGTATGGAGGAGACCTGCTGGCTGAACCATGCCACACCCCAGGTGGCAGTGGTGGACTGTGAGTAACCAATCAAAACCACCCATGTCAAGGGGAAGGATACAACTAGGAGGAAGGGAAAAATGAATTCCGTCTCTAATTCCAGCTCTTCTGGACTCCAGTATGGGTCTGCTGTGGTGTGTGTCTTACACGTGTGACTCCCCAGAAGCCCCTGCATTCCTGAAGCCTGTTGCCTGTTGTGCCCTGTTCCCCCTATCATGAGGCCCTACACCTATTTATTTATTTTTTGCTTCGGGCCTGTCTTTACTTGTTTCCTTTTTCCGGGCAAACATAACATTCCCTAATATATCCTAAGAGAAAAATAGCTATAAAGCATTTGACCATGAGCGTTAACATCTTCCCTGTACACCAGACAGACAATTGAGCCCATACCTGCCTGCTGCTATTCTGGAGAGAGACCAGAATTCTAGCTGGTGGCTTGTGTTTTTGTAAATGATGAAGTTTGTCTTCAGGGCATACCATCAATCACAACAAATCAGGCCACCAGTTATTACTTTAGTCCAGGGGTGCCCAACCAGTGGCCTGCTCTGGGATGGAATAAAATCGAATACTGTTATTAAAGGTACGTTTATTACAAAAATCACAATGTATATATGGGCATATATGTTCTGCAGTGGTTACTTGACTCATTTTAAACTGTTCTACAGGTACAGAGAAGTGTACCTGTGGGTTACCTGCACTGAGCCATAGACTTCTATTACCTGCGAGTTTGGTGTGCTTTCAGAAAGTGCACCACACCTAACGGATATAATAGAAGTCTATGGCAAAGTGCAGCTAACCTGCAGGAAAGCCACAGATGAATTGTGCTGCACCCGTGATGCGGGTAAACAACAGTGCATCAGTGTGAAAGCAGGCTTAGGCCCCTTTCACATGGTCAGTCTGACCCAATCAGGCCCTCTATTCACCTCTAAAGAGTGGAAGATGTAAATGGATTGTGTCCGTTTACAAACGCCTACTTCCAATCCAATCAGCAAATAAATAAAAGAAAAAGAATAGAGTGGGCTCTGTAAAGCCAAGTGGGTTGCCATCCACCTGCTCCACTCATTGTGGCCCATGACTGGTTACCAAGTCGCTTAAGTGGCCTTTGCTCTTGAAAAGGTTGGGCACCCCTGCTCTAGTCTTTCTCCCCCAAAATAGCTGGTGGGCAAATCTTGGCTCAGTTGTCTGTACTCAGGTTAAAATTTTTGTTAGTCTTTTCTCATCTGTGTGCACTGTATATCACTGCCCCTTTCTTATGTAAGAAACAGAGAAAAACAAAAAAGGCGCCACTTAGAAAACTGTAAACTTTAATAAAAAGATAGTATCAAAGCACTCACATTTGAAATTACTGTGTACAGGCATGTGGGGATGGTCCGGATGGCAGTCAGTTGTTAAGCGACACCTTAAGCGGCAAGGCACTATCCATCATGGCTAACAACTGACTGCCATCCGGACCATCCCCACATGCCTGTACACAGTAATTTCAAATGTGAGTGCTTTGATACTATCTTTTTATTAAAGTTTACAGTTTTCTAAGTGGCGCCTTTTTTGCTTTTCTCTGTTTCATGCTTTTTGGAGTCTGGCTTTGGCTCCCCATCCAAGGCTGCCCAGATCAAAGACTGTTTTCTCACTCCAGAGCTTTTCAGCTTAAAGAACTTTTTTATGGAAAATTATATCGCTTGTTAGTGTGCGCCAATATTGTAAATATTGTCCTTTCTTATGTAAACACTTTTACTCAGACCTTATTCAAATTTGTCTCCTTATGAGCATTATGGACAAACAGTGGCGGTGGTCATGGGGGCATGCTGTCGACCACACTAGCTCAGTAGCCACAGCACAGATCTAAATGGGACCGCATACTCCATACACTTATGCCGCGTACACACGATCATTTTTCGGCATGAAAAAAAAACAAGGTTTTTCGGCATGTAGAAAAAAACAACTTCATCATTAAAACGACGTTGCCCACACACGGTAATTTTTAAAAAAATGCTCTTGCAAAGCGCGGTGACGAACAACACGTACGACGGCACTATAAAGGGGAAGTTCCATGCGGATGTCGCCACCCTTTGGGCTGCTTTATCTGAATTCCTGTTAGTAAAAGACGATTCAAGCTTTTCTGTCTGTTACAGCGTGATGAATGTGCTTACTCCATTACGAATGGTAATTTTACCAGAACAAGCGCTCCCGTCTCATAACTTGCTTCTCAGCATGCGCGGGTTTTTAACGTTGTTTTAGCCCACACACGATATTTTTTAGAACCCGAAAAATGATGTGAACCACACACGATCATTTTAAATTACATTTTTTAAAAACAACGTTTTTTTCATGCCGAAAAATGATCGTGTGTACGCGGCATCAGTCCCATTTAAAATGCATGTACTCCAAACTGTGACCTGGGTGCCGGATGCTTTGTTTGCCTTTATCTGGCTCTTGGGGCACTATTCTTCCCACTGATACGAGACACTATTCTGACATCTGACACCAACAATGGGGCACCATTTCTCCCACTGACACCAATATTTGGATACTAGTCTTCCCTATGATACCAACAATATGGAACTATTCCTCCCCAAAATGTGGCAATATTTACTTTTACTGATGTCAGGAAAATGTCCACTCCCACTGGCCATAGTCCAGCCCTCTTAATGTCTAAAGGACAATCAACTGGCCCTTTGTTTAGAAAGCTTGGAGACCCCTGATCTAAAGGAACACAAAGCTGTATTATCTATGTCTGAAATTTATATTTATGGTGTATTTATATATGTCTGAAATTCAGCCTTAATCTGCAGTGTCACCTATAACTGTACCACAGCCCAGCTATTTGAATGTTTTGAGTATCTTAACCCATACACAATTGGTATCCCACCTATTAAAATGTTAAACAACACTAAACAGATAATGCCAGTCAATAGAAGCATATACTAAACCATTGCTAAAGGTATTAACCTGTTGCCGCCTGCGCTATAGCCGAATGATGGCGGACTTGCTTTGCCGGGAGAGCACCTATTGACGTCCTCCCATGATCGCACTTCCCATATGCTCCCTGTGGCATGTGGGCGGCGCACACTGTGATAGCTGAGTCCAAAAAATCCAGTGGTGATCAAATACCAGCAAAAGAAAGCTCTATTTATGTGAAAAAAATTATAAAAAAAACTGTTTGGGTACAGTGTTGCATGACCATGCAATTATCATTTAAAGTGTGACAGCACTGAAAGCTGAAAGGGGGGGTAAATGGGTGGGGGTAGGGGGGGTAAAAGTGCCCAGTAGGCAAGTAGGTATCCATCTTGTGTCCAGCCGTGTGCATGCACTTTAATACCTGTTCTGTTATAAGTGATGTTCTCCTCTTGCATAAACACAGTCAATATGTTTATATATATCTAGGTCTCTGGTGTCATACAGAATATGATGTTATGAAAACTTGTAAATATACAACTTTAAAGCGGAGATTCACCCTAATTTGCAAGTCTGCTTTAAACACAAGGTCTCAGACTATCTATAAACAGTTCATTTTCCAAAAAAAATAAAATCGTTTCCATACCTTGATTTAGTGGTCTGAGGCAGGCACTTCCTGGTCTGAGTCCCGCGGGACTGGGCGTGTCGCTTCGTCTGCGATCGCCGCAATGATTCCTGGGTTCACAGCGTGACGCTGCCCAGGATAGGATTCTATACATCACAGCAGAAGTAGTCTCGTGTTAGTTCTGTGCGTCACATGACTCTTGCAGCCAGTCATGTGACGAGGGCGGATACAAACCTGCCATTTTAACTGCTGGCACACACCTTTACATCAGCTGCTCAGTGCGTTCTGAGCTATCGCTGATACCAAAGATCTGTCGTCACAACGGGGCGGGTCCTTTTCAGGCCGCCGGCCGCCGTTGTGATGGTAACTGTGCAGTGTTGACGGTGCGGCTCGCCGTCAACACTGCGCATGCGCGGGATAACGCGTGAATGCTGGGACATCAGCATTCACTGCATCCCGTAAGAAAACACAGGAGGGCTTCAGACTGCCCACAATTAAGATGGCAACGTCCATCGTACATTTTTATAAAATTTAGTTTTCGGGGAAATGAATATGCTGGCGGCTACAAGGATGGGACTGGTGAGTCAATGAATTGCTAGATGAAAAGCAGCAGATTAATCTTCAAAAAAAAAAAAAAACGTTTTCCCGCGGAACCTCCGCTTTAAGCTTTAGTGAGGCACGTGCACCAGGTACTTCCATAGACCCCAGAGTTTGTATTTATTATAGACTGTATATACTCACCCAGTGAGGTGCTCTGGGTTGCTAATTGTTGCAGATAAAGCCAAGAATGGACAACGAATCATGACTAGTAGGTGCTCCCAAACTTCAGCTCCAAGCTCTCCTCCCAAGCAGTGTACCTTGCATTGTAAAAATATATTTTTCAGATTTAAAGAAAGGTAAATCAAACTTATAAACCCAAACTTATAAACCCAAACTTTAAAAAAAATCAATGGACAGATTCACTAAACAGCAACAGTTGCTCAACCATGTAAGGCTGGTGAACCTAGCTCAACCATGTAAGGCTGGTGAACCTAGCTCAACCATGTAAGGCTGGTGAACCTAGCTCAACCATGTAAGGCTGGTGAACCTAGCTCAACCATGTAAGGCTGGTGAACCTAGCTCAACCATGTAAGGCTGGTGAACCTAGCTCAACCATGTAAGGCTGGTGAACCTAGCTCAACCATGTAAGGCTGGTGAACCTAGCTCAACCAGGTAAGGCTGGTGAACCTAGCTCAACCATGTAAGGCTGGTGAACCTAGCTCAACCATGTAAGGCTGGTGAACCTAGCTCAACAATGTAAGGCTGGTGAACCTAGCTCAACCATGTAAGGCTGGTGAACCTAGCTCAACCAATTTAAGGCTGGTGAACCTAGCTCAACCATGTAAGGCTGGTGAACCTAGCTGAACAATGTAAGGCTGGTGAACCTAGCTCAACCATGTAGGCTGGCACCTAGAACAGCTCACTTTGTCTAGAGATGTTGGGAAAAAAAGCTGGTATATATAAAAGAAAAAAAAAACTTTCACTTGGCTGCCTATAGGCACAGGTCCACTTTGCATGATGGTAAATTCAGCCCTGACTTATCTCATTTAGGTTTCATTCCAGAAAATTAGCTATTGTGGGACACACTACACAATCATATTGTTTTTGTTCACCACATACATGATCTATGTAATCTAGACTGCTACATACCTCATCAAATATAAAATATTTGATTTTTTTCACCCAATCTTGCCGATGAGGAGATAACAGAAGAATTTCCAAACATTGTGGAACTGTCACCAGCACCTGCATAAAACACATGTACAGAGTAATGATGTCATGCATATACTGTAAAAAAAAAAGACATCTGTTCTGATCTTACCCCTTCTCGTGGGCTCTCCTGACAGCAACATAGTTGCAGCTCATAAATAGGCTTTCATTGGTAGGTACAGGTAAAACAAACAACCATCCTATTGGTTTATGTTGGTAACACCATCGTTTCCATATGTGGCATTGGTAAATACAGTATAAGAACTGTTTACATTTATTTTAATTTATTATTATTATTATTTTATTATTATTTATTATTATTTAATACAGCCAGGTATGACTTTAAAGCTAAAGTTTAGGCAAACATGTGTTTTGCTATGCAGCACCAGGGGTATAACTTACCTCTAACGAAGTGTGTCCCATGTCCCATAAATGTCATTTTTGCATGTGTGCGCTATAATCTGTTTTGTACTGTTTTTGGTCTTATAGCAGCACCATCTTAGATGTATAGCATTTTTAGGGTGTGCCCCCCCAAGTATGTTTTTGTATGTTGTATAGACCCTGACCAGGTCTCTTGGGCTGGATCACCCCTCCCCCTCTTCATTACCTCACATTAGTGGCCACCAGTGTATAGGAAGAATACCTTCAGTTCTCCCACATAGAGGAGTTTATCTTCCATGGTTGAGACACAGGTTTTTTCATTCTATTAACTAGGGTGACCACATTTCCAAATTACCATTCAGGGACCCAAAAATCAGCTTGTGCTGTAACGAATCACAGCACAGTGACTGTACACAAGAGGCGGGATTTATGATTTCTCCAATCACAAGCAGAGGGCAGGAATGTGCTCCTCCAGGCATTCTCGGCCAGGACAAGTACTGTCAGTTTGTAAAGCGGTGAGTTGGCAGCCTTTTTTGGGGGCATAAGATTGGCCCGGGGGGGGGGGTGGCTGTGTCAGTTTCATTCCGGGACACTGTATTGTCCTGGAATGAAGGTGCCCGGGACAGGCCTGCAAAATGCAGAACTGTCCCGGGCAATCCGGGACACGTGGTCACTCTACTATTAACAGGGTAGGACCCACTAATTCTGGGTACTTTGTCGCAGTAAGTGGGCTTAGCACTATATGACCATGTAGTGTGACCAAACCCCCGTATTTTTGAATATGTTCAGGTGTTTTTAACTAGCCTTGCAGGATAAATGTCATTTTTGCATGTGTGCGCTATAATCTGTTTTGTCCCATGTCTGGCTGACTGCTGCATAGTGTAGAAATCTTCTCCCAAATGCCACCAGGTCCTCCCCACAGCACTGATCTTCTGGTGCTGCTGAGGGTAAAATCAGCTCATTTGCTTTAGAAAGAGTTATGCTACTCGCCCGCTCTTTCCACTGGCCTTGTTCATTCATGGAACTTCTACAGTTCTTTCCCAGAATGCAGTGCATTCTGTGAATGGAGGAGAAGCAGATGAATGATAAGATCCACTTTGTCCAACACTATGAACTCTGGGAAAGAACAGTATGGGTTATATGAATGAAGGCTGGCAGACGAGGAGGGTAAGAAGCACCCATCTTTCACACTTGCAGCGCCAGAAGATCAGCACTGTAGGGAAGACCTGGTGGCATTGGGGAGAAGATCAATATTCTATTCTATAAAAAAAAACTTAGGGGCAGATCCACAAAGGAAGTACGCCGCGTATCTACTGATACGCCGACGTACTTTCAAATTTCCCGCGTCGTATCTTTGGTTTGAATCCGGCATCTGGGTTAGATCCGACAGGCGTACGCCTTCGGGTCTTAGATGCAATACTTCGGCGCCCGCTGGGTGGCGTTCACGTCGTTTTCCGCGTCGGGTATGCAAATTAGCTATTTCCGACGATCCACGAACGTACACGCGGCCGTCGCATTCTCTTACGTCATCTCTAGTCGGCTTTTTCCGGCATATAGTTAAAGCTGGTATTTCGTCGCGTATAGTTAGACTTGCCATGTTAAGTATGGCCGTCGTTCCCGCGTTTATTTTGAATTTTTTTTTTTCTGCGTAAGTTGTCCGTGAATCGGGATGGACGTAATTCACGTCTATGTTAAAAAAAATGACGTCCTTGCGACGTCATTTAGCGCAATGCACGGCGGGAAATTTAGGGATGGCGAATGCGCAGTTCATTCGGCGCGGGGACGCGCTTCATTTAAATGAAACACGCCCCCCTAATCGCCGATTTTAATTACGCGCCGTTACGCCGACAGAGATAGACTACACCGCCGTGACTTACGCCGCAAATTCTTTCAGGATTCGAACCGAGGACAAGTAAGTCACGGCGGCGTAGCGTATCTCAGATACGCTGCTCCGGGGCAGATCTTTGTGGATCTGCCCTGTGACGGTATCGGTATGATATCCCCGTCAAGCATTCCCTCCTCTCCATACAAGACCATCACAGGATCCCCCACACATGAGTCAAGACTGGATGCTGGAACCAAGACTGAGTTTAATGTTATAACACACAGCTTATATGTCATTTCCAAAACTGTTACAATGACAAATCTCCGCCCCCCCTCACACTGGGGCTTCCATACAGATGAGTAGGCAGACACGACGGAGCCGAGTCTGAAAACACATTTTCTTTAGATAATGACATCAGTGGAGTTGAGTACTAGTTGTACTAAATACATTAACTAGACAACTCGACCCCGCATATAGAGAGATAATTACCACAATGAAGCAATCAGAATAATTAACACAAGCCACATAAACACAGATCTCCTTCACACAACACAATAGATCAATTAACCTTTAGAAATAGTGAGGGGACATTAGCACTTCAATAACCGGATGGTAATCACAATGGCAAGCAGGGAGAGCATTAGACTGAAGCATATAGGCAAATGTATCACAATGGCCCCCATTTTTCTCCCTGCTCCTGAAAACCCGGTTGGACCTTCCCTGGTCCAGTAGGGTTGACGGGTTCAGAGCTTTTAGTCCGAGGTTAACTCCGTTTGGCATGACTGACCTCCCTTGGCAACTGCTTCAGACTCAGGTATGCCACCGGGTCGTCAGATCACACGATCACAAGTCCCCAAGTCTTTGTGCGATCTGCAAAGTCACCAGAAGTCAGTGTGAAGACGGCGAATGGGTCTGTGCGCCGCCATCTAGGTGTCCCGCTATGGGAGGGGCAGGTTATGGCTCTGAAGTGACAGTCACAGGAGATTCATAAAAAGGAAAAGTTATATTTGTTGAAATGCTGTAGCACTGGTGCTCAGAGTTCAGGGGGGGGAAGGGGACTCAGAGCCCCATAAGGTCAGCCACCCCCTGCTCCCTCCGCAGCCGCCGGTTCTCCTCTTGGAGCTTCTCCAGCTCCATCTCCAGTTCATGGAGCCTGGGGGGGTCAGCCCGCTGTGACCTCAGGTGGTTGTTCTCCTCCTCCATGCGGCTTATGCACTCCTCCAGCTCTATGTACTCACGGATCAGATCCTGCTTGCTCATGTCCTGCAGGCTTTCCACGTGGTCCTTCATCATCAGGAACTGGGTGGTGGTGTAAGGGGCCACCGGTGGGCCCTTGGCGAACATCTCGGCCCGCATCTGGGGCGCCCGCTGCGTTTCCATCTCCTCCAGTCGCTTCTTCTCCTCCCAGGTCCGCTGGTTATATGACTTCCAGGACCTCTTCTTCTTGGAGGGTAGCTGGCGGTGCCTCTTTCTGCCCAGCTCCCTCCAAGGCCCCTCCGGCTCATGGCTGTCGCCCATGACCAGCTGACAATGGTGTTCCCTGTTGTCCGTAATAACAGATTGTACCATGAGGGCTTCGTAAGGGGTGCCCAATGGTTCTTCCTGACCCAGCTCCTGGGGATCCCAAGCCGGAGTCTACACAATGGGCTGCTGCTGGTGGGCGGTACCCAGGTTGAGACCAATTTGACCTGGTGTTGTCATTCATGGGGCAATTCTGCTTGAAGTGACCCAACTGTTTGCACCGGAAGCAGCAATGTTCGTTGTCCTCCTGGCGTGGGTAGCGAGGGCTATATGTCATCGGTCTGTTAGGCGGTTGGTATCTAGCGGCTGGTGGGTGTGAGGGCGCCGTTGGTTGTGGAGGTTGTACCCGTGGTGTGACCTGGTTTGTCTTGCGAGTATCCGCATATTCATCCGCCAACTTCGCGGCCTCTGGTAGAGTCATGGGCCTGCGATCTCTCACCCAATCCTTGACGTCCGTCTGGATGTGATTGTAAAATTGCTCCAGGAGCATTAGTTGCAAAATGTCCTCTGCGGTGGTGGCCTGGCTGCTGTTAACCCAGTTAGAGGCCGACAGGGACAACTGGCATGCCCATTCCGCGTAAGAGTCTTTCGTGGTTTTGCGTGAGTCCCTGAACTTCTGTCGGTGGGACTCTGGGGTTACTGCATAACGAGCCAGGAGCACTTCTTTAACCCGGGCGTAGCTATGGATATCCTGATCTGGCACGGTCCGGAAAGCATCAGAAGCTTTGCCTGACAGTTTGCCTGACAATATTGCAACCCACTCTCTTCTAGCTATTCGGTGCAGGTTACATTGTCGCTCAAAATCTGCCAGGTAGTTATCAATTTCACAGTCCTTTTCATCAAAAGCTTTAAAAGCGCTAAACGGAATCTTCCTTGTGTCTGCTGTGCTGTACTCACTGTTCGGAGAAGGTGCGGCTGCTTGTTGGACTGCTGCCAGTTTTAACTGTAGTTCTGCGTCCCTTATTTGTTTAGCCTTCTGTAGTTCAGCGTCTCTTATTTGTTTATCCTCCTGTAGTTCTGCGTCTCTTATTTGTTTAGCCTTCTGTAGCTCTGCGTCTCTTCTTTGTTTATCCTCCTGTAGTTCTGCGTCTCTTATTTCTTTAGCCTTCTGTAGTTCTGCGTCCCTTATTTCTTTAGCCTCCTTCGCTAACAGGTCCATCACTCTCAGCACCACATCTGCCGTTGGGTTCGGGCCGAACCACGCTAGCTTCTCTCTCATTAGCTTGTTGGCTGGCGATTCCTCCTCCTGAATCACTGGTGTCTCCATCTCTTGTACTGCTGGCGTTGCTGCAATCCCGTCCTCCTGGTCTATCTCCATTGATTCTGCTATGATGACCCGCTTGGTTTTGTTGCTAGCAATCCTTCCACGAACTTCCAGTAGTTCTTCCAGTGTCTGCTTGGAATCCCGGGTGTAAAGGAGAGTAGAAGGGAAAATCCCACTGCTACCAACCAATTGTGACGGTATCGGTATGATATCCCTGTCAAGCATTCCCTCCTCTCCATACAAGACCATCACAGGATCCCCCACACATGAGTCAAGACTGGATGCTGGAACCAAGACTGAGTTTAATGTTATAACACACAGCTTATATGTCATTTCCAAAACTGTTACAATGACAAATCTCCGCCCCCCCTCACACTGGGGCTTCCATACAGATGAGTAGGCAGACATGACGGAGCCGAGTCTGAAAACACATTTTCTTTAGATAATGACATCAGTGGAGTTGAGTACTAGTTGTACTAAATACATTAACTAGACAACTCGACCCCGCATATAGAGAGATAATTACCACAATGAAGCAATCAGAATAATTAACACAAGCCACATAAACACAGATCTCCTTCACACAACACAATAGATCAATTAACCTTTAGAAATAGTGAGGGGACATTAGCACTTCAATAACCGGATGGTAATCACAATGGCAAGCAGGGAGAGCATTAGACTGAAGCATATAGGCAAATGTATCACATGCCCCACAATGTGTTACTAAACCCAGGACCCTGTATTCACTATATCTGGTCTCCCACAGTACACAGAACACGGAAATGCAAATATAAACTGCTAAATACCTTTTCTCCTTTGCAGCCTTGTGACTTCTATTAGTATCCAGCAGAGCTCTGGTTAGGAGTAGTTTTATTTTTACTCCGGCTGTCCTTTGAGACTGCAGGACCCCTGACCCTCTGTCTGGACAGTGCTGATTGGCTCTGTGCTGATCACATGCACTTTCCCAAGAAAAAAAACTCTCTAGCAATACACACCAGACTAAGCATGTGCAGATTGTTGCCAAGCTCTGTACTATTAGAATGATTAGGAGACCATGGAAGAAGGGGATGATCAGAGAAGACAGGATCAAACATCCTTTTTACAGTGTGCAGGATTAACCCCTCAGGTTCCACAGTGAGTAAAACAAAGCATGCTATACTGGGTACACAGACTGATTTTACTGTTGTGGGTTTAGTAACACTTTAAACTTTATTTTTTATTTGCAGCTAATAACCAATGAAGGAAAACAGACCTTGTTCTACCTATCTATCTACCTTCTAGAAATACAATAGGAAATTACATTTTAGGCGACAATTCACTATTTAGATATATTTTGCAATGCAATAAATACAAATATTTAACCACTTACATACAGGGCACTCATACACCTTCCTGCCCAGACCAATTTTCAGCTTTCAGCGCTGTTGCACTTTGAATGACAATTACGCGGTCATGCTACACTGTACCCAAACTACATTCTTATAATTTTGTTCCCACAAATAGAGCTTTCTTTTGGTGGTATTTGATCACCTCTGCGATTTTTATTTTCTAAAAAAAAAAAAAAAATTGAAAAACAAATGCTTTTTTTTTGGTTTCGGTTACAAAACGTTCTAAATAAGTACGTTTTATCCTTCACAGTTGGGCACAGATGGGGCGGCACAGATGGGGCAACATGGATGGGCACAGATGGGGTGGCACGGATGGGCACGGATGGGGTGGCACGGATGAGCACAGATAAGGCGGCACATATGGGCACAGATGGAGTGGCACAGATGGGCGGCACGGATGGGCACAAATGGGCGGCACGGATGGGCGGCACAGATGGGCGGCACAGATGGGCGGCACAAATGGGCGGCACAAATGGGCGGCACGGATGGGTGACACAGATAGGCACAGATGGGCGGCACGGATGTACTGTAATATTTTGTACTGATGGATGCCAATCAGTGCCAAACAATGGCTGCCAATCAGTGATGCCCTTTGTGGGCACTGATTGGCATCCATTGTGGGCACTGATTGGCATCCATTGTGGGAACTGATGGCATCCCTGGTGGTCTAAGGTGGCATACCTGGTGGTGGGCATCCCTGGTGGTTAGGTGGCATCCCTGGTGGTCTAGTGTGGGCATCCTCGGGGGGACTGCACTGATAATCGATCAGCACAAACCCCCCCTGTCAGAGAAGCAGCCGATCGGCTCTCCTCTACACGGCTGATCACGTGGTAAAGAGTCTCCAACGGAGACTCTTTACCTAGATCGGTGTTGCGGGGTGTCAGGGTGAGAACGATGAAGCGGACTGATGGTCCGTCACGCCTACACACCATAGGTTAAATAACCGATCGTGTCAGAACACGGTGACGTAAAACACAACGACGTGCTGAAAAAAACGAAGTTCAATGCTTCCAAGCATGTGTCGACTTAAATCGGAGCATGCGCGGGTTTTTAACCGATGGTTTTGCATACTAACGATCGGTTTTGACCTATCGGTTAGGCGTCCATCGGTTACATTTTAAAGCAAGTTGGCTTTTTTTTAACCTAAGGTTAAATAACCTATGGGGCCCACACACGATCGGTTTTGACCGATGAAAACGGTCCATCAGACCATTGTCCTCTGGCTAACCTATCGTGTGTACGAGGCCTTAGCCTTTCCTTCTTGTCCACCTTTTGGATCCTGGCATGCTCATGTGAGCTTTAGGCTCGTGGCTGAACCAGCTGATGAAATCATGTGTGATAAGTATCTTTGAATTTCTCTTGTATATATATTCTGCTGTTTAATGTGTGAAGTTGGAATATCCCTATTTCCTTGGGAATAAACGAAAGATGTTAATTTTACCAGCAGCAGTGTGTGTGTGTGTCTTAATAGACTAGCTAATTATAGGCGTAGACCAATCAATCCATTTATACAATAAATAGAGGGAATCTGTAAACATCTTTCGGGATAATAATTTAGTTTATATTTATTAGCCTTGTAAATTGCAGCACTTACTTCAATGTTCTAAATTTTTAATGGCCATTTTTCACGATGAGAAAAATGCTCTGGAGCCAACACACGGTTGTTTTTAATGACCATTTTAAAAAATGGCATTTTTCTTGTCATGAAAAACGACCGTGTGTACGCGGCATTAGATGTGTATTCAGGCAAATCCATTCAAGGCATGGCATTCAGGTAGAACCAGCAAAAGACAGCAATCACATGTCCTGTCACCAAGGGCAGACTTCTGGGAAGATCAGTGAGCCAATCACACTAGAAGGAAATTATGTTTCTAGGGGGTGTTCTGTACACATTCTGTGTACAGAACACATCCAGTTAGCCATATTGCATTGCACGTTACAGAAATTTACAGAGCTGTAGATTGAAAAGGAAAGGTAATTTACAAAAACAATCAACTAAAATATGACTTGAGTCACAATTGTACAATAAATGCTATATTATAATCTTTTTATTTGCTATTTTTTCCCCCACAAAAGTGGAGTTACCATTTAAAGGAGTTGTAAAGGAAAAAACATTTTTGCCTAAAATTAATGTCTGCAAGGTAGACAGACAGAATAGTGTAATGATTCTGTTAAAAAAACGAGTAAATACCTATTAAATTCCTTCATCTATATCACCTCCGGCGTTCTAGTTTCTGTTCTCTCATTGACTTCCTGGTTTGCATCGCTCGTAAGAACTACATTTCCCAGTATGCATTGCAGCACGCCCAGTAATTCACACCTCCTTGAAGTCTCTAACACGTAAAGAGCGTCCTGCCGCACAGATGTAGTTCCCAGGAGGGGGCGAGCACGTCACTGACCACCGCAGTAAAGCCTCCCATCACGGTGGTCAGTAAAATCAGACAAGCAGGAAGTGAACAGAACAGAGAAGAAATAGAGCAACTTCTGAGCAAAAACGAACAATGAGGAAGTGAAAAGAGGAATGTCTGCAGGTAAAGGATGCTTATTATGAAAACAAAAAAAAATCCTTTACAACCCCTTTAAGTGTATGCATGAAAAAACGTATTTTCCTTTAGTTGTAGCTAGAGTGAGGAAGCATTAAAAGTCCTTATCATGTTAAGGCTTGCTGTATGTGTCCACCTGGGTAGATTTCTCTTCACTTCCTTTTCTTTAGACACAACAGGAAATAAGAGAAAATCTCCCTAAAATTAGATAAATCCCATCTATAGGCTCATACACACTATAACAAAAATTGGGCGAACATTTTCATCCGAGGAATGATAGTGTGTACAAAAGGGTGAACCACTCCAGGTGGTAGGCTAAGGGTAACGCCTTCCTCAAGATGGAAGCAAGGAGAAGGCTCAGCACAAGCAATATTGAAGAAATTGATTCTAGACAGCCGCACCCCGATAAAAGCCTTTATTGTAACGAATAGTCAAAGTTCATGTGGCAAAAAAAGCAGGACAAACAGCTGACACGTTTCACAACATCATCGTTGCTAAGTCAGTATTAGTACACAACTTTCGACAGGCTATTCCTGATCTTCTGAACAAAAATGTATGAAGGGACAAATGGCAAAAATGTTCTCGTATGGGAATGTCTGTTTTCAGACGATTTATGGAAAAAAGCAGAAACTAAAGACTGTGCATGATCAGAAAAAAATAAACAGTAACAAAAAAAAAGCTTTTGTCATACGAGAAATTTTGTACATTTTCTGACTCGGTTCCGATTACACCACTTTAGACAGTTGTCATATAAATAGGTGCCCCATTGGAAGATTTACCCTCCCCTCTTGTTCTGATAACAACAAGTTTTGAATTTCCCATCACTTTCTTTTTCAGTGACACCAGGACAGATAAATGGGTGAATCTCCTTAGCAGGAACACAGACACCAATACAAACATGATAGAGGCCCTAAACCTTCCCCATTCCATCCACAGTGAAGAAAAACAAGTTTTGCCTTAATTTAAAATGAAAAAAATCTGTTCATTTATGTTAAAACAATTGTAAGCGGGAATGGATGATTGATACACACCTGACAATTTAATGCATCATTGCGATAATCCCTTGTGAAAACTCCACATAATGCCATACCACTTGGTAGATCTTTGTTGAACATACTTGTTACAGTGGCTACAACCTGATTTACAAGAGCCTGTTATACAGAAAGGAACAATTATATAGGATAATGCAACCTCTGGTCTAAAGATACAAGCCATAAAAAAGAAGATCTCTAACCATGTAAATGCACAAGAGCAGAATATGATTAGCAGAATGTTAATGTATATACTGCACTGAATTCTAAACCTGGTCATAGACAGTTACATTTTTCCACCCTGTTGGGACATTGTATTCTGACAGCGGGATGCAGCACCAGTGACTACAACTGCTTGTAAACGGTGTCTCCTCTCTGACTACTCCATGTTGTGGGAAGGGTTTACTTGTCCTGCATGTGGGATACCTTTTACGCTGAGCGCGCTCATCATCTCCTGGGACTAGGCAGATACGGTGGTCATGTGAAAAATCTAATATTAAACCAGTTCACCGACTTCGAGATGATCCTTCACTGTGTGCAGTAAAAAATACATGGGGGCTCTAGAAAGCAATTTGTCCCAAGTCACTACAATCTGTAAATTGTATGTTTTCATTAGGAGGGATGCTCTGAGCCTATACCTAAGCCCAGGGCCGATCCGCCCTATAGGCTCACTATAACGCTTAGGGCCCCGCAAAGCTGTGGTGGGCCCCCCAAATTACTAGAGGCCCTGCCTGGTGAGAAGTCATTTTAGGCCCCTCACCCCGCTTGCTTCTCAACCCCCCCGCTTCTCAACTTTAATCTTTAATGTGACATGTCACTGTCGGCAGCGCCCCCACCCCGCTTCTCAACTTCAATGTGACATGTCAATTTTGCTTAGGGCCCCAGGGAGGTCAGGATAGGCACTGCCTATGCCACCAGTCTACTGTTATCTTACTCTCAGGAAAAGAATGGGGTTCCACCGAGCACAGATCGCAGACCTCATGTGTGCTCTCACACAACTCTTCCACTTCACGTACCTCGTGACCAGGCCATGGATCTTCAGAACACGAGTTCAGGTCCGGTTGCTATTATATACCAACCGCTGGGGAGGAAGCCAGAACATCGACCCCCCTCTCTACTGGAGGACCTGTCACTCTAACCAGGTACCTTGCTTAAAGTGGAACTTTAGTCAGAAAATTAAGCCCTGCTAGATCACTTTAGACTGGCCCCTTTTGCAGGTATAGCTTTGTAAAACATTAAAAATAAGTGTCTATACTTTTTAACCACTTGTCCTCCGGATGATTTTCCCACCTTCGTGACCAGGCCATTTTTTGCAATACGGCACTGCGTTATTTTATTTTTTATTTTTTTTACATTACATTCCAAGTTTATTGTAATAAACAAAGGCAAGACAGGATAAAGGCAAGACAGGATAGGCACGGTGTTATTTTAACTCAGAATTGCGCGATCATGCAACGCTGTGCCCAAATACAATTTTTGTTATTTTTTTCCCCACAAATAGAGCTTTCATTTGGCGGTATTTGATAACCTCTGCGGTTTTTGTTTTTTGCACTATAAACAAAAAAAGACAGACAATTTTAAAAGAAAATATGTATTTTTTTACTTTCTGCTATAAAACATATCCAATAAAAAAATTGAAAAAATAAAATTTCATCAATTTAGGCCATATTTTTGGTTAAAAATCCCAATAAGTGTATATTGATTGGTTAGCGCAAAAGTTGTAGCTTCCACAAAGTATGAGATTTTTTTTCCTATTAATGGTGGTGATTAGCAACTTATAGTGAGACTATGATATTGCGGCGAACAGTCGGACACTAACTACCACTTTTTGGGGCCCAGTGACACTAATACAGTGATCATACATAACCACAGTCATTGCCCACCGACGTTTATGAGTCACACCCAAAAAGGTATACAATATACAAAAGCATTTATTATCCAAAATAGAATTGTTACATACATTTAAAAACATATTGTAATATATAGTGACCAACAATATAGAAACAGTAATAAAAGGGGGGGGCATGCCTTCCTTTCTTGCAGAATGGCGATCTACTTTGTTTACATGGGCAGACCGTAGTTCTTTCTCAGTGCTGAAGGATCGGCGGGTGCCGGAAGACATTGAGTCTACAGTACCCACCGATCAGCTCCCACTGTGCATAATCCCAGGGGAGCAGGCCGCCAGTGGCACGCATGTACGCCCCAGACTCGGAGGAGCAGGATCAAGTACTAGGTTTGTTGACATGTGAAAATAATTTTTTTTTACTAGAAAATTCGTTGGAACCCCCAAACATTATATATATATTTTTTAAAGAAGAGGCCCTAGAGAATAAATTGTTGGGTTTTGCAATTTTTTATGTCACACGGTATTTGCGCAGCGGTTTTTCAAACATAGTTTTTGGGGAAAAAATACACCTTTTAAAATTTTACAGCAAAAAAACACGATGCATAACCCAATTGTTTTGTAAACTATAAAAAGGTTTCGCGTCGACTAAATAGATACCAAACATGTCTTGCTTTAAAATTGTGCACGCCCGCACAATGGTGACAAACGGCGTGAATTTTACTATACATAGATGCAGATGTATAGAGGAGGTCTAGTGCTAAAATTACTGCTCACGATCTGACTTTCGAAGTGATACCTCACATGTGTTGGACAATTGTGGTTTGCAAGCATTCAGGACTGATGAACGTGTGGTGTCCCAGTACAGGTATTTGCTGTAGGCCCTGTCAGATTGAGGCCCTCATCTTGTGGGGTCTCCCCTGCAGGGACTCAGCTAGTTATGATGTGATTTATACTGTTATGGTTGATAATACGTTTATTAGGTATAGCTTTAAGAGGTTTAGTCAGCCATCTCATGTTCAGTCAGAGTGTATTACCCTCTCATGTTCAGTCAGAGTGTATTAGAGTCGGGAGGACTAAGTGCTAGACAAGACCTTATTGTGTTGTGTTATACTACAGGTCAGTCTCTATGATCCACAGCTCTCAACCAATGGGCTTCAGCCTCATCAGGCCCTTATAAGGGATTGTACTTCCTGTTTAAGCCAGTCTAGACTACACACAGTTCCTGGCAGAGCAGAGCAAAACACAGTCAGAGAAGCAGTGCAGGCCAGAAGCCTCCAGTTCAGGAGAAAATACAGCAAAGAGTGGAGTATCCCTAAACATTACAGAACCAGTACTTCAGCTCATTTATCGGATCAATCCGTTATTCCGGCGAAAAGCCTCAAGTCTACAGACACTTCAGTAAGTGTATCTATTTTTCAGCCTAGTTAAGCATAGGCCCTGAATTACTAATCCGGCTTTTGCAGCCGAGTATATATATGATCAGCTGAGCTCAAGCATTATCAGCCGTGTGATCCTCTAGACTGCCTGCAGAACATTTTGACACTCTGTTTAAACGCTGTGAAGATTTTGACACCTGCCTTCATGCCAGTAAAGCCTTCGTTGTTTTAACCCCTGTTGTGGACTGTGTTATTACCATCCTAACTAGCGGGGATACGGAGGCTACGGAGGCCCCTGGAGCTGTAGTTTCCCAGGGTATTCCAAGACTACAGTGGCGTCACGTGACAGAGAGGGTTAATACCATCTGGCCCTCACTAAGGGTTAATACCACCTGACCCTGGGCTCCTAGCCCCAAGAACCAAGTAGCTAACCATCAAGCGCATGTGTGTGGCCGTGGGGCTCACCCTCCCCGGTCACCACATCGTTTTCTGGCGTCACAAACAGGATACGGGTGTACGCCTTAACCATTCAGCCACTAAAGCAAGTCCTCCCCCCCCCCCAGAATCTGAACTGTGTCATTGAAAGTAATTTACTCAGCGAGGCGCATATACAAGTGGTGGGGGAGGTGAAGGAAAGACTGTTAGCTGCCATTGTTAAGTGGAGAAAGTCTGTACCTGAAGGGGTTAAATTGTTTCCAGCATTTCCCGCACGCGGGAGCGGTCGCAGCTCCGCCCAGTCAAGCCCCGGCAGTGACGCCTCTTCAGTGTGCAAGCCGGAACTCTGTGTTGCACGGAGGAAACGATTGGTGACCGGACCAAAAAAAAAAAGGAAGTTGCCGGGCGCAGCCATAGCAACGTGTCCGGCAATAAAAGACAGCGCACTCAAAGACAGCGCACTCAAAGACGTCGCACTCAACGACATCGCACTCAACGACATCGCACTCAAAGACAGCGCTCTCAAAGACAGCGCTCTCAAAGTTTCTTAAAGTGACAGCGCACTCAAAGTTTCTTAAAGTGACAGCGCACTCAAAGACATCGCACTCAAAGACAGCGCTCTCAAAGTTTCTTAAAGTGACAGCGCACTCAAACAAGGCTACAACATGTCAGCCCCAAGATCACCAGATGCAGGTGATGTACCAGATCCTCTTGCGGCTCCTGCACAAGCTACCCCTCCGGGATCACCTCCAGTACGACGTCATGACAGTGGGGCCCCCCCCATTCTACCTGGGGAAGCCTGTGTTGCCTAACTACAGAGGGGATCCCTTTTCCCTCAAGGATTTCAAGGAGAGCTTCCAAAGCATTTTCTCTCTCTACTATCTCCCCCCTAACCAACAGGTGCTGTTGCTCATGGGACAGTTGCAGGGATCTGCACGTGAGGAAGTCCGTACCTGGCCCACTTCTGAGAAGACTACAGTAGATCAGATCTTCGAGGGATTACATCAAGTATTTGAGTCCCACTCACCCTCAGAGGTCCGCCTCAGGCTGTACGAGAGGCGACAAAAGCCGGGGGAAACACTAAGGGCATATGCAGTAGCCTTGCAGAATGCCCTGGAGGCAGTCCAGAAACTGGACAATATCACCCCTGACCAGGGTAACAAACTATTGATGGATAGATTCATAGAAGGGGTCCAAAATAAATGGGACAAGGCGCAATTAAAGATGTTAGCTGTACAGAACCCCAATATGTCTTTTTCTGCCTTTAAGCGCCTAGCCCTTCAAGTTTTAGAGCAGGGGGCAAGCCCCGAGGAGCATCCTGACCCTAAAACGGAACCCATGGGTGCGGCGGCGTGCCCTGCACCACTGTTACCACCAGCCCCCGCACCCGTGGCTGTCCCCCCGGCCTCCACTACAATTACTGAGATTCAAGAGGTTAGACAAGATATTGCCCAGCTTACCCAAGTGGTAAAGGAGTTGGCTAATCACACCACTCGGGTACTTAGAGAGCCTCCAGAGACTAGGAGACCTACTCCTGCCCCTCCTCCCGGTTCTAGCGGGCCTCGCTCGGGACCCTCTAGTAGGCCTTACTGTGATTTCTGTGACAAACCCGGTCATTGGAAGATGCAATGCTGGGCTTTAAACGGGCGTCCCCTGAGGTCAAGGACCGGCCCTCAGGAAAACGAATCACAGGTCCAGCAGAAGAGCCAATATACTCAGGACAGTCCTTATACATTGCATCCTGCCCCTATGTAAATGTTACCATAGATGGTGTCCAACTGCAGGCCCTGATTGATACAGGCTCGCAGGTGTCTACCATCTCTAAGGGCCTATTCTATAGGTACTGGAATGTCGATTCATTGTGTGAACCAGATGATATGGATTTTAGTGTCCTGGCAGGGGACGGGAAACCAATTCCCAGACATGGGTACTGGGAGCCCACTATTCAGCTGAGAGGTCACACACTTAGAGGTCAAGGTATAATTGTCACTAATGTCACGGTACCAGGGGCCACAGAGTTTATATTGGGGATGAATATAATGAGACATTGCTTCAGTGATATTTTGGATGCCTTGCATGCCTCTCTCCCCCACATGTCTTCCTTAGGTCAGAGGACTGCGCAACACCATCTCAAAATTCTGAAAGCAGAACAGAAGTTCGCGAACCGGAGAGGAGAAATCGGTAAAGTTCGGATCCAAGACATGAGGCCCGTGACCCTGCAGCCGAACACAGAGACAATTTTGTGGTGTCGGGAGCGCCCTGGTGTAAGGAATCAGGACTATCAGGCCTTACTGGAGCCCATGCAATCTGAAGATTTTCCTTTGGTCCGAGATGCAAGGAGCCTAGTGACGGTGGTGAATGGACAGGTCCCAGTCCGTCTAGTTAATTTGTCCGGCGTAGCCACCACCCTACCAAAGTACACTCCAGTGGCCAAACTTGTTTTCTTGGACTCCAGTGACATACTCTCTTCACGGAAGGCGGCCCAAACCGTGTCAGGGGCTACCGAAAATTCTCCAGAACCTTGGTGGCGCCAACTGCAAATATGAGGATCTCTCACCCCACCAGAACAAGTCGAAGGGGTCATCGAGGTGGTGAAGGAGTGCCAGAGTGCCTTCAGCAAACACCCAACCGATTTTTGGAAAAACCTCCATGATTAAGCATCGAATCCTGACCGGCGATAAACCCCCCATCAAGGAAAGGCATCGGCCTGTGGCACCAGGCATGTACCAAACCGTCAAGAAACTGTTAACCGACATGAAGGAGGCAGATGTATTACAAGAGAGCCAGAGTCCCTGGGCAGCACCCATGGTGTTAGTTAAGAAGAAGGATGGGACCATCCGTTTCTGTGTTGATTACAGGAAATTGAACGACATCACCCATAAAGACGCATACCCTCTCCCCCGGATTGAGGAGTCACTCACCGCGCTGGGTTCTGCGGCCTACTTCTCTACATTGGATCTGACCAGCGGATACTGGCAGGTGCCCATGGCCGTCGAAGACAGGGAGAAAACAGCCTTTGTCACCTTTGGTCTTTTCGAATTTAAAAGTATGCCCTTTGGGCTGTGCAATGCCCCAGCTACCTTTCAACGGCTGATGGAGAGATGTCTGGGACACCTTAACTTCCAGAGTGTCCTACTCTACCTGGACGACGTGATTGTGTATTCCATATCCTATCAGGAACATTTGACTCACCTGTCCGACGTCTTCCAAGTACTGATCCAGCATGGTCTGAAAGTCAAACCCTCCAAGTGCCACCTACTCAAGCCACAAGTACATTACCTGGGCCACGTCGTCAGGGTGTCCAACCTGATCCAGCTAAAGTCGAAGTTGTCAAGAATTGGCCTATCCCACGCACCGTTAAGGATATTCAGAGCTTCTTAGGATTTTCGGGATATTACCGCCGCTTTATTCCTCATTTTGCACAAATTGCCGAGCCATTGACCTCTCTCCTGCGAGGCACGGCGAAGGGGCACTATAATGGCAAGCTGCCTGTGGAATGGGCCAAAGAGAAAGAGGTGGCCTTCCAGGCTCTAAAACATCTATTGACAGAGCCCCCCATCCTGGCCTATCCGGATTATACTCAGCCTTTCCGACTGTATACAGATGCCAACTTTGAAGGACTCGGGGCAGTGTTGTCCCAGATGCAGGGAAAACAAGAGAGAGTGATAGCTTACGCCAGCCGGAATCTGCGAGGGGCTGAGAAGAATGATTCTAACTACAGTTCCTTCAAGTTAGAGCTCCTGGCCCTCGTGTGGGCAGTCACCGAAAAATTTAAGGACTATTTGTCAGCCACCTCATTCACGGTCTACACCGATAACAACCCCCTGGCTCACCTGAACACTGCTAAACTAGGTGTCCTTGAGCAAAGACGGGCCTCCAGACTGGCCAACTATGACTTCTCTATCAAGTACCGAAGTGGCAAGTCTAATATTAATGCGGATGTGCTATCACGCATGGCTCCTGGCGAAGATCCCCCAGTGGAGGACAAGTGGGAAGATGTGGAGATGCCTCCCTTCTATCAAAGATTCGTGAATCAGGATGTGGTCGTCACCCGCGAGGGGAGTGAATCTGGGTCTAAAGCAATCCAGGAAGACCTGTATACCTGGAGGACCCTACAGGAAGAAAGTCAGACTATGGGAGATCTGCAGGAGTATTTATTGACCAGGAGGGTACCTCCCCGGTTGCGACGGGGCCAGAATGACTATGAATTGAAGCGATTGTGGCATCAGAGGAAAAGACTATTTGTGCACAAAGAAATGGTGTACAGGAACTTCTTGGACCCAGTGTCGGGTGAAAGGCTACACCAAATTCTGATCCCTCGGAGAGATGCCGCCATGGTATTGAATGCCTACCACGACCAGTCAGGACACTTTGGGGTCCATAAAACAGAAGCCACCATCCGACGCCGGTTCTACTGGATTGGAATGAGGAGCGACGTTGAAAAGTGGTGCAGTGAGTGTGCAGTCTGCAATATCACCAAGAATGGTCGCAAGAATGCGCGAGCACCTCTCCATTCCATTCAGAGCGAGAGGCCCAACCAATTGGTCGCCTTGGATCATGTCAAGCTGTCACCTACACGGTCCGGGTATTCATATGCTCTCACCATGGTGGATCACTATTCCAAGTGGGTAGTGGTTGTGCCAGTCAAAGACTTAACAGCCAAGACAACAGCCCAGATGTTCTACACCCATTGGGTACAGATACTTGGATGTCCTGAAACTGTCTTGTCCGACCGAGGTCCGGCCTTTGAGGCCCAACTGTTTCAAGAATTGTGCCAGTTCCATGCTTGTAAGAAACTCAGGACCACTGCCTATCATCCGCAAGGGAATGGACTCTGTGAGAGGATCAACCAGGTGTTTATCCACATGCTGAGAGCGGCTTCTGTATCCCGACCTGAAGAGTGGCCTCAACTAATGCCCGAACTGTTGGAAATTTACAACAATACCATCCACTGTTCCACTGGTTATACTCCATTTTACCTCATGATGGGCCGACACGGTCAACTGCCTAAAGACAGGGTCTTTGGACTTCAAGCACCTTTCAACCACTCCCAGCAAGCCTCTTCGGAGTGGGTCTCGGAACATCAGAAAAGGATTCAGGAAGCGAGAGAGATAGTCAACAAAAAGATGGGCGAGGCACACTATAGGCAGCAACAGGACTACAACCGCCACGCCTCTGCCCAGCCGTTGCAAGTTGGTGATAAAGTCTGGCTGAAGAAGCATCCTAGAACCCATAAGTTGGACTCCCTTTGGAAAACTGAACCATACACAGTGATTTCCATCCCTTATCCGGACTCTGATGTCTACTCAGTTCAAAAAGCCGGATATGAACCACAAGTTGTCCACCGAAACCGGATCAAGCTGTGTCACAAAGGGAACCTGCCTGTGTTGGTGCCTCCTTCTGCACCACCAAGTCTTCCACCTCCAGTTCAGCCAGCACAAGTGCAGCCCACCAAGCCAGTTGAGCCTGAGAGGCCACTCCTGATGTTCGAAGATGATCCTCTCTTCCCTTCTGATCAAAACGTCTTCTTTGGTTATGTGCCAATCAGTTCCATTCCACCAACCTCAGTCTTGGCACCAGAAGCTCCAGAGTTTACTCCAGCCATCCGCTCACCTGCTGCAGTCCCATCAGAACCTTCTAATGTGGGAGAAAGCTCCATCAGTCAAGAGCCATCACAGGCCCCCATTGTCCAAGATGAAGGTGCAGCTGTCAGTCCAGAAGAAGCAAGTGTTCAAGGAGAAAACAGTGCTCCAGAAAACTCAGAAATGGTGTTGCGTAGATCCACCAGATCTAATTTCGGATATCCCCCAGCAAGGTATAGGGATTAATCCATTAATTATACATACAGTACATGTAGATAGACTACATACACCTCAGTTAGTATATATCTCAAGTATACGTCATTACTAACTAATATGTCACTAGTTACCTACTTACCTTATTTAGTGTATAGGAACATACCTGGCCAGTAAGTCTCCTATCCCTCACTTAAGCACTACAAAAAGAAAAGGGTATCCTCTAAGAAATGTCTAATTGTGTACTTCAGGCATAGAATAAAAATGTCTAGTAAATATTAAAGTGTGTTCTGGGGAGAAGAGCTAATAGCCTAAGGGCCCCAGTAGCCAATGCATTGGGTAGAAAGCCTCCGGCAGCCCAATCCAAAACCTGCTCAGTCTTAAAAGTGTAATCTAACAATAATATACTGTTCAAAACTGAGTGATAACGTTTAACAGATATGTATTCTGTCTGGGACCCAGATAACCACTTACCCTGCACAAAATAATGATCTCGCTTTATCTAATAAGCGTGCAAGGGACATTTATGTGTATAATGCCTCAGGACTTATCATATGATCCTGTTCGTATATGTTTATTTTTCCCAAAGAACCTGGAACGGACATTGGTGTACAAATGCCTCAGGACTTCTAGTGGCCCCAAGGTCACCTCGTTCCTCAATCCGTCAGTGCCTTAATCGTCGAGGACGACTTCTGTTTAGTGGTGGGGTTTGTGGTGTCCCAGTACAGGTATTTGCTGTAGGCCCTGTCAGATTGAGGCCCTCGTCTTGTGGGGTCTCCCCTGCAGGGACTCGGCTAGTTATGATGTGATTTATACTGTTATGGTTGATAATACGTTTATTAGGTGTGTATAGCTTTAAGAGGTTTAGTCAGCCATCTCATGTTCAGTCAGAGTGTATTACCCTCTCATGTTCAGTCAGAGTGTATTAGAGTCGGGAGGACTAAGTGCTAGACAAGACCTTATTGTGTTGTGTTATACTACAGGTCAGTCTCTATGATCCACAGCTCTCAACCAATGGGCTTCAGCCTCATCAGGCCCTTATAAGGGATTGTACTTCCTGTTTAAGCCAGTCTAGACTACACACAGTTCCTGGCAGAGCAGAGCAAAACACAGTCAGAGAAGCAGTGCAGGCCAGAAGCCTCCAGTTCAGGAGAAAATACAGCAAAGAGTGGAGTATCCCTAAACATTACAGAACCAGTACTTCAGCTCATTTATCGGATCAATCTGTTATTCCGGCGAAAAGCCTCAATTCTACAGACACTTCAGTAAGTGTATCTATTTTTCAGCCTAGTTAAGCATAGGCCCTGAATTACTAATCCGGCTTTTGCAGCCGAGTATATATATGATCAGCTAAGCTCAAGCATTATCAGCCGTGTGATCCTCTAGACTGCCTGCAGAACATTTTGACACTCTGTTTAAACGCTGTGAAGATTTTGACACCTGCCTTCATGCCAGTAAAGCCTTCGTTGTTTTAACCCCTGTTGTGGACTGTGTTATTACCATCCTAACTAGCGGGGATACGGAGGCTACGGAGGCCCCTGGAGCTGTAGTTTCCCAGGGTATTCCAAGACTACAGTGGCGTCACGTGACAGAGAGGGTTAATACCATCTGGCCCTCACTAAGGGTTAATACCACCTGACCCTGGGCTCCTAGCCCCAAGAACCAAGTAGCTAACCATCAAGCGCATGTGTGTGGCCGTGGGGCTCACCCTCCCCGGTCACCACAAACGCGCTTACTTTTGCGCGCTAGCATTGGGGGAAAGGGGGCACTTTAAAAAAAAATTTTTATCATTAATTTGTATTTTATTACACTGTTGCTTTAAAAAAAAAATTACTAATAGTCGCCAGCCCTAGCGATCGGTAAAGTTTGATCGCTCGGTTCTCAATCTTACAGCTGGCGGGGGACAGATGCAGCATCAGACCGATGCTGCATCTACCTAAGTAAGTATGATTTTTTAAAAAGTAATATTACCATATTTCTATTTTAAGTTGTTTTATTTCATGTTAAATATTTGAGGATCTCCATAGCTGTAAAATAATATTACCTTAGTAGGAGAAACATAAACCACAACTGATTCATTGCTTTGTCTTAGCACTTTCTCCATGCAGTAGTAAGAGGCATATGTTTTTCCTGAAGAAGTGGGAGCCACTATTACTGCAGATTCATTATTGTCCACCACATCAAGGAGTTCCCTCTAACAGAAGACATAATTAGTCATATCAGGTCATCATAATACAGTAAAATATGATACATGTTAAATTAAATTGTAGAATTCAATTGCTCAGTCAATTGTAGTTTTTATTGTGAATATGGTATTTCTATCAAGAATGCAATATCTTGTACATCATTTAGGGGCAATTATAAAATCTATCTATTAATGTACTAAACTGCCAGTGAAGAATAAATACCTGGATTAGACCAGGTATCAGCCTCATGTAATTCCCAGTACGACAGTACTGGAAAAAGGTAAGGAAGCTCTAAGAGCCAAACAGGCAGTACACACGTTACACAGCAAACAAGCAAACACCCTGCTGCTAGAAATTGAAAGGGCTCATAAGCCTGCTGCTGCTTATAAACTGTCCATTCTGGGAGTGTCAAGGGAACCAGATTATATCGCCTAAATGCAGTCAGGTCACCAACCTGGCTGTGCTGTGTAGTAGGACTGTGTAAATCTCAAGACTGGTATAGCGGTGTGGTTGCAACTAGTTACTACATCCATACATATTCACCCTGCTGCCAGACCTCCATACGTCACACTTTGTAGACAATGAAAAGTATTTTGCTTTGTTTTGTTATTTTATTTGGGGAATTACCTTGGTTGGGGAAAGGACATGGGATGCCCATAGTAACAGTAACAAAGATCATTGATGTGTGATTCCATTAGATGTGTCACACTTTTGATAAAGAACAAAGAAAATGGCACTAGACTTGACAGTATTCAACTATACAGCACCTTTCTTCCTCCTGCACAGAGCTTGACTATTTTACCTCTGTCCACTCTCCCTGTCACAGTCCTAGTAATCCCATCACACCATTTGATAGAGACTGGGCCTTACTCTGAATGAGCCCCCAGCATGGATAGAAGATGTAACCGATGAAGGCCTGCTGTACCCCCTCATGGCTGTTTTTGGTTAGCCGCTATTACATTAAAGGTGATGGACTACTGATCCCAGGAAACCTGACTTGCAAATCCTGCGCCTTCAGGCTGCATCGATTTGACACTGACTCCACAGTCTTTCCTCTGGCTCTACACCAGCTCCCCTGGCATGCCTCTTCCAGATTTCCACCATGCTTTCACTCACCGACACCCACCCTGGGTCCTTCCTGAAGGACTTACTCCAGACCGTGCAGACCAACTGTCTCTCCTAGCTCCTGTTCCAGGACACCTCTCCATGACCGTGTAAGGAGAGGCTCCCTCCCATCTCCCAAGCTCCTCCACCGGATCCACACCCCCCCAGATGGGGGTGTTCCTCCAGCACGACAGCCAAGCACTCCATTCTTCAGTTCACCCAGCCGACAACTCCTCCCCCAGCAGGCTGACCATGAGTAAATTTAGAAGGCCTGCTCCCTGCCAATCCTAGTTGGAGATTGGTTAGAGCTCCTCACATGCACTCCATGTCACTCCAACTCTCAGCCCTGCCCCAATTCCAGAACATTCTCACTGGAAGCAGGGGAGGCGCCCAAAAACTGAAGTACATGTCCATCACCTACTGCTACACTAACCACTCCCTGCCCCAGATCAAAAACAAACAGGCCTAGCTTGCAGCATAGGCCTGCTTAAATTTACCTGCCTGGCAGCTAACACCCAAAACACCCTGCGCTCTACATATGGTAGAGGGTGCTACACTGGTAAACAGAATATACAAATTATTTGGCAGGTAAAACAGCTCCCATTGAAGCATTTCAGCTGGTATTTGTAGCTATTTAAAGAAAACATGAAGGCTGCCATCACTGACTACTTATTCTAGTGGCCTGGTGGTCATGCTGACTCTTGTTTATTTACAATCACTGACCAGAATGAGAGGTAAGGGACCGCTCTGTGCAATACCATTGCACAAAGCAGATAGGTATAAACTTTTTTCATTTTTTAGAAAAAAATGAGGCTTTACAACCACTTTAACATTTGCGCATTTTAGAACATTTTCCATTCTACCATTACTGGTTGGGGGTTCAAGTGTTACTGCACTACTTCTGATGTTGGTCATGGCAGCCTTTCAGCTGATGCCTGTTTGTGTTTTGATCATTTAGGTGCTGTTTTTGTGTAGTTGTGTATATTGCTTTTAACCTTGCACTGCATTTGTTACCTGCCATGTATCTGGTATGAAATTCTGCACTCTCGGGTCTGGGTCTGACCTCTCATCTCTCTGCAAGTATGGTCCCATGTATTTCATCTGAAAACGAGCCGAACCAACTCCAACTCCAAATCCAACTCCAACTCCAACTCCGTAACTGTGTTTTTTACTTTCTTTGATAGGCTCCTGTAATGTTGTTTACATGTTTTGTGTTATTTAATACAGTTTTAGCACAGCATAACACAGATCTTGTTAAAGTCTGCTACTCAAAGTGACTCACTTTATCAATATTTAGATGATAAAAGCAAATCTTAAATGTGTTATTAGCCTAATATATATATATATATATATATATATATATATTAGACATGTGCACTGCCAAAAAAATCATTTTTTTCCTTTATGTTATTTTCGTTTTTTTTATTTTTTCGTAAATTCGTAAATTCAGGAAATTCGAAAAATTATTTTTTTCCGTTTTTGTTTCATTCGTTTTTTTGCTTTTTTCGTAAATTCGGGAAATTTTCGGATTTCCGAAAAAGCAAAAAACGGAAAAAACGAATGAAATTAAAAAAACGAATGAAACGAGAAAAAAAAAAAAGTTTCGTAAATTTACGAATTTTCGAATTTTTCAATTTTCGAATTTTTGACATTTCGAATTTTTAAATTTTCGAAATTTCGAATTTTTCAATTTTCGAAATGTCGTATTTTCGAAATGTCGTATTTCGAATTTTTCAGTTTTCAAATTTTTTAATTTTCGAATTTGTCAGTTTTCGATTTTCGAATTTTTCAATTTTCGAAATTTCGAAATACGAAAATTCGGAAATACGAAAATATTCGGAAATACGAAAATTCGGAAATACGGAATTTCAAAATTTCGAAAATTGAAAAATTCGAAAATCTAAAAATTCGAATTTTCGAATTTTTCAAATTTCGAATTTTTCAAATTTCGAATTTTTCACTTTTCCAATTTGAAATTTTCGAATTTTTCTATTTCTATTTCGATTTTCGAATGTTTCAATTTTCGAAATTTCGATTTTCGAATTTCGAATTTTCGTATTTCCGAATTTCGAAAATTTGAAATTTCGAAAATTGAAAAATTCGAAATTCGAAAATTGAAAAAATCGAAGTTCGAAAATTGAAATTCTTTTCAAATTTCGCACTTTTCAATTTTCTTCAATTTTTCAATTTTCGAATTTTTCAATTTTCGAATTTTTCCATTTCGAATTTTCGAAATTCGTAAATACGAAAATTCGTAAATACGAAAATTCGAAAATCAAAATTTCGAAAATCGAAATTTCGAAAATTGAAAAATTCGAAAATCGAAAAATTCGAATTTTAGAATTTTTCACTTTTCCAATTTCGAATTTTTCAGAAATTTCTAAATTTTTCCGAATTTCGAAAAATGAAAAATTCCAAATTTGAAACATTTTTCAATTTTCGAAATTCGGAAATACGAAAATTCTAAATGTGAAAATTTGAAAAATTCGAAAATTGAAAAATTCGAAAATTGAAAAATTCGAAAATTGAAAAATTCGAAAATTGAAAGATTCGAAAATTCGGAATTTAGAAAATCCCGAATTTCCCGAAATCCCGAAAAAATCCTGAAAATTACGAAAATTGTAAATACGAAAATTTGGAAATAAAAAAAAAACGAAATCCGAAAATTCGTAAATTCGTAAATACGAATTTTCGTAAATACGAATTTTCGTAAATACGAATTTTCGTAAATACGAAGATTCGTAAATTCGAATTTTCGGAAATACGAAAATTCGTAAATTCGAATTTTCAGAAATACGAAAATTCGTAAATAAAAAATTCGTAAATAAAAAATTCGTAAATAATTAACGAATTAAGTAATTAACGAATTTCCGAATTTTCGTAAAAAAACGAATTAGAAACAAAACGAATTGCACATGTCTAATATATATACAATGCATTATTATAACCACACAGCGACACAAATCCTTATGGGCCTCCTGCACACTGATGCCTACAAATGCAACATATTTAGGCCCCGTACACACGACCGAGTTTCTCGGCAGAATTCAGCCAGAAACTTGATCGGAGCTGGATTCTGCCGAGAAACCCGGCCATGTGTACACTTTCGGCCGAGGAAGCCGACGAGGAACTCGTCGAGCCAAATAGAGAACATGTTCTCTATTTCCTCTTTATTCAATGAGGAAAGTTGGCTCGCCGAGATCCTCGGCGGCTTTACACAGAACTCGACGAGCAAAACGATTAGGCTTTCCCTATTTTTCGAGTCTTAATATTTAATGTTGTTATATATTCAGGTAATATGTACAATGGCATTACAGCCAATAGAGTTACAGGCCCAGATTCTCAAAGGGCTTACGACGGCACAGCGCCATGTACGCCGTCGTAAGTCCTAATCTGGGCCGTCGTATCTATGCGACTGATTCTTATGGGCCGTACAGACGACCGAACATGTCTGCTGAAACTGGTCTGCGGACCAGTTTCAGCAGACATGTTCGGTCGTGTGTAGGCCCGAGCGGGCAGGATTCCAGCAAACATTTGCCCGCCGGGCCTTTTCCCAGCGGGCAAATATTTCCGGACTTGTTTTAAAACAGCCCGCTGGAATCCTGTCCCCTTGGACATGTTCGGTCGTCTGTACAGACCTACCGTACATGTCCGAGCGCCCGCCATCCCTCGCATGCGTCGAATTAAATCCCCTTTAAGACCATTGGGTGGAAGTGACGTTTGATGTTGCTTCCGTCATCCAATGTTATGGAGCGCTATTAGCGGAGGCCATCTTTCCCTCACTCGGCATCCATTCTCACCGGAGCCGCAACTGACGGCTCTGGTAAGCAGCAGAGACTACCGCAACGAGTAATCTGCCGCGGAGAACACTTTTAACTAAAAGAGGACCATCCGCCGTTGAAGAGGATACCGGAATTACGGCAGCTACCTGCTGCCATAACAATGGTATTCCACTTCAAACAGCCACTGTACAATGACGGTGGGCGGTCCGCAAGTGGTTAATGTCTTTTGGGCACCTCTGGCATGCAAGGATGTGTTTTATCATCCTTGTAGCATTTGGAAAAGAATATTTCTTCTCACAATATTTTCAAATTGCAGCTTTGCTCTCAGCAGAAATTGCACTTCAGAAATATTTCCAAACTCTATGTTGGTCTCACCATTTTACTGAGAGGAGGAAAAGAAAAAACAATTTACTGACCAGACTATAGGGAAAAAATATGCTGTGATGATGGAGAACACCAATAGGTATCATTTAAAGGTTAAAAAGATAAACTAATTTGTCAAACAAATTGTATCTTCTTACCTGTCAATTAAGGCCTGATGGAATACATGAGTAGATGATAATTTCGGTCCTAACAATCACCCAATTGTAGGAGGTACAAGATGGACCCCATAAGCAAACTAAACTGGAGCCTTTCCCCTATAGTGCCCCCTAGTGGCAGATATGCACATTTCTCTTGTTTAAGAACTGCATTGGAGAAGTACAGTGTTCAGTCAGTCAGTTCAGTCAGTGTCAGCGGTGGAGTAGGGCGCTTCGGACCTTCCGCATACGAGCCTGCTTCCACCCAGACCTGGCAGTCAGAGGCTAGGCAGCTGCTAGGCTAGACGCTCCTTGAAACAGCTCCCTGGAACCAGGAAACAGCACCTCGCTCTCCACAAGGACTCCTCTTTACCTCCGCAGGTAAGACCCTGTCTCTCAGGGCCCGACATCCTGGGGATCCACGGACGGCCGTCCTTATCAGGGCAGCCGTCACTCTGACCCCACACTGCGGCTCTCTATACAATCTCTCGCCGGCATCATCGCCCGCACGGCCACCCGCTCTTGTGGTGATCCCAAGTCACCCCCCCTGGGTGTATTTCCGGCGTTTTCTGGTGCTTTTTCACCCCCGCGCCAGCCTGCTCCTTCTCGCGGCCGCCGCACCTTAGGAAAGTCCGCGGCTTCAGCCGCGGCCTACCGGCGCGCCGTTCATTTCTCTCTTTATTAACTTCCTAAGTATAGATTGCTCTAGTTTTTCAACCCCCACACCCCCAGAGGCCCCCTGTTCAGCAACTTCATCGGTAAATATTATTTTTACCAAGCTGACAGCCCCCCCCCCAGCCCGGGTCCTGTACTTTGCCTGGCGGCCAGTATTTTGGTTTACCCCAGCAGCAGTGACACCCAGCATCCCCCCCCCTTTTTTTCCCCTCCTTAGCCGTCTGTCTTTTGATCCAGGGTTTTGAGCCGATCGCCTTCAGGGATCAGGAAGGAATTTTTTTCCCTGCCGCAGCACATTGGCCAGCTTGCCAAGGGTTTTTTTGCTTTCCTCTGGACCAAAAAACCTAAACTCCCCTTGAGCTAGGATTCTCGAATCCTCTCTCACCTTACGCCCGCACTCCAGCCCTCGGTGACGGGCAACAATGGTTAAGTTGCGATACTCTGCAGAAACCATTTGGGGTCTGAGACAATTCGCAACTACAATACCTGCCGCCACCACAATAGCCTTAAAATCAGATCAACTTTTGAGGTTCGATCATCGATCGATCATCAAAAATTTCAATCATTCAATACAGCTCAGGCACATATCTTGTGCCTTGCTTAATACTAGATCAGCAGTTAAACACCGATCAGAAATCCATGATTTCTTACTACAAAACGATCTAGACTGCCTCTTTATTACGGAAAGTTGGCTGTCGGACGATTGCAACACCATTCTTGGAGAATTGGTGCCAGCAAACTATCGTATCTTAACGGAAAATAGAATAGGGCAAAGGGGAGGAGGCCTGGCGGTGATTCATAAGTCGCATATTGCAATCACTAAACCGGTCCTTCAAAATCCTCTACCTTTTATGGAAACCCTTACGCTTCAACTTCAAGCTCATTCTCAGGAGACCGTTCACATTCTCCTCTGCTATAGGCCCCCTGGGCCCAAATCGCAGTTGATTTCAGCATTAACGGAGTTCATTTCCACTTACTCCCTTAGCAGCAATCATCTTTTGCTGCTCGGGGATTTCAATTTGTGGGCTAACTCCTCACAGGATCCCATCGCGGATGCCTGCATCGACCACCTGGAAGGATTAGGACTTCAACAACTTATACGCGGACCAACTCATGCTTCAGGTCACACACTCGACCTAATTTTCAGACAAAATCTGAAAATAAACATTTTGGGAAATGAACCTTTGCCATGGACAGACCACCATGCAATTAGCTTCATAATCCCCAGAACTCCTTTAGTCATGAAAGTACCCAAGCCGGTGACAATACACTGGGCTAGATCTCACAAGAAGCTCCACTCGGAACTCTTCAGATCTACCCTGGGAAACCGAATTGGGGCTATTCCTCCCCAGCTAGCAGCCTCAGATACTTTGGATGCCATTAATGCAGCTCTGCTACAGTCAGCCGACTTAGCAGCACCAAAGCGCAAACTCCGCAGCCGGGAAAAAAAGTCCAGCTGGTTCAATAACGAGCTGTCGCTATTGAAGCAAGAGCGCAGGAGGGCGGAAGCCGCCTGGAAAAGAAGTCCGTCAGAAGAGCACCTCAACTTCTACAAAGCAGTAACAACGCGTTACCACAAGGAAATTTTCAAAACCAAAAAACTTCACTTCTCCAGGGTGATTAACAGCGCAATGAATCGCCCACGTGAACTCTTCAGGATGGTCACCCAGACCATGAATCCGGGATGTCTAGAAGTCCCCACTTCAGACACCCAAGAGTTCTGCAACGAACTATCGGATTTCTTCATCAACAAAATTGAAAAAATTCGGGTAAGTATTCGGCAAAACAATACTCCACTCAGCCCCGTCTTCAATCAAAACAACGACAGAACGCCTCTACAATCAACTAAGTTCACTTTGGAACCCATCTCCATTGATACAACAAAAAAATTCATTGGTGTGCTGCGCAACAGCACAGCACCAAATGACATCATTCCCACTAAGCTACTGAAGGAATGTGCCGACATCCTGGCGCCTCCGATCACGCAGCTTATAAATCAGTCATTTAAGGAAGGCATAGTGCCTTCCCTGTTGAAAGAGGGCACAATCTTGCCGATCTTGAAAAAACCTAATTTGGATCCTATGGACCCAACTCACCGCCGTCCCATAACAGGTCTAAATGCTCTGTCCAAGATAATGGAGAAAGTGGTGGTAAATCAGCTGCAACAGCATCTGGACACCCACAACCTACTCGATCCATTTCAATCCGGGTTCCGTCCCGGACACGGGACAGAAACGGCCTTACTGAAAATATGGGACGATGCACTCGAGGCCGCAGACGAAGGAGAATCCTGTCTCCTGGTTCTGCTGGACCTAAGCGCAGCTTTTGACACAGTAGACCATAAATTGCTACTGAGACGACTAACAGAAGTTGCCGGAGTCTCAGAAGATACCTTACCATGGTTCTCCTCTTTTCTTGGAAACCGATCACAAACAGTGAAACTGGGATCCTTCACGTCAGAAAAACGCACGGTGCCATGTGGGGTCCCCCAAGGATCCCCCCTATCACCAGTGCTGTTTAATATCTATCTTCGTCCTCTCTTTGATATTATCAGTAGCCATGAACTACTTTATCACTCTTATGCAGACGACACGCAGTTGTATTTTCGCATCTGCCATAAAAAGGATCATCATCTCAGATTAGAGAAATGTCTCTCTTCAATAGAAAACTGGATGACTAAGAGTTATCTCAAACTCAATAGTGCTAAAACAGAACTCTTTATCTTCGATGCCAGTCGGAAGAAACCACCGACAACAAACTGGACACCATCTCCCATCCTGGGACAAATCATCGCCCCTAGCTCCAAAGTCAAAAGTCTGGGAGTCACGTTTGACACCTTCATGACAATGGACGCACAAATAGGGTCAGTAGTCAGCGGGGCGCACCATTTGATGCGCCTTCTACGCAGACTAATTCCATTTATCCCCAAAGAAGACGTAGCAGTCGTGGTGGGAACTATCGTGAATTCCAGACTGGACTATGCAAATGCCCTTTACCTCGGGCTACCCAAGTACCAAATCGCTCGTCTTCAAGTCGTACAGAATACGGCCGCTAGACTGGTGACTGGGAAAAAATCTTGGGAATCAATCTCACCTTCACTGAGATCCCTTCACTGGCTGCCAGTGAAAGACAGAATTGCATTCAAAGCACTCTGCCTGACACATAAGTGCATCCAAGGGAAGGCTCCTAGATATCTATGCGACAAGATCAAACCGCACAATTGCAATCGCATGCTGCGATCCACCGACCAAAATCTGGTCAAGGTTCCTAAAACCAAATGCAAGTCCAAAGGAGAAAGAAGGTTTGCTTTCCAGGGCCCCAGGCTTTGGAATGCTTTACCAACCAGCATTCGGTTGGAGCAAGACCACCTGTCTTTCAGAAGGCAGATCAAAACCCTGCTTTTCTGAAAGGCATGAGACACAAACAACAAGCGCCCAGAGGCGATTCAGTTCGCATGTGCCGCGCTATATAAGTTTTTCATTCATTCATTCATTCATTCATTAACTGAACAGTAATTCAGGATTTGCTTGTCGTCGGTTGAGAGATCCTGCAATCATTTAGGACTTTACATGAAGTCTGAGAAATCTTTCATTAAGATCTTCATGTTATATCGTTTGAATACCATGGCATAGATATATTTATCACTATAAAAGAACATATTCCACACTTTTTTTTTTCAAATGGAAAAAACAAACAAAAACGGCTTTAAAAAAAAAAACAGGAAAGAAAAAAGTTTTCTGTTTTTTTTCCAGGTCTTTCCATCACTAGTCAGTTGTAGTGTCAGTGCTTCAATATTAAATTTTCTTATCCAACTTAGATACAGCATTTTACTTAATTCAGGATGGTGAGTTTTAAATCACCATGAGAAAAAAAAAAAAAAAACAATACCTCAGTGTCCTTCAATGAAAGGGACAGGTTCTGAAAACCCAGTTGGCTAACATAAGCAGCTATCCTGTGTTTATCTGCCCTTTGTAACATATCTTTGTATTTAGCCATGATAGACTGTATAATCTTCATAATTTCCACTGCAATATTCATATCTTTCTTATCTTCAGCTGTAACAAAGCAACAAGAACAATACGCATATAAGAGTAGTCAAATTTCAATGACCTGTATAATTTTCTGAAAAAGATAAATAACCATACAAGACTACTGCCCAGGTCAAATTTTGCATAGTTAATTCTTTGACTAATTTGCATACCTAAATATTTTTTTACATTCATTTTCAGTAATTATAACTAACCATTACATACACAGATACACTGTGCCACCTTTAAGAAAAGTCCTGCCAGCAGCTTCTTTAAGCTCACGCTCCTAAAGCGCCCCTGCCCATTGAAATCAATAGCCAGCAGCGCTGAACTGCCGGCAAAGCGCTATTGCAGAGGCACTTTTAACCCGTTTTCCGGCCGCTAGCGGGGGTTAAAAGCTCCCCACTGGAGGCCGGAAAGCAATGCAAAACGATAGTAAAGCTTCGCTAAAAAAGTGTACTCTGTTTTCACCTGGTGATCTGACCAATAACACACCTCCTGTATTGGCGTGCCTCCACTCTGGATGAAGGAGCAATTAAGACACCTTTGAATGGCAGCATTGTTAGTCTGGGGGCAGGGGAGTGTTGGATGTACTAGCAGATTTAAATGCACTAAAAAATTGGAGCTGAACTGTAGCTAATACTTTATAAGCAGTTGCAGCAACAGTTTTTTTTTTTTTACCTTTAGGGATAAAGGTATTACATAAATACAGTGGCGGAACTACCAGGGTTGCAAAGGTCACACTTGCAACTAGGCCCTGCCGTTCCACCACCATGGGGGGCCCCCAAGACCAGGGCAGCATAGGCACCTATTCCCAGTGTGACTAAGCATTGTGCAGGGAGGGAGCGAAGCAGAGGCAGAAAGTGAATTGAGGGCTGGAGGAAGCTGCAAACTCTCACCCAGCTGAGTTCACTGTTCGATCTGCACTGGGCTCCATTATTTCCCTTGCAGGGAGATCTACAGTTCTTGTGGCTGCACTCAGTGCCCCCCCTCTCTAAATTCCACCACCCTGTGAGCTCCCACCACTGCTCCCTTCTGGGAAACAAGAGGATCGGGTTCAGGATGGAGAGCGGGGGTGGGTTTATGTAAATTTACTGGCCCCTTCCTTTCCTGAATGAACACAGTGAGTGATCAGTAGGGGCAGCATGTACTGGAACAGATCTGTATTTTCCTCCTGCAGCAGCTGAAAGAAGGGTTCTCCTCCTCTTCCTCCCACCAGCATTCAGCTCCAACAGGAGCACAATACAGGGGATCGGTACAAGTACATGCCACCTCTGCTGCCTTCCTCTTTCTGCTGCACAGGCCCCCCAGTGTGGTCCCCCCATTTCAGGGAGGGGAGTGTGGAAGGGCCGGCAAATAAGTCCTTTACTGGTCCCTTCATTTTCTGTATGAACACAGTGAGTGACCGTGTGTGCCCCAGACCCGGAAGTGCACAATCACATAGTTACAAGATTTTGCACAGGAGAGCCACCTTGCCGGCGCATGTATGCAGTATATGGTCAGCAAGCGGGTAACAGAACTATGCAAGTCGCAATGAAAAAGGAAAAAAGTAGTGAAAGTCCCCGCGACATACTGTAAGTGGAGGCAATTTGAACCGTTCCATTGGTGGCAATGGGGTGGGTCTTGGAACTGTCAAATCGACTGACAAATCACACCGTTGTGAACGGGGGCTTAATGTTATTGGAATGTCCCAGTGTTCCATTTCATTAATTTCTCCTGTGGGTGAGAAATTGAGAAATTGAGCTGTGGGTGAGCTGTGGTGCAAGATGGAAAGATGCAAAGTTGTTGCAGATTTCTGCATGGCACTGCAACCAAAGGCTGCATTCAAGTGTGAACAGGGCACATAGAAAACAATTGTTTTCCAAGTGCCCTGTGGAGACCTGCAAAAAATGCAGGACTTTACACAAACGTGAACAAGCCCTGAAGTTTACAGTAAGGTGCACTAGAAGAACACAGAAGAACTGTAAAAATGTAAAAAGGAATTTGAAAATGTTTTCACATATTGGGACTGCCTCACAAACCCAAAACATGGGCTTTAAAGTGGAGTTCCACCCAAAAGTGGAACTTCTGCTTTAAGCACTCCTTTTTGGGGGGGGGGAGTGGGGGCTAGTGTGTGTAAATAAAATAAAAAAAAATCACAAAAATGCATGCTAACAAAAGCACCATGCATTTTTTTGAGAATCGTGAGAGACTCGTGATCTTCATTCTAAGCAAAAGAATCGGGATTCTCAATTTTCCCAGAATCGTGCAGCTCTACTGCCTTTAGGAATTAATATGAGAAACACCAGCAAATCTATTGACGTGGCTTTAGGTGCACACTGTACAGAGGACACAGACAGTACACCACGTGAAAATACTGCAGCTAGCACAATCACCTGCCTGCCTGTCAGTATATTAGGAAGAGCGGATCTTGGCCAAGCATGCGGGTCATAGTGCATGCTTGGCCAATCATCAGCCAGCAATGCACTGCGATGCCGTAGTGAATTATGGGCCGTGACACGGCACAAAAATTTGGCGTGAACGGCCCAAAACGTTCGTAATTCGACGAACGATCGAACATACGATTTTCGAGTCGAACGTGAGTTTGACTCGAATACGAAGCTCATCCCTATTCTTGAGTAGTCTGGTCCAATACAAGAGCTATTGTAGCTCATACAGCTTTTGAAGGGTAATGCTGCGTATTCACAGACTAGTCAGGGTGACCATGCTGACCCTTGTCCACAGGCAAAAGCACGTACACTTGGCATGTGAGCATCAGAACTGGACCACAGAGCAGTGGAAAAAGGTGGCCTGGTTTGTGTTTTCTTTTACATCATGTGGATGGCCGGATGCGTGCGTCTCACTTACTTGGGGAAGAGATGGCACCAGGGTGCACTATGGGAAGTCTTATCCATGGAGGCCCCACTTTACAACTTATAGGACTTAAAGGATTTGCTACTGAATGGCTTGGTACCAGATACCACAGCATACCTTCAGGAACTAGTCATGCCTTGATGGGTCAGTGCTGTTTTGGCAGTAAAAGGGTGACTTACTTAATATTAGGTGAGTGGTGAAAATGTTATGGCTGATCATTGTACATATTTTCTGTTCATTTTCCTGTCCCTTTTGCCCACCTTACGACCCTGCATGTGTGACTCTCTTGTCTTCCTCCCACATTGCAGTGCTGGGTGCTTAAATAGCACATACATTTTAAGCAGGGGCAGTGGAAATGTGTAGTTAGATTCATACAATCCATGTGGGCTTGGAGCTTAAATAGAGTTTTTTTTTGCCTTTCATCTGGGAACAAATGAAATTAAATGAAGATAGAAGAAATAGAAAGTGAGACAGCACAGCAAGCAGAGGCATCTGAGAATGCATAGCCACCATAGTCGGGTGCACAGGGTGTGCCACGTGTTCCCAGGCACATCCTATTCACCCCATGCAAAATTAGTGTTATCGCTCTGTGTAGCAACAGGAACATGGGAAAGATCTCCCTTAGGCCACGTACACACGATCGGTCCATCCGATGAGAACAGTCAGATGGATTTTTCCATCGGTTAACCGATGAAACTGACTGATGGTCAGTCGCGCCTACACACCATCGGTTAAAAAAACAATCGTGTCAGAATGCGGACACGTAAACCACGTACGACGGCACTATAAAGGGGAAGTTCAAATCCAATGGCGCCACCCTTGGGGCTGCTTTAGCCGATTTTGTGTTAGTAAAAGACGTTTTGCGCTTTTCTGTCTGTTACAGCGTGATGAATGTGCTATCTCCATAATGAACGCTAGTTTTACCAGAACGAGCGGTCTCGTCCCCTAATTTAGTCTGAGCATGCGTGTTTTTTTAACCGATGGTCGTGCCTACTAACGATCGTTTTTTTTCTATCAGTTAGGAATCCATCGGTTAAATTTAAAACAAGTTGGCTTTTTTTAACCGATGGTTAAATAACCGATGGCGCCCACACATGATCGGTTTGGACCGATGAAAACGGTCCATCAGACTGTTCTCCTTGGTTTAACCGATCGTGTGTACGCGGCCTTACCGGTTTTGCCATAAGAGAAGTGTTTATGCTCTTCTCTTTCACTGTGCCAGAAGGGAGATTAATGTGCCGGGGTCATATATATGTAGATACATACACATGCATGTGTGTTTGAGCTTAAGGGTGCACACCCTAATGCATTAAGCTGCGCACACCTATGATAGCCATAGACCTATAAATTATATATTTATGCCCCTGCAGCCAAGTATCCATTCAGAAATGCTGGTTTAAAGTATAGACAAAGCCTAATAACCATGCAATATTATTGTCAGTTTTGTATATTTTATCAATTAACAGTAAATACTATACCATAAAATACGTACACACAGTTTTGCAGTGTTCAAGCCATATTTCAAAACACATGGTTAGTGCATCTATCTGTGCCCGATATCTGACAGAATTTGTCTGCAAAGAATTCATTGATTTTTCCAACTCTGATACTCCAGAGCTAAAATTTCCCCTGAGTTGTTTTTTTAAAGATGATGTCAAGTTGTTCCATTTCTCTTGCTCTTTGTTTTCTTTAATGGCCTCTCTGTTCCTTGAGTTCTCTTCTTTTATTTGATCACCTTTTTTCATCTAAGACAAAAGAATGGGTGAATTCAGCTGTCATTAATTACTTACTGTCATCTTAATATTTGCAGAAATTCTGGTTCTTGAGTTCTCACCTTCTCATAAAATCGCATTCTTACTATAGTTTTCCTCAAATTAGAAGGAATGAAACACCAAAATATGTAAACTAAATATAATTAGTGAGCTGACACTTTAACCATGCATTCGGAAGGAACTTAGATCAAGTGGTTCAGACTTAGATTGTATTTCATAACTCATGAAATAATTACAGCACAGCCAGAATAAGGATATATTTACCGCCCTTAGACCCCTTTCACACTGGGGCGTTATTCAGGCGCTTTAGCGTTAAAAAAGTGCCTGTAATGCGCCTGAAAGAAGCTGCATCTGCAATCCCAATGTGAAAGCCCAAGTGCTTTTACACTGAGGCGCTGCGCTGGCAGGGCGTCAAAAAAAGTCCTGCAAGCAGCTTCTTTACAGCGCTTTAGGAGCGGTGAATACACCGCTCCTAAAGCACCCCTTCCCATTGAGACGCTTTTTTTAACGCCAAAGCGCCTGAAAAACGCCCCAGTGTGAAAGGGGTCTAAGTTAATTTGTAGCAATTTGAGCCCAAACACTGCTGTGCTGGGAATATCGGGAGCAAAATCGGCCCAATTCCTCTCCTAAGCGAACCGGGCATTGGAAAGCTGTCATATCAAGTTTCATTTCAAAGGTAATTCAATGCTGAACAATAATATGCAAGTAAGCAGACTATAACCTGTTGATATTCAAAGATATTAAAGTGGAGTTCCACCCACAAAATTTACTTTACATTAATAAACTAGAAAAAGCATCAGAAAAACATTAGAAAATATATACTTTTTTTTTACATACTTGTTCGGGGCTGTTGCTATGGTTTTTTTTGTAATCTGCCCCCTTCCTCTCCATGGCGCCTGACGTCACTTCCCTCAGTGCCTGTGTTTGCTAGTGCTCCTGGGAGATGTGTGTCATCATTTCCCAGGAGTCACTGGGCAGCGCTGAGGGCTAGAATCCCAGTATCATGGTTGCCATCTCAACGGGGCGGGCACTTCCGACAACGCCGCCCGATGTGATGGCAACCCAGGGCTGAACTGGGACAAAAATTTGGCCCTGGATTTCATCCAGACTGGCCCACTTTGACAGGTCTCTCCCCTGGCTGCCGGACAACTTCCGCAACCCCCCCCCCCTGCCCGGCCACCCAAGCCCCCTCTCCCCCTTCACTAGCCGTTCTACTTTATTAGAGTAGAACGGCTGGTACTGGTATTCTTATAGGCAGTACCAGTGGGGAAGCTAGACATTATTTCACCCGGGGAAAAGAATCAGTTTGGTGCCCCCCTTATGGGACAAGATTCGGCAGAAATTAGAAACTCCCAGGCCATAGCTGTAGAGTGAGCTGTCTGCCCCCTCCCCCATGCTCCTCTGTCGTCCTCCCTGCTCCTCTGGTCCTCCCGCTGCTTCTTTGTTCCCCCCAGGTGAGCGCTGCGGGGAGGGAGAGGAGGTCAGCGCTGCGGAAAGGGAGAGACAGAGGAGCGGAGGGGGCAGCAGTCCCCTGTCACTGAAGCCGGCCCACTGAGCCATCAGCCCACCGGGAAACTCAATGTAGTCTCAATGATCAGTCCATCCCTGTGGCAACCTGAGAAAACTGTATCTGGGACATGGTGACATCCCAGCAACCACACCTTAGCCTGGATGATTGATCAAGTCATTTCTGTCAATACCCCCCTTACCAACAAGAAAAGGGTGCTGCCCTTGCAGTGGTCAGCTCTCATTTAACATCAAACCAAGGAACACTTGCTAAGTCGTATGAGAGCCAATGTACCATTCTGCTTGATTGCTTGGACTCTGCTGAACCAGGACATTGTTAAAGTACTACTAAACCCAGGACCCTGCATTCACTGTAACAGGTCTCCCACAGTACACAGAACTTGGAAATGCAATTATTTTAGTAAATATAAACTGCTAAATACCATTTCTCATCAGCAGTATATAGCAGTCTTGTGATTTCTATCAGTTTCTGGTGAAGCTTGTACGAGGAGTTTTCATACAGAGCTGTCCTATGAGGCTGCAGGGCTCCTGACCCTCTGTCTGGACATGCTGATTGGCTCTGTGCCACACCAAATTGAGCATGTGTAGCCTGACACCAAAGGCTCTGTCCTATCTGGACTTGTCCAGTGGGACAGTGCAGGGAAGGAAGAATCTGTGCATACAAGATCAAGCAGCCTTTTTACACAATACAGATGATTAACCCCTTAGGTTCCACAGTGAGTATAACAAGCATGCTTTACTGCATATACAGACTGATTTTACTGTTATAGGTTTAGTAACACTATGAGGCTGCATTCACACCTGAGCGTCGGTCGTTCGGGCGTTTTTTTGGGCGTTTTTTTCTGGCGTTTTGTCGCGCGTATTTGCGCGTTTGCATACAGTGTTGTGCGACGTTTTTGTACTTCGGCGTTTTTTATTTTAGCCAATAGGAAAAATGATCATCTTTTCATCACTTGTTGCTATGTTGGTAGATTTTTTTAATCTTCTGCATAGGCGACAAGTTCTATTGATTAAAGCGACGAAACGCCCGTAGCAAACGCCCGTTGTCGCGCGATACGCTCAATTCGCGCGTTTCCCATTACTTTCTATGGGGAAAAAAACGCTCAAATACGCCGCTGTCGCGCGATTCGCGCGACAAAAAAAGGTCCGGGACTTGTTTGAGCTTCGCGCGACAGGCGTTTGGGCGTTCAGGTGTGAACAGTCACCATAGGGAATAATGTTAATTCTCCCCTCTGGCGTTTGTGAGCAGTGCGCCTCAGGCGTAAAAACGCCTAGGTGTGAATGGGGCCTAAGCATTCTCACCCTCAACTTTTTTTCTCTGTTGCAATATTGTCTTTGTTTCTTTGTAATACTTTTTTTGTAAATATTTTATTTGCAACATTTTGACCTTTTCATTATTAAACCAAAAGTGTTCAAACTGTCTCTAATGTGCTAACGCAAACTCAAAGAATCCCTGTCTCTTGAAGAGCACTACTGTAGTGTAAATCTCTGAATATACCTGTCTGTGGTGACTGTGTGTTACAGACAAGTTTATTCTAAAGGCATAAGTTGCTATTGCTAATCTTGTGAAAGTTTACTACTTCTCTATAAAAGTAGTTGGTGGTGGCAGTTTAAAGCGTTACCTGCTTAGTTAACTAAACCCATTAACAATTGCTCTCAAGCTGGAAAATCTTTGTGCAGGGTGAGGCTGAGAGTGTCATTGTTGACACACAGTGACAACATGGTGTGAGGTTGACCAGTCCTTTGTTACAAGTTGGTGAAAAGGCACGTTTGTCACAGTTGTATCCTTTTATTGCTGCTTTTCTTTCTATTTGTCAGATTTCTTTTCATTACCTTTCTATTTGGCAAAAGTCAAATTTGTCAATGCTTTCTGTGTCTTGGTTTTTAAGATAGTTAGCGAGCTCAGATATCAGGGAATACCTGTTAGCCAGCTGTCTCAGGCATACACCCATCTGCTAGCACATGGCTCTGCTCCCAGGCTCATGGATGGGTGTGTGTCTGCGTGCAGGTACTGTATGTATACATTTGTGCATGTACCAGTGTGCAAGCACACCCAGCATTAGCATTATTTTTAAATAGCCTATTTAAAGCACAACCTAGCTCAGGGTCAGTACTGGCCTTCAGCAGGTTACCTGTGATCTGACCTGTGCTTTTTGTGTATTTACAATTGCGGGCCCAGATTTGCTTCTGACCTGCCTCTAGACTTCTTATCCTCTGGTTCTTGACTTCGACCATTTTTCTTATCGCGATCCTTCCTACGATTTAATAGCCAACCTGTTACTGACCCCGGCCTGTTCCTCAACTACCTTTGTCTCTGTACTTCAATATCCACTGCAAGTCCCTCCTGGCCTACTGTGTATCTGACTGCTGTCTCCTCTTTGGAACACCACTACCTGCCTATTGATGTCACTGGCTGCTTCTGCCATTCCTTATCTGCTTTGATACTCTAGTTCTTATGTGGCTTCTGCTGAGCTTTCTGGCTTTCTGCTGATTCTGCCCAAATGTTTCTACTGAACCTCCATCCAGCACTCGTGTAACTCCTGCACCCCAACACTCACTTTCTCACTTCCAGGGGCACTTGAGATAAAGAAATAAGAGAGACCACCCTGAACATTTCAGTCTCCAACCAGGTATGTGATCAGTCTTATAGGATGAGAGGATGGGTAATTGTATCCATATTGTGTTTGCTACTGGCTACAGACATTTACATAGGATACATGTAGGAAATGTAATCAAAGTACAGCTATCCCTGCAGATGTTTTTAAAAGCTGCATGTGAGCTAAAACAGATTAGAAATGACACACACTTGAGCCCAGCCACTATATAGAGCAATAAAGATACAGCTTCAGTCTGTACTCCTCCTGGTTATGCTCCTCTATATCTCTATGCCAATGTAGCGCCCCCTTGCTTTCAGCATGGGCACTATGCTAAAGTTAGTGGGGAATGGGAGAGTTACTTTACTCCCATTCGGTGTTTATCTAAATTGGGACTTCTGTCATTCCAGAAATGTCCACTGGGTCAGTCTGTGGTCAGGGGGTGCAATGCCACCCCTGGCCGGCAGTTGGCGCCAGAGGGGTTCTGGCAGAACAAGTTTTCCTCAGCAGCCAATTAGAGGAGTTTTTCCCTCGCGGGGCATGCTGGGGGAGAGTATATCTGTGACAGGGGTCATGTGTTCAGAAAATCTTCATGGGGTCCCCGTTCCAGGTGCGGTACCCACCTTCAGGGTAAGCGCATCCATGGACCCCGCCGGCGCGGCCCACCTGGCCAAAGCTGAAAACCGCATCGAACCTCATCCTGAGAAAAAAAGGGACCCCAGCGCCTCGCTGGGTTCCAAGGCCTGTTGAGAGAGAAAATCCCAGTCTGGGATCGGGTGTCCGGACCATTGACAGGTATGCTTGCTGTCATCTGGGGCCCTATATAGGAAAGTCTACTGGGAGGATTTGCTCCTCTTATTCACCAAAGTCCTTCATTGAAATTGGCCTGTGGCAGAGGCCCTAGAGCCAGGTCTGTGAGAGAGGCCTGTTCCTCCCAGCCAGTTCAGAGTGACGCTTCGGCTGCCAGGCCTGTTATAGGGGTCTGTCCGGGGGCACTTTACCCACTCCAAGCAGAGTTACAAAACGGGTACTATACAGAGCAGTACTGACTGCTCCTTTTGATATCCAGGCCTGATACCGCAAGGTTCTCTTTCTTTCCTTCATCAACCTTGACCTTCCTGATGTATGTTGATGTTGGCCGTGTTTGGCCTGGACAATAAAGCATTGAAAAACTCTTTATTGGATGTCTGGACCTTCGCTCACTACCGCTGTTCTCACAACTACACCCCTAGACACTGCCAGGGTAACTTAGTAGGCCGATCCCCAAATCAACCAGCAGCTTCGGGGGTGAGCGCTACACCAATATTTCGCCTTTCATTGCCATTTTAAATTGAATGGGTTGTTTTACAAGGTGAAGGATTATATACACTTTAACTACTTAGGACCGCCTCCTGCACATTTACGTCGGCAGAATGGCACGGCTGGGCACAAGCACGTACCTGTACGTCCTCTGTAAGTGCCCAGCCGACCCGGTCCGAAGCTCCGCAATTCACACCAGACATCCCAAGAATAATGCTGAACTGAAACAGTTCTGTAAAGAGGAATGGTCAAGAATTACTCCTGACTGTTGTGCACATCTGATCTGCAACTACAGGAAACGTTTGGTTGAAGTTATTGCTGCCAAAGGAGGTTCCACCAGTTATTAAATCTAAGGGTTCACATACTTTTCCCCCCTGCACTGTGAATGTTTACATGGTGTGTTCAATAAAAACATGGTAACATTTAATTATTTGTGTGTTATTAGTTTAAGCAGACTGTGATTGTCTATTGCTGTGACTTAGATGAAGACCAGATCACATTTTATGACCAATTTGTGCAGAAATCCATATCAGGGTTCACATACTTTTTCTTGCAACTGTGTGTGTATATATATATATATATATATATATATATATATATATATATATATATATATATATATATATATATATATTTTACAAACACAGGCACACACACATGTGAATACACATATAATGAGTAAGGCCCCATGCACACGAGACATTGTTAAACGCGTGTTCAGAGGCAGTTGGACACTTTTTTCAACTGCCCCTGAATACATTCAATTTTATCCTATGTGTTCATGCACAGTCTCGTTTATTGCCGTTTTTAGGCAGTTGTGTTTAACCTCGTATTTCCAGAAGCAAAAAAAAATGGGTTCAGACGCAAACGTTTTCCACGTTTCAGATGCAAAATGCGGCTACACGCCGCTAAACGCGGTACCGGCATTTTGCCGCGATTTCGTTTATAAGCGTTTTTAAAGGTGACCTGTTTTTTTACATTAGAAATCTCAAAAATGATGGCAAATGATGAAAAACCAATAAAAAATTAAAAAAAACCTGTAATTGCTTGCATTGCATTGTGGACAATCCACAACGTGGCAGGTGACGTGACAAGTGGACAATTAACAACTTGTGGCAAGTGGACAATCCACAACTTATGGCAGGTGTCGTGGCAAGTGGACACTCCACAACTTGTGGCAGGTGACGTGGCCAGGTGACATAGCAAGTGGACAATCCACAACTTGTGGCAGGTGACGTGGCCAGGTGACGTGACAAGTGGGCAATCCACAACTTGTGGCAGGTGATGTGGCAAGTGGACAATCCACAGCTTGTGGCAAGTACACTGCTGCTCTCAGCTGCTACTCACTGTGGTCTCACAAAATGCCTGAAATGGTTAAATAATACTGTTTTTTCAGCTTAGGGAGGGTCTTATGATGTTTAAACTAAACGATTATAAACGCAAATGCGGTAAAACGCTGCGAAAATAAAACGCCAGTTTTAGCCTTTACAAACATGTGTTCTGCAGAGTTTGCACCGGCGTCCTTAGAGGAGGGACTAACCCCCTCGTCTGTAAAAGCAGTCAACAACTGTCCAACCAGTGCTGGACTTTCCTATTAGAAATCCCAGAATGTTCTGCAAACACAGCAAAACCATGAAGGAGAAATGTTTGTTTGTAAAAAAAAAATATATATATATATATATATATATATATATATATATATATATATATACATATACAAATAATGAACAAACACATCAGTTTATATAGACTTTTTTTTTTTTTTTTTTTTAAGTGATGTGAAATACAATTGGCAAACATTATAGTTTCTCTTTAATTGTGAATAGCCATTTATAATGCAATATCTGTACGGTACTCACCTGAGGTGTTTTTTTCTTATCAGGAGCTTTATGAACATACTTTTTCTCTTCTGGTTGATCTTGTTGCACTATTATTTTTGTTGATGTTTTCACCCCTAACGTTTGTCCATATCGATGATTATGTAGCTGGAGTTTTTGGTAACTTCTTAATGCCTTTTTGTCTTTCAATATGTCTGCCCAAAAACAGGTTTCAAATTATTCTAATATAATGAGCCGTGCAAGTATAGATTTAAAGAATAACAGTGTGAATTCATGGACAGCAAGGTCTATTAGTGAACTTTTCTGAATGAACTAGCTGTGAAGTTGAAAAAGCTGGCAACTACAGGCCAGCGAGTTTAACATCTGTTATTAGAAAAAAAATAAAGCCTGAGGGCCAGATCCACATACATTTAGACCTGCGGCGCGTATCAGAGATACACTACTAGCCGTACCTTACCTGGCGTACTTTCAAATCCACAAAGATTTCGCGCTGTAAGTAACGGCGGCGTAGTGTATTTCTGGCGGCGGAATTCAAATTGGCGATCAGGGGGCGGGTTTCATTTAAATGAAGCGCGTCCCCGCGCCGAATGAAATGCGCATGTGTCGTCCAGAAATTTCCCGCCGTGCTTTGCGCGAAATGACGTCGCAACGACGTCATTTTTTTAACTTAGACGTGAGTTACGTTCATCCCTATTCACGGACGACTTACGCAAAAAAAAATTCAAATTTCGACGCGGGAACGACGGCCATACTTAACATGGCAAGTCTATCTATAAGCCGCAAAATACCAGCTTTAACTATACGCCGTAAAAAGCCGACTACAGACGACGTTAGAAAATGCGACGGCCACGCGTACGTTCGTGGATCGTCGTAAATCGCTAATTTGCATGCCCGACACGGAAAACGATGCAAACTCCACCCAGCGGGCGCCAAAGTATTACACCTACGATCCGAAGGCGTACGAAGCCGTACGCCGGTTGGATCGAACTCAGAAGCCGTCGTATCTTGGTTTGAGGATTCAAACTAAAGATACGACGCGGGAAATTTTAAAGTACGCCGGCGTATCAGTAGATACGCCGGCGTACTTGCTCTGTGGATCTGGCCCTGAATGCTGAGAGTATGAGATTCTAATTGCACCTCATCCCTTTTTACTCTATATTCAAGAGGTCAAGTATTTTAGGATGGGATTTTTAAGGTGCATTTTGAGTACCAAAAACTACAATTCTATTAAAAAAAAACAATCATTTTATTTTAACAAGGTTAAAAGGTTCTAAGTGCATACATTATATATATATAAATACCGTATTTATCGGCGTAAAACACACTTTTTTCCCCTTAAAATCAAGGGGAAAATCGTGGGTGCGTGTTATTCGCCGAACCCCGCTGTTTCTGAGCGCCGCCGCCATAGACGGAGCTGAGCCGATCGTACTGTGTACTCGGCTAGGCTCGGCTACGCTCGCAGTCACGCCCTGTCCCGCCGAGAGAAGCCAAATACACAGGAAATCCGGCTCTGTATAGCTCGGCTGAGGCGCTAAATTTAAAAATACATAATGCTGCAATTTTGTGCAAGGTGCAGATGGACACTTATAAGGCTGGATGGACTCTGTGCAAGGCTGCAGATGGATGCTGGGCAAGACAGAAGATGGACACTGATAAGGCTGCATGGGCATTTAAAATGTAATTTTTTTTCCCTTAAACTTCCCTTCTAAGCTTGGTGTGCGTGTTATACGCCGATAAATACGGTATATCAAATTTATATATATATATATATATATATATATATATATATATAGGGCCAGATTCAGGTAGAAGTGCGGCGGCGTAACGTGGCGTAGATACGTTACACCGCCGCAAGTTTTCATCGCAAGTGCCTGATTCACAAAGCACTTGCGATGAAAACTACGCCGGCGGCCTCTGGCGTAAGCCCGCGTAATTTAAATGGGCGTGTGCCATTTAAATTAGGCGCGCTCCCGCGCCGGACCTGCTGCGCATGCTCCGTTTCGTAACTCCCGCCGTGCTTTGCGCGAAGTGACGTCATTTTTTTCGAACGGCGACGCGCGTAGCGTACTTCCGTATTCCCGGACATGTTACGCAAACGACGTGAAATTTTAAATTTCGACGCGGGAACGACGGCCATACTTTAGACAGCAATACATTTGTTGACTAAAGTTAAGGCACCCAAAACGACGACTAACTTTGCGACGGGAAACTAGACTAGCGGCGACGTAGCGAACGTGAAAAACCAACGTGGATCGCCGTAACTCCTAATTTGCATACCCGACGCTGTTTTACGACGCAAACTCCCCCCCAGTGCCGGCCGCGGTACTGCATCCTAAGATCCGACAGTGTAAAACAATTACACCTGTCAGATCTTAGGGATATCTATGCGTAACTGATTCTATGAATCAGTCGCATAGATACTCTGAGAGATACGACGGCGTATCAGGAGAAACGCCGTCGTATCTCATTTGTGAATCTGGGCCATAGTCTTTACAGTAAAAAAATTGTTGTTGATAATTCTAGGTGCACTTAATTTTACATGTTTTGCCAAGATGGCTTCTTCAGGAATTATTTAAGGGAGTACCCCTAAGATGGAATAAGTGGGTGCCACCCACCTCAGGCTCCAGTTGGATCCTCCAAACTTCCCTTATTCCATCTTGGGGGTACTCCCTCCCCCACTCTACGGGTATCATTCCCACCTTCATCTGGGTATAGCCAATGGCATCTGTGGTATGTGGCTTGAACTACATGGAACAATATATAAATATCTGTAATTAATTTCCGTTTGTATGTTTATTAATTGCTTTTTCTTTATTTAGTTTATGTTGTTGACACTTAAACAATTCCTGAAGAAGCCATCTTGGCAAGACATGTAGAAAAAATTAAGTGCACCTGGAATTATTACCAGCACAGCAAACTGCACCCATTGGATTGAGGTACCTTTGCATCTGAGCAGGAGGATGCATCAGGCTCCATCAGGGGAAGGGGGCAAAAATAACCATCGTTTTCCTGTCCTAAGCAGTTTTGTGCAGACAATACTTTGTGTATCGGCAACATCTGTTCCGTGCGAAAGACTGTTCAGTTCTTCAGGGTATATTGTCAATAAAATGCGATCATGTCTGGCTAAAGTGATGCCTACTTGCCTACTATAAAGTGACTGACAGTCAATATACTAGATATGTTTTATAATTAAAGTTAAACTAACTTTCTACGTTTTTCTTAGGCCGGGTACTAACGAGCAAACATGTACGGTGAAACCGGTCCGTCGGACCGTTTTCACCGTACATGCCTGCCAGAGGGCTTCTGTACGATGGTTGTACTAACCATCGTACAGAAGTCCGCGCGTAAACATTACGCGGGGCGTGTCCGCGTCGTCGCCGCGATGATGACGCGATGATGACGCGGCGACGTGGGCGGGCCTGCCATTTAACTACTTGCCGACCGCCCACCGTCGTTATACGTCATCACTTTAGAGATGAATATCTCGGTAACGGTAGCAGCTGCTGCCACAATCGAGATATTCATCTCTTCTGTGGGCGGCCGTGTTAACGATAATGGCGGTCTCCGCGGCGAATCCGCCGCGAGATCGCCGTTATCGGTGGCGGGAGAGGGGCCCCCCCCCCTCCCGCCGCTGTTCCGCGCCCTCCGCCGCTTACCGGAGCCGTCGGTAGCGGCGGAGGAGATCGCGACCATCCGGATGGTGAGCGGGGACGAGACTGAAGGAAAAATCTCCTTCGCCCGTCCCCATAGCTCCGCTGGGCGGAAGTGACGTCAAAACGTCAGTCCCGCCCAGCGTCTTAAAGAAACATTTTTTTTTTTGTCATTTGAAAAAATGACATTTCCAAATTTTTTTTTTTTTTTTTTGCATTTAAGCCTAAATATGAGATCTGAGGTCTTTTTGACCCCAGATCTCATATTTAAGAGGACCTGTCATGCTTTTTTCTATTACAAGGGATGTTTACATTCCTTGTAATAGGAATAAAAGTGATAATTTTTTTTTTTTCAGTGTTAAAAATTGTAAAATAAATAAAAATAAATGCGAAAAGCAAAAAAAAAATGTTTTAAAGCGCCCCGTCCCGACGAGCTCGCGCGTAGAAGCGAACGTATACGCGAGTAGCGCCGACATATGAAAACGGTATTCAAACCACACAAGTGAGGTATCGCCGCGATCGTTAGAGCGAGAGCATTAATTTTAGCCCTAGGCCTACTCTGTAACTCAAAAAATGCAACCTGTAGAATTTTTTAAACGTCGCCTATCAAGATTTTTAAGGGTAAAAGTTTGACGCCATGCCACGAGCGGGCGAAATTTTTAAGCGTGACATGTTGGGTATCATTTTACTCGGCGTAACATTATCTTTCACAATATATAAAAAAATTGGGCCAAATTTATTGTTGTCTTATTTTTTCATTTAAAAAAGTGAATTTTTTCAAAAAAAAGTGCGCTTGTAAGACCGCTGCGCAAATACGGTGTGACAAAAAGTATTGCAATGACTTCCATTTTATTCTCTAGGGTGTTAGAAAAAAAAAATATATAATGTTTGGGGGTTTTAAGTAATTTTCTAGCAAAAAAAATGGTTTTGTCTCGTAAACACCGACTCTGAAAAACAGGCCCGGGGCTAAAGTGGTTAAAGGCTTCCACGCATGCGTCGAAGTCATTCGACGCATGCGAGGGACGGCGGGCGCTCGGACATATACGGTAGGTCTGTACTGACGACCGTACATGTCCGAGCGGGCAGGATTCCAGCAGACGGTTTTAAAACACGTCCAGGAATATTTGTCTGCTGGGAAAAGGCCCGGCGGGCAAATGTTTGCTGGAATTCGGCCCGCTCGCGCCTACACACGACCGAACATGTATGCTGAAACTGGTCCGTGGACCAGTTTCAGCATATATGTTTGGTCGTGTGTACGGGGCCTTAAAGTTTAATAAGAAAAAATGACTTACGTCAGTGCTACAGTTTGAATTTAAAACGTATTTGTGTGAACTGTGAAGTTAAGTCATGGATTGTGGAAACTAACTAGTGACGGGTGATTGTATATAGTGTATACCACATTTACCACTGACTAATGCAGAGTTGCAAGGAGATCAGCTAAAAGTAGTTGGATCTGTATGTGCGTTATAATTAATCGAAATTAGTCGATTAATCTATTAAAAAAAAAAAAAAAAAAAATTGTAATCAGTAACAGCCCTAATATATATACAGTACAGACCAAAAGTTTGGACACACCTTCTCATTCAAAGAGTTTTCTTTATTTTCATGACTATGAAAATTGTAGATTCACACTGAAGGCATCAAAACTATGAATTAACACATGTGGAATTATACATAACAAAAAAGTGTGAAACAACTGATAATATATTTCATATTCTAGGTTCTTCAAAGTAGCCACCTTTTGCTTTGATTACTGCTTGGCACACTCTTGGCATTCTCTTGATGAGCTTCAAGAGGTAGTCACCTGGCGCAGCACCCCATCACTCTCCTTCTTGGTCAAATAGCCCTTACACAGCCTGGAGGTGTGTTTGGGGTCATTGTCCTGTTGAAAAATAAATGATGGTCCAACTAAACGCAAACCGGATGGAATAGCATGCCGCTGCAAGATGCTGTGGTAGCCATGCTGGTTCAGTATGCCTTCAATTTTGAATAAATCCCCAACAGTGTCACCAGCAAAGCACCCCCACACCATCACACCTCCTCCTCCATGCTTCACGGTGGGAACCAGGCATGTAGAGTCCATCCGTTCACCTTTTCTGTGTCGCACAAAGACACGGGGGTTGGAACCAAAGATCTCAAGTTTGGACTCATCAGACCAAAGCACAGATTTCCACTGGTCTAATGTCCATTCCTTGTGTTCTTTAGCCCAAACAAGTCTCTTCTGCTTGTTGCCTTTCTTTAGCAGTGGTTTCCTAGCAGATATTCTACCATGAAGGCCTGATTCACACAGTCTCCTCTTATCAGTTCTAGAGATGTGTCTGCTGCAAAAGGGGGCTACTTTGAAGAACCTAGAATATGAAATATATTTTCAGTTGTTTCACACTTTTTTGTTATGTATAATTCCACATGTGTTAATTCATAGTTTTGATGCCTTCAGTGTGAATCTACAATTTTCATAGTCATGAAAATAAAGAAAACTCTTTGAATGAGAAGGTGTGTCCAAACTTTTGGTCTGTACTGTATATATATATATATATATAATAATTGTTTTACTGTAATGACTATGGGCCAGATTCTCAGTGGAGATACGACGGCGTATCTCCGTCGTATCTCTGCGTTGCGCCATCGTATCTATGCGCCTGATTCTTAGAATCAGTTACGCATAGATATATGTTAGATCCGACAGGCGTAAGTCTCTTACGCCGTTGGATCGTAACTGCATATTTACGCTGGCCGCTAGGTGGCGCTTCCGTCGAATTCCGCGTCAAGTATGCAAATTAGCTAGATACGCAAATTCCCGAACGTACGCCCGGCCGACGCAGTAAAGTTACGTCGTTTACGTTAGGCTTTTCCCGGCGTATAGTTACCCCTGCTATATGGTGGCGTAAGTGCGGCGTAACAATGTTAAGTATGGCCGTCGTTCCCGCGTCGAAATTTGAAAAAGTTACGTCGTTTGCGTAAGTCGTCCGTGAATGGGGCTGGACGTCATTTACGTTCACGACGTCCTTGCGGCGTACTTTGGAGCAATGCTGTGACTATATCATTAATGTTTCGGACCACGGTGGTGCTGTGGAAATAACATATCTTGATTTCAACAAAGCATTTAAAACAGTTTCACATAATGGTCTCATGAAAAAGTTGTACAAGCCAGGACTTAAAGTGGTAGTAAACTCTTGAATTAAAAAAAAAAAAAATGTGAGCCTCCAGGCCTTTTAAGCCATAATGTGTTAGTATGCACTACTATATTATGACAGCCCTCCAGCGGCATGCTGTCACCGCTCTCGGCACTTCCATCTTCTATCCATGTTCATGCTCTCCATCTATTTGAATGGGCAGACCACAATGTTGTCACTCCCACACATGTGCACAGAAGACAGGGTCGCTTCACAGTGCTCTAAATTATTGGCACACTGCGATGTCACACACATATTTTGCTAATTATCACTATAGAGATATTGGTTTTGTGCATCTTGTAGAATAATTATGTCTGTAAACAGCTGCATGTTTTAGCTGTGGGTGCCTGTAGGTGGGGGAACATGTGTGATTTACATGCGCTCGCCCATATGTGTGAACAAAGCCTTACAAAGTTACACAGAATGGTCGCTGTGGTTTGCTGTCACAGTGATCATTGCAGCAGAACGCGCTCTTATTGTCCCCTGATCATAGGATCGGAAGCTCTGCTTTCTCACACCTCAGCGCATAAGGGAAAAAGCTTGAGAGGTGTAAAAGTGTGGGGACCCTGCCTGGATATTGTAGACTTCCGTAGAGTACTTTGCAGGAGTTTTTTTGGGGCCTGTTTAGCATGCATAAAGTCTGGAACTGGTTATGGAATGTGCAGAGAGTTGATTGGTTTTCTAATTCTAGCTCAATTACTGTACAATAAAACTGTCAGGGACCTGCCAATAGGCTCCGGCGTGCACGCATGCGCACACATACTAATGGTCGGAATTAGCACCAGTCACCTATTCATGTGCGCAGGCACGCCCCACATGCACACGGTTATATGCCAAATGCACGCATCTGTGCCCCAAATGTGCGGCTTCCGGACCGCCCAAATGTGCGGCTTCCGGACTGCCCAAAGCATATATACTGCAGTAGGGCGGCCCGGTTGCGCAAAATCATGTACATGTACGTGATTTTGTGCACATGATCTAGGGAAGCTTAGAGAAAAGGGAGAACGGCGGTAAACAAGGCAGACCACTGTTCTGTCAGGGAGTAAAAGAGAGATCGGTATTTCAGCTAAGCTAAAAAAACAATCTCTCCTTTCCTCTAGTGCATCCACTCCCCCCACAGTTAGAAAGCACTCCCTAGGACACAACCCCTTGATTGCCCCTGGTGTTATGTTAACCCCTTCCCTGTTAGTGTCATTTATACAGTGACAATGCATCACTGTATTGGTGTGACTGGTCCTTAAAAGGTGTCACTTAGTGTCAGATTTGTCCACTGCAATGTCGCAGTCCTGCTAAAATCCGATCGCCGCCATTGCTAGTAAAATATATATAAAAAGAAGAAAAAGTACCTAAATCTATCTTATAGTTTGTAGACACTGTGGCCCGGATTCAGATAGAGATACGATGGCGTATCTCCTGATACGCCGTCGTATCTTTGAGTTCCGTCCGTCGTATCTATGCGCCTGATTCATATAATCAGGTTCCGCATAGATCTCCCTAAGATCCGACAGGTGCAAGTGACTTACACCGTCGGATCTTAGGCTGCAATTCCAGGCCGGCCGCTAGGTGGCGTTTCGTTTTTTTTCACGCGCCGAATATGCAAATGAGGATTTCCGCCGATTCAGAAATGAACGCCCGCCCGGCGCTTTTTTTTACGTCGTTTGCGTTCGGCTATTTCCGGCGGATAGCTACCCCTGCTATATGCGGCGTATCCTATGTTAAGTATGGCCGTCGTTCCCAGGTTGAATTTTGAATTTTTTACATCGTTTGCATAAGTCGCTCGCGAATATGGATGGACGTAATTTACGTTCACGTCGAAACCAATGACGTCCTAGCGACGTCATTTGGAGCAATGCACGCTGGGAAATGTATCGGACGGCGCATGCGCAGTTCTTTCGGCGCGGGGACGCGCCTGATTTAAATGTTATACACCCCCTAGCCGCGGAATTTGAATTCCGCCGGGGGATTTACGATCCGCCGGCGCAACTTTAGAGGCAAGTGCTTTCTGAATACAGCAATTGCCTCAAAAACTTGCGCCGGTGGATCGTAAATCAGATGGGTTACGCGAATCTAAAGATCCGCTAATCTATCTGAATCTAGCCCTATAACTTTTGCACAAACCAATCAATATACACTTATTGAGGCAGATCCACGTACCTTTGCGCCGGGCGCAGCGTATCTAAGATACACTACGCCGCCGTAACTTTATTCTTTTTTTTCGAATCCTCAAAGAGGATACGGCGGCATAGTGTATCTTTGGCGGTGTAATGGCGCGGAATTCAAATGGATGTAACGGGGGCGTGTTTTATGTTAATACGTCGTGACCCGACGTAAACAACGTTTTTTTTAACAGTGCATGCGCCGTCCGTGGGGGTATCCCAGTGCGCATGCTCGAAATTAACCCGGAACAAGCCAATGCTCACGACGGTGACGTCATTCTACGCAAATCCCTATTCGCGAACGACTTACGCAAACGACGTAAAAAATTCAAAATTGTATGCGGGAACGCCGGCCATACTTAACATTGAGTACGCTTCATAACAGCAGCTTTAACTATACGCCGGAAAAAGCTGAACGCAAACGATGTAAAAAAATGCGCCGGCCGCACGTTCGTGGATCGCCGTAACTAGCTAATTTGCATACTCAACGCGGAATTCGACGGAAACGCCACCTAGCGGCCGCCGAAAATTGGCAGCTTAGATCCGACGGCGTACTTAGGCCCCGTACACACGACCGAACGTGTCTGCTGAAACTGGTCCACGGACCAGTTTCAGCAGACATGTTCGGTCGTGTGTACGGCCGAGTGGACAGGTTTCCAGCGTACATTTGTCCGCCAGACCGTTTTCGAGCGGACAAATGTTTCTAAACATGTTTAGAAACATGCTCGCTGGAATCCTGTCCGTCGGACATGTGCGGTCGTCTGTACAGACTTACCGTACATGTCCGAGCGGCCGCCATCCCTCGCATGCGTCGAATGACTTTGACGCATGCGTGGAAGCATTGAACTTCCAGGGCCGCGCACGTCGCCGCGTCATCGTCACCGCGTATCGTGTACGCGCGGATTTCTGTATGATGGTGTGTACAGCCATCATACAGAAATCTCCGGGCGGGCATGTTCGCTGAAAACGGTCCGGCGGACCGTTTTCATCGGACATGTTTGCCCGTGTGTACAAGGCCTAAGACGTACGCCAGTCGGATCTAGCTGAGATGCCGTCGTATCTTGTTTTGAGGATGCAAAACAAAGATACGACGCGCAAAATTTGAAATTACGCGGCGTATCAAGAGATACGCCGGCGTAATATCTTTGTGGATCTGCCCCATTGTGGTTTGTTTTTTTACCAAAAATATGTAGCAGAAAACATATTGACCTAAATTGATGAAGAAATTAGAATTTAAAAAAAAAAATTATTGGTAATGTTATATAGCAGAAAGTAAAAAATGTCGGTCTTTTTTGTTTATAGCGCAAAAAATAAAAACCATAGAGGTGATCAAATACCACCAAAATAAATCTCTAAATGTTGGGTACAGTGTCGCACGACTGCGCAATTGTCAGTTAAAGCAACGCAATGCTGTATCAGCAAAAATGGCCTGGTCAAGAAGGGGGTAAAACCTTCCAGAACTGAAGTGGTTAAATTGAGTTACTATGTGATTTATTATACCTAATTAGTAATTAAATCAATACGATGACTGTATATAGTTTGTTCTGTTTACTCCTTACCATGTTGCTCATTCTTTGTCCTGTCATAGTCGTCACTTAGTAGCCGATCTGTATGCCAGTGCCTAAGTTCATCATATGTTTTTTTCTTTACCAGTGAACAAAAAACAGGATCATCGCTAAATTATAAGAAAATAAATAAATAAAGACGAAATTAATGCAGCATTTTTTTGTGGACATGAACACAAAAGGTTATTAAATTCATCCAGACAACCCACTATAAATATATGTGTTTGTATTAAATCAACCAGTATATAAGATACTATTAAACAAGAACTATTTAACTAAATAGGTTTATGCAAAGATCAGGGCACAATAATCAGACAGTCAGCTGGACAATATGAACATCTAGGCCAGTGATGGCGAACCTTGACACTCCAGATGTTTTGGAACTACATTTCCCATGATGCTCACCTATACTGCAGTGTAGATGAGCATCATGGGAAATGTAGTTCCAAAACATCTGGGGTGCCAAGGTTCGCCATCACTGATCTAGGCAATGACTAGAGGATTCTTTAGACGACTAGGTAAGTATACAAAGCTTTCTACCAGATAGATCTGACAGTTTGTTGGCATAAACACATGAGTTTGTATCTTGCTGTTTATGTCTACAGTTCACAAAGAAAACAGTCAACTCTGATTCTCCAGTATATGGGCCCAGAGTTTGAAAAAAAATCTAAAAAAATCATACTTTTATTTGTTTCGTTAACTTTGTTTTATTTCAGTGCTCTCCAGCAGCCCCTTTTCAGCAGCTTCCTGTCTACATGCACTCACTAAGGCCTCGTACACACGACCGAACATGTCTGCTGAAACTGGTCCGCTGACCAGTTTCAGCAGACATGTTCGGTCGTGTGTACGGCCGACTGGACAAATGTCCGGCGGATCGGACAGGTTTCCAGCGGACAAATGTTTCTTAGTATGCTAAAAAACATGTCCGCTGGAAGCCTGTCCGTCGGACATGTTTGGTCGTCTGTACGACTTACCGGACATGTCCGCTGGGCCGCCATCCCTCGCATGCGTCGAAGTGATTCGACGCATGCGTGGAAGCATTGACCTTCCAGGGTCGCGCATGTCGCTGCGTCATTGTCGCGGCGACGGCTCGGCCACGTCACTGCGCTGTCTGTCCGCGCGGATTTCGGTTTGATGGTGTGTACAGCCATCAGACCGAAATCTCCGAGCGGACATGTCCGATGAAAACGGTCCGGCGGACCGTTTTCATCGGACTGTCCGCTCGTCTGTACGGGGCCTAAGGGTTTCCTTATGGTGACAAGAGTAGTGCATGCCGGCATAATGTGTGTTAAAAGGCCACTTACAGTCTTCATTGGAAGCCAGTGTGGCAGAATAAGCACACATAGACACACTTGGAAGAAAGGGATAGAGAGATGTGACTCTTCAACAGGAAGGGCCTAAACAAGGACTTTCTTGACAGAATTACCAGGTATTATTTTAAAGAAAGCTCCAGATTTAGAAATATTCAAAACTACTTTTAAAATTACAATAACAAACTAAGCTCTTATAAGATTGGGTTTACATGAATTTTATTACAACATTGTCCCAACATTCTTCACATAAAAGACATAACACAGTATTCGTAACAGAACATTAACAGTAACATGTTTTACCTTAACATTGGTAATTCCTTTAAAGTATCCCCAGCATAATCTTCAATTATGTCACTTTGCATAGGTAACAAGCCTGTAGGAAGCATATCCTCTAGTTTCACTTGGAAAAAAAAAAGCAGAAATGAAAAAAAAATGTTTAAATAGCAGAAAGAATTGTTTGGCTGATTTCTCCTGTTCTGTGCTCATAAGTATGACCCCTAAATTCTATAAGTGATTAAAAATGGCACCAGACAGGGGTGCCCCCTTTCCCCTCTCCTGTTCGCCTTAGTTATAGAACATCTGGCTCAGGCGCTCAGGGCTAACGAGAGTATACAGGGTATACAGACCCCCTCATCTCACTGTAAACTCTCCCTATACGCCGATGACCTCCTGCTGTACGTCACCCATCCCCATGTCACCATCCCATCTATTTTGGCTGAGATTTCGCGGTTCGGTGCCCTTAGCAATTACAAACTTAATCTATCAAAGACTGAAGCCCTGAACGTCTCGTTGTCGCAACCCGTTCTCTCGATGCTAAAATCCAATTTCTCCTTCCAATGGCGGGCTAAGTCCGTCACTTATTTAGGAACGGAGATACCGGCTGACCTATCGGAGATATACTCCCTCAACCATTGCCCTTTGCTGACTAGACTCAGGCGCCTTTCGGAAGACCGCTTAAACCTACCAGTGTCCTGGTTTGGGCGTATGAACACCCTGAAAATGGACATATTGCCCAAATTGTTGTATACGTTTCAGGCTTTACCTATAGCCCTCTCTGTGGGATTTTTCCGGTCAATACGCTCGATGGCAATACGCTTTGTATGGGTGGGAAATCGTCCTAGACTGAAACATACTTTGCTGTGCTCCCCCATTACTAGGGGAGGCGTTGGCCTCCCCGACTTTGAAATGTATCATACAGCGACAGTTATCTCGCGGATCTTGGAATGGTTTCCCCATCCCGCGAGCAAGGTTTCTACCTTGGTCGAACAGGACCTCTCCTCTCTTGATCTTCGGTCCCTCCTTTGGGGCAATGAGAGGACACACCGAGCCCTCACGGACTTATCACCCCTGACCAGAGACGCTTTAATAGTCTGGTACCGCCGGAGGGTACCATATGCTTTGACTACCGACCCGTGCCCACTGACCCCTCTGTTTGACAACCCGGCTATCCCGGACGGTAAACTTGTCCACACGTTCATTGGGTATAAAAGAGAACAATGGCCTACGGCGAGACAGTTTGTCAGTGCTACCACGGGTTCTTTAGTCATAGATGAGCCCTCCCCTTCCTCGAAGGTGACATGGCTTACCCAAATGCACCTGACATCTTACTGCAAGCAGCTCCACAAATCAAGACAGACCCACAGACCCCTGACGGAGTTTGAGCAGCTGTGCGTACTGCAAAAGACCCCCCGCCACACCCTCTCTATAATATATAAAATGATCTTGGGACACATATGCACTTCCCTTCCTAATTTCACCGCAGCCTGGTCAGGGGACCTGGAGACTATCATAAGCGAGGCAGACTGGCAAAAAGCCTTCTATTACACGCACAAATCCTCCATCTCAAGCTATGTTCGGGAAAAAAATTATAAAGTGTTATCACGGTGGTACAGGGTGCCGTCCGCCCTCAGGATCATGTTTCCGTCTACTCCGGACTCATGCTGGAGATGTAACTCGGCTGTTGGTACGTATCTACATATATGGTGGGATTGTGAGGCTATTCGCCCGTTCTGGAATCAAATATTAAAAATTTATTCGGATATCTATAGCAAACCCCTTCTTCCCTCCCCCGCGGTCGCCCTGTTGTCCATTCTCCCAGGTACCTTCAAATTTCAGAAACACACCCTACTCAGGTTCTGCCTCAGTACGAGCAGACAATTAATATCCAGACATTGGAAGTCCCCCTTACCCCCATCACTAGCCGAATGGGTTACCGAAATGAATGGAGTGATGTTGATGGAGGAACTCCAAGCTAAAGCTCTAGACACCCACGCCAAGTTCTCCTTTACATGGGGATTATGGAGGGAGTTCTCTTCTTCAGACACATTAAAGACATTACTCTCACCTGACTCGAACTCTCCACCACCCTGAGGGGTACAGAAGGGTCTGATCTTGTACTATATATTATAGGTTTAGGGCGCGGGAGATCTGGACACACCAACCACCCCCCCCCCACTACCCCCCACCTTCCCACCCTCTTCTATCTCTTCTTTTCTTTTCTTCTCTAGTCATGTCTGCATGACTCATTCTCTTTATACTTTCCTTTTTTTTGTTTGGTACTTCTACCGTCCTACACAGGCAAGCTTGGTAACACCATGACAGGACTATACCTTATGTTTATGTGGTTGAATTTCTTGGGCACATACCCTTATAAGTTTGTATGGTATACATGTTGCTGCCTTTTATCCTTACGGCAACCCATATCGTCGGGGGCATGTCCCCCTGCTCCCCCCTGGCCAGGGGCGCAGCTGGTTCCCAAAAGGGGCGCCCGAGCCGGAGGGAGCAGATGCTAGGTATTTCATGCTACGCGAGTGGGTTGTATACGTAATTGTTTTCCTAGCTCCTAATGAAGTTCATATTATAGGTTATGCTTTTAAAAGGTATCCTTTGTTATGATGAAAACCAGCCCACCCATTGTGGGAGGTCTGGTTCATGTTTCTTTTGATGTCTGTCTAAAATTCCTTAATAAAACTTTTATTGAACCTAAATTCTATAAGTGATAGCAGCATCAGCCTAACTCCATCCAGGTCGTCACCCTGACATGTTTCTGTTTACAAACGGTTTATTGGAAAAAATAAGTCTCAATACAATATAACTGTACATTGGCAAGAGGTACATACATGAAGCTGGGTGCAGAAAATTTCAGCATAATGTAAAAGTGGTGGTGGAATGAGAGAAGGGGCACACACAGTGGGATGTATAATTGAATTATTTATAAGACATTATATCGGAATTAAGGCATTGTGAATTAAAAAATAAAATAAAATTCAATAGTGTCATATTGTAGTTCAATGAACCAACAGAGATAGATCCCAAAGTTTCAATTTTTTATCATATGTGTCCATAGTATTAAATAAAGTGTGATGGATATGTTCTGATAGCTTGATGGCTAGCATGCGATTCATAATTTGAGACCATGGCACAGTAGAGGAGCGCCAGTTAAGAGCTATAGCCCAGTGTATTGAGCTGAACAATGTGTGTATTAGCCTGGTATGTGCTATAGGAATATCAGAAATAGGATAGAAAAGGAGGCACATTTTAGATGTCAGTTCAATTCTTCTACCTATTTGTTCTTTTTTGTTTTTGGCTTGTTGCCATGTCATTTTGAGGTGAGTACAATCCCAGAACGTGTGTATAAGGGAACCCTGTGCTCGGATCCTCTAAAGCATAGGGGAGAGGTTGTTGCATAGAATGAGTTGAGTCTGTCTGGGGTGAGGTACCAACTATACTGAAGTTTATTGACCGATTCCCTAATAGAGGCTGTCTATAGATTATTAATCATAATGTCCCATTGTTCTATAGAGAAGGATTTGTTCAAATCTGATTGCCACTGTGACATTTGACGTGTTTTGTCTGGTATGTTGTGTTCATTTAAGCTTTTATAAATTCTGGATATTAAACCCCTATCGCGCGGTGAAGTAAGACAAATTTGTAGTCATGGAGCTAATCCCTGTAGTAGGAAGGGTATTTATTGCATCATGGGCCACTATGGTGAATAATTAGCAAACAAACAGGTGAAGGCTAAAGAGGGGGAGGGAGGGAAAACAAGGAGCAGGGTAAAAAATAGAAATGGATTTGTATAACCAGCAGTAACTTTTGGTCTTCTTCATGTGTACCAAAAATATTTCATGTGTTGACATGGATTTTAAAGCGCATGTGACTCCCAAACTATTAAGGAAGAAATTGGGACGATCCCCCTATCAGGGATGAAAACAAAAGATAAAAATAAGAATGAAAATAAAGAGTGCTCTAAAATCCATGCCAACACATAATATATTTTTCTGACATGAAGATGACCAGAAGTGGCTGCTAGTTATACGAATCACTTTCACCAGTTTTTTTGCTAATTAATCCCATAGTGGCCCATGATGCAATATATACCCTTCCTACCACAGGGATATCCTTACCTCCATGAACAAGCCCAATGGGTGGGGGGAAACATGTCGGGGACGTGGCCTGAATGGAATTAGGCTGAAGCTGCTATGGCTTATTACATGCTGGTCTTGTATGGTGTCTAGTGCCAATTTAGACAGGAGTCAAATAACCTACCAGCGTGTCTTTGGGGTGAAGGAGCAAACCAGTGTGTTGGGTAGGTGCAGTGTAATGCAGAAAGCACACAGAGTCTTGAATTACACAAAATGATGTATTGCGAAACTTGAAAACAGAACAAAATACGCGTGTGTAGGCCTGAAAAAAAGACAGCATTTGTTGAGGAGAGTAAAATGAGGCCTGGCTGGTTCAACCCCAAAGGGAAACTTTTTGTAGATTAGATATAGACCCTATGATTTCCCTACTCCTCTAGAACCTCTCCCTACCCCTAGTGTTGTCCCTGTCAAATGGGGGACATGTCCCTGCACTAACCACATGCATGAAAGTGCATCAAAACATGGGAGCAGGGGATTAAAAAGACTCTGCTCACACAAGATGGCCACCGGGGTCACCTGGATCCAGCGCAACCAACCATATCCCCGTTCCAGGGGCCCAAGGAAACCATAGCGAAACCCAGTTTTTCTTGACTTTCCCATCCAGCTACATTGCCATTCTGAGTTAACCTCCCTGGTGGTAGAATTATTTCAGATTTTAGGTGCTGAAAGCGGTACCATTATTTTGCATTGAAATTCTAGTAGACATCTCGGGTATGATAAACTTTGAAACATAAAATCATAAATTATAATATAATAAATAATAACAAATAATAATTTAACAATAATACTTTTTATTCAATACATTTTAGTAAATAATTTAATCAAAAACATTGAATTTTTTTTGGTCAAACAAGGGTGAAATATTAGTAGTCATATTGCTTCAGTAAACGTCTCGGGTATGGAAAATTTTAAAACAAGGTACAGCACCAACTCCAACGTCACAATCGGGACAATAGAAACGGGTTTATTTTTGGATTTTTCTTCCGGTGTTGTCACGCTTGGAGCAGCAAACCACACACATCCTTGTGGGTGCTGTCTTCTTTTCAGTTGGTGAAATGTAGTCCATAAAGTGGCGACCAGTCAGGTGTTCCGGGTTCACAACGCCAGCAGCCCGACGTCCAGATCTGTTTACAGCCGTTGGCGTCTGGTGCCTGAGATATATGAGTTTGGCAACCTTCCACTTAAAGTCCGCATGGACCATAGGCCTGTCACTCTTTTTTTTTCAGAAGAATGAATGCATTCCACAGGCACTGTTCCAGAAGATGCCTGAAGATTTTTTTATAATATTTTTTTTGTTGCTTCCTCATGGCTGGATAAAAGGTCATGGCCTGGTCAGCTCTGTCCACACCTCCCATGGTATTGTAATCCAACACGACCTGTGGCTTCATCACATCTTTTCCACCTTTGGTGTGTACCATGACTTTCTGCCAGGCAACTATTTCTCCTGCCTTGAGCTTTTTATTGGCAAAGGTTGGCAGCATGTCACGCCTGTTAGCCCTAACGATCCCATATGCATCCGTCTTGTTTAGAAGAAGGAACTCATAGAGTTCTGGGGACGTGTAAAAATAGTCTGTGGTGACACAGTAGCCCTGGTTCAGCAATGACTCAATCAAAGAAAGAACCGAAGCGGTTGCCATTCCAAAACTTCTGAATCGATCACTGAATTTGGTCCCTTTCCCGGTGTGCAGGACCGAATTCCAGATGTACCCAGAGCTGGATTCACACAGCATGAATGATTTTATTCCAAATCGAGCTCGCTTTGATGCGATAAAGTCTTCCTTTGTAGGCAATAAGACTTTTGTCAATACTTATGTCTCTGTCTGGAACATAGGTCTGCTGGAAATTATTCAGAATTAGTTGGTAAATCTCTAAATTTTTTTTCAGTTTTGGAGCTGGATGAGAACTCTCATCAAAGTCTTCATTATTTGCAAAGTGCAAATATTTCATTATGAGGGAAAATTTATATTCCGACATAACTGTGCCAAAAAAAGGAGTGGCCAGTAATTTGTTGGTTGTCCCGTCCAGTGTCCAGTATTTCTGCAGGGGTTTCCCCACCACTCCGTGAAGAATTATCAAGCCCAGGAACTTTCAGATGTCCTCTCTGGTTACCGGTTCCCACTTTCTGCTCCTTGAAAAACGCTGATGGGTAGCAGCTTGTTGCTCCTGGTAGCGATTCATCTCCATAACAATTTTGGCAATAACTTCATCAGTCAAAAAGAGTTTGAGGTATGCCAAGGGGTTTTCATCCTCAACATCCACTTTGATCCCAGGTGCTCCTGTAAACGGAAATCTTGGGGGCGCTACGTGCTCCGTACCGCAATCAATCGAGCACCAAGTCCGCACATCGCTGGGTACAGCCGCAGGTTCGTCGCTAAAATCGCTTTCTGATGACGAACTTACCCACGAGTCACTGTCACTCAACTTCTCTGCAAGCGATTCTGTATCTTTGTCGCTGTTTTCCAGCAGGTCATATAGCGATTTTGAGGTGGAAGCGCCCTTTTTTGATGCCATGGTCGCTGTGCAGTTTACAGACACAAAGGGCCAGATTCACAAACGAGATACGACGGCGTATCTCCTGATACGCCGTCGTATCTCTGAGAGTATCTATGCGGCTGATTCATAGAATCAGTTACGCATAGATAGCCCTAAGATCCGACAGGTGTAATTGACTTACACCGTCGGATCTTAGGATGCAATACTTTGGCCACTGCTGGGTGGAGTTCACGTCGTTTTCCAGCGTCGGGTATGCAAATTAGCTTTTACAGCGATCCACGAAGGTACGCGCGTTCGTTACGTCGTCGCTAGTCGTTTTTTCCCGTCGCAAAATTAGTCATGCTTTTTCATGGCTTAACTTTAGAACAGCCATGTTAAAGTATTTCCGCGTCGAATTTCAAATATTTTTTTTTTTGCGTAAGACGTATGGGAATACGAAAGTACGTTACGCACGTCGCAATTCAAAAAACACGTCGGGGCGCCGTAATTTCACGCAATGCACGTCGGGAAATTTCGTAACGGAGCATTCGCAGAACGTTCGGCGCGGGAGCACGCCTAATTTAAATGGTACACGCCCCATTTGAATTAGGCGGGCTTGCGCCGGACGGCTTTATGTTACTCCGCCGTAAGTTTACACGCAAGTGCTTGGTGAATCAGGCACTTGCGCTGAAAACTTGCAGCGGTGTAACGTAAAGGACATACGTTACGCCGCCGCAAAGATATGTGAATCTGGCCCTTAGTACAGTAAAACTGCAGACAAAGGCACTGGAGAAAGCATTGGGAGGCAATCTAAGGTCACTTTATTTATTTTTTATTGTAATCCAATAGGATTACATTGTATCATTGTGTTTGTGCTTTATACTTTTTAAATTTACCACCGGTTTCGCCCCCCTGTGTCGTGACGCTCGCAGGGCAGGGAATCAGGGGAACACACAGTGCATCGGGCGGAAGATCCGGCTGCCGTACACTGGGGAAATACATTGCGGGATACCGGAGACAAGGTAAGTAACCTCTTCCAGGATCCAGCGAGGCAATCCCGACGGCGGATCGGGGTTACCGATAATGACACTGAAATCTCACCCAGGGAATACCGCTAGGCTGGTTAATGGCCAGCTCTGCAATGAGCTGGGTGGGAACCTGATACAGGCACGCAGCACTTTCAAATCTCTTTGCTCACTCAGCCAGGGGAAAGTTGGAGACATAACATTTTGGCACCAGGGCCAGAGCCATTCCTAGCTGTGCTATGATGTTGCCTGCTCCTCGTTCTGCACCTGCTGTAAGAAGGGGCATATCCTGCCAACTGCAGCCAAGTGTGGTGAGGTGCGGTGTTTGGTTCAGTGGCAATAATTACACAGACTCCGGTTGTGAAGAAAATAACTTATATTAATGCAGAATCCAGTAATTCACAACAAACCCGTCAGGAAGGCACCCGACTGGGAATATTCGTGTCAAGTGACAGCAATGTGTAGTAGAGTCTCACATATGCCAAGAGCATGTGTCTTGAAGAGCAGAATGCAGCCTGCCTAGTCCTGACCCAAATGGGGAGGGCTCAAGGTAGAATGGTGTGTCCCTATCCTTTCCCTACTCATCTAGAATCTGCCCCTGCCCCTAATTACTATCCCTGTCTGACGGGTGACCATTCCCTTCTCTACCCACACACGAAATGCTCACCAAGCCTGGGAGACAGGGGCTTAAATAGGCTCTGTCTAGCCCAAGATAGCTGCTAGAGTCACATGGGCAGCAGCATCTAATCAGATAGCTTCCCCAGTGGCCCAGGAAACCACAGACGTGTCATGTTCCTCTTGAATTTTTTCCCCCTACGGTGCCACTGCAGTTGAGTTCCACCTGCAGTAGAGAAAGCAGGCTGCACCTGCCTATACAGTAAGGCCCAGATTCACGTAGATTCGCCTATCTTTAGGCGGGCGTAGCGCATCTCACTACGCCGCCGTAACTTAGAGTGGCAGGTCCCGTATTCTCAAAGAACTTGCAATTTAAGTTACGCCGGCGTAGTGTAACTGGGCTGGCATAAGCCCGCCTAATTCAAATGTGGAAGTGGTGGGCGTGTTTTATGGAAATTAATCGCGACCCCACGTAATTGACGCTTTTAACGAACGGCGCATGCCGTTGGTTAAAATTCGACGCTGTTCCGACGTCCATACCTAACATTGGTACGCCTCATCTACGCCTCATAGAGCAGGGGTAACTTTACGCTCAAAAAAGCCTTATGTAAACGACGTAAAAAAATTCGCCGGCCGCACGTACGTTTGAGAATCGGTGTATCTAGCTCATTACCATATTTGACGCGTAAATCGACGGAAGCGCCACCTAGCGGCCAGCGTAAATATGCAACTTGGATACGACGGCGTAAGAGACTTACGCCGGTTGGATCTAAGATAAATCTTTGCGTAACTGATTCTAAGAATCAGGCGCATAGATACGACGCGTGAGGCGTCTGGAGATACGCCGGCGTAACTCCTTTGAGAATCTGGGCCTAAGTGTCAAACAAAAATTTAGCAGTGGTATTAGTGGTATGAGTACTACTTCTAAATGTGAAAGCTTGGTTGTTAGGGAGTCAACATTTGCCTGACTCATCCCCTCCCGGCACATCAGCTGACAGGTGATCATAAACAAGCAGCATGGAGAAATTTGTGAAAAGAATAAAAAAAAAACAGCATGAGGTCCTCCCCAAAAGTCATATTTAGGTCTGGTATACATTTTAAGGGGGACTGCATACAAAAAAAGAAAATAGCATGGGGTCCCCAACCCAAATTCCATATCAGACCCTTTGAGTGTGGTATGAATTTTAAAGGGGAACTTCACCCAAAAAACAAAAAGCAAAAGCATGAGGGCCCCTTCAAAATCCTTACATGACACTTATCCGAGCATGCAGCCTGGGTGGTCAGGAAAAGGAGCGAAAGGAGCTTGCTGCACCTCTCCCTGAAGCATACCAGGCCACATGCCATCAATATAGGAGAAAGGGATACCTTGCCAAGGGAGAAACTTTGGCAAAGCACCTTGTCCCCATGGTGATTTATATATGGACATGACCATATTTAGTCAATGATGTCATGGGAATCCCAGTAATGTCACTGACCAAATATGGTTATGGTTATATCCATATATTGTCAGTTTAGTCATCAGGAGACCCCTTTCCTTTATTGCGAGAGTCAAGCTATAGGTTCAGATGTGTCAGCGGGAGGCAGGTTTTTTTGTTCAACAACAGGTAGGTGGGTGAGGGCTGGGGTGGTTTGCATCATTGGATGATTTAATTGACATGAATCGATGTACCGTATATACTCAAGTATAAGCCGACCCGAATATAAGCCGAGGGCACCTAATTTTACAACACTAAAATAGGAAAACTTATTGACACGAGTTTAAGCCTAGGGTGAGAATACAGCAGCTACTGTAAGAGGAAAAGACAACAACAATGCCCATTTGCAGCCTCACTGTGCCCATTTGCAGCCTCACTGTGCCCATTGCATGCCTCACTGTGCCCATTTCATGCCTCGCTGTGCCCATTGCAGTCGCACTGTGCCCATTGCATGCCTCACTGTGCCCATTGCATGCCTCACTGTGCCCATTGAGGTTATAAATACTTTGTAGCAGGGTTATACATTTTCACTATGCAAGAACCAATAAGGCTCTATCCAACAAACATGAATCACACATGCTTGAATGACCCAAAGGATGCCTATTTAGTCCTATCGGGTAGGAAGAAATCTCCAACATTGCTAATTTTGAGGTAAAGCATTAGCCAGGAAAATCCAACCTAGACAATTGATTTTTCCCTACAAGATGCATTGGCCATTGGGCTCTGTAGAAGTCACAGAATGTCTGGGTAAAGATCATTTTTCAATTCTACCATAACCAGTAGATTTGTGACAATGATATGTCTATGGGCACAATTAAGTTCAAACGGCCTGAGGTCTGAAAAAAACCCATGACTAACGAGGAGGAGGCGTGGCTATTTTACACTGGATGGCCGCAATCTGAAGCAATGCATGACACGGCTCTCATCAGGTATGCAGACACAGACTCGAGTATAAGCCGAGGGGGGCATTTTCAGCACAGAAAAAATGTACTGAAAAACTTGGCTTATACTCGAGTATATACGGTAAATCGTAGTATTTGTATTTATTTTAAGTCAGGGAAAGTAAAATATGTTTTTTGTTTACTTTACGGGGCTTTTGCTCACATAGTAACTAATTGTTATATGACTACAGAGTTTATTTCATTTTACAATTATACCAATTATGAACTGGTTATTTAGTACTGCAAAATGTGTTTAATCCACATACTATTCACAGACGACTCCGGTGTAAGAAAGTTTTTCACTGTTCTTCTTAGTTCATAGGACAGAAAATGTTCTCCTTGTGGAAATAATTTCAGTATGCTGTCCCATAGACATGTATACAGCTCATTTATTTTCTCCCCAAATTCCAACTTCACATCTGAAAAAAATGAAATTGATACAATTCAAGCCTCACCCTGAACTATCCAAACCCTCATTCTGATTGGTCCAGATTCAGGCAAACCACCTATATGCCTCCAGTCATTACTAGAGTTTTAAACTTTACCAGGAGAGCTGAATAATTCTTTTAGCACACAGGGGTAAATGATTGAAAGATACACTAGTGGTCAATCAGCTGGAAACTAGCATTGAAAAGGCCTAGCATATCCAGTAAATTTATTTTATGTACTGAGGGCTAAGCAGGGCCGACTTAATTGCATCATGGGCCCCTGGGCAAAGTAATGCTCTGGGGCCCCTACAATGGAGACAGTGTAGGTAAACAGACATCAAGTAGGTAGGAGGCCGACAAGTGGAGCTTCCCCTTTTGGGTGAAGCTCCGCATTAACTACATGAACAATCAGCTGATTGGCTCTTTACCTCGATCTGTGATCTTACTGTGTGCCGCCAGCGTGCCACAATGGGCATTCGGCAGGCGCAATCACGGGAGGACGTCATATGACTCCCTTTCAGAACTGGACGACTGTAGGCGTCATTCTTAATTTTGCAAAAAAAATATTAAAAAAAAAGTTGCAGTTTCCCAAATTGTGGGTTTGACATTGTTGCTTAGATATCTGGCAGTGGTCAATGAAAAAGGTCAAGTTATTCAAATAACGTACAGTACCTCCATTTACATATACTGTGTATTCTTTCTGCAGACCTTTTCTTTGTATGGCAAATACCTGCATTGTATTCTCTTTCACAGTAATAGGCGACATTCTTCAGCAGTAAATGATCGCTGATATCAGAAACATGAGTCCAGTTTATTTCTGTCTTTTTGCAGTGCTCTTCCATTAGACCTAATGCAATCTCATCACATCTTTGTTGCTTTGAAAAGAAAAGTGTATAACATATTACTGTGGTTGCCCAGTATAAAAAAGCAGTAAAGCTTAAGTGTTTTTAACCATGCAGGGCAAGAGATTCAATTTAAAATGTAGCTAAAATAAAAAACAGAACAATCATCACAAGGGACATCACTGACAGTCCATCGGATGTGTCTCTTGTGCTGATTCCTCTTCTGTTAGTGTATTACTTGTTTGTCCATGCCACTGTAATCTTCCAGTGTGGTGGGGTTAATACAAGTAGGGGCTGTCACAGGCTCGCATCATTAGAGCTTGACGATGACTGACGATGACGATGGAGGGGCTGGACCTGGAATCATCCCCACTCCTCAATTTTTTTATTGTGTTTTGTGAGAGAGGTTCTAATTCTTACCCATTTTAAATTAACCAAAAAAAAAAAAGGTTTGGATGGAGCTATACTCCAAAATGTTTAGCATTTCTCTCGCTTCCTCTTGTTCCTTCTACTTTTTTAACTGATTCCAATTGAGGTATAATTGCACTTGAGGTTTTTTTTATCATAGATTTACATTTATTAAAAAACACTAGATCGGGCAATGTGTATGTATTATGGCCATGTAACTTGTTTCAATTTACGTGGCATTTGATGCTACAATTTTCTCTTGCAACTTGCCATGCCAAAGGGTAAACCAACCCGGAAACGCAAAAGAGACACCTTAGAGCCAAACATACAAAGGTCTTCTCATTTTATCTGTCTAAATCCTTGGACCCCACTCCTTCCAAGATGGCGGTGACATTCAGCACCACCACTCAGGAGGCCAGACAGCCTGGAACAAAACTCCTTCACCTGCTTGGATCACACGAAAATGTTTTCCAATACCTTCTAATCCCTTAGAACACACAGATAGGACTTTTGGCCACCAATCTATACAAACCAAAGCAGACTTCAATGCCATTGCCACATAAATGGAATCTGCCCTGAAAGAGAAGATCACCACCCTACAGAAAACAACAACACAGCTTGTGACCTGCATCAATACTATCAAAGCTACCTTAGCTGCCATGTAACCATGGATTCTAACCCTGGAATATCAACACAAGACTTTACAACCCCTTCAAACACAACTCCAGATTAAAGAAATGGAAGACAGGCGCAGAAGGAGCAATGTACAAATCAGACGACTACCAAAGGTCACTCTGCCAACTCATGTAAGAGATACTGTACTCTGTATCTTCAGCAGACTCCTAGGCAATATCTGTCTTGAAAACATTGAGTTGTACAGGGACACTCAAATTCAGATCCAACAATCCCTATTAACTGTGATGTGACGGGTGCATTTGTTCACCAAGAAGGTGGGGATCATCCACAAAGCTTGGCAACAGTGATGTATACGTTTTGATGGGTCACAGATACAGATTCTATGAGACCTCTTAGGAAATACACTACAAAGAACAGCAGCCCTAAAACCATTCCTATAAAGGCTACATGTGATAGGAGCCTTTTACAGATGGAGATATCCCTTACACCTTATAGTGCGCAAACATATGACAGTGTTTGTAATCTGCACTCCTTACAATGTACCAATGCTTCTTAATCAGGTACACATCACTCCATTCCAGCCTGAGGACTGGCTTTGCACCTTGTTGGAATTAGCTCCATCAAAAAAGAAGAGAAATCATGAAGACTATCAGAGACCCCTTTACCCACAACCATTCTCCTCGGTGCAAACTGATACTCAACAGTCCTCCAACAAACCCTGAGCTAATTTATTATCAAAATCAATCAATCCATATAAAACAAATGTCCCATATAAATTGTAGCGGCGCTCTTTGTTCAAATGGAAAATGAACAAACTTCTTTATGCAATGACTGTCATAAAGGTAAATAATAGACAAAAAGGAGAGGTGCTCAAGCATGTGTAAGTTCTAGATGTAGATAAGAGTGGTGAGATAATTCCTCTTCACAGTCCACCCATCACCAGAATGTCACCATGTGCAGACAGGAAACCCCTCTTGGGTATGCACTTACCAAAAAGATAAGTAAACCAAGCCTTCAAAGATCTGCTCTTATCCTTTTCTCGTCACTTTAAACTCCACACATTATATAGAGGATGGGGTCCTCTGGGAGATGCAAACCGTCCCTGTCTGTCTCGCTCGAGATAGACAGACAAGGACGGTTTGCATCTCCCAGAGGCATCCCCGGCAGTGTACAGCATTTCAGCTGGTGGTACCGGTAATTAGAGCTCTGAGAATCATGTGTGCATCCTGCATCTCTGCTGTCTTGTGATTTATATTGTGTACGTATATAGTGTGAGGGGGGCACCGGGATAAGCAATACAAGTTTTAAACATATATACAGTATCACGCTATGGGGATCATTCTTTTATTGTTTGCATGAGCCAAAGTGGACCCCATCCTCTATATAATGCGTGGAGTTTAAAGCGACGAGAAAAGGATAAGAGCAGATCTTTGAAGGCTTGGTTTACTTATCTTTTTGGTAAGTGCATACCCAAGAGGGGTTTCCTGTCTGCACATGGTGACATTCTGGTGACGGGTGGACTGTGAAGAGGAATTATCTCACCGCTCTTATCTTCATCTAGAACTTACACATGCTTGAGCACCTCTCCTTTTTGTCTATTATTTACCTTTATGACAGTCATTGCATAAAGAAGTTTGTTCATTTTCCATTTGAACAAAGAGTGCCGCTACAATTTATATGGGACATTTGTTTTATATGGATTGATTGATTTTGTATTCTATTTTTATTTAAGTGGCTGCTATCAGTTTATATGTGATTTGGTGGTGCATCCATTGTATACATATATAGACTTTTGTCTATCACTTGTTTCTTTAACCTCCTAAGTGCTGAGCTGTGTGAAGAGAAGAGGGCCGTCTTGACAGTGGTTATACATAATTTATTATCAAGCCTGACTCTGCTTACCCTCCAGTTGTTGTGCTTTTTATTAGCACCACCATATTCTCCACCATCAACACTTGACCCCACAAAGCAAGGCTACAGGAGAATGGGTGAGATCCATTTGTTTTTATATACTCACAGAGACAATTGTCCCCCTTTACTACCAATAACCTGAATTATAACTTACAACATCCACTACAACCATGTGGGATACCAGTATGTTTCTGCTATACAAGGTGAGCCCTTCCCCCACACCATTACTTGTGGCCCAGGTTTTCAAGAGCTATAATTGAGGGCTATACTGATTTGCCAGTTGATACACTGCCATGCTAAACCGGTACCTATGTATGCTTCCAAAATGGCTGACAGCTACCTTACGGCTCTGTCGAGAGTGGATCCATACTTTGTCCTCTAAACTGATGCAGATAAGGGCTGTGACAGGGAGAAATGGTAATTTATTCAGAGAACACTAGAAGCTATAGGCCTAGGTTCCTATATGAGCAACTGGATTGGATCATTATATTCAATCCCATCAGCCAAAATAAGGGTAAATTGAGTTCTTTCATCATCATTCCAAATCATAAACACAACACAGGAAGGGTGACCCCTCTCCACTCTCATTTTTATCTTGACACTGAACCTTTCTAAAAGGACCATACAAGTGAGCCCCAATATTAAAAGGCTCCACAAAGGTTCTCATCTACATAAAAGCTTGGGATACACATACGTCACCATCCCTAACCTAATGGTCGAACATGATACTCATGGAAAGCGCTCTAAATTTCACAGAAATTACCAAAAATCAGAAGCACTCAACTTAACCATACCAGAGATGACCCCAAGCAAACTCAAGACTAATTTCACCTTTAAGTGGAAGACCTCTCATATCAAGTACCTTGGCATGGGCGTCCACTCCATAGGACAAGGGGGGGCAAATGACCCCCCCTGGAAAATCAAGAAGGCGTTGAAGAGTCTCGCAGGCGCGGGCTGTCTGAGCAGTCCCGGGCCGGATGTCACACAGGCACAGCGAGCATAGTGAAGCCGCCTCCCCCTCTAATGTTTATGTGTACACAGGGGGAGGGAACCTGCTGCCTGTGCCGCGCTGATGGCTGATCTGAAGTACTGAATGGGATGGGGGAGGGGGGTCCGTCTGTGCTGAAGGGGGGGGGGTTGTGCTGAATGGGGGGTCCATCTGTGCTAAAGGGTGGTCTGTGCTTAAAGGGGGTCCATTTGTGCTGAAGGGGGGGTCTGTGCTAAATGGAGGGGTCTGTGCGGAATGGGGGGGTCCATCTGTGCTGAATGGAGGGGTCTGTGCATAATGGGGGTCCATCTGTACTGAATGGTGGGGTCTGTGCAGAATGGGGGGGGTCTGTACATTCTCTAGGCTATATTTATACGGGCATTGAGTGAAGCTGAATTATCTCAAGAGCTATTTCACACTGCTAGCTGGCCGCATTATCGGTAAAGCGCCGCTAAAAAGCGGCATTTTTCCATCGTTTTAGCTGCGCTATTTGGCCGTTAGCGGGCACTTTTAATCCCCGCTAGCATTTGAAGAAAGGGTTAAATGCGACTGTATCGCCGCTGCCAAAGTGCCCCCCCCTGAAAAAAATTCAGCGGATGCCCATGTACCTTGGTATTCTTTTGCCAAATTACCTCACAAAACTATACTCACAACATTTTACCCCACTTCTCTGTACTTTACAGAAAGATTTAGAAACCCTAATGACACAAAGTATTTATTGGATGGGCAGATGTAACATTTTAAAATAAAACATCCTACCCCACATCCTCTATTCATTACAGACAATTACATTTTGGATACTATCTTCCTACTTCAATAATTTTGTGTGGAATGACAAGCCAGCTTGTATCAGACACAACATTCTCCATAGGACAAAAAACACTAGGGGTAATGTCACTTCCAGATGTAAGACTATACCAAATACAGGCAGTGCCAAGTTATGAACGGGTTAGGGACTGTAGGTTTGTTCTAAGTGGAATATGTTCGTAAGTCGGAACAGCATGCGCAGAACGACAGATACGTTGTTTTCAAATGTTCTGTCGAATGTGCCCGCCGTCGAAAAGGTTCCGTCAAATGTACACACCGTCGAAAGGGCCCCGTCGAATGTTCCCGCCGTCAAAGTGGCCATGCAGCCTCCCGTTCATAAGTAGGAGTCGTTTGCAAGTTAGATGTTCGTACCTCGGGGACTCCCTGTAGCCTCTGTAGAACAAACCTTTTTCTTATACCATTAGATGTAACTTCCATGGAGCCCTGAACCATTGACCTTGGACACCCAACTAACACCCGACCATTACACTCACTTGCCACTTGTGTACCTAAGCATTTAACACATACAGACTTTCCTTGTCCTCTCCCCTCTTCTTCCCCATCTTCGATAACCCAAAATTCCCATGGGGCATGGAAATTGGCATAATTAACCTCTTATGTCTTGAAAAATTGACATGACCTTTCACCTATGGCCCTTCAGTTATCTTATTACGTTTGATCCCCACTGCAGGCCACCTTTTCGCTGGTATCAAATCCATACGGTACTAAACACACTCCTAAACCTTGTGGATAGCCTTTCCAGAACAGTTAAAGCTGTTATAGCTGCAAAGGGTGGACCACCTCAATATTGAACCATACAGACTAAGACTGGGATGCCATTAAATTTAATGTGCGTGTAAAGTCAAACAGCTTAATATTTTTGGTAATATAGGCACGGATTCACGTAGAATGGCGTATCTTTGTGCGGGCGTAACGTATCCTATTTACGTTACGCCTCCGCATTTTTTACAGGCAAGTGCCGTATTCTCAAACGAAAGTTGCGGCGGCGTAGCGTAAATAGGCCGGCGTAAGCCCGCCTAATTCAAATGTGGTAGATGTGGGCGTGTGTTATGTTACTTTTATGTGACCCCACGTAAATTACGCTTTTTACGAACGGCGCATGCACCGTCCGTGAAAGTATCCCAGTGCGCATGCTCCAAATTAACCCTCAAGAAGCCAATGCTTTCGACGTGAACGTAAATGACGTCCAGCCCTATTCGCGAACGACTTACGCAAACGACGTAAAATTTTCAAAATTTGCCGCGGGAACGACGTCCATACTTAACATTGGTACGCCGCATGTACGCCTCATATAGCAGGGGTAACTTTACGCCGGGAAAAGCCTAACGTAAACGGCGTATCTGTACTGCGTTGGCCGGGCGTACATTCGTGAAATCGCGTATCTAGCTGATTTACATATTTCTAGGCGTAAAACAGCAGACACGCCCCTAGCGGCCAGCGTATATATGCAGTTAAGATCCGACGGCGTAAGAGACTTACGCCGGTCGGATCTAATACAAATCTATGCGTAACTGATTCTAAGAATCAGGTGCATAGATACGACGGCTCAGACTCAGAGATACGACGGCGTATCTGGAGATACACCGTCGTATCTCCTTTGAGAATCTGGGCCAATTATTCCAAAACTGGGCTCATATTATTTGCTCTCCCTACTTTGATCTACCAAGATCAAAAGCGCAACTATCAGTTCTACCACTCACGCCAGGTGTTAAGTGTAATCCTAGATGCTGACCTCTCATTTCAGTCCCATATCCAATCACTGTCCAAATTGTTCCACCTTACACTGCATAACATCTCAAAAGATACCCCTCTTCTTAACCAATGACACCACAAATATTCATTATCACCCTTGTTATCTCTTGCCTCAACTATTGCAACTCCCTACTTGTTGGCCCACCTTTATGCAGGCTATAGCCCTTTCAGTCTATCATTAATGCTGCTGCCAGACTCACCCACCTACTGCTCAGTGTCCCCCACCTTCTCTGTCAATACCTCCACTGGTTTCCCCTTGCTAAAACAAATACAATTCAAACTACTGTCAACATACAAAACCTTTAGCAACTTTGCCCTGAGCTATATTACCAATCTCACTTCAAAATATCACCCAAACCATCCTCTTCGCTCCTCCCTTGCCACCTTCTCCCATGCCCACCTCCTGTAATTCTCCAGAATCGCTCCCTTTATCAGGATCACCCTACCCCAATTTGTTCAGCCTTTTCCCACTCTACCTACCTTTTAGATGTTCCCTGAAAACTCATGTGGTTAGGGAAGCCTATCCCACCTCCAAAAAATAAACTATATGTTTGCTTTCCACATCAGCTTATCCCACACAGTTATTATCTTTTATATCACGTATCCCTACCTTTTTACAGCTCTCACAAGCAAGGCCCCAGAACCCTCTTGTGTTGAATTACATTGTAACAACACTGTCTCCCTTTATTTCTTAAAGTGCTACAAAAGCCTGAATAATAACAGTTTCGATTTTGGGAAAGGCCACATACACTAGGCCTAGGGCAACAACACCTTTCTTTTGGTAAGAAAATATTATTACAGCTATAGTGCCAATATATACAGCAGGGACAGAGACAATAGAAACAATCAGGAGACAGAAATCAATTGAACAGATATTCTCAGCTATCTGGGACATATATACTCTACTTAAATGATAATTAACGTAGAAGCAAATGTCAACTACTGCTTTGCATTCCATATAAAAAGTCTGGTGTGTGGGACTATGCGTAATGGTATCATCTGTTAGTTAACAAATACAATTAAGTAAGACCAATCATTTCTTACCATGCGTAAAAATAAGAGAGCATCTCTGTTCCATTTTGCTTTTATTCTTCTTAACTTTGCTCTCTGGCAAAGTGGCAAAATGATCCTCATTGCCACAGAAAGGCATTGCATTCTACATAGGTCAACTGCTTCTTCAAGGGTCATGTGTGGATAATTATCATTCTGGAAAATAAACAGCACAGTTATTATATTGTAATTATACATGAGAGGAATATAACAACTTTTCATACCATATAGCTTAAAGGAAGCCTATGAAAAACTGCAGAACTATTGGTTACCTTCAGCGAAAAACAGCATGTCTAAAGAATCAGTAGATCAAGATACGGACACTTCATTTATATACATTTCTCTTGTAAACACAAGTTTGGTGCCACTGCTCCTAGCCCCTGATCTTCTCTGTTGGCATTTTCTGATCATTTTGACATGTGATCTCAAAACCACTGGTCAGATACATTTTGTTATGTTAGAGCCTTATTTCAAAATGGATTAAATGGATTATTTTTCTCAAAATTCTACAAACAATATCGCATAATGACAATGTGAAAAAAGTTTGTTTGAATCTTTGCAAATGTATTAAAAATAAAAAAATCACATGTACATAAGTATTCACAGCCTTTGCTCTATACTTTGTTGAAGCATCTTTGGAACCAATTACAGCCTCAAGTCTTTTTGAGTATGTCGCTACAAGCTTGGCACACCTATTTTTGGGCATTCTCCCATTTTTTTTTGCAGAACATCTCAAGTTCTATCAGCTTGTATGGGGAGTTGTATGGGGAGCATCGTTGCAGAGTCATTTTAAGATCTCTCCAGAGATATTCAATCAGGTTTAAGTCTGGGCTCTGGCTGGGCCACTCAAGGACATTCACAGAGTACAGTAGTCCTGTAGCCACTCCTTTGTTATCTTGGCTGTGTGCTTAGGGTCCCTGTCCTGTTGGAAGATGAACCTTTGCCCCAGTCTGAGGTCCAGAGCCCTCTGGAGCAGGTTTCATCAAGGAAGTCTCTGTACATTGCTGCATTCATCTTTCCCTCAATCCTGACTAGTATTCCAGTTCCTGCCGCTGAAAAACATGGTATGGAATTGACCAGGTGATGAGCGGTTCCTGGTTTCCTCCAGACGTGACACTTGCCATTCAGGCCAAAGAGTTCAATCGTTGTTTCATCAGACCGAGAATTTTGTTTCTCATTGCCTGAGAATCCTTCAGATGCCCTTTGGCAAACTCCAGGTGGGCTGTTAGGTGCCTTTTATTGAGGAGTGGCTTCCGTCTGGCCACCCTACCATACAGGCCTGATTGGTTGGAGTGCTGCAGAGATGTTTGTTCTTCTGGAAGGTTCTCCTCTCTCCACAGAGAATCGCTGGAGCTCTGTCAGAGTAAACATAAGGTTATTGGTCACCTCCCTGACTAAGGCCCATTTCCCCTGATCACTAAGTTTGGCTAGGCGGCCCACTCTAGGAAGAGTCCTGGTGGTTCTAAACTTCTTCCAATTACGGATGATAGAGGAAACAATGCTAATTGGGAACTTCAATGCTGCAGAAATGTTTCTGTACCCTTTCCCAGATCTGTGCCTTGATACAATCCTGTCTCAGAGGTCTACAGACAATTCCTTGGACTTCATGGCTTGGTTTGTGCTCTGACATACACCGTTAACTGTGGGACCTTATATAGACAGTTGTGTGCCTTTCCAAATTATGTCCAATCAACTGAATTTACCACAGGTGGAGTCCAATCAAGTTGTAGAAACATCTCAAGGATGATCAGTGGAAACAGGATGCAACTGAGCTCAATTTTGAGTGTCATGGCAAAGGCTGTGAATACTTATATATATGTGATTTTTTAATTTTTTATCTTTAACCACTTGCTTACTGGGCACTTAAACCCCCTTCGTTCCTGGACCAATTTTCAGCTTTCAGCGCTCTCACACTTTGAATGTCAATTACTCAGTCATACAACATTGTACCCAAATTAATTTGTTGTCCTTTTTTTCATACAAACAGAGCTTTCTTTTGGTGGTATTTGATCACCTCTGGACTTTTTATTTTTTGCGCTATAAATGAAAAAAGACGTAAAATTTCAAAAAAAAAAAAGAATTTTTCTTAGTTTTTCTTCATAAATTTTGGCCACAATTTATACTGCTACATATCTTTGGTAAAAATAACCCAAATTAGTGGATATTATTTGCTCTTTGTGAAAGTTAGAGAGTCTACAAGCTATGGTGCAAATCATAAAAAAATTATCACACCTGTTGTACCGGTGGCCTATCTCATTTCTTGAGACCCTAACAAGCCAGGAAAGTACAAATACCCCCCAAATGACCCCTTTTTAGAAAGTAGACATTCCAAGGTATTTAGTAAGATGCATGATGAGGTTTTTGATTTTGTAATTTTTTCCCACAATTCTTTGCAAAATTAATATTTTTTTTATTTTTTTCCCCCCCTCACAAAATTGTCATTGTAATAGGTTATTTCTCTCACATGACATGTGTATACCACAAATGACACCCGAAAATACATTCTGCTACTCCTCCTGAGTATGGCGATACCACATGTGTGGGACTTTTTCACAGCCTGGCCACATACAGAGGCCCAATATGCAGGTAGCACCATCAGGTGTTCTAGGAGCATAAATTACATATCTAACTTGTTGACTACCTATTACAATTTTGAAGGCCCTGGAGCACCTGGACAATGGAAATGCCCACAAAGTGACCCCATTTTGGAAAGCTAACACCCCAACGTATAATCTATGAGGCATAATGAGTCTTTTGAACAATTTATTTTTTTCCGAAAGTTTTTGGAATATGTGGAAAAAAAATGAAAACGCGATTTTTTTACGCAAAGTTGTCCATTTATAAGATATTGCCAACACATAGCATGTACATAGCAAAAATAACACCCCAAAATAGATTCTGCTACTCCTCCTGGGTATGGCGATACCACATGTGTGGGGCTTTTTCACAGCCTGGCCACATACAGAGGCCCAACATGGAACAAGGAACACCAATAGGTGTTCTAGGGACACATAGCATGCACATGCAAAGAATTACACCCCAAAATACATTATGCTAAGCAAAGGGTAAACAAAAAATGTACCTGTGGTTTTAGTAGCACAGTTGTCCACAGGACAATAGCACTGGTCCAGGCAGCAGGCAGTGACTTGGTCAGCAAAAGCAAACGCAATTGTCCAGACAACAGGCAGGGATATTGTCCATAGTCAGTACAGGCATGATGGCATAGGTCCTACAGGCAGCAGGCAGAAGTAGGACCTCGTTCAGGACAGAATGGGGACAGGGGTAGAGGCTTCTCCCACTCAAATCTCTTGGAAGCCTCCGGGCAACCAGACCCTAATCTAGGATGAGAAAACAAAAACAATTGTTTTCTTCATCCAGAAAAACAATTCTGGAGCCCCTCACATATGTGAGACCCCTGTGCTATGAATCCCACTAGTCCACTGGCAGGGTAAAAGATCAGTCCAAGAGGCAGGCAAAAAGAATGGTCAAACGGTCCAGGGTCAGTTCCAGATCAGGCAGAGGTATAAACAGAATCGGTAGGCATAAGCGTGGTCAAATAACAGTCCAGGGTCAGTTCCAGATCAGGCAGAGGTATAAACAGAATCGGTAGGCATAAGCGTGGTCAAATAACAGTCCAGGGTCAGTTCCAGATCAGGCAGAGGTATAAACAGAATCGGTAGGCAGAAGCGTGGTCAAATAACAAGCCAGGGTCAGTTACAGAGCAAGCAGAGGCATAAGGGGTGTAAAGGGAAATGGCAGGAAGTGACTAATAATTTAGTGAGGGATGATAACGGCGGAAACAGCCAACTACGCAGAGGCCTGGTTGGGAAGGGCATTCGGCACAATAAAAAGTGGTGTCTCTTCTCACTCCTCCTCTGGAGCACACCCGGCATCTTTTTTGGCGTTTTTGGCCTGTTGGTCTGGGAGGGAGTTTATCTGGAAAGTGGCGCTCGTAGAGTCGGCTAACCACATCGGATCGAATGTTTGCTGGTGGGTTGCTGGGGTATAAAAGGGCAGTGGTGATTTCCTCCTGGTAGTAAAGGTAGGATTTGGGTCTTCGAGTGGATTTCCGATAGATTATATAAGTGTTGTACATGGCCAAATTAAACAAATAAATTGAAACTTTCTTATACCACTGGTATGATCTTCTTGTGGAAAGGTAGGGTTCGAGCATTTGGTCGCTGAAATCGACACCCCCCATGAACTTATTGTATTCGTGAATACATGTTGGCTTTTGGATTCGCCCATTCCTCCTTCTGATCTCAACACATGTATTGTTGTGGATGGTAGAAAGCACGTACACATCCCCTTTGTCCCTCCACTTCACAGCCAGAACTTCCTCATTGCGTAAACTCACCGTCTCCCCTTTTCTTCGTTTCTTGGTGACGAGGCTTTGAGGAAAGCCCTTCCGGTTCGACCGTACGGTGCCGCATGCTGGTGTCTTCTTTCTGTAAAGGTTTCGGAACAGGGGCAAACTTGTATAAAAATTGTCCACATACAAGTGGTAACCTTTCTCCATGAGTGGGTTTAGGAGTTGCCAAACAATTTTACCGCTGGTTCCTACGTAGTCTGGGCAATTAGGGGGGTGTAGCTGGCTGTCCTTTCCTTCATATACATTGAAGGCATACGTATACCCTGTGGCTCGTTCACACAATTTATAGAGCTTCACCCCATGGCGGGCCCTTTTGGTGGGAATAAATTGTTTTATGCCCAGCCTGCCAGAAAATTTTATAAGGGACTCATCCACGCATATGTTTTGGTCCGGGGTAAACAACTGGGGGAAAATTTCGGAAAAATAATTAATAAATAATAAGTAGTGGCCGAATTTTATAAAGTTTATCAAAATTTGGGTCATTTCGGGGAGGGCACTGGGTATTGTCATTGTAGTGTAGGAATCTCATGATAATTTGATATCTGGACCTGGGCATTTTTGAGGAAAAGATGGGCATGTGGTAGATGGGGCGGGATGACCAATATGAACGTATTTGGTTTTTATGGTTTAGTCCCATACAGAATACGAGGCCCAAATTTTTTTTAAACTCTTCCACTGTTAGGGCTCTCCACTGGAAGGGACGGGCATAATAGGACGTTGGGTTACTGGATATGAATTGTTGTGCATAAAGGTTGCACTGGGAGACAATTGAGGCAAGCATGTCCTCAGTAAAAATTTTATTTAAAAAGTCAATTGGGGCAAAATTTTCTGTGTCCACCTGGACTCCTAGCTGGGCAGTGAAAGGGGGAATGTTGGCTTCTCCTGAATTAGGAGGAAGCCACAAGGGGTTCTGAAGGGAATAGGGAAGGCTGGCATGGGACCTAACCCTTTGGGACTGAGGTGACACCCCACTGGTACGTGACCTTGCTTGCCGAGGTATTGCGGTTCTGGTGGATGGCACAGCGGTTCTGTTGGATGGCACAGCAGTGCTGGTGGATGGCACCACGGTGCTGGTGAATGGCACTGCCTCCTTAGCAATACGCCTTCGTCTGGCGGGCGGACCCTCCTCCTCTTCCTCTTCCTCCTCCGTTCCACTGCTAACTATCGGCTCGTAGTTAACATCAGATTCGATGTCTGACCTTGCGGAGGAATCCGAATCTGAGACCTCACCGTTGCTCCTGTTGGCCGCAAGAATTTCGTACGCCTCCTCGGCTGAAAAAGATCTTTTAGCCATCGTTGGTGATGACACTGATATGTGGCACTAGTGACGCTAATAAAAGATGGCACGTGGCACTGATGACACTGACAGGTGGCACTGACGGCAAATGGGACTGGCAGATGGCACGGGCAGATGGCACTGATGGCAGGTAGCACTGATGGCAGGTAGCACTAATGGCAGGTAGCACTAATGGCAAGTAGCACTGATGGCAGGTAGCACTGATGGCAGGTGGCATGGGCAGATGGCACGGGCAGATGGCACTGATGGCAGATGGCATGGGCAGATGGCACTGATGGCAGATTGCACTGGCAGGTGGCACTGATGGCAGATTGCACTGGCAGGTGGCACTGATGTCAGATTGCACTGGCAGGTAGCACTGATGGCAAATTGCACTGATGGCAGATGGCACGAGCAGGTGGCACGGGCAGATGGCACTGATGGCAGGGGCAGGTGGCACTGATGGCAGGGGCAGGTCGCACTGATGGCAGGGGCAGGTGGCACTGATGAGCAGGGCTGTGGAGTCGGTAGCTAAATGTTCCGACTCCGACTCCTCAGTTTTATGTACTTCCGACTCCGACTCCCCGACTCCGACTCCTCTGTATTAATATGCAAATGTATTTTATACATTCCTTGAGGGAAAGAAACGCAACCTACCACAGGACTACGTGCTGGGAAGCCAACAGTCTACTGTATTGCACAGTTTAAGCAAAAGACAAACACAATGAAAACAAAGTTTTATTAATCAATCAAGTGGCTGGATAGTAGCAGCAGGCATAAACATCAGGAACAGGATCTTTACCAGTTCAAAAATACAAACCACATTATTTGGTTGTTTTAGAACAAAAACAAAGCTTATCTATAATGAACCAAAAACAAAATCTGTAAAACCTAGAAATGGTTTATATTAATCTTGAAATGTAGTTATAGGCTTAGCAAATGCAAATCAATTCAATGTAGAGTTCTAAGGAAGAGAATTGCCTCTGCCAGATCCTCTTTCATAGAAGCTCTTAAGTCAGACTTTATTATTTTTAGGGCTGAAAATAATCTTAGAGAGGTAGTTTGGCTGCTGCTTTCTCCTTTGTGTGCTTATCTGCTGCTGAAGATAGGGCAGTGGGAGGATCCAGGAAGGGGCATTTATTCTAAAACATGATTTTCCTAGGAGAATCCCATAGTCATGTTTAAAGTTTAAGCTAACAATCGGAGTCTACAAGTTTTTATAGCCTTAGCTAAATGACAGCAGTTTTTCCAATGGTTTACAGCTTCAGTCTTGAACTATTGGCCCTCCATTCCCTTCACTTATACAAGTGTCTCACTCTCTAGTCCTGCAAAAAACATATTTATTTAATCCCTTATCAGTGAGAGGCTAGGTTACACATGGACGCTGCGTTCCCTGTAAAAGCAGAACACAACACTATGGAAAGTATAAGTATTGCAGCTCCTAATTGTGCGTTGCGTGCCATATAGTGAAGCACATGAAAAGCATGCTTCTTCACGGTCACTTAACGTGTTCTTTTTGCGGTTACGTGAGGCACTGCATGCATTGGTCTTTATTCTTACAGTAGAGAAGTCATTAATTATAACTTTTTGTGAATTGGGACATTTAAACTTGCTTTTTTTTTTTTTATTCCAATCTAAATTTAGTAGGAGTCGGAGTCGGAGTCGGTGCATTGTTTGCCAACTCCGACTCCAGGTACCCAAAATTTCCCCCGACTCCGACTCCTCGACTCCGACTCCACAGCCCTGCTGATGAGAATGCACTGGCATGTGGCACTGGCTGATGGCACTGGCAGGTGGCACTGGCAGGGACTGTGGGCACTGTTTTAACTGTTGTTTTTTTTCATTCACTAACTTTTACTGTACTCGTAGATTGATCTCTCTCTCCTCACACGCTGTCTGTGTGTGAGGAGAGAAAGCCGGTGATGAGAGATGATCTCATTTGTTTACATTTGAGATCATCTCTCATTGGACGGCGAGATCGAGTGCTGGATGGCCTCTGCGATTGGCCATTCAGCACGATCTGTGATTGGCTATGTCCAAGGGACACGGCCAACACAGTTTTTCCCTGAAGCGCGCTCGCGGGGACACGCAGGGAGCCGAGAAACAGCAGGACGTCCAAAGACGTACACTCAGCACTTCAGGTCCGCGCTGCAGACGTCTTTTGACGATCTGAAGTGGTTAATAGATTTGCAAAGATTTCCAACAAACGTCTTTCACATTGTCATTATGGAGTATTGTTTGTAGAAGTTTGAGGAAAATAATGAATTTAATCCATTTTGGAAAAAGGCTGTAACATAACAAAATGTGGAAAAAGTGAAGCAATGTGAATACTTTCCGGATGCACTGCATATTGCCATGGTCTCCTCATGGCGCATCAAATTGTATACAGCATGTTGCTTTTGTCAGGCAATACTGCTGCCAAACATGCCCTATTCAATTGTACCAATCATGCCTAATGCTCTGGCTCTGAGAAGTGAATCCGCTCCGCTTGTGTGAACAAAGCCTTACTTAATACACAATTTATATGGTAAATTGTTGACATTACATGTAAACTAAACTGTCAGAAATAGGTTGGGTAATACTATTGTACCTGATGAGGGGAGTTTTCTGTTCTTGCATGTATTCTCAGTGCCAAGGAGCATGAAAAAACACAAGTTGCAATACGCACATCACAATTCTCATTAAAAACTGTGGACAGTAGAGAAATGCATTCCTGCACCTGTATAACACATACAAAAAAATATATTACATACATATTTACATTAGATTCCATGTTGCGGTGCTTTAAATATTTATTTTTGGTCCACCCTGCAATTAGTGGATTAGCCTCCTGTTCCAGGCATTGAGTCTTATAGAAATTAGACTTGGAAGACCTTCTTATTATACTCTGTAAATCTGTCCTTTATGGGGACTGAAATAAACCTGTGGAGTTCTGCCTACTAATATAGAGGACTGCTCTCTCTTTTCAAGAGCATTAATTGACAAATGGTGGCCTCCGCCTACAGTAGATGCTTTAGTCATTCACCTTAAAGAGCATACCACCAAACAGACTGATAATGTTTTCACTTTTAAGAATTTTACAGATTTTTACCTGGATTCCATTTTAAGGTGTGAGTTTGAGTTATCTGGTATAATTCTCTGATCCATATTGGCAGACACTCAGATTTTCAGGATAGGGGCTAATATGATGAAGTGGATTAATGTGTTATATGACCATCCAATAATAGCTGTTAAAACAAATGTGGCTATTTGCCATGACTTCCCTTTGGTTAATGGCAAATGGATTGCCCTCTTTCATCACTCAATTTCATATTAATCCTGGAGCCCTTTTTTGTTGTTGGAAATTCCGAGCGTGTGTACACAACTCCGATGCACAAAATTCCACGCATGCTCAGAATCAAGCAGAAGAGCCGCACTGGCTATTGAACTTCATTTTGCTCGGCTCGGCGTACATGTACGTTTCCCTGCTTTCTTGACGTTCGGAATTACCGACAACACTTGTGTGACCGTGTGTGCAAGACAAGTTTGAGCCAACATCCGTCGTAAAAAATTCCACGATTTTGTTGTCGGAATGTCCGATCGTGTGTACGTGGCATTAGACTCTCTCTCGCACAAATCCTAAACACTATCTTCCAGGAAAACTTCCCTTCCCTACTTTCAACCATCCATCAGGATTTAAGATGCTGGTGTGCATCATCCCACACTTGCTTTGGCAGAAACTGTATTTTGAAAAAGGGAATTTACTTCCCACCTGCTATACCTCTTTCAAACCCTTCCTATGCCAGGTTAGATGGAAATTCATACAATTCCTTTGGACTGACTGGCCCACTGCCCCCCAAGAATGGAAATTGACATACCTAGTCTACCCAAACGATCAGGAGGACTTGACTTTCCAGACCCTGTTCAATACCATCAAGCCACAGATTTGGCGAGGATATTAGATTTGTGCAAACATGCTACCTCCAAGAGTTGGGTGTCTCTGGAACAGGCCATGTCTCCTGTCCCCCTAAAAGCTATCCCTTGGCTGAGGAACTCCTTTCCAATCTCAGTACAAGACCATCCTACCCTGGGTACCACATATAGAATCACCCTCAATGCTTCCCCACCGATTTTCAACTCAGGGCCGGACTCCCTGATGTCGCCTGTATTCGGGAACTCTGATTTACCCCCGTGGGGTAATTGATACCAGGTTCCGTCCATTTGTAATGACTAACAAATTCAGACTTCAAGAATTTTGGGAAAACAGAAACTTAAAAACTGTCTCATGCATCCAGTCCATGTACTCCCCGCGTTCCCCACCCGCCACCAGGAGAACACAATAGCTCCGCAGGAGGGATTCAGTCAGTGTTGATGGTGGGAGTCAAACTATTTTTTTTCCTGCAAATCATGGTTACAGGAAATGGTTACATGGTTACTGCCTTAGTGTACCTCCCAGCAAAGGTCTATTAGCACTAAATTATCTGTTACCCTATCACAGTCCCACTATAGTGACATTATTGCTTTATTGATTGTTTGCATAAGTGCACTTGCTAATAATTATTGCTTGGCCTAATAAATTCTTTAAAACACCACAAAGCGTGTCAGTAAGTGCTAGGTGAGCGATGTGTGTCATCTTCAGGTGTGTAGAAATCACAAAACAATTCAGCGGTTTCTCTGAGGGTAGCTTTACACAAGCAACTAAACTTGTCTCTTGCATTGGCTTAATCTCTATTTACATGTACTTTGGCCTTTTTGTCAAAAAGACTGATAATTTCCTTAAATAATATTTAATTTACTCATCTTTTTTTTTTTTTTTCATTTAATTTTAAAGCGGGGGTTCACCCTTAGAGGGCACTTTTTCCCCTTAGCTTCATGCTCGTTTTTACTAGGGGAATCGGCTATTTATTTTAAAATATGTGCAGTACTTACCCGTTTACGAGACGCATCCTCTCCGTCGCTTCCGGGTATGGGCTTCGGGAATGGGCGTTCCTTCTTGATTGACAGTCTTCCGAGAGGCTTCCGACGGTCGCATCCATCGCGTCACGATTTTCCGAAAGAAGCCGAACGTCGGTGCGCAGGCGCAGTATAGAGCCGCACCGACGTTCGGCTTCTTTCGGCTACGAGTGACGCGATGGATGCGACCGTCGGAAGCCTCTCGGAAGAATGTCAATCAAGAAGGAACGCCCGCTCCCGAAGACCCATACCCGGAAGCGACGGAAGAAGATGCAGCTCGAAAACGGGTAAGTACGGATCATATTTTAATACAAATAGCCGATTCCCCTAGACCGAACGAGCAGGAATCTAAGGGAGAAAGAAAAAGAGAATTTTTTTTTTTTAACAAATGGGTGAACTCCCGCTTTAAGTTTATTTTCAATAAAAGTACATACATTTGTACTATAACAGCAGTATACAAGTCAATAATATACAAAAAAAAAAACAATAAAGCAAGTGCATTACTCCACACATTAGACATTCTTGTCGTAGTAACTGTCCATCATATCTATCCATTTCTTATGTTCATCACCATACGGTGAGAGTAAAACAGTTTGTATAAGCAAAGAAGAAAAATTAGGTGTAACTAATAATTTATAATTAAATAAAAGAATAATTCAATATGCTATAGGATCCCTTAGGGCTACCGTTGCCACACAATAAATTATATATAAGAAAAAACCCCCATGGGTGTACTAGACCTAAGTTCACGGAACAAAAAAAGGATAGGATTTCTGGAGAACAATAACCCCTCCGACACCCCCAACGGGAACTGTCTGTGTCCAAGAGGTCAAGCAACCCCTTCAATCCCCCCTCCCTTCCTCCCTCCAATAGTTATTACTAAAACCCACCGGTTTCTGAATTTACTCATCTTTTAAAGTTAGACTTATCTTTGGTTCAGTCATTGACCAAGCACTTCCTGATACCTCTGCTAGTTGGAGTGAACAACTCTTCCACCGCAGAAGATCTTGATGTGGTGGTTCAACCCAATTTTTCTTCTGGTTTTTCAGAGGTTCCTTGTATTCATTTTCAGTCTCTCTACCATGTAAGTGCCAGTTCTTGAGACCAGCCCTCCACACCACACCCTCACTTTTTCTTTGTGGAGGTGTTATTCTGCTAGTTTAATTATTGATTTATATCCCCAAAAATGTTGATTCTCTGCCCTCCTGTAGCCTAATTTTAAAAATGAGGTCAACCATCTTTAGTTGACTTCATATTGTACCTATTTTTATTTTTATACAGAATTTAATTGGGGTTTTTATACCCTTTCATCTTGGGTGGCTACTCTGATAGTTCTCATCAAGATCTCTCCCTTTCTGCAGACAATTTGTTACTTCGTATACATTTAGACCACTTTCACACTAAGGGCTCCTAAACTGCCACTAAAACACTGAGCGCTTTTGAAGAGCTTTCAGCACACTGCCCTAGTGTTAAAGCATTCATTGATTTTAATGGAAATAGGTTTTCGTGAGCTTTTTAGGTGCTGTTTTAGCGTCAAAGCGCCTGAAAAGCGCCTCAGCATGAAAGTGGTCTAATAGAAATTATTTTCTAATACGACCCTACCTTTTGATACTTGATTTATTCAAGTGTATACTACAGTATTTACCCTCCTTGTGTGGGTGTTCTTATCATCGCTGACTCTCATTTTTTAGGATTGAGGATTAATACTCTTTCTTATATCTTACTCAGATAAATATATACCCACACGTATATATTTTTAGAGATATCTTTCCTATTTTGGAACTTATATTATGGACCCCCAAAAGCCTCTAGTTGTACACTAATTATTATTTTTTCTGGGCATGCCTCATCTGTCTATATATTCCTTTTCCTGTTATTGCGGGTTTTGGTATACCAGATCTAAGCCTATGTCTAGTAATTTGCCGTTAATAGACTAATTTAACTGTATTTTCCTGTTGCTTGTTATCATTCCACCAGAGTTTTCCTTAAGACGGATGGATCATTGCTTATTCTCAACATTATTATTTGGGAGTCATGCCACCTGTTGTTTTCAGTTTCCCCTTCTGGGATTATCTGTTATGATCTGAAATATTGGGTTGATCCGTAATGTTATTCATGGAAATGTATTTTTCCATAGTTGGTAAAATCTTTTTCATCAAGCCCCTATACAGGCATTGGTGTTGGTGTCATTCTACATCTCTTGGTTTTCTTGAGGCTTTGCCCACTCCACAGTTGCTCTGCTTTAGAACCTCCCGCATGCGCAAGAATTACTAAAATCCCATACCCTTTGGTCGATAAATAAAATAAGATTTTTTTCCAAAATGAGTACAATCCTGTACCCCTGAATGGACTTTATGTAAAATATGTTATGGTAAGTTGTAGAGAAGGGGAGAGTTAGACCATTTGTTCTTTTTCTTTTTTTTGTCCGTGTCCCTGTTTAGAGATTACACCCCTCTATTTGCACCGATGACAATTTTCACCAATACAGAAAGTGAAGGGAAATCCAAAATTTTGACTTGCCACCAAAGAGATAGGTGGGTGAAAACCCTTCAATAGGGACTGCTGTTTCTGTGACAACTCTTCAAGATGAAATTCAAACTTCCCTTCAAAATTTTAAAATGGTTTTGGATTCACATATTCATATTAATGTGAATCTATGATTTCTTTTTATTTTTATCCATGGGGAAACTATAGCCTTTTTAATGATTTTAGTTATGCATGTGAAAGGTATTAATTTATATTAATCTTATCAATGTCATATGTATTAAAAATGTATGTAGGCTTTATAGTTTTCCATGTATATAATTTGCTTATTACATATTCAGGCCTTGGCAATCCTAATGCCTCGTACACGCGGTCGGAATTTCCAACAACAAATTTTTCGATGAGAGCTTGTTGTTGGAAAATTCGACCGTGTGTAGGCTCCATCGGACATTTGCTGTCGGAATTTCCAACAACAAATGTTTGAGAGCTGGTTCTCAATTTTTCCGACGACAAAAGTTCTTGTTGGAAATTCTGATCGTCTGTAGCCAATTCCGATTCACAAAAATCCTACGCATGCTCAAAATCAATTCGACACATGCTCAGAATCATTGAAATTCATTTTTTCTCGGCTCATCGTAGTGTTTTACGTGTCCGCGCTCTTGACGTTTGGAATTTCCAACAACATTTGTGTGACCGTGTGTATGTAAGACAAGTTTGAGCGAACAATCCGTCAGAAAAAAATCCACAGTTTTGATGTCGGAATGTCTGATCGTGTGTACGCGACATTATGCTTCACTGCAAGCCTGCCAGACTATCATTTTAATGATGGGTCCATTTTAATGGAAATAAAATATGTAATAAAAAATAAACCTATCTTATGTTACTGTTGGTTAAAAGCCCTCTCTATGTAATAGTAATTGCAGTCTTGCCACAGATAAAATATGGCTAATTTTCCAAAGTTAATACAATAAACATGGAAACCAACCTGTTCGTTGCCCGCAATCTCCTGTATGCACTGAAGAAAAAAACTCTGCTCTGCATGCTTTTGAAAAGTTGCATTTAATCCCTGAAGTACTTTCTCAAAATGGATAGCAATCTGTGTAGATTAATAAAATTAAATACATTTTTAGTAACATTAAACCACAGTCTCAGCCATTTCATTTCTTGTTTAATAGAAAGGGAGAGATTATAACCTCTGTTAACCTTTCATTAGAACCTCTGATTGTTGTCTGCTAGAGATATTTTCCCTCACTTTTTATCCCTGAAGCCTCGTACACATGCTCGGTTTTCTTGGCAAGAACCAGCAAGAAAACTGCTGGCAGAGCTTTCTTGCTGAGTAAACCGAGCGTGTGTACGAGGCTTTCAGGTTTCTCGACAAGAAAACTGCCCAAAATCTCGACGTGAAAAATAGAGAACCTGCTCTCTATTTTCTCGCCGTGATTCTCGGCAGTGTTTTCCTGCCGAGAAACCCGAGAGTGTGTATACTTACCTGTCGCCGTGGAAACCCGCGCATGCTCGAAATGACTTTGACGCATGTGCGGTAGCCTCCTAGGCATAGGTAGGGTGTAGCAAGGTGGCGGCGACGGCATTGAATGTGACGAGCGCATGCTCGTCGTAGTCAATGACGTCACCGCGTTAGTGCCATTGAAAAAGAACATGGAGTGTCTGTACACTCGGCCGGCAAGAGATTCTTGAGAGGAAGGGAAAAAACTGTGCTAAACCAAACACAATTGAGTAAAAAAGCAGCTAGCATACAAACAAACAAAGTAAAAAGCAATGGTGGAACAAAAAGTGCAGCGCTAATAAATGATAGTCAATGTAAATCAAACACGACAAACAATATATGAAAAATACGTGAATAAAGTCTAAAATAAAAACTCCAAAGTAATGAAGGTAAATTAATCACTCCGACAAGTGGATACATTCACAGTTCAAATAAATGGGTGATAGGTAGGTGTAATCTTATAAGATGTATAGCTGTCTGAAGTAATCATCCAAAGCATCAACTGGAAAGGTAAACGAAATGGGTACTCTTACCAACGGGTGTGGACTCACATGTTATTACTAACAGCAAGTCTGAAAGGCGTGATGGTCTCAGCAGACCTGGATCTCTGCATGGATGGTCACTCCGGGCGGTGATGGCTGTATCAATCCGATCAGACAAATACCTCCAGTACCAGGAAACAGGCAGTTGCGACTTCTAATACAGGTCATGTAGTGGGCCAAGAATCTCGTCAGGAAAAACATTGTTTTTTCCTGACGAGATTCTAGGCCGTGTGTACAGGGCTTGAGTCAAGTCTCCCCAGTGAGGACATATATTGCAACACAATGCTCTTGCCTTTTCCCACTCTATCAAAGCCAAAAATATAAGTTTTGTTTGCTGCTAGGCTATAAAGTAGATTAAAGAATAAAATTTTAAACAAGATACAAAATCCTGGTGTTACGTAGTTACATATACTGTAGTTACATAGTTGATGCGGTTGAATAAAGTCCATCCAGTTCGACATGAGTGTATATGTGTGTGTATGTGACTTACTGTTTTCCATATTCACTGTTAAGAAATCATCTAAAACGTTTTTTTTTTTTATTTATCTACACTCCCTGCTGACACCACTGACTGCGGAATGGAGTTCCACATCATTACCACTCTAAGGCCCCATACACACCATAGAATCCATCCGCAGATAAATCCCAGCAAATGGGTTTCAGCGGATAGATCCTATGGTGTGTACACGCCAGTGGATCTTTTTCCGCGGATATATCTCCCCTGGGATGGATTCCAGCAGATCGGATATTCGCTGACATGCAGAACAAATCCATCTGCTGGAATCCATCCCAACGGATGGATCCGCTGGTCTGTACAGACTCACCGAATCCATCTGTCCGAAGGGATCCCCCGCATGCGTCGCAATGATTCAACGCATGCGTGGAATTCCTTATATGACAGCGTCGCGCAAGTCGCCGCGTCATAATCGCGGCGACGGCACGACACGTCATCGCCAGAGGATTTCGGCGCGGATTTCAATGCGATGGTGAGTACACTCCATCGCATTAAAATCTGCTGAAATCCTCGAGAGGATTTATCCGCGGAAACGGTCCACTGGACCGTATCTGCGGATAAATACTCCCGTGTGTATGGGGCCTAACAGTAAAAAAACCCTTATGCATTTTTTTTTGCACAAAGTTTTACTAAATTATATATTGCTCAAACGTGCCATGGGCATATGTGAAATTACACCCCAAAATACATTCTGTTGCTTCTCTTCAGTACAGGGATACCCCATGTGTGAGACATTTTGGGAGCCTAGCCATGTACAGGAAAAACCAAGCACCACCTTCAGGCTTTCTAAGGACGTAAAATAGTGATTTCACTTCCTCACTACTTATCACAGTTTCAGAGGCCATGTCAAGATAGCCCAACCCCCCCCCCCCCCCCCCAAAATGACCCCATTTTGGAAAGAAGACACTTCAAGCTATGTGCTGAGAGGCATGTTGAGTCCATGGAATATTTTATATTTTGCCACAAGTTTCGGGAAAATATATATATGTAGCGCTACCCCCGAAGGAGCCGCTGATTGTTTTGGGATCGGCATATTAAATTACCGGGCAATGTGTCTAGGGGTGATAGCAGTGAGCCAAAACAGTGAGCGAGTGTCCATACAGTGAATAAAGGTTTTTCCAATGCTTTATTCCCAGGCCAACACGGCCAACATCAACAATAAGCGGGAAAAACAGGTTGATGAAGGAAAAGAAGAACCTTGCAGTATCAGGCCTGGATATTAGTTGAGCAGCCCTTGCTCAATAGAGTACTAAATTATAACTCACCGCCACTCTTAGCTGGAGTGGGTAAAGTGCCCCCGGACAGACCCCTCTCACAAGCCTGGCAGCCGAGGTGTCACTTAGGATTTTCTGGGAGGAACAGGTCTCTCTCACAGACCTGGCTCTAGGGCCTCTGCCACAGGCCAATTACTTCAAAGGAGCTAATGGATGAGCAGAGCAGATCCTCCCAGTAGATTTTTAAGATAGGTCACCGGGTGACAGCAAAGCGTACCTGTCAGCATTCCGGTCACCAGATCCCCGATTGGTTCGTTCAAGCACTGTTAGACAACCTACCTCCGGGTTCTCCTCAGCCGACCCCCCAATCGAATGGCATCCAGCCTGGGATCCTCTCAATAGAACCGGGAACCCAGCGAGTCACTGGGGTCCCCTTTTACCTCCGGATGAGGGTTTGTGTAGCCTGCGATTCTGGCCAGGTGGGCCACGCTGGCGGGGTCCATGGATGCGAGCACCCTGAAGGTGGATGCCGCACCTGGAACGGGACCCCGCAAAGATTTTAGAACACATGACACCTGTCACAGATATACCCTTCCCCAGCATGCTTTGCAAGGGAAAACCGCCTCTAATTGGCTGCTGAGGAAAACTTGCTCTGGCAGAAACCCCACTGGTGCCAACTGCTGGCCAGGGATGGTAACACATCTCTGGAGCACAGACTGACCCAGTGGACCTTTCAGGAATGACAGAAGTCACAATTTAAATAAATTGTGAATGGGAGCAAAGTAACTCTCCCATTCCCGCTAACTTTAGCGTAGTGCCCATACTGAAAGTAAGGGGGCGCTACATATATCTATATAATAATTATATATATATATATATATATATATATATATATATATATATATATATATATATATATATATATATTTTTTTTTTTTTATACAAAGTTGTCACTAAATGATATATTGTTCAAACATGGCATGGTTATATGTGGAATTACACCCCAAAATACATTCTGCTGCTTTTCCTGAGTATGGGAATACCACATGTGTTAAACTTTTTGGCAGTCTAACTGCGTACGGGACCCCGAAAACCAATCACAGCCTTCAGGCTTTCTAAGGGAGTGGTTGGAAATGTGAATGTAGCGCTAGTAAAACTAGGAGATAAGAGATAGGTATCTCACTGAGTAATGGAACCCTACTGGGTGTAAACAGTGTAAATATAAACAATAAAAATATAAATGTGCTAAGAAGTCGTAACGTGTGAAGTGACGGTGAAGGTAAACGTGTAACCGTGTAGATCATCACATGGAACTTTCTTTCGAGTGGGTAAGAAACGATGGAATACGCTTACCAAAACGAGTGGATCTACCTGTCAGCAACAGCAGATCATTCAGGGATAGGAAATCCCAACAGCAAGTAGGCTCAACTTGTCTGAAGACTCTGGGTAGTAGAAACCACGAACATAGCCACTTGACCCGACAGTCCAAGGCTAAGGACCCTTGATGGATGGTATCCTGGACTTGTGGAGAACTCAGAGCTCACAGGGTGTCCACCCTGTTTTCAAAGGATGTTGAGACAGCTTCAGATGAGAAAACCCCTTGGGAGGTCAATGAAGGGCACGATGCAACAACTCAAAAAAACTTCCTCGGGTCAGCGCCATCCTCCTTCATGCTCCATCCACTCCCTCGATGTCTTCTCCCGCCCTCGATTCATCCCTTCATACGCCCTTAGAAAGCTTAAAGGCATGATTGGTTTTCGGGGTCCTGTACATGGCTAGGCTCCCAAAAAGTCTTACACACGTGGTATCCCTGTACTCAGGAGAAGCAGCAGAATGTATTTTGGGGTGTAATTCCACATATGCCCATGGCATGTTCGAGCAATATATAATTTAGTGACAACTTTGTGCAAAAAAAAAAAGAAATTTTCCTCAAACTTGTGGCAAAATATAAAATATTTAGGGCTGTTTTCTGATCAAAATTTTTCTGTTCGATCAATCGATTTTTTTTTTATCGATTAATCGACTAATTTTGATTAATTATAACGCACATACAGATCCAACTACTTTTAGCTGATCTCCTTGCAGGCTGATTCCCAGTGCAGCTACCAACCACTGGAAAAATGGTTAGCAGGATACAAAAAACACACTAAGGCAGCACTCGATGGGAATAGCATTAAAACTTTTATAGTCTTCAAGTAGGTAACAAAATAAATATTGCACTGGAGATAAAATCGATGTAGCTACATAAACTGTAAAAATGGTGCGAGTAATACCAAACAGTAGCAAAAGCAGTCATAAAAAACAGGTGGCTAAGTATGATACTGGTATAAAAATGTAATAGAGGGAAGTGCAACAGCCCTTTCGTGTGGCAGATAGTAAGGTCCCGCCGGCATGCAGATATGAAGGCACAGCAAAGGAGCCCTTCAGATGGACACGGCAAGCCCCGCCGGTGTCCGTGATGTCACCGGATCTCCGACGGAACTCCCTGAAGGCCCGGAAGTCGGCGGAGAGGTGAGTACCGATCAAAAACATTTTGATCGATCAAAAAAATTAAAGATTAATCGATGAATTAATAGTTAATTTCCACAGCCCTAAAAATATTCCATGGACTCAACATGTCTATCAGCAAATAGCTTGGGGTGTCTACTTTCCAAAATGGGGTCATTTGGGGGGGGATGAACTGTCCTGGCATTTTATGCACAACATTTAGAACCTTATGCCACACATCATCCACTCTTCTAACCACTTGAAGACAAAGCCCTTTCAAAGCCTATATGACAAAATATATATATTTTTGCTAGAAAATTACTTTGAACCCCTGAACATTGCAGAGGCCCTACAGATTAAAATGGTGGGTGATGCAATTTTTTTTCACACAGTATTTGTGCAGCGATTTTTCAAACACAATTTTTGGGGATTTTCTTTTTTTTTTTTAATGCACTAGAATACACTATATTGTCCAAATGTTTGATGGAATAAAAAAAGACGATCTTATGCCGAGTACATGGATACTAAACAAGACATGCTTTAAAATTGCGCACAAACGTGCAGCGGCGACAAACTACATACATTTTTTAAAAGCATTTAAAAGCCTTTAAAGGTTACCACTTTAGATTTACAGAGTAGGTCTACTGATAACATTACTGCCCTCGATCTGACCTTCATGGTGATACCTCACATGCATGGTGCAATTGCTGTTTACATATGACACCAGATCAATGCTTGCGTTCGCCTTTGTGCGTGAGTACAGGGGGGACATTGATGCTTTTTTGTTTTATTATTTATTTCGCTTTTTTATTTTATTTTTAAACTGCTCCTTTAATTTTTTTAAAGGAGATGACAGATGGCCAGAGTTGAGGAGGAGGCGGGGATGGCACCCAGCAGAAGTGACAGCTGGCCGGAGGGAAGGGAGGAGGCAATGGACAGAAGTGACAGCTGGCCAGAGGGGAGAAGGAGGCGTGGAGGAGAATCCAACTGACAGCGGAAAAGTCATCGGTTGTTAAGTACGTGGCGGCCCCACTTCTTCACAACCAATAATTGCTGGCATTCATTTTGTTTACATTTCCCTGTCAGCAGCATTTCCCCTCAGAACCGAGCCTCAGTTTCTAGTTTCTGAGCATTTGCACGAGTACTGATATTCGTGCAAATGCTTAGTCTTGGCCCCGATACCGATACTACCCTAATTTTAGCTTTTAATAGGAGCCTCTGTCAAATTTCAGGTTGTTAGTACAAAATATGCTTTGTTGGTACATTTTGTATGTTTTGTCAGTAAAAAAAAAGGACAGTTTTGTAAGGTCTGTGGAGGGATTTTCCTCAATCAAGAGTGTTTTCTTTTTTACTTCCCGTTTTATCTATAGAATAAAAAGTTAACAGGGCTATCCCCAAAGGTACATTAATGGCAAATAAACCAACCCTTTCCTGCTCTTTCCCCCCAAAAAGTTTTTTAAATTAGATAGTCTTTAAATAACCCTAGCTGATTAAATGCGACTGATGGGTTGTTGATATAGGGCCGGATTCTCGTAGAGCCGCGCATCTTTCTGCCGGTGTAGCGCATCTCATATGCGCTACGCCGACGTAACATAGAGAGGCAAGAACAGTATTCACAAAGCACTCGCTCCCTACGTTGCGCCAACGTAACGTAAATTATTCGGCGTAAGCCCGCCTAATTCAAAGTAGGTGGACGGTGGGCGTGATCCATTTAAATGAACCGTGACCCCATGCAAATGATGGTCCGAACGGCGCATGCGCCGTACCGTGGACGCTTCCCAGTGCGCATGCTCAGAATCACGTCTAAAATACTCCATAAGATACGTCAAATCACTGCCTACGAAGTGACGTAAGCTACGCCCAGCCCTATTCACGTAGTCCTACGTAAACGACGTAAAATTTGACGGCTGTTCCGTCGTCCATACCTTTGCATGGGATGCGCCTCCTTTAGGTGGAATAACTTTATGCCGGACGTACGCCTTACGTAAACGGCGTATATTACAGCGACGGGCGCAAGTACGTTCGTAAATAGGCGTATCTCGGTCATTTACATATTCGGCGTGTAAATCAATGGAAGCGCCCCTTGCGGCCAGCGTAAATATGTGCCCAAGATACGACAGCGTAGGAAACTTACGTTGGTCGTATGAAGCCAAATTTCAGGCGTATCTTGCTTGTAGACTCAGGCGCATAGATACGACGGCGCATCCGTGCACTTACGCGGCGTATCTGTAGATACGTCGGCGTAAGTGTTTCAAGAATCGGGGCCATTGTTTCTTCTTTAGAAACTATTATGTTTTAAATACATTAAAAATGACTTCACTTACCTTTTGTATGGATTGCCTAATGATAATATGTGATTTGATGTAGTATCCATAGACTCTGAGGTGATCCGATTCCTGTGCATCAGTGAGCGCAATCTCAATCTGATTTCCAAGAGCGTGAAGTATTAACATATTTAAATACAATGTTTGATGTTTGTCCAGTCCTTCGTCAGAAACCATGAAGAAGTATGGAGCCTGTTTTTTGAGAAATGTTTTCCATTCTTCACACAGAAAGCTTGGAAATGTGTGAACAGCAATATTTGTATTTTTCTGAAGGTGTAGTTTGAGTTGTGTGCGCCAGCTCCTCAAAAGGGGGCATGAGTGTTCAAAATCCTGGGGATAAAATACAGCAGTATGAGCTTGAGAGCAGTGTAATTACAGCCGCCATTCAAATGTGTACAGTATATTGGCCTATTCAGTCCCACTAGGAGTGGTCATGCATATAACTTGCGCATATGGTGCTTAGTGGGGGGGGGGGCGTGACTCGCGCATGCGCAGCGTACACCCAGCTGTGAAACAGCAGACTGTCACAGCTGGGTGCCCGCAGCTGAAATGGCGGTGCCAGGGAGAGGAGAGGGAGAGAAGCAATGGTTTGGGTGACCACATCGCTGGATCGTGGGACACATGAATGTGTGTTTATTACAAGTCAGCAGCTACAGTTTTTGACTGGAGCTCCACTTTAATGTAAAGAGTGGAGAGCGGTGAGTACATTCTTATATAACAAGAAGGGGGAGATGCAAGGTGTTTTTTTTTTTTTACTTCTCACATGATTAATTTCAGTGAGAGTGGGACAATTGTCCTTGAGATTGATTTGATTGAAAAGCGATTTTAAATATTGTACCATTTAATATGTTAATAGATTGATTTTAATGATATTGTGAAGTGTCTCCATTCCTAAGAGCCCTTTCACACTGCCAGCTGGCCACATTAGCGGTAAAGCACCGCTAGTTTTAGCAGCTCTTTGCTGCCGGTTTAGCAGCGCTTTCCGGCCGCTAGCGGGGCACTTTTAACCCCTGCTAGCGGCCAAACAAAGGGTTAAATGCACCCATGTAGCGCCGCTGCTGAAGCGCTTTTCAGGCAATTCGCCATCGATGCCCATTCATTTCAATAGGCAGGGGCGGTGGAGGAGCGGTGTATACACCACTTCTCCACCACTCCAAAGATGCTGCTTGCAGGACTTTTTTCGAACGTCCTGCAAGCGCACTGCTCCAGTGTGAAAGCACTCAGGCTTTCACACTGGGGCTGCAGGGGAGGCGTTTTTCAGGTGCTTTACAGGCACTATTTTTAGCCCTTTAGTGCCTGAAAAACGCCTTCAGTGTGAAAGGGGTCTAATGCCTAGACACGGCCGGTTTTCCCGACATGAAAACTTCCATGACAGCTTTGGTTGCGTGCCTGGACCTTCCCCTGACCCTCCATCCCTCTACCTGTGCAAGTTTGTGTGAAATAAAGCTTAACTAAAAGGATTTACAACTTGTGTGGACATTCAGGTTTTTATAGACTCTCATCCCCTAGACAACGAATGGTGAGGTAATGTGCGGGCCCAAATCTAAACCAGCAGCTCCTTCGGGTATAGTGCTACACTTGATAAATGTTGTGTCATTTTGGGGCACTTGTGCAAAAATCAAAAGTCATAGTGCTACCATGTCAGTTAACAAACAATATACACATTTTATACATTCCAAATACAAACATGGCAGTTTTCCTGTCTGGAAAACCGATCGTGTGTACGAGGCATAAGAGTTTTTGGCACCTGAAATGTTTCTTTTCTTTGGAATGTATAAAATGTGTATATTGTTTATTAACTGATATGGTAGCACTATGACTTTTGCTTTTCGCACAAGTGCCCCTTTAAAAAAAAAAACATTTATCAAGTGTAGCACTACCCCTGAAGGAGCTGCTGGTTTAGATTTGGGCCTGCACGTTATCTCACCATTCGTTGTCTAGGGGATGAGAGTCTATAGAAACCTCAATGTCCACACAAGTTGTAAATCCTTTTTGTTAAGCTTTATTTCACACAAACTTGCACAGGTAGAGGGATGGAGGGTCAGGGGAAGGTAGAGGCACTCGATGAAGATCACTGGGGAACTTTTAAGCTTCAAAAGTCACACTCACCACTTTCCTCCGAGTGGGTACTGCTCACCCGGATAGGCCCCTCTCACCGGCCCAGCAGCCGGGATGATGCACGGACAAAAAGAAAGAATGACAGTCTCTGACATAGACTTTAGTGCAATAAAGATGAACTGTTCAATAATCCTCTGCCACAGGATTTATTATTCGTATATCCAACCTTACAGTTTAGAGCCTTTAAGCCAACCCGGCACACTGTAAGGTAACATAGGCTATGGTGCATCCTCCAATAAAGTCACCAGGCCTTCCCGAGATACCAGCCTTCTGCTTGGTCCTCTCCAGGACAGGTCGTCCCCTGGTTTCCTTCATTGAGTGGCTTCCTCCCTTAGGACAGACAGCACAGGACCACCTCCAAAGTGCAAACCCCAGTCAGGACAACTGGGCCTACGTGGCAGGGATGCAGCCTCGGGCCAACATGGCCCCGCGGCTGAAAATCAACCATCACATACCTCGAGCCCGGAGGGCCACGAGGAAAAAAAGCCCCAAAAAATGGCGTCTGTCCCCTTAAGTACCTTTCCCCAGCATGCCCAGCGGGGAGACCATTCCCACTGGGCTGTTCCCGGGGAAAAGCACCTAATACACTCTGGTCTGCTTGTATTCCAACATTGGCCTGGGGTGGTAACGCCACCTACAGGCAACAGTGGGAAGTCCTCTGGCCATAGCCGGAACAGAGGCTGTTTTAGCCTTAATCATCCCAAAGTCTGAGCTAACTACCAGCTCAGACATACACTAAATTTAAACATAGCGCCTGATCATCAGGAGCAGGGCGCTACACAAGTATTTCTGAGCCAACTTATCTCAGCTTCCCATCTTAATACCTAATATTAGAAGATAATAATTAACCACATGGGGTACTTCACATGTTTACATAGCTGAAAAACTGTCCTGAAGATTAAATATTTTTTCACATAAATACAAATCCAATGTTCAAGCACTAAGCAGCAGTTGGTCATTATAGAACTGATAATTCAGCAACATACTGGTAATTCAGCAACAACATTCGGGCACGTACTGACGTCACCACATCGTTCGAGGAGGACGGGCTCCTGTATCTGCCGGCCGGCATTTGTTTTATATGTGATTTTTCTTCCAATTATATGTAAGTGCAATACAATTTTTTAATAAAATAGTTGAGACTGTATCATGCTATGGTCAGCTTTCTTTCCCTTTGAGCTTATACTGAATTCCGGCCATGGATTCTGTGAGACGCCTAGGGGAGAATCTAGCCATCCAGTCTGCTTCATGTGTGTTCGAGTAGTCAGTAATTGCAAGCTAAAGGCCGTGGCTGGGTTATAGCCAACTGTCCTTTAAGTTTGCCATTCGGTAAGCAGGTCTACATTACGGTGTTTAGGCATTTTTTTCTTTATGTGGAGCCACTGTGGTGCCATCTAAAGGAGGACTGGTTCTTCATATGGACTATATATTTGCTCAATCCTTTATTATCCCATACCATATTTTGTTTTTGGCGCAGCTTTTTCGCATTTAACCCTTTATTCGGCCGCTAGTGTGGGGTTAAATGCGCCCAGCTAGCTGCCGAATAGCACTGCTAAAATGACGGTAAATCGCTACTAAAACTAGCAGCGTTTTACCGTAAAAGCCTGCCCACCCCAGTGTGAAAGGGGTCTTACTTCTTTTGTGTCTAAGGCATATACACATGTAACATTTTTTAATTACTGTGAGACACCAGAAAGATAATTATCATACGGTTACTCAGAAATAGCTGCATGTAAAATTGATAAAGGTTGCGCTATTCAATCATGTATATACAAACGTAAAAATTTGATAATTAAACAGTCCAAGTGATGTGAAAATAAATCCTGATGTCAATCTCCACCATCCACCACTCTAGTGATCTTAAAAATCAGTGCCTCCACCAACAGATGAAAGGCTCGTTTACCAGCTCCTATTGATCCCTCATTACAAGGGATCATTAGCGCTTGTGGCTTTAGCCCAGCCAAGGCCTTTCCCCAGGTCCAGATGGTCTCCCAAAAAGATCACCCCTTGGTACCGTATAAGATATGAAGCTTTCTCATTTAGGTTCCGCCCTGGTTCACATTGATGCTACTTTTAAATTGTGCTACTTCACTTGAAGTAGCGCGATTTCATATTAACAAGGTCAGCGCAATTTCGGTTGCTACTTAATAGACATCTGTGTGGCTTCATAGACAGATGTCTAATGAAGTTGCACCGGAAATCTGCAAAAATAGTAGTACTTTTGCAAATTGGTGTCGCACCGATTGGAACAGTGCCATTGCCGCCATTCGTTTTGATCTCTCAAATCGCATGACAACTTGCTCCAATGTGAACCTAGACTTCAGGTGATGCATCTCCTCCGTCTGGAGAAAACAAAAAGTAGCTATGTGTTATGACAATTATATTGTATGCCACTAAAAATACTTTTTATGATGTACTCCTCATAGTAAATGAACCCACATTCACCATTTATATTCTGTTATTATGGTGGGTGTCAGCTCAAACATACCATTGTATTTATGTATGTTTTGCCTGTTTGAGTGGTTAGCAAGGGAAAGAGGTGTATAAAACACGCTTACTGTCCCTCCCCTCTCTATGGTAATTTAGCCCACCTCTCCAGATGCATATTTCAAACAAATAATCTAAGGGGCCATCTTCTTTAACCACTTGACCTCCAGATGATTTACCCCACTTCCTGCTTCTCTGAATTCTTTAAAAATTGCACCCTTTCCTTACCTGAACAGTTCTTGTGTTTTCAGACATTTTAATTTCAGTTAGCACAAAAGATAAGAATCAATGTAGCACCCTCTACTTAGGTAGGTGCTAGTGGTGATATTTTTGGTGAGTGCAGGTAAATTTAAGCAGGCCTAGCAGGAAGCTAGGCCTGTTTGTTTTAAACTGTGTGGGCTGGGAGTGGCTCAGAGTAGGCTGGTGACTCACAGATAGCATCACTTCTCGGTTACCTTCCTCTGGCTTCTAGAGGATTCTAGAAGAGAGGAGGGGAAGAGAGGTGGGACTGTCTGAGGTGTCTCAGGGAGCCCTGACCAATCCCCAACTAGGATTGGCAGGGGCAGGCCTCCTTTATTTACCCAGGGTCAGCCCAGCTGGGGAGGAGCTGTCAGGTGGAAGAACAGAGGATGGAATGCTAGGCTGTCAGGGCCTTTGAGGGCACTCCCCATTCTGAGGGGGTGACCTTGGGCCTGGGACTTGGGTGCAGGACGGATCCCTTCAAGGGCGTATGGAGGATCTGAACAGGAGGCACAGAGAGGAGTCAGATAGAATAGCAGGGCTAGTACTGCCGTGCAAGTCTTTAGGAGGGAACTAGTGGTGTGTGTGCAGCCAGGAGGGCTGGTGAGTGACATGGGCAGTCGGGAGTACTGGAGAGGCATGCCAGAGATGTCTGAGGCCCCGTACACACGGCAGAGTTTCTCGGCAGAATTCACCGAGAAACTCGGTCAAAACCCGGATTCTGCCGAGAAACTCTGTCGTCTGTACAGTTTTGGCTCGATGGAGCCGCCGAGGAGCTCGACGAGAAAATAGAGAACATGTTCTCTATTTTCTCGTTGTTCTATGGGAGAAGGCGGCCCGCCGAGCTCCTCGGCGGCTTCATCCCAAAACTCGACGAGGAACTCGACGTGCTTGGCACGTCGAGTTTCTCTGTCGTGTGTACGGGGCCTCAGAGGAAACAGTCAAAACTGGGTGTGGAGCCAGTGAGGAATGCAATGTCACAGACAGTGAAGTCAGGCAGCTGCAGCCAGGAGGGCTGGCAGGGCATTAAGAGGGATTGCTGAAAGCAGTAGTCCACCATAGGTCAGCTAGCACTAAACACTTCCTATTCTATTTCTGCTACATTAAAAAGGGACCCGCGGTCCCTGACTGCAAATGGCAATTTATAGAACCTGACCGAGTCAGTGAATGCTGGGCTGGGCAGAGTGACAGGTGGACCACAACTTTCAGCAGCCCCTACAGGAGTAACGCTACATCAACATACTTTGTTATTTAATCTAGTAACAAAAACATGTAAGAGCAATATGATTTTTACCAAAACTTGAAGTATAACTAAAGACTTTAGTTTTGGATAGAGTGGAGAGGGATTAGAACACATATCAGTTTTTATTGCTGTCTGTGCCCTTATTAAGGAGATTCATCCTCTCTATTTGTCCTGTTTATCATTATCATTGAAAGTAAAAGAAGACCCCAAATTTTGGGTTGTCCCCAGAAGGAGTAATAGAGGGAAAATCTTTCAATGGGGATACTAGTTTTGTTGACCTGGGGGTCCCCAAGGAATTCCCTTAATTTGCAGGATTTTCTCTCATCTCCTGTTTGGCTATTGGACAGGAAGTGAAGGGAAATTTTCACAATGGGACACAGATGGAGAAAAAAATCTAACAGGGGTTATAACCCTCACTGCTCTATCCAAAATGAAAAGAAACATTTTGCCTATAGTTCTACTTTAAAGTGGATGTAAACCCACTCTCATCCTTTCTAAACTACTGCCATAGTGGTGATCTATAAGGATATAGATGCCTCCTGCATGTATCCTTACCTGTCAAATGTCAAATGTCTCCCCTCTGTCTGTTATGAGACCTGAAAAACTGCAGATTCTGTGGGTGGGTCTGTTGTCTGGAGCTCGGTGGGTGGAGTTGTGATGTCAGTAGACTCCCCGCCCACCTCTACACTCCCCTTTTTTCCTGTGTATTTCTTACACTGAATTCTGCTATGATCACTAACATCCAGTCAAAATCCAGAAGAGTAACCACATGACTTCAGAAAAGGAGTGGGGGTGGGAATTAAAAAATAATGCCTGTCTGAAGCTAGTGCATGAGATATGTAAATAACCTGTCATTCACAGCAAGGGGGCGGAACGGACTAAGGTTTTTCTCTGTAAGTCCGTTTTATTTCACTAAACAATAAAAGAGTATTGCTCAGAGCTGGATTAACTCTGTGTGGCAAGACTGGGCACAGATGATGGGAAATCTTTTACTGTACATTGTGACATAAAAAAAAAAAAAAAAATTCGGGTTTACATCCACTTTAAGCTACATACTACAATGACACAAAATTTACTACTTCTCTATTCATACTGTGATCCAAAAACAGATGCCACATACAATGTAGATACCTGAAAAAACACAATGACATATCTGGCGTGCCTGCTTGTTAAATTAAACAGAAACTTTTCCACCAAGAAAAAAAAGTGTAAGCTCTCTCCTGGTAACAAGGAACTATTTGCAGCACACGTGATTATCAAGGAGTCTCCATGAATGACAAAGAACTCAGACTCCACATAGTCGTTGAGTAAACTCACAAATCTATAGAAAAAAAAATGGAGAACTTGTTATAACACATTGTAACAAATCATTGAGCATTAAAGAATACATCTCCGAAATTTTTATACATTGACATATGCGTTCGGTTGATGTCAGAAGGGTGACTATGCCGCTAGCGATTTAGAAAATTTCCCTGCGGCAGGTTTAGTAAGAAGCTTTTTGGGTAAGCGACGTTCTGACGTCACCGCGCTCAGCTGTACCCGGAAGACACGGGAGGCTCGATCCTATATGCACATTGCATTTGAACTGTTGTAAGTGCATTTTTTATATACCTAATAAGTTATACCTTGTATTTTATGCTATGTGAGCTTCCCTCTCTTTCATGGCGCATCCTGTACCATTTGCTGTATGAGGCTTTAATCCAGTGATGCCGTCCATGGTGGACATTTAATCAACATACATGCTTACTTTGGTCTCCTGTGATAAGAGATCAATTCCAGCTGGTAAGAGGCAGCTTTTTTCTATCAACACATTCTGGGCTATTGCTTTTTCCTCATCACTTGGATATTGGTGTTATTTTTCTGGAGATCTCCCCACTTGGAGATTGAAATCTAATCATAATCATTTTTTGGACTTTCTGGAATCCGTTCACTTATACATTTTCCCTTTATGGACTTGATTGGTTCATCAATTTATTTCACATATATTCTCTGGTTCACTAATGAGAGTGTTTGATCACATATATATCTACACCCATGTTCATATTCACCTTGGTTTTCATTTTTATTTGCACAGGCATACATTTTTCATTTTTGGATGCATCTAACTTTTTTTGCACAGGCATTTATTTGTAATTTATGTATGCATTTAAATTTTTAGCGCAGCTTGTTTTTTCCTTTTTTTAGTAAGAAGCTGCCTGTTTGTTCCTAAAGAATCACTCCTTCTGTAGCTGAAGCAGTGAGGTGTCACTCCCATTGCTAGGGTTTGAGATTCAGCAGCATCTTGGCCAAAGCTATCTTGCTGCGTCTGGCTACAGAGGTAGTGATTCTATACGGACTGGCAGGCAGTCTCTTTAGCGATCCTGCCACTGGTGATTCGTCTCTAGTGGCAGAATCACCCATCTGACATCAGCCTTAAAGGAACACTAAAGGTTCGTTTTTTATTAGATCAATTGATTGCTGTAAGCTAGAGCATTTAAATATCACTTGTCTCGTTTTTCCTTTTGACCTCTAAAATACAGTAATCCAGGTTTGAAAATGCCATTTCCTGTCTCTCCTCTTCTTGCTTTCCACCAGCATCTGAGCCGTTTTGCATGGTGGAAAGCAGAATGTGCTCACCCCCTCCCTATGACTACAGCCCTGCGTGAAGATGCTTTCTTATCCCTCACAGGCATGGAGGCTAAGCCTAATGGGAACTGTAGTTCCCATTAAGCCGTGATGTAGCAAGAATGAATGCGCACCGCAAACCAGGAAGTCAGTGAGAATAATGATTCAGGAGTGCTGGAGGTGAATAAAAGAGCTCCATTTCAACAGGTATCAAACTAGTTATAATGCAAAACATTACTTTTTACTTTATCAGCTACTGTCAGACTTTAATTTAGACATCGTCCCCCGCCAGTCAATCAATATGGCTGAACACCCAGAACCTAGATGAAGCCTGTGAAAAAGATGCGAGTATCAGTAAGTACATGTGGCTGAAGAAATGGTCTGCAGAAGCCTGTGCACTTCACCCACAATTCACAGTAAAAATGCTTTGCTGTTTGCAATGCAAAAAAATCATAAATGCCCATTTTTTGTTGTTCATTGTTTTTTATTGAGTCAAAACACCATAGTACATGGCTCACAACATATTAACATGAAATATACGATGTGAACTTAGAGCATATGATACAGTTACAAATTGGCAACTTTAATTGCAATGCAGACTTTACACACAGGTCGAATTCGAGTCAATAAGGGCCACTTAAATAGATCAAGTAAGGAGTAGGGAGTCATCAAAATGAGGGTGAAGAAAGTGTTATACCCATGTTGACATAACTTTGCAAAATATTCAACCCTGTCTTGGAGAATTGCGACAAATGCCAATTTTTTTTCAATGTCTTGATGTGAAATATGTTTTTAATGGAAAGCCTGGCAAAAAAGCAGTTCAATCCAAATAAAAGCCTCATATAGCCTTTAATAAGGAGGGGTTTGGCTTAACCAAAGTCGTCTTATAGGCCCTTTAAAGCCTGCTGGCATTAATTCAAAGGCCATGCAGTGCATAATGGTTCAAAAACATTTCTATTTTCTCCGGGACCACACATTTTGCACAGGATTCACCTGAAACCCATCGTAGTGGTGAACTTGAACCTCATCCCTAATTGGTTTGATAAGCCAAGATATACTTACTTTGATCTTGACAGTTGTTGAGAGAGAAAACTGAATATGACATCCGAAAAGCAAATACGTTTCTTCATTCCTATGTGAATAATATAATTTTTTTAGAAATAGTACAAAGAAACAAAAAGTCAACCATTTAGAAGCAGCCAAATTGTGAGCAGAGAATACATAAATCAATACAAATATTTATTATACAGAACATGTAAAAAGTCCAGACCTTTACATTTAAATTCCCTCTGTTTGTGTGCCCTACCTTGCAATGCTCACATGTTGTAGCTGATCAATTTCCCTATGTCCATGTATTAATTCACCTAGCTTGTCCCTATTTGCTAATGGCACAGTCAACTTCTTGTTCTGGGTGACAGTCCATGCCCCAACATTTCCTCGGTGTTGCATCACAAATGTGGGAGTAGTAATGTTATACTGTAAAACTGTGCCGCCCCAATGGGGCATAGAATTTGTATCTATTGTTTCTCTGAACCATTTTTCTTTGGACGTTTATATTTAATTCTCATGCTGCCGTCCAGTGACCCTATGTGGTATGCATTTGTATTTTCTATGTTTCTTTCCCTGATGTATGACACACTTCCTTTGTATGTAATGCTCCACCCCTTCTTCCTGTGTTTGGTACTTCCTGTGTAATGGAGGCAGTTAACAGGCCACATGCAACAGGGCACATGTATTCTGCATAGTAAGCTACAGACGATATCATCTTTTGACCGCATAATACCACAATCTATTTAAGCTATCTGATAAGGATTGTCCTCAGTGATTATATCTGCTTATACAGGCCAGGCATAGAGGTCTCACAAGGGATCCATCGCTTCACAACAATCAGAGTCAGAATAAAAACACTGCACAACATTCTGTTAATTTCTCTGCCTGCTTGTGTCTGTGTCAGATACATATACTGTTAAAGTGTTACTAAACCCAGTAATATGAAAATAGCTCATCTGCACCCCCCTCCCCCCCACAGTGCCCACAGCTTATAAATCTTATTTTTACAATAAAATATTGCCACTATATACCTTTTTGGATGACCTGTATACCACGATCAGTGATAAAGTGATAAACTGCACAGTTTCTCCAGTGCTGAGAGCAGTGTCATCTTAAAGCGGAGGTTCACCCATAGATTGCACATTTTCCCCTTAGATGAATGCTCGTTTTGTCTAGGGGAATCGGCTAGTTGTTTTAAAATATGATCCGTACTTACGGTTTACGAGATGCATCCTCTCCGTCGGTTCCGGGTATGGGCTGCGGGACTGGGCGTTCCTATTTTGATTGACAGTCTTCCGAGAGGCTTCCGACGGTCGCATCCATCGCGTTACGATTTTCCTAAAGAAGCCAAACGTCGGTGCGCAGGCGCAGTATAGAGCCGCACCGACGTTTGGCTTCTTTCGGCTACGAGTGACGCGATGGATGCGACCGTCGGAAGCCTCTCGGAAGACTGTCAATCAAGAAGGAACGCCCGCTCCCGAAGACCCATACCCCGGAAGCGACGGAGAAGATGCATCTCGAAAACGGGTAAGTACGGATCATATTTTAAAACAAATAGCCGATTCCCCTAGACAAAACGAGCAGGAAGCTAAGGGGAAAAGAGAAAAAAAAAAACAAATTGGTTGAACTCCCGCTTTAAGAGCATTATAGGCCCCTGTGCACTGGGGCCCTGTCTACACAATCACGCACGAGAATTTACTGACAAAAATCATAAAATCTACTGGCAGAACCACATTTTTTACTGCCACTGCAAAAAAAGTACCTAAAATTATAGTTTTCAGTGCCAAACAATGCAAATGTCAGTATTTAAACTATAAACATATAGCTAGTGCTATTAGCAATGTGTTTAAGTTATACAAAAGTACAGCGTGCTGCAGGTCACTATCTCCCTAAAATGTCCGTCATTCTCAAATTCCAAAGTTGTGAGGTATGAAACTGCACAAATGCTCAAAAATATTATTGGTAAATATCTATGAAACGATCTTTACCTGAAGCCTCCTCCTTTTGTTTAGTAGTAGATTCAGAAGTATTTGTATTTTCAGATTCTGTACTTTGTAAACTTTGGGAACTTTCAGAAATGGTGTCATCTTCAGAAAAGTCATCACTCTCAGATGAGGCCTCACTTTCAGATGACCACGCATCTTCCTCCGAATCAGATCCTCTAGAAGCCATGACTTCTTAATACTAATCTAAGCCTGTAAAATAAAACATATACCGGTACTTCAAACCTATTTAAAAACTCTTTTCCATTTAAAGTGGAAATCAAAGCACCACAATAAAGACATACATTAGTTCAACAGGGAATCCCCACTAAATGCATAAAGACATCAAAAACAAATTGTTGTGCTTTAGGCTTCATTTCCATGGACGTTTTTACAGCCACTTTTTTTAGCCTTTTTTACAGCTTAAAAACGTCTGTCTAAAAACGCCGCGGTAGCGTTTTTGCGAGTTTTTTAACTTCTGGCGTTTTTACAGCTCTAACGCTGGAGCTTCAGAACGCACTGGTCCTGTTTTTTTTTTTGCAGCTTCAAAACGGCTCAGCCATCTACAGCTTAAAAACGTCATGGTGGGCATGAGGCTATAGACTAACATGGAGAGCTGTTTTTAAGCTGCAAAAAAAGCTCAGAAAAGTGGCTTTAAAAACGTCCAAAAATGTCCATGGAAATTAAGCCTTATATTTCAAAAGTTGTATGCTTTGCAAACTTTGGGTAGAAATATTAACCTTTTGCAATCACCAATCAGCAGCCCTTTAACTACTTCAATACTGGGCACTTTCACCCCCTTCCTGCCCAAGCCAATTTTCAGTTTTCAGAGCTGTCACACCTTGAATAACAATTGCGCGGTCATGCAATGCTGTACCCAAACAAACTTTGTACCATTTTTTTGAGAAAGATAGAGCTTTTTTTTGTGGTATTTAATCACCACCTGTTTTTTAGTTTTTTGCTAAACAAATGAATAAACATATATATTTTTTTGAAAAACAAATGTTTTCTCCTTCACTGATGGGCACTAATGTGGCTGCACTGACAGGCACTGATGAGGTGGCACTGATGGGCACTAATTAGGAGGCACTAATATGCAGCACTGATGGGCACTGATATGCAGCACTGATAGGCGGCACTGATAGGTGGTACTGATGGGCAGCCTTTATGGGCACTGATAGGCAGCAATGATGGGCACTGATAGGCAGCACTGATGGGCAGCCTTTATGGGCACTGATAGGCAGCAATGATGGGCAATAACAGGCAGCACTGATGGGCAATGATGGGCACTGATAGACGGCACTCATAGGCATCACTGATGAGGAGGCTCTGATAGGCATCACTGATTAGCAATGAAAGGCATTACTGATGAGCACCAATTGACATCACTGGTGGGCATCACAGGTGGGCATCGCTGATGGGGTTGCACTGATAATCACTGCACTGATTATCAGTGCAGATCCCCCTGTCAGGAGAACCACTTATCGGCTCTCTATGCATTAAGGTGAAAAACCTCCTGTGATGCATCACCCCCCTCAGTGCTGCCAATTGCTGCCCATCAACGCTACCAATCAGTGCAGTTAATGCTAGTCAGTTCTGCCAATCAGTGCCACCCATCAGTGCCAATCAGGGCCCATCAGTGCTGCCTATCAGTGCCCATCAGTGTCAATCAGTGCTCATCAGTCCTGCCCAGCAGTGCCCATCAGTGCTGCCAACTGAGGCATTCCCCTTCAAACAGTGACTCAGTATATATATATATATATATATATATATATACACATATACACACACGCATGTGTGTTTGAGCTTTGGTGTGTGCACCGTAATGTAATAGGCTACGCACGCCTATGATTTTTAAAGCTTAGAAGGCTGGAAGGATGTTGAGGCACTGCTTGAAAGGGGAGTAGCAAGGGGAGCAGAGCTGCTAAGAGAACAATTTCCCATTTTAACACTGAAAAAAAAAAAATCTCAAAGGGCATTCGAGAAGAATTGCTTGATGTGACTTGAACACCTGTGCAATGCATTGGAAATGCTCATGAATCCTAAAGGCACATTAATCTGCTTTAAAATTCAACGACTGTGTGAACTTAGCCATATTCTTGTTGCAATTATAAGTGAATGAACTTGATATGCACTGTGAATTAAAGCCAGATTCCACCCGCAAATTTTTTTTTTCTTAAAGTCAGCAGCTACTAACAGTGTAGCTGCTGACTTTTAATAAGGACACTTACCTGTCCTACTCGCCCGCGCTGATGCCCATCCTTCGATCGGTGCAGGTCCTGCGCCGCCATTTTCACTAAGGGAAACAGGCAGTGAAGCCTTACGGCTTCACTGCCCGTTTCCTACTGCGCATGCGCAGGTCTCAAGCTGACTTGTGAATGGGCGGCTGCTCTCTGGGAACACACACAGTTCCCAGAAAGCAGCGCGCCCCATTCACTAGAAGAAGATGAAGAAGAAGACCATGGCTACTGAGGAGGCAGATTACAGACTTCCGCATAGCAACAGGCATTTTCGGTGAGTATAATTTTTTATTTTTTTTTTCAATTTATTTTTTCATATTTTTTTTAGGATTTTTTGGCTAAAAAAAAATTGCTGGGTCGAGCTCCACTTCAGTATGCATTTTTGTTATTGTTTTATACATTGTAATGCTTATCGATATATATTTTGAGTTTTCTACTGGTATAAACAGATTTTTTTTAATGGATGGATGTTATGATTTATTGTTGGTAGAAAATAGCTACACATATGCTACAGTATAACTAAATTGTATATTACCCCAATATTTCATATTCCTGATATGTGTAGTCCTCCTGCGTTCCTTTTTCAAACTGAATATATATATATATATATATATATATATATATATTCAATTTGAATATATATATATATATATATATATATATATATATATATATATATATATATATATATATATATATATATACACACACACACACACACACACACACATACATAGACACACACACACACACACACACACACACACAAATGTTTTGCTTTGCATTTCTATTTGAAAGAAAATGGGTTGTTTGTTTTATAATGACAGGATTCACATATACTTTATAGTGGTTCTTCAGTCTCCTTAACCACTTCCCGCCCGGTCAATAGCGTATTGACGTCCGGGAAGTGGTTCTGTTATCTTGACTGGATGTATTTTTTTCAAAATTGTCGCTCTATTTTTATTTTTTTGCACAAAAAAATTTAAAATCACAGAGGTGATCAAATACCACCAAAAGAAAGCTCTATTTGTGGGAACAAAATTATAAAAAAAAATTGGTTACAGTGTTGCATGACCGCGCAATTGTCATTCAAATTGCGACAGCGCTGAAAGCTGAAAATTGGCTTGGCCAGGAAAGTGCGTAAGTGCCTGGTATTGAAGTGGTTAAAGAATCAGTAGCTACAACAAATTCTGTAGCTGCTGACTTTTAATAAAAAGGCACCTACATGTCCAGTGATCCAGCGCCATCCCGGGACGGTTCTTCGCCAGTCTTCTCCACCCCAGTGTCTGCATATTTACTGAGGAAACCCAGCTCCCCACTGCGCATATGCAAGTCGCATTGCATTTTGTGAATGGCCCCACAGCCTCCTGGGACCTGTGAGATGTCCCAGGAGGTTGCAGGCAGGAGAGGGAGAGAATTTTCATTGGAATCACCTAGGCAATTCCAGTGGAAGTTGTAGCAGATACCTGACGAAATTGGGTACCTGCTCCCCCACCCAAAAAAAGTTCTAAAGAAAATGCAAGGAGGGGGGGGGGGGGTTTGTAGAAAGCGGAACTTCCCTTTTAAAGTAAAGTTCCGCTTTAAATTGACTGGCATTTTATTTAACTGGAGAAAAAGTGTAGCTGCTGTGTAGATTTTAAAATTAGAATCATAAGGGAGGCGGAAATATTAAATTATTATTAAACAATAAAGTACTAATGCGCTGCCAACGTGTTCAACAATAGTTAATAATAATAAAGTGCTAAAGGTGCTAAAGTGAAAAGTGTAAACAGCAGCCAACGTCTGTAGTGTTGCCAACACCCATAAAATTGTGTAAAATATTGAAATAGCGCTAATTACTCTATAAATATGCGCTAAAAAGAATATACTAAAAATGCAACAAATCTACTGAATATAATAAATAGTGTAGCACAATATGTGTTCCAACAGGCGATCACAGTCCATGTGAATAAAGTGTATAATAAATAGCATATAAGTCCATGTGTAAAGTGCATGTGAAATAGTATCCACGGATGACTCTGCTCATCCAAAAAATCAGTCTTTAACACAACGGGACAGTTAAAAATATAAACAAGATGGGGGGAGAGGGATGAGTAAGGGAGTCCCAATCTGCAGATGTAAGTAGATAGCTACCCTTGATAAAGTCACGTGACAGTGACACATCGCTTGATAAAGTCACGTGACAGTGACACAACGTGACGGGAGGAGGAGCTTAGTGACTTCACCTCCGGTTACAGCCGTGACCGGAAGTCCCACGCATTTCTGACGCTGTATTACCTGTTTGTTGTTTTTTTTGCCATTTTATTGTCGTCTAATACTTTTTAAATAAATGGAATCATATATTTTTTTAATTATTACACCATGGAGATCTTCCTTCTTTCTCATTTCTAAAATGTGTGGAGCTGGAGTCTGGAAATCGTTGGGAAGACTGGAGAGATAACTGCAGTGGTCCTTTGTCTAGGATTCACCAAGGCAAAGAGGAATCACTGTCTGCTGGATACCCATTGCTTGATGCACGATTAGACCCATTGGGGTCCATCTATGAGGTGAGAGGCTGGTACTATCGGGGGGGGGGGGGACACAGGGATTGTTTCTGTGTTACCTACTTACATCTGCAGATTGGGACTCCGTTACCCATCCCTCTACCCATCTTGTTTATGTTTTCAACTGTCAATTGTGTTAACCACTTCATTACTGGGCACTTAAACCCCCTTCCTGACCACAACCAATTTTCAGCTTTCAGCCCTGATGCATTTTGAATGACAATTGCACGGTCATACAATGCTGTACCCAAAATATATTTTTATCATTTTTTTGCCACAAATAGAGATTTATTTTGGTGGTATTTGATCACCTCTGCGGTTTTTATTTTTTGCGCTATAAACAAAGAAAAGACAGAGGGCCAGATTCACGTAGAATTGCGGCCGTGTAACGTAACCCGTTTACGTTACACCGCTGCAAGTTTTCAGTGTAAGTGCCTGATCCATAAAGCACTTACCTGTAAACTTGCGGTGGTGTATCGTAAACACGTCCGGCGCAAGCCCGCCCAATTCAAATGGGGCGGGTACCATTTAAATTAGGCGCGCTCCCTCGCCGGACGTACTGCGCATGCTCAGTTATGAAATTCCCGCCGTGCTTTGCGTGATGTGACTTAATTTTTTAGAACGGCGACGTGCGTAGCGTCCATTCGTATTCCCGGGCGTCTTACGCGAAAACAAAAAAAAATTGAAATTCGACCCGGGAACGACGGCCATACTTTAACATGGCTCGACTAAAGTTAAGCCATGTTAAAGCAGGTGTAAATTTGCGACGGGAAAAAATTACTAGCGACGACGTAACGACGGGAAAAACCTTTGTGGATCGCTGTAAATCCTCATTTGCATAACCCGAGGCTGGAATAAGACACAAACTCCCCCCAGCGGCGGCCGAAGTATTGCATCCTAAGATCCGACAGTGTAAGTCCAATTACACCTGTCGGATCTTAGGGCTATCTATGCGGAACTGATTCTATGAATCAGCCGCATAGATAGGACAGGAGATACGACGGTGTATTAGGAGATACGTCGTCGTATCTCCTCTGTGAATCTGGCCCAGAAAATTTAGGAAAAAAACAAAATTTTTTACTTTTTGTTATAATAATATCCTTTTTTTTTTTTTTTTTTTTCTCGGTTTAGGCCAAAACATATTCTTCTACAAATTGTTGTTAAAAAAAAAAATCGCAATAAGCGTATATTGATTGGTTTGCGCAAAAGTTATAGCGCCTACAAAATAGGGGATAGATTTATGATTTTTTATTTTTTTTTACTAGTAATGGCAGCGATCTGTGATTTTTTTTGTCAGGCCGGCGATATTGCGACGAACATATCGGACACTTTTGACACAATTTTAGGACCATTCACATTTATACAGCGATCAGTGCTATAAAAATGCACTAATTACAGTATAAATGTGACTGGCAGGGAAGGGGTTAACACTAGGCGGTGAGGAAGGGGTTAAATGTATTTCCTGGGTGTGTTCTAACTGTGTGTGGAGGGGGGCTGACTGGGGGAGGTGACCGATGCTGTGTCCCTATGTACAAGGCACACAGCATCGGTCTCCTCTCTCACTGACAGGACGTGGAATTCCACGTCCCCGCTGTCACCGCCGTTCACGGGTACCTGGCGGACATCGCGGCTGCCAGGCACACGTGTTTACCCGCTGCGCGCCCCCAGCGGCGTGCGGGGAATGTAAATAACAAGACGTCCAGGGACGTCCACCCGGCACTTGAGAGCCGCGCTGTGGACGTCTTTCGTCTATAGCGCGGGTCTCAAGTGGTTAAAGACTGATTTTTTGAATCATCAGTCATCTGTGGATACTATTTCACATGTACCGGTACTTTACACATGGACTTATATGCTATTTATTATACACTTTATTCACATGGACTGTGATCGCCTGTTGGAACACTTGTTGTGCTACACTATTTATTATATTCAGTAGATTTGTTGCATTTTTAGTATATTCTTTTTAGCACAAATTTATAGTTATTAGCGGTACTTCAATATTTTACACAATTAAATTATCATTATTGTCGCAATTAATAATTTGGACCAAAAGCATGAAAATAGATGAGCTGTAGAAAGTGATTGGAAAGATTTTCTGAGAAACTTTTATGCACAAAATCAAAGGCATCAGGAGCCAAAAAAGCTAAAAAAACTGTCATTGTAGTTCATTAATACATAGAATTGCCAGCAGCACACAGCGGGGGAGATTCAGATAGAGATACGACGGTGTATCTCCTGATACGCCGTCGTATCTCTGAGATCCGACGGTCGGATCTATGCGACTGATTCATAGAATCAGGTTCCGCATAGATCTCCCTAAGATCCGACAGGTGTAAGTGACTTACACCGTCGGATCTTAGGCTGCAATCTCCCGCCGGCCGCTAGGTGGCGCTTCCATTTGTATACGCGACGAATATGCAAATGGGGAGATCCGCCGATTCAGAAACGAACGCCCGCCCGTCGCTTTTTTTTTTACGTCGTTTGCGTTCGGCTTTTTCCGGCGCATAGTTACCCCTGCTATATGCGGCGTATCCTATGTTAATTATGGCCGTCGTTCCCGCGCCGAGTTTTGAATTTTTACGTCGTTTGCGTAAGTCGGTCGCGAATACGGATGGACGTAATTTACGTTCACGACTAAACCAAATCCTAGCGACGTCATTGGGAGCAATGCACGCTGGGAAATTTAGCCGGCGGCGCATGCGCATTTAAATCGGTGCGGGGACGCGCCTGATTTAAATACTACACTCCCCCTAGCCGTGGAATTTGAATTCTGCCGGGGGATTTACGATCCGCCGGGGCAAGTTTCGGGGTAAGTGCTTTCTGAATACTGCACTAGCCTCTCAAATTTGCGCCGGCGGATCGTAAATCAGATAGATTAAGCGGATCTAAAGATCTGATAATCTATCTGAATCTAGCCCAGTATGAACTATGTTCTAGTACAGAGTAGTACGATTATGTTATAACACATCCCAATGCTGAATATTTAAAGAAGAACTCCACTAAGGGTTAAGAAAGCACAGTGGGAGGTAAGTACTGTATAACACAACAGTGTACACTGACTTGCAGGCATCCTTTGCTATAGCTATAAAAACTTAGATTACTTCTGGTGTTGGAGCTCTTTTGGTGTTAGCAATGGGGTTGATTTACTAAAGGTAAATAGTCTGTGCACTGCAAGTGCAGTTGCTCTAGATCTGATGGGGACATGCAAGGAAAATAAACAGCATTTTTTCTTGTACATGATTGGATGATAGAAATCAGCAGAGCTTCACCTCATTTCAGAGCTTCCCCTTAGATCTAGAGCAAATGCACTTGAAGTGCACTGTATATTTGCCTTTAGTATATCAACCTCCCTGTCTTTTTTCAACCACTGTGTACGCACACTAAAGCCTCGTACACACGATACAATTGTTGGCGAACTGAGCGTTCGATTTTTGTCTTAAGGGCGTCTGCCTGGATCTTGCCTTGCATACTAATGGTAAACAATTGTAATGCAACAAACACGAATGTAGTGACTTACTACGAAGAATTTCATCTCTTGAGCGCCACCCTTTGGGCCCTTCTAATTTCGTGTTTGGTGAGCATTGATTCCGAGCATGCGTGTTTGTACTTTCAACTTTTGTGTGATGGACTTGTTTACTGACCATCAGAAAATCTGACAACCAACCGTTGTCCGCCGAAAATTTACTAGCCTGTCATCCAACATTTGTTGGCAGAAAGTTGGATAAGAATTTTCGAAAAGGAGCGTAATAACGGTCAGATTTTAGGACAACAGTCTGTCAACAGACAATCCCCTGCCAACAATCGGATCATGTGTAGGAGGCTTAAAGATGGAAAAAAGCCCCTGCCAACAATCGGATCATGTGTAGGAGGCTTAAAGATGGGAAAAAGCCCCTGCCAACAATCGGATCATGTGTAGGAGGCTTAAAAATGGAAAAAAGCTAAACAAAAGCCTCTGAATAGAACTATGACTGCCCTATAATATTAGAAGTAAACAGAAACAAAAAAAATTATTTTGTTCCTAAAAATGATCAGCTTTGAGTAATAGAAATAAAATAAAAATGACCAGTGTCCGGTCCTTACTTTTTGTGCGCTGCGGCTTTCATGCAGGAAAGCAATATGTCATATAAATATACAGAACATCATATTTTTGGAAAAGGTACATGTGCTACTTTGGTGCGTTCGCAGCATGATTTTGGCACTATAGACTTCCATAGAAAAGTACCAAAAACACATATAAAATGAATGTACATGCGTTTTTAGTGCATTGTTGGCAGAGTTTTGTGTATAAAAATCCAATCTCCCTCTCATACTAAAACAAAACACATAAAGCACAAAAAACATGTCAAAGACACACTACAAAATCACACTGAAAATCAAATCAAGTCTCAGTAGTTTGAACTTGATCTAATGCTGGCCATAGACAGTGCAATTCTCTTTCCTGGAACCACGGGTTGCAGGAAAGATAATCGCTCGATTCCCCCACCAACGCAGTCAGTGTTGATGCGGGAATTCTTCCCGCAAAGCTATTGTGTTTTCTAGGTGGAGGTCGCAGGCAGCCACCCCAGCTGAAAGAACACACAGTGATTATTGCCAACGGATAAAGCTGCTAGCAATAATCACATGAAAAATCCAACAGGCTGGTTGATCGATTGATCAACTTGGGTACAAATTCATTCAGCCTTTCCATACATGATTTGAATCCTGGCTTGTCCCTGCTGAACCAGCTGAGATTCAAACCATCTATGCAGGGTCGATCCGCCCTCTAGGCTCACTATGCAAGCCGCTTAGGGCCCCCCAAATTACTAAAGGCCCCGCCTGGTGAGAAGTCATTTTCGGCCCCTCACCCCACTTCTCAACTCGCTGGCTGCATGGGAGAAGAGGTAAGAAGTCAGCACACCCGCTTCTTACTTTATGTAAGATGTCATTTCTGACAGCAGAACAAGAACACCCCCTCCCCCCGCTTCTCAACTTTAATCTTTAATGTGACACTACAAGCAGGTACAATAGATGACAGTGTCACACACTGAGCGGATCTTACAAGCACCAATATTTGCTCAATGTGATACCCCCCTCTCCTCTGTCAGTGCTTCCAATCTGTGCCACCAGTCAGTGCCAATCAGTGCCAGTGCCACTTGTCTGTGCCAATCAGTGCCATCTGTCAGTACCAGTGCTGCTTGTCAGTGCCACCAATCAGTGCCAGTACCACTTGTCAGTGCAAATCAGTGCCACCAGTCAGTGCCAATCGGTGCCGCCAATCAGTGCCGCCAATTAGTGCCACATGTCAGTGCCGCTTGTCAGTGCCACCAGTCAGTGGCAAACAGTGCCACCAGTCAGTGCAAATCAGTGCCACTTGTCAGTGCCAATCAGTGCTGTCAATCAGTGGTGCCTATCAGTGCCAATCATTGCTGTCAATCAGTGCAAGAGTGCAGGGATGGGGAGATGAACTCAGCAGACAGGAACATTGGCCGGCCCGGTGGGGCACAACTGAAATCTGTTGATGTTTATTAATGCCACATGCCGATCTTTAGTATAATAGGTAATCACCACACTACTATTTACAATAATCTATTGGAGGTAAAATAAAAAAGTGTCAGTAAAAGGCCTGCCACTAAGCACTGTTATATGTTCCCACACCACAAAAAAAAAGTGCATCACTAACCTACTAAACAATAACTTGGTGGAACCCTCTAATGTATGAAAATGTCAATAAACTTCAATATTACCACCACAATACCGGTCTCTATGATATGTAACAACACATATAATACACATCACACTGAAAATAAGACATACTGTATAAGGCCCCTTTCACACGGGCGGACCGTTAAGGTTCACATGTCAGTTTTTTTGGCGGACCTAAACGGGAGCTCCATACAACTCTATGGAGCGTCGGATGTCAGCGGTGACTAGGATGTCATTAAAGTTCATGGGCCAGATCCACAAAAACGTATATTTAGGCATCTCATATGCGCTACGCCACCGTAAATCAGAGTGGCTCGTAGGGTATCCACAAAGAACTTGCTCCCATATGCGGGCCGGCGGAACGTAAATCTGCCAGCATAAGCCCCGCGTAATTCAAAGTAGGCTTGGAGTGGGCGTGTTATATGTTAATCTAGTATGACCCCACGTAATTGACGCTTTTTACGAACGGCGCATGCACCGTCCGTGGACGTATCCGCGAAATCACGTCGCAAATAGTCAATGCTTTCGACGTGAACTAAACTTATGCAAAGCCCTATTCGCGAACGATTTACGCAAACAACGTAAACGACGACGCTGTCCCGACGTCCATACTTAACATTGCGTACGCCTCATAGAGCCAGGGGTAACGTTACGCCAAAAAAAGCCTTACGTAAACGACGGAAAAAAATTGCGCCGGGCGAACGTACGTTTGAGAATCGGCGTATCTAGCTAATTTGCATACTCTACGTAGAAATTAACTGAAGCGCAACCTAGCGGCAAGCGTAAATATGCACCTAAGATCCAACGGTGTACTAAGACGTACGTCGTTAGGATCTAGACCACATTCAGGCGTATCTTGTTTTGTGGATACAAAACAAGATACGACGGCGCATCGAAGAAGTTACGCGGCGTATCAATAGATATGCCAACGTAACTCTTTGGCCCCATGTGTGTAAAGGTAGGTGTCCCAATACTTTTGACAATATAGTGTGTGGGTGTATATATACATATATACACACACACAAAGGTGTGTTTGAGCTTTAGGTGCACACCCTAATGCAATAGGCTGCGCACACCTATGACTGCAGCATTAGGCAGGTGTTGACGCTTTGCAACTGCCTCCATTCACTTCTATTGAAACGCACCAAAACAGCACCTTAAACACACTGTAAATGCACCATGGCGTTTCCTGTGAATTTATAGTGCGGTTGCAAAGCATCTAAAGTGATAATTTCCTTTTGCTTTAAAATTTAACGCAGGTGTGCGTTAGCCCTAACGTTGTACATTTATGACAAGTCCATTATTTTATAGAAGGTGTGTTCTACTAACCTGTTTCCAAAACAGAGGCAGGTATACAAGCAGCTGATGGCATGTGATGAAGAAGACGTCCACTTGCTGAATGGTAAAGCTGTCATGCAGCTTGCAGTGCTATGTGTTCTCTATGAAGAGGCGGGATCTCTGAGCTTAGTTTCGTTTCTGTTCCTGAAACTACGGAGAAAAAACACTAAGGAAAGCGTATCTATGCTGAGGCATAACCAAGTCCTAAGGGCACATTTCTACTCATTCACCAGGATAAAAAAACAAATGCAATATTTAATAAAGGCTTTATGTGAGATCTTATTGAATTTTTATGTTTTTAAAGTGACATTAAACTAGCAAATATTTATTCATATATACATAGTTACATAGTAGGCAAGGTTGAAAAAAAGACACAAGTCCACCAAGTCCAACCTATGTGTGTGATTTTCTATCAGTACAGTGGAACCTTGGTTTGAGAGTAATGCGGTGTGATGTAATCAGGGACACTGGGATTGGTGTGATGTAATCAGGGACACTGGGATTAGTGTCATGTAATCAGGGACACTGGGATTGGTGTGATGTAATCAGGGACACTGGGATTGGTGTCATGTAATCAGGGACACTGGGATTGGTGTCATGTAATCAGGGACACTGGGATTGGTGTCATGTAATCAGGGACACTGGGATTGGTGTCATGTAATCAGGGACACTGGGACTGGTGTGATGTAATCAGGGACACTGGGATTAGTGTCATGTAATCAGGGACACTGGGACTGGTGTCATGTAATCAGGGACACTGGGATTGGTGTGATGTAATCAGGGACACTGGGATTAGTGTCATGTAATCAGGGACACTGGGATTGGTGTCATGTAATCAGGGACACTGGGATTGGTGTCATGTAATCAGGGACACAGGGATTGGTGTCATGTAATCAGGGACACAGGGATTGGTGTCATGTAATCAGGGACACAGGGATTGGTGTGATGTATTTAGGGACACTGGGATTGGTGTCATGTAGTCAGGGACACTGGGACTGGTGTGATGTATTTAGGGACACTGAGATTGGTGTTATGTAATCAGGGACACTGGGACTGGTGTCATGTAATCAGGGACACTGGGATTGGTGTCATGTAATCAGGGACACAGGGATTGGTGTCATGTAATCAGGGACACAGGGATTGGTGTCATGTAATCAGGGACACTGGGATTGGTGTGATGTAATCAGGGACACTGGGACTGGTATGATGTAATCAGGGACACTGGGATTGGTGTCATGTAATCAGGGACACTGTGATTAGTGTCATGTAATCAGGCACACTGGGATTGGTGTCATGTAATCAGGGACACCGGGATTGGTGTGATGTAATCAGGGCCACTGGGACTGGTGTCATGTAATCAGGGACACTGGAACTGGTGTGATGTAATCAGAGACACTGGAACTGGTGTGATGTAATCAGGGACACTGGGATTGGTGTGATGTAATCAGGGACACTGGGACTGGTATGATGTAATCAGGGACACTGGGATTGGTGTCATGTAATCAGGGACACAGGGATTGGTGTCATGTAATCAGGGACACTGGGACTGGTGTGATGTAATCAGGGACACTGGGATTGGTGTCATGTAATCAGGGACACTGTGATTAGTGTCATGTAATCAGGCACACTGGGATTGGTGTCATGTAATCAGGGACACCGGGATTGGTGTCATGTAATCAGGGACACTGGGATTGGTGTGATGTAATCAGAGACACTGGAACTGGTGTGATGTAATCAGGGACACAGGGATTGGTGTCATGTAATCAGGGACACTGGGATTGGTGTCATGTAATCAGGGACACTGGGATTGGTGTCATGTAATCAGGGACACTGGGATTGGTGTCATGTAATCAGGGACACTGGGATTGGTGTCATGTAATCAGGGACACTGGGATTGGTGTCATGTAATCAGGGACACTGGGATTGGTGTCATGTAATCAGGGACACTGGGATTGGTGTCATGTAATCAGGGACACTGGGATTGGTGTCATGTAATCAGGGACACTGGGATTGGTGTCATGTAATCAGGGACACTGGGATTGGTGTCATGTAATCAGGGACACAGGGATTGGTGTCATGTAATCAGGGACACTGGGATTGGTGTCATGTAATCAGGGACACTGGGATTGGTGTCATGTAATCAGGGACACTGGGATTGGTGTCATGTAATCAGGGACACTGGGATTGGTGTGATGTAATCAGGGACACTGGGACTGGTGTGATGTAATCAGGGACACTGGGACTGGTGTGATGTAATCAGGGACACCGGGATTGGTGTGATGTAATCAGGGACACTGGGACTGGTGTGATGTAATCAGGGACACTGGAACTGGTGTGATGTAATCAGAGACACTGGAACTGGTGTGATGTAATCAGGGACACTGGAACTGGTGTGATGTAATCAGAGACACTGGAACTGGTGTGATGTAATCAGGGACACCGGGATTGGTGTGATGTAATCAGGGACACTGGGACTGGTGTGATGTAATCAGAGACACTGGAACTGGTGTGATGTAATCAGGGACACTGGGACTGGTGTGATGTAATCAGAGACACTGGAACTGGTGTGATGTAATCAGGGACACTGGGACTGGTGTGATGTAATCAGAGACACTGGAACTGGTGTGATGTAATCAGGGACACTGGGACTGGTGTGATGTAATCAGAGACACTGGAACTGGTGTGATGTAATCAGGGACACTGGGATTGGTGTGATGTAATCAGGGACACTGGGATTGGTGTCATGTAATCAGGGACACAGGGATTGGTGTCATGTAATCAGGGACACTGGGATTGGTGTCATGTAATCAGGGACACTGGGATTGGTGTCATGTAATCAGGGACACTGGGATTGGTGTGATGTAATCAGGGACACTGGGATTGGTGTCATGTAATCAGGGACACCGGGATTGGTGTGATGTAATCAGGGACACTGGGACTGGTGTGATGTAATCAGAGACACTGGAACTGGTGTGATGTAATCAGGGACACTGGGACTGGTGTGATGTAATCAGAGACACTGGAACTGGTGTGATGTAATCAGGGACACTGGGACTGGTGTGATGTAATCAGAGACACTGGAACTGGTGTGATGTAATCAGGGACACTGGGACTGGTGTGATGTAATCAGAGACACTGGAACTGGTGTGATGTAATCAGGGACACTGGGATTGGTGTGATGTAATCAGGGACACTGGGATTGGTGTCATGTAATCAGGGACACAGGGATTGGTGTCATGTAATCAGGGACACTGGGATTGGTGTCATGTAATCAGGGACACTGGGATTGGTGTCATGTAATCAGGGACACTGGGATTGGTGTCATGTAATCAGGGACACTGGGATTGGTGTCATGTAATCAGGGACACTGGGATTGGTGTCATGTAATCAGGGACACTGGGATTGTTGTCATGTAATCAGGGACACAGGGATTGGTGTCATGTAATCAGGGACACTGGGATTGGTGTCATGTAATCAGGGACACTGGGATTGGTGTCATGTAATCAGGGACACTGGGATTGGTGTCATGTAATCAGGGACACTGGGATTGGTGTCATGTAATCAGGGACACAGGGATTGGTGTCATGTAATCAGGGACACAGGGATTGGTGTCATGTAATCAGAGACACTGGAACTGGTGTCATGTAATCAGGGACACTGGGACTGGTGTGATGTAATCAGGGACACTGGGATTGGTGTCATGTAATCAGGGACACTGGAATTGGTGTCATGTAATCAGGGACACAGAGATTGGTGTGATGTAATCAGGGACACAGAGATTGGTGTGATGTAATCAGGGACACTGGGACTGGTGTGATGTAATCAGGGACACTGGGACTGGTGTGATGTAATCAGGGACACCGGGATTGGTGTGATGTAATCAGGGACACTGGGACTGGTGTGATGTAATCAGAGACACTGGAACTGGTGTGATGTAATCAGGGACACTGGAACTGGTGTGATGTAATCAGAGACACTGGGACTGGTGTGATGTAATCAGAGACACTGGAACTGGTGTGATGTAATCAGGGACACTGGGACTGGTGTGATGTAATCAGAGACACTGGAACTGGTGTGATGTAATCAGGGACACTGGGACTGGTGTGATGTAATCAGAGACACTGGAACTGGTGTGATGTAATCAGGGACACTGGGACTGGTGTGATGTAATCAGGGACACTGGGATTGGTGTCATGTAATCAGGGACACTGGAACTGGTGTGATGTAATCAGGGACACTGGGACTGGTGTGATGTAATCAGGGACACTGGGATTGGTGTGATGTAATCAGGGACACTGGGATTGGTGTGATGTAATCAGGGACACTGGAACTGGTGTGATGTAATCAGGGACACTGGGACTGGTGTGATGTAATCAGGGACACTGGGATTGGTGTGATGTAATCAGGGACACTGGGATTGGTGTCATGTAATCAGGGACACTGGGATTGGTGTGATGTAATCAGGGACACTGGGATTGGTGTCATGTAATCAGAGACACTGCAACAGGTGTGGTGGTGATCAGCAGTGCCGGGACAAGGTCAGACCCAATGCAGCTCCCAGCATGGGGTCTGGTGCGTCCCTGTTCACCTGTTCATGTGCGATTCAGGTCTGAATTTTAGCCTGAATTCGCACCTGAACCTGAACAGCACCCAAAGACACACAGGACCCTTTTGAGATGCGGACCGCTGTCCCCCAGGACTTGTGTGAACTGGCTCTATTGCGCACACTCGCATATCATGCAAATTTGATGCAGGAAACGTGCATCCGATTTGCACATATGTGAACCCGGCCTTAGGAGAGGGGACACTGTGCAGCAGCAGTAAGGGTGTGGAGCAAATTTGCTGAAGCTATGAGAATTGGTGGTGATAGGTTGAGGGACTACACACACACACACACACACACACACTCCCCCTATCTACCACAAACAGTACAGGGTATAGAAATTGTCAGGCACTTCATCTCCTCTTCCTACCTGTGATAGGTACTGAGGGTGGTTTCTGCAGGTGGTGTGGTGGCTGGGGGATGAGTTGTGACAGCAGAAATGGGAGAGGAAATGGGGCTGTAAGGCAGAGTGGTAAGAGGGGGGCATGAGGCCTAGTGGTGTCAGCAGGAAAGGGGGTGTTTGCAGGAGGGCTTGGTGGTAAAAGGGATAGGAGGGGGTTTGGGCAGGTGTAGTAGTGGGTTGATTGATGGCACAGTGGGTTGAGTGTAAGGGCAGAAATGAAAGCTAATTTTGCTATTAACCACTAGAGTACCGGGCCATCGTCAAATGACGGCTCCACGGTGACTCTGAATATTCAACAGGTCGTCAATTGACGTCCAGTATTCCTGCGGCCACTGGGGGGCGCGCGAGCGCGCGCCCGGCGCATCCCCGGGATGCCGATGCGCATGCCTGGCGGTCGCGATGTCCGCCAGGTACCCGCGATCGGTAACGACAGAGCAGGACGTGGAGCTCTGTGTGTAAACACAGAGCTCCACGTCCTGTCAGGGGAGAGAGGAGACCGATCTGTGTCCCTTGTACATAGGGACATAGATCGGTCACCTCCCCCAGTCACCCCTCTTCCCCCACAGTTAGAACACAATACAGGTATACATATTAACCCCTCCCTCACCCCCTAGTGTTAACCCCTTGAATGCCAGTCACATTTATACAGTAATTAGTGCATATTTATCGCATTAATCGCTGTATAAATGTGAATGGCGCCAAAAACGTGTCAAAAGTGTCTGATGTGTTCGCCGCAATGTCACGGTGACAGTAAAAAAATCGCGAATCGCCGCCAATACTAGTAAAAAAATTAATAAAATAAAAATGCCATAAATCTATCAGCTATTTTGTAAACGCTATAACTTTTGCGCAAACCAATCGATATATGATCATTGCGATTTTTTTTACCAAAAATATGTAGAAGAATACGTATCGGCCTAAACTGAGGGGAAAAAAAGTTTTTTAGAAAAAAATTGTGATATTTATTAAATAAAAAAGTAAAAAATAGTGTTTTTTTTTTAAATTGTCACTCTTCTTTTGTTTATAGCGCAAAAAATAAAAACTGCAGAGGTGATCAAATACCACCAAAAGAAAGCTCTATTTGTGGGAACAAAATGCTAAAAAAATTGTTTGGGTACAGTGTAGCACGACCGCGCAATTGTCATTCAAAGTGCGACAGTGCTGAAAGCTGAAAATTGGCTTGGGCAGGAAGGGGCGTAAGTGCCTGGTATGGAAGTGGTTAATAACACATCTCATATCTTGTAGGATTAGGATTAACTGATAGAACGAGATAGGTTCATGGAGGTAGACCATTTTGGTTAATTAGGCTTGCTTTACAATGCCTTCAAAAATCAAAAAGAGCTCACATATAGTTTTTTTTTTTTTTTTTTTTAATAATGCATTAAAACGGTTGTATGCCGAAAAAAATAAAAAAAACTGTAAGGCAAAGGCTTATTATGAAATACTTACCTTAGAACGAAGCGCCGGCATCACCTCTCGGTCATCGCTGAGCGAGCTCACATGTTCCCTCAGCGTCTTTTCCGGGTTCGCAGCTGTGAGTGGCCGGAACCGCGATGAGTCCTCTTTCCAGCAAGGAGCTCGGATTTTCGTCCACCGGACCTTCAGAACGCATACGCCGCTGACGTCAGTGGCTGCATGAAAGGTGAATATCTCCTAAACTGTACAGGTTTAGGAGATATTCATTTTATCCACAGGTAAGCCTTATTATAGAAATGAAAATAAAAAATTAAGCACTACCTCCCTACAGAATTAATGAATTAAATAATGAAAAAAACAAAGTGAAAATAGTGACCCCTAGTGGGAGTGTAACATATAACACATATAATGTTGCATGAAACACATTTGTGTGAATAGTATGTGCAACCACTGACCTCTAGTGGAAATAATAAATCTAACACATAGATGCATATATCAAATAAAGTCCAGGGCCCGGATTCAGATAGCCTTTACGCCGGCGTATCTATTGATACGCCACGTAAGTGCTACGAAGCGCCGGCGTATCTTCTTTCTGTATTCAGAAAGCAAGATACGCCAGAATTTTACTAAGATACGGCCAGCGTAAGGCTCTTACACCGTTGTATCTTAGGCTGCATATTTACGCTGGCCGCTAGGTGGCGCTTCCGTATATTTTCGCGAGGAATATGCAAATTAGGTAGTTACGCCGATTCAGAAACATACGACCGCCTGGCGCATTTTAACGTCGTTTACGTTAGGCTTTTTCCGGCGTAAAGTTACCCCTGCTATATGAGGGGTATCCTATGTTAAGTATGGACGTCGTTCCCGCGTCGAATTTTGAAAATGTAACGTCGTTTGCGTAAGTCATTCGCGAATAGGGCTGTACGTAAGTTACGTCCACGTCAAAAGCAGACGATTTGCGGCGCAATTTCGAGCATGCGCACTGGGATTTTTTCATACGCCGTTCTTAAAATACGTCAAATACATGGGGTCACAGTGAATTTGAAAAAAACACGCCCACGTCAAACACATTTGAATTAGGCGGCTTACGCCGGACGACACGCGTTACGCCGCCGTAACAAAGGGAATAAGTTCTTTCTGAATACGGAACTTGCTAATTTACGGCGGCGTAACGTATCTGAGATACATTACGCCCCGCGGATAGATACACCATTGTATCTGAATCCGGGCCCATATATCCAGTGATATCTTCTGTAAACGAATGCTGTCCACACACAATCCAGCGGTGAATAAAGGCAAATGAGTGAAAAACACCAAGTGGACCCTCCACCAGTCACACTATGCGCTCACCTCCCAGAATTGCCCCCAATTCGGCCTTTTTTGTCTTTTAAGCTCCCAACAGTGGGCTCCTGCAAGCGTGGTCTCTCTTCCCTCTTTATGTTGAGAGACCACGCTTGCAGGAGCCCACTGTTGTGAGCTTAAAAGACAATAAAAGGCCTAATTGGGGGCCATTCTGGGAGGTGAGCGCATAGTGTGACTGGTGGAGGGTCCACTTGGTGTTTTTCACTCATTTGCCTTTATTCCTAGCTAAATTGTGTGTGGACAGCATTCGTTTACGGAAGATATCACTGGGTAGTACTGTAAATGGACTTTTGATATAGGCATCTATGTGTTATATTTATTATTTTCACTAGAGATCGCTGGTTGCATACTATTCACACAAATGTGTTTCATGCAACATTACATGTGCTATATGTTACACTCCCACTAGGGGTCACTATTTTCACTTTGTTATTTCATTACAGCAGGACTTTTTTTCAGGGGGAACTCAGTTCCACCACCTTTGGCTCAGACCCTTTGGTGCCTGCTCACCACAATCACTTGTAAACACAGAAGTCTGGTTTCTGTGTTTACAAGTGACAGCTCTGCACTCTGTGTGTAACCTCCTGAACTCTGCAATCTGTATGTAATGCAATCCTGGTATTTAATGCCCCTTTAAGACCCTTCTACTGTTTGTGAAATCTGAACGGGGTCGTGGTTGAGTTCCTGCACCTATTTTCTGAGAAAAAAAGCTCTGCATTACAGTAAAACCTTGGATTTATAATGCGAGCATAATTTGTTCCGGAAACATGCTTGTAATCACAGGTGTGTGCAGCCTGTTGCATTAGGGTGTGCACCTGAAAGCTCAAAAACACGGTACTGATCTCTTACTGTGTTCTTTCAGAAAGGGAAGGGGCCGGTAAATGACATTACCCCTTCCCCCACTCATCCTGAAATATCATCTATGTGTGCCCACTGCAGTAGCCAATGGGAGAGGAGGGAAGCCAGCCATGCTGTGGGAGGGGACACCGGGCAGCAGGGGGGATCTGCACTGCATTGAGTGATTAGGGTGTGCCTGGGCACACCTGGCACACCCTGTGCACACGGGCACACCTGGCACACCCTGTGCACACACCTATGCTTGTAATGCAAGGCACTTGTATATCACAGCGAATTTCCCCATAGGAAATAAAGGAAACTCAAATGATTTGTTCCACAATCATTTATTCATATGTCCTTCAGTTTATAGTCCATATAAAAAGATTACAGCAGTGTGACCAGGTTGTGTAACCATAAAATGTCCATCCACAAATGGAAGCCTCCACGAGGGGGTTAGAAGCAAAATCCAGAAGGAACTACAGAGTATAAAAGAGAAGAGAGGCGCCTCTAAGTGTAGCAATAAGTTGCTAAATGTTGTACCTTCATTAAATGTAATCATATTGCTACACTTAGAGGCACTTCTCTTCTCATTTTATACTCCGGTGTGACATGACGCTACTCTTATATCAAGACGTCGCTTGTATATCAAGTCAAAAATTATAAAAAAATGTTGCTTGTTTTGAAAAACGCTCTCAAACCAAGTTACTCTCAAACCAAGGTTTTACTGTATTTCATTTTATTAATTTTGTAGGGAGGTAGTGCTTCATTTTTATTTTCATTTCACTTTGGTCTGCTAATAACAGTTGGCGTTAGCGCAGTATTTTTTCAGGTCTTATTATAGGCTTACCTGTAGGTATAAATGTGAAAGTGGGGTATACAATCGCTAGAAGTTTTAGTTTGGTTAATCATGATACGTTTCCTTGATTAAGCAATAGAATGTGCCCCCAGGACTTGGTTGTATTTAAGAATAAAAAGAGACAAAACTGCCTCTGTGGGTTCAGGAACAGAAACGAAACTCAGCTCACATAACACACCTCTTATCCACACATATTAGTGTAAATGCTGAGAATCATGGGCTTTACATAACAATACTATACATAACATGTAACCTTGCACAGAGACCAATTTGGACATTTTCACTTAGGGGTGTACTCACTTTTGTTGCCAGAGGTTTAGACATTAATGGCTGTGTGTTGAGTTATTTTGAGGGGCAGCAAATTTACACTGTTATACACGGTGTACACTCACTACTTTACATTGTAGCAAAGTGTAATTTCTTCAGTGTTGTCACATGAAAAGATAGAAGAAAAGATTTACAAAAATGTGAGGGGTGTACTCACTTTTGTGAGATACTGTCTGGGGCTGCATGAGTGCTGCTGACACTGGGGAGCTACAGTTCATTGAGGGAACCATGAATTTCAACATGTACTGTGACATACTGAAGCAGAGCGTGATCCCCTCAGAGACTGGTCCGCAGGGCAGTATTCCAACATGATAACGACCCCAAACACACCTCCAAGATGACCACTGCCTTGCTAAATAAGCTGAGGGTAAAGGTGATGGACTGGCCAAGCATGTCTCCAGACCTAAACCCTATTGAGCATCTGTGGGGCATGCTCAAATAGAAGGTGGAGGAGCACTGGGATGCTCCGTGTGCTGCTGATTCTTCTCCCCCCGGGTCTTATGCAGCTGACAACACAGGCAATGTGATCACTTAACCACTTCCGGACCGCCGCATGTACATATACGTCGGCAGAATGGCACGGACAGGCACATGTACGTACCTGTACGTGCTCTGCTTGACGTGGGTCGGGGGTCTGATCGGGACCCCCCCCCCGGTACATGCGGCAGTTCCCGTGGCTTCAGGCGCCCTCCGGGACGAGGGCGCGGAGCTGAAGAACGGGGAGAGCCGTGTGTAAACACGGCTTTCCCGTGCTTCACTGTGGCGGCTGCATCGATCGAGTGATCCCTTTTATAGGGAGACTCGATCGATGATGTCAGACCTACAGCCACACCCCCCTACAGTTGTAAACACACACTAGGTGAACCCTAACTCCTACAGCGCCCCCTGTGTTTAACTCCCAAACTGCAACTGTCATTTTCACAATAAAGAATGCAATTTAAATGCATTTTTTGCTGTGAAAATGACAATGGTCCCAAAAATGTGTCAAAATTGTCCGAAGAGTCCGCCATAATGTCGCAGTCACGAAAAAAATGCTGATCGCCGCCATTAGTAGTAAAAAAATAAATAAATAAAACTATCCCCTATTTTGTAAACGCTATAAATTTTGCGCAAACCAATCGATAAATGCTTTTGCAAATTTTTTTACCAAAAATAGGTAGAAGAATACGTATCGGCCTAAACTGAGGAAAAAAAAATGTTATATATATTTTTGGGCGATATTTATTATAGCAAAAAGTAAAAAATATTGAATTTTTTTCAAAATTGTCGCTCTATTTTTGTTTATAGCGCAAAAAATAAAAACCGCAGAGGTGATCAAATACCACCAAAAGAAAGCTCTATTTGTGGGGAAAAAAGGACGCCAATTTTGTTTGGGAGCCACGTCGCACGACCGCGCAATTGTCTGTTAAAGCGACGCAGTGCCGAATTGTAAAAACCCCTTGGGACATTTAGCAGCATATTGGTCCGGTCCTTAAGTGGTTAAAAAAAAATATTAAATTAAGGAGCCAAAGACCACAATGAGAGAAGTCAATGACTGAGAGCCCGTGGGGACCATTCAAGTAAGTGAGCACTGTGACCAGACTGCCTTCTCCCCTTCCTTCTCTCCCCCTCCCTCTCCCCCCTCCTCCTCTCTCGTCCCTCCTCTCTCCTCTTTTTTTTCCCCGCTTTCCTTCTCTCCCCCTCCCCCCCCATCCTTCTCTCTCCCCCAGTCTTCTCCTCCCTCCCCCTCCTTCTCCCCCCTCTTTCTCCCCCTTCCTTCTCTCCCCTCTTCCTTCTCTCCTCCTCCCCCCCCTTCCTTCTTCCCCCACTTTCTTCTTCCTCCCCCCCATCCTTCTTCCTCCCCCCCTCTTTCTCCCTCTTCTTTCTCTCCCCTCTTCCTTCTCTCCCCCTCCTCCCCCCGCCTTCTCTCCCTCCTTTCTTCTCCCCCTTCCAGACACGCTGAATCTGGTGGCAGGGGGCGGGTGGCAAGTGACACGCTGAATTTGGTGGCAGGTGACTATGGCAAGTAACACACTGAATCTGGTGACAGTGGCAAGTGACACGCTGAATTTTGTGGCAGGTGACAGTGGCAAGTGACACACTGAATCTGGTGTCAGGAGACGGGTGGCAAGTGACACGCTGAATCTGGTGACAGGTGACGGTGGCAAGTGACACACTGAATTTGGTGGCAAGTGACACGCTAAATCTGGTGGCATGGGACGGGTGGCAATTGACATGCTGAATCTGGTGATGGTGGCAAGTGACACACTGAATTTGGTGGCAAGTGACACGCTGAATTTGGTGACAGGTGGCAAGTGGCACGCTGAATTTGGTGGCAGGTGACGGTGGCAAGTGACACGCTGAATTTGGTGGCAGGGGATGGGTGGCAATTGACATGCTGAATTTGTTGACAGGTGATGTTGGCAAGTGACACACTGAATTTGGTGGCAAGTGACACGCTGAATCTGGTGTCAATTGACATGCTGAATTTGTTGACTGGTGATGGTGGCAAGTGACACACTGAATTTGGTGGCAAGTGACACGCTAAATCTGGTGACAGGGGACGGTGGCAAGTGACACGCTAAATCTGGTGACAGGGGACGGTGGCAAGTGACACGCTGTAAAGTAGAAATATTGTACTTCTGCTGCATAGTTAGCCTAGTGGTAGCAGAGGCTCTTTACCAAGATCAGTGTAGCGGTGTGTCAGACTAACACGGCGCACCACCGATCGTCGCACTGCACGCCCCCACGGGCGCATGCTGGCAGTTATCCTTCTGGACGTTGTATGACACCCAGTCAAGAAGTGGTTAAAGTACAACTAAAGGCAAAACTTTTTTTTTTTGTTTTGTATAGGGTGGAGAGGGATTAGACCCCTGTCAGTTTTTATTGTTGTGTGTGCCCCCGTTTAGGAGATTCTCCCTCTGTATTTTTGCTGTTTACTTTTTATAATTGAAAGTAAAAGAAAATCCCAAATGCTGGGCTGTTCCCGGAATAGTAATTGAGGTGCAATCTTCCAATGGGGACACTGGTTCTGGTGACCTGGGGGTCCCCAAGGAATTCCCTTAATTTTCAGGGATTTCCTCTCATTTCCTGTCTAGCTATGGGACAGGAAATGAAGGGAAACCTCTGTAATGGGACACCGATGGCGAAAACAAAATCTGACAGGGGTTAGAACCCTATCTTGCTCTATCCAAAAATGATAACAAAAAAGTTTTGCCTATAGTTCTATTTTAAGTTCCACTTCAAATGTTGACCATAGAGAAACAAAAACCCCGATCACAATGCATGTATCTATTTAGGGAGTTGGGAGTTCCTCATATGTATATTAGGTGATATCCTGACACTGTGCTGTCTATGCCTCCTCTGATGTATTAGGGGCTTGTAGTTGTGGCACAGCTATCTGGGTCACAGCTTGCCCAGACTTCTATCTTTAATAAGGAGAGGTGAGTGCAGTTCACAGACTAGACTGTGTCATTTCACCACATGAGGAGGTCAGAGCGCTCTACACACAAGAGAATACAGTCACATGAGCTGTGAGGTCACCAGGAGTCAGAGCGAGGCTTGGAACACAGGAAGAGGTGCAGAGCAGTGTGGAGCTGCTTTGTACATGAAGGACAGACTGGAAGACAACCCTGCAGAGTGGTACTGTCATGATTTATAAATCCTCTACAAAGGCGATGGAGGGAGCAGCAGTTTCAGTGATAGAACTGTGATCTCCACTCTGTGTAATATAGTTGCAGGAACTTCTGATGAGTCTGACATACAATATTCATGTATTGGTGAGGTGTAGATTGGAGGGGATGTATTGTGTCCAGTGTAAGCATAGGAGAGAAGCTGTAGAAACTAAAGTACTGGTGACTAGTACAGTACTGATGCATTGTGGGACTTGTGTGGAGAGGCGTGCTAGCTCTATTTTTTAACCACTTGCTTACTGGGCACCTAAACCCCCTTCCTGCCCAGACCACATTTCAGCGCTGTCACTCGTTGAATGACAATTGCACAGTCATACAACACTGTACCCAAATTACATTTTTATCATTTTTTTTTTCACACAAATAGAGCTTTGTTTTGGTAGCATTTAATTGCTGCTGGATTTTTTATTTTTTTTTTTGCTAAATTAAAACAAAAAAGGACCAAAAAAAAAAAAAAACTGTTTCATAGTTTGTTATAAAATTTTGAAAACAGGTAATTTCTCTCCTTCACTGATGTGCGCTGATGCTGCTGCACTGATGGGTGCTGATAGGCTGCAATCATGGGTGCAGGGCCGCCTTTAACGCGGGGCAAAAGGGGCAGCTGCCCAGGGCCCTGCCATTGTTGGAGGGGCCCCTGCGCTGCCCGCCTCTTGAGCCGCATGCTGGCTGCTTGCTAATGTCACTTTGAAATACAGAAGCGCTGCTTTTGTATTTCCAAGTGACAGCGCTCCTCTCTGATCGTTCTTTGCACACGCTCCTATGAGAGCAGAGGAGGAAGGGGGTGGGAAATCTGCACAGGGCAAGCTCTGCCTCGAACTGGCATGCAGCACAGACATCGGAGGACAACATGCTGAGCCTGTGAGTAGCATTTGGGACAGAGGAAAACTCTGTACTGGAATGGGGGGGGGGCGGCTTTGAGGGAGGAGAGTTTGGCCTTGTACTTGGGGAGTGTGGAGCTCTGTACTGGAATCTGGAGGGGAGGGGAGCCGTGCATCCCTGCACTCTGCACCCACTTCACCCCCTGCACTCTGCACCCACCTCAGCCGTGCACCCAGTGCACCCCTTGACCCTGCACTCTGTACATTTCTTACCCCTGAACCCTGTATGTAGCGCACCCATGAATCCTGTACTCTGCACATAGTGCTCCCTTCAACCCAGCATTATGCACATAGTGTTCCCCTCAACCCAGCATTTTGCACATAGCGCACCCCTCAACCTTGCATTCTGCACCTAGTACCCCCCCAACCCTGCACTCTGTAAATGGCGCATCCCTGCACTCTGTACCTAGCGTATACCACTGAATGCTGCATTCTGTACATAGTGCACCCTTAAACCCTGTATGTAGCACACCTTTTAACTATGCACTCTTTATGTAGTGCACCCCTTAACCCCGCACTCTGTACTTGTAGTGCACCCCTCAATGCTAGTGCAGTATGGCCACACCCACAATTTAAAGCAGAGGTTATGATGTGCAGTAATCTCTAGCAACCAATCAGTGAGCAATAATGATTTGCAGTAACCTCTAGAAACCAATGAGCAGTAATGATGTTTTGTAACCTCTAGCAACCAATTAGCAAGCGGAAATGATGTGCTGTAACCTCTAGCAGAAAAACACAAATAAAATGTTTGCCCAGGGTCCAATCAATATTAAAGACGGCCCTGGATGGGTGGCACTGATAAGCAGCACTGGCAGGTGACACTGAATTGCACTCATGATTACTGATGGGCACTGGTAGGTGACACTGATAGGCAGCACTGATTATGGTGGGCATTGATTGGCAGCACTGGTGGGCATTGATGGGTGGCACTGTGGGCACTGGTAGGTGGCACAGTGGGCACTGTAGCTGACACCGGTGGGCACAGAAAATGCATCTGTGGCTTTCTGTGTGAGGGACTGATGCCCCTCTGACAGAAGCCAGTGATTGTCTTTTTTTTCCCTCACGCTGTCAGCGTAAGGGAATAAAAAATACTGATTACCGAGCTTCTGTTTACATCACGTGATCAGCTGATCATGTGGGAAGGGGCCGGTATCGACCCTTTACTCCAATCACCCAGTGATCACAGAGCGTGCCACACAGACTGCACTTGCTCGGGAGGACGTCCATGGTAGCCCTCCCGGCAATTAAGGCCAAAAGACGGCTACAGCGTGGGCACCTGGTGTGGTCTTCTGCAACTGTAGCCCATCTGCTTCAAGGTTCGATGTGTTGTGCATTCAGAGAATGTATTCTGCATACCTTGGTTGTAACAAGTGGTTATTTGAGTTACTGTTGCCTTTCTATCTTCTCACACCAGTATGACGTTTCTCCTCTGACATCAATAAGGCATTTTTGTCCACACAAGTGCCGCTCACCGGATATTTCTCTTTTTTGGACCATTCTCTGTAAACCGTAGAGATGGTTGTGTGTGAAAATCCCAGTAGATCAGCGGTTTTTGAAAAATACTCAGACCAGCCCTTTCTTCCCCGTTCTGATGCTCGGTTCAATAAATACATGACAACAAAATAATGCAATGCTCCTCCAAGGTGCCCAAAACACTCATTGTATTGGGCCCATCCTAAGGGGCCGAGGCATTCCCTATGCATGCATGTATACACGCTCCTTGTGGGGACTATCAGCCTGTTAACTATTGCGGACTCAAGTGTATACAGGCATACCCCACTTTTAAGTACACAACGGGACCAGAGCATGGATGTAAAACGAAAATGTACTTAAAGTGAAGCAATGCCTTATTCCACTTCTAGGCTGTAGTGGGGGTGCCAGGGGCTTTAGTGGGGGCATCAGGGGAACACTCACATGTAAATAACCTCATCTGATGCAAGGGGGGGCTGCTCCTATCCATCCCCCGGACATCGCGCTGTGCACAAAGGACAGTGCTATTGAGAGGCTGGATGGCATTCTGTGGCTGACAGGGAAGCCTGAAAAAACACGGAGGGGATGTGATGTCACCGGAGGTGGAGAGGCAGCCAGGATACAGAAAGAGCACACTGGAACTAGGCAGGCTAAGTGCTCAGAACTTCAGTTCCGTCTAATGCGGGTGCACGGCACGGGAGAATTTGTACTTGTGAGACACTTTACGTACACTCGCGGGCATGTCCGTACTCGCGAGTGTACGTAAAGTGAGTGTCCGTAAAGTGGGGTATGCCTGTACTGTGGAATCGCATGTACAGTACATATCTACACAGATGTCAGTGCAACATTTTAAAGCGGGGGTTCACCCTTAGAGGGCACTTTTTCCCCTTAGATTCCTGCTCGTTTTCTCTAGGGGAATCGGCTATTTGTTTTAAAATATGAGCCGTACTTACCCGTTTACGAGATGCATCCTCTCCGTCGCTTCCGGGTATGGGCTGCGGGAATGGGCGTTCATTCTTGATTGACAGTCTTCCGAGAGGCTTCCGACGGTCGCATCCATTGCGTCACGATTTTCCGAAAGAAGCCGAACGTCGGTGCGCAGGCGCAGTATAGAGCCGCACCGACGTTCGGCTTCTTTTGGCTACGAGTGACGCGATGGATGCGACCGTCGGAAGCCTCTCGGAAGACTGTCAATCAAGAAGGAAGGCCCGCTCCCGAAGACCCATACCCGGAAGCGACGGAAGAAGATGCATCTCGAAAACGGGTAAGTACGGATCATATTTTAAAACAAATAGCCAATTCCCCTAGACAAAACGAGCAGGAAGCCAAGGGGAAAAAAAAAAAAGGAATTGGTTGAACTCCCGCTTTAAGCTCTTTCTTAATGAGTATTCAGTGAGCACTATGGAGTATTTTTAATTTTTCTGTTCTTTTGGGATTATAGGAGTTCCCAAGCAGCAACAGAAGGTGGATATACTGTAAATAAGAGTGAAACCCCTGGAACCTGACTTCTAAAGCTGTACCCGACCTTCTGTTTAACACCGAGGTCCAATAAAATATTTGAGCGCACATCCAAGAGTGCACCTGGGGGACATGGTGTGGATATCACAATGCTGCTGATTCAGAGTTTGTGGTGTGATGCTGCTGCTGCTGCTGCTGCTACATGGAATTTGTATGTGATTCATATTTTGGGACTTTTGCCAGGCCTTTCTTAGGCCCCATACACACGATAGAATCCATCCGCTGAAAAATCCCAGCGAATGGGTTTCAGCGGATAGATCCTATGGTGTGTACACTCCAGCGGATCTGTTTCCGCGGATATTTATCCCCTGGGATGGATTTCCAGCAGATAAATATTTGATGACATGCTATCAAATCTATCCGCTGGAATCCATTCCAACGGATGGATCCGCTGGTCTGTACAGACTCACCGGATCCATCCGTCCGAAGGGATCCCCGGCATGCGTCGTAATGATTCGACGCATGCGTGGAGTTCCTTATATGACAGCGTCGCGCACGTCGCCACGTCATAATCGCGGCGACGGCGCGACACGTCATCGCCAGAGGATTTCGGTGCGGATTTCGATTCGATGGTGAGTACACTCCATCGCATGGAAATCCGCGCAAATCCTCGAGAGGATTTATCCACGGATACGGTCTGCTGGACCGTATTCGCGGATAAATCCTCTCGTGTGTATGGGGCCTTACACACTGTATGGGTACATAAGATGATTTATGGTGCGACCACAAGATACTTATTTTGGTGTATATGCACATTTGACTTGCACAAGATATTCATGTAAATACTAATTTTGGGATGCATCATATTGTTTAGCACAAGCATTGATGATGCAGAAGAATATTTCATTGTTTTTTGGCACTTAGAGGAGCACTGCACTATTTTGCTACTTATAGTTATAGAAAATTATGTTGTGCCAAGTAAATAGATAGCAAGCATGTCAAGATTTAAAATTGAACACAGGTGACAAATTCTGAGGCCTAAAAATTTCCATACGCCACACTTTAAAAGCCTTTAGAGTTTACCAGTTTAGAGGTAAACATAAAACCCCAGTTAGTGCTATAAATATTGCTCTCGTGCTGATGCTCGCGGTGATACCTCACAAGTGTAGTACAATGACTGTTCTCATAAATATAGTTACACAGTTGTAAAGGTTGAATGCTTTCACCAGTTTGTCCAGTTCAACCTGTGTGGGTGTGTGTGTTTGTTAATAAGCATGCAGGACCTACACCCACGTTCGCATTTGCACAAGAGCATGGGAGGAACAGAGCTACTTACTTTTTTTTTATATTTATTTATTTGTTTACACTTTTTCTTTTCATTATTTTTAAATGTAACTTTATTGCTGTCACAAGGGATGAACAACAGTCCTCATGATAGCTGGAAGTGACAAGTCCTCCTTATGACGAGACCTGGGGTCTGTTAGACCCCCAATCTCTCTTCTGCCCTTCAAAGCAGCTATTTAAGCTGAGATTGGTTTGATTGGCTACTTCACTTGGCTATATTGGCCAGTAAGGCTGGGCTAAGGCATGTTCGCAACTTCACGTTCGAACATAGATGTAAAATAAAAAATGTTAAAATAAATAAAAATAAATGTATGTAATATTTTTTTGTTTATTCTAGATGAGTAAAGTGTGCGCTGTCTTTGGGGGATCCAGAGGGATTGGAAAAGCCATTGCCAAGCTACTAGTTCAAAAAGACTATAAAGTGGCTATTATTTCAAAAAATCTGGAAGCCGCCTCGACTACTGCTGGAGAACTTAAAGGTTTGTAAATAGAAGGCAAAGTTATTTTGTGTTTGTTTCTGTGATTTGACAGTCACTGACCATTTGAATAGTGGAAGGACATGTTCCCAGGCACATAATACAGAGCCATAAGCCCTGTACACATGGCCCAGATTCTCGTCAGGAAAAAAACGTTGTTTTTCCTGATGAGATTCTTGGCAAGATTCTCATGCCGGCCGAGTGTACATGCACACTATTCTTTTGAATGGCACGAAGGCGGTGACGTCATCGACTACGACGAGCATGCGCTCATCACATTCAATGCTGTCGCCGCCATCTTGCTTCACCCTACCTATGCCTTGCAAGCTACCACGCATGCGTCTAAGTCATTTCGAGCATGCGCAGGTTTCCACGGAGAGGCAAGTATACACACTCTCGGGTTTCTCGGCAGGAAAACACTGCCGAGAATCTCACGACGAGAAAATAGAGAGCAGGTTCTCTATTTTTCTCGTTGAGATTCTGGGCAGTTTTCTTGACGAGAAACCTCAAAACCTCGTACACACGCTCGGTTTACTCGGCAAGAAAGTTCTGCCAGCAGTTTTCTTGCCGTTTCTTGCCGAGAAAACCGGGCGTGTGTACGAGGCTTTAGGGTAAGTCAAGGGACACTTATGTTCCAAGTCATAAGCTGATCATGTCTGACTAAGCACCGAGACATAGAAGCATCTAATACCGGTGTCTGGGGCAGCACAATATACACAGGGCTGCAGGTACATTTTTGGGGACTTTATCATTGAAAGTAACTTTATTCAGTGAGACTGTGCAGAGGACAATGATTCGATTTTAGTATACTGGTAAAAAAAAAAAAAATTCTGCAAGTAAGAAATATATATAATCTCACAACACAGGAGGAAGATACAAGCAAGGTCAACATACAGATAAGGCACTGACAGTAACTATTATAGGTTTCCCTGGATCACATCGTAAAACAGGATAGCAGTAAATATCAGGATACAATGAGCATGCTCCAAGCCTGTGGGTAGGACACTCAAATACTGAACCAGGGCACCCTCCGATCCCAAAGAAGATATGTAGAGCTGATGGGGGATTATCTCGAGTCACGACCTATATCATGGGGTACTGTTTTGTTACCAAGAAACAGAAAAAGCAGGAAGAAAAAAATTGAAAGGAGGTGAAAAGAACCAAAGCCGTCAGAAGGCCAAACCCAACCTCTTTCTATAGTTTTTAATGTTCTAATAGTATTTCAATATCTAAACACAACTTAAAAATATACAAACCAATGACGTGTAGGTTGCAAACCATCAAATATCCGGTACCGCTATTATTATTATTCCAGGTACTTCTATAGCGCTGTCAATTTCCGCAGCGCTTCACATATATTGTGCACTGTAGTCAGAGTGGATTGGCGTAAAGTTTGGCCTGGGATAGAGCATTTCTTATAAGGTTGACTGGGCTAGTAACCATTTTGTCTCAAGTGCTGGAGCTGAGGTGGCTTCCAAGTTTGCTACAGATTGTCTGTAATTATGGAACGTTAGAGGCAAGCTGTCTGTGTTTGCATCCCACTGTTGTGTTCAGAGGATGGAGTATCTTAAAGTTTTTGTTTCTTCCAACTAATATATGGCCATTAGAGGAATGGGGACCCCAGAAGGCATCTTAACAGAAAGGGTGGTTGTCTTCATTTTGCACATCATTTGCATACATTGCTAAACAGAAAACGGAGCTCACTGACTTCAAGACACATATCCTTTATGTAATTTATTATGTATAAAAACATCAAATAAACATTTGCTTTGTGCACATAAACCCATACTGTTCGTGGGAGTAAGAGGAGCATCTTTTTTTTTTTTCTTCAGTGGAAACATTTTGGACTTCTGCACAAAAAACACCAAATTGAAGCAAACACAAAGTACAGAGTGCAAGTAGGACATACATTAACAGAAAAATTCAATTCTACGACTTTGTGGAAGAAGGATTTGACTAGCACAGGTTCAGAGGCATAATATTTGAAGGATACCACCTTCATCCGCAGGTCAGTAGGTATTTAAAAATGGCTAATGTGTGTCTGAGTCCCCATCCCTTTTCATCAGAGCCTAGTCATTGCATGCCCAAAGTAGTTTACATAGGGCCCTTCTCTAGGACACATGAGAGGGAACTTCTGATTTATTAATTCTCCAATGCTGGGTCTTCTTATGGCCATAGCCCAGGTTGCTACGTGAACCTAGAATGCCCCATGGACCTGCTGGGGTCCTTCATACAGTGACAGTCATCAATTTCTCCGCATGTGAGGCTGCTGGGAGTTGTGAAAAATCCAGAATGTCCACACTAAACAGTACTGTGCATGCAAGGTTGTCTAAGCAGCCTATAAACAAACCAAGGCAGCCTTCCGCAGTAGCAGTAGATCACGCTGCACATATCGGATTCGGATAAAAGGGTGAGACCCTAGAAATGCGTTAGCCATTTTTCTGTGTCTACTTTTATTTGTTACCCCTTGATGCTGGTGCTGTCCTTTTTACGAACAGTGAATTTTGTGTACAGTGCCAACTTTTATTTTAATGTTATTTATTTATATATAATAAATTACAGTACAGGCTTCATGAGGCTTGTATGATCTGTGCTTTCTGCTTTGTTTGATATATCACATCATATGGCTACATGCCGTAATGACATGTGAATGTAAGAAGAGTAATGCCTATACAATGGTGGGAAAATAAGCACTTGGATTTATCATGTCTAAAGCCCTGTGGGACTATTATTTATTGACAATGCTTTAATCGTAGTAATAGTATTTATACGTTTTTATGGTTTGATTTTGATCTTGTGTTACGTATGGCATTTTTATTTTTCTATGTGTAATCTGTTGTGCAGCTCATCTGGCTCTTGGCTGTGATATCACTAAAGAAAAAGAAGTACAACAAACATTTCAAGAAATTGTGAGAAGTTTCGGTCATGTTAACTACCTGGTCAATGCTGCTGGCATAAATAGGTATGTCTTCTAAACTAAATCAGGAATAAAGCTACAATGCCACTTGTAGGCCTAGACCATGTCAGAATTATATTGTGTACTTTTGTTTTGAAACACTGGGTTCCTGAATTATGCCACCCCCCCCCCCCCCCAAGAATACAATATATAATTTATTTGTGCTTTCTGTGCATGAATTAGATTTGTTCCACAACCCTACCCATAAATGAAATAATAGTGGCCGAGTTGTTGTACTGTAAGCTCCTCTAGGGAAGGGCTGATGGAAATGGCCAATGTATTCTGTAAAGTGCAGCGGAATAATTGCTGAAATTATTCCGCTGAAATCTTAGACCCCGTACACACGGTCGGACAAAACCGATGAGAATGGACCGAGGTTCAGTTTCATCGGTCCAAACCGACCGTGTGTATAGCCCATCGGTCTGTTTTCCTTTGGTCCAAAATTTTAAAACGTGCTTCAAAACCGAACCGATGGACCGCTGCCCGATCGGTCCAAACCGATGCAGAAAGCATCGGTTCAAAACCCGCGCATGCTCAGAATCAAGTCGAGGCATGCTTGGAAGCATTGAACTTCGTTTTATTCAGCACGTTGTGTGTTTGACGTCACCGCGTTCTGACCCGATCGGTTTTTGGAACGATGGTGTGTACACATATCAGACCACTTCAGCAGTGAACCGATGAAAACGGTCCGTCTCATCGGTTTGGTCCGACCGTGTGTACAAGGCCTTAGTGACCATACCTTTTGCTCTTTACCCTTTTTTTTCTGATGGTATAATGTTCATTGTTTATTCCAAAGTCATTAGCTTTCACTGAAGTCTTGTGAATCTTTTTATTAAGACTTTTGGTTCAATGTAGAATTCCCTTTTATTGAACATTTTTTTTCTTCTCTTCCTTAATTACTTTGGAATTGGACATTTTCACAATGGGAATGGACTTCCTGCTTACTTTTTTCACATCTTATTTCCATTAAACTGTATTCAATTTTATAAAAAAATATTTTGGTAATTCACACTTGCTTATGTATATCATTATTATTTTTTGTTTCCCAATTTTGATCGTTTTTTTTAAACCTTCAGGATTCACATTATGTTCACTAAGTGTGGTTTATATGTTTCATTTGATCTATTCAGATACCACGATTCATTTATACAAGTTTAATAATCACACCTGATACACTTAGACTAATCACTGATACCAGCAAGGGTTTTTGTATCTTGAGATACACACCCCTGTGTTTTGTTTGGCATCACAGGGTTTTCATTCATTATATTTAGCGCGACTTTCTATCCTTTTACATACAGGGCTGCGGTTAGAAATTACTGGGCCCCGTACAGCCTACCTGACAGGGTCCCACCTGTAGGTTTTGTGTGCCTCTATAACGGCACCAAGCTTCTCCAGCCGTGTATGCCTCTATGCCGGCACCAAGCTTCTCCAGCCGTCATCAGGAAGCTTCCTGATGACGCAAGAACCTTTGCGAAATGCGTAGAGGCTGCTGGAACCCACGGGACAACACATTGTTTGTAGGAAAGGCCAGGGGTAGAGTAACGCATTTTTTCTCTCAAATTTTGTATACACGGCTGGGGAAGGTTGTTGCTGGCACAAAGGCACACAAAAATGTGAGTGCAATATTTTTTCTATTTTAAACCAATAAATTCTTTTACCTACTACACTATGATGTCCATGTATTTCCTATGAGCATTTATAGAGAAAGAGAGGCCAAAAAAATACATTCAAGAAAACGGACAGTTTTGGTGGTGCAAATAGGATTGGTTATGAATGAATGAATGAATGAAAAACTTATAAAGCGCGGCGCATGCGAACTGAATCGCTTCTGGGCGCTAGTTGTTCGTGTCTCATGACATCAGAAGAGCAGAGTTTTGATCCGTCTTCTGAAAGTCAGGTGGTTTTCCTCCAACCGAATGCTGGTTGGCAAAGCGTTCCATAGTCTCGGACCTTGAAAAGCAAACCTTCTTTCTCCTTTGGACTTGTATTTGGTTTTTGGTACCCTGACCAGATTTTGGTCGGTGGATCGCAGAACGCGATTCGAATTGTGAGGTTCTATCTTGTCGCAAAGATATTGCGGAGCCTTCCCATGGATGCACTTATGTGTCAGGCAGAGTGCTTTGAATGCAATTCTGTCTTTTACTGGCAACCAGTGAAGGGTTCTCAGCGAAGGTGAGATTGATTCCCATTTTTTTTTCCCAGTCACCAGTCTGGCGGCCGTATTCTGAACGACTTGCAGACGGGAGATTTGGTACTTTGGGAGTCCGAGGTAAAGGGCGTTAGCATAGTCCAGTCTGGAATTCACGATTGTTCCCACCACGACTGCTACGTCTTCTTTGGGAATAAATGGAATAAGTCTGCGTAGTAGGCGCAACAAATGGTGCGCTCCGCTGACTACTGACCCTATTTGTGCGTCCATTGTCATGAAGGTGTCGAAGATGACCCCGAGACTTTTGACTTTGGAGCTAGGGGTGATGATTTGGCCCAGAATGGGCGGGGGTGTCCAGGTTGTTGTCAGTTGACTCTTTCGGCTGGCGTGAAACATAAGGAGTTCTGTTTTTGAACTGTTGAGTTTAAGATAACTCTTTGTCATCCAGTTTTCTATCAAAGAGAGACATTTCTCTAAACTGGGATGATGATCCTTTTTGTTGCAGATGCGAAAATACAGTTGCGTATCGTCTGCATAAGAGTGATAGAGTAGTTCTTGGCTACTGATAATATCAAAGAGAGGGCGAAGATAGATGTTGAAAAGCACCGGTGACAGGGGGGATCCTTGGGGGACTCCACATGACACCGTGCGCTTTTCCGACGTGAAAGAACCCAGTTTAACTGTTTGTGATCGGTTTTCAAGAAAGGAAGAAAACCATGGTAAATCACCTTCTGCGACTCCTGCTACCTTGGCTAGTCGCATCAGTAACAGTTTGTGGTCTACCGTGTCAAAGGCTGCGCTTAGGTCCAGCAGAACCAGGAGACAAGATTCTCCTTCGTCTGCGGCCTCGAGGGCATCGTCCCATATTTTGCGTAAGGCCGTTTCTGTCCCGTGTCCGGGACGGAAGCCTGATTGTAATGGATCCAGTAGATTGTGGGTATCTAGATGCTGTTGTACCACTACTTTCTCCATTATCTTGGAGAGAACATTTAGGCCTGTTATGGGACGGCGGTGAGTTGGGTCCTTGGGATCCAGGTTAGGTTTTTTCAAGATGGGCTGGATTGTGCCCTCTTTCAACAGGGATGGCACTGTGCCTTCCTTAAATGACTGGTTTATAAGCTGTGTGATGGGTGGTGCCAGGATGTCGGCACATTCCTTCAGCAGTTTGGTGGGGATGATATCATTGGGCGATGTGCTGTTCCGCAAAGCACCAATGATATTTTTTGTGGTATCGATGGAGATCGGTTCCAGAGTGAACTTAGTTGATTGTAGAGCGTTTCTGTGGGTGTTTTGTGGTTGATTGACGGTGGGGTTGATGGGGGTATTGTTTTGCAAGATGCTTTCCCGGATTCTTTCAATTTTGTTGATGAAGAAATCCGATAGTTCATTACAGAACTCTTGGGTGTCTGAGTTGGGGACTTCAAGACATCCTGGATTCATGGTCTGGGTGACCATCTTGAAGAGTTCGCGGGGGCGGTTTAGGGCGCTGTTAATCGCCATAGAAAAATGATGTTTCTTGGCTTTGAAGATTTCTTTATGATATCGTGTTGTTATTGCCTTGTAGATGATGAGGTTATCCTCTGCAGGGCTTCTTTTCCAGGCGGCTTCCGCCCTTCTGCGCTCTTGCTTCAGAAGCGACAGCTGGTTGTTGAACCAGCCAGACTTTCTTTTTCGGATGCAGGCTTTGCGTTTCGGTGCTACTAAATCGGCTGACTGTAGCAGGGCTGCGTTTATGGCCTCCAGTGTATCTGCGGCTGTTTGATGTGGATGGATTGTTTTGATTCTGTTTCCCAAGGTAGATTTGAAGAGTTCCGAATGGAGCTTCTTCTGAGATCTAGCCCAGTGTATTGTCACCGGCTTGGGTGCTTTTATCACTGGGGGAATTTTGAAGATTATGAAATTAATTGCATGGTGGTCTGTCCATGGCAATGGTTCATTTTCTAAAATGCTTATTTTCAGATTTTGTCTGAAAATTAGGTCGAGTGTGTGACCTGAAGCATGTGTTGGCCCGCATACAAGTTGCTGTAGCCCTAATCCCTCCAGGTGATCGATGCAGGCGTCCGCAATGGGATCCTGTGCGGAGTTGGCCCACAGATTAAAGTCCCCGAGCAGCAAAAGGTGTTTGCTGTTAAGGGTATAAGTGGATATAAACTCCGTTAAAGATGGCAAAAACTGCGATTTTGGCCCAGGTGGCCTATAGCAGAGGAGAATGTGAACAGTCTCCTGGGGGGAAGTTTGAAGTTGAAGAGTAAGGGTTTCCATGAATGGAAGAGGATTTTGAAGGAACCGGCTTAGTGATTGCAAGGTGAAACTTATGGATCACCGCCAGGCCTCCTCCTCTTTGCCCTATTCTGTTTTCCGTTATAATGCGATAGTTTTCTGGCACCAATTCTCCGAGAATGGTGTTGCAGTCGTCTGAGAGCCAGCTTTCTGTAATAAAGAGGCAGTCTAGATCGTTTTGTAGTAAGAAATCGTGGATTTCTAATCGGTGTTTTACTGCCGATCTTGTGTTGATCAAAGCACATGATATGTGCTTGAGCTGGGTTAAATAGTTAACATTTTTGATGGTCGATCGTCGATCGAATCTCAAAAGTTGCTCTATTTTTAAGGCCTTTTTGGTGACGGCTGGTAATGCTGTTGCGAATTGTCTCAGACCCCGAATAGAGTCCGCAGAGTATCGCAGATTAGCCATTGTCGCCAGTCACATTGTCGTCAGTCTTTCCTAATTGCGGCGGCCGTGAATGAGGCCTGGTCTGGCGCGGATGCGGGAAGAGCCGCGAGACGCCGGATGTGATGGGTGGAAGACTGTCCAAGTGAGCCGTCACTCGTTGAGTCTTCTCTCCCCGATTGGTCCAGAGGAAGGCGAAAAACCCCAGGCGTGCTGTGCCAATCTGCAGCGATCGGGGGAAAAAATTCCTTCCTGACCCCTTAACGGCGATCGGTGCAACCCTGGATCAATTGGCTTGGGGGGTGTGGGGGGGGGGGGGGTCTTAGTCCTGTTTTTTTGTGCTGTGTCTGCAGCAGCCGAGAGCTGGGAGGACCCTGCCTGGCTGCACTATCCCTGGGGAGAGCCGACTCGTTTGAGAGCGTCCTGCTCTCACTATCCCTGGGGTGAGCAGACTAAGATGAGAGCGTCTGCTGCACCGCTGAATCTATATAGCAAGAGTTCCAACTTTATTAGCTGCAAGCTTGTTCTGGATCAGTGATTGAAAAAAAAATAATGAAGACTCCTGTGTTATCCTTGGAATGAACCAAAGGCATTAATTGAGTAGGATCTGGTGAGTGGCCATTTCTCAAGGTGATGGGATTATCACGGAGGTGGTGAAATCACGCTGTATTTAAACACTTTAAGCACTTGGTTATTCATTGGGACTTTGCATAAAGAATAATAAACAAAGGGAAAGGGACCCATATAGGAATCCCCTTTTGTGTGCTTTATTTTAGTGGCGGGCACAAAATTTGGGCTTTGAGATATAATATTTTTTGTAAATCCGTAATAGATTTGTGGATACCTTTTGCGGATCCAAAAAAACACTATTTGAAAATTCTATAAACACATGCATGTTTCATTTTTATTTTTATTTTTATACCCACATAGGCACTTGGTAAACAAAAAGTACATAAGGGTTTGTCATTTATACATATATATTTTTTTGGTGTGTTTTGTCATTAATAAACCTTTTTATAGTATATAGAGCCTTGTGGAGGCACATGGTGATATCCCTAGGTGATAAATAGTTTTGCATATTGCACAAAGCCAGGCTGATCTAGGTCACCTGCTAGGGTAGCGCAATCTTTATACCATACCATTTATATTCTGGGCGAGTTATTATAGAGTGACTTGCACTTTTTGATTGCGGCAAACCATACAATATAGAACAAACTTATAAATAAAAATGTTTGTATTTTTTCCGATTAAAGTTAAATTCTAATTGGTTTACAATGGCTTAACTTGCCATGTGTATAACCTATGAATTACTTTTGCTACATCCTCATGCTCCCATTATTAAACCATGACATTTGGCTCTCCTTTTTACAATGTCACCTAATCTTTTACATCATATATTAATTAGAGATGTTGCTTAGCAGACCAAAGTACCTCCAAAGATAAAAAAAAATGGTCTGAATTCCACTAGCAAGCAGCCTTAAATCAATAGTTGCATGTCCTTGTTCCAGTAATATCTGTGCATGGAACAGAAACCACAGTGGATGGGATAGTGGTTGTTTTTCTTTTTTATTAAAATCCACTTAGAGACCCTGTTGACAACAAAAACATTGTGGTAAAAGCACAGAAAAAGCAAGCATTTTAAAGAGTAACTCCACTTTTGTAGCAAAAAAAAAAATTTGGCAAATAAAAAATATATGTACGGTATATATATTATAGCATATACAATTGTTACATATTTTAACATAGTCATATTTTAACCACTTACCTACCAGGCCAATTCTAAAATGTCTCTTATGTATGTAAAAGTCAGTGGGGCAGATTCAGAAAGGAGATACAATGTCGTATCTCTGAGTGTGCGGCGTCGTATCTATGCGACTGATTCATAGAATCAGTTACGCATAGATTTCCCTAAGATCCGACCGGCGTAAGTATCTTAGGCTGCATATTTACGCTGGCCGCTAGGTGGCGCTTCCGTATATTTACGCAAGGAATATGCAAATGAGCTAGATACTTCGATTTAGAAACGTACGTCTGGCCGGCGCATTTTTTTACGTTGTTTACGTTAGGCTTTTTCCGGCGTAAAGTTACACCTGCTATATGAGGCGTAGCTTATGTTAATTATGGACGTCGTTCCCACGTCGAGTTTTTAAAATTTTACGTCGTTTGCATAAGTCGTTCGCGAATAAGGGGTGTACGTAAGTTACGTTCACGTCTAAAGCATTGACGATTTTCGGCGTAATTTCAAGCATGTGCACTGGGATTTTTTTACGAATGGCGCATGCATAAAACACGCCCACATCATCCACATTTGAATTAGGCGGGCTTACGCCGACACACATACGTTACGCCGCCGTAACTAAGGGCACAATTGGTTTCTGAATACGGAACTTGCGCCCTAATTTACGGCGGCGTAACGTATCTGAGATACGTTACGCCCCACCTAAAGATACTCCAAAGTATCTGAATCCGGCCCAGTGTTTTTTTGCTAGAAAAATACTTAGAACCCCCAGACCTATTTTTTTTTAGCAGAAATTCTAGGAAATAAAATGGCGGTCATTGAATTTTTTTATGCCACACGATATTTGCGCAGCAATTTTTGAATAATGTGTATTTGTATGTATAATGTGAAAGATGATGTTACGCCGAGTAAATAAATAACTAACATGTCACCCTTTAAAATTTGAACGCCATTTACATATGTGGGCGCGACCTACGTATGCATTTGCTTCTGTATGCGAGCAGGACGGGGGCGCTTTAAAAATTTTTTATTATTTGTTTTATTTTTACAGTACACTTTCCCTAAACTTTTTTTTTTGTATCGCTTTTATTCCTATTACAAGTAATGTAAACATCCCTTGTAATAGAAATAGAGCATGACAGGTCTATAAGTCCCCACATCTCTCCTCTATGTTGGAAAGCCTGTCTGTAAAAGCAGTCAAGCAGCTAAACAGCCGCTATCATGGCTTTTACATGTGAGGGAATCGCCAGCTGAAAAAATAGATATCTGAATGATGCTTGTAGCTGCAGGCATCATTCAGATATCTCCATTCAGAGTCCAGGACGTCGTATATATTCCAATGGGCGGCAAGTGGCTAATTGAATGTTATTAAAAATGTATTTTCCTTTTCTATTTACAGAGCTGTAATTTTCTGTAAAATGCAATATGGCTACCTGGAGGTGTTCTGTACACAGATGGTGTACATAATTCCCCCCAGATTTGTCATATCCTGCTTGTGTGATTGGCTCACCGATTTTTCCCAGAAGTCTGCACTAAGATGCATCCCCTGCAACAAAAACATAATTTTTGGTGAGCTACTCCCAAAGGGTAATCGCATCTAAAGGGATACAGACCTTGCCTATATCTTCAGTAGAGCCCTGCAGGTGCAGCAGCTGACTTATAATTATAAAAACACTACCATACAGATTCACTGTGCGCATGGACACAGACAAACAGCTGTGAATAAAAAGAATGACAAAAAAGTAGGGATCTGCAACCAACTGTTAAAAACCTTGCAATGTACACAGATCACCTAAGGGGAATGTTTTGATTTTCAACAGTTATCCATTTAAGCTTTTTTTGCCACTTTTCCTTTCCATAAACATTTGTATTCGCTTGCAATGTGCCTTTGAAATGGAAAAGTAATTTGACCATGCCAGGAAGGGTAAAGTCTCTAGCACAGTCCCCTCTCTCTTTGTATTTCATAGCCCTCTCCTTTATGGAAGTTTCTAATTACTGCCTGTGCTGGACAAGCTCTTCCTCCCCATCCCTCACCCCCCCCCCCCTACATAACTTTTTATGCAGCTGCCAGGGAGAGGCAAATGAGATTACTGTAGAGCGTCACTTTAATGACAGCTCTGAGATGACTGGGACTAATGATGTTACATCCAAGATGGTGGCACACTTGTGTAGCCTCATATCTTTTGGATAGCTACACAAAGGAGTTTTTTACAGGTAAAAAACATCCACAAACCTGATTTCTTTAGGGAAGATTGGACATAAAAGCAAGTTTATGACTTGTATTAGTCATGCCTTGCAAGCACAACAAATAACACACTCCCTAGTAATATCGTCATCATCTTTGTTGAAGGAAGTATTGGGAACGGATGATCAAATTAATATCAAAAATCTATATGAAACTGTTATCTACGGTCCAGGATCATACCTCTCTGAGATGCCGCAGTAAATGGGCAGAAGATATAGGGGACATGGATCAGAACCAGTGGGAAGGGGCCTTAGAATCCATTCCAGTGGTATCGATATCTGCGGCCCACAGATTATCACAACTATTCATATTGCATAGGGCTTATAGAACACCAGTGCAGCTGTATAGGTGGGGGGAGAGACTCCCCCTATGCCCCAAGTGTAAAGTACATCAGGGGGATTTTATACATTTAATGTGGAGATGCCCAAAATGACATCGGTATTGGGGGGAGGTCTCACAGTGTATAAGTAGACTGGCCCAAGTACCTATCCCTTTGGACCCCCTGGTATATTTACTTGGCACCATAGATGTTGAGTCGTTTTCAAAAGGAATGTATCTTATGTTAACTAGAGTGTTATATCTGGCGAGAAAACTTATCGCACGATATTGGATGGCACCAGATATACCTATGGGAAGACAGTGGATTTTATATGTGAATTCTCTACTTCTTAGAGAAAGATTAACATATAGTCGTAGAGGGGAGGTGGGTAAATTTGACCTTATCTGGCAACCGTGGATGGCGGATGCTGGACTGGCGCCACCACAGTTGGTAATAGATAGACTCCGGAAGTAGGGACCATGGGGGACTGTAGGGGGGGGGGGGAGATGGAAAGGTGTAAAGAAGCATAATCCTAAAAGAGTAAAAATACACATACTTAACCACTTAAGGACCGCATCCTGCACATATACGTTGGCAGAATGCCACGGCTGGGCACAAGCACGTACCTGTACGTCCTGTTTAAGTGCCCAGCCGTGGGTCGCGGGCACGCGCCCACGACCCTGTCCGAAGCTCCGTGACCGCGGCCGCTGGAGTCCCACGATCGTTCCCCTGAACTGAAGAGTGAGGAGAGCTGTGTGTAAACACAGCTTCCCCGTTCTTCACTGCGGCGCTGTCATTTATCGTGTGTTCCCTGATATAACATGATGTCACGTCCAGCCCCGCCCCCCTACAGTTAGAAACACATATGAGGTCACACTTAATCCCTTCAGCGCCCGCTAGTGGTTAACTCCCAAACTGCAATTGTCATTTTCACAGTAAACAATGCATTTTATAGCATTTTTTGCTGTGAAAATTACAATTGTCTGCCATAATGTCGCGGTCATTAGTAGTAAAAAAAAAATGTTTTTTAATAAAAATACAATAAAACTATCCCCTATTTTTTTTTATTTTACCAAAAATAGGTAGAAGAATACGTATCGGCCTAAACTGAGTAAAAAAAATAATTTTATATATATTTTTGGGGGATATTTATTATAGCAAAAAGTAAAAAATATATAGATTTTTTTTTCAAAATTGTCGCTCTATTTTTGGTTTATAGTGCAAAAAATAAAAACCGCAGAGGTGATCAAATGCCACCAAAAGAAAGCTCTGTGGAAAGAAAAGGACGCCAATTTTGTTTGGGATCCACGTCGCACGACCGTGCAATTGTCAGTTATAGCGACGCTGTGCCGAATCACAAAAACTGGCCGTGTCCTTTACCTGCATTTTGGTCCGGGTCTTAAGTGGTTAAAGAGAACTCCAGTATCAGGAAAGAAAGGGCAAGGAGAAAGAAAGGGGGAAATAAAGAGAAGAAAAAAGAAGAGGAGTAACCAAAGAGAATATAGACGAGACCTAGAATTAAAAGGGTAAATATAAGGTGGTGTGGGTTTGGGGGGAAAACGGTAAAAATGCACAAAGGGTACAAGGTAAATGATGAAATATTTTAGAAATTTATTTTCAAAAGGTGTATTTCTATGTATTTTTTGTATATGATTGAAAGCACAAGGTGTATTATAAGAGCAAAAATTCAAATAAAAAGAAGAGATTTAAAAAAAAAGTGCTGGTAGCAACTTTCCTTGACTTTGTGCTGTCCCATGCCCTCACTTTAGGTTAATGAGTCCGTCCATCTTAATGACCCACCAGTGATGGGAGGAGCAAGGGGAGATGGTCAGGCACAGCTTTTGGGAAGGTGGCTGCTTGCATTTATTTGCAGTTCTGATATCTAGGCAGAGCAGAGAGTTAAAGAAACGCTGTCTTTAGATAGCACTTGGCAGGATACTTGGATCCATCAAATAATTGGCATTATCACTTTCTGATGCTGTCCTTGCCACTGCAAGGCCTCATACTGTCCCTGATGCTACCCAGATGTCTGGCTACTACCTGTGAAGCTTCAAACACCTAAATCTGTGTGTGGGCGAGTACCTGTACAATATCAGTGACATCTGATGCTGTCCACAGTCAGACTGTTCTCTGCTGTCACTCGAAGCGCGCTGGGGGCTTCACATACAACTGGACATCCTGGTGGGCCAAGAGAGAGGAGGGAGGGAGCAGATCAGGCTGTCCAGAAGTGTCAGAGGTTGCAGAAAACTTCATTGCTCTTACTGATAAAAGGCATAATGAAGTGCTATGCAATGGCAGCACCAATAGGTGCTTGCTAAAGATGTTTTATTTATGTGAACATGCTGAAAAGACAATTTTGATTACTTTGTCTATTTTAGAGGTTATCTGTACAAAAATCAGAAAAAGAACTTCCATTATAATCATACAATTGCTTTTAGAACTGTAACTTCACCCCATGTATACTTTTATGTAAGACACTAAGGAGTGCTGTGTCAGCACTTCCCTGCTGAGACACAGTGAGGATGCAGAATATAAATCAATGCTACCGAATGTCTTCCACGAGAGTTATAGCAGTTTGTATAGACACTGTGTCTCAGGACTGGGCAGGGAATGTTTATTGTTTGATATATCCTGCCAGTAGACACTCACAGACTAATTACACTTCCTAAACATGGGTACACACTATTTAAGAAAATTGGACAAATGATAGTCCAGTTTTCCGCAATGTTTCACAGCAAGCCGAAACCGAGAATGGAAATAATGTGTGAAAAATTAGAGATGCGCCGAAAATTGTGTCATCTGCATTTTGCCGATGAGAGAAAAGGGTGCCAATAACGGCACCAAAAACGCACGCAATTTAGCAGCAATTTTTTTTTTTTTTTTTTTTTTTACCACCATTTCACTGTCTTTATGGTGTGTTTTTCATAGGTCATGTGACTCGAATGCATCAAAAACATAACATGGGGGCGTTTTTGGTGCAATTTTTTTCAATACATTTCAACTGGGAGGTTCGTCTTTGGTGAAGTTTTTTTTTTAACTGCCCAAAAATGCAGCAAGCAAGATTTTTAACACAATGGAAGCACAACAAAATTATAAAGACATACATAGAATTTAAAGGGATATATTTTTATCAGGCTTTTCTTGCGCTAAAGGTGCCTATAAGGAGCAGGGCCCTCCTGTATTGAATTGTATTGTAACTGTACTGTCTGTCCTCATGTTGTAAAGCGCTGCACAAACTGTTGATGCTATATAAAACCATGGCCAACAATAAATTCATATTCATTTAAATGAATGATATTAATTAAAAAGTCGAATACAATACAATTATAAATAAAAAGATATATATATATATATATATATATATATATATATATATATATATATATATATATATATATATATATATATATATATATATATATATATATATATTGTGACAGGAAGTCAGGTAAATCTATGGGTGTTGTCACTGATGGGACATACATTTCTGCCTTGTTTAGACGATACACAGATTGTTATCGGGCGTCGGCTACAAACGTAGCCAGAGGAAGGCTAAAGGCCGTTGAAAAACATCAGCTGTTCAGAATGAGGCAATTAAGGCCTCTATAAGTAGCCCCGAGGATTACCACTTTGTTGCTGGATCATTCCTGAGGCTTTGTGAGTAAGGAGAGCAGCATTAAAAGTCTTCTGAGGAGGTGAGGAGAAGAAGAATTTTTCTGTGTGATAAAAATCAAAAGACTATTGTTTTCTGCTATATGTCCAGCACTGTCTGGCCGGCACTAGGCTGAGCCAGACTCCGTAGATAGGTTCCTGTGTGGAAGGTAGATGCCCACGGTGGCCAGAGTTTATTTTATGTTTTGATTTTGTTTTTTCTGTTTGGATGCTTGCAATTGTCTTCCAGCAAGTTGGAAGAATAAACCAAAAACGTTGTTTTCAACTGTCTCCGACTGCCAGTCTGTATAAATTCAGTGTGTGGTGAACCCAACCAAGGGGTCACACACCCCGCTACCGAGCTAACCCCTTACAAAATATATATATATAATTTTAAAACTGTAATTTTCTGTTTTCAAGTGCATTCTGGATTTTTGGTTTTGGCACCAAAATTTCCAGTCGGTGCACCTCTAATTGTTTTATTAACTGAACTAATATGGTATAGAGTGATATTAAAGGTGTTGTATAGTCTCACGGTTTTGAATTCTTTGCATTAAGGTGAAAAATCTTCGGTGCTTCAGCTGCCCCCCAGAGCCCAGCGGGCTCCAGCTGCTGCCACGGGTCCTCACTAGCCATTGGCTTCCGCTGCTGTCAAACAAATCCAGTGACAAGGGGGTGGGGCTGAGTCCTGCTGTCTGGGTCAATGGACTCGGCAGCGGGACTCGAGAGCATGTCCGCACGTGTGCCCCTATGGAATGCTGCTCTCCAAGGGGGCACCCGATGAAGAGAAGTGTCTAGGAACGCTGCTGGGACACCCCAGAAAAGGAGGATTGGGGTCACTCTGTGCAAAACCACAGAGCAGGTAAGTATGACATGTTTTTTATTTAAAAAAAAAAAAAACCTTTGCAATCACTTTGTAAAGTTTATAGGCATTTCAAGCATTTTTTTTTTCGTACTTTCTTGATTAGAAAATCATTAAAATAAAACAGGATATATATACTTTTAAGGGCCTTTCTTTAATGTTTCAGGCAGATTATAAACATTCAAAGACACTCAAGCTGGGTGATGTATAGTCGTTACTCTTTAGATTAACTTTATTTCCCCCAATTGACCAGAAGGTGGCGCAGCCTCCCCACACAGTGTATAATGTTTTTGCTACATTAGACGCTGCGTGGAAATCTAATTTTAAGACAAGCTCGGTGTGATGGGAAAACTTGATGGATAAAGTTTAGCAGTGCAAACCCAATATATAACTATATTTTTTACCAGAGCACAAAGAAGATTTAAACTTAAATGTGCACATACAGTTTAAGTGACACAAAATGATATCCTATTTTTCAAAAATAATCTATACACATTCACAACGTAATGGCTCTGTAATCTATTTTCCATTAAATTGTTTTTTACTGCTTTTTTTGCCTTCTTGTAATGTCCTCCATGAGATCCTCTCCTTTGCCCCCTCACTCCTGTTTTGTTTGAAGTGAGCAATGCATGTAAGTTGTGGTCACGTGCACTGCTCTATGCACACTACAAGTCCAATAGTCCCTAGTCCATCTCAAGAGCAAGCAAGCCATGTTCCTGCTTCCAGTGGGATTATGAAGAACAAATATAGCCACCCTTTAACAGGAAGTCAAATCACAGCAGCAACAAAAAAAAAAAAGGATTTGGAGGAGGCCGAGAGTACTTTTTTTCAGATAAAGTAGAATTCCAGGCAAAATCGAGTTACTCTTAAAAATGTTCTCAGGACAGGAGACAGATGAGACCTTGCTGGACTGAAGAGCTGTAGCAGGCTGGATTAGCAGGATGCAGGGTCAGACAAGCCGGGTTTGTAATGGTCGGGCAGATCAGGCATAGACGGCAGACAACAGGATAGTCAGGTCACAAGCCAAGTCAGCAACGAGAGGTAGATCAGGCAAGAACAGAAGGCAAAAGCAGAATCCAGAGACAAGCCAAGGTCAGGGCAGGTATAAGTCAAAAGGAGGTCAGGAGCAAGCTGGGTCAGGATCAGAGGTCAAGCACAGGAATAAGGAATGAACACACAGAAGCTGCACACCAAATTGCAGCCTGTTTATATAGTCTGTCTGGCCCCAGCATTGGTGACAGGCTTGCGCTCATCTGCCCGGCCAGTTGCCAGTCTGCTCATGTGTATGCACCGAGAGACATTTGTTCTATGGGCAAGCCTTTCCTGACACCCCCTTTGTGTTGGTTTGTGCCTTTTTACTCTCCATTATATCTCTTTTTTGTTTTCAGTTATTGTTGATTTTATAAAGGTCACCCAGCCCCCCTAAAAGAGACCAAAGACATGAAACCAGGCTGGTTGGTGCCTCCTTTGTGCTGTTTAAATCTCAGTTCTACCACTTTTTATTTTTCAGTTGTTTACTATTTACCAAAGGTCACTCAGCTCTTCTACACAAGAAACTGGGTTGGTTGGTTAGTGCTGCGTTCATGCCAGTTTGTGCTGTTAAAATTAATGGCCCAGATTCACTAAAGAGATACGACGGCGTATCTCCTGATACGCCGTCGTATCTCTGTTTTAGGGTCTTCTTAACTATGCGACTGATTCATAGAATCAGTTACGCATAGTTAGCCCTAAGATCCGACAGGTGTAATTGTTTTACACTGTCGGATCTTAGGATGCAATACCTCGGCCGCCGCTGGGGGGAGTTTGCGTCGTAAACCAGCGTCGGGTATGCAAATTAGGAGTTACGGCTATCCACAACGTTTTTTTGTGTTCGCTACGTCGCTGCTAGTCTAGTTTCCCGTCGCAAAGTTAGTCGTCGTTTTAGGTGCCCTAACTTTACACAGCACACGTATGTGCTGTATAAAGTATGGCTGTCGTTCCCGCGTCGAAATTAAAAAATGTTTCCTTCTTGCGTAAGACATCCGGGAATACGGAAGTACGATACGCACGTCGCCGTTCGAAAAAATGACGTCACTTCGCGCAAAGCACGGCGGGAAATTCAAACGGGAGCATGCGCAGTAGGTCCGGTGCAGGAGTGCGCCTAATTTAAATGGCACACGCCCCTTTGAATTACGCGGGCTTACGCCGGAGGAAGTTTTCTCGCAAGTGCTTTGTGAATCAGGCACTTGCGATGAAAACTTGCGGCGGTGTAACGTATCTACGATACGTTACGCTGCCGCGATTCTACGTGAATCTGGCCCAATATGTGTATTCTGCTTTGATTTTTTTAATTGTAAAAAAAAAAATGTATTTGATCAAACCCCACCCACTTGGCATCCCATGTACCACTACTATAACAAACACACCATTCATTTGTGCTGCATTTGTGGTAACTTGTGCAAAAAATAACATCTGTGCTAGTTTGGCTCTGAAGATATTAGACGTTATATTTATTCAAACCCCACCCCCGCCCACTTTGCACCCCATGTGATTGAATCTAAAACCAAATATACCATTTGTTGCTGATTTGTGCTGCAAAAATAACATTTGTGCTGGTTTGCGTTTTGGAGATATTGTGCATTATTTTTGAGCAAACCCACTCCACATGTGAGAATCATGTGCTAACCATTTTTCTTTCACACAGACAGCACTTCTTCAACAGTCTAAAACCATCCTTTCCCATACAAAATGAGAGTGCATGTGAAAAAAAAAGTGTTACGTCCTTTGGCTGTTGTGGGGGGGGGGGGGGCTGGGTGATGTCATAGTGTGGAAAAAACAATTGCTAATATCGTAAAAATAGAAGCAGCACAAATGTAAATTTTTACGGCCCAAAACGGCATAAACAGAGCACTAAAGAAAGACACTTGAGTTTTTATTTGTGCTGATTGTAGGGGGGGCAAAATTGGTGGGGGTTGATTTAAAAAAAATAACTATTCTAACTTAAAACCATAACAGAAAAAATAATAATTTTAGAAGCACAAATGCGGCAGTAACCAACAAGACCAGTTTGGTGTCTTTTGGCTGTTGTAGGGGGGCTGAGTGACCTTTAATAAATCATTAATAACGCAAAAATTATAAAACCGAAATCTAAATGGCACAAACACAGCACTAACCAACCAGCCCAGTTTCATGTCCTTTGGCTGTTGTAGGGGGGCTGGGTGATGTCATAGTCAGGAAAAAACAATTGCTAATACCTTAAATAAAAGCAACACAGATGTAATTTTTTGCAGCACAAACGTAGCACTAAAGAAACACACTTGAGTTTTTATTTGTGCTGATTGTAGGGGGGGGGGGGGGGCAGCTTCCCTGAGTTGAATGGAAGCTATGGCTATTCAATAGATTTCTGATTCCATAATTTTGATCGAATCATAAATTGATCAGATAATAAAATGGAAGCATGTATGGCCACCATAAGCTTGATATTTTTACACGTTGGTATCCTACTCCTGACCTTTTTCAAAATGGAAAGTAATCGCTCTACCTAATCCTAAGATGTTATGGACGCCCGAATATGTTCTAGCACTTCATCTATACTTGGCTTGTAATAATCTTGTTTGGAATCTTGGTACAATATTGTTTACATACAATTTGTAATGTTACTCATTTATTATAATCCAATATATGCTTTGGGAGTTCCCCGGCCCCCACCCTCCCCAATTTTTGTCCTAAACTTCTACGAATCTGATCCCAAATACTAGCAGTCGCACTTTGCTTTATTCAAGCCTAGAACAAAAATTAAAGTGATCTATTAGAGCATCTGAATTTAATTTAAAATCACAACACAATCAAGTCATGAGTCTGCCCTTCTGAGATATCTATCCATCAAATAAGTCAACCCACTCCCTATGGGTCTCCTATCACTTCCTTATAGCAATCCCATGCCTAATCTTCCTCTCCAGATCATTGGAGGAAACCCAAATGCAGAGAGGACATACAAACTCAATAGCTGCATGACTGCTAACCACCATGCTGCCACCATTAATGCATATGAGGTTATAGATCATTGGTGCACCATGAACACCACTTAAACACACTTAAAGGTGTTGTAAACCCTTGTGTTTTTTCACCTTCATGCATCCTATGCATGAAGGTGAAAAAACACCTTGCAGTGACCAGCCCCCCCTTTTTACTTACCTGAGCCCCGAATTTCTGTTGGCGCATCCCTGCTGTCCCTCTCTCCACAGGTTCCTGGCTCTTGATTGGATAGATTAATAGCAGCAGAGCTATTGGCTCCCACTGCTGTCAGTCAAATCCAATGACGGAGATACGGGGCAGAGTCCGGCATTCATGTCTGTGGACGCAAATGCTGGACTCTGGAGCGCGCCCACAAGGTAACCCCCTCGGGTGTCAGAGGGTTTTATCTGATGTGGGGAAGAGCCACCGGGTGCCCTCAGAAGAGGACGTTCGCGGCCACGCTGTGAAAAACGAGCTGCACAGTGGAGGTTAGACATGTTTTTTTTTTTTTTTAAAGTGTCCACATACAGAATATTCAGTGAAAATAAATGGAAAAATAAACAAAAGAAAAAACAATAATTTTAACTTTTTGTTCCTTCTTTAAAATCCACCGCTGTGGTTGGCTGAACCTGAAACGGCCTGATGAAATATTTATTTATTTTTTTCGTTGGGCATCGTTATTGTTAGATGTTGTTTTTTTCTTTTTGCTGAAGCCCACTCTGACACTTTCCAAGAGCATGTTCTAGGCATGAGGTTGTGTACCATACAATTGATGTATCTTTATCCATCACACCCGTATTTGCAGAATTGTAATGTAGCACTGTGTTTGTTCATGAGTACTGTAAGCACTTAAGTCAGGGTTTGACAAATTTGCTTGCAATCTAGGAGCCAGCTAAAAAAGTTAGGAGCCAGAAAACGCGCCCCGTCCCGCCAAGCTCGCGCGCAGAAGCGAACGCATATGTGAGTAGCGCCCGCATATGTAAACGGTATTCAAACCACACATGTGAGGTATCGCCGCGATCGTTAGAGCGAGAGCAATAATTCTAGCTCTAGACCTCCTCTGTAACTCAAAACATACAACCTGTAGAAAGTTTGTCGCCATTCCGCAAGCGGACGCAATTTTAAAGCGTAACATGTTGGGTATCAATTTACTCGGCGTAACATTATCTTTCACAATATAAAAAAAAATTGGGCTAACTTTACTGTTAATAAAAAAAAGTGTATTTTTTTTTTTAAAAAGTGTGCTTGTAAGACCGCTGCGCAAATACGGCATGACAGAAAGTATTGCAATGACCGGCATTTTATTCTTTAGGGTTTTATATATATTTTTTATTCTAATATTTGGGGGTTCTAATTAAAGGGAAGGAGATGGCAGTGAAAACAGTGAAAGAACACATTAGAACTGCTAGAACTATTTTACTTTTAATGCCAAACGGCCACCACAAGATGGCGCCAAATCACAGAAGGCCTGCAGGCCGCAAAGCCGCGGCCTCAATTACCGGCGGGCTCGGGCCCGTCGCGATCGTGCGGTGGGGGAGCACGGAGACACAGGATCCTGTGGCTTTGTGCGCCCCCACCTCCTCCGCTGTGCCGGCCGGTAACTGAGGCCGCGGCTTTGCGGCCTAAGCTTCCTTCTGTGATGGCCGCAGCCGTGGCCTCAATTACTGGCGGGTGCCAGGTCACAATTTCTTGTCGCAAATGCGACCGGGTGCCCGGATTTTGTCGAGCCCTGACTTAAGTTGTTTGTCTATAAAACTTGCAATACAAATAATAAAAAAAAAAAACTCCACCGCTGTGAAAACATACTTCCAGAGAGTGTATCTTCTGTTCTCCAAAACAAAACACCACTATGTAAAAATCTACCCTCCACCCGGTGTGTGCCACAAAAACTTACCAGAAATATATCAATTTAAAGTAGAATTCCAGGCCATTACTAACTAAGCTTAAAAGAGAAGTACAGCCAAAGCTTATTTGGCTTTATTTCTCCTATGGATCACAGGGGGGCAGTTCGTTTTGCACTACTGTGACCTGTTTACAGCAGAGAGCGGGCTGAAGTCAGAGTCGGTCCAGGCTCGGCATCATCCCTGGACCAAAACCCGGCTCAACCTCTCAGCGAGCCGCTGAGAGCCTAAGCCGGCCGCTCCCACCTCCTCTACAGCCCAACGCTCCAGTGAGCGAGGAGGGGGCGGAGCAAATAGCAGTGACTGACAGTCATCGGCTCTCTGCTTGAGGAGCTGTGAGAACCGAGCAATCAGTGTTGTTCGGTTGCTTGGTTCTCACTGTTGGAGATGCCAGGGGAGAGATGCAGCATCGGACTGATGCTACATCCTCCTTGGTAAGTACCGTATTTATCGGCGTATACCGCGCAGGGCAAAATCGTGGGTGCGCGGTATACGCCGATACCCGCTTTCCCGCGCTGAGTTTTGAATACTGCGCCGACATATACCGAGCGCAGTACACTCGGGTATAGTCGGGCAGTCTCGGCTCCTTCCGCGCTCACGTCCTGGACGTACAGGACGTCAGCGCGGGTAGCCGAGCATTGCCGACAATACACGAGTGTACTGCGCTCTGTATATGTCGGCGCAGTATTCAAACTCGGCACGGGAAACGAGCGGGGAGGACGCCGCAGAAGGACGCCGGACCCGCCGAAGAGGACACCGGACCCGCCGAAGAGAACACCGGACCCGCCTCAGAAGGACACCCGAAGCCGCAGAAGGACGCCGGACCCGCCGAAGAGGACAGCCGCAGACGAACTCCGGACCCGACGAGGCCGCCGATGGACGCCGCGCAAGACACCAAAACTGTAAGTACAAAAAACACAAAAAAACTTTTTTTCCACAGGATTCGGGTCAACTTTGGGGGTGCGCGTTATACCACGATAAATACGGTATGAATCTGAAAAAAACAACAACATACTTCTCTTTTTAAATCTGCTCCCACCCTCTTCTAACTCCTATACCAACTACCCTGTAGAAGGAAGATACCTATATTTACCTATACTGAGAGATCTTTGGTCTGGTCACTTAATCTACCCAGCAGGCTTCAGGGGAGAGAAGAGAGCAGAGACTGGCTGCAGCCTGGGTGGTGATGTCTCCTAAAGGTTTTCTATGAGGAATCCGTTGACGGCTGTCCTTCCTCTCCCCAAAGCCGATGCTGGGAACCAATCACAGACCAGAGTGCCCTGAGAATAGGTAAATATAAGCTTCTTTCTTCTACAGGGTAGTTGGTATAGGATTTAGCAAAGGGGTGAGAGCAGTTATAAGTTTAGTTTGTAATAGCCTGGACTTCCACTTTAAGCGTAATAAAGTCTTAAATAACTTGTCCTTTCCCAAGCCAGACCTCCAAATATGTCTCTTTACATGTGAGGCCCCGTACACATGACCGAGTTTCTCGGCAGAATTCAGCCAGAAACTCGATCGGAGCTGGATTCTGCCGAGAAACTCGGTCGTGTGTACACTTTTCAGCGAGGGAGCCGACGAGGAACTCGTCGGGCCGAAAAGAGAACATGTTCTCTATTTCCTCGTTGTTCAATGAGGAAAGTCGGCCCGCCGAGATCTCGGCGGCTTCCACACTGAACTCGACGAGGAACTCGATGTGTTTGGCACGTCGAGTTCCTCGGACGTGTGTACGGGGCCTAACTCTTCAATGGCCAATATTTTCCAGATTGATAAAAGGACACTTCCAATAGCGTGATGCAGTTTAAAACATTTATGAAAAGGTTAAAACAACCAGATTGCACATTTTAATCATAAAAACCTAGCATGAATCAATGTCCATACTCCTTCAAATTGCTCTTCAAATTTCCGTATGTAAGATAACCAAAGCACCTTGAGGAAACCCATGCAGATACTGGGAGGACATACAAAATCAATGCAGCTTGTATCCCATAACAGGATTCCAACCCAGGGAGAATAGCTATGTGGCTGCTAACCACCGTGCTGCCACCACTCATGTATGTAAAGCCTACAGATCATTGGTGCACCATGAACACCAGCACTACATGAGTACTGATTAAAGGGAGTGATTCATTTCAGTGTTCAGTTCAAATTGCTGCCAGGGACAAATGTCCTAGTGTCTGATCAATGTCACAGGAATAGCTTCCCCTTAGTGCAGTTATTTGTTTCCCAGCCGCTAAAAATAAGTGAATTACTTTAGCACAAATGCCTATTTCCTCTGGCTTTAACCACTTAACCCCCGGACCATATTGCTGCCCAAAGACCAGAGCACTTTTCGCCAGGGCTGTGGAGTCGGAGTCGAGGAGTCGGAGTCGGGGGAAATTTTGGGTACCTGGAGTCGGAGTCGGAGTCGGCAAACAATGCACCGACTCCGACTCCTACTAAATTTAGATTGGAATAAAAAAAAAAAAAAAAGCAAGTTTAAATGTCCCAATTCACAAAATGTTATAATTAATGACTTCTCTACTGTAAGAATAAAGACCAATGCATGCAGTGCCTCACGTAACCGCAAAACGAACACGTTAAGTGACCGTGAAGAAGCATGCTTTTCATGTGCTTCACTATATGGCACGCAACGCACAATTAGGAGCTGCAATACTTATACTTTCCATAGTGTTGTGTTCTGCTTTTACAGGGAACGCATGTTAGAGAACCAGTAAGTGTCCAAATAAAAAAATTCCAACAGGAGTTTTATAAAGCACTAAAAGAAGTTGAAAAGTATGATCGCTCATCAAAACTTACTGTTGAAGAAGCCATCCTTGTTTATCCAGAGATCGTTAGTGATGTGGCCAGAATAGTTACTGCAATGCCACCCACCCAAGTCAGTGTCGAAAGATTATTTTCAGCCCTAAAAATAATAAAGCCCTGGTTCACACTGGGTACGATTTGGAACGATTTGAGATGCGATTTGACATGTCAAATCGGCGGCAATTGTCGGCAATGGCACTGTCCTAATCAGTGCGACGCCGCATCTGCGATTTCAAAAAATAGTTCCTGTACTACTTTTTGCGATTTCGGGCCGCGATTTACATTAAATTGTGGCCAAAATCGCGGCAAAATCGCAGCCGGGAAATCGCGGTAAAATCGCGATTCAAAATTTTGAATTCGCAGCAGTGTGAACATAGGCTCAGTCTGACTTAAGAGCCTCTATGAAAGAGGATCTGGCAGAGGCAATTCTCTTCCTTAGAACTCTGCATTGAATTGATTTGCATTTGCTAAGCCTAGAACTACATTTCAAGATTAATATAAACCATTTCTAGGTTTTACAGATTTTGTTTTTGGTTCATTATAGATAAGCTTTGTTTTTGTTCTAAAACAACCAAATAATGTGGTTTGTATTTTTGAACTGGTAAAAATCCTGTTCCTGATGTTTATGCCTGCTGCTACTATCCAGCCACTTGATTGTTTTCATTGTGTTTGTCTTTTGCTTAAACTGTGCAATACAGTAGACTGTTGGCTTCCCAGCCAGTAGTCCTGTGGTAGGTTGCGTTTCTTTCCCTCAAGGAATGTATAAAATACATTCGCATATTAATACAGAGGAGTCGGAGTCGGAAGTACATAAAACTGAGGAGTCGGAGTCGGAACATTTATCTACCGACTCCACAGCCCTGCTTTTCGCGATTCGGCACTGCGTCGCTTTAACTGACAATTGCACGGTCGTGCGACGTGGCTCCCAAACAAAATTGCCGTCCTTTTTTCCCCACAAATAGAGCTTTCTTTTGGTGGTATTTGATCACCTCTGCGGTTTTTAGTTTTTGCGCTATAAACAAAAATAGAGCGACAATTTTGAAAAAAAAATAATATTTTTTACTTTTTGCTATAATAAATATCCCCCAAAAATATATAAAAAAGCATTGTTTTTCCTCAGTTTAGGCCGATACGTATTCTTCTACATATTTTTCGTAAAAAAAAATCGCAATAAGCGTTTATTGATTGGTTTGCGCAAAAGTTATAGCGTTTACAAAATAGGGGGTATTTTTATGGCATTTTTATTATTATTTTTTTTTTACTAGTAATGGCGGCGATTAGCGTGTTTTTTCGGTACTGCGACATTATGGCGGACACTTCGGACACTTTTGACACATTTTTGGGACCATTGGCATTTTTATAGCGATCAGTCCTATAAAAATGCATTAGATTACTATAAAAATGCCACTGGCAGTGAAGGTGTTAACACTAGGGGGCGGGAAAGGGGTTAAGTATGTTCCCTGGGTGTGTCCTAACTGTAGGGGGGGTGGCCTCACTAGGGGAAATGACTGATCTTCTGTTCATACATTGTATGAACAGAAGATCAGCATTTCTCTCCCTGACAGGACCGGGAGCTGTGTGTTTACACACACAGCTCCCGGTCCCCGCTCTGTAACGAGCAGTCGCGTGTGCCTGGCGCGCGCCCCTAGTGGCCTGCGCGAGAGCCGACGTTATACTACGGGCTCTCACGCAGGGGAGCCGACTTGCCGCCGTAAAAGGACGGTGGGCGGTCTGCAAGTAGTTAAAGTGTTTGTTACCCCAACATTTAATATTCCTGATATGTGCCTGCTGTACCATGTACTTGTATGGAAAGTATCCTGTTCTCTTTTGTTGCTTTCTTTGTGTAAAATCCATGGTGTTCCTCTCAGTCCCTCTGCTTTCCGATTCAAAACTGACCACACTAAGCAGGATAGCACAGCCTGGGCAGTTCTCTAGCTGTGCTGGGAACTCAGCCTACTCTCCTGACATGCCCCCCTCAGAATCATAAGCTTTATTGGGAAGCTTGGTGTCCTGCTGCTGCTTCTCCCCCCAGCTCTAATGCAGCTGAGAACAGAGGGAATGTGATCACTTATAAAAAAAAAGGGGGGGGGGGGGGAGGTGAATATATAAATATAATGGCCTGGATTCTCGTAGCACTTACGCTGGCGTATCTCGAGATACAACGCGCACATTGACACTTACGCGGCGTATCTATGCGCCTGACTTTAAAAGCAAGATACGCCTGTAAATAGGCTTCATCCGACCGACGTAAGTTTCCTACGCAGTCGTATCGTGGGCGCATATTTACGCTGGGCGCTCCCATTGATTTACGATTCGAATATGCAAATCAGTGAGATACGGCGATTCACGAACGTACTTGCGCCCGGCACATTAATATACGCGGTTTACGTAAGTCGTACGTCCGGCGTAATGTTAAGCCTCATAAAGCAGGGGTAAGTCATGTTAAGGTATGGACCAGGGAACAGCCGTCGTGTTTTACGTTGTTTACGTAGTAGTACGTGAATAGGGCTGGGCGTAGGTTACGTTCTCGTCGTAGGCAGTGATTCGACGTATCTTAGGCGTTCGTTCTGACGTGATTCTGAGCATGCGCATTGGGAAGCGTCCACGGGACGGCGCATGCGCCGTTCGCTCAGCCCATCATTTGCATGGGGTCACGGTTCATTTAAATGGATCACGCCCACCTCCACCTACTTTGAATTAGGCCGGCTTACGCCAAAGAATTTACGTTACGCTGGCGCAATGTTGGGAGCAAGTGCTTTGTGAATACTCTGCTTGCCTCTCTGTGTTACGTCGGCGTAGCGCATATGAGATGCGCTACGCCGGCAGAAATATGCGCCGATGTATCTGAATCCAGCCCAATATGTGTAATAATATATATTTTAATCTATACACAAATGTTTTGCCTTTCATTTCTATTTTAAACTCAATATTTTTTTTGTACAAAGTGATCATTTACAACCACTTTAGGCAAAGTCCCCCTGCTTTTATCTCTGAGAATCATTCCAATGCTAAAAGTCTGGTCACAATTTTTTAGGGAGCAGTACAAGTGAATGCTATGTTGTTTTAACTAGTAAAATATATATATATATTTTTTTTTTCCAGGGATGGACTGTTAATGAGAACCAAGTCAGAAGATGTATTGTCTCAGCTCTCCGTCAACCTCATAGGACCGATACATACGTGTAAAATTGCACTGCGAAGCATGGTCCAGCAGCAGGGTGGCGCTATTGTTAATATAGGTAACTGGGTTCTAAATAAAATGACTGACTGTGATTGCAGCATGCCACTGTAGACAAATAAAGTAATACATTTACATTATTAATCCTTTCTGAATAGTGGAGTTAAGTTTGAGGAGTGAGGGGAAATGCCGCGTACACACCTTCACTTTATGTGATGGAGAAAAACGACATTTTTAAAAACGTCAATTTAAATGACCGTGTGTGGGGGAAAACGTTGTTTTATGTCTTGTGAAAAACGACAAAATTTTTTTTTAAGCATGCTTCAATTTTTTGTGTCGTTTTTCAAAACGTCGTTTTTTGGTTCACAAAAATTGACCATGTGTAGCAAAAGACGACGTTTAAAACAACGTTTTTAAACCCGCGCATGTCCACAAGTTAGTTATGAAGCTAGCTTCAATGGAAAAAAGTAGTGAACGTAACCTCGCTTTGCTAGAGCTTTGGGAAAAAACGATGGTGTGTAGGCAATATCGTTTTTGAAAATTGAAGTTTCAAAAACGTCGTTTTTTACTTCACAGAAAATGTCGTTTTTTTCCATCACATAAAGTGATGGTGTGTACGCGGCATTAGGCCTTGTGTACACTAGCAGCTGCCAAACTGACATTTAGGAGCAGTTGTGTGGGGGTTTTTTTTAGCAGCCCCTGAACTTTCCTCAGTATTATCTTATGTGTACGTGTACACTCAGTCGTTTAGTGGCAGTTCAGATTGCTGGCATATTTTTGAAAGCAGATAAATCACGTTAAGGATTGTAGTTTACTGGCATTTCAGATTCCATATGCTTGTAACCGCATGTAAAAAACGGTAACTGGCGGTAATGCCCATTTGCGTTTTTATAAGCATTTTTTAAAGAAAAAACCTGCAAAGACAAAGGGATAATGAGCTAGTATGCATAGCATACTAGCTCATTATGAAATACTCACCTTAGATCGAAGCCCCTGCAGCGGCCCCAGTACACAGCTCCGGCCGGCGACATCGCTTCCGGAGTTACTTTTGGGTATCGCGGGCTCTGGCGCTGTGATTAGCCGAAGCCACGATGACGTCACTCCTACGCATACGTGTGGGAACCGCCGGTAACGGCACACTAGCTGAAGCAAGTGGAAAACTGGCAGGCGGACTACCTGAGTCGCTAGATGCTGGACCAAGGAGAATGGTCTCTGCACCCAGATGTGATTCAGCTCCTTTGCCCAAGATGGGGCTCGCCAGACCTAGATCTCCTGGCATCTCAAATCAATCGGAAGGTATTGAGGTTTGTAGTCAAGAGACCCATGGGCAGACGTGACAGACGTGACAGATGCGTTAGTAGCACTGTGGAGTCAGTACCGGCTAACCTATGCCTTCACTCCTCTAAAGCTCCTTCCTCATCTGCTTGGCAGACTGGAGACAGAGGGGATTGCAATTATCCTAATTGCTTCGGATTGGCCTCGGCATCCATGGTACACCGACCTAGTGTGTCTAGAAGCAGACGTCCCTTGGCGTCTACCGCTAGGAAGGGACCTGCTGTCTCAAGGTCCCATATCTCTAGTGAAAACGTTTGTACAGGGGGTTTGACATGCAGCCTCTCCGGTCAGTCCTCCACTACCTCTGTGGGGATTTGAATAGCGGACGTCCCTTGAGGTCTACCGCTACAAGAGTACCTGCTGTTGCAAGGTCTCATACGTCATCCTGCTTTACAGTCAATGGCCTTAACGGCATGACCTCTAGGTGCCTCAGAAACCACAGTTTGAGAACATTAGGGAAGTTCCCTTGTTGACACTTTCTCAGAAAGTTGTCCTTTTGGTGGCTGTTATGTCAGTTAAGACCGGTTCTGAGCTGGCAGCCTTGTCATGAAAGGCTCCCTATCTGATCTTCCACAAGGATAAGGTGGTGCTGCAGCCACAGCCTTCCTTTCTTCCCAAGGTCATTTCGACCTTCCATCTCAAGGAAGACATTGTACTGTCATCCTTGTGTCCTCATCAGTCGAATCCTAAGGAGACAACGTGGCATTCCTTGGACGTTGTCCGAGCTCCGAGAGTATACTTGTCTGTTTTCTCTGTTCCGGAGTTCAGACTCGCTGTCTGTTTCGGTGGCTGGTCCCAAGAAGGGCCCAGCGCTCTCATCGGCCACCATTTCAAGGTGGATCCGACAGATCGTGATCAGGCTTTTTGCCATAAAGGGTCGGGCGCCTCCCTGGAACGATGCATTCAACCAGGGCAATAGGTGCCTTTTGGGCTTTCTGACATCAAGCGTCTGTTTCCCAGGTGTGTACAAGTTGGTGTGAGTGCATATTCGGAGGCTTCTTCGGGCGTAAAGTTTTGCAAGCGGCTGTTTAGAGTTACAACTCCTCAGTTGAGGAGCTCTGTTTTGTTTTGGGGTGAAGTTTAATTTTATGCTGTTCCCACCCCTCATTTTGACACTGCTTTGGGACGTCCCACTTTGTCAAGATTAGGGCTGTGTCTGTCCATGAACGAAAGAGAAAATAGGATTTTATACGCACCGAGTTCATGGACGGACACAGCACCCACCCCTCTTTTTTTAAGTTTGTACTGTTTGTTACGAACTGAGCTGCTTGGTGCAGGCTGAGAGGATATAGCCACTAGGACCGCCCCCTGGGCGGGGCTGTTCAGCTTTGAAGTTGTTAACACTTTCTGCCTAGTCACTCCTAAAGGAAGGCTTATACCCACTTTGTCAAGATTAAGGCTGTGTCCGTCCATGAACTAAGAGAAAAGGATTTTACGGTGAGTATAAAATCCTATTATTTTTATTTTTCTGAGCCCCTGAAACACATTGGCTGTCTAGAACATTTTGTTTGGTGCCCTATTTGGTTTTACTGCATTAGGACTTCCCAATTCATTATTTTTATTATACAGGATTTAAGTACCGCCAACAGTTTGCGCAACAATATAAAGGAAGACATATAAAGCAACAATACAATTCAATACAAGAGCTTTAGGAGGGCCCTGCTCCTGGGAGCTTACAATCTATTAGGCAGGTACTGGTGACACTAAAGGTAATAACTCTGGAGGAGGAACTGATGGGAGAAACAAAAGATTTGATTATTAGCTGAAAGCATGTGGCCTTTGTCTCTTGAGAGGGGCTCCTATTTTTTGGGGGGCTGCCAAAAAAACATCTGATTTTGTTAGAACTTCTCTCGTTATATATGGGGGATTCATATCTGTAGGACATCTCTCCTTGGGAAAGTGCAAAAAGAGGCATGGTAAGACAGTAATGGAGAAAAGTCAGCTGCAGTGAGTCCAAAGGCAATGCTGGCGATTTAGTCCTATACCGTCTCTTTTTTTTTTGGGGGGGGGGGGGGGCACAGCTTCCAGAGTTTCTCTTTAATGTACCTTTTAGATATATCCCACATTTTATCTGCCAGCCCTACCCATGATTAAGTCATGTGTCTAGTGATGTAACGCGTGGGGGAAGAGCTACGAACGGGACGGATTGCACATCCGAATGAGGAGACGCATCGTATGCTGAGCAGCCAAATGAGGATTGTTTGTTTGCTGATATTAATCGGTGGATTCGTGAGTGTGACCTATCTCAAGCTTGTCAAAATTGTTTCCATATGGTTGTGTGTTATCTGCACAATAAGGATTTCTCTTTTTGTCTCTTGTTTTTCACATGAGCTGCACAACTGTGGAAGATCTGATACTCACATGTGAAGCAAATCAGCTTGGAGTCTGTAGAATTTGATCACCCCATACTTATCTTTCAAGCCAGTACACAGCACTTGCACTCAGGAGGTGTATTGTAGTTGCATGCTCAGTAGCATGCATTTGGACTAATTATTTTTATACACATGTACTGAATTTGAATCACCTATGGTTTGTGGTTGCGGTTCACATCACAGAAGTTAATACTCAGCGCATATTATTATTATTGATTTTTCGTTTTTTGTTTGACTAACATAACATATGCTGCGTTTATTATTTAGGAATTTTTTTGATGTCACATATAATTTAAGTATTTAGTAGCGCTGTAGTAACATTTTTTCAACCAATCGAATGGAACTTCCCCTTTATAGTGCCGTTGTACGTGTTGTATGTCACCGTGCTTTGCTTGAGCATTTTTTTTTTTTCACGATCGTGTGTATGCAAGGCAGGCTTGACAAGAATCATGTCGAGAAAAACATTGTTTTTTTTCCATGACATTTAAAAACGGTCGTGTGTATGCGGCATGAGTTACATTTTAGTCCTCTGAGGCTGAAATAGTATGAATTCATCTCCTTGATCGACTGTCTAAGTTGATTCACGATCATTAATCTCTTCAATAAACACACCTGTACTTAAGAACATCATCAGAATTTTCAGATAAATTGTAAAATAATCCTTTAGGAAATCCTGAATCCAGATGTAAACCAATTTCCATACATTTTGTTTTCTTCACTGAACTGTCATATCAGATGGATTGGAAATGTTATTGGATCATCGATTATGTTTTTGGCAAACTTACTTTTTTAAGTGAAGGACTGTATTGACCAGACAAGTGATCCATAGAAGTACAGAGACTGAGAACTTGCACTAAGCAGGTGTCTTCGCTATATACATAAATAAATAAATTAAGCGATCCCATCCTTTTTCCATAAAGAGGAATGACTATCACATGTGACTTCTGAAAGTGTTGGACTTACAGATGTAAAATACAATTCCATATTTCGTTTATATATATATATATATATATATATATATATATGGCTTTTTTTCAGGGGGAACTTGGGGGAACTCAGTTCCACCACCTTTGGCTCAGACCCTTTGGTGCCCGCTCACCACAATCACTTGTAAACACAGAAGTCTGGTTTCTGTGTTTACAAGTGACAGCTCTGCACTCTGTGTGTAACCCCCTGAACTCTGCACTCTGTATGTAATGCAATTCTGGTATTTAATGCCCCTTTAAGACCCTTCTACTGTTTGTGAAATCTGAACGGGTCGTGGTTGAGTTCCTGCACCTATTTTCTGAGAAAAAAAACTCTGTTTATATATAGCAACACACAGCATAGTAACAAAGATATTACAGGGTCTCTAGCTGTAGATGTTGTGTGTTCTAGTTCAATCCATTGCCAATTAAGCCAAACGGACAAACTTATATTTCTTTCTAGTAAGAACTCCAGAAGACTGGAACTCCATGACTCTGTAAAGAGGCAGCAGGAAGGAACGTCCATTATTGGATAGAACACGAAACGTGTGCTCACAAGAACAGTTTGTGTTCCTCTTGGCAACCAATCAGAATATTCTTTCTTTCTCAGCTCTTCTACTCAGAAGTTGACTGGATGCCATGGGAACAAAAAAAAAAACAGTGATTTGCTTCGTAGATTTGGTTAGCACTTAGCTCTGGGAGTCTAAAGCCAGTGTAGTGCTATTAAATGAATGAGAGTTTGTAAGAAATCTGGTCCCGTGACCTGTAAATCACATAAGCACTCTCTTCCGCGTCAAGTAGAGATAACTTAACTTTATGCAGTTCCACAGACCCCATACTGTGGTTTGCATTTTATGAATGGGCTGTAAATTGCAGACCATGGATTGCAATGCCTGCAATGTGTGGCTCCTGGACTCCGTCTCTGCATCACCGTGGTACGGGACCCCTAACATTATATAACATTATATAGCCATATTGTCACGTTGATGTATAACTTGTATAGCCACGTCTCTTTTTTTTCTTTTTGTTTGAAATTTATTGAAACTTATTGTCTTTTATATATTGTGAGAATACATTTATACTTTTTTTTTCATATATTATTTATCTTTTGGTGTACCCTGTGTCTTTCTATTCATATTTTGGGATGTTGGCCCACCCCTAGTTTAATCAATCTCAGGTTTTTCTGTTTATGGATTGTGAGGCTGGGTATAAGGGAAGACGGATAGTGATATCTGCCTCTTTTAGTGAGTATTTAACAGTGTAAATGAACAGAAAATTAGTCCTAAACTCATTTGAAGAACTCCACTAAGGTATATACTTGCATCTAAACTGGCCATATACCATAACACATTATTGATGTAAAATTGTAGATGAATGTAAGATAGCCTTTAATAAAAGAATAGATACAATGGAAATGGTTTAGTATAACGAGAAGTCCGACACACGCTGCTTAATTGAAGGGCTAAGACAAATATTTTATGACTGTAAGATAAAGCTCACTTGTATGGCATAGTGTAGGGACACCTGACATTTCTCCAGGGAATAAAGCACACGGATAGATGTGGAAGGTTTGTCGCATGATTTGGGAGAGCATGAAACTGTTTCAGTAATGTCTCCACAGGGGTTGATTTACTACAACTGGAGAGTGCAAAATCTAGTGCAGCTCTGCACAGAAACCAATCGGCTTCTACTTTTTTTTTGTCACAGCTTAATTGAACAAGCTGAAGGTAGAAGCTGATTGGCTACCATGCACAGCTGCGCCAGAGTTTGCACTCTACAATATATTTATCTATTTATCTTCTGCTGCTTTCATTCTGTGTTGTTGACTGCTGGTCCTTCTCTGATCTTGCAGGCAGTGTGGTTGGCCACAAAGGGAATGCTGGACAGAGTATTTACAGTGCCAGCAAGGAAGGCTTGGTTGGATTCTCCAAATCCCTGGCTAAAGAAGTTGCTAGGAAGAACATACGGGTTAATGTGGTTGCCCCTGGTAAGAAAACTTTTTTTTTTTTGTGGTGAATGATTGGAGTCCAGTCCCCCAACCACCCAGAAGGGTAAAGCCATCTATATGTATCTTAATAAAAACACAGATACAGAGAAATCGGCACTCTGTACACAATACTCATTTATTGTAAACCGTTTACAGGAGATGTAGGGCCTCTTTATCAAGGTGAGATGCTAATAATTAAACATTAATCTGAACCAGTCAACCACAGAACCCAGCTGAGAACTGTTCTGCCTACGTACAGGGCCGGCGCTACCACTAGGCGAAGTAAGCAGCCGCTTGGAGCGCACTACCACCTAGGGCGCAACCACAGCCCCTGTTCTGTGTGAGCTCGGCTCTCCTCTCCTGAGCGCTCGTTGTGCGCCGCCACCACTAATCCCTCATGTGTTCCACTGAGCGCCCCGCTGCACTGTTACATCTTCTAGACCGGTCACACAGCGCTGCTCCGGGACTCATTTGCTCTAGCCTGTCCCTCTGGTGCAGCGCTGTGTGTCTGTGTGTGCAGCGGAGGGGCGGGGCTCAATGGAGATGGGAGCCCGGAGCATTGAGAGGAGCAGCTGACCTCCGTGGAGCGGGAGGATGGCGCTGGCCTGGTCTCGGCGGGGGACACTGTGGAGCGGGAGGATGGCGCTAGCCTGGCCCCTGAGCAGAGACTGGATGATGGTCGATGACGATGAAGCCACAAACAGCCGAGGTAGGAGGAGGACGGATCCCTTCCGAACTACATTACACTGTCTGTGGAGTGCCGAGTGGGGGTGCTGTCTGTGTGGTGTGTGTGAGAGTCAGGTGGGCCAGTCACAGTGTATGTGTCAGGTAAGGGGGGGTCAGTGTGTCAGGTGAAGGGGGGGCAGTGTGTCAGGTAGGGGGGGGGGCAGTGTGTCAGGTAAGGGGGGGTCAGTGTGTCAGGTAAGGGGGGGTCAGTGTGTCAGGTAAGGGGGGGGTCAGTGTGTCAGGTAAGGGGTTTCAGTGTGTCAGGTAAGGGGGGGGGGTCAGTGTGTCAGGTAAGGGGGGGTCAGTGTGTCAGGTAAGGGGGGCCAGTGTATGTGTCAGGTAAGGGGGGTCAGTGTGTCAGGTAAGGGGGGTCAGTGTGTCAGGTAAGGGGGGGTCAGTGTTTCAGGTAAGGGGGGTCAGTGTGTCAGGTAAGGGGGGGGGGGGGTCAGTGTGTCAGGTAAGGGGGGGGTCAGTGTGTCAGGTAAGGGGTTTCAGTGTGTCAGGTAAGGGGGGGTCAGTGTGTCAGGTACGGGGGGGGGGTCAGTGTGTCAGGTACGGGGGGGGGGGTCAGTGTGTCAGGTAAGGGGGGGTCAGTGTGTCAGGTAAGGAGGGGTCAGTGTGTCAGGTAAGGGGGGGATCAGTGTGTCAGGTAAGGGGGGTCAGTGTGTCAGGTACGGGGGGGGGTCAGTGTGTCAGGTACGGGGGGGTCAGTGTGTCAGGTACGGGGGGGTCAGTGTGTCAGGTACGGGGGGGTCAGTGTATGTGTCAGGTAAGGGGGGTCAGTGTATGTGTCAGGTAAGGGGGGTCAGTGTATGTGTCAGGTACGGTAGGGGGGTCAGTGTGTCAGGTAAGGGGGGGGGCAGTGTGTCAGGTACGGGGGGGGGGGGGGTCAGTGTGTCAGGTACGGGGGGGGGTCAGTGTGTCAGGTACGGGGGGGGGGGTCAGTGTGTCAGGTACGGGGGGGGGTCAGTGTGTCAGGTACGGGGGGGGGTCAGTGTATGTGTCAGGTAAGGGGGGTCAGTGTATGTGTCAGGTAAGGGGGGTCAGTGTATGTGTCAGGTAAGGGGGGTCAGTGTGTCAGGTGAGGGGGGGTCAGTGTGTCAGGTGAGGGGGGGTCATTGTGTCAGGTAAGGGGGGTCAGATAAGGGGGGTGTCAGATGGGTCACATGTGTTGCAAGGGCAGAGTAAAGTGATGTCAGGGGCGCAGCGGGGAGGGGGGGGCGCAAAATTAGGGTTCGCCTAGGGTGTCAAAGATCCTTGCACCGGCCCTGCCTACGTAGGGGACAGCCATCATCCAGTGGTTGCTCTAGTAACGTTCTTCTGCTTAAAGGTAAATGGGACAGTCTGCCTCCTAAGATCACATCACTTGCCCCAGTGTTGTAATGAGAAGAAACAAATGGGATAGCAATGAGCTGGTCACATGACCAGAAACACAGAATGTCAGTGTAGTCGTGACTTTAATGAAGCAACCTTTTTATTGTTCATGGCCATTTTAATGGGTCGCATTTATAGAAAGTAGACAATCGGGGCATACTATCCGGCTTAGATTTTGCTGCATTCTCAAACTGGTGACTGTAACATTAAACATGTTATAAATATGGGGGAGATTGCTGAGACCATTGAGTGGCATGTGCAGGGAATGCAGCTTAATGCAGCAAGCTATAAAAGATCTTGTGGTTCCACCGGCAAAAGACTGATTACCCAGTTATTTGCCACACCATAAATATTTCCCTCTCTTTGCCCTCTAGGAGATTGGATAGATTCTTTGGTATCTGGGAAACACATGTCACTGAAAAGCTATGGTTAATGAAGTGTTGGGCTGGACCCAGATCTGGTTATTGCAGGAATGCATGGTAAAATGCATATGTTTTATTATTGCACAGATGTGATGTAGTGGCAATTGTGGCATTACCACAACACACTGAAACATGTTTCATGGTGCAGTGCGCTGTGGTGCCATTCATTTTCAATTCTGAATGGCTTGTGCCATGTGGTTACTCTGCATCAGAGAAAATAGTGCATTGTTTTTTTGTGCATTGGCAGACCATTTAAAATGTAACTAAACCCAGGACCCTGTATTTATTATATCTAGTCTCCCACAGTACACAGAACATGGAAATGCAATTATTTTAGTAAGTATAAACTGCTAAATACCTTTTCTCATCAGCAGTATATAGCAGTTTTGTGAATTCTATCAGTGTCTGGTTAAAGCAGTCTGAGTGTAATCAGTCTGCAAGACCCCTAACCCTCTATCTGGACAGTGCTGATCACATGCACCCTCCCAAAGAAAGAAAAAACTCTAGCAATACACACCAAACTGAAACATGTGCAGAGTGTCACCCAAGGCTCTGTACTTTCAGGAGATGGATTAGGGACAGTAAAAGAAGGGAAGGATCAAAGAAGACGGGTCAAACAGCCTTTTTACACAGTGCGCAGGATTAATACCTTCGGTTCCACAGGGAGTATACCAAGCATGCCTTACTGCATATACACACTGGGCCAGATTCAGAACGGAGATACGACGGCGTATCTCCTGGTACGCCGTCATATCTCTGAGTGCGGGCCGTCGTATCTATGCGCCTGATTCAGAGAATCAGTTACGCATAGATTTCCCTAAGATCCGACCGGCGTAAGTGTCTTACACCATCGTATCTTAGGCTGCATATTTACGCTGGCCGCTAGGTGGCACTTCCGTATAGTTACGCAATGAATATGCTAATTAGGTAGATACGCCGATTCAGAAACGTACGTCCGGCCTGCAATTTTATTTTACGTTGGGCTTTTTTCGGCGTAAAGTTACCCCTGCTATATGAGGCGTAGCCGATGTTAAGTATGGACATCGTTCCCACGTCAAGTTTTGAAAATTTTACGTCGTTTGCGTAAGTTGTTCGCGAAATAGGGCTGTACGTAAGTTACGTTCACGTCTAAAGCAATGACGACTTGCGGCGTAATTTTGAGCATGCGCACTAGGATTTTTTCACGAACGGCGCATGCGCCTTCGTAAAATACGTGGGGTCATAGTGAATTTACATAAAACACGCCCACATCATCCCCATTTGAATTAGGCGGGCTTATGCCGACACGACACATACGTTACGCCACCGTAACTAAGGGCGCAAGTTCTTTCTGCATACGGAACTTGCGCCCTAAGTTACGGCGGCGTACCGTATCTGCGATACGTTACGCCCGCCCATAGATAGGCTATTCTATCTGAATCCGGCCCACTGATTTTACCTTTTGTAAATATAGTAACACATTAAGCATGCTGACAAACAAAACAAGTGTTAAAGTGATACTAAACACGCATTGTTTAATTTACATTGTGCCTTCTATTTCTGTATATGGATGGCATTGTAATTATTTTAATGGGGGGAAAAAAAAACAGAGTACCTTTTTCTTAATCGAGATACAGCTGTCACATGACCTAGCTATTTTCATGCCTGTCTGCAGTGAAACATAAGCAGGATGAGCTTCTAGTCCTCTGCTGCTGGTCACATGTTCAAAAAAAAAAACAGCCTTTGTAATGCAGAGAAAAAATAAATAGTTAACATCAATAAACTGCTTTAAATTGTCATACAAATATATATTTGAAATCAAATCTTTATAATTTTGTGGCAATAACATGGTGTGGGCGGATTTCTGTTAGTCACAGGCTGTGTCACGCCCCTCCAGCCTGTGTCTTGGAATAAGAGGGAGGTGAAGCCTTCATCAATTTACATGTAATGTCCCATCCCCATTGTGTTTAGCTGGTTAGTGGGTATGGAGGAGAGAGGGAATGGGCTGTCATTTACCACAGTGTATACAGCCACATGTGTGACTATAGTCACATGGGCTGCTCAGATGTGATAGGGAGGAAATGCACAGCATAGAAACTCACTGAAAACGGAGCATGTGCAAAGTGGCCACCACATCTGCAAAATCTCTAGCTGGATTGGGGACATGAACAGAAGATGGCGATAGAGAGCAGCAGGATCAACCAGGTTTTTTGCAGAATACAGAAAACAAATCTTATGATGACTGAGTGAATATGGACAGCGTGTAATACACCATTTATTGATAGTTTTTTATGATGTGGGTTTAGTGACACTTCAACACACCCTCATTAACACGCCACAACACAGCATTAAAGCAGCAAATGGGCCCTTAGTGTTTGTGTTTCAGAAGAGAAGATCAATTTCTCTACAATCTGTAAAGGTTTTCTTTGTTCAGCAGTTCCTGACTCTCTTACTTCCAGATAAGGTTCCGATGGACCGTTTTCATCGGACGAACCGATCGTGTGTGGGCCCCATAATTTTTTATTTCCCATCGGTGAAAAAAAGTAGAACCTGTTTTAAAATTTTCTGATGGTAAAAAAAAAACGATAAAAAAAAAAACGATCGTCTGTTGGGAAATCCATCAGTCAAAAATCCATGCATGCTTAGAATCAAGTCGACGCATGCTCGGAAGCATTGAACTTAATTTTTCTCTGCACGTCGTTGTGTTTTACGTCACCGCGTTCTGACACGATCGGATTTTTAACTGATGGTGTGTAGGCAAGACTGATGAAAGTCAGCTTCATCGGATATCTGATGAAAAAATCCATCGGTCCGTTTTCATCGGATGAACCGAACATGTGTACAGGGCATTAGTGAATCAAACAAATCTACAGCTGGGATTGAGATACCTAATGAAAAGGGAAAATTCAGAACTAACTGAAAGGAATTCATAAGGGGAATATTATAAGAACATTTTTTTTACTGATGGGGGAAACTCTAAAACTGCTTAGTTATTTTCTAGAACTTTTTTATTGGCTGCAATACACTTTAAAATGTAGTAGAGTCTCCATTCTTTAAAATGATTAATTCTACAACGTTAAATAATCTCCCTTTCTTTCTTTATTTTACTATGTATATCATGCATTAATAAGCATTCATCATTTTTAGGATTCATTCACACGGATATGACTTCAAGCTTGGACAAGGACTTGGTGAGCCAAAATATCCCTCTGAGCAGGTTTGGTGAAGCGGAAGAAGTGGCTCACGCTGTGGCTTTCTTGTTGGAGTGCCCGTATGTTACTGGCCATGTTTTAGTGGTGGATGGAGGGTTGCAACTCCAGATTTAAAATGTACTATGTAAAAAAAAAAATATATGAAATAAAGCACTTTTTCTAATATCCTACTTTTTGCTCATCCAGGTACTAGCAGGGTTGGGCCAAAGGGTAGGCAAAAGAGACGGCACATTACTGGAGCAGTGTGCCGGGGGGGGGGGGGGGGGGGTGTACTTTGGCCATTTTACCTTGGATGCTAAAAGAATCTTCTCCCAGAACTGGAAACAAACTACTCAAGTGACCAATCGCTTTAAGTCTTAACCACTTCAATACTGGGCACTTTCACCCCCTTCCTGCCCAAGCCATTTTTCGGCTTTCAGCGCTGTCACACTTTGAATGACAATTGCGCGGTCATGCAACACTTTACCCAAATGAAATTGTAATAATTTTTTCCCCACAAATATAGAGCTTTATTTTGGTGGTATTTGATCACCTCTGCATTTTTTTTTTTCATCAGTTTTGGGCCGATATGTATTCTTCTACATATTTTTGATTAAAAAAAATCACTATAAGCATATATTGATTGGTTTGCGCAAAAGTTATAGTGGCTACAAAATAGGGGATAGATTTATGGCATTTTTATTTTTTTTACTAGTAATGGTGACGATCAGTGATATTTTTTTTCGTGACTGCGATATTGCGGCGGACACATCGGACACTTTTGACACTTTTTTTTTTGGACCATTCACATTTATACAGCAAACAGTGCTATAAATATGCACTGATTACTCTGTAAATGTCCGTCTCTGCCATAGTAGCCCCCTTGTTGTCCCCAGGGGTACCACTCTCGATCCTCCTGTGGGATGACACCCCCTTGTTTTGTTTACTGTGTAAATGTGACTGGCAGGGAAGGGGTTAACACTAGGGGGCGATCAAGGGGTTAAATGTGAATCCTAGTGAGTGATTCTAACTGTAGGGGGAGGGGACTGACTGGGGAAGGTGACCGATCGGTGTCCCTATGTACAAGGGACACAGCATCGATCTCCTCTCCCTGACAGGATGTAGATCTCTGTGTTTACACACCGAGATCCACGATCCTGCTCAGTTACTGGGCAATCGCGGGTGCCCGGCAACCATCGCGGCCGCTGGGTTCCCAGTAATGCGACAGGTGCGTGCGCTGCCGCCGGCGTGCGCACTCTCTAGTGACTCTGCAAGGCGAGGATGTCATATGACGTCCTCCCAAAACAAGAGCACTATCTTGCCGCCGTCAATTGACGGCGGCCAGTAGTAAAGCGCTTAAAGCGGACCTTCAGTTATTTTTTCATCTTTCCATCTATTATATCTTCTGCCCTTGTTGTTTTAACTTTGGATAGTAAAACCATTTTTTTTCTGCCAATAAATACCTTTTACAGTAACCTTCCTGTTTCTTGTCTGGTAAAAAGCCTAGGCTTATGACATCATGCACAGCTCTCTCTGTCACTCTCATGAGAGTTTGCCAGGAAGGGAGGGGGAATGAGTCATAAGAAGGCCAATGAGAGCTGCAGAGCTGGAGGTTTGCCTCTGTCTAAATCCAGGTGAACAGGCAGCAGCTTCCCATGGTTAAAATGGATGCAGCCAGACTCCGTGGAGAGAGATTTCTGCAGCATATTTGGAAAGTACAGACTCACAGTATATATAAAATAATATGCAAAGTGGTTGGAGGGAAGCTTCAGAATGGCAAAGATGTTTTTATTACAAATTGTGTGAGCAGACTGCAGTTCCTTTTTAACCACTGTATATAAACGGTGGCAGGTTGGCTCGATTGCGCAAACTGGCGGTCCGTGCATGTGACACTGGGCGTACGCTGCCGTCGGCGAGCACCCCCTCTGCAGGGCATGCTACTGCGGACTCGATGTCCGCCGGTGACCTGCGATCGCAGAACCCAGAGGCAGAATGGGGATCTGCCTATATAAATAAGGTGGATCCCCGTTCTGACAGGAGACCGCATGGAAATCTGCTGTACCCAGTGACTGGGTACAGTGATCTCTGTGGTGTTCCAGTGAGCCCATCCCCCACACAGTTTGAACACAGTTAACTCCTTGATCGCCCCCTATTGTTAACTCCTTCCCTGCCAGTGTCATTTATACATTGATCAGTGCATTTTTTTACCACTGATCAATATAATCATGCCACTGGGCCCCAAAATGTGTCACTTAGGGTCATACTTGTCCACCGCAATTTCGCAGTCCCGCTAAAAATCGCAGATCGCCGCCATTACCAGTAAAAACATAAAAAATAAATAAAAGACCATAAATCTTTCTTAGTAGAAGCGATAACTTGTGTGCAAACCAATCAATATATGTTTATTGCGATATTTTTTTTTTTTTTTTAAACAAAAATATGTAACAGAATACTTATTGGCCTAAACTTATGAATTCTCTTTTTTTGGGGGATATGTATTATAGCAGAAAGTAAAAAATATTGTTTTGTGTTTATTTTTTTCAAAATTTGCGGTCTTTTTGTTTATAGGGCAAAAAATAAAAACCACAGAGGTGATCAAATACCACCAAAAGAAAGCTCAATTTGTGGGGAAAAAAGGACATTAAGTTTGTTTGGGTACAGCGTCGCAGGACTGCGCAATTGTCAGTTAAATCGACACAGTGCCGTATTGCAAAAAATGGCCTGGTCATTAAGGAGGTGAATCCTTCTGGGGCTAAAGTGGTTATGTTTCTCAAAGACCTTGGTGACTTATGAAAATTGGAGAAAATGTGGAACTGTTTCCCATAACAACCACTCACATTTTTTATGAATTCTGGAATTGGTACTCAAAGAAGATTTTTTGCCATAATTTCTGCAATAATATCTACTGCTGTGAGGAGTTTGTCTAATTTACTACAGATTGAATTACTTGTTGCTAATACACTGGCAGTTCAACAAAGCTCATATCTCAAATCTACAAGAAAAGGGCCTCTGAGGGATCACTAGCCATGCATGGAATTTTACTTTGTTATGTGCACTAGTCTATATAGTACAATTCTTTGTAAATGGCCACGCTGTAGGACTGGTTTTAGGTCCATTGTGATGTATCAGACAGCACATTAAAGCGATGTATATATATTTCAAGAATATAATTTACTCCAGAGGTCTTGTTAGAAAGAGAGATGTTAGCTGAACATTGCAGGTGCAGGCAGCCACTTAGATTTAAAGTGTGTAATTGTTCTTTCAACATTGGGCTAACATATATGCTCTTCAATGCCACCTATCAGTGCCGCCTTTCAGTGCCTATCAGCGCCACCAATCATTGCTCATTAATGCCATCTATCAGTGCCTCCTCATCAATGCAGCCTATCAGTGCTCAATACCCATCAGTGCCGCTTGTCATCATTGCAGCATATCAGTGCTACATATCAGTGGCCCTCAATACCTATCAGTGCTCATCAACGCTGCCTATCAGTGCTCATCAATGCCACCTATCAGCGCCACCAATCATTGCTCAGTAATGCCACCTATCAGTGCCTCCTCATCAATGCAGCCCATCAGTGCTATATATCAGTGGCCCTCAGTGCCTATCAATGCCACCTATTGGTGCCTTCTATCAGTGCAGCCTATAAGTGTTCATCAATGTTGCCTATCAGTGCTCATCAATGCCGCCTATCAGTGCCCACCAGTACAGCCTATGAATGCTGCCTATCAGTGCTCATCAATGCTACCTATCAGAGCCACCAATCATTGCTCATCAATGCCACCTATCAGTGCCTCCTCATCAGTGCAGCCTATCAGTGGCCTTCAATGTTGCCTATCAGTGCTCATCAATGCTACCTATCGGAGCCACCAATCATTGCTCATCAATGCCACCTATCAGTGCCTCCTCATCAGTGCAGCCTATCAGTGGCCTTCAATGTTGCCTATCAGTGCTCAACACCCATCAGTGCCCATTATTACTGCCTATCAAAGCCCATAAGCGCCTCTTATCAGTGCCCATAAGCACCTCCTGTCAGTGCCCATAAGCGCCTCCTGTCAGTGCTCATCAGCGCCTCCTGTCAGTGCTCATAAGCGCCTCCTGTCAGTGCCCATAAGCGCCTCCTGTCAGTGCCCATATGTGCCTCCTGTCAGTGCCTCTTATCAGTGCCCATAAGCGCCTCCTGTCAGTGCCCATAAGTGGCTCCTGTCAGTGCCCATATGTGCCTCCTGTCAGTGCTCATTAGTACCTCCATTTCTCTAACGCCTGGTAGTTCTCTCTCCCCTCCCTCCTCTCTCATACAGGATGGGAGAGGAGACACATCCGATCTGCTCCTTCTCTCTCCCCTGACCCTAATGTGGCCACTCTCGCTCTCATCCTGTGTGTGTTTCGTGGGAAGTGTGAACTCAATAGCTTTACACTTGACCTCGTGGTACACACACAGGATGAGAGCGGCAGTGGGGGGGGGTGTCAGGGGAGCGAGAAGGAGCAGATTGGATGTGTCTCCTCTCCACTCCCATCCTGTACGAGAGAGGAGGGAGGGAACAGGAAGAAGGAGCTGATCTCCTGTGTCTCCTCTCCCATCCCGTAGGAGGGAGGGGGAGAGAGAATAATGCTGGTTTTGACCTCACTGGTTGTTATACGCCAGGTGGTTCCAGCAACCAGTCCAGTGGCCAGGAATGGAGTCAGGTGGAGGAGGAGCTGGAGCCAGCGCTACGGCGGCTCAGTCCATCCCTGTCCCCTGCATTTAAGACTGGTCCCAGTGTCCATTAATTTTAAATGGTGGGGGCACAGTATAATGTTGGGGGGGGCATGGCCCCTTCTGCCCCCCCCCTAGTGACGCTATCACCAGGGACAAGAGGTGAGAGTAAAACCTCATACACATGATCTGTTTTTTGGCCAACCGAGCATCAGACTTTTGTCAAAAGGGCATGTGGCTGGATTTTGTCTTGCATACTAGCAGTACACAATTGTCGGCCAACAAACATGAATGTAGTGAAGTACTACATGGAATTTAAGCTCTTGAGTGCCACCCTTTGTGCACCTTCTGCTAATGTTGTGTTAGGTGAGCATTGATTCCGAGAATGCGTGTTTGTACTTTGGACTTTTGTTGATGAACTTTTGTACAGACGATACGGAAATCTGTCAACAGACCGTTATCCACCGAAAATTTACTAGCCTGCCATCCAACATTTACAACAAGTACATTTTGCGCAAAAGAGCCAGTATAGTGAATATCAAAGCAGCATAAACAGCATATAAAGCATGGTGCAAATGTCAGAAGACAAAAGAGTTCAAGCTGTTGGTATAGTGATATAGATTGTGAAGGTCTGGGATGTGGTAAGTATTGATGGGAGTATGCTCTCAGGGCTGCCGTCAGTGGGGAACAGAAACCATGTTCCAAATCTGGAAGGACAAGCAAGGGAAGAGGCGCCTCTGGGTGCAATACTTTAACACAATTTTTATTTTTTAAAAAGCATAGATTAAAAACCACTCACATTTTTGTGGTGAAATGCAGGCATGTAACAAGATTTCCCAAAGGGGAGAGGTGGATGTCATCCGGTGCGTCGTTTCTCATCTGGTCCCTGCTGTGTCACTGTGGAGTGAGAGAAGATCATGATCTTCCTACCGCTGGTGGTGAGGGGTAGCTGCGGTGGGTGGATCTCGACAGGCACTCGAGGCGCTGATGGACCGGCGGGCAATGGATGATGACATCACCGGGCAAGCGACGCATTTCTGAGTGGTCAGGCAGCGAATGACACGGCTGCCTCACTCCTTTTTCAAGCTACTGACGGGAACAAGGAGCTAGATTTATGTAACGAGAATGGGGAGGGGACAGATCGAGGGCAGGCAGGGGATTGGTGAACGGCCAAAAAATGGTAAGGCTAACACAGGACGGGGGGATACAAGTAAACAAAAGGACGGAACTGGAGAAAATTCATAAAAATAAATATAAAAATAAAAATGTTAATGAAATAAATTAAAATAAAGGGATGAGGGGTGGTAGGCAAAAGAAAATGTATGGCTAATAGGTGTGTAATAATAAGGAATGAGAGGGGGGGGGGCGGGGTAATAGATATATGGCCGTGACGCAAGGCAGAGGGATAAGGATAAGTTCAAAACAAAATTTAATTAAGAAAGAAGGGAGGGGGTGGAATGAGTTAACTTTATTTATGTTCTAGATTATGGAGGGGAAACATATGTGTTATTGGGGATATTTTAGTAAGGGGAAGGTTTAGTAAATTGTAATGCCTTTTAATGGGATGAAAATGGGTTTAAGTTAAAAGTTAAAAAGGATTCAAAATATTAAAAATTAAATTAAAGATATATATATGCATATACATCATTCATTTTTTGAGGGGGGGGGGGGAGGTTAGCTTAATAAAGATGGTAAAACATGATGTTGTATAACACAGTAAAACAATAAAACATAATGTCATACAATGACATATGGTACATGAGATGATGATGGAAATTAATGCTATATGTAGTTACACATTATATAACAGTTTATATGACATCCAAAAGTATAAAAATATATGAGATACCACAAAATACAGGTACATATGGGTGAAGTGGATGGTTAGAAGGGGGAGGGGGGAATAAAGGGGGGGAGGGGAAGAGGGGTGGGGGGAGGAGAAGGCGGACTAGAGGTAGCAGAGGAAGGAAAGAGGGGCGGGGGGGTTGTCGGGGAAGAGTGGAGTGGAGTGGGGTGGGGTGGGGAGGGGAAAGATATACTTACACCCGCCAACCCCCAGACTATAAAAGGACTTTATTATAGGGGAACCTGAAAGAAACAAATATCATAAATTAGCAATGGTTTAATACTAAGATCTACTGGGAGTGTTAAAGGTTTTGGAGTGAATGTATGACAGGTGGTGAAAGAATTAATCTAAAAAAGGGAGAAGGGGGGGGAGGTATTGTAATTATTATAGTTATAGGATGGTAGCAATTTCAATGCTCTCATTGATGCCGCCAGGCGAGAGTGCATCTAGGCTGTAGATCCAGTATGTTTCTCGTGCACACAATCTTTTGTATCCTTCAGCTGCTGGGAATGATTTGTCCATTTGTTCAATTACCCATACTTGGAGTCCTGAAGTTGATTGTTGATGTGACATCGTGAAGTGTCTGGGTACGCTATGAGGGTCTGTGCCACCCTCTATGTTCCTTCTGTGTTCTCCAAACCTCTGTCTTAGAGGTAGTATAGTTCGTCCTATGTACAGGAGGCCGCACGGGCACCTCAGACCATATACAACGAAATCGGAAGAACAGTTATAGAATTATTTTAGAGGATATGTTTTGCCTTTAGTATGGAATGTTTTTTGTCCGTGTTGGACGAAACGGCATGTCTTGCAGCGAGGTTTTCGACATTGGTACATGCCGACTACAGATATGAGAAATGGTATGGAGGGTGGAGGGATGATAGATTTCAGTTTACTGGGGGCAATTTTATTTTTGAGGTTAGGGGCTCTCCGATAAGTGATTTTTGGGCGGACTGGAAGGGTGGATTTAAGGTGAGGGTCCTGGAGTAGAATATCCCAGTGTTTTGACTAATATACTTTCCATTTTTTTGTATTTATGATGGAATGTAGTCACGAACCTAGCTGGGTGATCATCCGCAGTTCTTTTGGGTTTTGGTGGTTTTCCGTTGAGATGGTAGTTGAAAGCTTCATCGATTTAAAGTCTCCGGATATTGTTTCTCAGTGAACTTGTTTTTGAGATTCTGGCTAAGTTCTATGTAATCCGAATCTTTTGTGCAATTTTGTCTTAAACGACAGAATTGACCCTTAGGAATGTTATTTTTCCATCTAGGAAGATGGCAACTTTTGAAGTGTAGGTACAAGTTTCCTGCTGTGGGTTTCGTATAATTTTTGGCCCAAATGGTGTGCTCATCATGTCCCAATATAAGGTCAAGAAAGGCCATAGAGAACGGGGTTGGATACGGATGTGAAGGATAGGCCATATTGGTTATTGTTACAGTGTTCAATGAAAGGTCGAATGAGGTCTGGGGAGCCGTCCCAGATGATGATAATGTCATCGATGTAGCGTCCGAAAAAAGCAATGTTGGCAGCATACGGGTTATTTTGGTGGATATGGTTATTTTCCCAAAAACCCATGGCCAGGTTGGCATATGAGGGGGCAAAATTGGCCCCCATAGCCGTGCCCTGTACTTGATGGTAGAAATCTCCATTAAAAGTAAAGTAGCTGTGGGTTAAACAAAATTTTGTCGCTAGGATGATGAAAGCTGCTTGACGGGGGTTTATCAACGGTTCATTTAGCAAGAATTGCTCTAATGCCATCAGTCCAAAAGAGTGCGGAATGGATGTATATAGTGAACAGACGTCGAGTGAGAGCCATGTATACGTTGGCTCCCACCTATAGGGGGACAAGAACTCAAGTAGGTGTGTGCTGTCACGTATATATGATTCTATTTGAAAGACGATTGGCTGCAAAAATTGGTCAATATATAAGCTGAAACCTGTTGTGACGCTATCCATGGCTGCCACGATGGGTCTTCCAGGAGGATCTATTAAGCTTTTATGTATTTTGGGGAGGTAATAGAAATATGGGATCTGAAAATAGTTTTTCCGTAGGAAGGAGCTTTCTGTCTTTTAATGCATGCGATATAAGGATGTCGGCTTCTTTAGCGAAGTCCATCGTGGGATCACTCTTAAGTTTCATGTATGTTGCTTTATCGGAAAGGAGTCTGGATGCTTCCTTTTAGGTAGGATGTTTTATCCAGGAGTACGATTCCTCCTCCCTTATCGGCCGATTTTATTATGATATCATCGGCATGGATAAGTAGATCTAAAGCTTTTGTTTCTGGTGGTGACAAATTATTGTGCTTTGACATGGATGTGGAAATGCACATTTTAACTAAGTCTGCATAGACCACTCTATAGAAGCTCTCTATGTGAGGGCCTTTAGAGTGTGTCGGGAAGAAGATGGATTTTGGTCTAAGTGATGAACGAATGATCGGAGGGGATGTAGCAGCATGTTGCGTGTATAGTCTTAGAAGATCTTCATCAGAATCTATGCTGTGTTCACATGAGTGGTCAGGCAGCGAATGACACGGCTGCCGCACTCCTTTTTCAAGCTACTGACAGGGGAACGAGGAGCTAGATTTATGTAACGAGAATGGGAAGGGGACAGATCGCGGGCAGGCAGCGGATTGGTGAACGGCCAAAAAATGGGAAGGCTAACGCAGGACGGGGGGATACAAGTAAACAAAAGGACGGAACTGGAGATAATTCATAACAATAAAAATAAATATAAAAATAAAAATGATAATGAAATAAATTAAAATAAAGGGATGAGGGGTGGTAGGCAAAAGAAAATGTATGGCTAATAGGTGTGTAATAATAAGGAATGCGCGAGGGGGAGGGGCGGGGTAATAGATATATGGCCGTGACGCAAGGCAGAGGGATAAGGATACGTTCAAAACAAAATTTAATTAAGAACAAAATTTAATTAAGAAAGAAGGGAGGGGGGGGGGGAATGAGTTAACTATATTTATGTTCTAGATTATGGAGGGGAAACATATGTGTTATTGGGGATATTTTAGTAAGAGGAAGGTTTAGTAAATTGAAATGGCTTTTAATGGATTTTAATGGGATTAAAATGGGTTTAAGTTAAAAGTTAAAAAGGATTCAAAATATAAAAAATTAAATGAAAGATATATATATATATATATATATAAGGTTAGCTTAATGAAGATGGTAAAACATAATGTTGTATAACACAGTAAAACAATAAAACATAATGTCATACAATGACATATGGTACATGAGATGATGATGGAAATTAACGATATATGTAGTTACACATTATATAACAGTTTATATGACATCCAAAAGTATAAAAATATATGAGATACCACAAAATACAGGTACATATGGGTGAAGTGGATGGTTAGAAGGGGGAGGAAAAGAAAAGTTGGACAGCAATTGTCTGAAGGAGCGTACTAATGGTCGGATTTTAGGCCAACAGCCTGTCATCAGACAATCCCTTGCCAACAATCGGATCGTGTGTACGAGGCTTTAGTCATGCAATGGTGACAAATGTTTCTGTAACTTTCTGGTAGCTTTATTTTGTTTGGGAATTCCCCTCACTTTTAGAGATATTTCCTATCCTTTCCTGTTGGGTCTCCAGGACAAGAAGTGAAGAGAAATGAAATGTTCCCAGCAGGACATAATGGGCCTAAATAGGTTTTAACTCTTCCGTACTTTATCGAAAACTATATAACAAAAAAAGTTTAGGTAGTACAAACTAGGGTTGTCCCGATACCACTTTTTTAGGACCGAGTACGAGTACCGATACTTTTTTTTAAGTACTCGCCGATACCGAATACCGATACTTTTTTTAAATGTGTCCCCCCACAAATGCAGCCATGTCCCCCCACAAATGCAGCCATGTCCCCATCAGCGACCCCCACACACATTTAATGACCCCATCAGAGACCCCTGCACAATAATGACCCCATCAGAGACCCCCACACACACACACATTAATGTCCCCATCAGAGACTCCCCACACAAATTAATGTCCCCATCAGAGACCCCTGCACAATATTGTCCCCATCAGAGACCCCCTCACACACATTAATGTCCCCATCAGAGACCCCCCTGCACATTAATGTCCCCTTCAGAGACCCCCCACAAACATTAATGTCACCATCAGAGACCCACTGCACAATAATGTCACCATCAGAGACCCCCTGCACAATAATAAAAAAAAAAGCGGCGCCCTCTAAGCGTAGTATGGAGTTTAATAAGGACAAACAACAACAATTCATATAGGAGGTTACTCACAAAAATACAGAAATTACGGGTATTGGAATAATGGTGTCATCTGAGACTTGCATCTGGAGTGTGAAGACTCTGCTGATAAGATCTTCTCGCAGGCTTCAGGCAGCGTGATGGTGAATCCACACAGTGGGGGCCGAGGGCGGTATCTCTGGGGGTCCCTGGATGGTATTACAGCACTGTTTGTTAGGGGAGGCAAGCAGGCGGGCAGAGACGCCACATTCGGCGCAGTGGAACGCAGCCGTGGAGCGCAAACAGCTGAGCGTCACTTCCGGGTACAGTCTCAGGGCGGTGCACGCGTTCGAGACATGCGTGTCTCTTCGTCAGGCTCTATGGGGGCCATCTTGGATGAGGGACAGAAGAACAGCTCGAACGGAGCTGATTGGTTAATACTACAAGACCCGGAAATCAGCTTTACATAGCGGGCAATCGAAAAACGGGGAATCGAAAAGCAGTATGGAAGTATATTGAAAAATCTCACGAGGGACTAGTACAAGACAGGCTTAAAACTACAGATATCAATCAGCAAAAGTTATAATATTACAAGAAGAAGTTAAAAAATTATTATATATATATAGAGAGAAAAAAATATATACATATAAAATATACATATATATATGTGTGTAATTGGCAACAACAGAATTCAAGCACTAGTTTTTGGAAAATAGATGTATAAATATATGGGATGGACTACCCATTGGTGGCTTGGAGATAAAAACAGAATATCCGTTTAAATTGGTACACAAAAAGAGCTTTTTGTAGGATCTATTTGACTGATACAAAAAAGATTATTTACAGGTAGGTAAGGGATGTGCACAAATAACATATATGAAGATGCGTGCACATATACAGAACAAAAATTGCTCATGAATCAGTATACATATATATGTACATATATATATATAAACATATATATATATATCTCTCAAAAAAACACTAAGAGATATTAAGAATATGTAAATGAGAGAAGAAAAGAATTGCTAAAAACCAGACATGATTTTAAGGATAAAATATACAGAGAAATACTATGATAAAAAGAGTGTAAATTGTTGTATGGTTAAAATTAGAAAAATTAATTCATTAGTTAATTGAAAAATTATCAATTAATAAAAGTTAGTAAACATTGATAAAAATTTATTGGGAGAAGAGTATTATAATAAAATATTGATTTCCAATCCCTCATTCAGGCCTCGAGGCGATAAACAATCCAAGGTGAAAATCCAATAATTTTCATGTTCGCAGAGCCTTTTGTATCTCTCAGCCTGGGGGAGAAGTCTGGATATGGCCTCTATGACCCACACACGAAGTTCTGAAGAGGATTGTTGGTGGACCTCTTTAAAATGCCTAGCAACACTGTACTTTTCCAGGCCTTTTTCAACGAAATTCCGGTGTTCACCAAACCTCTTCCTTAGTGTCCGAATGGTGCGGCCCACGTAGAAGAGGCCGCAGGGACAGGTGAGGCAGTATACCACATATTCGGAAGAACATGTAAAAAAGTCAGGGAGGGTATACTGCTTGCCTTTACAAATGAAGTCTTTCTGTCGATGAGTTACATGGGGACAGGTAAGACAACGGGCTTTTCTACATTGATACATCCCTTTAATATGGAAGAAAGTCAGGGAGGCGGTGTTGCTGTTCCGTTTTTTGTTGTTCTTTATTTTACTGGGCGCTATACTTGCCTTTATGTTTTTGGCTCTTCTATAGCTTACTATAGGGCGTTCAGCTAAGGAGGTTTTTAAGTGTGGGTCCTCTTTTAGAATAGGCCAATGTTTAAAGCGGGGGTTCACCCTTAGAGGGCACTTTTCCCCCTTAGATTCCTGCTCGTTATTACTAGGGGAATCGGCTATTTATTTTAAAATATGTGCAGTACTTACCCGTTTACGAGATGCACCCTCTCCGTCGCTTCCGGGTATGGGCTTCGGGAATGGGCGTTCCTTCTTGATTGACAGGTTTCCGAGAGGCTTCCGACGGTCGCATCCATCGCGTCACGATTTTCCGAAAGAAGCCGAACGTCGGTGCGCAGGCGCAGTATAGAGCCGCACCGACGTTCGGCTTCTTTCGGCTACGAGTGACGCGACGGATGCGACCGTCGGAAGCCTCTCGGAAGGCTGTCACTCAAGAAGGAACGCCCGCTCCCGAAGACCCATACCCGGAAGCGACGGAAGAAGATGCAGCTCGAAAACGGGTAAGTACTGCTTATATTTTAATATAAATAGCCGATTCCCCTAGACCGAACGAGCAGGAAGCTAAGGGGAGATTTTTTTTTTTTTTTTAAATGGGTGAACTCCCGCTTTAACAAGAATCCTCTCCATTTGTCTAAATTGGCTGTGAAATTGTGTGACAAAGCGCACTATAGGTGTTGTCTCATCTTTTTCATCCTGTGTCTTTTGCGCTCTGGGGATTAGTTCTGTGTGTGAATAATGTTGAAAGGCACCTTCAATAAGATCCACAGGATATCCTTTTTCAGAAAACTTGTCTTTTAGTTTCAGACCATGTGTGATATAATCCTTATGTCTAGTACAATTGTGCTTAAGGCGACAAAACTGACTTTTTAGCCATCGGGGATGATGGCAACTCCGGTAGTGTAGGAAAGAATTCCCGGCAGTAGGTTTTACAAAGTTTTGGGCGCAAATAGTAGTATTGTCATATGAGAGCTCCAGATCTAAAAAAGCTAGGGTTTTGTCATCAGTGACTGCTGTAAAAGAAAGGCCCATGGTATTGGAATTACAATGTTCAAGGAACTTGGGGATTAGCTCATCGGGGCCATCCCAGATGATAACGATATCATCTATGTACCTACCGAAAAATACAAGATGAGAGGCAAACGGATTGTTATACCATATGTGGTGGAGTTCCCAATAGCCCATGGTTAAGTTTGCATAACTGGGTGCAAAATTAGCTCCCATGGCTGTTCCTTGAACCTGTATGAAAAACTCACCATCACTTTCAAAATAATTGTGTGTGAGACAATATTTAAGTAAATCCAACAGAAAATGGATTTGTCGAGGATTCAGCAATGGATCTTTGTTTAAGAAATATTGGGTTGCTAAAATACCCACTTCATGTGGTATTGAAGTATATAATGATACTACATCCAGGGAAAGCCAACGGTAAGACTTTTCCCACTGATAGGGTTGTAGCATCTGGAGTAGGTGTGTACCATCCTTAATGTAGGAAGGAAGGTTCGCCACTAAGGGTTGTAGAAAATGATCTATGTAGATCGAAAAATAACTGGTGACACTTTCCATTGCTGCCACTATGGGTCTCCCTGGGGGATTCGATTGTTTTTTGTGGACTTTGGGTAAGTGATAGAAGTAAGGTCTCTTGTAAAAATCGTGAAGTAGAAAGGCCACTTCCGTTTTAGTTACCAGGCCTTCTACTTTTGCTGCATTGACTAAATCGTGGGCTTCTTGTGAGAAGACCACCAAAGGGTCATTTTTCAATTTACAGTAGGTGGTAGTATCCGATAGGAGACGGGAGCTCTCTACCTGATAGTCAGTCAAATTCTGAATCACTATACCTCCGCCTTTGTCTGCTTGACGTATGACAATGGAATCATTTTCAGTTAGTCGTTTCAATGCTAGATTTTCTGCTGCAGAAAGATTAGAAGAATTTTTGTGGGTGGTAGTTCGTTCACACATACGTAGAATATCACTATAGACTACTTGATAAAAACTTTGTATAAATGGCCCTTTCGAATAAGTAGGGTAGAATATAGATTTGGGTCTAAACTTGGTCTGCAATATTGGTGGTGATGTGGAAAGGTGTTGAGTGAGTAGTTCGACATAATCGTCAGAATCTTCGGTATACAAAAGTTCAAGGTGGTCAAGGGCCATTCTTTCAGGAACGCTACAATTCCGAAAGAGATCTGGACTAGTAGGACAAGTTTCAGTAGGAGGCACATCCAATGTGGCTTTGGCGGTTTTTAGATTAAAGAAACGCTTAACAGTGATATTCCTAATAAACCTATTCAGATCTAAAAATAGGGTAAACGGATTAGGAGGGGCCATTGGTGCAAAGGTGAGGCCTCGAGCTAACAAGGACTCTTCAGATGTAGTAAGACTGTGGTCGGATAGATTAAAGATTTTTATCGTTTTCGTACTTTTCGTTTCTTTTTGGCGTCTCTTTCTGCCCCCTCTTCTGCCTCTGTATCTAGTTTTCTTTTTGGGCAGGACAGGGGGGCTATCACTAAAAAAGGCGGAACCAGAGTTGTTATGGAGGATGGTGAGGTAAGGGATGATTGAAGATCAGTTTTCATGGTCAAAGAGGGTGGTTGTGAAGAATGAATTATATCTAGGGCTGAACTGGTACCTGGTTTTGGAGAAGATATGGGGTCTTCAGACACAGGATTAGAAAGAGCTGGAGATCTAGAAGGACTGGGGTGAGGTATGAAGGTAGCATTGGCTGGAACGGGGGAAGTAGCACTATTAACAATAGCGTTTACCTCCAAAGGTTCGGAACCAATGGTAGAGCAAACTTGGTTTTGGGTCAAACGGTTATCTGACTTGTGGGACATAGAGGTTCTTTTTTTATAGTAGTTGTTATTGTGCAGGTGTCGATAAGGCAACAATGGTCTAATAGTGGGTCTAGGGACACAATCCATGAGTGGTATAGGACCTGTATGTTCATGTTCGGGATTGGGATGACTGGATTGGCGACTCTTTTTCCAACAGAATATTCTGTCGGAGTTATAATCGTCAAAGTCTCTCCTGATTTTATGGAGTTTGGTACCTAATAAGAGGTCTTCTTGAAACTTTGTATTTAGTTTCAGCTTCCTCAACCAAGAGGACGGTAAACTTAAAACCGAGGTCTGGAGTTCAGAAATACTTTCTTGGATTTTGACCAGAAGAGACTGGTATTGGACTTCTCTTTGCTTGATGACTAATTGCATCCACTTTTGGGTACAGAACTCGGAGATGCCAGCCCACTCATAGGTGAGGGCTGCATTTAAAAAAGAACAGGTCTTTGTAATTCTCAAGCCCCTTGGCGAGATTTTATATTTAACATATTGTAGGAGAAAAAACGTATCCCACCATTGCTGGTTGGCGGAGACAATAAGGTCTTCTATTTTCCTAAAACGAGCACATATGATTCTATATATAGATCTAGGGATGGACGTTGTGGGGTTGAAAAAGGAAGAAGAAAAGAGGGAATAAATTTCATCAAGAATGTCATATTTCGCTGATTCTATATCAAGTATGATTTCCATGGTAGTAGGGAAGAGGAATTTAGAAGAAGTAGACCAAGGGGAAAAACTAAATAATTAAAATAACAAGGGTCAGTTAATCTCTACTAAAATATGGAATAGAAACAAATTCAATGAGCTAAAATAAAATAAACTCCGTCAATTCATTCGACTGGGGGACTAGTAGGCATGAAATATAAAGACACTTCAGATAGTAGCAGCTCGATAATGGAACTTCACAAAGAAAATCAAACAAAAAACAAATAGAATCAAGCGCTCACAAAAAATGAAATGTAGGAGATGGGAATACACATATAAGGAAAGGGGAAAAAAATGGTGAAACGCATGTGAAAGCTGAAAAGATTAAAAAATGAATAGATTAAAAAATGAACATGGAAAGGATTTTTTGGGGGGGGGGGGGGGGAGGGGCTGTGATCGATTCAGCTGTCCATGAGAGAGTTGATATATAATCAAAGTGAGTACACTGAAGGATTAAAAAAGTTTTTTCAAAAATAGTTTTTTTTAAAAATGATTAAAATTATTTGTGATAAAAATTCAGTCCATTGGAGAATTCATGAGACAGTAGCACAAATTGTTTTAAATTAAATATGTACACTCTTGCTTGGAGGGCTGCCAGCTGTCGAGAAGAAGTAGTTCTGGAACAACAATAAGAAAAACAAAAAGCGGCGCCCTCTAAGCGTAGTATGGAGTTTAATAAGGACAAACAACAACAATTCATATAGGAGGTTACTCACAGAAATTACGGGTGATTCTATTTGTGATTCTATTTGTTTTTTGTTTGATTTCCCCTGCACAATAATGTCACCATCAGAGACCCCCTGCACAATAATGTCACCATCAGAGACCCCCTGCACAATAATGTCCCCATCAGTGACCCACACACACACATTAATGACCCCATCAGAGACCCCTGCACAATAATGACCCCATCAGAGACCACCCACAAACATTAATGTCCCCATCAGAGACCCCCTGCACAATAATGACCCCATCAGAGACCCCTGCAAATTAATGTCTCCATCAGAGAACACTGCACACACACATTAATGACCCCATCAGAGACCCCCACCACAGCACTTACATTTTAGTCCCAGCAATAACGATGCCCAGCTTCAGTGCAGCTCTGATGTATCTCCCGGCTCCCGCCCGGCTGTTACACAGGCACGTGGTATGCAGACTGACAGCGAGGGAGCTAGGAGGTGCAGCAGGTCCTAGCAAACAGCTGCTTAGTGAGGTGCTGGGTTGGCTGGCTTGCAGCGCGCGTCCTGCTCCCCAACATAGCTCGAGAAGAGACCGATCCTGCAGTGAGTCTGAGGACTTAAGCTGCGGGCCGGAAAAAACGTCTCAGCGGGCCGTAGTTTGTAGACCCCCTGCTTTACAGCATTCATTTGAATAGCTGTGATTCGCGCCGCGCTGCGTATAGACACTCCCCCTTGCTCGGGATTGGACAGTTCACCCGAGCAAGGGGGAGTGTCTATACGCGGCGGGGCGGGAAAGACTACAGCTATTCAAATGAATGCTGTAATGTTCCCCGCCCGTATTATCCAAGCGGGGATGCGGCGGCTAGTATTCTATTCTGGTATCGGGGGTATTTGCGGGAGTACGAGTACTCCCGCAAATACTCGGAATCGGTCCCAATACCGATACTAGTATCGGTATCGGGACAACCCTAGTACAAACGCTTAGAGTGAGTGAAGTCTGAATTCCATAGTAAATGGGAAATATACAGCACTGCTCTTTCTGTTGGATAATGCTAGTTGCTTGGCTGTCATGTTGATTCTTTTGTACTGTAACTTTCTGTCTGCTACATTCTTGTTTTTAGCTGATAATCTAGTAGTATTGAAGCCAGATACTTGTTAAAATCTTGAACGGATTTAGCATATAGTGATGGGGTGTCAGTGTATAAAATCTGCAGCCTCCTCTGGTATTGCTCTAATGTTTTTGGTGTATTTCCACATAAATTGTTAGTAATGAATTCCAGAAGGTCATTAAACCTCTTCTAGTGGAAATTTTTATCTGACACAGGATTGTGTTTATTATGGTGAGAGTATTAGTGCACACTTAATGAGTGATTTAATTTGTAATAATTAGTTTTTGTTTCGGGTGTTGAGATTATTAGCAGTTATTAGACCCATTTTGTTCACTGTGAAGAATGTCGGTGGTCCTGTGTGTTTCTGTAAATGCATAGGTTTATTAATATAGACCCAAAGAACTTCGGACTTTTAGATTTTTGGTTGAGGATCCATAAATTGCCCCATTAATTGGCTTTTTTTTAAAGAGTAACTCCACTTTTGTTGAGGAAAAAAAAACATTCCCCTCTGGGTGATTTTATGTACGTTACAAGGATTTTAACAAACTTTGGTGCAGATTTTTAGAGCTTTTTGTTATTCTGAAGAAATCCATATGTGTTTGTATCAATGTGGGAAAGTGAGTGGGAGTGGTTTCATAATTATCAATCAGCTGCTGCACCCCCACGGCACTAACGAGGAAAGCTGCTGGGCTGGCATCCCTTTAGCAAAAAATATGGATTGATGCCTGGATCGACTGAAATACCTTGCACGGGGGTAGTATGAATAAATCTGCATATAGTTCAGTGCACCTATCCAAATTTCATCCACATAGAAAACTATGTTAATGCAGTTCTGATGGCCTACGACCTATAACAAAAGAATGAGAGAATGTGAAGGAAAAGGGATAGGGGGTTTCAAGTCCCCCTGGCCCCTTTTCTAATGGGACAGTGGCAGCTAAAAGGGGTTTCAAGGCTCCCCTTTAAAAGTAGGTCAAGGTCCCCCTGAAAGTAGGTCAGGGTGCCTGGAAACAGTAGAGGGGGGGACCCTTGAAACCAGCTATGGAAGATTCTAGAAGCCTGGGGGAGAACTCTATATAAAGGGGGTCCCGCCTGAGGAAAACTGCCAGTCTCCTCAGGAGGTGGTCAGCGGCGGAGCCACCCTCCCTGGATTGTCGCGGCTAAATATTTATGTGGTTCAGGTCACCTTTTCTAATGAGAAGGGGGACAATTTATAATTAAAGTTATGCTTGTTATAAAACTTGAGCTATTATGGCTGAGTTGTTAAGTTTTATATTGGTATTCATGATAAACAGTTATTAAGGTGAATTCTGATAATAAAAAGATTATTTATGGATTTGTTGATAAGAGTTATTTTGAATGGTAAACCAATAAATAAGCCGCGGCCAATAAAATAAATAAAATAATTTTATTAATCCAAATATATTGTAGTGTGGTTTGTATTCGACTGTTTGGGGGAAAAAATATTATTTGGCTGCTTACTGTCCCATAGAGTTCTCTCAAAGCAGACCAAAACAGACCACTATGGATGGTACAATGAACTTTAATTATAGAAAAAACACACAGCAATAATTAATCAAAAAGGAAAGTGGCAGATGGATAGAGTGGTTACACAATTAAAAAAGAAGACCACGTTGTCTAATTGATTTAAAAACAGGGGAATCGCAGCTGCGCATATTACATTCATAACCCAATCAAGCAATCAACATATTCAAACACAGTTGGTTATGGAGCACAGGGCAAAAATGTGCCCCTTTAGACCATAAGGCTCCATTCACACCTAGGCAGACAAATTTGCGGCGTTTTGTCGCTACAAATAGCGGCGTTTTGTACCGCGATTTGCGGCGACAAAACGCCGGTATTGTCCGCCTAGATGTGCCCCAGATTGACCCCCTCTATGGAGATGGTTCGCATCTCCTAGCCGAACGCCGAAAGCCACCTGAAAAAAAGGTCCGGGACCTTTTTTCAGGCGGCAGGCGTCCGGCGTTCAGCGTGGAGATGTGAACCATCTCCATAGAGGGACATGTGTTTTCATCCCTCTGGCGGCAGCGGCGTAGCACTACAGGCATAAAAACGCCTAGGTGTGAATGGGGGCTAAGAGTGGAAATAGCTGGGTAGTGGAACACAATTTATGATCCGAGTATTCCTTTTAGCATAGATTTAGATTATATGTGCTATTTTCCAGATATGTATGTTGTTGAACATGGATATGGCTGGGTAAATGTGTGAGGGTGAGATGGTCCTTAACATCGAGGGGAAAGATGCTTCCAATTTCTGATAGCAGGTGCACTTCAGATGAAAAAGTCCATGAGGTGTCACATATGTAATAGGAACTAATCTCTGCGATTGCATCAACTAGATATAGCTATATGCGGTATAGCTTTACACATGAATCAGCTTGAATGATGCCACATATACATGGATGTATGTGTGGGGGAGACTATTAACCACTTAAGGACCGCCTTGTACAGGTACGTCCTCTTAAGTGCCCAGCCGATCGGTCCCCGGAACTGAAGAACGGGGAGAGCTGTTTGTAAACACAGCTTCCCCGTTCTTTACTGTGGCGCCGTGATCGATCGTGTGTTCCCTTTTATAGGGAAACACAATTGATGACATCACACCTACAGCCACACCCCCCTACAGTTAGAAACAGACATGAGGTGGGGGCGTGGCCTGGCCAGCGATGGAGTAGGACGTGGGAAGACAGAGCTCCTCTTGCCTAAAATCCTGCAACACAGTCTGTGCGTTTAATAGGGTTGATTTACACCCAGAAAACTGCTTGGAGACCACGGGACAGCGGCGGACCATGTCACCTCCAAAGAAAGCCTCCGCTGTGGCAGACAAGATGGCTAAACATCGCCATGAGGGTGGCGAGGGACAGGCCAAAGATGGCGCAGAGGAGGCCCCGGAAGATGATCGCCACGCAGTAGAGACGGCCAAGGTACTAGACGCTATAGCGGCACTACAAGGCACATTAACCGCTAAAATCGACGAAGTAAAGATTGATATATCCTTGATGAGACAGGACCTGTCTAAAGTGAGAGATAGAGTGACCGAGGCGGAGACCCGTATCGGAGAGGTGGAGGATATTGTGCACCCGATGCAGGACGAGATGGAGGACATGCAGAGCCGAATACACCAGCTGCACTCCCACCAGGACGACATGGAGAACAGATTGCGCCGCTGTAACCTACGCTTTATAGGGTTACCGGAGAAGATAGAGGGGAGAGACGCGGCGGAGTTCCTAGAAAACCTCCTCGTGAAGGAACACGGGCGGGAGGCATTCACGAGTATGTTCGCGGTGGAGAGGGCGCATCGGATACCAACTAAACCCCCGCCCGAGGGGGCGCCCCCCCCGAACTCTAATTGCCAAGTTCCTGAATTTTAGGGACAGGGATAAAATCCTGCGTCTATCAAGAGAGAAGGGCAACATAAAGATAGGAAACGGACAGGTGGCGATCTTTCCAGATTTCTCTCAAGAAGTACAGAAGAAGAGGGCTCAATATCAAGACGTGAAGCGGAGGCTACGCGTGTTACATCTTAAGTATTCGATGCTGTTCCCGGCAAGGCTGCGAGTAGAAGAGGATGGTCGAGCACAGTTTTTTGATACCCCAGCAGCGGCCGCGGAATGGTTGGATCGTAAAGGCAGACGGGAATAGTCGGGAAGCTGTGAGTACAATTGTTGGGGTGAGAGAGTTGGGGTAACTAGTTTGTGCCCCCCCCCCCCCGTGCTTTGCCCCCCCCCCTTTTTTGTTTTTGGGTTTTTCCCCCCCTTGTTTTTGTTTTTTTATTATATATTTTGCTCGGGAGAGTATACAGAGTAAGCGGCCTCTGAATCGCGGCATGTGCAGGACCCAGCGGAAGCATGGGATGCGAAGGCCTGCTTAAATTATGTGGAAGATGGCCTCCAGAGACCAGGTATCCTGCATGAGTTGCCCATCCTGCTATACCCCAATAGACATCTTGTTTTTTACCTAAAGGGAACAGAGCGCAAACATGGGGGATGGAAGGATTGTATGATGGGAGAGATGGAGGTTGTTTCTCATTTTTTTTTTTTTTTTTGGGGGGGGGAGGGGAGGGGCTATATAGAGTTTGGCCGGAGGTGCATCCCTGTGGGGTGGTGTACTAGTATGGAGTCGCCAGAATACGAGTACAGAACGGGACTGTGATCGAGAAAATGCACCGTGTATATTGCACAGCAGGAGGAGCAGAGACCAGTACAACCAGTGTTCCCTTTTTTCTTTATTGAAGGGTTTTTATTTTTCTTTTTTTTTGCAAAAACCTTTTTATTGGTTGTGTATTAGGAGCTGAATATTTCCTGCTAATACTACACGTGGGGTTCAGTGGAAAATCGCCCCTGAGGGAATGTTTACTGCACCAGAGATATGTAATGACCTGAGAATAAGAAACAGACATGAGGTCACACATAACCCCTTCAGTGCCCCCTTGTGGTTAACTCCCAAACTGCAATTGTCATTTTCACAGTAAACAATGCATTTTTAATGCAATTTTTGCAGTGAAAATGACAATGGTCCCAAAAATGTGTCAAAATTGTCCGAAGTGTCCGCCATAATGTTGCAGTCACGAAAAAAATCGCTGATCGTCGCCATTAGTAGTAAAAAAAAAAAATAATAAAAATGCAATAAAACTATCCCCTATTTTGTAAATGCTATAAATTTTGCGCAAACCAACCGATAAACGCTTATTGCGATTTTTTTTTATATACAAAAATAGGTAGAAGAATACATATCGGCCTAAACTGAGGGAAAAAAATGTTTTATATATTTTTGGGGGATATTTATTATAGCAAAAAGTAAAAAATATTGCATTTTTTTTCAAAATTTACGCTCTATTTTTGTTTATAGCGCAAAAAATAAAAACCGCAGAGGTGATCAAATACCACCAAAAGAAAGCTCTATTTGTGGGAAAAAAGGGACGCCAATTTTGTTTAAATTTTGGTTAAAGCGACGCAGTGCCGAATCGCAAAAACTGTCCGGGTCCTTTAGCTGCCTAAAGGTCCGGGTCTCAAGTGGTTAAAGGATCAGACTAAATGCATTCATAAAAAATCAGTGGGCAGGTGTGTACACTCTCACCGAGTCCTCGGTTGCAGTCTTCCTTGAAGTTTCTCTCTACCCCACAGTGCATACAGATGAATAGGACGTTCACTGTGGACTGTATGTTGCGCACGCAAAGGGGAAAGGCTTTCTTGCTGTGCAGTCCGTGCCGTCGGAGTGCCGTGCTGATGATTCCACGTGTGGTCCGCTGCTAAACAGGCTCCCCTGGGAGCGTCCAGTTGCAAAAAGCATTACCCTCAAGCAGTTAGCTGTTGATTCCCATGGGAAAACCATATCATTAGTGGGGAAGGGGGACTGTCAAAGCTATGTGCTCACTATAAAACGTTTAAAACCGCCTATTGGCTAGCGCATGGGGGTGTGTCCATAATAGCCATAGCTCACAGTAAATGGATGAATAACACTATGCTTCATTCAGTCCAGTAGTGGGCAGTGACTGGAGCCTTGAGAGGGTTAGTAGTGCTTTGCAAACTATTTTCCACATAACAGGGAGTCCTTTTTATATTTAAATTGGAGTTGTCCTTTAAAATTACCTATTTTTTGTTTTGTCATAAATAACAACCAAATGACAGTGGCCCGGATTCAGGTAGATTTGCCCCTTATTTGCGGAGGCGCAGGGCAGCGTTTTTGCCCTGCACCCCCGCAAATTTACTGCGCTACCCACGATTTACTGAGCAGTAGCTCCGTAAATTGCGTGTGCACTGTGTAAACTTGCCCTGCGTAAGGGCGCCTAATGTAAATGATCCCGTAGGGGGCGGGAATCATTTAAATTAGGCGCGCTCCCGCGCCGAGCGTAGAGCGCATGCTCCGTCGGGAAACTTTCCCGACGTGCATTGCGGCAAATGACGTTGCAAGGACGTCATTTGCTTCAAAGTGAACGTGAATGGCGTCCAGCGCCATTCACGAATCACTTACGCAAATTACGTAAAATTCGAACGTCGCGACGCGGGAACGACGGGTATACTTTAGCATTGGCTGCCCCTGCTATTAGAAGGGGCAGCCTTACGCTAAACACGCCGTACGAAAACAACGTAAATTGCGTACGCAGGGCTCGCGCAACATTGTGAATCGGTGTTAGTATGCAATTTGCATACTATACACTGAGCACAATGGGAGCGCCCCCTAGCGGTCATCGCTAGAATGCTGCCTAAGATATGCGTGGCATAAGAGCCTTATACCACGCAGATTTTAGGCTGCAGACGGCGTTACGATGTTCCTGAATCAGGAGCATTCGTAACGCTGGGGCAAGTAAGCAATTGCGCTGTGTAACCTATGGTTACACAGGCGCAATTGCTTCTTGAATCTGGGCCAGTATGAACATTTTTGTATCTTTACATGTACATTTCCTATGTAACACTAATTGGCCTCCCTCAGAAACAAAGCCTTGCATGGCAGCTAGTGCGAATGGAAAAGGGCTTTATTTCCTAGCAAGAATAGCTGATGATGACAACTAAAATACTCCAGTAGGAAAAAGTCGGCATAGGGATAATAATAGTAACACAGGCTGCGCGCACCTGCTATTCTCAGACCGATCTGTCTGCACGTAACACTAAATCAATGTGTAAAGACAGGGGAAGCCATGTTTTGAAGAAACAATACTTTATTTAAATCCTTGCATAGCAATTATCATAAAAACCTTACCCCAGAAAACTAAGTTTGTCTTGTTATGGAACAGACGCTGTGAAACTTCAACTGGTCTCATCTAATGACATGACCCATACACACAAAGGCACTTTCTATAAATACAGATACAATGTGGTGGCAGAATAACACAGGTGAACTGAATCATTTCCTAAATAACACCAAAAGAAGTGGTGGCATATAGTAAACAATAACATTTTAGTAGAAGAAGGTTAGGGAAAGCAATGTAGTCCATGTGACTATATTATGTTATTTCATCTAATACCAGACAGAGTCTATGCAGATTTTCCAGCACAATGTAGCATCATAATGTGTGGCCCATACATGAGTACAATGTGACACGTCCCCTCCCTTTGATACTTAAGTATTAACCAAATTTAATGCTAATAAGCAATACAATGACAACATAGCCTGGAAGGCACTGGCATACATGTATATCTATGGTGTAGACTGATTAAGCACATATTTTGTATCATTTAACTTTAGCACTGGTCACTGATCTGTGCTGTAAAAAATAATAATAAAGAACTGTATACAAAAAGGCTAATGACCCTACAGTAATACGTATGGTGAGTTTATATATGTGTAAAATACAAATGCAGTATAGCTGCAATAAAACAGATAAATAATGATATATGTGCTTCATAAAGGGTATACAGTGTTTTGCTTTACCCCCATTGACAAAGTACTTTTGTAACCATTAATTGAATCAACCTGTTTTGGATTGTTATGGTTTCTTGTTGCAGCAGGAACCTTTGCAACTCTCTAACAAACCTTTTTAACCAATGCTATAGGAGGTTACAATATAGGTGGGGTTTTTGCCCACATGAACCAGTCAGATTCATCTTTGCATTTTTGAAAAATGCTAGTTGGGATCTGGTTTCCATAGAAACACATCCACTTTTCCCTTTTCATTAATGTCCCCCTGCACAAGTAATGCTTGGGAATCATTATAACAATGCCTTAAATATGTGGGTCTTGCAGAGTCTCCTTGATATGCATTTTACTGTACATCAATGGTGGATTCTTCTTTTTAGGGACTTCTAACCACTATTTTCCATTGAGGCATGCAAGCAACAAGAGTTTCTGAACAATCTTAACAATCCTAAATTAGACAAACACCCTGTAATCAGTATAATGATTTGGGGACATGTCTTTTCTAAGGGCAGTTCATCACTTGCAGTAGACAAGAGAATACTGGACATTTTACTGGCAGTGTATGAATCAATACTGAGAGGTAGCTAACCCACAGTTCTGAATGTAAACAAATGTAAACCTTCCCACTATGGTCTTTTGTGTATTTTTTTTATTACTGTAAGGTTTGGTGAATATGATGGGTAATAAATAGCTGTGTAAAGTAGTGACTTCAACTGTACAGTAAAAATGCAACATTTTGGTTCTACCTCTGTATGGTGAGTGGTTAAACAAAAATCAATAATCTCATTGATATCCATACTGAAGTAAATCTTCAGGACAATGTCATCAATAGCACAGCAATAGAATGTAGTAGAGGTAGCAGGCCCTAACATGCCTAGGCTATGAGCCCATGTCAAGCATGCTTGTCTCATTCCTCATCCTACCAATGAAAGCATCATTATTGAAAGCCTAATATCTAGCAGACAAGTTTATGCTAATGTCTGCGTTCTTCCTATATACTAGACAACCACTCACATAAATCATGTGTTCTACACTATAGGTAACCTTCTGAAATTCAGAAACATAATGTATAACCATCTTGTTGTCTACTACATAATGTGTTTCCAGTCCACTGATCCTTCTGCTACACTGTATGTGTTGGCAAACATATCTAGACTTTGCCCTCCAGCTCCTACGATGAGAAGGACATTCCAGGCTTCCAGTATTGTAACAGAACATTCACAAAATTTAAACCACTCAAACTGTCTTTTTCACTTGCACTAATCATCTAACTCCCATTCATAAGTTTCCCTTTCTTACACTGAATCTGAACAATTTTGTAGTTCTTTCCTGAAACACACATTCTTGTGAATAGAAGATCACTCATTACGGTTCAGCAAAACCCTACAATTCATTGTTCGAGATAACTTTGGCTTTATGTCTGCGTACCTCATATTTTATGTGTGACAATGGAACAGGCCACCCAAGAAGAGCCCTAGAGGTCAGTTCAATATACTCTTCTGCTTGGACTCTAGTAGGACTCCTGCAGTCGGTTCATGAATACTAAATATAGGAAAAGTGCACAAAGCATAATGGGTATTGTTGCATAAATAATAGCAAGAATTTTGCTTTCTACCAGCTGTCCTTAGCCATCTAAATGTCACATAATTGTGTAGTGTCGATACACACGGAAAACAACAAGGTGTACACACAAACAAGCACAGAAAGGGTGTATGTGACATTATCTTCCGCTCTCTTCATTAAGAGCTCAAGTTCATAGACAGCTTCTGAAATCATTGCATGTTGTTTTGGCGATTCCTGTTAAGTGATTTCCAATGTTGGGTAACAGTCATACAGATGTGTGTTACGTATCAGCTGTGACACACAATGAAGCAAGCCATTTTGATTCTAAACTCCTGAAGCGTTATAGCAATTCACTTTGACAGCATTTTTCTTTAAATATATTTTTAAAAAAAATCATACACTGTGTTTAATGCACTCAGACAATTAAAGATTGCACATCATCCTATACTGCTTTGAAGGCATTAGTGAGTTGAAGAAATCTTGTCGTCTTAGTGTCTGAAGGCACAAAACAAGCAGAATACACAAGAGATCCTTTCATAGAGCAGAAGAGTGAGTGATATGTATGTGCCATAAACACAAGATAAATCCCTGCTATCCTATGTTCTAGACTGCTTACACAGTTATTGCGTAGTTTATCTTGTCTCTATCAGGTTAGCTGAAGACGTGTCTTGCATGTTATATGATGTGACACTACTGCCGGGTGACAGCTGTGGCTCATGGTGACGTCCTCCAATGGCTGCTTTAGCGAATTCCCCTAGGGTCCTCTCTACAGGTCATCACTTTCTACCAGCGCTGGCTGAATGTGCACTGGGTTTGCCTCTGGCATGAATGCTGCTTTAATATCCAGGCCTTGGTCAGAAAGTGCTGCGTATCGACTGGTGGAAGGCCGTACTTTCCTTGTCTTGGGAGTATGTGACTGCTGCCACTGAGCTGTGAAAGGAAAAACAATGCATTAATATTTTAAAGAGCAGTCAGCTGAGTTGTTTTTTTTTTTTTAATCAGAAAAAAGTTTTTTATTTAGTCGAAAAAATAATCATATACACAAGCAACACATGTAGAAAATAACCAAAATGTTTTAAACGTTTTACATTTACCCCTAAACATGTGCATTATACTGTGAAATGTATCTCCAATAACAACAAAGGAGAAGCTGAGTAAAAAGAAACGGAATAGAAAAAACAACAGTGTAACACAATGGTGTGCACCTTCCTCCCGACCAAATAGAACAGGTATTCCCAATATATGCCTTTCCCAAAGTATCATGCTTGGAGCCACTATCTACCCCTGAAGGCCTCTAGACCGTACAATGACATTACCCCCTGCTCTCCGCCATCAACAACCTGTGAAGGACAAGTTGCAAAGGAGCAACTTTTTTTTTAAATGTTACATTAAATTTGCTCAACTGTTTATCAAATCTATATTTTCAGGAAAAATAGACTAAAATGTATTTTATTGTACACAATACAATTTAATCCTCTTTTTTTGTACAAAATAAAAGATGAGTAGGTAGTGTAAAGTAGATACTATATGTGTCAAGCCTCAAAACTGTGTGTGCACACCACAACACCAGCACCGTAAAAGTGATTGGGTGGCTATGTAGCCTCCTGGATCACTTTTACATGATAGACAGGTGCCAGCTGAAGGAGAAAAAAATAAACAAGCTCATGGTTGCTTGTCCCGACAGGTAAAGTGGTTATTTAACTCTTTTTTTGTTGTTGTTATTTTCACTACATTCTTTTATATGGGACAGGAATATATTGGGAGTTTAGTGTGGGGGTATACCCACATTAGACCCCAGAAAATGTAGGGAACATGATCCTATATATATATATATATATATATATATATATATATATATATACACATACACAAATATAACCTTCTCTTAAGCCTCGTACACACGATAGGTTAACCAGAGGACAACTGTCTGAAGGACCGTTGTCTTAGGTTAACCGATGAAGCTGACTGATGGTCCGTCACGCCTACACACCATAGGTTAAATAACCGATCGCGTCGGAACGCGGTGACGTAAAACACAGCGACGTGCTGAAAATAACGAAGTTCAATGCTTCCAAGCATGCGTCGACTTGATTCTGAGCATGCGCGGGTTTTTAACCGATGGTTTTGCATACTAACGATCGGTTTTGACCTATCGGTTATCAATCCATCGGTTAAATTTTAAAGCAAATTGGCTTTTTTTAACCTAAGGTTAAATAACCTATGGGGCCTACACACGATCGGTGTTCAGACCGCTGTCCTCTGGTTAACCTATCGTGTGTACGAGGCTTAACACTTACTGAGCCTGCCACACAGCCACCATTTTCTTGCTATTGCTACCGTTCAGGTTGAAAAGCTCAATGGAAAATCATGTGCAAAAACCGCCAATCAGGTGCTTTCATCACACCTGTCTGTATTGCGTTCAATGGCCCCTACTCATTCTGCTATGCCGAGAAGCAGAGAACATCATCTCCACTCTTCATTGCAGCTAAATAAACTGCTGTACAGTGGAGATAAGCAGTGATAGTCACTACCGCGGCTTATCTCGACTTTATAAATGAAAACCTATATATGAAGGGAAGGAATAATTGGGAAATAAGACCTTGTTAATAGAAGACCCCATTGATAGAAACCGTTTACACATATAACATACTAGTATCTTTCCACACAAGAATACTTGTTTGCAGTGGACTTAGTCTTCAAAAATGGCAAATCTACTTAGGCTGTGCATTATATATTTACCATGTATGTCAAGCCTTGCAGTACAAGACACAATGCCAGCCTCATTCTTTGCTGAGACAGTATACCAGCCAGCATCCTCTTTGATGGTACCTTGGATCAGTAGGCAAAGGTAACCATAGTTATCTTGATGCATGCTGGAAAAAGAAATATAGAAGTTATCACATTTATTTAGGGATAGAGCAGCAAGAATCATTTAGTATTCATGTAAGAGTTTAATGAACTATTGTTAAATGAGTTCTGTATATTTCCAAAAGTATATGCAAACCACTGGAACAGTTTCTTAGGCCCCTTTCACACTGGGCGGGAGGTGCGGTGGCGGTAAAGCTTTACTGCTAATTTTGCGGTGCTATTTGGCCGCTAGCAGAGGCGATTTGCCAGTGGTTTAGCCGCGGTGTCCCATTGCTTTCCATAGGCAGGAGCGGTGGAGGAGCAGTATACACACCGCTCCAAAGATGCTGCTAGCAGGACTTTTTTTTTTTCGTCCTGCCAGCGCGGCGCTCCAGTGTGAAAGCCCAGCCGCTGTTTCAGGTCGATTTGCAGGCGCTATTCTGTGTGAAAGGGGTCTTATTGAAGAACTGTATGTGTTGCCTAATGCTACCAAATGTATTTTTGTGATTACGCTTTTTGCACATCCATCTTTAAC